>NC_091792.1:84420000-85670000 GCF_041296235.1 Equus asinus | reverse complement strand
GCTGAGAGTGTCACAGTTATCTTCATGCTTCTTGTGGCCTCTCTCCCACCTCAGAGAGAACACCCTAGGCTTTTCCCCACAGCTCCTCTCTCCGACCTGCGGGCTTAACCAAGAGAGCTGACCAAGAGATCTTGGTGGACAAATCTGCTTCTGTTAGTAGGATTGCATGTATAACATTTTCTGAATTAGTATTTTATAATTATTAGTTTATGCTCCCTTACCTACTTTCAGAAAGACTGTTCGGCATTAAACATTAGGACTTCAGAAGATTAAGTGACATTTTAAATAAATGGAAACTATTAGCACCTGAATCAAGAGAATCAAAGTTTGTTGATGGCAGAAAAGACACTTTGTCATCATTTCTGTAATTCCTGATGATGACATAGGAAAAATATGTCCCCACATTCTTTTCTGAACAAATGTCTTCCTTGCTACGGTTGCTATGTACAAAAACCTGAAGCTCTTTCATGGACAGAAGGAAACTGTCAAGAGTGGGCATGATCTGTGCTCAACTCTTGTTCTTTGGAGTAGAAATGGCGAATATTCGGTACCCTGCCTTCCCTTCCAGCGCACGTGTCCATAACTAATCAACCGTGATCATGATATTCTTTTCTGTAGAGTCTGGATTTAGCCTCACGATCCTCCCCAGCAGAGGACGCTGGGAGGCCACAACTAAGCAGGAGCGAGCATTCCAGATGTAATGCATTTACGTTCCCCACCTAGAGTTCACTGCACAGAACTTCCTGGATGAGGTACGTCTGCACAGTTAGCCATCTTTCTATCAGATGTTATATCACTGCTAAGTTTTGCCTCAGAAAGACAAAGCAATCTCAGCCAATTGGATGCTAAATTTATAAATTTTAAAAATTCCTTGAGGTCAAATATATCTTGGTGTTTGGTGCTTAGTACATGTAGATCCTTAATGAATGCCAAATTGATTCAATTTCCCAAATAATCTGGCCACCCCCTTTACTGAAGGTCTGGGAACAATTTCTCTCATGATGGACAACTGAAAAAGCCCTTAGAACTCACACAGTACAGCCCCCTTACTGCACAGACAGTACAACCAGGACCTGAAAGGCTAACTCACTTGTTCAAGCTCACCAGCTACCCCACGGCGTGGATCTGTTGAAGGACGAGTATTGCACTGTGGTTGTATTTGTTTTCTATAGAAATCACCACAAACCTAATGGCTTCAAGTGACAGACATTTGTTTTCTCATAGTCTGGAGGCCAGCAATCTGAAATCAGCCTCACTGGGCCACAATCAAGGGGTCGGCAAGGCTGCACTCAATCCAGGGATTCTCGGGGGGAAGCCACAGCTTGCCTTGTCTAGTCTGGTGGCTGCCAGCATTCCTTGGCTTGTGGCTGCATCCCCCAAACCTCTGCCTCTGTGCTCACACTGCCTCCTCTTCTATCTGTGTCAAATCTCCTTCCGCCTTTCTCTTATAAGGACACTTGTGATTGGCATTTAGGGCCCACTCGTATAATCCAGAATAACCGCCTCATCTCAAGATCGTTAATGTAAGCACATCTGCAAAGATCCTTTTTCCATGTAAACTAAGATTTGCAGGTTCCAGGGATGAGGCCCTGATATGTTTGGGGCCATGATCCAGTTCACCATGGGGTTACACTCATTGAGCCTGTATCCACCTGCTTGACTTTAATCCTGTTTCTGTACTTAATGAGGTTTATGTGCTTTGTTTCTTCATCCCTGAAGTGAGGATAATTAGGGTGCTTATCTCATAGCGTTATTGTGAAGATTAAATGAGGTAATACACATAAAAACTCTTAGGACAGTGCTGTTACATGAAAGTCTTCTCTAAATGTCCTTGTTTAGATACCCACTCCATCCGGCCTCAAATCAGTGTAGCTGTCAAACTCTGAGTTCATGGCTGCACTGATATTTAATTAAATAAATTAATTACTGTATTTATTTCTACCAAGAGGCCACGCTCCAAGTATGAGAATGAAGCTTCCTGCCTCCCGAATGGAGCTGGTCCTGACCCAGCGGCTCTAGACCCAGGGAAATTCTGTCCGTGGAAGAGTCCCACGCAGTGTTTATCTGCTGTTGGACATCTTCTGTCCTTTCTGCCGCAGGCCTGACCCTGCGTGAAGCAAATACAGCTGCCTGACTATGATGCAGATTTTCAAGCTTTCAAATAAACTTGCAATTAACTATTTTCCATGCTCAATGAACAGAGGTGCTAGACACATTTTAACTTCTCAAAATTTTGTTTTAATGTACTTTCAAAGGGTTCCTCTAGCAAATAAAATAATTCCACGGTCACATATAATAATAATAATACCTGCGTTCTTAAAGGGGAAAAATATACCTTTCTCCCAATAACGACAAAAAGGGCTAATTATGTCATCATATAAAGTATAACTTGTACTTAAACCACCAAATCTGGCTATTAGCGAGAAGTAAGTGCTGTGAACCAAGCAGTACAACCGATTTCGGGAGAGCTAGATCAGCGTTCTGAGCTTCGGGCGCTTATTAAAGGTGAAAAACACCTGACAATGCCACAGTATCCTAGAAAGTTGGCTACGGTTTTCTTTTCCAGGAAAAAAAGTATTTTATCATTGCTGGAATTTTTTAAAAATCATGAAAAAAATTTTTATATTCAGCCACTCGTGATTTTTAAATGTAAGGGACAAAGTAGATAAAAAAATGTTGGGTGGAGTTTTTTTACTTGCTTTTTCTTCTCTAATATTGTAAAATACAAAACAAAACAAACAAAAAACAACCAACCAAACAACAAAAATAAACCATATGAAGTTTCTTCCATGGTTAGAGTGAAAAGTCAAGAATTTTGTTACATATTTCTGTAAATCTGTACAACGAATTGGACTGCAAAGAGTAAAGTTTGTTTAAAACTCAGATTTACCATTTCCTAAACAAGTGACTTGGGCAAGTTACCTAATATTTCCATGCTTCTATTTGGTTATTTGCATAATAAGGACAATCACAGAACATACCTCAGAGGCCTGCTGGGGCATCACCCCGCGGGGCTTACAGCAGAGTCAGGCACACGCCAGGAATATTGACTACTAGAACACAGAGCTTTCTAAAGCCAAAAGAATGAAGACGAAAGACTTTGATTTTATTCCTGTAATTATTTTGTAACCTCTTTTTGCCATTTAAAAAACTAGTGTTTTTGACCAGTCCTGGGAATTTACCTCGGACAGCTTCATAATATCATAGAGTTCATATCCAGGGACGGAGGTTGGAATGACCTTTAAGCAAACCAGCAGAAGGATTGTCGTGGCAATGTCTTCAGATGTGGGGAAGCAGGGCTGTCCCTTACTGCAGAGACAGCCACTGAGGTCATTGAAACAGAGAAATCTGGGTGAACAAAGTCTTCGCAGAGGGGACGTACAATTTCAGTCATTCTTATTTATTTCTTGGCTTTGGGGGCATTTATAGAACAAACATAGTTGTATTCAGAAAGTTTTGCTAAAGAGTTTTTTTAAAAATAAATATTTTAGAGCTAGAACTCCAAGTGACATCCATTACAGAGAAAAGGAGGGAAAACCCCCCGCCATACAAGCCACGCTTATATTCACACTGCATCTTTAGTTTCAGAAAAAAATGATTATATGTCATCACCATATTTTTTAAGGTATGTTTTAGGGATAAATAATAAGAAACATGCCAACTTTATGGATGAGGAACCTGACATATCAGAAAGTTAAGGCTCTTTTCTCAGAGTACAAAAAAAATACGATTGCAGACAAGCTTTTTTGCAAATAAGCATTTTAGCCATAAACTTCCCTTTTCGTCCAGCATAAAACATTCCTTTAATAACACATCTTAGTTCAGTGGGCTACCAGCCCCCCTATAACACATAGATAGATGCTCACCCCCCAAAATATAACTGACAGAACAGTGTTCAATCAATTGGATGTCTACCTCTCAGAATAAATATGGGCTACAAATGTCTACACATTTGTAGGAGCTCCATGAATCTTGGGGACTTCTGTCCAAATACAAAAGTAAATGTGTTTTGGAAAAATACAAACTGATGCAATCAGATAGGTTTTAATCTTGACAGAGGAACCATACGATGAGCTATTTAATAGAACGGTTGAGATATATATGAAACAAGGAGAAATTATTATTAAAGACGTCTATTATCTAAAAAGTCTAAATTGTGCAATTAATCTCATCTATTTCTAAATTTGGTCTCTATAACTTACAATGGGCTTATTGGGGGCTGAAGTCGTTGCACAAGTGATCAAACCACAGCTCAGACATGCTTGTTCGTAAACAGGTAATTTATTCTGGTGCGCTGGCAAGCCTGCCGACCTCTACCAAGGCATTTGACATCAGCTTGCCAGATACTGTCACGGTATGACCCAAACTTTTCAGAACACCTGGGTGAAGAAATGTATTATTTGGCTAAATTATATCATTACTTTTGTTTTATGTCAAGTAGACAGGTAGGAAATGAAAAAGTAACATATAAGGCCACAAGTAATGACCCCTGTATATGAAAACAAACAATAATTCACAAGATTACGCATATATTTAATTGGAGAACTACCACCCCCAGTATGGAAATACTAATTCATTCATTCCTTGAATATCCTTATCGAGTTCCTACACTTTGCCAGGATCATTGCAGGCATTTGGAATTCATCAGCGAACAAGCCAAACGAAAATCTTGCCCATCTGGATCTTACTTCCTAAGTGGGTGAGGGGAACACACCACAAACCATGAACATAATAAATAAGTCAATATATAGTAGGTTAGAAGTTGACGAGTGCTATGGAGAAAATAGACAAGTACAAAAGTGTAACAGAGGTTTGGAGTGGGGAGAGCACAGAGGCAATCACTTTAGTCATCCGAGGTCCTTGGATTCCTTGGGCAATAAAACTTTTTTACTAAAAGAAGAAATCATTAGCATTGAATGGCAGCATCACTCTGTCCCGTCATATGCTTTCAGTTTAATTCAATTTCATTCCATTTATTTGTCTTCAGTTACCTAAGACCAGCCATGTGCAAGGCACTATTTTTGGACAACTGGGATATAACAGTGAAGAAAATAAAGTGCCTGCTTTTGTGAAGTTTATATTCCACTGGTGGAACAGTCAACATAAAAGAAAACAAATAATGATGAAGAGAAACGTCCTTAAGGAAAATAAAGCAGCCTTGGGGTTAGGAGAGGGCCGGGATGGGTCAGTCGGTTTTAGGTAAATTGGTCAGGGTTGACCCCTCTGAAGAGGTGACACCTCAGCAGAAACCTGAATGAAAGGAGGAAGAGAGCCACACTAGAGCTGGGGAAGAATGTTCCAGGTGGAAAGGACCAGTCATTGCAAACAACCTGTATCTGGAATGAGGGTACTGCATTCCGGAAGCAAGGAAACTGGTGTGGTGGTAGCAGACCAAGCAGCGAGGAGCGATGCAGGAAGCCAGGGCCTCCTCACACTTCTCTATAATAACAGTGAGCTGTAAAGTTGCACGTGTGGAAGAGGAGATATTTTAGTGAACTGCCACCTCACATAAAAGTCATTGTCAACTCGTCTTGTATTTGTACCCTTTGTGTTGGTTCAAGGCATGGAGTCCATTGCTAGACTGACCAGCTTCTCGTAGACCGGCTCTGTGAACTCAGGCAGGATTTTAAATCTCCCTTTGTTCTCAATTTCCTCAGCTGTGGAATGAGGACAGCAACACCCACCAGTTAGAGCTGCTGCAAGGAGCGAATGAGCTAATCCACGTAAATGTTGGTCAAAGGGTACAAACTTTCAGTTACAAGACGAATAAGTTTTGGGGATGTAATGTACAGCATGGTGATTATAGTTAACAATACAGTACTGTACACTTGAAATTTGCTAAGAGAGTAGGTTTTTTTTCTTTTGAGGAAGATTAGCCCTGAGCTAACATGGAGCACATGTGGCTCATCTTAATTGAGAAGTACTGTAAGTGTAAGCACATCAGATCTCAAAGATTGGTATGAGAAAAAGAATGTAAAGTGTTTCATTAACACTTGTTTATATTGGTTTCGTTCAAACGATTGTTTAAATATATTGGACTAAATAAAATGTATTATTAAAATTAATTTTGCCTTCTTCTTTTTACTTTTTTAAGGGTGGCGACTAGAAAAGGTTAAACGGCATATGCGGCTGGCGTTATATTTCTTTGGACACTGCTGTTCTGGGCAGTGTGCTAGACACTACAGACTGCACATATGAGCACGCTTGGTCCAAACTCACAGGTAGCTCACAAGGTGGTTCCGATCCCAGGGAGCTGGGGGAGGAGGGCAGGGAGGGCCTGATCCTCCTCAACCCTTTCCAGGAACTATCTTGTTCCTCTCCGTAGCCAGTGGCCTTTGTGACCATGGATGGCTGTGATTTATTGGTTTGCACACATGATAAAGAAAAAATCCTAAGGACTATCCTACCTTCCCAGGAAGCTGGATTCTCTGTGCACTTAAATCCACTATACCTCCCGAATTCCAGGACAAGGGCGACCACATGGAGCGCTCCTCCATCCTCAGGCATGGGGAGAAAAAGCACAGTTGAATTATATGTGAATCAGCAGAGAGTTTCAACCTGCAGGATTGACAGTCCAGGCTTGGGACATGAAATGGCAAGATAAGGAGAGACTTTTCGGTTTTTAAAGTTAACTTAGTATCAATGTGTTTCAAAATGCACAAATAAGTGTACGAATGGTTACATCTATTGTTGTGAACACCTATTGTCACCTACTGAGCATCTGCTTTGTGTGTGGCACCATACCATATGCCTTACAAGTTTATCTAGTTTAATCTTAAAAATAAGCCTATCATTTTCATTTCACGGTTGATGGAACTAAGGCTCAGAGGGGTTAAGGCCCTTGAGCAAGGTCACACTAGTAAGTGATGGAACCAGGACTTGAACATCAGTCGACGTGGCCCCAAATCTGTGCTCTAACCACTCCACTGTGCTACTCTTTTCACATTATATTCTTCCCCAACAACAGCAACCATGACACTATCAACAATCACAACAGCAGCGAAAGCAGCCATAGCGAAACCAAGACATTTCCTGGAGAAAGACAGTGTTTGCTAGAATTTTGCCTGAATTACAGTTTCCTATCTCAACACTCGGAATTTTCCTTTTGGTCTACAACAGGGGACACTGGAAGAAACAACCCCCTGAAACTGGCAGCTGTATTACCAGAAGGGTTCTACTTTAGACGGTCATTATAGCGTCAATTTGATTTCTCTCGGAAGAAACTTCTCTGTCTGCAATGGAAGCTACAGCCCCACCAGGACATTCGGCGCTTCCCTCTAGCAAATGTCAGGATTCCAGAGCAGGCTAGAGCTCATGCCTAGCTGAATCTGAACTTTCATACTTTCTTTTCTCCATTTGCCCTGATTGTCTCACAAACTTATTTTTATATTTTATATAGTTTGAATGTATGAAATATTATAATCAAACAAATAAATAGGGGGCTGGCCCCATGGCCGAGTGGTTAAGTTCACACACTCCACTATGGTGGCCCAGGGTTTCGCTGGTTCGGATCCTGGGTGCAGACATGGCACCGCTCATCAGGCCACGTTGAGGCGGCATCCCACATGCCACAACTAGAAGGACCCACAACTAAGATATACAACTATGTACTGAGGGGATTTTGGGAGAAAAAGCAGAAAGAACAAAGAAGATTGGCAACAGTTGTTAGCTCAGGTGTCAATCAAAGCAAACAAACAAACAAATAAATGAATAGTCAATATTCATTTCTGCATTATAGACTTCTGAAAATAGATCTTTTTCATGAAAGAACTATGGACCCCTCGATGGTACACACGATGAATATAAATCTAATTAGACGAGAGGTAATTGTACTTATTTAACCTTAGCATCACAGTTCTCTTCACCTGAGACAGTTGCACTTTAATTGCGGTTTACATGACGGCCATCTGTCAAATATTACTGGGTAAATCACCACAGCTCACTTGACTCAGAGCAAACTGGAAAGTCTGCAAGCTTCCTGCTACATTAGCCAGGACTGACTTGGTGGAGATCAGTTTTGACAGACGGAATTTGAGATTTAACCTTTTTTTCATCATGATGTAAATCTATACGAGTAAATCTTTACACACTGGATGGCATTCCTTGGCCACACACAGGTGAGTTCGGTTAATTAAGGAAGTACAAGCAAACTGCTCTTCAGTCTTATTACATGAAGATGGAAAGGGCTATAGGCAAATTAATCTCTTACTAGAAGAAGAGTTTGTTTTCTTATTTGAAAATGTCAAACTATGTTAAAAGCTGTGAAGTAAATAGCAACATTTATGTAACACGTTGCAAAGAAAGATGAGGTTCTTATAGGTATTTAATTTTTATGTGGAGAATAGGGATATACATAGAGAAAATTGTATATATGTACTTTTATATATTAAATATATATTTATTTATGTACATATGAAATTGGCACAACGAGATTCATCATTTGGAAGTATGCAGTCTTTAAACTTCAGCTTTTAGGCAAGGCAATTCAGTATGGGTTGTATATTGGCAATTTAAAATATTTATATTTGATTTTAATGAACACATAGCAACAAAAGAGTTTTATATCATTGTACCTTTTTTGATGATAATTAGAACCAAATTTTGAATTTATTTAAATATCTGACCAAAGTAATTAGTTTTTTCTTTTTAAAATGTTTGAAAGTGCCTTTTTTATTCATAAATAATAAAATAAATCCTTCAAGATTTGTGGTAGACGATTGTTGTGGATATTTTGGTATGCCAGTGAGATGCGTTTTCGGGACAGAGCCCACCTGTTGGGAGTGCAGGAGGTGAAGGCTCTCAGCCTCTCTCTCCTGGAATTGCCCTCAGTTGAGGAGAGCTGACTTTACGCAGCTCACACAAGCTGGTGGGGCTGGCAGCGGAAGAGGAGCCCACATCCAATGACTAGAGTATGTGGGGAAATAAAGGCATGTTCAACCTCTTTGCCTCCAGGTGGGACAACTCTGAAAGGCCACCGAGCTCCAGAGCTCCCTATGGGGTCATCATTTGTTTAGCTACACTCCAGATCAATTTCTCTCTCTGCCCAAACCTACTGCCTTCTCTTCTCCAAGATATGGTTCCTAAGAACACTCTTCAATACGTTGCCCACATGTGTGTCTCTTATCTCAGAGTCTGTTTCATGGAGAATCCACTTAAGACATGGAGAAAATCTCTTTAGGTATGCTCAGAGAAGAAAGGTTAACATAGAGTATTTTGATAAACTTCACCAGAAATTCTTTACAACAATTTTAATTCAACAAAATTTATCAAACATCTATGATGTTCTAGGCATTGTGCTAAGCACTGAAGAGATAAAGTTAAATAAAATAGAATTCTTCATCTTAAGGAACTCACTGTCATGAAACACAGACATTACAAGTCAGTATGATCCAATTGAGACAAGCCCTATATTAAGCATAGTGACAAGCTGCTCTGAAAGTATTGAGAACGGAACACTTATCACTCCAGAGACCCACGAGGCAGGAATGACTTCACTAGGGACATTTGAAAAACATCCTTCAAAAGGCTCAGGTCTTTTGAATCACTCTTGTCTTTCTTTCAGATCCCACATCCAATCTCTCAATAGAAGCCGCTCCTCTGTCTTTAAATACATCTAGAATCCAGGTCTCACCACTTCCACTGCTTCCAATCTATGCTAGCCTAACACTTCTCATAGCCAAAGCCTCATAACTGGCCTTCCTGTTTCTACCCTTGCCCCTCATGCTCTGGTGTCAACACAGCAGAAAGGAGATTCTGCAAAAATAGAAGTCGGATCATAGATTCCTCTGTCTAAAGTTCCTACCTCATCCTAAGAGCCGAAGAAGACACACTTTCAGGGTCTCAGGCCACCTCCACACTGCCCTCCCATCCTTACCTCTGGGCCTTTCCTTTCTTAGCTCATCTAAGAGTCTCCTCTCACTGTGTTCCAGCCACTTGGCCCATCTGGTCTTCTTGGAACCTGCCAGCACACTCCTGCATCAGGGTATTTGTACTTGTGCCACTTTCTCTTCCCTCAGCCTGGCTCCCTCCTTCCCCTCCTTCAGGTTTCTTTAACTGTCAACTTCTTCCAGAGGGATTTCCTGACCACCCTCGCCCAGCACAACATATCCTCCTTGCCTGCTTTATTTTTCTTCATACCGCTTCCATCTGCTCTGTTCCTGATTATTATTTATTTTATTTGGAGTTTGCTCTTCCTCACCAGAACATAATCACCATGAGGGCAGGATCACTACATGTTTTGTTTCTGGCTCCACACCCAACACCCACAATTGTCCCAAGAACAGAGTAAATGCCTACTAAATATTTGTTGAATAAATGAATTTTTACAAATAATGAAGGAAAGCAAAAGAAGGATGAAGGCTTTCACTATGAACAATAGTTGGAAAGCATGGAAATCAAAATATTGCTAATCTAGTGTGACTGGAAGGGAGAAATTCTTTGTGGTCAGAGTTGGAAACATAGGTTGCATGTGTAAACCATGAAACATGGTTGTTATGGGCTGAAGTGTGGCCCCCTAAAATTCCCATGTTGAAGTTCTAACACCTGGTACCTCAGAATGTGACTTTATTTGGAGATAGGGCTTTAAAGAGTGATTAACTTAAAATGAGGCCCTTAGGGTGGTTTTAATCCAATCCAATTTCTCTTTTATAAGAAGAGAAATTTGGACCTGGACCGTTACAGAGAGAAGTCTACGTGAAGACATGGAGAAGGTGACCATCGTCAGCCAAGGAGAGAAGCTTCAGAAGCCAGTACCGCTAGGACTTTGAGCGCAGACTTCTAGACTCCAGAACTGTGAGGAAATAAATTTCTCTTGTTTAAGCGACCCAATCTGTGGTATTTTGTCACAATAGCCCTAGAAAGCTAATACAAAGATATATGTCATTGTAAGGAATTTTGACTTTACCTCACAAGACACTGTCAAATTTTCAGCAGAGATGGAAGTGGGGAAGACTGCATTTGTGGTAAGATGGAGGAAGGACTGGAATAGGGATTAGCCCTGAGCCATGGATGTGAACTGGGAAGTATTTGCAATGGTTGGGATCCAGATCAAGGAGAAGGAAGGGAAGAGATGAGTACAGAATGGGGAGAGGCATCACAGCCAAGACTGTTGGGACTTAGTGACGCGTTAGAGGTGAAGGATATTGACACCCACTACAAAATGGAACTTAGTAAAATGCAGACATGCAAAGGGGATGAGATAGTAAAATTACATGAGTTTCAGTGGTCTTACACTTGAGAAAATTTCTCAGTATGGAATTTAAGATAGATTGTAGCAGCATTCGTTCTGCTAGAGGTGTGAATAGCACTCATTGAGAAAAGGGGTCTGCAGAAAGAGCTGCAGGCTACATCTTGTCTTGGGGATAATACATACACTCGCAGATTAAAGAATCTGAGAAGTTTGGCAAAGAAGAAACCTCTTGAACTTTGTCCAAAAAAAGTATTACCTATGTTTATTTGATTATAGAAGCCTCTTTTGTGAGGCACCTTTAACCTCTCCCTGAACATGAATACTCTAGAAATTAATACAGTTTGGAAGATAGTGGTGTATCTTGAAGCACTAGAATGGTTCCAAAATAAATTGAGAAGTTTTTTTCTGGATAGTCTCTATTTCCAATAGCAAAACTAGTCAACATTGTCTTAAGACATTGGCAGAATAAACTCATTAAAGGAATATACTTGGTTTTCCTATGACCTAATTATTACCAGATTTAAAAAAATTCATAATCTTTTGAAAGTAGCACTAATTCTTTCATGTCCCTAAGGGAAAACTACTCACTGCCTTGAAACAAAAACCAAAATATTCTAGGGGCCAGCCAGATGGCATAGAGGTTAAGTTCGCACGCTCTGCTTCAGTGGCCTGGGGTTTGGGGGTTCAGATCCCAGACACAGACCTACACACCACTCATCAAGCCATGCTGTGGCAGCATCCCACATAAAATAGAGGAAGATTGGCACAGATGTTAGCTCAGGGCCAATCTTCCTCAAGCAAAAAGAGGAAGATTGGCAATGGATGTTAGCTCAGGGCCAGTCTTCCTCACCAAATAAATAAATAAAATAAATAAATAAATAAATAAAATTCTAGTGACTTAAGGGAGAGTGTAGCTCAAACGCAGAGATCTGGGAGCAGTTTTTGACCAGGTTTCTTTGATGCTAGAGCAGTCAAAGTCTAAATTTTCCCACATTCCATCAGTTTCCGAAACCCACGGTGTTTGGGCACAGTGACTCACATGCGATGCGCACATAGGCCTTCCGGCTCTTTGTGGTGCCCGCTGAGCTCCAGGCCACACACTGGCACCAGTAATCTTCAGGCCCAAAGAGTTCTTCCACTTGCTGGCGTGAAATCTCAATGCTCACTTCCCGGACAATGAGACCTGATCAGAGAAAGGTGGATTTAAGTCAGGAGAAGATTTTACTAAAGAAATACAAAACATTATACCATAATTTTTCCCCCACTGATCCTTCCTGATGCCATAGATCAACATCCCAGATACCGTCTTTCAACTCCTCTGATTTTCCTCTGCCTCCAGTTACTTGACTCACAACTTTTTCATTCTCTTGTTTGCTCTTTCAAATCTTCCGGATTCGCCAGAAGATGAGAATGGAGTAGCTCTGCCACTTCACAGAATTACACCTTTCCCCAAATATTCACCCTTCACCAAATTATCTTCCTCTGTATACTCAAATGTGAACTTGAATTTCACATCTTCTAAGGTTTCTACCCTCAGTTGTATAGGTTGTGGGTAAGACATCCATGTGCTGCACACAGCTTTATGAATCTAAATCTTCTTAGGAAGACTTAGTTCAAATGAAATGAGACAGAATCATCTAAAACTATAATTATAAGTGCATAAATCATAAATATATGTGCACATGCATACCCGGTTTTATTATAATATCACCTAGCAATTTACAAATACGTGGTATATTTAACGACTAAATTACTTTAACAGTTGGGTTTCAGTTATTAAGGCACATTGCTTTTTTTGAAAGAAATACTAGCTTTAGTTAACAAACCTCTGCTATTCTATCCAAAGAATGTATGACTTCAAGGTTTTCATGTATAATATTTTGAAAGCCCAGATGTTTATAATCACAATGTAACAAAAATCCTGTTAGAGTTGCCTCCAGTTAAAATGCTAAAATATTCAGAATTTATTTCACAGAATTATGTAATCCTAAATAATAAAAATTGAACTAATAATCTGGGAGTATCATTTCAGGGGTATTTATCTCGAGACATCAAAGCCTATTTCAGAGTTTCGTTCTGCAATGTGCCTCTTCGCACTGAGCAGGAAGGGTCATCTAAACAACATATGTCGACAACTGTCAGGTCTCCACACACGCTTCCAGAATGGAGTGTCTCATGCGAGATCTAGCAGGGGCGCCCTTAGGGAATAGGAGAATTTTCTCTGGGTCAAGTAGGAGAACAGTAAGAAAGATTAAATGTGTTGCTTTGTACTGTTTATTCATTCATATATTCATTTATTCACTGAATAAATATTTATTAAGTATCAATTATGTAAAAGATATTGCAGTGGGCACTTGTGAATCTCTGATGAGTAAGGTCGCCATTGCCCTCAAAGAACTTATGTTATTGTGAGGAGGGCACAGATTAACTACAGATTACCCAATTTATTACTTTATTACAATTGTGTTCAGTGCTACAAAGGAGAAGTATAGGGACAATGAGAGCAAATAACAAGGGGACTCAATTTAGTACGAAGGATCCAACATGAGGTAGGTTTGGGAGAGGGACAGACTGTACGGGAAGAAGCCGGAAAGAGCATAAGCAGATTGGGAATCCCGGAGAAGACAACTAAGCCCTAGGCACAGAGAACAGCGGCATGAGATGAAGCTGGAGACAAGAAAGGGACCAGTCTACTACAGTCTTGTAGACCGGTGGTTCTCAACGTGCGGCCCCCAGAACAGTTTCATCGGCATCACCTGGGAACTTACTGGAAACGCAAATTCTTGGGCCCCACTCCAGACTCATTGAAAAAACCTTTGAGTCAGGCCAGCAATCCGTGTTTCGACAAGCCCTCCACGAATTCTGAGGCATGCTACAGTCTCAGAACCACGGTTGTACACCATATTTAGGATTTGGGATTTCCTTCTGAGAGTCATGGATATTATTAAAGTATTTTAAGCAAGTAGATGACATAATCAGACGAGAATTTAATATTTATATATATCATACGTACAAGATAGAGAGTTATTTCCAAAAAGTTATGATTTCTTAAAATATTTGATCTTGACTTCTTGGTATAGGTGACATGAAAGTGGTGTCATCTGGATATCCTAAAAAGTGTTCCAGATCTTATTCTAAAACCTAGCACATGCTCAAATGGGTAAAAGTGCCCAGGGAAATTAAGGACCACCCGACAGAAGTAGGTGCTGTCCCATGGGGGGGAATAAACAGTGTTTCCCGTCAGGAGCTGGTGGGGTGGAGTCAGAGAAACAACTAGCCCTTGGGGCCACTCACGAGTCCCTGAACTGGAAGGAAGCCCAGGAAAGTGGGTTTTACAAGCCAAAGGCAGGGCAAGATCCTGAAGGGATCAAAAAATTTAAGTATATTTAAAATTATTTTAAAGTTTTGAAAATTAGTAATCCTTTTATGTTTACACAATTATCAGTTTAAAAAGAATTTTCAAATGACCGGCACATCCCAACGCCCCACCCCTCTAAGAAAAGATTAGTATATTATTTTAGCCAATGTCTAACTAACAAAACAACCTCCACAGTAAAAATCCCAACTTATGAACACTACTTTCCTGGTCTCTGTTGAGGCCTCCCATTTTCCTCTTATTGTAAGTATTCTCATTTTCCTGATAGCTAGAAATTCATGCAAAGATGGAGCACAGCTCTTCCTCTTCTCCCCCAACCTTTCTTTTTAAAACACCTTCCGATGTGGAAGACTTTTGCCCGTTGTACTTATCGATACCTTCTCTCTTCGTGCAGAAGTTCAGTTACTGGAAACAACGCTCTTCGTTTAAATGTTGTTGCTGTGCATTTACAGTCACCAAAGGGCTGGCAAACCTGCAGAGCGTATTTCCTCAGCACCACGATGGCTCTTTCCAAAACGCAGAGCAGCAGCAAACGGGCTCAGGATATTAAAACCACACACAAATATTTTGTGTCCCAAGATGATAACTTCAGGTTTCAATGCCCCTCTCTTACTTAAAGCAATTACAGGAAACCTAATTAAATGCCAGGGGAACTGCAGGGGGACCACTGTATCCTTTAGCCCAAATAGGCTCATGGATGTTTCCGCTGACCACAAATCTGAAGCCTTTTAAGAAGCCACAGGCAGACCCTCCTGCTGCAGGGATTATTCACGGTATGAATGTTCTGAATTGTGCGGCCCAGGCTCCCTGTGGGCACAGGAGTCAAGCACACACCGATTTTTGTCTTCAGCTGCACAGACGCCCCATTCAGGAGGAGATGGCTCAGTTACAGTTGTGTACAGTTGTACTGCCATATGCCCAAAGTTTGCATTCCAACTTTTGGTCAACAACACGAGAACAAGAAAGAAATGAAGCATGAAGTCCCTAAACACTTACAGTTTAGAATTCCCTAGAATCAACTGCATTATTCAGACTCTGAGTTACTTGGTTGCATACCATCTTTTCATTGCCATAGGTAAGTTCATTACCATGACATTTTGTTCATCAAACCAGAGGCTAGTGGTTTGGGTAAAAGTAGGTAATATCCTTTCTCTTTGAAACTAAAATTTCAAATCTGCTTGAAGTCTTGAGATGGAAAAAGCAAGCTGCCTTGAAATTCGAAATGCCATCAGCATTACTTCCAAGGCAGGCTGCTTTGAAGAGCATTTGGGAACTTGAAATTGGTTTCAGGTTATTTAAGGGTGGGGGGGAAATGCTTCAGTCTACAGGATTTACTAGAGACAAATGCGTATTTTCCATCATATCTGATAACATCAAAGATTTCCCATCAATCTTCTTCCTTTAATAGCAGCATCTCGAGGATGGTTGCTGTTTGAAGTTTGCGGTGATTTGCTTTTATAATAGGATTCATCGTGGTTTGGGAGTCAGAGTGCAGGAAAGTAATTAGCATGGTATACCAAGAAGTCTTATAATGAGTGCGAACATGCACTTGTTAACAGGGAGTTTCAAATGATTTTAGAAATCCAGGTGCAAATGCAACCCTCTGATTGGATCTCTGTGAGATTATACCGGAATATGGCAATAAAATCTGGTAAATGACATTTCTTAATTATCTCTAGCATATTTTTAACTTCATAATAGTGGTCAGGCATCACAAATAGTGTTTTTCTAGGAGATTATTATAAAGTGATCACAAACACATGATAAAAACTGTTATATAATTATTCAAAACATTATCCATATTCCTCCAGAAATGTAATCTATAGTGCTGTCAACGTATATTAAAAGGCTACTAATGCTAAAAATTATGTTAAGTCCCAGAAATGTAAAGATGCACCAAACATTACCTCCAGCTTTGTGCTGTTCACTTATCTTGTATATTAGATAGGTGATCCTCAAAAAGCATGCATCATCTTAAAAGATTTTTTTAAAAGTGGTCATCAGGTCTGCACCTTCTGGTACCCGACGTGTTTCACTAAAAGCATCCTAATTGCACATTAGACTTAGGTGTTTTGTGTGCCTGAGTTGTACTTCTCATTCCTCCCAATTACTTTATCTTTCATGTAGCACAGGGAAGTCTGGAGGCATCATATTGTGCAGACCTGGCAATTCTACTTCTTCTAGCACTCTCCCTACTGGGAGAAGAGCTGCAGAGGTCACTCTACCAAATCTCATTATAGCACATTCGCAGTTAGGACTTGGGTTGGTGGGAAATGTACAAAGCTGCAGGTAAGGATGTTCTGGAATATATTACAACAGGTTATTGAATTAGTGTGGTCTCTTTTTCATGCTTTCATCCAGAGCTTAATCCTGTCAGTTTTCACTAATATGATCTGAAATATGAAACACATCAGTTCTAGACGTCCTAATATAAATTAAATCACACAAAAAAACCATCATTATTTAAAGGAATATCATACCATAAAGAACTGAAAATTATTTTAGCAATTTATAACTCTCACTAAAAAGATGACCTCTTGAAAGGCAGAACTTTACAATCAAGACATTGTTTTATGTTATACGTCATTTGACAATCTTTGAACTGTATCAGGAAAAGAAGACACTATAAACATATAATTTACTAACTTTTCTCCAAAATGTTTTCCTTGAATTTTTAATATAATATTTAATATATAAACAGGCCATTTAATTAACTAAAATTACTTTGTGTAATTGGGAATTACAACTTACCGATGTATTAGATGTATTGTGAGTATAAATTTGTTAAAATTACATTTACCATCTTTGTGATCAAGATAAATTTACCCAAAAGTTAGAGAATAACATAGTTGCGACTGAATGGTTCCAGAGATTTGCTTGGAAGCATTTCACACCTAGGTCATAGACCTGATTCCTTGTTATGTGATAATTTCTAGCCAGTTGGTTCTGTTTGGCATTCTATGTCCACTGCGGATGTGTGTTTGTTTTGTTATATTTTTGTTTTGTCTAGAACTGAGAAGGAAACATTCATTGGATTGTGTATCTGGAGTTGGGAAACTTCTAGTGCTTCTAGAAAGCTATATGACAGCCATAGATAAATACAGTTTTCCCCTTTGAAATTTGAAATTTTAATTGCAAGATGATACTTAAATAGAACGACAAATGATACTTACTCTGACAATGCCAACCCTCTTTTCCCCTTTCCTTCGCACGCGTGTCAGCTTTTAGACGTTACAGGAGAACAAGTTCTCCTATTTTTGATTTGACTTTCCAACCACCATCAAGCTTAGAGCTGCAAGTATCAAGGATAATTGGAGTGGTGGGCATGCAAAATATTCTCTCTTACATGTAGGTTTGTAATGAGTTGATAGAAATTAATCCTATCAGCTTTGGCCCATCATTTAATTCCTATTTTTAACCATCATGATGAAAAACCTTTTGAATCTCTGTTCCAAGAAGCCTTTCTGAGACCAAAATGGGAACTAAAATGCTTTCTGCAATTAACCTCTGCCTTGCGTGTCAATGTTCTTTAGAATATAAAGAAGCAGTTTTATAAAAACATCATGGCAATTTGTTTAATTTGGAAGGGCACGAAGCACATTCCACTGAGACAGCAAATGCATTACTCATCTGAAGATTTTTCCTAAAACATCAAATTTATTATATATATGTTGGAATGTATATTTCAACACTTTTCTTTGAAAGTATAATTCTTAATAATTATGTAAATCTAACTACTTGGATTCCTTTCTGTCCTTATTTCACACAATTCATTAGTAATTTCAACAGAATTAATTTTAACAAAATTTTTAAAAAGATTCCAATCAATAAGGCTGGGGAATAATAATGTGTTCTTGGAGATCTCTTTAACTGTGTACTTGTGAAGTATAGACCTGCTATTACTCTTGTCCAGTCATTCATTCAATAGGGATTTACTGAGACTCTATTCTGTGCCATGCACTCTTCTATGTGCTGTGGATACAGCGGTAAAGAAGGCAGATAAGGTCCCTGTCCTCCTGTGGGTGACACTCCATTGTAGAGACTGTTCTTCAGCACCTACTTCACACACGGGAGTCACCAAGGTAGCCATAGGGATGAACTGCTCACGATCCTTCCTTCAGAAGTTTATCGTCTGATACTAGAGATGAAAATAGGAGTTAACTGAGTTAAGGGACTCTGTCATACGCATTGTATATCCATCAGTAAAGTAATGGGCACAAATATTGTCTAGTTAATGTAAGCTAAATGAATGATTGGTACATATATAGCTGTAATACGAAGTAATGTTAAGTTCCAGATACAGGTAAATTTAATTGTAACTCAGAAGAGCAAAGGTAACTAGTATTTTTTGAACATCTACCCTGTGTCTCAGTAGATCTGCATACAAGTTCTTGGGGATCAGCATTGCTGTACCCATAATATAAGTAATGAGCAGAGAGCAGAATTTGAACGATTGTTGACACAGCCAATAATTACAGAAATCAGGATTTGGATCGACATTTGTCTGAATCCAACGTTCCTGTTCTTTTCACTGCACCAATATTTCTCAAGCTGTGTCTCAAAATAGTATTCTTTGGTCAAATAAGTTTGGGGATTTCTGCTTAATACATCTTCCTCTTAGAAACTCAGAACACCCATCAGGATATTGAAGGCATTGATCAGAGGTTCTGCCATAAAGAAGTCTGTTTAATCGGAACTGCCGCCATTTCTCTAAATTTATTAACCCATAGAACCCTACGGTCAACATAAACACACAATCTCATCTTTTTACAGCTTTCAGTGTGGTTTTGTTTAGCATTTTCCAGATGTTGATCTACTGAATAAAAGTCGTCCGTTACTTGGAAAATTCTGAAAACCCCATGAAGAAAGCTATAGTGAAATAGCTTCAGACGGAGAAACCAGGGAAAACATGGGGAAATGGAATATTTTAGTTTGATGCTGAAGGATAGTTTGGTTTAAAGACTTAGAGAGGAATCAGAGACACAAAGTCAAAAGGCAGAGATGAAAAATACGGAGAAGTACAGAAGTGAGTAGTTTCCGTGAACTGAGTAAAGACCATGGAATTGCTGCAGTGCATACCCACGTTTCGGTCAGCCATGGACTGCATATATGGCAGTGGTCCCATGCGATTAGTACCATAGAGCCTACGTGTGTAGTAGGCTATCTCATCTAGGTTTGTGTAAGTACACTCTACGACGTTTGTACAATGACTAAATCACTTAACGCCGCATTTCTCAGAACGTATCCCCTTTATTAAGCAATGCATGACTGTAGAGAGAAGAGAGATTCCTGGTGAGCCTTAAATGGCAGCTAGAAAAGTTTGTCCTGTGGAGTGAGGAGCCTGTGAAAATTGTAAATTGTAATTAGTGAAATGATATTTTTTTATTAAGATTATGATAGTTAACATCCTTGTGAAATTACAGTTGTACATCATTATTAGTCATGTTGTAGGTACACCACTTCACCCCTAGTGCCCTCCCCCCACTCCCCTTTCCCCTGGCAACCACTGATCAGTTCTCTTTGTCCATATGTTAACTACCACCTATGAGTGGAGTCATACAGAGTTCGTCTGTTAAATGACATTTTTAAATGACATTTTTTAAAATCACATATACTTTAGGAAGTTTAACCTGTCTCAACTAGTAAACAAGACTAATCTGATTTACTTTAATGGAATTTTAATCATTTTAATTTTAATTATTATCACAAAATTTTTCAGATCTATGATCTTACATGGTCCTTTAATTATAAGCCTTAACAGCAGTATTCTTGGTGACCCTCTGAAAACAGTCTGACAATGGAAACCAGGCACATATATCCAGAATAGTAACTATGCATACTGTGGGCTTTCATTTTGTACTTATCCCAAATGATTTAGAAACAAGCCATAAGAGCAATCACTTCTGGAATGACTGCCACTTATAAAGCTCACACACAAGATATTGGGGACGGCTATTTGTTTATCTTAAAGGCAATACATTTCATATTCTTAAGGAAATTTTTAAACCAAATTGTAGAGGTTCATTTTTTAAAAAATTCAACTCATCCAGGCCATATTATTACAACTGGGGGGGCTAACAAATATTCACCTAACACATAACAACCTAGTGATTTATTTAGATAAGAAAATAAATTCCTGTTCTGTGTTTACTATCTGGCTTTTGGAAAATCTTAAATTCTTCAAGACTTGGTTTCCCAGCTTGCAAGAGGCTAAAAATCTGTTTTAGGTTGTGAGAAAAGAAATGATATATTAGCTACAAAATTATTTGAAATCTAGGTGCCAGCCTGGTGGCGCAGCGGTTGAGTTCCCACGTTCCGCTTCGGCGGCCCGGGGTTCGCTGGTTCAGATCCTGGGTGTGGACATGGCACTGCCTGTAAAGCCACGCTGTGGCAGGCGTCCCACATATAAAGTAGAGAAAGATGGGCATGGATGTTAGCTCAGGGCCAGTCTTCCTCAGAGAAAAGAGGAGGATTGGCAGCAGATGTTAGCTCAGGGCTAATCTTCCTCAAAACAAAAAAAGTATTTGAAATCTATAAAATTCCTTTTAATTATACTGTATTATAATAACAATTATTTTGAGAATAAAACTATGTTCTATTCACAAAATTACCATTGGAGGTACTAATGTAGACTTCACAGAGGGGTGAGGCACCCTGATTGAAAATTATATTAGGCACATAGATAAGAAAGACATGGCTAGTTTTGGAAATTTTCAGCAGAGTTGGGAATTAGGTCTGGGTGGAAAGGTTGGTTGTCCAGGGCAATGCAGGTATGGCTACGATATTTAGAAATGGAGTTTGAAAAGCAGGAATGAGTTCTAGTGATTTGCATGTAAGTTTCTTGTCCTTCAGCCAAGTCACCTAGGATTTTACTAACCCCCTAGGATCCCCACTATATTGAAGTGTAGAGAGAGCCACCTACCCTGATGTGATGAGTGGGAGAGTCTACATATTTCAGAAACCAAAATGCTCGCACGGCTCATCCACTAGGAGTTCCTTATGTTGCTATTCCATTACACAGGTGAGGCAGGGACACCAAGAAACTGAAGGGAAATTACTAAGTAGGCTAGTTCTGACAAATTTGGGGCCTGACAAGCAAACTTCCATATTTTAATGAAGATTTAAAATTGATGAGTGCAATAACTTCTTCTAGAGTCTTTCTTTACTTTCCAACTAGAGATGAATTCTGTCAGGGTGGAGATATTTGTTTGTTACATGTGGTCTAGAACAATATCTGGCACATTGTAAACACACAACAGATATTTGTTGAATTAATGAAATAATATTTTCCCCAGGATGCTTTTACATACTTACTTAAAGGATATGTGATTATGTCCGAATATATATTAAGAGGAAAGGAACTTCCATTCATGATGGCAGTCATACCTCCTACCCTAGCCAGAAAGACATCATCAAAAGCTTTGAATTACACTTTGAACATGCTTGGCATTCACGCTAAGAGTGGGGGGGAAAAGTGGAGTTATCCTAATGCTTTTTAGAGCCTCCAAAATTGTTTATAATAGCTGCGTGAACACAGATCAGGACCAATGAAAGATTCTTTTTTCTCTTTCTTTTTTAAAAAGAAATCTAATATGCAAGAATGACTCATTAATTTACAAGAAGAACGAAAATTTTAACTTGTGAAATTTCAAGTAGAGATGAAAAATATTAGCATTTCATATTTTCAAGTCAGGAGTATGTAGTTTGAACTCCTGCCAAAACACCAATTTTCAATTTTAACTTTATATAGGGACTGAGAAATAACTGTGTCCCGAAATTTCCAAAATATTTCTATATATTCTGAGATCTTTGCTTCAAATCATTCTTTTATCATGCCAAAGGAGTAATGATTTAATGAAAACAGTGCAACCAATTATAATGCATTTAAATCTTCTTTTTTTTAATACAGAGAGCGTCTCTTTGTGCTTCTGATGATTCTAAGTTACATATACTTAGTTTTTGATAAACATAAGGCTTTACGGAGAATTCCAGAAGACAATACTGGTCCAGATACAATTAACGTGACTGACATATGATCTTTGGAGAAGGGTCTGGTTCTAATTCTAGTTCTTCCAGTGAGTAGATTTATGACCTTGGGAAAATTCCTTTACCTCACTAAGTATCACTTTCCTCAACAGAAAAATGGGAATTAAAATTCCTAAGTCAATGGGTTGTTTTAAGGACTAAATGAGGTGATACATGTAAAACTCTTAGCAGAGTGACCCCTTAATATGAGCAAACTCATATGATTTGAGAAGCTAGAATAATTTATGCTGTGCCAGTTACTAAATAACTCCCCTCATTTCAGAGGCTTTACAAAAATCAAAGACTATTTTTCCAGCACAAAAGTCTCCAGGGAAGCTGTCCTACACGAGCTTTCTCAGTGATCTGAGCTTCATCTATCTTGAATCTACATCCTCTCAACCATGGCTACCAGGATGTCTGAGCTAGGAGAAGAGAGCACAGAGAACTCACACCTGCTCTTAAATGCCTCGGTTCGGCAGTGGCAACACAACTTTCATTCACAGCCCGTTGGCTAGAAGCAATCACCTGGTACTGCTGAACTGCATGGATGCCAGGACATGTAGTACTCCTGTATGCCCAGGAAGGAGAGGAGAAATAGATATGAGTATTAGAAGTCCTACTACAGCAGAACTAATAAAGTTACTTCAATAAGAAAAACCAGGAACTGGATTTTTAAGAAATCACAATGACACTGAAATACTAAAAATTATCAGGTCAAATAAAATTTGGATTATTGTTTTTTGTGTTATGGAAGTCTATACTGACAGAGAGTTAAATATAGGAAAAAATAGAATATCAGATGAAAAGGAAGAAAACCAGATTGTTGTTCCTAGCTTGGCTACCATCATGAGTAACTGTAGGTAGGGCATTAAATTTCTCATTTTCTTAAACTTTAAATCAGTGAATAGGTAAAAAGTCTTTTCCCAGTGTGCTCCACAGGACTGTTATGAGATCAAAAGTAGTCTTTAAGAGAAAGTACCTTTATAGACAGACTGAGTGGCAAAGACTGCCAGCATCTTCCTGGGACCACAACTTGACCATGTTTTCTAGTTTCCTTTCCTTTAGAAGTAGCCGCAAAAGCAATGCTAATCAATAGAATATGAGTGGAAGGAACATGTACCTTTTCTTGACCAAGCTGTTGAAGAAAGTGGTGAGTGTCCTCTTTGCTATCTTTCCTTTTCTACTAGCTAGATGCAGAAGAGGATGAGGCTTGAGAGGATGGCAGAGCCACAAGACAGAAGGAGTCTGGGTCCATGACTGGTCAAAGGGAACAGACCTGCCCAACAACTAAGGGTGCCTTCCTGCAACTGTTATGTAAACAGATGTATCATTCTATCATGTTTGAGCCATTCTATCTTTGGGAAGGTCTAATTGTTACTGCATGTTAGCATAATACAGATTTAAATGATGTAGACTATGTATAACATGCTTGGCATGCAGTGGGTATTCATAAATGAATACCAGGAAATAAATGGATGAAGAAAATACTTATTAATCCCATAACATTTGGTCTTTTTTTTACCATGATTCAGTGCTTAGCTCCAAAATCCTAAAAAGATTTTTATTTGGCAACATCTTGTCAGATATACAAAGAAGAATTTCTATTAATTCTGAGAGTTTCCAAATATCTGAATGTGTGATTTTAATATTTATGCTCAAAATGCTATAAAACAGAGGAATCTGTGTATGTAGCAAAAATATTAATTTCAAAATGTTTTCCTTGAAATATTTTTCAAGATAGCACTTCCAACAAAAATGTTGAACAAACAAATTGATGGAAAACACTAGGTTATAATGTTTTATTAGCAGTATCACTTTCTTTATAATCAATCTTATTTTGGTGTTTTCACAAGACATAGAAAAACTTAAACTTGAACGACAGAAGAGTGACACCTGATTCTGAATATTGTGTGTAAACTGTAATATCTTCATGTCCATTCTGCACTAGCATCACAAAGAAAAAGAAAGAAGGAAAACGATTATTTCCCACCATGAGCTCCAATTCCCTGAGATATTTATGTAACTACATCATACTGCCAAGTGAACAGTCATGTGCCTGTTCATGTCTCCAGGCAAAGTTTTCTTCTCCTTCCTTTCTTTTACAAACATATCCTCTTCAAAGGATATATGCCTAGTGAATAAACACTCTCCAGGGAGACCAGGAAAGCTGACTATTTAATATGTACAGCTCAACGTCATGAGGTGTGGAATCACAGTAAGTCATATTTTGTGATTATACTAACACTAATAGATGATGACATATGCATGACGAGCCATGTTTTTAGTAAAGGGAAATTAGTGGATGGGACTACCCAGTCTGAAGGATCCATACCACGTGCTGACAAACAAAACTGGGCTTGAGCACAAAGTGGATATGCCATATAGACAGTAAATACATGCACCTAACATCACTGTGTATATTTATATGTGTATCTTTCATCAACTATTTTATTTTATCTACCAGTTGGAATGCATTTACTTCACACCCTATTATAAGCCCATTTAGTCACATTTCTGTCAGATCCCACTTGCATATGCAGTGTGGAATAAAGCAGTAGTTAATAAATGTCCTTGGAAATATGTTTAGAGATAAGTAATGAACTGCTGAATCTAATCACAAATGTACATTTTTACTCTCAGAATCCTAAAATAAAGATAGTTTGATCTATTACATACATATATGGAAAAAGAGAAATCAGTATAGAGCAACCATATAAAAGGAACCTGGTTTATTACTCTTGAATGAATATACTGTAGACAAAAAAAATAAAATGTTACCGTAACTGTTCAAAAAACCCTACGCAAAGGAAATACCAAATAAGGATGCAGAGTCAACCTTCCCGTCATGAGTGCTTTTGGGTCACAACTCCACAGGCTGGTGGCGTCGGCCCAGGCCCACACCGCGCGGAACTGCAGGACTCTCCGAATGCCAGCCCTCCCGCGCCGCCCTCTCGCAGGTCCTGCTCCGGCTGACCACAGGCTTGCTTTAATTTACAGCAAGATGGTCTGACAAGCACACTGGCAGGAGAGCAGAGATGGAATACAGACCAAGTCCAGATAAAAATCTGTTCACCTTGAAAAATACAAATAGGACTTTTAGGTAATAATGGACAGGGATGAAACTACTGAAAAATGGAGAGGAACAAAATCGCTTCTTTCTCTTAACAATTTTCATAACCCCCTTTATCTTCTATCCCCATCTCTCTCCAAAATCCAACATCTGTACACTTCCTACATCTATACTTACTTAAATAATATAGATTTATGTCCCCTGCACATACCTCATAAACGTCAACTCATCGCCACACCCCAAAGCTTCTTGCTACTCAGCAGGTTTCAGGTTTGTTTAAAAATCCTATCATGTGGGTGCTCCCTGAGCAGCACTTTGAACTTCCTCCGTCCCTATTAAAAGTGAAGAGGGATCTGGCGTCCTGAGAAAAATAGTGATAGCTCACGGCTATTATTAATATGTTCCTGACTATGAAATAAAGCACAGTGCTTTAAAAAAATTAGAACATATATGACAAAGTGAGGGAACAAAAGGCAAAAATAAAATTTAGCAGGTAAAAGGGACCACATACAATCTTGCCAAAGGTGCGTGTTTTACATAATGCTGCAGCTGGGACTTCACAAAGGAAATCTCTGCACTTTTTATTTCTGGTTCAGAGGATTTACATGCTCCTTCTAATGATCTGGGCCTTCAGCACTGGGTAATGTCTCCCAGGCCCCAGCTTAGCGCTCATGCAAAATTGAAGCACTTTGGAGGCGCTTTAGTAGCTGCAGATGAATCTCAATGTGCAGGAAAAGGCGTAATGGCTGTTTAGCACTTGCTAGGAGAAGCTGAGGAAATCAGGGGGAAAAATCTATTGAACTCCAGCCATCTGGGAAGCCAACTGAGAGCGACTGCATTAACAACGTGTTTACATTCCCATTGTGTTGCTAGGCCAAGCAAAAGGGTGTGTGTGTGCGTGTGTGTGCGTGCGTGTGTGTGTGTGTGTGCGTGTGTGTGCGTGTGTGTGTGTGTGTGTGTGTGTAGAGGAAATTGTCAAGTGAAGCTCTTTTGATTGTATTGGCTATTTCGGTTTGGTTTTGGCAACTATGTGGGGAAAGAATTTTCATGAGAAACGTGGCTGTCAGAGTTTTTGGGTCTCCATGAAACAGCATGAACTGTTAGAGTGCAGAGGTTGGCAAGGCTGCCATGGGCACGAGGAAAATGAGCAACATGCAGAAGCCTGGCTGAGCAGTTCTTTTCTTGTATTTGGCCCACAGTACAGTGCAACAGATTGGGGGAGCTTCAGAAAGCTAGGAAAGAACACTGGGGGATGTTTTCATTGCCTGTTACATTTATAGTTAACTTAGAAATATTGACCAAATGGCAGAAAATAGCCAGGTAAATGCTTTCATTTCCGGGCCCCATCACTGCTACTCACTGCCTCCATCATCATGGCCCTTTTTTTCATGGTATTTAATAGACCGTTTCCTAAAGCAGTTTTAGGTTTAAAGTAAAATTGAGAGGAAGGTACAGAGATTTTCCATAGACCTCCCACTCCCATACATGCATAGCCTCCCCTGTTAGCAACATCTCCCACCAGGGTGGTGTATTTGCTACAATTGGTGACACCAGGGTGGTGTGTTTGTAACAGTTGATGAGCCTACATTGACACATCGTTATCACCCAAAGTCCCTAGTTTACATTAGGGTTCACTCTTGGTGGTGTACATTCCATGGATTTGGACAAATTTAATGACATGTAACCGCCATTACAGTATCATGCAAAGTAGTTTCACTGCCCTAAACATCCTCTGTGCTCTGCCAGTTCATCCCTTCCTCCCCGAGAACCCATGGCCACCACTGATCCTTTTATTGTCTCCATAGTTTTGCCTTTTCCAGAATGTTAGATAGTTGGAATCATACAGTATTCAGCCTTTTCAGATTGGCTTCTTTAACTTAGCAACATGCATTTAAGTTTCCTCCATGTCTTTTCATGACTTGACAGCTCATTTTGTTTTTTTTTTTTTTTAGCACTGAATAGTATTCCATTGTCTGGATGTACTAGAGTTTATTTATTCATTCACCTACTGAAGGGCATTTTGATCACTTCCAAGTTTTGGTAATTATGAATAAAGTTGCTATAAACATCCATGTTTCTGTGTGGACATAAGTTTTCAACTCCTTTGGGTAAATACCAAGGAATGCAATGGCTGTATCATACGGTAAGAGTATGTTGAGTTTTGTGCCAAACCATCTTCCAAATGGCTGTAGCATTTTGCTTTTCCACCAGCAATGAACGAGAGTTCCTGTTGTTCCACATTCCAACTGGCATTTGTTGTGACAGTCTTCTGGATTTTGGCCATTCTAATAGGTGTGTAGTGGTATCTCATTGTTGTTTCAATTTGCATTTCCTTGATGACACATGATATGGAGCATCTTTTCATATGCTTACTTGCCATCTGTATATCTTCTTGATGAGGGGTCTGTTAAAGTTCATTGTCCTTTTCAACTGTCACATTAAGTGACTTTATCTTGACAGATGTTTAGTGACTATAGTGGGCCAAATGGTGGCCCCTAAAAAATGTGCCCACATATGCATCCCGAGAGCAGCTGAATGTTACCTTATCTTGCAAGAGGGTCTCTGTGGATGCAATTAAGTTAAGGTTCTTGAGAGCCTAAATTATCCAGGTGGGCCCTAAATCTAGTGATAAGTGTCCTTATTGAACCACACAGAGAAGACAAACGTGGAAGCGAAGGTGGTGCGAAGATGAAGGCAGAGATTGGAGCGAGGAGGACACAAGCTCAGGAACGCCTGGGCAGCCCCGGGAAGCTAGAAGAAACAAGGAACAGATTTTCCTCTGGAGTCCCCAGAGGGAGTGCAGCTCTGCTGGATGTCAGACTTCTAGCCTACAGAACAGTGAGATAGTAATTTTCTGTTGTTTTTAAGCCACGAATTTCATGGTAAGTTATTGTGGCAGCCCCAGAAAACTAATCCAGTGACTAAGGGCAGTTACTCTGTGTCTCTACATTCAAAGAGTAGACTCAAGAATCTGACAGAGTGAAAAGGTGAGGAAAAGCTGCCTGCCACGTGATGTTTTTCTGGTTTCACAAATGCCCCATGGAATGGGTGTGGAGAGGCAGCCTCTTAGTCACTAACGTCCTTTCATACAGAGGGCATCATTGTCTAGGATCATCAAGGCTGGGCTATAAAAAGAGGCATGTCATCCATTGCCTGCCATTCCTGGAATTGCCTTGTTCAGAACAATCCCCTGGGTTTTTGCAGCTAGATTTTAATTCACTCAAGCCCTAGATTCCCCCTCTTCCCTCAGAAGGCTGCTATCCCTCAGTCTGAGAAATTTAATAGGCAGAGACAGGCGAAAGGATCTTGAAGAAAGCAGGAGCTCTCTACCGTGTAACTCTATACCACAGAACTATCAAGGGGTTGCGTGAATTTATTCTACCGGTGAGAGGAGAACCAGAGCGAATGGTAAAGCACACTTTTTTCTCTCTCTTTTCCCTCCTCTCTTTGGTCCCTTCTAGACTGCGATCTCCTTAAGGGCATCAGGTCTTGGCTGTGTCTCTACTTACGGTACCAAGGAAAGCGTCTGGCCTGTGGTTTTTGAATGGAACATCTAAGTACTTCCGCTATACTCCGCTTTCACGGTACTGTCTCCTCAGGCCCTGGTTTTCATGCCTGGCTGTACTTTACCATCACTAGACAGCCTTGAAGAAGCAAACAGACGGATGAGAAGAAAGCTGTGCACTGTTCCCAATGAAACCATTCTCTCCTGGGGGCCAGGACATGGGTGTTTTCAGGAGCCTGCCCTGGGGATTGTCCAATGCAGCCAGGGCTCTCAGCTAATGCCCTGAGAGTTCCTTGTTGCTCTTGCCTTTCTGTTCTTGGAAATTTCTTCCAAAATAGGTTTTAAAAATCAGGTTAAACCCTTGATGAAATTAGGAATGAGTTCAAGACTTCCCTATCTGAATTGTTTTTTTATTGCTAGATTTTATACTTCCTGCATGCTGTGCTTGCTTTTCTGCCAGACCCTGATATTTTGCTAATTGTAGCTCTCATGTTATACATGCTGGTTTCGTATCTCCAAATAGTGCTTTTCAGAGGAATTGGCAAGAGTGGATATTTCAACAGGCATCCCCAAGATGGCTCTGAGAATCCCTGGTGAACGGATGACTCCAGATTGATGGCATTTGGGGGGAGAAGACTGAAGGGTTCAGAGCAAGAAAGCCCTCTTCCCTCAAGTTTTAGCATTAGGTTATTCATTCATCATGGCTTTTATTATTTTTTTTTGAGGAAGATTAACCCCGAGCTAACATCTGCTGCCAACCCTCCTCTTTTTTGCTGAGGAAGACTGGCCCTGAGCTAACATCCAGGCCCATCTTCATCCACGTTATATGTGGGATGCCTGCCACAGCATGGCTTGCCAAGTGGTGCATAGGTCTCCACCAGGGATCCGAACTGGTGAATCCCAAGCCACCGAAGTAGAAGGTGCGAACCTAACCCCTGCACCGCCAGGCTGGCCCCTGATCATGGCATTTTTTAACTAAAAAATTCTCTGCTGTGTCTTTAAAATGCCAAAAATACGTTGGAGCGAGGAGAGAGAAAATAGCATCAGGATTTTGAGCCAATTATTGAGAGTATATTGGATAGTAAGATTTAGTGATATAGAGCCCCAAATAGAATGGATAACAATTTATGACATCACAGGCTAAAAGGGACAACGACCTGGATCATTATCTTGTAATTATCAACCAGGTTTCTTTATATTTGGCACAATAGGTACAGACACTAAAAAGAACACCGACATTTTGAGAGAAAGCCAGGCTCCTTAGGAGGTTAACCCTCTCTTTTAAGCTGAAACTGTTTCTTAAACTTCCTTAAGCAAGATGATTAATCCATTTCATATTACAATCCAGAACTCTGTTAAGTATGTTCCTTCCTATGAAAATAAAGAACAAGAGCTCTCCTTAAAACCTTCACATATTTTAGCCAAAGGTGAGGTTAAAAATACATTACGGCTTTTAACACGTGCGCTCTCCTCACTTTGAAGTGGGCATATTAGAACTCCAAGCCACAGCATACGCATGGTTGCTGGGCACATGGAGAAATTGCTATAGCAACACAGTCTCTAGTTTTACTCCTGAAATGCCCTGTGTGAGCAGAAAGTAATTTAGATGAAGAGTGGTCCTGGTACTCCTGTTTCTTATTGTGGCCTCTTGTGGGCCTAGGGGTGGGTGACATTTGATTGTCTCTTCTCCAAATTTGGGAAAATACAAACATATTCACACTCAAATACATATGTATGTACTTATATATCTACTTATATGCATATTCTTGATTAAACTGTATTGATCAATGCTTTCATCTTAGCTGTGGGAGGAAACAGGACTAACGTATTCGAAGTAACCTTGCCCTAAGTGTTAATTGGCAGGGCAGAATTTCTTTGTGTTCATTACATTAAACTCTCACTGTGTATAATTTTAGAAAATTTCTGTTTTGCTCTAATGAAACACAGCCCACTAAAACTGCATTGAAAGGTGTAATGTTTTCTTGCCTCTAGTTTGCAATCATGTTCTGGGCAGTATCTATTCAAATAAGTACGTGTGATTAAAATTTTCTATACAGTACGTAATTCAAACATTAAAAATCTTCTGCATGGGATATAATTAAGTTAAAATTACACAGTTCTGCAGATATGATGTAGTCAGGGTGTTTTGGAGTATGTGCAGGGTCTATAATACAGATATTTGCAAATATTGGAATTACTAAAAATGAACAAAAAACAATAAAAACTTCATGAAAATGATAGATCAGAAACAAAAGGAATCCAAACAGGTGGCCTAAAATTTTTGAAGTACTCACTTCTATCTGTAAGTTAGGAAAAGAATGGAAACAAAAGCAGATTTATACACAGTGAAAGAGCCCACATCGCTCAGCCAGCCGAGACTATCTTCGTGCTAGAATGGAATGAAAGCAACAATTAAGCCACGTTTCTGTAACTGTACCTGAGATTATGTGGATCATGTTAACCCAGGTATTTAAAGACTTGAAGACCCTATGAAATAAGGATGAATCAGTTGTGAGCACTAACAAATGAAGAATAAGGAAAAGTATGTATTTCAAGAGAACTGATAGTCTGTCATCACTAACTGGTAACTACTCTTTCACCAAGTTATCAGATTGACTCAGTGGAAAAGGCTTCATGGACCACATGGATCCTTGCCAATTTTCTATGTTTATTTTGGGGCCAGCCTCAAACTGAAAAAAAAAAATTGTTAGTTTCCAGTACTGAAATAAGTACCTCTGAGAAGGGAATAAAATAAATAATTGATTTATATTCCAGAATCATTTATCTTCATTGGCAGAAAATATATTACAAATATATGGCTCTATTCTTGCAAAGACAATACTCCCATTGACTTAAAGAAAATATTATGGAATGAAGTTCAAATAGAGCTTCCAAATTTTATGCATCATTCCTAAAATTTAAACAAAGTTTCACTTGACTTCCTTTTGAAAATGTTCATTCTGTTAATAAGAACTGAGTTTAAAGTAATTCTTCTTCTTTTTTTTTGGTGAGGAAGATTGGCCTTGAGCTAACATCTGTTGCCAATCTTCCTCATTTTTGTATGTGGGATGCTGCCACAGCATGGCTTGACAACTGGTGTGTAGGTCTGCACCCGGGATCCGAACCCATGAACCCCAGGCCACCAAAATGGAGCTCGAGAACTTAACCACTACACCACCTGGCCTGCCCTAAAGGAATTCTTTTACATGGAGAATATCGATTGGTCGGATGTGTGTATTTAATGTGTAAAATAACTCTTCTTATAAAAGATCATGCTATCTTTATGTATTCCTCAAATTCATGAAATATTCCAAATGAAAACCTCATCAGTATGTCTCATAAATTTCCGTTACCCAATGTTAGCAGGATGCGTGGCACAAAAAAAACTTTTATTGATTATCTCCTGTGCTTAGTGCCTTGTGTTATAAACTTTAGAAAAGACAAAGCATTACAAAACACAGGTCATACCATACATACCATTCCAATGTAGTTCAAGAGACAGAGACTTTATATATTTAGATATACACGAATATAACTCTTCCATAAATAACGGGATATTGAATTACTAGAAATTGCCATTTTTGTACCTCAAAAATGGTTGAATATTGATGATTTCATATGGTTTAACCTAATACACATATCCAATTCACACTTATGAGTGTAATGAAAATGGAAGTACAAATAACAGAAACATAGACATGTCTACATATGACTTGGGGTGTTATAGAAATATTCATCCGTGACATTGCACCTGAGATACTTCTTTAAGAATTAGTAGGATTTTAACAGAGGCTGGATGCGGGAAAGCATGGTATAAAGGATCATTAATTCATACAACACATTTATTGAGCACCTACCAAGTACCTAACATCAGGTTAAACATGGGACTGGAATAATGAGAAAGACCGACGCAATCCTAGATTCCACGGAACTGACTCCGCAGCTCACAATGTTTGGACTGAAGACAAGAGAGAACTTGGGAAAGGAGACGTGATAACTGTTCCTTTCAAATATCTAAGATCAGTAAGAGGCCAGGAGGCGACCAGAACTGTTTCCTACAGTTCCAAATGACGTCAGTAGGACCACTAAGTCAAGATAACCCAAAATCAATTACACTCAATTTAAGGGAGAGCGTGCCAATAACTCACTGAGTTTAAACGACTGCTGTAGTCTCACAGCTTAAAGTGGCTGTGATTCTAAGACACAGAAGTGTGGAGTGTTTGCATTCATTTAATAAAATTTAAACAAATCCCGCCTAATTTCCCTCTGAAAATGTATGAGCAGCATTTCTTAAATTATGTCCTGGTGTTACAATAAGGTCTCATGATATTTTAATAGCAGTTCTGTGAAAAAGAGTTCAGTTGCCAGATAATATGAGGTTAAAAAAAGTTTTTTCCTGCGGAGCTTTCCTGGCACTTTTACATGACAATACACTTCATACTTTTCTCCCAAAGGGGAATGTAATTATTGCACTGTTTCTTAAATTATTTGACCACAAAGCTTTCTGTTTCTTTGGTTTTTTTCCCCAAACAGTACTTATACGACACTGGTGGTTCATGAAACACAGTTTAAGAGGAAAAACCAAATTGGCCTAGTATATAGGGCATGTCGTGGGGGAGCCACTATTAGAACGAGGCTAGCAAGTTTGATTAGGAAGAGAGTGTATTGAAGCTTTTAAATATATGATCAAGGAGGATGTGTTTTATTCCACGGACAAAGGAAAGCCATTATGTATTTTAAGAAACAGGGTAATGCAGTCACTTGACCTGTGCTTTAGGCCTATAACCACCCAGAGAATGGATTGCTGAGGAGAAAGGCAGGAAGATATAGAAGGCTACTCAAATAATCTACGAGGTAGATACAAAAGGCCTAGACTAAGGGAGTAGCAGCAAGAATTAAACATAGATGGATGTTTTGTGGGAGAATTGTGAGAGGGAATTGGTGATATTTGAAGATAACTTTGACTTTTGGAGTAAGGGATGAAGCCAAGATTTCTGTTTTTGGTGAGGAGATGGAGAGAAGAGGTATCCAAAATAGGAATACATGAGGAGAAAGAATTTCAGCTGTGACACCCTTGCAACAAATAGGGACCTGAGTGAGCAGAGTATATCTGTGGAAGCTCTGCTTTGAGTAAAGGTAATTCACTTAAATTGGTGCCCATTTAGCTTCTCTTCATCAATAATGTCTTTTTTTCTCTTAAGGCTCATCTTTTGCTATTTTGTCAAATGTTAAATACCCTCAAGAATAAAAAGAATCAAATTCTAAGCACTCTCTTAAGTTATTACATTTAAGAATCAGAAAGGACCACATATGGAAAACTTGTCACAAGGCAGGAAGGCAGATAAAAGCATGAAAGACAAATGTTTAGCTGACATTCTGAACCAGATTTTTTCCTGAAAAAAGGGACTACATAGCTCTTCTTCAGTCTAACTGTTCTGTGTTTGGTAGTTACGGCAGAATTTAGGGAGATACTGGGTACAGGGCCAAGAGCAAAGACTTTGGAATCAGAGAGCCCTGGGTTCATGTACTGGCTCTGTCACCTCCTAGCTATGTGATTTTGGGCAAGTTAGTGTCTTTGTTCTACTGAGCCTCAGTTTTCTCATTCACAGGAGAATCCCAAAATTATCTCATAAGCTTGACGTGATGATCAAATGATATAATACATGTAAGATGTTCAGTCTAAGCTTTAGAACTCTTTGTATTTATTGATAATGTTCTGCTAATGTGAGAATAATTAAAGATAAAAATGGAAACATCTTGAGCATTATTAAAATTCCAAACCAACTGAGGTTTTCTAAACTCCCTTGCTTTTTCATAGAGGGGAAATATTTGCTTTTCAATGGTGAGTCTTAGGTACCATGGAAACAAGGATTGCAAAGACTTCAAGTAAATAGAAAGCAAGCAGCCAAAGCCCAGTTTTTCTTAACAATGTAACCATAAAATTTTGAGCAGATCAAGATTTCTATGGAATTCTGAAGGAACATAGGTACTTATTACTATACTACCAAATCAAGAACTTTTGAATATTGAAAATTTCTAAACCATCTAATATATACTGCTTTCCACTTTGCTGTTTCTTTTATTACACATTTGCAAGAAACGCAAAGTAAAAGATGAAAAGGCAAACAGTAACAACAATGAATGATCTTAAATCAGCACATTTTATGATCAATGGTATAGCTTTCTCAGTGAGTACAAATAATCATTTGCTCCATACTTCAGAGCAAGAGAGTCTATTTAACATCTTCATAATTTAAAAGGAAGAATTTTATGAGTTAGAGAAGAACTTTTGTTCTGTTTTTTGGTTTTATTGTTTTGTATTTTTTCAATGTGAAGTTACCTTTGATGGAGATTTAATTGAACATGGTTGATTTTTCTTAGGTGCAAGGCAATGTATCTGATTGCCGCTAACCATGCTTCCAAATAGCATTATTCTAAGGCAGAGGTATCTATAAAAACAAACTCGTTTGCAATGACTTGTCTCTCTTATCATCTGAGAACCAATTTGATTTTTAAAAGGCCAAGAAAATTTCTGTGATTTGTAATATATTTCAAGACTATGTATTCTAACATTCCTCACTATCAAGAACCATTAAGTCAAGCCAGCCCTGATGGCCTGGTGGTTAAAGTTCTGTGCGTTCTGCTTTGGTGGCCCAGATTCCATTCCCGGGCACAGAACCACACCACTTGTCTGTCAGTAGCCATGCTGTGGTGGTGGCTCACATAGAACTAGAAGGACCTACAACTAGAATATACAACTATGTACTGGGGCTTTAGGGAGGGGGAAAAAAAGAGGAAGATTGGCAACAGATGTTAGCTCAGGGCGAATCTTTCCCAGCAAAAAAGAACCACTAGGTTCCCAACAAGACTATAGTCAGGCTGCAGTAAGTGGAGACTTGAGGACCAAAGTTGCAGATGAATCCAGCTTCAGAGGAAAAAACCCCAAAACAAAGAAGTTCAATTTCAATTCCATTCACAGTGTTTCTGATCTCACAGGAAAGCAAAGATTTCTAATATAAGAGGCCTACAAATTTCTCCCCAATATGGAAATAACATATTCACAAGATTAAAAATAATCAAGCAATAAAAGAAGTCTCCTTTCATCCCAGATTCTGAGCCGTCAACTGCTTTTCGTATATTTCTCCAGAAAATCCTAATGCATAGACACATAGACGTGTATCCTCTTTCTTTACATAATGAGGACATATTACATGCAGTGTTCTCTACTTTGGTTTTGCCTTCAAGTTTTATATGAGAGAATTTTCTATAGCCTCACATGTGGAGAAACCTCATTGTTTCAAAAAGCATTGCAGTATTCCATCCTGGGGATAAACAGTCCTCGATATGCTATTGCAACAAGAGTGCAATGGACAACTTGTATGAAAGTCTTTGTGCTCATTTGGAATTTTATTTTAGATAAATCCGAAATTTGTAATTACTGAGTAAAAGGGCATATACACTTAAATTTTTTGACAGGTATTTTCAAATTGGCCTTCAAAAAGACTGTACCGATTTGCAACCTCATCAACAAAGTATGAACCATTCCCTGTCCCACGTCTTCATCAACACTGTGCACTAACTACTTTGATCTTGACAAATTCTTCTTAGATGCTTATTTACCAACTGCATTGCTTTCCCTATATCTGCATGTTCAAACTCTGCCCAATTTTCTCTTGGGTTGCTGATCTTTTCCTTAAGTATATTTTAAGAACTAGTTGTATATTAATTAAATTAGCCCTTTGATTAGTATATGTCCACAGATACGATCAGTTTTTGTGTTTTTTTGGTCTGTTACTTGGTTTTGTGGTTTTCTTGCGTTGGATATTCAAATTTAATAATGCTTTCTTATAAGCCTTCTTGATTTTATCATCATTAAAAAGATTTTGCTCATCACTGAAATCAACCAACCAACAAAGAAATAGCCAAGATTTTTTCCTAGTGATGATGGTGATGACGAAAATGATGATAATGATGATGACATTAAGCCCTAATATCTAGAATTTGTTTTATTCAGGAGAATGAGATAGAACCCAAGATTTATTTATTTTTTACTTTTCCAACTGCCTAACTTGTGGTTTAAAAAACCAACTTTGTCAAATTACAAAATGCCTTAGGTGTTTGAGTATTTCCTGGTCTCTGTTTTAATCCATTAATCTGTGTGTTTTATCCTCTGCTAAGATAAAACTCGTTTAACTTCTTTAGCTTTATAATATGTTTATAAGAGCTGGTGTTCTCTCATTACATACACTACTATTTCAGAATTCTTCCAGCTATTTTCACAAATAATTCTTCACACAATGTTGGTGCCCTTATGGTTCATTTATAAATAACAAATACGTAAAAAATACTGCCTTTCTATCCAAGAACATGATATGTCTTTCTACTTGTTCAAGTAGAAAGTATTTTTTTGTCTCTAAGTAGAATTTAAAATTTTTGTTCTAAAATTCTGTAAATTTATTACCTCTCTGCCTACATTTTTTCTGTTAGATTGTTATTATAAATGATATCTTTTATTCCATTATAATTTGAATTGGCTACCTATACTTAGAAAAGTTGATGGGTTATATAGATCTGCTATCAGCAATTTTTCTGTATTCTCTCTCTCTTTTTTTTTTTGTGAGGAAGATTGGCCCTGAGCTAACAGCCATTGCCAATCTTCCTCTATTTTGTATATGGGATGCTGCCACAGCATGGTTTTGATGAGCAGTAGGTAGGTCTGTGCCCAGGATCCAAACCCACAAACCCCGGGCCACTGAAGTGGAACGCACAAACCCAACCACCACGCCACTGGGCTGGCCTCTGCATTCTCTTGATGTATTTTCAATTTTTTCCTTAGAAATTGAGTAAGTTTCCTAGCTATACAAAATCATACTATTTGTCAAAAATCATTTTTCCATTCTCTTTACAATTTTCACATTTTTCTTGCCAATTATCTGTCTTGTCTAATTGTACCCGCTAGTATGTTAAGAACAATACCAAATAATACTGGTATCTGTGGGCATCTTTGTCTTTTTCCTAACTTTAAAGGTAAAACACTCATCTGGATGCTGGCTTTCTTATAAAGGTTTGGGTGAAAACGAAAGACAACAGAAAGGTTTATTGCTTCTTACTCCATCCATGAATCTCAGGAGAACTGTGCAGGTAAACATGCCATATATTTTCATTTACAGTTGCTTTAAAGTGTGTTTTAATCATTGTGGTATGCAATATTAACTTTACGTAGAAATAATAAAAAATATTATGTTTTACAGAAAGAAAATGTCTTTTAAAAAAATACACACACACTCACACACAGATATTTAACACCACAGCATGAAGCTGGCAGAGGGGTTCACTATCAAAGCAGTTTTGTTTTTATTTCTAATCTTCTTATGTATGCATTTTCACCAATTTAGTAAAGACAAATCCAAATATGCTCGTGACTCTCATTTTAGCTTTTGTGATTTCTTTCTTTTTTCTCTTACCGTTAAAATTTGTGTGTTCGAAATCTTTACAAATAAATGAGCTGAAACAAATAAAACTGAATTCGCTTGAGATTTTGAAGACATCTGGTGGAATTATTTTCTAAGTAATTAGACCAAGAGGTGGGGCAATTCCCTGAAGTAAGCTCCCACACGGTTGAATACCCAGTTATTCCTACAGTCCTCAGCTTGCACGCAGTGAGCATATTGATTCACAAATTGACCAACAATTATATAGAGCTGCCACCTGATTTTCTAAGACCATTTGTGTTATTATGAGTATAGGCCTCACAGGCTTTTTTAAAGGATGCATCTTCTCAGCCCTCTCTCAGCCTGCTGTATTTTTTATGTTCCGTCACCTCAATACGCTCTTCATGTTGTTAGAGACACTGCATGCAGATCCCCCTCAGGTGCTGGTCTCTGCTTGCCCCTGGTTAATTCAATATTCGGAGGCAAATATGAATTAATTAAAATTTGGATTTTGAAAATATGTATCCATTTTAGTATGTAGAGATACCTAAGAAAGAAAATGAAGATATTTAAATGTTCCCACTTACGCCAAATTTGTCACTATTTAGCTTGGAAAAATTGATCAGTGAAGTCTTAATATTTAAAACATGTGTCTTAATATTATAAAATCATAGATCTAGAAGGGATCTGAAAGTTGAAAGTGCTATTCTCCCTGCTGGAGAGCAAAAACACTAAAACCACTGAAGAAAGATATATATCTTTCCAATTTAAAATAACTCCAGGAAATTCCATAACAATCTTACGTTACCCACCGAGAAGTAAAAAATTGCTATCAAGAAAGTTTCCTTGATAGCCAATCTAAATCCCACAGGTTATTAAAATCTACTTCATACGCTCTATGCCTTTAGCATTTTACTGATAATGATGATATTTACAGAACAATAAAGTCAAGAGTTTAACCATGCCAGGAGCAAAGATACCCTGATCAAGACCCACCCAGACTGTAGCTATACTCAACACTTCTCTTTCCAGATCTCAGACTATCACTACTCTCAATCACTCTAGATTTAACTTGAACTAAGAATTAGGTAATCAGGATTCATTTTTAGATGTAAGTTAAGGATACAGGATATTTTGAATCTACATTATTTACAAATTATTTTTAAAATATAAGGGAAAATTATGCATGTGAATTATCATTTGACAGTCACATAAGCAAGTATAATTTATCCCTAGTTGAACATGTTCTCCAATCCCAGGATATTGAGATCTGACACCAGACTTGACACACAAGTGAAATTCAAAGACATCTTTTATGGGGCATTTACCATTAATTCAGTGTGTTCACTCTCATTATTTACCTTCTTACGCATGAACCATGTTTGAATTCCATGTAGTCCAACAGGAGTCAAGTCAAGATTTATTCATCACGTTTGACTTTGCAATGCATGGAACGAGATCATCAAATCTTAACCAAACTGATTCAAAACTTTTTGCCAAAGGATAATAACTCCATTTTCAGTTTCACTAATTGAAAGAACAGTATGACAACACACTAAAGAAGCAAGTAAATGAACCCTCAGCAGCAGTCCAAATGCAATGCAAAACTCACCAGAGGTTTCGTCTACCCTCTCATCTACTATGTGGTCCTTCTGATGAACCCATTCACTATTGCACTTGAAGTAGATCTGGGTGGCAGGGCTGGCTTTACAATACAGGTTCACAGGCTTATTCTTCACAATATAAGCTTCTTCAGGCTCAATAAGGAAATGTGGCAGAGGCTCAGGAGGATCAGATGGAAAGGTTTCTGGGAGTTCGTGAAAAAAATCGTCGTCTGGTAAAACAAGAAGTGGAAAATGATCAAAACATTGTAGCCGCTTGCCTTTTACTTGCTACTCATTTAAAAATAATGACTCACAAATGATCTAATTAAGTAATTTGAGTGCTTCCTATGAATCAGGCAGTATGTTAGGTCTATTGACTGGTTGCTCACTTAAGGATTTAGATTATTATTCTCATTTTCACTTATGGTAAAACTCAACATTAGGAAGGACAGATATTGTGCCCTGAGCGCACAGGTAGTTAATAGCAGAACTGGAATCAGAATCTAGGTTTGTCTCACTCAAAACCTGTGATCTCCCCAATACAGCCCCATACCTCCCACTACTCAGGTCTACGCTTGAGAGCTGACAAAAGCCAAGGAGACTTTATTAGGAAACTTTGTTTGAAAAGTATAAGGCTCATAGGTAAACCTTTAATCCCGTGTAAGGAGCTGAGAAGGAACACTAGAAACATGAATTAAGGATCTTTAAGTTCAGATTCAAATCTATCATTATTTTCAAAAGATGCCACTGCATGACAGATTTATTCATTCAAAGCAGAAATATTTACTGAGCACAGAATTTTTCTGAGCCATGGAAGCACGGATGATAATGTCAAGTTAGCCGACAGTAGATCCACAGCTGAGCCTGGAGTCTAGCAATGCTGTTTGGTCTTATTCGGGAACTATACCTCAAATCTCCTATGTGTTATATGAGTAGTCAAACTTATTCTCATTAGAATATTGCTGAGCATTATCATGAAGAACAGCAGTCGCAGTTTTTATAACACTGAAAATTATCAAATATATCACTCCCACCCTGCTGTTCCACCACCACTGAATAAACAAAACCCCTGAATCACTGGAGATATTTGCACACTTTGAGGTATCTTTTTCTGCATGATTCCACATAAAAAATAGAAAAAAGTAAAAGTGCCTTGAAAAATCTCATTATCATATTTCACAAAATTCAAAGTAAAAAGAGTCTTTTCAACACGCTCCTGACAAATTAGGCCTAATAATTCTCTTCCTATGAGGGATCGTGTAGAACAAAACTACTATTAATTCCATAAGTTGATTAGGCACTGCAGGCTAAAATGTAAGGCTAAAACTCTGAGGTCAAGATTAAAACTTTTCACAAGTTCTTTAACAGTACCTATATTCAGTAGCAAATACAGGATACGGTATTTGTACTTGAAGACGTGTTGCTTGGATGTTAACTTGAAGCTTATTTCATCACTCATTCAGTTGTTGCCCTATTTTAGGAAATGCCCAAAGCGGACATTTGTCCACTAAGAAACCTGGCCTAAGACTTTTCATCTACGTCATGGGATAGCCGTCAAATAGTAATGACGTCTGGTCTCTGCCAAACTGTTTTGCAGTAAAAATTGGCTTCACCTGCATCACAGACAAAACTAGCTTTCAAAGCTGCTTCACAATTAGAAACTCCTGACACTGGAATGTAAATGATGCTTTCTTTTTCACTTTACTTCCTTGATTTGCTTTCTTCTGGCAGGGCATCATTTCTGGTTTTTCCACTGTTGAACATCAAGGACTCAACCTGTCAGCTTACTAAAGAATAACCTTGTTTCCATCAATTTCAGCTTCCTTAGTCAATATGCAAGAACACTCAAGACTCCTTAAATAAACATAGTTCAGAAAGGCAAAGGAATGGGGAACTGAGGTATTGACAGACCCATCAGCATGAAGCTGAAGTCTTGAAGGCCTTATTCAATTTTTTCTTCCAAAGCACTTACTGTTGTATGTAATGATGGACAGTGCTGATAATCAATAAAGCGCCAGAAAATATCAGACTCAAACGCTGTAAAATGTTAGCTGTTGTTTTAAATTATTATTACTCATAAAGGTAGAGGATCAACTTGATTTTTTTACTATTGGTGTATATTTATACAAACAAAAACGTGTATGTATTTCATAACGTATATTTGGTCAGGTATGCACATATAGAAAGCCTTTCTTTGAGTCATTGTTTCAGAAGGGGAGATCTGTTCCTTTGGAAGGAATGATGATTGCAGGTTATCCGATGATTGGTTACTCCCTTACCTTGTTCAATAATGCAGCAAAAGTGCTTATACCGTCACATCTACAGAAAGACAGAGGGCCACTACAAATTGATTACTCTTGCTGCAGAAGCATGTATCTATTTCTTCGGATTATTTTATTGTAAACTACTCAGAAGACTAACGGACAATGAGAAAGTCATACAGGTTTTCAAGTCAAAAAGGGCTCTGTTAAGTGCTGGAAAAAAGAGTAATGATTTAATGATGTATTTAGAAAAATATATGGACAAACTAATTTTGCATTTCCTTAATTTGGAGTTTTAAGACAAGAGGACCACTACAAGAAAAGAGAAGTAATTCTACGTCTTGGTTGAAGGCTTCATAAAATGTTGATTTTTCAAGGTGTTTGTTAAATAACACTTAGTATGTAACATGTCAAGGAATGATTTCTATCATTTGAAATGTTTTCATCATGTGGTAGATACAGCGTTTCTTTTACATAATATTCTAGCTTCCGTATGAACCTCGTCTCTTAGATTTGATCGAGAGATGCCTTAAGCAACCACAGCATATTAGTTTATTAATATTTCTTGTAAGATATGTACAGGATATTTAAGTCTATGTCCTAGATGAATTCATATCAGGCAATATGGCACATCACTTTTAGCACTCAATTCAGGTGTTGGGAATGACATTTATAGAGAAAATTTTTAAGACCCTGAGTCAGTAAGCTATGTATAGTGGGACAGTCATGACAAAATGCACATGAACTGATTATCAGTGGGCTCACGGCTGTTGCGAAATTCTTCCCTTCTTTATTTACAACAGATGGCCTGGGTACCATGCCCAACCGTGGAAATTGGCCCAGATAACAACTCCCTCATTAACTCCCAGGTTAAGTATGCTGAAACCACTTTCCTTGCTCTAGACAAAAATGGTAAATGTCAGCATTAATTTCCAGATGTGATGGTATTTCAGAAATTGTCTTTTTATGAAATTTCATGTTACCTTTTTTTCTAAAGTAAGTTTTGAAAATCAAATAAGCAAGCCAATTCTCTTCAACCAAAATTATAAAGAAAAACATCTGAGTATTTAAATATCCAGCATGGTTACTTCTATATGTATTTAACAAGGAAAAAATGATCATCTCTAAATACCATGTGTATTTAACAGGGAAAAAATGATCGCTTGCAAATGGTCATCGACAAATACCTCTCCATGAACATTTAGCTCTTCTGCACTTCCTTCACACACATATGGAAGAATCTCCTTTTCAGCTTTGACAACCTGTTTTACTCATCTATTCCCAAGTTTCAAAAGCCAGAAATACATAACATTAGAATGAAAGCTCTTTGAAGGCAGGGACTATTGCCATTTTCATTTTTACTTTCGATAAGTCTAGCATAGTGCCAGGCACATTATAGGAGGTCAAAAAAATCTTATAAAAGTATGAAGACTATGCTAATGGAAACTTTGACCATTCCTAAAAGATTCACAAGGAATTTTAGAGTTTACAGTGCCTCAAATTTCATGTACAAATATAAGGTGACATAACAGTAGTAAGATCTACAAACTGGACTGGCTACAAAATTTGTGTGGCTCAGTGCAGAATGAAAATTTGGGGATCCCTGTTAAAGATGTATTAAGAATTCTGAGATAGTGACAGCAGAGCACTGTCACTATTATTAAACCAAGTAGTGGGTCCTGTATGACAGCACAGGTCACATACCCATGAAGCTGGCCCTGTCTACAAATGTCAGTTAACTGAGCGTTCCACTTCATGGACTGCCTGAGAATTGAAATTACATCTTTATTAGTGGCTTTTCGTTTTAGAACTTACTTGGTATGTCTCACCTTCTTATGGTGATCAGATGTTTGCTAGAAGAAGGTATGGTTTTTCAGACTGAGAAACTCAGGCTCCACTCAATTCTCTAAGCAGGTGTGTTTGCAGTGGTGTGCAAGGGAAAGTGTGTGATTTCATCTGTTCGTGGCTTTCCCTTTGGATGTACTCCAGGCCCATCCATGGGCCTCATCCGAACAAAGTAAAATCCCTGCCACCCTGAGGTCAGCTCTTTCAGGGCGCAAGAGGACTGTGTAATCCAAGGGGTGATAAGGTCTAAGAGTCTCCCTTGAGCTGGCAGACTGTTTACTGAAATCAGTTCCTAGCACGCAATGCATTTTCCTACACAAATAAACCAGCTTTCTGATACTATTAAGGTCATGCTGCAAAAGTTGAAGCTATAATGGAACAATGTGATTTTCAGCAGGGAGTCAGTGAGTACATCCTCTTACCACTTTATTTCTTAATATAAATATCCAAAGAGTCTTCTGAGGTCTCCAGGGAGATAATAGGAACTCAATTTGTGAACAGCAACTTCAGCTAGTAAACTTATTCCTGGCAACATGCCACAGTCATCCTAAATTAGTATATGTTGTTATAAAGGCACAACCCAGATGCTGATATTGACAGTGTTGTGCTATTTGGGCAAAAATGGCTTGATAAACTAAATTGCTAAACAAGTTTTCTACATGTACTTTATTCAAATTATCAAAGTAAAATTTCCAAAGTTGGTTTTGTTCTGTACATTGAATTCAGTATTAACCTAAAGCTATGACTGCCATTTGAATTCAGATGTAACATTGTTCATTTTACTCTGCTCTAACACTTGACTTAATTTTCCACTTTCTACCATTATTCAATAATGATATTGCCATTTTTATCTTGACATCAGGTAAATCTCAGTATTTCCTTTTCTGTTATCTTATATATAGCCTTTTGTTTTTTTCACTTATACACAAGAACAGAAAGTTCTGCACCATGTATTATTTTTATAGACTTTCATTCCACCTAATTCTTGACAAAAAAATATTACGCTATGAACATCAATCTAGGAAGCTTTATATTGCTGGTTTTATTGCTATATATCAAGCCTCAATTTTCATCAACTTAATACACAAGTTTCCATATTTCTGAATCATAAGACTTAAACTATTATTGCTTATATCATAAAATATAGGACTATTATCTCTTTGTTTGAGACCTGAAGCGTATTCTTCTGAAATGGAATTTACTTCCAAATGATTCAAGAGCAATTTAAAATGAATGACTGCAAAGCTAATTTTATCTGCACTTGGCTGCCCATCCATCAGAGAGATAATTCATGATATATTACAGCAAAAGGCAGCTGAAATTAACCATTTGAATGAGACTTCAGCTTATTTTTAATATTTCAATTAAAATATCTTTTGGAAGACAAAGACTAGAGTCTATATTTCAAGCAACATATTAATGGATTCATCATCTAAATTTAAGTAGCTGAATATATAATGCCTTAAACATATTGCACAATTTGGAGGTACTGAATGATTTCTAACTCCAAAAGAAAATTATTTTTTCTGCTTTAAAAGGAATATTTTCCAAATCTGGCTCATACACAATTAATAGTGACATGAAGTCAACATGCTATTTGACACACACACACCTGTGAAACAGGGCCACCTCCTTCTGCCCCAGGTTAAGCTTTCATGATCTCTGACTTTTACTAACATAAAACCCTCCTAAGTGCTTTCCTGCCTAATCTCTGCCTCTGCTGAGATCATAGTCTATATATCTATATAGATGATATATAGTCTATATAGCGCTCTTAGAAGTTTTTCAAAAATACATTTACTCCCTTCTTCAAATAATTTAATAAATACAATGTAAAGCAAGATGATGTTTATTTTTGTTTATTAGATTAGCTAAAAAATATTGATGAGTGGTTAAGGAAATGTGTATTTGCATATACTGGCTGTAGTGTAAATGGGTATCACAATAGAAAACATTTGACAATACAAAGAGAAATCTAATCCCTCCAAACAGGTTATCCCACTTCTTGGAATCCATGTTACAGACATAATGGCATCAAAATGTAAATATATATGGATATATATATATACACACACACACACACAAAGATGTTCACTGTAGCATTGTTTATTTAAAAAAATGATATATTACAACAAAAGGCAGCTGGAATCATCTATTTGAATGAGACCTGAGACCGAGAACAACTAACAGTCAACTGAGGAATGATTAGATAATTATTTATGATACACCCTTCCAAGAGAACACTGTTTTGCCAATAAAAATAAGGAGGCAGATTTGCATGTATTAAACTAGAAAAGCGCATCCATTATTCACTAAGCAAATAAAGCAAGTTTTTGACCAATCTGCAGAATAATGCCACTTTTTGTTAAGAAATAAAGAAAGAAAGAAAGGAGGAAAGAAGGAAGAAGGAAGGAGAGAAAAAGTGTGTGATGGCTGCATCAATAAATCACATGAAGCGTAAGGTAAAGCCTAGAAACCGATGTGCAAAAAACTTAATGGTAATTACTTCCGGGGAGAAGAATTGGATGGCTTCCAGGGGATCTTTTACCTTCTATTTGAAGTCAGTTTCTCAAATGCTAGATTATGGATGATTTCTAAATTTTGTGTGTTTCTTGAGTTTTTATTAAAATTAAGAGAGAGAGAAATTACATAATCCCATCTGCAACCTCCTGCTTCAGCCTCGAGTAACCCCCACAGGTCTCTCCACTCAGTTAAGTGCCCCCACATCAATAGATGACTCCACAAAGCCTTCCATGATATCCCCACTAAAACCTGTGTTTACAGACCAGCCTACCTGCAGCTACACAGCGTTTATTTCATTCTGCCTGGTTTCATTTCATTTTTGTCTTATTTTCCATTGCCCTAATTTCCTCATCTCTATGACCTCTGACTTGGAACTAAGATAGTTTACTATTTTTCTCATATTTTGTTCAAAGATAAATATTTGCTAGGACTGTCCTAGTTGTTGTAGCTGAAGTTGTACTTTATCTCCCAATGAAGTCTTTTTACCTATAAAAAGAAATAATGAAATAAAAGATATTAAATTTATTAATCTGAATTCATACTAAAAATTAGCCTACTAGTCTGGTTATGCAGCTAACATGTTTGTAATTCACTAGTACCCGACTTTCACCTTAAAGTGCTTTATTTTAGGATGTCAGAAAGGTTCGCTAATATGTGTAGAGACTTGTGTAATGAATTAAGGAAAATTGCTACCATTTTCCTACCCGCTGTTAATGGTTAGATTTACAAATCCTATACTACTATTACAAACTTCAGGAATCTGAAGAATAAAACAAGATCACTCAGAAGAATATTATAGAAATTAAACAATTATTGATAGATAAATAAGACAATGTATACTTAGGGCTAACACTTGTTAGTTAACTAAAAGCATGATTTATAGTTTAAAGGAATTTAATAAAGATTTTCAAATTCCACACTATAGTATCTTCACATGACACATGCTGATCTCTGTCCCAGAATACTATCCGTGACGGTCAGTTTTACGTGTCAGCTTGGCCAAGAATACATTCCCCAGTTATTTAATCAAACACTAATCTAGGTGTTGCTGTGAAGGTATTTCGAGGATGTGATTAAATCCAAAATTAGTTACCTTAAGTAAGAGAGATTATCCTAGATAATCTGGGTGTGCCTGATTCCATCAGCTGAAAGGCCTTATAAGCAGAGCTGATGCCTCTCTGGGCAACACTACATTAGTGTTTGACCAAATAACCAGGGAATGTAGCCTAGCCAAGGTGGCACATAAAACTGGCCATCACACTTCCCACAACTTCATCGCCACCCTGTTTTGTAACTCTTACTCATTCTTCAGGTGTCAAACACCTCTTCCTCTGAAGCCCCCCTCCCCAAGTCCTGGCCATAAGCTCCTGATTCATCTTCCATTGCTCTCTACTCTTATTCTTTCTTTTTATTTCTTCCTCAGTAGAAGGAAAGTTCTGAGTGTTAGGAACAGCACTTATCTTATTCATTTCTGCATGGCCAATATCTACTCCAACGCCTGGAATGGACTTCAGGGTTTTTTTTCCTTTCCATTTGAATTGTTGTCCCTAAGAAAGTTCTATAGGATAGGATAGGACAGATGTATATAGGAGTTGCTCTATCAACAGAAATCGTGAGAAGAAATTGTTGCACAAAATATAACAGAAATATACATATTTAAAAGGTGGTTCTTTAGTATTTATAAGTACAGATCCAGTTCCCACATCAAAAATAACTATATCTATCTTCTATGCAAGTGTTACTGCCGTATATCATGAGGTGTATACCACCTCGGACTAAATATATTCCTTCACTACATAATCAAAGTTGAATCTAAAACATTTTGTGAGTGAGAAATAATAGGACACATCTGATGACACCGCCTCTTCAGCCCCTTGGCCTCGTTTGACACCTGACTTCACCGCACCACTCCCTTCTTTTGAAACTCCCTCCTGTCTCGGGGACTGTGCATTAGCACTAGATTGCTTCCCTCCTACCTCTTCGACCTTTCTCTTTCTTCTTTGCTGCTTGAATACAGTCAGATACTTACCAAGGTTCTCTCCTTTAGTCTCTCCCTTGGGCACGTCATCCACAACACTGACTTCAATTATCAGATCATGTCACACACACAACCTTCCACTCCACCCCGCTGCTTCTCAAAACCCTTCGACGCCTTTGCATTGACCGAGAAGGAAACCAGACTCTTTACCAAGGCCAAAAAGGACCCACCTAATCTTATTGTTGCTGGCCTCTGTGTCTCCTTTCCTGCCCTCCTGCCCTTTCCTCAACATTCTCAAGACAGATAGACCGGTATTTACATCTTTGAACACACGGAGCTCAATCCTACCCTAGGCCATTTGCTCCTGCTCTTTATTTCTCTAGGAAAGATCTTCTCTCCTTCTGGCCATTTAGGTTTCACCTCAAGACGTCTTCCGGACAAAGAGATTCTTAAGCACCCAATTTCAATCTCTTAACATCTCTCTTCAGGAACACATCATCATTCTTTTTCATGTCTTCAACAGTGTGCTAATTTTGTCTTACACACACGAAACAGTTTTTTAAGCATTCAGAATTCACAAGTAAGGGAAACAGAACATATCAGAATGCTAGGCTGAGATAGCGAAGGAGACAAATATCACCAAATTAAGAATAAGACTTCAATTCATATATTGGAAACTACCGAAATAAAATCTCTGGAAAGACGTTGAAAATAAGAATACTTGGCTTATGGGTACAATGTTCATCCATAAAATTAAGACCTAAAAATAATAACCATCAATGATAAGACCACATGGTTTATATTTTACAAACATGATCATTAAAAAACTTTAATCTGAGATTTCCCATACAGGTTAAAAGCTCTGTTTAGGACTTTGGCATTAAGGAATTATTCCTTAAACTGAGCAAAATAATTAATTAATAGTACACCTAAAAATACAGTAGTTCATAAATCCATAACAAAGTTCACGAATATAGGAAATTTCAAAATTATGAAATCTCAGTCTTTTCTAGAATTCTCCCAAGCTAGAAATTTAATTGTCTTTGACTCTTTTCTCTCTCTCACGTCCAACATAAAAACAATCAATAAGTCCTACTAATTTTGTGACCTACCTGCTTCTTGAATCTGCCTCTTTTTCTGATTCCACTGCCATCACCATTTCTTGCCAGAATATTTTCAAAGCCTCAGAACTGGCATCCTTTGCCTCCTGTCTAAAGGCAAGATCTGACTAAGTCACTCCTCTGTTTAAAATTCGAAAGCTCCTCATTTCCTGTAAGGTAAATCTAAGCTCCCAAGATGGTACACATGCTCCTCCATGATCTGAAGCTGACCAACATTCCACCGTCGTCTCTCACCACTCCCTGCCTCGTCCTCCACATGCCCACAGAGCAGACCATCTACCATCCTTTGGACACAACACACAGTTTCTATACCTGCTGTCTTCAGTGACCTTCCTCTCCTATTTTACTTGCTCTTCCTCAACCTCTAAGCCTCAGGCATCAGTCCTTCCAGGAAGTTTTCTCTGGCTTTCCTCACTTCCGCCAGATACAACCCACCTCTCCCCTACCCCTACCTTCAACTTTGTTAGGGGCATTATATTTATTTCTAACACTGCATTTTATAATTAACTTTGTAGCTAACCAACTGGCTTTTATTCATCTTTGTATATTTAGTGCTTATATAGTCTTTGGAACTGAATATAAAATTTTTGAATAAATGGCTGCAAGGCTTTCTGTATCTATGGAAGAACACATAGACTTTGGGTTCTCGTAGACTATGAATTGTGCTGTTTTTAGAAAAATAGGTGTTGGGACCCTGCAGACTTGGGTTTGAATCTCAGCACCACTCTTCACTATGTATGTGACTTTTGCCATTTCACCTCATCTCAGTTTCTGTGGCTGTGAAATGGGTAGGTACAGCAACATGGTGACAGTGCACAGGTTACATGAAACAAAGTAATAGGACTGATTTAACATAGAGCTGATCACAAATAAGATCTTCACATATGATAACTATTTGTATTATTTTCTCGTTGCACTGTATTGTGAATACTAAGTTTCTCTCATTTTCCCAAACATGCTTGACCACTAGCTCCTCTTGAATCCATCTTCTTGAGTGTCCTTTCCCTCCTGTGCTTAGGAAATGCCAACTCTTCTTTCCAAGTTCACCTTAAGCTTTATCTCCTCCAGGAATTCATTCTAGACTCTTCCAGCATGTGTTTGTGGCCTTATTTCTCTGCTAACACTGCGCAATATGCATTGTTATATCATTGCACTTGTCACACAGTAATATGTCATATTGACTTTTCTGAGCCCCACTACACAGAGCTTATTTGAACAAGATTATTTGTATTTCATTCAGGAATCTGTAGCACCCAGCCATGTTTGGCACATAGCAGGACCACAAGATAAATAAATAAAAGACGATGTTTGTTGACTGAATTGATGAAGAGGTATAGAAATTCCTAAAAGTGTAAGTTTCCAATTTTTTTTAATGTAGAAGTCAGTACTCTTCATTTTTCTACTCTGTAACAAATGAATCTTTAGATTTTGTGTTAGCATCTTTTTGAGAGTCCTCATTCTTTCTTGTGGGTATATAAAATCGTTTTATCTCACCTTAATTTTCTTTCTAAATTTTGGACATAATTTATAAACAAAATTTCAGAATTTGCTTTCTCATCAATAATTCCCATATAAACAAACTCCAGTTACTATGTCACTTCCCAAAATATGTTTATTTTCAGGTACTGCTTTGGAGGAGTCAGCTGGAGGTGGGGAAAGGAACACTGACCTGCGAGCTGGGAGCCTGGTGCTGGTCCTCGTCACTTTCCCTAAGCTTTATTGTTTTTTGTAAGTGTGATTAGGTAGGTAGGTTGATAGGTGGGTTTGTACAGTGTGAACAGAAGTCCAGATTGTGAGTACACCATGCACATAAATAGCAGAGCTTCGAGAAAGTGAGGGTATCTACAAGTTCTCCAGCCCAGAAGTCTGTGCTTCCATCATGACTGTGGATCAGGACTGTGGGAGGGAGGCCAGGGTTACAACGCGGAAAAAAGATGCTCAGAGAACGGTCTCATTTCTCTGTGCCCTGTCTCACAGGCTGGGTAGCCGTCACAGAACTGTGTAGGCGGTAGGGTGGGGGAGGCAGGGGAACATGGGAGAGAATTGCTTGTGGCTGTAAAGTAATTTGTTGCCTAATTAAATATCCACAGAGATTTTAGTCAGTACAACTGTCTCATTTTATAGAAGAGGACGCTGAAGCCCAGACACTTGGAGTGGCTTCTCTGAGGTGGCATGGCTATGAAGCGGCAGGAGCAGCCCTCTCAGGTCACAATCGACATTTCTTGGCTCCGGTCTATATTTTCTGATTGTGTAAGCTCTGTGGCGCCACCAAAATACCCCCTTCTAATTCAGCTGATAGTTTATTTTGTCTTCTTATTTTTGAGCTACCCCACAGACTATCATTTTTTAAAATGCTATTATTTATCTTTTCTTAAAAAATTGCAACACTAATATATTTTAGTTGGTAAAATTCTACAATAAAGAAACAAATAACAAAAATGGAAAGTCACTCCTCAAGCTGCAGCCCACTCCCCAAATCTACCTACCATTGAGACCAGTGTGCTTTGCTGTCGACCTTCCTCTATGCAGTTATTTATGGAGGCGTGTGTGTAAATGTGTGTGGATACACACATAGCATCAAACAAAATACAAATGGGACCTTGCTGTCCATGTTCTGTGTTGCCTATTGCTTTTCATAGTCAATTCTCTGCCTCACTTGTTCCATCACTTGCCAAGGTTGGTGCTGTCATATGCCCACTGTGTTCCAACCACAGTCCTACGATGTCTAGTGTAAGCTAACATCCAAAGCTGAAAAACAACAAAACAAAAAGACCGTTGTGCATTTATGGCTTTGGTAATGTTTGCATGACACCAAAATTTCTGCAGAAGTTTTATAACAAAAACAAACAAGCCCCACAACCTTTATTAATGTCATTGTCATCTTTAGTTCTGAGAACTGAATTCTGGATCCATGTATGTCATTTTAAAAATCGTAGTTTCCAGTTAGCATGTGATATAAATGCACATTCCATGACTTTGCCAGCAAAAGATGAATTCTGCTGGATGGGGCTGGTCTGGTGGTGCAGTGGTTAAGTTTGCGTGCTGTGCTTCGGCAGCCCAGGGTTCACTGGTTTGGATCCCAGGCTCAGACATACACCCTACTCATCAGGTCATGCTGTGGCAGCATCCCATATACAAAATAGAGGAAGATTGGCATAGATGTTAGCTCAGGGCCAATCTTCCTCAGGAAAAAAAATTAATTGTTCTTGTTAAGTGAGGGTACTGATTCTGAACTAATATTCTCACTTTTTATCCTTTTTGATGGAGCAAATGACATTCTTCCAAAATTTATTGTTTTGAAAGATAACATACTCAGTATACTGAAGAAGATGGTAAGGCTGTGAATCACCTCCAGTAAGGTACAGGGTTGGTTAATGTTTCACATTTCACCTCTGCTGACACTGGAAATCATAGCACTTGACACTGGTCACAAAAGTATTAAACCTTAAAGCAGCGGCACTTCCTTCTCCACGGGAGACCTCACTTCTCCTTGACACTTTATTCCTGAAATCCCTTTAGGCTCCTGGCCTTTCTCCCTGTCGTTAACCCCCGTAACTAATTAAATCTGGACAAGTCTTTGGTGAAAATAGTTTTCCTTCAAAGTTATTCATTCAAAGTTCCCCTTAAGGCATTCTTTGTCACTTTAGCCTTAGCCTGCCATCTTTACATGAAGTTGAAAGAGGTGAGCTATTTTTATAAGATAAAAAGTCTTTCAGGACTGAAATCTACCTTGATGTTTCAGATAAAGACTAGATTTTGAAGTATGACAAATGCTTCAGCATTTCTAGAAGTTTACAAGTAACAAAAAGTTCCAAAAACTCCTGTCTCAAAGACAGTTAAACTTTTCGTTATATTTGGAAGTAGTTTTATTTGGGGTCTATAATTAAATTCTCCGACAAAAACAGAGAAGGATTAACCAATCAGTATAGTTGAACTCATTCCCAATAAGTTAGTGTCGGGAATCATCTTGACCTCAGAATTGAGCAGCACTTTGAATACTGTTATCTATTTAGAAGGAGACAGAGTGAAGATCAAAGGAAATAAGGAATCAAGGCTGAGAATATGGCACTGCCTAAGTATTTTTTCTGCTGAGATAAAATTAAAACTTTCTAAGTTGCCAATTACTTTAAACCTACTTCTACATTTTGCAAATAAACAGAAAATATTACCTTTATTTTGTTAAAAAATGTAAAGATCAGGGATGTACCGTGTGTTGTTGACTCAGGGTGCTCAGCTCCAGGGCAAAAGATGGAACGAGATTTAATGATGGGCTCCACCATCACTTGCTTAAAGCCAGAGACTGTTTCTAAGAAGTTTTCTTTATGAAACCAATTTTTTTCTATATTATTTAATATTATATTGCCATCTCATTTTTTAGCCACCCTGTGGGATGCAACTTTTTATAATAAGCTCCCTTTGTTTTTCATAGATGAAAACTTGGGTTCTGAAAGCTTGAGTATGTTTCCCAAGACTATCCACCCATTTAAGGGAAGAGCTAGGAAAGGCATCCAGGTCTGGCTTTGTAAGCCTGAGCGCTTTTCAAGTGAAGCTGCCTCCCAAAGCATGAAAACTTACGATTTAGTAAATCATTGTCCACTATTCTCTTACAGTACTATCATTAGCAATAACATCGAAACAGCTCTAAAAAATAACAAATAGTTATAAAACACTTAAAAACGCCCAGTACCCCACCAAGAACTTTAGATTTATTCCTTAATTTAATTCTCACAACAGCATCATGGGTGATATCATTATCTCCATTATAAAGATGAAAAAAGAGAGGCACAGAGAAGCAAATTAACTTGCCCAAGGTCCACATGGCTAACAAGCAGCAGCAATTTTCTTTAACAAACACTCAACACAGACTTAGAGAATCACCTGATGAATAATCAGCTGTGTGGAGTTTCACAAGAGGGTGCCATAATCTGTTTATTAGTTATCGGTCAAAATGAGGAATATATAGATGCTATTTTTTCAATACATAATTTTATATGTACTGTATCTGCTGCTAGTCTCTTCAAAGACCACAAGGACATGTTATTATTGCTCTTTTATTTGGTTTGCTTTCTAATGTATTCAACCAACATATTTATAATAACTGTTTTAAATTACCTGTGAAAGCTATCCTTTAAGTTAAAGGAAAAAGACTTGCCAGATCATTGTCCACAATATAGAGGGAAAAAATAAAACACCCGGCACAGAATAGGTGTAAGCAATTTGAAAATTGTTAATTGCTCCAGAGAGTAAGGTATTAGCACTGTTAAAATTATTATCAAATTAAGTAATAACAAGCTAAGGCGATTTGCAAAAAGAATAAAAGGAAAATGTCCCAAGACATGTAATGCAACCAACTGCAAAATGTAACAACTTTTAGGGGTTATTCTTGAGCCAGAAATCTTAACCTGCATTTTATCCACCTATAAAGTGCTTCTTCAGAATATCTAAAATATAAACAATGATTATGAACTAATGTAAACTGGGGCAAAGGAGGACGCTTTGTGGAAAAACAGGGGTGCCAGGGTACAGCTCTGGCCGCTTTTGTTACAGGAGGTGGATTTCTTCAACTGGTATCCATTTTCCTTTCACCAAGGCCTCTGTTTCATCAAAGCTCCAAAAGAGAAATAGGAGTTGACAATCTTTACAAATATAACGGAGGCAAACGATCTGCGGAAAGGAAGAATAACAAGGTTTCCTCATGTTAGGAGGTGTTTTATCAGAAATGCACTCATGCTTGGAAAATCTAGGTCTTCGAGCACATGTGGCTATTCTCAGGAAAGCATACCCTTTCCGTCTTCCACTTCGGTGATCTCAAGGAGTGAAAAACCATTCTGTGAATGCAGCGAGTTCACTGACATTAGCAGCATATCATTTTCCCAAAGTCTGAGAGAGCAATGGATTGATTTCAGGGTTCACGGGGGGCAGGGCCAGGCAGCGCGGCTCACACGGCTCTCGGAAACAATATAAACTCATGGAGCTATTTCAAGGTCTCCTGAAGATGTGATAAACTACTGGATTGGGTTACACGCTTCCTCCTGCAGCGACTGTTTTATCCACTCCTCTCAGATAAGTCAGGCTGATTTGTTGTTTTCATGCTCTGTTTTTCTTCAAATCTACTTAAATAAGCAGGGTGACTTCAGGCCAGACCCCCGAACTCCCTCTTCCTCTGAACGGGTTCACCTGGAGTTCTTGTGGAATCATTATCCTTTTCATACCTTTCAGACTGACTGCTGCAAAAAGTGAATCCAAAAGGAAACAAAACTAAACGAAAATAAGATGGGGTCATCAAGGATATGCTGCTGTGTGCAAATGTGGATGCAGAATCATGCAGGATTTATGAAAATGTCTCCTCTGCAGCGGGGGCTGCGGGCAGATCGAATGCCTGTGACCCTGTAAGACTCACAAGTCCCTCAGGCCAGAGCACCCCTTCACTCTCGCCAAAAACAGAACCACTTCCAAATCAAAGCAAACAAAATCCCTCCGACAGTCAGGAGAGCCAAGAAACAAGGGAGCTATTTGAACTCGATTGTTTCTGCTGAAATCACTGCCAGTGCTTCAGGGAAAGCTTCCGCTTGTATGATCTGTCAGGAAAATCAAGCTGCCTTTTTTCATAAATTGGGAAATCAAGTTGAACCCTACTGAACCGAAGACTCAAAAAATATTCTCATGATTCCTATTATCAGTTTACCCATTCACTGCTGCTGGTTCTTCAGTATTCTCAGGGTACCAGGCTCAGGTCTAAAAAGTGTCCTTGCTGTTAATTACCTATAAACCTGATACTGCACATGACTGCCTGAATGAATGAGACATAATGTGAAAAACATACTGGACTCAGGATCAGAAGACCTACATTGTCAAGACATAGATACTCTCTGAGCCTCAGCTGCCTCACCTGTTAAATGGAAGATAATGCAATGGAAACATGTTGTTTGCCCTTGATCTATTTCCTCTTGTTTTGTGACAGAAATGTCTCCTACACTCTCAGGCCATGTGCTTCAGTTTCCCATTCGCTTCCACTCCATCCCATCAGAACATTCCCATCTTGTGACCACAATTACTGGTTCACGGCGAGCGCGTGACCATACGTGATGTCATCAAAATGAAATTTGAGATTTTGTTGTAATAGAAAGAAAATGATTGCTGAAAGGATTGGCTGTTAGTATGACATTGTTCCTGGCCATCTTGATGTGGGACGGAAAGAGCAAGCTTGAATGAAGCCAACGCAGGGAAAGGCAGAGCTGAGAGATATATCGAGAATGTGTTGAGGTCATAATTCGCGTCAATGGATCTGGCCGCAACTGAAATTAGATGTATCTAATTCTGGGATTTTCTGTTACGTGAACGACTGAATTCATTTTTTCTTTTTTGACTTAAACATGTTTGATTCGGTCTTCTTACACTTGCATCCTGAAGATTCCTAACTAGTGTGAAGACTAAACTGACATACCAATATGAATAATAGTTTTGGAAAATTCTTATTTGTTTAAGCATAAAAGCTAAAATCTTTGGCTTTACAAAACATATTTGCACTTTTATTCAATTAAATGGATAAGCTTAAAAAAAGTTTCCTGAGGCCAGCCTGGTGGTGTAGCAGTTAAGTTTGCACACTCCGCCTCAGTGGCCCAGGGTTCGCCAATTTGGATCCCAGGCGGACCTACACACTGCTTATCAAGCCATGCTGTGACAGGCGTCCCACATATAAAGTAGAGGAAGATGGGCACGGATGTTAGCTCAGGGTCAATCTTCCTCAGCAAAAAGAGGAAGATTGGCGACAGATGTTAGCTCAGGGCTAATCTCCCTCAAAAAAAAAAGTTTCCTATTCCATAGGCGCTTTACCAGGGCTTGGCAATATGATGAATAAGAAAATAGAACTAGTTCTGAAGGAGCTTACAGGTAAGGAAGGACACAAACATGTGTTGAATAATAAATAGGATACTGTAAAAAAGGTAGAAACTGTGGACTATATAAAATGCAAAGCTAGCATATTACACAACCCTAGGGGGTGCCATTCACACCACAGCATATGTAAATGTCATTCCCTGGAGCCATACACAGAAACCCTAGCTCAACTGTACCTCTGTCAGCTGGTAGATGGGGCCAGCCAAACTCTTGGACTAGCAAGTATTTTCAGTCTCCATAATAGTTCTTGGCTGTTGCATTGTTTAATGAACTGATCATTGCCCACTATATTTGAGTTTTCAAGGAGAGTTTCCAGGAGAAAGCTGGCACCACAGGTTTACCATTACACAAACCAGATGCAAATCTCACCGGTCTTCCTTGGCTGTGCTATCATTTGTTAGTGATCAGCTGGCAGAGACACCACTAAATCAAGCATCTGCAAACATAAAATGTCACATCTCAGGATTACAGAGGTCTTTGGGCAGTGGGAGATTCATTGAATATCAGATTAATGATTTGGCAAAACAAGTGGAGCTTTTAGGACTCAAAGGTCCTTTACAACAACATACTTTCACACTGTTGCCTCAGCGATAATACTTCATTTTAAGTGGCAAAATCAAACTAAAAGTAAATTAGTACCCAAATTAATCCAACAGCTGTGTGTTTTGATAGTGATTAATATGCACAGTATAAAAGAGGTTTTGTTTCTCTCTTGTTCTCAGTCACAAAAGAGAGAGAGGGAAAAAAACTGTTCTTTGATATAATGCCCCTTTTGAAGCAATGCCAAGGTAGCGCATTGCTTAGTTACAGAAAAATGATCTGAGACCTTCAGGGAGACTGCTTTTCTTTCCTGGTGGAATAACAGCCACAGTTCCCCTTCCACCCTAGGAGAGCTCATCTGATGCCTCGCTCCTAGAGTCAAACTCAAACCAGGCCACCTCCCCTTCCCAGGATGACACAGTTCCAGCCCCAGGGCTTGGTTTGCTTGCTTTGCTCTACTTAGATGCTGAATCTCCGTCTTCTGGAGCAAGCAACTGTAACCCAGCAAGTGAACCACGCTGGCCAAACTCTTTGGATAAAGTATCAGGATGATAAATCCATAGACAGTAGTGCCCCCTTATCCATGGTTTCACTTTCCGAGGTTTCAGTTACCCGCGGTCAATCACGGTCCTAAAATATTAGATGGAAAATTTCAGAAAGGAAGAATTTATAAGTTTTAAATTGCATGACCTTCTGAGTAGCATGATGAAGTCTCTTGCTAGCCTACCCAGGAAGTGAGTCACCCCTTTGTCCAGCATATTCACACTGTATGCATTACCCCCCTGTTGGTCACTTAGTAGCCCTGTGGGTTATCAGATCGACTGTCGTGGTATCGCAGTAATTGTGTTCAAGTCACCCTTATTTTACTTAATAATGGCCTCAAAGTGCAGGAGTAGTGATGCTGGCAATTTGGATATGCCAAAGAGAAGCTGAAAAGTGCTTCCTTTAGGTGAAAAGGTTAGTTTTCCACTTAATAAGGAAAGAAAAATGATCTTATGCTGAGGTTACTAAGATCGACTGTAAGAATGAATCTTTCATCTGTGAATTTGTGAAGAAGGAAAAAGACATCTCTGCTAGTTTTGCTGTCACACCTCAAATATGCATGTACAGGAAAAGCCTTAGTATGTATAGGGTTTGGTACTCTTTGCAGTTTCAGGTATACCCTGGGGGTCTTGGAACGTACCCTCTTTGAATAAGGGGGGACAACTGTACATTCACATCCATATTTATCAGCATATTAAGATTTGCCAGTAGTTTGGCTACATAGTCAAAATCACTGTCTCCATCATTCCCAGCCCAAACTCCTGCTGCTGTCTTTCCCAGGACCTGGAATTTTCTGAAGCCCCCCTGGCCTGCATGTCACAAAATACCAATGGTCTGGAGGCTGAAAGGGCTGGCTGGCTCTAAGCTGAGCTGGCAAAATACAACTGTGCTCGCCTGGCTTGTAGTAATATGCTGATGTTCAGAGCTGTGGATATTTTCAAGACCCATATCCCATTACTGATATGGGAGCATAATTCTACTTTTGGTATGATTCAATACATGGTGCAGTGAGGCAGTTTCAAATATGTCTATAAAGTTTTTTTGTTTTTTGGTTTTTTTTGGTGAAGAAGATTGCCCCTGAGCTGACATCTGTGCCAATCTTCCTCTATGTGAGAAGCCCTGACAGCGTGGCTTGCTGAGCAATGTGTATGTCCATGTCCAGGATCAGAAGCCGCAGACCCCAGGTTGCTGAAGCCGAGTGCGTGAACTTAACCACTGTCCATCAGGCCAGCCCCAAAGTATTCCATTTTTTAATTACTCAGGATGGTTGTTATTTTTATCTTATCAGCAATCAGCACTACAGTTGTGTTTGCAGCTCTGGTTTAGCTGCTAAAAGTCTTAAAACCAAATCTGTGGTCCCCTGGAAAGACTACGTAATTCCCCATGCTGGTTTTACAGAGAAGGCAGCGGAGCTCAGGGATCTGGAGCCCAGGCTGCTAGGCCAGGCGGCAGTTCAAACAAAACATGCGCTCTGTCCCTTTAACTCTGGAGCACGTATCTTGACCTTTTTGTGAGATGTTCCTACCACCTAAGGTTACTCTGAGGACTAAATGAGTTTCTTTGTGAAAAGTGTTTACAAGAGCACCTGGCATTGGGTACACATTGAATAAACATGCCATCATCATTGTGAATTCATTATCATTATGGCCTTGATTATTTTCCTGCCCCATCAACTTCCTCAAAGATTTGTCTTATTTACTGTGGTTTGTGTATTTTTTTAAGCATTGCCAAATTCCTTATCAAGCTGTCAAGCACAGTACAGTATAAACAAAACAATATAAATAATTTATTCCTTTAATTTTCTAACAGAAATAGTATCCAATTTTGCTCTTAAAAGCACATCCTCATCAAAAATTTTACTTCACAATGCTATTTGAAGATTTTATTTCATAATGCTACTTCTAATGGCTCAGACCATACTTGAAAGTGTTCTTCTTTATACTCAAACATGTGCTGAAATGTCAAGCTATCTTTTCAAACACAGATCAATTTCTAATATACATAGAGTTAAAATCACACATGCCCTAAATATCAATGCATATGAAAAGTTATGAGAATAAACAACACAAAAGGTAAGTGCAATGACAAGACCTGGGTTGTGTGGCACAACTGGTCACGTCTAGCAATCTGGGCCCCAGCTCCCATCTACAGGGCAAATCTCCCTTGTTATCCAGGATTTGACTGTCATGTACCAAGTAACTTCTTCCCCCAGGATTTCTCTATCCTAAAGAATTTCCTGAGAAGCAGTTTTTTCATATCCAAATTATAAGCAGTCATATATGTTTTCTTCCTCTACTTGAAAGGAAATTAAATTTGGTCTGTGGACTATCATGGAGCAAAGTGCTGGAAACCTACCATCTGGTCCTGTCATGAAAAGGGCCTGGAATCACCTACTTTTGAAAAGAGAAAGGTACAAGTTTACATTTTCTAAGAAATGAAGTCAAAGGAAGCATTATTTTATATTAATAAAATATATGCGATGTTGAAAACACCACCAACTTACAAATTGTATTTTACCCAAAATTTGTTATGAGTCACTATATCCTTTATCTTAAACTTCTCAAGGAATCTAAACTGCCTGTAGCATCCAACAATCACAAAGACAACACAATTAAAATCCCAGGCTTTTTCCTGGATTCTTCTAAGTCTGGAGAAATTGCTTCATATTCTAAAATCTCTCCTTTAAATAAAAAATCCAATACTAAACTAGTCATGCAGTTCATTGTAAAATGTAACAAGAAGCTACCACTGGTAGGACCTTTGTCAACAAAAGTGCTAGCTGGAAACCTAATTGTATAATAGTCTCCAAAGTAGTTCCACAGTAAAACCTTCTGTGGTTTTCTGATTAAGTCCAGTCAAACCCAACTTCGTATTATTATTTTTTTGTGTGAAGAATATTATCCCTGAGCAAACATCTGTTGACAATCTTCCTGTTTTTGCTTGAGGAAGATTGTCCCTGAGCTAACATCTGTGCTAGTCTTCCCCTATTTTGTACGTGGGACCCCACCACAGCATGGCTTGATGAGCAGTGTGTAGGTCCACATCTGGGATCTGAACTCACGACCCCCAGGCTGCTGATGTGGAGCACGTGAACTTAACCACTACGCCACCAGGCTGGCCCCCTAACTTTGTATTTTTTAACTGGTAAACTTATTTTTGTCACATTAAACAGCAGAACTGAGCACTGAGTTTGTTATTTTAAAAGAACAATAACTTTTCTTTGTGAGGCAGTTTATGCCAGAACATTTCTATGTGTGTCCCAGTTTAATCTGCAGCAATATCAGGTCTACAAGCACTGAGGAAAGCTATCACAAACCTAGCTCATTCCATCTTCACTAAGACCCTGTAGGTCAGGAAGGGAAGGGCTCAGAAATCCCCATTACATAGAATGATACTGTAGGGGAGGAAGGCATTTCCTCTACCCGCCGTGGTTTTTTCTGGCTGGAGAACGAATTAAATTCACATGATACAGAATAACAGGAGAAAATTAAACAAAGCTTTATAGCATGTATACATGGGAGAGGCTCAGGCAAACTGAGCAACTCACCAAAATGGCTGAAGCCACCACCTTAAACATCATCCTCAGCTAAAGACAAAGGAGGATGTTGGGGGTGGGGGGAGTCAGTTACAGGAGGTTACCAGATTATGCAGATTTAAGTCTTTGCCTTCCACATTGATTTATCAAGAGTTTCTAGAGATAAGGTCATCCCCCCTTCTTCCTGGTACAGAGAGGAAGCCACCTTTACAGATGGAGATCTCCTTTACAATGTAAATGTTTCTTAACAAAGGGTAAGTAAGTTCCACTTTTCGAAGTCTCTTTCCTGTCTGCAGTTTTCAAAAGTAACCAGCCCCAAATAATCCTCATGCCAAAGAGACATATCTTGGGGTGGCCAATTCCCGTCCCCCACAATACTGAGGCTCAGAAAGCTTCATAACACCCCCAGACCACACCTCTGGTCAATGGTAGGTCAGAACTAGCATCTGGGTCTTCTCACTTCTCCAGTCCTTTTTAACACTACGCCTTGCACCACTTTATTTAAATTTAGATGTGAGAAGCTACATATCTATACTTAACCTCTAAAATTTTGATCTCTTCTCCTCGAAAACTTTATTAGTTATTCCTAGAAAACTAGAATATACTAAGATTAATGATGTTTTGCTGATTTTATCCAGACTTTTGAACATTATTATTTATTATTCTAATTTAACATTATCTTTCTTTGTTCTAATGTTTAAACTTTTCCTGTAGGTTAATTTGGATGATTCATGTAGATTCCAGTTGTTTCAAGGAAATGAATTACATTGTCTATCAAACTTAGCCCATAGCGAGTGCTTAAAAACTTCTTTTTGAGTTGACCAGCTTCGATCTAAGGAGAAGTTTGTAGATTGTGTTAGCAATGGAATACAAATAGTATATTCAGAAAATTATTTGACATTGTCTTTCCCTAGAAATGGCTGACAAATTCATTCTGATGAAACACAGATACCGCACAGTGAATAGATGCTTTCAGAGATGCATTAGAGGCCATGAAAATAACCCAGACACAGTCTAAATTAGCCTCTGGTGTGCTGACAGCCTGTTCAGCATGGTGTATGAATACTCCTTTCATGATTTAAAAACATTTTGATGTCTAAAACAACATTAAATCTAGTTATCTGTGATGTATGAAATTATAATATATCACAACTGTGTGGTTCAATTGAATACTGAGGTATTTGGAAAAGCAAATTCACTGAGAGATAATAAGTGTATGTTTCTTCCCTTCTACCCATAGAATGTAAGTAAAACAACTCGTGTTTTTATAGGACCCTTTCTTTTAACTGTCAATTTCAAAACACTTCACAAATTACAGACTTACTTCTACATTTCAAGTCACTTTACGGCACTGGTAAGAATTATTAATTGATTTTAAAAATATAAATACATGAAAAAAAACAAAACTCAGAAACAAAAGAGGCAAAAACATTTCAGAGAGCAATCTGTTGAAAGGTAGGCCAGCTCTGATGACTGCTAATGGTTATTTATGACGCACTTCATTAAACCCTTGACTTTTTCAAGGGGCCCCCGTAAACCAGTTATGATTTATAGGTTTAGGAATGTGTTCTACTTTCAGCCATTACTCTCCAAGCCAAGTGTTTGAGACTTTCCCAAAGCCCAGGTAAGTATAAGGACCTAAGCCAGAAACACCCAATACAAACAGAAAGCAAACCACACAGGCAGTTTAAAATTTTCCAGTAGTCACAGGATAAACAGTAAAAAGAAACAAACAAAATTAACTTTAATAACATATTTTATTAACATATATTCAACATAAAAATTTATTGCTATTTTACATTCTTTTTCTTGTACTAAGTCTATGAAATCCAGTGTGTATTATATTTATAATTTTAGCCATCTCAGTTCGAGAGCTAAATTTTCACTGGAATTATTTGATTTGGGTTTGGTTTTCATAAAATTTATAGATCCATAAATATAGTAGATTCACATACCCAAAATGTTTGACATGTACTTAAATGTTTTCTAATAACTGAGTCCAGTGTCAGTTTTAAATTTAAATTAATGAAAATTAAATAAAATGAAGAATTCAATTCCTCAGTCACACTACCAATATTTTAAGTCCCTAGCGATTCATTGTAGCTAGGGTTATGTATTAGACAGTACAAATCTAAATAAATTAAACAAAAGTTTCAACTGGACCAGTTGGCAAAATCAGAGAAGATAATAAAGATGACATTTTAGAGGAAGAAAACAAGTAGAAATGGTAAATATGGATAAGGCTGCCTTTTGTAAATCTAATCTTTAAAAAAGTGTTTCCAAGATTATTCTAGCTTTTTATGACTTCCAGAATAATTTGCCATCTGTTTATTTGCTGTCCACAGAGAATAGAGGACACAGTTTTAAGGTTAGAATGAAGTCAATGAGTATTCATTTCAAATCCTCTTTATCAACAAGAAAAGTTTACTTTAAAGTTGAACTGTCCCACACACTGGCCACTAGCCCCACGTGGCTACTGGGCACTTGAAACATGACTAGTCCAAACTGAGAAGTGGCTTAGTATAAAACACACATTGAATTTCAAAGACAGCACAAAAAAAAAGGTAAAGTGTCTCATTAATAATGTTTTAAGACCGAATATATGTTAAAATGATCATATTTTAGATTAGATCATGTAATTATTAAGTTAATTTTACTTGTTTCTTTTTATTTTTTAATGCAGCTACTAGAAATTTAAAATTTCATGTGCGGCTATTTTTATTGGACCGCACTGTCTAGAGAGAGAGCTTGCATTTCCTTGCATCACTGAGTGGACCCATGAGGCTGAATTGCTTAGTTTTTGGTTTACTCTGGGCCTGTGATTTCTGATATTCACAGAACTCCTCCTCATCACCATGGTGCCAAGAAAAGCCTGCATATTCTTGGCCGCAGTAGGGCCTGATGACCCGGTTTCCTGTCGCTGGCTTTTGCAGGCAAAGTTAGAGTGGACTCCAGAGCCTGCATGAAAAGGAGGGTTTATCTCTTCTCATTTTCACTAATTGCTGTTTTGTTCTGTTAACCTTCTTCTGCTTGCGTATGTTTGGCAGCTTGATTTGTGCTTTTCATTGTTCAGGAGTTGCAAAAGTAGCAAAGTGCACCACCCATCGTGGGTGACTCCGTGCAATCACTGCCTGCGGTTTTGCATTTCTACCACAGTAGAACAAAGGCACCATAAAAAAAGCAGTACGTGAATGATTGTATGAATACAATAATCACTGAGTTGTTCAAAAGAATATGTAATTCAAAAGAATATGCAGGCCAAAGTGGGCACTCATTTCCTTAACAGGCAGGCAGTGTGTAGAAGGAAAGCTATAGTTTTATTTAAGCCTCAGTCCGTATGTTGTCTATCCAGGTATCAGTATGTAGCAGGGTCCTGAGACTGTCGGGAAAGCTGAAGGGGTGTTGGACTTCTCTGCTGCCTGCTCCGCTACACTCTCGTCGTGCGGGAAGGAGGAAGAGTAGCCTCCATAGAGTTATACCAGGAGATGCTAAGTGACTGCTTGGATCTGTGCAGCTTAGGTTGTTTGTACACGTACTGAAGTGGCATCTGGAAACCTCAGTTTGGAGAACTTATAAAGTGGCATTATCATATCAGGTTTTTTGGGACCTTCTTTGCATAGGTGCTCAACCACACCTGGCCTCAGCACTCCGTCTTAGCACACAGCACTGTCACCAATACCTCCGTGCAAAGTGACCCAGAGGGTGCTTGCTCATTTTGCTGAGGTGGAACACCACATCTGATGCCCATCGTCCTTCGTGAAGTTTCCTGGCACGTGTCACATATATAGAAAGTGTGCTTCCACACCATAAACTCTCTGTGTTTGGTCCTTGAAAGGAATTTTGCCTGTAGCTCTGGGCCTCTGATACAACACACTCTTGCGTGGCCCAGAAAACGAGGCGCAGATTTCTACCAGGCCTTGTAATAGCGTGGTAAGGTGCCTCTAAGGATGTCATGCAGGGAGCCCTTAGAATACGAAATAGTCAAACCTCATTAAAAACACACTATGTAATAACACCATTTACAAGCACAGACTTTCAACAGGAAATATAAAAGGACAGAGTTATACAGAATGATTGCCTACTGGAGGTCCATCACCTTCAGTACTTCCTTTGAAAGAGTTGATAAGGTTGCCTGTATGACTGAAATGGAAAAACAGCTAATATAATTCACCTTTTTAAAGGTTAATCTTGCTGGAAGACAAGAAGTTGAATGGCAGTTTATGTAAACACTGACGTTAGCACCACATGTAGGTATCTATGTATATTTCAAATGCATATAAACAACACTCTCTCTAGTTTTAAGAAATAATTGTTTTTCTAATTACTAATTCCAGTGAATTTCTAGAAGAATCAACCAAATAAATTATATAATATCTGCCCTTTTCTTTCAGAATTATTTATCTGAAATCTCTAGATAGAAGAGGTTTATCTTTAGAATAGAAGAGGTTTATCCTTGGGAATAGAATGTCAAAGGCATGGGATTTTGATACACGTATTTTTCTATAAAAATTTAACAAGTGTTGGTAGAGATGGACAGGAAAGAAGAAATACACTCAGGGGACTATGCTTAACATTTGTCAATTAATTTACTGCTTGAATAATATAAAGTTGACAGCATTAAATAGTTTGATATTTTCTGTTGTTGTTATGGCCAATATCCATCATCTTTCATTCATTTAGAAAGAATTTCTAAGACTTTGAATTAAATAATACCACATTTGTTGAGAGCTTACTGTGTATAGGCAGAGTACTTGGCTCAAGCACATGGCCTTCTTACTCCTTACAACAATCAGCTCAAGTAGGAGCTTCATGTATAGATGAGGAAACCAAAAGTAAGTGAGGGCAGGGTCCCCAAGGTCACGTGACTTGTATGTGGCTCCACAGAAAACTGAATGCTGTTCTGCCTGACTATAGAGCCCGATGCTTTCCATTAGCCACACTGCTACCATGAAAGGAGGTATCGATAATAAATATGGCAAGTTAGAGCTGGGGTGCTACTCACTACCAGTGGAGAGGGTATTAACCTAGGAATTCTGGTTGCAGAAGTCCTCAGGCAATTGTTTCCTAGCCATAGAAGATAATGGCAGATTTCTGTGTCAAAGGTATATTTCTCAGAATTTACAAGATGAACAATCACAGATATGATTCCAAGACTGATCTAATCTTTTAATGTCCTTACCTCCATCACTAAACTTAAAGTTACTCATTTCTACCACTCATTTCTACTGAGCCGACAGGCTGTCTTTCTGTTGACACAGCATTACTATGGTGATTATTCATTAAGTGAGTGTTGAGGTTGGTTTCTCAATCTTGGGGATATGATTTTCTTTTGATTGCTTGAAATAATATGTTGATTAAACTTAGGATTGATTTTAGTGAGCCAAAATTTTAGACTGAATAATGTTTACTGTAACTGTTTATCAATAAACAACTAGAAGCCTCTAATCTCTGAAGTCCTTGGCATTACACTTTGCTTAAATGATGTTCTAAATATAGATAGATAAGAAATCTACCAATAAAGAAACTATCACATGTTTTTAGTCATATAGAGCACAATTGGACTATATTTTAGTGACATTTAATAAAGCCACAAAATTCTTACTCATAACTCACCCTCCAACTGTTAACACTAATTTTAAGCAATTCACAAATAAATTATCCTAATTATGCAGCAGAACAATCTTTAAATCAGCCAGGCAAGAAATGGCACATGGCTGATATTAATCTTGTGATCCTTTCAGTCTTTTGTCTGATGACAAATCGAAAGACTATTCAGTGACCCCCTTCTATCTAAATGCTGAATTGTCCAAGTCCCTGGCCTTCTAAAGGAAATGTCATTACTCTCCTAGTAATTCATAATTCTTTATTTATATTTCTCTATGTATATATGCATTTCTCTATTACACTCTTCAGGTAACACGAGAGAGCATTAAAGGAAAAAATGGAAGTTTTATTTAAGATTATAAAGTTAAAGTAGGATAAAAAGTGAGCTTTTGTAGTGTTTTTCTCTGACTCAATTGTTGATTGAACAGATCAGTTGAGCTGGAAAAAAAGAAACAAAAATGTTTCATAATGAAAGAACATTAAGTGCTCAGAATTGTGAAAGGAATATTAGGTGGATAACTTATGATTTCATATATATTTGGTACTATAGTATAAGCTGTATATTATAGAGTTACCAGGAAAAATTGTTGAACAGGTTGGAAGGAAAATGCTATTTCTTTAAGCAACTCAAAGAACTGAAATTTGAATCAACACTTCAAATCTTGTGAGTATTTGACCAAAGACAATTTGTCTTAAATTTTACTTCTTTTCTCTTTCTTTCCCTGCCTAGTCTTATTCTCTTCCCTGACTTTAGTTTAGTTTGTAACTCATATGAACTTTAGTTTATAACTCATAAATCTCTATCTCTAGACCTCTATGGGTCAAGTGCAAGTTGCCATCTTGTTGGACACTGTCACATAAATATGCAGCTCGAATTTCCAAATTCAACCTGTCCATGGTGGAGAGAAGGGAGGATGTGAAAGAAAGCCGATATTTGTACGCACCTACCGTGAGCGAGGTAATTTATAGTCACACAAGCTTTATCTGATGCCCACCAGTCTGATTCTTTTCCTGTGTTCCTTAGCTCAAATATGGGAAATGGAATATAACTTTTCTCTTAAGCCAACAAAGTTTGAAACCTAGGAATCAAGTTCAACTCTTCCCTCCACCTTACTTATCACAACCACTCCATTTTCAAGCCATGTCAGTCGTACCTCTAACACGTTTCTCACGCCCATCCCATTTTCCTTTCCCACCAGCTGGATCCTCACAATCTTCATCCAAAACCACCTCTCTGTTTTTCTTGCCAGGAATGAAACACCACACTGTCTTTTTGTTTGTTTGTTTTTCTAAAATGCGATCTAATCATATTACTAACTTTCTGCAAAACCCTTTCATGTTTCCCCTTTATCTCTGGCGTTAAAGTCAATCGTCCTGTATCTGTGTTCAAAGTCCTTTATCACATGGGTCTGGTCCACTTTTCTAGCCTCATCTGACATCTCCCCACCCTACTCTGATCATCTAGGACTTTTATTCTCAGCCTTAATTCTTGGCCTCTTTTGCTTATCTTTAATCTTCACTTAACTTATTATAATCGCAACCCCTCCCTCCCACATGCAGCACTCCCACTTCCTCTTGCTCTGCTCCACATTTCCGCCCCTACAGCATCTGTCATCTTCTAACCCACTAACAATTCACGTATTTTTCCTTACTGTTATTTTTTATCTCACTGGAGTTCAAGTCCCACCAGAACAGGGGATTTTGTCTGTTTTGCTCATCTATGTATTTATCATTGCAAATGACTGCAAGAGTTACTAAAACTTGGTAAGTATTCAATAGATATCTGTTGAATGAATGAATAAATTTCCTAAATGATGTTATTCCTTGTATCTTCTGTTTCCAAGGCATCCTTGTCTCTTCACTAATTACTCCTTCTTTAGTCGACAAAAATCTCACCTATCCACAAACTCATAGATCTAACATTACCTTCTTTTTGAGAGTTTTCTTGATTCCTTAGGTGTAATTAGTCAGTACTCATCCCACGCCTACAGAGCACTTAATCTAGTCTAACTTGGGTTATGGTTTGCTATCTATTATCAAACTGAGAGCAGTGTATCTTCTTATCCATCCAGCCTTGCACACAGTAGGAGCTTAATACTTGTTCAATAAATTGTTGAAACAGAGTTGTAGATGAGACATAAACTGAGAAAAATAAGACGTGCGTTTATCAAATGGAGTCACCGTAAGGCTACTATTTTAGTTGAAAAACATCAAGGACAAAGGGAGAAAAGATGTAATTTCCTAAACCTGCATTAACTCTTCCAAGGGAAAGAACTAGGAAAGATTGAATCACTTGTATTAAGCCAGTAACAGGAACTTTGGAGACTCATTATCATCTAAGACTTTTAGAACAGCTGACATTGATTTTGGATATGCTTAAAAGGATAAATGCCATCTATGATAGCAAGACTTCTAGAGCATTATAATAGTCCTTAGTGCTTTTGCGACTCCTTTGGCCTAGCACAGCTCAGCTTAAGAAATCTAACAAAATCACAGCCATGGAATTTGCTTCAGGCCACTAGAGAATTCTGTGTGCTCTGAGATACTACAGTATGTCAGACGGTAATTAGACAATGAAATAAACCAGAGTTGGCATTAGAAAATAGGCAAGCATTGATTTTCTTTTCACTTTTTATTTATTAAAATGCTATAGAGGAAACAGATAAACTTTCTTGGCTCAATATTTATGACCAATTTCCTTGTCTTAACTAGGAAACATGAGTGCCTTCAAAGGTGAATCGAAAGCCTGTCTGTTTTCAGAAATGCTTCAGTTAAGCAGCTGTTTTCCAGCTATAACAGGCTCCTCACCATGATGCCGTTTGGTAAATTTTTTCCACAGGTTATATCTTGACAGAAATAGTGCCATAAAATAACTAAGAAATGTAAAAGATGAGAAAATCCAGACTACTTTTAAAAGTGACGCAAGCACACTTTCCATAAGGCAGACTTGTCCTTGTGCTTCCACATTTGCTGAACCTATAGTTATGATGAGAAAGAAAGAAAAACAATTAAACATTCTTTTGGTGAAATCAAATGAGATTGAGATTAGAATTGAAAAAGATGAAGCCCTTCGGTTACTGTAAAGAATGAAGAAGATGAAGCAGAATCTGTCAGTGAGGAGCCATGTCTGCATCTTCATCACCCGAGTTCACAACTTAATGCCTGTGTGACTTGGGCCAAGTTACTTAACTTCTCTCCTCCTCTATGGTTTCACTTGAGAAATGGGGATAATTTTATTGCCAAATTCAAAGCATTGTTATGTAGGCTAAATGAGTTAATATGTACAAAGCACTGGGAACACAGGGGCTATATGAGAGTTTGTTAAATAAATAGCTTTTCACAGAAGAAGGGAAGCTCAAAATCTCATAGCAGAAAACATACAGACACTTAAGAAGCAATAAATCAAATGGGTATTTAATTCAAATTTTCACCCAGTATAACATCTGTTCTCTTTCAAATAAAACATTAAAACACAATAACCCTTACTAACCTTTGGCAATTTATTTATAAAGACCACGATCTGCTTTTCTCGGTAAAGATTTTCAAATCACATGTCTTTCTGGTTTCTAGATTACAATGCAAGTAGCACTAGAGCCCAGACAATTACACTGTTTCCTATCAATTACCTCTTCAATATAATGCCTCCTGAAACCATTTCCTAAAACATGTAACAATCCTATCACATAATTGTGTAAAACCCAAGATACCCATGCCTGTTGCTTAATGCTAATTTCCTTGAGCTTCCTAAGAGGAATTGCTATTGACTAGTTTCATTAGGAAACGATTGACCCTTCTCCACTGGAGCATCCTCAGAAGAAATTCACTAAATACGCCCATATTTCATCTTTTGAATATCAAGGTGTAACAGGCATGCTGAAGGATATGGTTTATTTAATCCAAAATTAAAATTTTATAAGCTACATTACCTAAAGTAAATTGCTTAATATATTTAGAAGAACAGCTGCTTTCCAAGTGTTTGGCATCCATGTATTTGAGGCGTAAATTAGGTGAACCCACGGAGACAAGTGCAGACATAATGGTCTCCATGATATTTCAGGTGTTGTATCTAGTCCTCCCACACAAACCACAAACACAGAAACAATTTTCAAACAGGAAAGATTTGCTCTATCAGGTACCATTGATTCCAAAGAGATTTCTCAATCTTTCCTCTCACTTTCTTGGTCTACAAAATTGGGAAACAGTCAAAAACATTTTACAAGGTTAAACATCCTGACTTTCAACTTCTTCAGCCTTGTTTGGGTAATACTACATGCTTATCAAAAATCGGTATTTATTCCAAGTTCAAAAATACACCCAAGGCATCTTACAATAAAAACAGATATAAATATCACATAGCAAATAAAGCTGGAACTAATGTGCAGTTGGAGGTTTAAGAACACAGGGGAGACTTTCTTGTTCTCCTTCTAAGCAAAGCACTCCCAAATCATTCTACAGTGCTCAGAAAATGCAAATATAACAAAAGATGCAATGTCGATTTCTGTACTGTTGACTGTGAGAGATGCTCTAGTGGGCCTTAGGAAGCTATACAACCACATGAGAGGGCAGCCAAGAAAAAAAAAAGGTAGCAGGATTCTTCCAGCACTACTCGCAGCTAGGAGTAAGTACGAGCTGATTTCTGCAAAACCAGATATACCCCAAATTCAACTATTTCCAATGGTGTCCTCTGCTATCAACAGAGTGTAAGCCACCGTGATCTTTTATCTTGTACATAATAGCCTCCTTGCAGCATTCCCTACTTTGACTTGAAACTCCAAAACATGACTATCCCGCAATACCAGAGTACATGCTACAATACTACTTAAAGCCCCCTGATGGCTTCATTTTACCACGGCCTAGAATGCCCTATATCTATACAACCTGACAGTAGCTTCCCGTCCTTCCTTCCTACCACTCTCTCCCTCCTCAGCTCTGTTCCAGCCACTCAGACGTTTTTGGTGCTCCTCTAACACCTGCCAAATAATCTCCTGTCTCAGGATCATCTGTGGTTCTGTCAGCTCAGACATTTCTCCTTCCACTCTGCTCTCTCAACAACTCATCCAGGACCCCTCTCTATTGTCACTTCCCTGGGAAGCCTTCCCTGACCATGCTCTGTCTCCTCACTTTCTACTTCATTCTTCTTCGTGGCCAATATTATGGCATATGTTGATTTGTTAATATGATCTTTATCTAATTCCACTTCTCAAATGTCCTTAAAGTGTTAGTTCACTGCTGTACCTTCAGCTCTAGTGTGGTGACTAGAACGTAGTATGTCCTCGGCAAATGACTACCGAGTAACTGAGTGGACCTCCAGTTTACAGGAAATGAATGCTTTAGCTCTTAGACTATGCAGTTGAGAATGACAGACACTAACTCTTTTCACAAATGTGGGAGGCGGGTGGAATACTTCCATGAACTCCCCTTTGGCATTAAATCATGTTAGGCTTCAAAATAAGAAGGCAAGAGTTAAACACATTGTTTCATGTTGGTCAGTGAAGCAATTCTAAACATAACGGAGTTATTTTGATGACAATCTCTGATGGAATCACCATAGACGAGATCTGATTTCTAGTTGGTCTCCAACTGGCATCTTTTGGGAAATCTGAAGAATGGGTTTGAATTAGTCCTTCAATTATATCATAAGCATGTCTATATCCCCACGCATGCGCTGTGACCACTCTGATGTTAAGATAAGAGGAAGAGAAGTCAAAGCAGCATCCCTCAAGGACTTATCTCAGTGAATTAGGAAAACAATCCAAGAAAACAAAGGAAAAGAATATTTCAACACAGACCTACCTCCAACATTTTTAGAGATCAGGACAGGAGTGCAAATGAAAGTCCGCACACCATATGTCTAAACAGTTCAAGGCTATAAATCAAGCTAAAAACTATTAAATAAAATATGTGTTATCCTCTGATCTTGACAAATATACCTTCCAGGGATTTATTATATGGCTAAATTCTAAATTATCATCCTGTTGGTGCTCTGAGTTCCATGCTGAGGTCTGTGAGGGCCTGGGAAGAGCTGATGCATTCTCTTTCCACCCCCAGATCCCTTGGTTGCTGTGAGTGGCCTTGCAGGCACCGACACGGCCATCCCCATCCACATGCAGAAGCTCCATCCACATCCCTTACGAACAGTTGCCCCTTGGCCACCCCTTAGTCCTAGGGATTTGCACACTGACAGCAAGATTTGCCCCTGGGAGGACAGACACATGGAAATGGTATATGCAGGCCCCAGAATCAAGCAAGAGCCATTGGAGCAGAGAATTCTGGAGTCCTGAGTACCCACAGCATAATCTAGGAGAGGAGGTGGGTGAGGAGGGGCATAGCTCGAGGAGGGCCAGAATGGGGACCCCCTAGAGTGTGAAGCCCAGGGCAGCAGGCCCCCTCACTCAGGTCTATGGGTGGTATGGTCCAGCACCAGTCAGAATCTTTCTACAAGATAGGAAAAGAAGGAAGCAGAAGAGAACAGAAATCAAACACAGTACATAGGTCATAGAAAGTAAGCACAGGGTTTAGGAAAAAAATCACATTATTAATTCTCAGGAAGTTAAAAAAGTCATGGGAACTAAATGACAATAATACAATATGTTGAATTCTAACACTGAATATTTAAACCAGAACTTCAAGCATTAGGTCGTGGAATTCACATGGAAAACCACATAGATTGGAGTAATATATACTGAAAATACTTAGAGCCCAGGAAGTGACCATTTTATCCCATTTGTCGTTCATTTATCCACCTTGCCTAGGAGCTTGTCACATAGTTGACTCTCCATTAACATTTGCATAAGAAGTGACTGAACAAATATAAAGTTAAATTAAGAAAAAGGTGAGAGAAGATGACAGAGTAAATAAGCAGCCTTCTGAATCAACATAACAATGAATTAGAATTGGTTATTAAGGACATAATTGAAAAAAATATGTTAAAAGTTAGCTAAAACTAACAAGAAGAAACCATTATCAAAGCACCTTCTCTTAAGATTCTTTAATTTCATAGGAAAATAAATTTTCCACACTCTCAAACAGGGTGGACAAGCAACAATGGATTATTTTAAATGAAACCATTATCAAGAAATGTATAGATATTTTTACTGCAATGAAGAAGACATAGCACAATAAAATGCAAAGATGAGTGTTATAAAAAAGTATGTTAATACAACACGCTAATCTGAACAACCAAAACTGGAGCTGAAAAGGTATTTGACAACTTTCAACACTCATTTCTAATAAAACCATTGAAAATAAGATTAGAAGGGCATTTTTCTAATAGCAAAGTACCTGTTTTAAAATAGAAAGCAATATTCTCAATGGCAAAATTTTTAAGAAAGTCCCTTTAAATGCAGGAACAAAATAAGAGTGTTCACTACCTAATATTTTATGTTATTTATAATATATAATTATAATATATTACTTAATATTTCTTATACAGAGTGTTTTTTAAATAAAGGGAATAAACATAAAACATATTTGATTATTAATTCATTTTCTACTAATACCTTTGAGAGAAAGAGATAGGTATCTCTATAGCCTTTTTAAATTTTACCCTTGAGATATAAATACATCTCATATACATTTGCACACACACACATACACACACACATAATTTTTCAGTGAATACATTTGCTCTATAGCTTCTTTATTGAGCTATAAAATGATTCATAGTTTCTCCTCTAAGAAACAGTTTATCTGATATTAGCGACTTAAAGGAAACATTGTTTTTAAACATTAAAATTGTTCCCATGTTCTATATGAAAAAGTAGATACGCTGGTGTATCAATTTATGTTGGTTTAAAACAGGGTCAGCTTGAGAATCAGCAATCGATTTAGGCCTTTAGAAGTTTCTTTTTTTTTATTAATAAAGTAAGGTTTTTATATTTTTTATTATGATAGCTAAGTTATAAGTATACCATTCTGAATCAAATTACAGTCTTTTTGACATTGGATTAAACTTAACATAAAATAAACATAGCCTGCAATTACATAGGGTTTTCCTTGATTAAGTATTTTCAAATTACTTTTAAGACAAAGTAACGTAATTGACCGTAACACACCATACACCCATCTAACATTTTATTGTTAAAAATTCAAATTTAACCTTTTAAGATGTAAGCATTTTTCTTGAAAATATAGTTTCTTCTTACAAATTAGGGGAGAGTCACACTGCCCAAGGGTGTCACCAGGGCCCTAGACAAGTTTTGGTTGCCTGCCTTTCCTCTGGTGCTTTAGGCTAAATCCAATGACGTGCTGGTATCACTCTCTACTTGTAGGCCTCAGCTTGCAGAATTATTTAACATTAGACACACTTTGTGTAAGCAAATCACCATGCAGTAATATTCAGGGAATGTAATCAGTTGCTTGATTGTATTTTGGAATGCAGTCGCGCTGAGGGAAAAGGAAATCAGACAGCCATGACAAAAAGAGCAGGTAAGAAGGTTTTATTGGGGGCTGGATGGGGGGAAGGTCGTATTTAATATTCTTATTTTAAAATCACACTTTTCAATTTTCTGCTTTATTATGACCTACAGCCAATTACTTCCCATCAACACTGATAAAAAGATCTGTCCAACTGTTCAACATTTGCTCTCCTAATTGAATGATCAATTATTCAAATAAATGATTCTCCCTCTTGAGCTCAAGAAAAGTCTTGGTCGTTTTTCCAGCCCCAGATATAACACAGTGTGGAGAAACAAAGAGACCAAATCCAGATAGCATTCTAAATTGTTAAGAGAAAACCCCTCTAATTGTGCTAAGATTTATGGCAACCAGAAACCGCTTTGGCAGCTCATGGATTCTGATCTTTTCTGAGGCTGCTAATCTCACCTTCTCATAGTCTCTTTTGCTGATTAATTCATTGGCAAGTATCTCTGTGCTCCTTAAGAACATGCACTTTGTTAGGTAATGGGTTTTAATGATTAGTCTAAATGCACTCCTTCCTTGCCAGCAGAGAAAGACCTCTCCCTAAGTTATCTCAGCCCCAAGAGGACTCTGTCGGGAGCCAGGGTCGGGCAGTCGCAGGGGACTTCTCAGCTGACAGATGGCAGATGTGTTCTGCCTTCGCGCCCTACATTTAGATGGATTAATAGTAGCTGAAGGTCATTCTGTGGATTTGCTCTTTTAAAGACAAAATAACTTTTCAAAGACTCAGACTGCATGTGTAAGCAGATACTATCCATAGTGTTCATAATATTCAGAAGAATTCCTTCTAGATAAGTGAGAAATTTTAAATATATACACATGTATCCAAGCAAAAAGAGCTCGCAGCAGTGGGAACAGATTGTCCCCCCATGATTATTTTCACACAGAGTCTGCACAGAAGTGTTCTGAATGATTCTCATTCAGATCTTACCTGACACAGAAACTTATATTCTTGTCTTTTACTAGTTTCACCTATGTCTAAATGCACTGAGCTCATGGAAACCCAAGGTTTACAAGTTTATGTACAGAGTGGCGGGTCTCACTCTTCCCCAAATTAAGAATACACTGATGGGAATGAAAATAGTTTTTATTTTTCTTTCATTTTTATTATAATTGACATTCAGCTCTATATAAGTTTAAGTTGTACAGCATAACTTGAGAGGAAGTATTGTTTTTAGAATTCAGATTAGTTTGCAACTGAATTGTCTATATCAAAAGTATTCAGTAAATGCAAAGTACAATGCACTTTCAGAATAGAGACTAAAAATCAGATTCTCAGAGATATAATCTATTAATGGGAGGAACGTTTACTAAACTGGGCAGAATTTTATCTCAGATCAGGCTAGATTAAAGTACTGATAAAAGCCTATATAATTGTAACTATTTTTTGTGATGTCCTGAGGGTATTATGGCTGATAGAGTGGGGTTGGGGGGGAGTCAAACTTTTTGCATGTAGAAACAAATATGGCTTATGTAAATTCCAGTTAGCAATAGCTTCCTATAGAGAGCTTAAGAGGGATCACTACAATAGGAGCCTTATAGAGGGAGGGACTTTGTCCCAGTACCTGTAAGTGACTGACACATGATAGGTCTTGGACACAAATTTACTGAATGAATGATTCCAGGTAGCTATGACTATTTCAAACTGCATTTAATTATTCTTTCATAGTAAATTTGAGAGCAAGCATGTGATTTAAAAAATCTTAATTAAATTAATTTAAAAACCATAATTTCTAAAATTTTACTTTGGTGACTTCCCATAGATACTAAACACAGTAAGTTAGGGTTATTTAAGGTTACTTAGAAGCAGATGACTTGTGGACTTTGTGTTATGTTCCTAGAGAAAACATTAAATTTTCTTTGTAGAACTTAGAAACTTTATCTAATATTTTACGAGTATTTTCTTTTAAGACAAATCGATTGGCCACATGATTATGTTCTAGGTATGATAACGTTAAAATTATTACTTATTTTGAAATCAGGAACTAAATATTCATACTGAAGATCATTTATTGGTTCTGATACACATAATTTAAAAACTATTGGTGAGCAGGGGAAGGGGAAGTGGGGCAAGGAGTAGAGAGACCGTAAAGAAATAGTCTGATCAATAATAAATAGGATGCTAAGAAACACCCCAGAGACTCCATACCTCCAAGTTCACTTAAGTCTTAACGTACTTTACATTTCAAATCATATCTCACAGAACAAGTGATAGGATTACACTGCTAAATCCATAAGCATTGATTTTTGTCTCAGTCACAGATGCATGCTGTGCGCTATTGGAGAATCTGCTAAAATAGGCTTATGCCACACAGTGACTACCATGTAGCAAGCACTATGTCTATAAACTTGCTGAAGTCTTTAATAAGCAATTATCTAAGCTTTAGAAAACATAAACAACATTACATTATGCAAAAACCTCTCTGAACATGCTCATGGATCTTTCTTGTTCCTACCATTTTTCACTGTGGCTGAGGCTTTCCTATTCCCCAAGCGGAGTATCCTGCTTTCTAAAAATCACAGCACACATGTGTGAGCTTTCAAAGTGTTTTTAGGAAATATCCCCAGTGGACTCTGGAGAGCTTGCCTTCCGGTCAGAGAAAGAAGAAGTGCTCAAATAGGCTATTATTTTCACTGATAGGTTGACCCCATTCCTTGCGGAATTTTGGATTTAGTTTCACATGATTTAGTTTTACACGGTGGTAGATCAGGACTCAGCAGCCAACAGAATAACAAGGACTTGGCACTTCTGAGGTGTGATAAGGAATCTCAGGGAGTACAGGCACAAGATAAGAGGTGACAAGATGGCAGCGCTGCCTCATGTCTTGGTTAGCTCTGTCAACTACTCCAAGAGAAGGGCTGTTGGACGGGGCCCGTCGAGGTATAAGAACCAGGAAGAGTGGCTGAAAGACTGTGGCTGGGGGATGTAAGATGATTGTATTATGGCAGCACTTGCTGCATTTATCACTGTGCTCCTTCTCCATTAGGAAGCTTTGTGAAACATCCTCTTCAAAATTTCTCTTCTGAAAATTCTCTGTTCCTTACTTTATTCTCATGCCCTCTATGTTGACTTAACTCACTTTGATGGAAAGCAATCCTATTTTATCCCATTTTCTCATGCTTCAATTTTTGTTTTGGCTCTATTCTCATATCTAGTTTCTTTCCACGTACTTTAAATGTATCTTACAAATTATTTTGATTATTTATTATTTTTTTTGGTGAGGAAGATTATTCCTGAGCTAACATCTGTTGCCAATCTTCCTCTTTTTGCTTGAGGAAGATTTTCCCTGACCTATCATCTGTGCCAATCTTCCTTTATTTTGTTTGTGGGATGCTGCCACAACATGGCCTGATGAGCAGTGTGTAGGTCTGCGCCCGGGATCTGAACCTGTGAACCCCAGGCTGCCGAAGTGGAGTGCTCGAACTTAACCACTACACTACTGGGCCAGCCCCAAAATTATTTTGATTTTGATGTTTAAAATAATATAGAACATTTAAATCTATTTAAAAATAAAATCAAAGTTTGCATTTTATTTCTCATTAACATGGTCAAATTTGGGTGGAATATAAATAAAACATAATAAAGAATACCTAAGTTCACTAATATAATTATCATTATTACAAATTACTATTTTTCCTTATGTCTAAGACCTTTATACTCCTTATGTGACCATCTTTAACATAACTTCTTAAAATTAGTCATTTACAAAAAAACCAAGCAAACCAACACTGCAAATTAAATCCTTAGATTTGCTGTGATGCTATTTTTCCCATATTTCTTTCTATATATGACAAACAACTCCCTTTTGTGAATATGCTGGAGTAAAACCACACTATTCATTCAGAATTCATTAAATCATCATTTCTAATTCTATGATTAAGCATTTAGCTTCAGATTTTGCATGTAGCTAATAGCACTGATGAGCCCACTCTAATTAACTTAACCTCATTAAAGAAAGAATCTCTCTCCCAGGGACCATGAGACCAGAGAAATGTGAAAGTTCATATTTTGTTCAATTTTACCATGCCAATTTAAAACCTTCATTGTAATGAATATTTGTTATACATGCAATTTATACTAGAGAGAATTTTACTCAGTACACAGGAAAAGGAAATAATACCTAGGATTTAAATATTTTTAAATTCTAATATCTAATATCATTACTGTTTACAAATAAATTCTTCATGAGCTTTCTCTTTTAGAATCACGTTTTCTAAAAATTTTACTGCATTATCATCAAACAACAAGAAACAACTTGAATCTCTTACAGGCACAAAATGAGAAGTATGCTTTGCTTCAGAGAACACTCATCATTATTGAACATCTAGTGCTTCTAACAGAGGCCCTCTGAAGAGCTACATCATGAAACTGGATGTGTTGATTGTATATTTCTGTGAAATTATTCATGAAGGTCCTGAATGACTTGAAATTCACAGTAGATCTGCTGTGAAAAGAAAATATGTGTATGTGTGTGGGTGCCATGTTGCTAGAAGAAAATGGAAGTGGAAGGCACGACTATTCCTATTCGTATATCTTCTTCTTTTATCTTTTCAAATAAACATGTCTTTTCTAGCTTTTTCAGAAAGAAAAACACCACCACCACCACCAGCACCAGCACTACCCTTCATCTCTGTCTCTGTGATAGTCATCTTGAGTACTATTAACTTAATAAAAATTATTTAAATTTTTAAGATTATCTAAAGCTCAAATATTAGAATGTCAAATTAATTTGTACAATATAACTTGATATTTTACTTCCAAATTTTGTGTTTTACTGTCAATAATGGAGATGTGGAAATATTGCATAAAATATTTCATATACATTTACCAACTACCTAAATGGCAACACAAGTGCCTAAATTAAAAAAAAAAAAAAAAACCTGCTTAAACATTAAATGAAAACGATAGATTTACAAGGCTATTAAGATATTCAGACAACAGGGGCTTCTCATGCTAATACGAGACCAGTTTAATAGTGACTGGTTGTTGACCACACCCTGGAACATAGGTATGAGTGGATGTGTGTGTGAGGGGTAGCTGGTCTAGTAACAGAGTGTTACTAGAAGAAAGGAGTCAAGTGCAAACTCTAGGATGACTAAAGCATCTGTCTGCAAGCTCAGGAGCCCCACACAGAACTGAGTGAAAATCTGGTTTCCAGGTTTCCCAGCCAATCTGCTAACGACGTCAACGAGTTGGTTCAGGTCAAGAGGGGCCCATTTCAAAGTCCAGTGGCAGCACTTGGCACATGTAAAGTCCTTTTTACCAGTGGCATCCTCTCTGACCTGCAGGAGTATGTCCAGGTCTTATGGGACCTGAAGCTTAAAGAATTTGAGAGTCCTCATTAAGAATAATCCAAAATCATGGGGCCGGCCCCGTGGCTGAGTGGTGAAGTTCACACGCTCTGCTTAGGTGGCCCAGGGTTTTGCTGGTTCGGATCCTGGGTGTGGACATGGCACCGCTCATCAGGCCACATTGAGGCAGTGTCCTACATGCTACAACTAGAAAGACCCATAACTAAAATACACAACTATGTACTGAGGGGATTCTGGGAGAAAAAGCAGAAAAAAAAAAAAAAAAAAGAAGATTGGCAACAGTTGTTAGCTCAGGTGCCAATCTTAAAAAAAAGGAAAAGAAGAGAATAATCCAAAATCATGTATGTAAATTAAGACACAAATTAGATATTTTATTTAGAATGAGAATGGAAGTCATAAATTAAAAATCTAAAAAAATAACAAGCATCACAAACATCACAAAATTCAGAAAAGTAAGTTTTCCTTCTTAACTAACTGCTTGTCACACTTCTACAATATTGTTTTTGTTGCATTTGTTTTGTTGCATGCTCTTTGACGGCCTTTCCATGTGACAAAGGTTTTGCATTTAGCGTGTATTCATCTGACTTTATCTCATTTCTTCGGGTCATAATCACATCCTATAATTTCAAGCCTGTAGTCCATTGTCACGTTGGTCTTTGAAACATTTCCCACCGCTGCTTCCCTTTAGCCTCTTCCTCCTTAGCACAGGGCCTTGCTTCTCCTCTTGATGGCATGTAGCCCCTGGGCTGCCGAGTACTCCTGTTGCAGTTGCAGCGAATCGCTCTTCTCAGTTACACTGCCCCGCAAATACCTCAACGGGTTCGGTTTCACAGTCACCACTGGCTTCCCCCTGTCCCAGCTTTGCTATCTCTCCTGACTCCACTGTGACTGGCATCTCTGGCCTTTCCTTACAGCAAATTAGGATATGGAGTGGGAACCTTCAACCTGAAATCTTTTTGTAAGCAGTAAAGGATAGGTTACAACTGTTGGGCATGTGAAATAACTTTGTATACTTTGCTTAATATGAAAAAACATAAAAAGCTTACATTCAAATAAGTGCTCTCCCAATTTGGGAATTGGAAGCATCTTTATTCCCTTTAAATCTTCTAACACTTTCTGGCCCACCATGTGAGATAAACCTCCATATAGAAACATAGCATTCATATTCTCCAAAGATCTTTTCCCTTGAAGTTATAAACACCATCTTGCATATTTGATTATCTACTACCCTGCATGAGAGACAAGTTAGAACTATCCCGTGTCATTTTGCATAAATCAATCTTTTGGGAACAGATAATAGCTTAGCTTTTAATCATGCTTTTTAATGTTCGAGTAAACTGGCATTCAAAAGGAATTCATAAGGCATGGATGATCCATCCCCTAACTTGGGTAAGGATGTAGCATAGGGTCCCCAGGAGGAGTAATCTACTATCACCCTGTATCCCCTTTTGGCAATGGGATAAATAGCCTTGCCATCATTTGATTCTAAATTGATTCTCCTACTTAGCCACTGCTTTATCAATGCTTGACTGAATGTAAAGCTGGAAGTGAGCGACTTCCTCAGGGTGCACTGCTTTTGATGGGTTAGCTGTCAAACGCCCCATTGTCCAAATTACACTGCTACTGTAGATTTCCTGCTAAGAAACGATTTATTGTAGCATTGGGCTGTTAGTCTTGTGGGCTGTGTTAGTTTTGGGGTATCAAAATCTGATTAACTTACTGCAGATACACAGCAGTGCCTACTGTTGCTTTCCCCAAATTTCCATTTACCGTATTGTTAGCAGGATATGATAACAGAGGCTCTGTACAGGAAGCATCCTCACAATAAACAGTCAGCAATGCTGCACAAGCTGGAAGCAACATCAAAGCTGAAGATAAGCGTGGAAATAACAAATCAAAAAAGAGGAGAGGACGAAGAAAAAGAAGTGAAATCATCAACACTCTTATATTTTTCTTCTTCCAACAAAGGGCACATAAATTATCTGAGAGAGAAACATATATTTACTTTTAGCCAGGCATCTTTTCCGAACTGATAACCAGTTATAAAGGGATTAGCACTCCAAACTGCATGTGCATGGATTTTCCTTATTGTTGCTGTAAAATGCATGAAAATAGTGGGACGGTACAAACAAATCTCTTTCGCTGATTTAACGTTTTCTCCTTTTTAAAAACTATCCCCATAATAGTCATTCTCAAGATTTCTGTTTTGGTACGTTAGGAGTCAATTATCACTTTTACTGATTCAATACAACAACTTAATGATGAGTCTGTTCACCTTTTCCTAACTGCTTATTTATATAAATACCAAACTACAGCATACCAAGGAGATTTCTGTGATAAGGAAAATGCCAGGCTGTTTACTCCTTATTCAATGTGAGGCAGTTGAAGACTAGACTTTTTAATCATTACATTCAAGACAGGGCCAAACATCAGCTCTAATACTGCATTTGGGATAATATTGACTTCCATATTTGCTAACTTAATTGAAGCATGACAACTATCTCTAATATAAATGTCCCAATTTTTAATAAGCTGAGACATGGACATCCTCATTACACTGGCAAATAAGTGCACACGTAACCTTTTCATCTTAGTTCTCAATAAGACCCACTCGTTTCTTTATCACATGAGGATGCTCAAGTTTGTCTCTTGCATTTTTCGTTTTAAAAAGAGGACTAGATTCTTTCAAAACATTATTTTGCTTTAGTACACTAAACACTTTTGTAACGAGCGTTAACTAATTTGCTTCATAAAGTGTCATTTATTAAATTAGTAGTGTTGAAAAAATGATTTACTCTAAAAGAGAGTAATAACTAGAACAGTATGTTTCAAACCCACATATTTTATTGTACGTAAGTATAATTAATCATATATATCCCAAATATATACGTACATGTGGATATATGTAAGTTATATCTATGTAAGTTCACCAGGCTTTATAGGAAAGCTTGTCAATGGTCTGATTAAGGGAGAACTGATATTGACCCAACATGAAGCCCATCCCTGCCCTTTCTTAAGTCAACTTCACGTGGTAATTATTATCAAGGAACTATTGTGTACTAGGTGCTGTGCTTGGTCTTGCAAATGCAACACGCTTATGGATTGTCTCTGTCCTTAAAGAGTTCACAGTATAATTGAGAGACTGAAAAATAATTACAAATACAGGAAAAATAGAAGTATAAAGCAAAGGGAAAAAATTTTGCCTGCAAGAGAAGAGGTCAGAAGAGATTCTGTTTTGGCATAATCTTGAAGGACGACCTCCTTAGGTGGGCAGGTGGGTAAAGCGCCCTCTGTACACTGGCAGCGTTACTGAAGGAAGGCCAACAGAGGAGTCGCGGAGAAGCACAGGGAGTGTGGTAGAGCTGGAACCCAGGCCTCAGAGGCTCGAGGGTGGACAGACACTGGAGAGTAGATAAAGACTTGGCAGGTGGAATCAAGAAACTTCAATGACATCCTGACGAGAGGCCATTAAACAATTTTTTAGGGGAGAGTAACAGATCCAGATTTCCTTTGAAAAGTAATTACTCTGGTGGCTGTAAGGAGGAGGGATTGGAAGGGGTACAAGACAGAAAGGGGATGAGCAGGCAGAAAGGTCTTGCAAATCTGATGAGAGATTATGGCGGCCTGTACCCAGACAGTGGCTTTGGAGAAAATGAGCAAGAAAATTTAAAAGATCCTTAAAAGCTGAATTGAGAAGATCAGATCTTTGCTTGGATGTGGGTACTAGAAGAGAGAGATGAAGTGCCTGGCTTGGCCAACTGGTGCTACCAATAAGCTAGACAGAGAATGTAAGAAAAGGACAGAGTTTAAAAAGGGGAGAAGGCAGGGGCTGGCCTGGTGGCATACTGGTTAAGTTCATGCACTCCCCTTTGGCAGCCTGGGGTTTGCCGGTTCGGGTTCTGGGCACGGACTTACACACCACTCATCAAGCCATGCTGTGGCAGGTGCCCCACATATAAAACAGAGGAAGATGGGCACGGATGTTAGCTCAGGGCCACTCTTCCTCAGCAAAAAGAAGAGGACTGGCAGCAGATGTTAGCTCAGGGCTAATCCTCTTCAAAGAAAAAAAAAAAGGTAGGGAGAAGGGAGATGAGTTCCCTCACATTGCATCTGTGCCCAGAGGGAGGTCTGGGGATCATTTGGAAGTGGCAGTGGGAAATCTCCCAGGGTAAAGTGAAACGTCTTCAACCACTGGAACAATCATAGGTTCCTGTTTATATCATCCATTCACTCAGTGCTTTGTAGACTCTCAATTAAAGGAAGAAAAACTTTTTATGCTCATAAAGATTTCATTTTATTCCAAACATGCTCTGAAAACACAACTGCGCTGTTCAGGATTTTTTCCCTATTGTGTAGATATGTTGGATTGCTCAGACCTATAAAAAATTATAGATTACGCTTTGCAGAAAGATAGAAGAACATATAATGTTGTACTGCTCAACTTCATTTTGTTCTTGTAAAAAATTTATATTTTCATTAAAATTCATTTTTATCATCACTAAACAAGTAAGGACTAAAGCCAAATGGTTTTCGACGATACTTCATAGAACCATAGAACATAGAAAGAGGAATTTTAGTAGCAGAGTGTATTATTCTAGGGTTTTGCAATTAAAAGTGTCAGAAGTTCCCACTGCTACCAAGTAGACAGTTTTTACATTAGAAAGAGGAAACAAAAAAGTGCTTATAAATTTGCAAATCTTCACATTTTTACAACAAAATTATTATTTTTGCTGATGGCCAAACTTTATCTCCAGTGCTGGCCAGTGGCTGGAGGTCCAGTCCCATGATGATAACTTTCAGTAGGCAACTTACTTGAATGTCCTCCTGAGACCTCAAATTACACGTCTTTAAGAAATGCCCCTCCCAGGCTTGTTTCTTATTTAATATATTTTGGAGCTCTGCTGGGTCCAGAATTCTTTTCTTCGACCATATTTTAGTAATGGCCTGAGAAAAGTCAGGCTCTACCAGAATGACAATTGTTGCATAAACCAAAACCTAAAAGGAGCTCATGGGCTGAATCAGGTTCACACAGAGTTGAACCACCAAAAAGCCTCAGTCTTCACTAAACAACATCTAACGTTCTCTCTACATGAAGACTCTGTTAATGGTGCCACCATTACTACTGGTACACATTCTGAAACCTGTCTTGACGCATTTCTAACCACCCATCATAACTTGCAGTGTTTCTCCCTGTAATTTTTCTAATGTTTCTCCCATCTGTTTCTTCATTGTCCCCAGCTCACTCTTGTATTCTTACAATTTCTAAGTGGTCTTTGACACTATGTTATGCTCAGATACACTTTCTGCATATACTGCTGGCTGAACATTCTTGTCTCTACATCTTTTTAGTCTTATCTCCTTTACTACAACACTGATCTTTTGAAGCACTCAAATATTTCTTTCTTCTGAGCACATTTAGCACAGCTGCATAGTTTGGACATGAATGCCTTTGATGACTCCACTGTCTCTATCTGAAGCCCTCTGTTCTTCTCCATCTAATGCGTGTTTATCCTTTGAGATGCAGATGATGTCAGTCTCCCCAAGACAAACAAAATTCTGCAGGGCTGTGACTTACTAGTCTTTCTGGGGACAAGAACATTGATAGCTGGAGACACCATGGCCGTTCCTTGCCTTGTTGGGAGGGGTGGATGCTGGAGCTGTTTTCACTTCCCACCAGAAAGGGCCCTTGTCTTGTGCTCCTCTTATGCTTAATTTAATGCAGCAAAGTATTTTTCTTTTCCTCCATGAGGATCTTCTTATGGATCTTAATGGACAAGATGTCAACAAAATACAAAGGATATTATCAAGGCTTGGACATTTAGGGCAATTTTTAAACTTCTCTAAACTCTGATCTTCTAGATATACTTCTCTTTCACTCCTCACATACATAAAATGTGAGATTTAAAGAATATTAATTCAAATCTGGAAGAAAAAATTTAATTCTAACTCATAAAAAATATTTTAAAAACACATTCATGCCTTATGTGACACAGTACCCTATTTGTTTGAATTCAATATCTTTAAGAATAAATAGTCATACCTCAAATTAAATATCCTGACATTTCTAATTTTGTGCCACTTTCTGATCTAATTCCACTTTTAAAATGTAAATAAACAAGTGCTCGGAAATGCCATCACATGCAAAGCTAACATCTCAATATTAATAGTTTTAAAAATTATGCCAAGTACATTTTAAACCCTGTGTCTCTGTCACTGCTGACCTCACTATGAACTTTTGTAACCAACTCTGTTGAAGAGCAAAGGCAGATACGTTTTTTGCCTGTGATAACGCTTAAACATCAGTTCAGTGTAGGTTTTTGCTTTATCGGATGGAGATGTCCTTTCCAAAATATTTTGACTTGCAATAACCTGTCTCAAGGAGTTTGCTGTTCAGTGGAAACTGCCTAAACGGTTGACTGCTCCCCAAAAGCATGAGAGTCATTTCCAAGCTATGTTTTCAAGGCAGTTAGGTAGATAAGCAGAGCCCATAAGAACTCTGTTCAAGAGATGGATGGTTCTACATTTGTTCCAGAGGATATTTTTCATATTCAATGAATAAGCACATTTGCTGTAATACTGAAAACTACCTATAAGAGATGATCTATTTTTATGCAAACACTATAATCATTACACATCACATTAATAATAATATACAGAAAAGGAGTCTGAGAAATAGGAGTCCAGGAACAGGAAAGACAACGTAAATTAACAAATCCACAACAACAACAGGATAGCAAAGAAGTACAGTATTTACCAGTCTGGAACTACATAAAACTAGCAAATGTACTTCATGATGTTTATCTTTGCTATAATTTTCACAACATAAAACCATACCTTGATTAAAAGTCTGATCTATTATTCATAGAATCATTTTAGAGAATCTGTTTATAAGGTCTTGTTTCAAAACAGATGCAAACTAGTCATTTTGGAACAGGTAGGAAAAGCAAAATTCTCACAGTGAAACTGATGAGCAATTCCTTTTGCTACTTGAGAGAAAGACCTGACACGCTAATTAAAAAAGAAAAAGAAACTGGAGACTCTCCCATGTGACTCTCCACTCTGACTCTGCACTTTTCTGGGTTTCTACACATTGACTTTACATCACCATGGCCATGGAAAGCATTCGCCCTTCCTCTTCTTAACCTTCAGAGATGATTTAAAGAGTGATGACACCCACAGTCCTAGCATCTGGTGCAGCAGTGAGCCACACTCTGAGCATTTGCTCTGTGCCAGGCACAGGGCTGAGGATCTATTCTTAGTTAACTCTCCCACAATACTACTAAGTAGATCCTATTCCTATCTCCATTCTAGAATGAGGAAGCTAAGGCTTGGAAAGGTGACAGAACTTTGCACAAATTCACATAATATATAAGTGATGGAGTCACGATCCAAACACAGCCAGTGTGACTCCAGAGCCTGTGCTGTACCATCTCTCTGTATGGCCCCAGAACACTAATTTTTAAAAATGTAATAGTAGTTAATAAGCCCATATGTTATATAAAGAAGTGTTTTCCAGAATCTGCCAGTTAAGAGACCACTGTGCAATGGAGTCTTTTTTCCTTTTTTTTTTTAGGAAGATTGGCCGTGAGATAACTCCTGCCAATCCTCCTCTTTTTACTGAGGAAGACTGGCCCTGAGCTAACATACATGCCCATCTTCCTGTCTTTTACACATGGGATGCCTACCACAGCACGGCTTTTGCCAAGCAGTGCCATGTCTGCACCCGGGATCCAAAACGGCAAACCAGGGCTGCCGAGAAGCGGAACGTGTGCACTTAACCGCTGTGCCACCGGGCCGGCCCCCTGAACATTTTTTATAAATTTTTTTTGCCAGGTATAGGAAATGCTGGAAAAAGCTGCCCTAAGCATATTTCATGGATCTCCCAGTTGACAATTTAATGGGCCTGTTATTATTCAAAAACACTTGTCCTTAATCATACTAGAGCAATCAAGTGAAACAACGCAGGTTACATTGAAAGTACTTATAAAGCAGAGCACATGGTTGTACAAACTCTCAAAACATTCAAGGCTGCTGGGAAGGAAATCTGGTCCATTCAAGCACTAACAATCACAGTTCAGGCAATTTCCCAACATTTATCTTCCCACCAGTTCTTACAATGGATGTCTTACTGTTCAGTATGAAAAAAATCTAAGTATTTACGATGGAAGGTATGGGGAAGATGTTTGCCTAACAAAATAAAGTATAGGTCAATGAAACAAGATAAAATGGATGGATAGATGGATTTTTGTCTCTTTTCCTTCCGCATAATTAGGAACATGCTCAAATGAGAGCACTGCTGTCTTCTAGAACTGTAGTATCCTATATGGTAGCCACCAGCTACACGTGCCTATTGAGCACTGGAAATCTGGCTAATATAACTGACAAACTGAATTTTTAACTTTAATTTATATTAACTGATTTAAATTTAAAATTGACTGATAATTGAGTTTTTAGAAAAATTTTAAGTATCTTTGGAACAGCTGGCATATGTAAAGTCACTTTTTCAAATGCAAATTTCATGGAATCAAATACAGATCATGTATTTCCAACGAAAATATAGCATCTGAATTGAGATGTGCTATGAGTACAAAATACACATTAGATTTCAAACATGTTAAGAAAGAGAATGCAAAAATCTCATTAATAGTTTGAAAATATGAATTACACATTGAATAATATTGTAGATACATTGAGTTAAAAATAATGTTGAAGTAATTTTACCTGCTTCTTTTTACTTTTTTAGTGTGACTACAAGAAAATTTAAATTACATACGCAGTGTACTTTCTAGTTCTATTGGATAGCAATGTTCTAGAGGGTAAAGTTGAAAGTTCATCGTTGTCTTGAAAATAGTTTAAGTGTGCCCAAAACTTATGAAAATGACATTATTTCTCAATCATAATCTCCATTCCATTGGACAGTAAGATGTATCATTTTGATTCTTTATTAAGCAGAATCAGCAACTAAAAGAGAAAGTAGGAGACTCTGTGGAGTGTCTAACTCATGCCATTGCTCCAGACACCACGGGTGGGTCAAAGCCAGGATTTGGTAAAATGCTTAGCTGGAAGCTAGCCAGGCAACTTAGGCAAGGCACATTTCTAGTAGGGTCAGAACAGGCACACTCCCTAGAACTTCTGAACAGGGGAGCTTGAAACACAAAAACCCTCTATAGTGTTCTCATTCTTGGCTTCTACATTGTCAAAAGAGATAAAGTTATAACCTTACACTTAACGATCCCAATGGTGTTCCCTCCTTTGCGCTACACTGTAAAGGTAAATAGAACCAAACCAAAAAAATAAACCCATGAGGAAACAAATGAGATGGCTCAGTGTGTTAAGTGGTCTGAATTGAAGCCCAAGACCTGTGTGACATGGAGCAAAGATCACTATCTCCCTGGGCCTGTTCCCTCATTTCCTGAAAGAGATGGGGAGGTTCACCACCTCCAGAGGCCTGCTCTAGCTCTAAAAGTTGGTGATTCCAAACGGATTCTAGGAAGCTAACTCTTACAGAACGCTTTCCGTTTTTCATAGCATGCTCTATTTTTAATTTGCACCCACCTGATGACAGGCTTCTTAACCCCCTTTCACCAAGGTGAAATCTGAGACACAAAGAGGCTAAGTGTCCAAATTGACACATTTTTAGAAACCAGGGAGCCTGGGACTACAATTAATCTAAATCAGTTTCCAGTATATTACATTGATTGTCATTTTCTGACAATCACAGAAATCATGCTGAACAACTTTCATCCATTAAATCATTTACAAGGGATGGGCTAGACAGGCAGGTCGCTGCCATGTCTTCCTCTACGTGGCATCCCGCACTCTTTCCTTTTCTTTCCCTGTCAACACCACTTATTTTATATGTAAACCGTTAGACCTCAGTGAGACTATCTATTAAATATAGATAAAAACTACTTAGTAGACAGTGTCATCACTATTTTAATGATGACAAATCTCTTCTTTCAACTGCCATGTTGTACAAACTATGAAGTGATCCATGTTCTTTTCATGGGGAAAAAAGTACTTTTTAGTAGGTATTCATAATATTTTGTAATGTAGGTTGAAAAATAAATTAAGATATTTTATAGAATATGTCCTTGAAGCCTAGAAGAACTAAATAGCTTAAAAATGTACCCAATTTTCAAGCAAGGAGCCCCTTCCCCTGGAAACCTGGTTCATTATTGCATAATAGTATACAGTTATTTCTAACATTTTCTGGGAGTTGGTAGAAAATAATGATGTACTGATAACATTTTACGCTAAGGGAAAGTATTCCAGTTACAATGATTAGTCATTAATTAGTCTAAAAGTGGTATAAATTTTTGGCATAATTTACACAATTGGTGGAGCAGTTTTTGAGTGTTTGAATTATGTAAACACTTTTCCAAAAAGCTATATTCTACTAGAGAAATCTTATCACTGCTGATTAAAAGTGTCACAAGATAAAAATTAAGAGAATTTTAATTTATCAGATGTTTTTTATAAACAAATTGAGCTAAACCTTATTACTGGTTTGGAAGAACAGAGGCCATATTGATTTAACTACAACTATCTAAAAGTAAAAATCTCCCAGGAGACTATAAATAAGATATATACATCTCGCATCCCCCCAGGGAAATTCCTTCAGATCAGCATGCAAAGTATTAGATGTCCACAAACGCACCCTTTAACCTGGAAATAAAAGAGAAAAGAAACAGAAGGGATTTCTACCCTTGGGGAAATGCAGTAAGTCATTGGCTTAGATTTATTGTACTGCTCTTCCATTATGTGTCATTTGATGATAGAATGCAAGGTGGGAGTAGGACAGATCGAGGAGTCAGATGGTTCAGAAGGAATCTAAAAGTCACGCCTGTTGACTGCAACGTTACCTCTTCCATCAATATATTAGGAGTTATTATTTTAAAGAGGCCAAAGGATAAAACATAAAATGTTGAGTGAATGTAAGTAATTTGAATTTGCCAAGATGGAACTTTTGTGACCCAGTCATCTCATTGTAGATGACTGTAGAGTGCTGTTGGAGGAATCAAGAGGGAAACTCAAAAAGGAGGTAGAAGCTTCTTCCTTTCAGACGCTTACAGCACATACACTGTATGGGCTGGAGTGATAACCCCACAGGACCCTTACTACGTCTTAAGGTTCTCCTGGAGCATTTTCTAAATTAGAGTTATTCCAGTTGGCACTCTGGACTTGATTAGGAAGTGCCACTGAGTATCAGCAACATTTCCAAATATTTAATTTTTTGTTGCTTCTAAATATTGAATGAGGATATTATTCCTGGGGTCTAATTATTTACTCCCTACCCCTGAAATATGGATATGAGTATAATTTTACCAGGTTTATGTGGAGAATATTTAGCCTGCTGATACTTTCTTCCTGTGATCATTTATTCATTTGCAATTAAAAGCCTAAAATGGACATTTTTCCGATGTTTTATTATAGCCAGCTATTCCATAAATTACAGAGCAGCTTTGTAAAAAGGTAGAGTTCAAAAAGCAATTCCTGTATAATCTGCTTTTTTAAAGATAGCTTACTATATGTCTTTCCTCTAGACATCAACCTTGGAGGACAGTTTTGAATATAAATAAGATTAAACTTATGATAATGGCACTCAGTTTTGAAAACCTATTCTCTAATAGTTTCATTAAGAAATAGAAAAACAAATGAAGATACATGGCTGGGTAGCTAAGGCCATCTTATCTGCAAACCTGTCCTGAGTTATTGCATCGGCCGCAGTGGTGCTTTTGATGTACTGCGGCTCATGCTGATGCTGTGAATAAATCTACTATTTTCGGCAGTATCGCTACTCCTTTTGTTTTAAGAGTTAGCTAAGCTTGACTTCTGTACCCTGCTGCTTTCTAACTATCTAACTGAGACTTCTGCCCACTCCTGAAGCTTTATGAATAATTTGTAAAGCCACCTTTAATCATACGAAAGCAATTTTTGAAAGGCGGTAATGAAATCTCACACACTGGGGGCGGCTCACTGTGCAGTTAGTCCCTCCTTATACCGTGAATAAAATGTCTCTAAATTGGAAAACTCCTCTTGGTAAAACAGGATTGACCTTTATTTACCCTGACTGCCAAAAGATGAAAGCTGGAGTAAATAAACAGAGTTTACTTTAACAGCAAAAATTATAAAGTAATATTTTTCCATTGATTTCCAGAGATGGCCTATGAGCTGGGCTGGAGAAGTTCAATGCTGGGACAAGTACCTCCCAACAGATTTCTTTACATAAATCAGAAGGGATGACAAAAATATACGGTCATAATTCTGAAAAGGTATTTGCTATGTATTTTTTTCTCATCCGTCATTATCTGGGATTATTTTTATCCTTTGTTAGTGTTATCCTGCGGTTTGCTAGAAAGTAGGCTCTGTAGCAAGATGCTGGTTCAAAGCAATTCAGCAGCACAAGCAGCACTAGAAGAACTGATGAAAAAATGGAATACGAACCAAAAAAAACTAACCTCACTCTCTTCCATTGCTGACATCTCAAACAACAGGCTGTGAAAATGGTTTCATTAAAAAATAACAAGCCCATGCTCACCAGGGGATAGATCGGGGCTAACTGAATAAAAAATTCCTCAATCATTGCTCAAGTAGGTCAACTAGAATTAATTCAAAGGGCAAAGATTCACAGTGAGCCCCCTATTTCCCACCGGTCTGCTGCTTCAGCCCTCCTCTCTGCCCAGAAGGTAAATAGTTTGGAGAAGCCCTCCCTGGTGGGCAGGTCATTTGGCCAAGGCTCTCTTTACATCAGTGTGAAAGTGGCCCCACTACTAGTTTGAGCTCTGCGAGGGTCTACATTGAAATGCTAACAGACTGCCAATTGGATCCAAAGTTATTTGCCTCTTGGCAATGTACTTGGGTGATTTTTTAAGTTACTAGCTTCTTTTCCCAATAGAACCATTCATTCAGTTCGATGCTTAAAATGCCGATCACCCTCACGGTAAGGCTATTTTCCTTCTGCACAGGTTCTGATAAAGCATGATTAGCTTTATTCCTATATATAAGACTATGCTCTTTATTTTTAAAAATCAGAACAGAATTGCTTTAAATAGAGCTCGAAAGGTTAAATCTACAGAGTTCTAAGTCGTAGTGTCCTCCACGAACTGTCTAAGGGCACAGCTATCACAGAACAGGTCTTGTCTCTTTCGCTGGCATATCAAAGCTAAAGAACATTTTTCTTAAATAAAATGCAGCATGCTGCTCTAATGAAAATACGGTTCTCATCTACAGTACTAATTGGGAAGGTTTATAGCCCTGAGTTTTGCTATCAAAAGCATCTCAGTTCCTCCCACAAGGCAGATATAAAGTTTCCTGAATGCCCAGGGATTGACCACAAAGATCCACCACTTCTATCAGGCCACATAATTTGTGAAGCCGAGAGACCAGGAAAATGTGGGATTCCTTCTTCAAAAAATATTAAGTATTTCAACATAGCAACAGCAGAGCATTAAACTAAGAATGGAGCCCTCATAAGGGCCAAGACCCTTCAGGACACACACCCATGAGGCTGGCCTTGTCTCTGCGTCTCCCTGAGCTGGAATGATCATTCATCATGAAGCTACTTCCGTATTTTTCCGAGTCAGCCTTTGTGCTGAGAGCTGTAGGAAATAACCTGCAGACTATTATAAACAGATAGCTGATAACCAGGGCAAGAGGTTTCAGCTCAGGAGAAACCCACAGGATATTACTCTGAGAGTTTGTGTCTCTAGGACCCTGGGAAGCTACAGGGAAAGGAGAGATTCCGCTGTGCAGAAAACATGTGCTGACCCCACAGTTCTCAGAACACGTGGATTCAGGGTCTGGTGCTCACTAACTAGCTATGTGATCTTCTGTAAGTTATCCCAACTCTCTAAATCTCCTTTTTCTCACTTATAAGGTAAAAGGTAGTGGCTATGTGATTCCAAGGGTCCCTGGAATATTTACTAGGCCTATGAGATGAGAAAAAAGAGAGATGATCTATATTTTCTTTTCTCAGAGAGGGAAAGAGCTCTACTCTTAACGGACATTTAATTTTATAGAAGGGTGATGATGATGATGATGATACTATGTGTCAAACTTTGTTTAAGTGCTTTACATGTTACATTTAAGGAATTCAGTTTGCATTTAGCTCATCTAGCCTTTATAAATACTTTATGAGGTAGATACTATTATTATGCCTATTTTACAGGTAAGGAAATTAAGGTCCAAAGAGCTTAAGGACACTGACATTACTAAACTCCTATCATGTGCTAAGATCTGTGGCAGAGCCCATGGGTTCAGTGCATTCAGACCAGGAAGGCAGGAAGCCAGAGAAGGGAATGCAGAGAGAGGAAAGCCTCCAAGTCCTGTGTGTGCTATCTGGGTGCCCTAAGGAGGAGCGGGATACAGCAGGGAAAAGCAAGGATTTGACAAGTGGGAAGCAAAAGAATTTTCTTAAAGAACATAAAATAGGTGATTCTGAGAAATACAAGTGATTTACACAAAGTCAGGAAGTCCAAGAAATTCCAAGGTTAATTAATTGATGCATTTAAATCTTTGCCAATCTGTTATATTTTCAACTAAATTAGTATGAATATAAAAACTCACATTTGAATGAGTCTTTCTGTTAATCCCATTTCACAGGTGATTTTTAAATACTAACACTAGAGAGAAGTTGGTAAGACAACACTTAGGTACCTAAAGGATTTAGTTAACTATGCCCTAGACAAAGAACCTATTTTCTTCATATCCCTCCATATTTGTCATCAGACATTATACTAACAATTAATTTTCAAATAAACACCAAATATATTCTTCCAAACTAGAAAAATGTACAGTGGACAGGATACACTACAAGCAGAAACTTTTGTAGCTCTTTTGATGTATTTTGTCTGTGGCACTAGATGCCTAGGACAAAAATGTACACAATGTGGCCAAGAAGTACTTTAAAATTCAGCTCTTTGGACTAATGTCCATACACTGAAGAAATAATGTATGAGTTTTTACTGCCCTTCAACTTTTTAGATACAGACTGCAGGGAATAAAAGCACGTTTAAATTAGCTGTGCAAAGCAGAGAGCAGAGATCATCTTGTCCTCCAACATCTAGACAACTATCAAAAACATTTCTTTAAAACTCTCATCTATATTTTACAGCAGTAGTATTATTAATTGTCTGCATTCTGTTCCATCTTCATAATTCAATGTGTCCAGTTCTACATCTGTTCATAAAATTGGCATCTTTACGGCACCCTTGGGACACAATTTCCCAATAAAAACTAGCCAAATGTAGCTTTTTTTTTTTTGCTTCCTATGAAAAATGCTATGGTGGATAACATACATCCTTGCTCCCAAAGGGCAGAAAGAAAATTTATATCGCTAACCATATGCAAATTGAAACAAAGGATTCCATGCTTATAATCAAAATCATTTACCTGGGTCATCACAACGACTTAGGTAATCAGAAGAAATTAACTCACCAGCATTTTAATGAAAGGTATCTTCTACTGCCGAATAATTGAATCTATTCTGCATTTTACCAAAGTTGCAACCAAGAAACCATCATTGTCAATTGTGACACCAGTCCTGCCCAATTCTGATGGCCAGATTCTGAAACTACCAAATTAGGGAAAATAATAGCTTCAATTCAGAAGTCTAACTTCACTCAATCACTCATTATTCATTTAGTCAAGAATTATTTGAGTGTCAGCTACGCACAAGGCAAGAAGTAACGTTCTACCATAGCAGAGAATTCTCCCTTTCTGAGTGTCTGCATCATCGTAAACTATTGTTGACCTGCTAGAACTGTCCATCCGAAAATAAAACTTCCATTTTAATTACTAGTTTAGACAAAGCAATGAACGTATACCTCGTTTCTTGTTTCTGTTACAAATTATGTATTTCTAGAAGACAATAGGGCATTGATTTTCAACCACAAGTAAACAAGGCATCTGGACTTTGTCTTAATGAGATAAAATTTAGTCTGTGCTTTCTCAGTGGGATGGTTTTTGCTATTTAATTGGTAGCAAAAAACTTCAGCAGCATGTCCTTTTTCTGCCAACAGTGAATTCTATGTGGGAATGAGGTTGCTGCAGAAGGCTTTTAGATATAAATGCAGTTTTAGAACTAATTAGATAAAAATCACAGGAAAAATATTGCTTATTATTGGAAAAGAAACTGAAAACATTGTTTTACTCTATGAATTCCCTGAGTAACACAAGAAAAATATAGAACTTAGATTCTGTATTTCTCCACCGAAATCTTCCAAAATCAGGTTGACTTACTTCAAACATGCAATTTACATCACAGGTCTTTCTAATATCTTAGACAAAATTAGAATAACATATATGAATAGAAGCATGTCACCTGCAATGCCGTGTTCCTAAAATAAAAATGCAATCATTGTGAAATAACGGAAAAAAAAAAAAACATGACACAGGAATTATCATGCCAAAAACAGTATTCTAAAAATGCCAACGGAGACATGATTAAGTACAATTAATTTGATTTAAGCAGGGCCTGCTCTAGAAGAGAAACCTGTCAATGACTTCACAAAAAAAGCATTGTACTCCATACAACAGGCAAGAACTCTTTAAGTTATTGAAGACGAAGAAAAACATGTAAAATATTTGTTCTCCATTAACGTTTTCAAGTTGGAGCATGTCACTTCCCCGCTGAAAACCCTTCAATGACTCCCACTGCACTCGGGAGAAATGTGAAAGCCTCAGCGTGGCGACAGCTCCTTCCTACCTCCTTGTCTTCCTGTCTCCGTCTCCGCGCTGCATCTCCTCCAGGTACGCTAGTCTTCTAATCTCTCGGATGAATTTAGTCTTTCCGGCTTCGGGGCCTTTGCATTTATGTTCTTCCTACCCAAAGGTCCCTTTCCTTCCTCTTGAATAATTTCTAGGCATTCTTTAGGTAGTCAAACGGCATTTCTTCAGGGAAGTATGCCATCATCACTAAATCCAGAGTACTTTTTTCTCGTTATCTTCTCTAACACCCAAGAGAGGTTCCCTCATTAATCTTTTTCTTAGAATCCGGCTCCTTCTCAGTCCTTTTAGAAACTATAATTCTGAATGAAAGTAGGATTTTTATTTGTTTGTCTTTAATATTAGTCTTCCCCATTAGAGTGTGTGTTCTGCAACTACAGGGACTGTCTCTCCATTGTTTATCTCTAACCTAGCACAATGCCTGCACATATATTTCCTAAAATAACGGTTAGCTTCTCAATCACTGTACATGGTTCCTAACTTTGCTATACATAAAAGTAACTAATCTTTTACATATATAGAGAGAGAGACTGTAGTGGACAAAGCCTTTGTAGTGGACGTAACCTAAGCCAATCCCAATGAGTTACATCCTTGTATAATCCCCTTTCCTTGAGCGCAGGAGGACCCTTTGACTTGCTCCTGACTAAGAAAATACGCTGAAGGTGATGGAATGTCTCTTGCATGATTGGGTTACATTATATTATATAAGACTGTCTTAGCAGATAGAGACTCCCCATGGTGGCTTTGGTGAAGTAGGCTGCCACACTCTGAGAGGGGCATGTGGCTGGGAGCTGTGGGCAGACCGAACCAACAGCCAACAAGAACATGGGGCCCTCAGTCCTACAGTCATAAGGAAACGAATTACTCCAACAACCTAAGGGAGCCAAGAAGTAGATCCCACCCTCACCACATCAAGCCTCTGAAGAGAACACACCTCTGGCCAACACCTGCAGTGGAGCCTGGTGAGACCCTGAGCAGAGAACCCAAGGAAGCTGTGTGCAGATTCCTCACCGGCAGAAACTGTGAGACAACAAATGGGTGCGATTGTGAGCGGCTAATTTTATGGTAACTTATCATGCAGCAATAGGAAACTAACACAACTGCCAAAGTGGATCACATCCAAAGCCAAATTGCCATCAAATGCTTTCTTTCTTCTAATTTGTTCTGACTTTATCAACCGAGTTTTGGATGGTAGGGTGTATTCCTTTTTTTTTTTTTGAGATGATTTTCTCACTAAAAAAATCTATTTTTTTCCTCGAGATATAATCTTAGACGTATTTTTCTTTTCAATTTGTTTTCTGATTTGGGAACTCTGATTCGTTCACAACTGAGTGCCTACTATGTGCACCACAGGATGCGTAAGTTAGAGTGTACTTTTCTGGGGGATATTGAAGCTGTTGGAGAAAACCTACAGTTCAATAATATAAAACAGACTGGACTGTAGTACAAAGAACTCAACAGATACATTCAGTGCCTCTTTATGATATTTTTATTCCAATCTTCATCCCTGAGTGGCTGGGGTGCAGCCCCTGCTGGTGTTCGGGGCAGAACCAGTGGTCGTGGGCCTGAGAGAGGTGAGGCTGATGGATCAGAGCAGGCAGAATTATCTGACACTCTCCCCTCTCACTTGAGGCCAGGAACAATATTCTTTTCACCTGTGTATTCCCTAGACGCATAGTTTACATTCAAGCAATATTGATTTTTAATTGAAAGCCCAAGAGATATGGAGTATGATGGAGCATGTCAAGGGCAGCTTCTTGAAAGTGGTATCTTAAAATTGGTTCTTGAAGATGTGGACAGCAGTTAATAGCAGAGGGATTGGAGAAATAGCTTTCCTCCTGTCTTTATGCAATTTCACGTACCAATTACCTAGTTTTTTGTTAAAAGCTGTTTCTAAAAATGTATCATTCGTAGTTTTATTCATTTTGTGAAATATAATGCTACTAATGCAACATCTTCACTTAATTCCACTTCTGCCTACTTGTAATTTTTTTCAGAATGCTTTCTAATCAATGCTATTATGCAATATAAAGATACCATCTATGTTTCACTCTGTTGGTTATAGTTTTGAAATGGCTCCCACCCCATGTATAGCATCCATCAGATGTGCATTTCCAGGTTTCTTTCTTCTGCCTCGGCCTGCTGTACTGGCACACTGGAGGACGTGACGTGCAAGAAAGAGCTCTGGCCGTGACAAAGTAGACCTGAGTTTAAGTCTGGGCTCTGTGCTCAAGTATGCTTCTCTCAGAGACTTGTTTTGTGTAACAGGCATAATCATTCTCCGTGTGTTTATTTCGTGAAGAACTGCTTAGCCTTGAGGGGAATAAAAGTGCATGCAAATGGTTCCCCTTGTTTCTGATCACATGAGACCAATAATGGAGAGGAATAAACAGATAGTTCCAGATGGCCTTAAAGGTTTATAGTACCTAAGTGTTACAGAGCGGTTTTGAGGACAAAGATAATACATACAAAAACAATCTACAAACTATAGAGACCCTCTATCACTATATAAACATATTATGACACATATTTACTATCTGTTTTGTGATTGTACCCATACCTTCCTCCTCTCCGCTTCAGTTCAGGCTACGTCTCGATTATTATCTCCATTTAGGTAAATCTTTCTAAACTTATTTGAAATTCTGGTTCCTTGGCAGCAATTTCTCTAGAGTCCCTTAGCCTAAAGAGATTGCTCCTTTTTTTTCTAAAGTTAGAAACTAATCTAAAGTCTCTTTGGGACATTTCTTCTGTGGTCCTAACAATGCTCTAAATTTTGGGTTATTTACTTTTTCATGTATGAGATACCAACTCTTTAAAATACGTTGTAAGATATTTAAGATATCTTTTCAACTTGATGAGTATAAATTACTTCTATGCTCAGGAAGATGTCTTGGGGACAGATGCTCCTCCAGAATTAGACAAGCGCACCAATAATTAATAAGCGGAACACAGGAGTAAATATGGCAGGTATTAAAAATAAAAAAAGAGCAAAAGATTGCATCTGGTTGGAGAATCAGGTAAGATTTCTTTAGAGGAAGATCTTGAAATAAGCCTGTCGGTATTAATGAAATTTCCAAAGCCGGACACTGGGAGTTGAATGGAAAGAGAATATTCAAGAAAATAGCCTGAGCAAAAATGTGTTGGTAGAGTAATCGAGACCATATTCTTGAACAAGTCAGCTTTGCTGCAACACAGCCCCGTGCAGAGGCTGGGACTCACGCTTGGGAAGAAACTCAGTGTGGCGGTGAAGAGAAGGCATTTAATTTGGCAGATAGCGGGAAGCCACTGAAAGCTTGTATGCAGGGAGGTCAATAGTGCTAAATAAATATTTACTGATATTTTTGTTTTATTTCTACTACCTTTCAAAGCCTTGTTTCCCTTCAGGAGCCATTGTAAATGTTTTAAACATAATACTTTTATTGTGGAAACAAACTTAATACATACTTTCCATAGTCATAGCCAGCTGCAGATCAATCACTATTTCACAAGTTCCTTTCTTCTGGCTCAGATTCATCTCCTTCCATTTTCCTCAGTCTCTGTGTCACCACGCTGTCCTTCACTGCTCCATGGATCTTTACAATCCCTTGTTTCAGGGATTTGCTTCAGGTCATAATTAAAGAAGGAAACACTAGTGACTTTCCTCAGTACTGTTCCTTGAGTCATCTTTTAAAGTTCTTTCTCATAGAGTAATCAATAGGAGGACATTTCCAAAGAAGCCAGCATGGCTCACAGATGGATCGCTTTCCAGCAGTAGAAAGCTACCTTGGGGGAAGAAAACTACTTAGCCTCCTGTGTGGCAAGTACTTTAGACAGATATAACACAATAATTAAATTGCCGAAGAGTCAATAGACTCTAAAGGACTGGGAGGAAAACAAAAAAGCACACAGACATTCCCCTCCTCCATCTCTCTTTAAGAATAACTTTTATTTTATACCACCAACTAGAACAACAAATTAATAATGCAACTATTTACAACTCAGAAGTAATTTACAATGCCTGCTAATTTTCATAACGTTCTCCTGGAAGGGGTTTGATTATATCTCATATTTCAGTTAGATGTAACCACTAAAGGGAAATAGAATATTTTTGGACAAAACCGCCCAAAGTATGTAAAAAAAAAAATTAGTAGTTTGAGTTCTTCTTAGGAGCTGCTGGTATTGATGAAGCTAGTAATATAATTATTCAAGGGTCCACTTGGCTGAGCCTTATATTATTTCTGACCGTGTTGGATGTAAAACACTTCAGCATTCAGGCATGACCCTCACTTCTTCTTACAAGCATAAAACGTTGGAGAAAATCATATTCCAAGACCATAATGATACAGTATGAAGAGGATCAAAGTGGACCCAAGGTTCTAGGCCAAGGTCCAAGGATCCAAGGAGTTCTTTGCCTCAGACTACTCAGCTGTATGATAATGAGCCTCACAAGTTTTCTGGGTCCTCTGGTTTTCTCATTTATTAAATGAGCATTGGCAGGGGGAGTCAGCCTTTACGTTCGCTAAGGGTGCTACCAGCTTTAAAACTCTATGAAACGAATTTAGTCTGTTCTTCTATAATTCCTCTGCTCCTTAGTGGGATGCTGTGGATGGTTACTATGAGCAGCATCATATTTTTCACTCCTCCCAAGTTGCATCAAAGCAAAAACAATAACATATACAGTGCCAGAAAAAAAGAAATCCTTGAAATCACAAAATTTATTATGAAAGCTGGTCCAACGCCTCATTTTAGATGGAGAAGTTAGATGACCCGCCCACATCATACATTTGCTATGGACAGAACCAAAGTCCAGTCCTCCTGTCTTCTCACCCAATGCCAGTGTCTCCTAAACCTCAGCTGTGTGGGCTCCATGTTCACAATTTCTGATTTATTTGCTCACTACTTGAAGTATTCTTTGTGAATTTTTTCCCTGAAACATGAAATCAGTTCATTTTTTCACTTAAGTGCATTTATTACAAGAGGAATCTACATATTATCACAGTAAATTGGAACCTATATCAACTGCCATCAAGAGAAGGTTACCACGATATATACAATGAGCACAAAATGATGCTTCATCGTTTAGTTAGATATTTTTTCTTGCCATAGGCCTGGAGCCTAAGGCAAACTGTCTTTGTTAAAAACGAAGATTAGCAAATGTTAGGAGATGTCACCCATAACTAGCAAAAACAGGAGATTCTTGTTTCAAGAATTTAACGAGGACTGAAAAACAGAAACAACTCTACTTTCATGATAGATCAAGGCATGATTCCAAGATTACTTGCCTTCCCAATATCTTGACTTCTAAATCCACCCCCACATGAACAATTTACTAGTTCTATTTCCCATTTCCCTGCTTTCCAATGCTCTGCCACCATCCGTAGGAATACTTCATCTGTATCAGTATTAGGCTGAGCGAGAAGTTGCCTTCCCTCCAGTTAATACGCTGCGTTATACAGCACGAGCTTCTTGGAGGCAATGCCATGATCCACAGGTAATGTGGCAGGCTTTTCCAAGACCTTGAAACCATCTGAAAAGGTACTGTTTGATTCCATTAGGGCCAGTCCTGATTTCATTTCTGTAAAATGAAACCTGACAACTCTAGTTTAGGCATGGCTTATATGCGATGCAACTAGGGCAGACAGGATTCACAGTCCAAATTTATCAGAATGGCCAAGAAAAAATAGGATATATAACAAAAAAATAGGTCATCACCCCTGACCTCTTTTACTGTTAGTCCCATAAGCTACCTTACTTTATTAACACAGTTTATTTGTTCCTTATTTTAATGTTTAAATTTCTGAGCATAATTTAAAGCAACTCAAACACTGAGAAGTAAAATGCATGATATGCTCCTGGAGAATTAAAGTAAAATTCAAACCTTAATGACGAAAAATGTTAAGTAAACGGAATTAATATATTTTTCAAAAGCTAGCTCATTCGAAACTATATTTTCAGCAATTTCATTATTTGAAAAATATGCCCATTAAGAAATGCAAACATTTGCTTTTAAAATCAAAATAATTCAATGGTTGTAGATGGCAAATTTAACAAATCTAATGTTAAATGGGCATGTTTTAGAGGTTTCATGAAAGAGCTCTAATTTATTGGTTATACATAAATGATTGCACTTAGCTCCTGAAACTCATAATTCCAGTGAAGAAACAGAAAAACTACAAACACTCCAGAACAAAGAGAATGAGAGAGTAGACAATAGCAAATGAAGGCTGTCAAAAAATGAAATATGGGAACAAAATGATGAATTATTAAAAGCTAAGGTTTTAGATAATGAAGTTCTTATCTAGAATTCTCTATGCAGTACAGTATCACTTGACTACCTGAAGAGAAAAAAGATGTTTTCAGATATACAGAGAACTCTTAAAGTGTTATCTTTCACACTTACCTATTCCTATGAAGATACTGAAGAGTGTGTTTCACCAACACCGCAGAGTAAACCACACAAGAGGATATGAGGTATTTTAACAGGGAGAATATTCAGCAAAAGCGAGAGGCAGAGGGTGTTTCCAGAGCCACAGGCAAGGGGACCCTAGGTGGACAGCTGTGCAGGAGCCTCAAGAAAATTGGAGCTGGGACAGAGGGCAGAGAGCTCCAAAAGGGTTGGATCCAAGGGACAATACGCAGATTACATGCTGTGTTTGCCTTTACTGGGGGGTGTTTTAAAATTTAGTGGAAGTATTTGGAGATACATTAGTGTTAATCCTTAAGAAATCTAATGAGAGAGGGAGACAAACAAAGACAGAGTCAATGAGACAGAAACAGAGAGAGAGTCAATGAGACAGAGAGATAGAGGTGCAGAGAGAGGCAGTTATCAACTTCAATAAAAGCAAAAAGTTGTACAAGAGAACAAATAAATCACTATGACGGTATTTACAGTCATGAGACTGTAAACAATACTAATTTAACCAAAAAAATGTTGTATTACTATATTGGGACATAGAGAAAGAAAGCATATGGGGTGGAAAAGAAGTTATAATAGAGCTAAATTACAATTTGCAATGGTTGAAAGTCAGTCATAGATGCTAAAAATGTTAAGAAATAATAGAATAAATAGTGTATTTAGGAAAAAATGTGTAAAAACTAGAAGAAACAATTGAGTTGAAAGTGGTTGGCTCAGAGGTTTGAGAGGAATGGGTAAGGAATTGTTTGACTTTTAAAAAATGTCGCATATTTCACTATTTAATAAAAATGTATTACATATTTAACTGATCTACAAATTAAAATGATTGCCCCCAGATTGTTAAATGTATTGTTAACTACATCTATTGTTAAATAAATTGTTAATTTCTGTACATATCTCAGGCAGATATTTTATACCATTGAATAGAAAAATGTAGCAGGAATATTTCATTGTCATAGAATACTCATATTCTTCTCAAATATGCATATTCTTCTAATCTAAAACTGTTTTAAATGATTTAAGGTGTTTTTGAGACTTCTGAAGAATAATGCTTCCTGTTGTCTGGCCTAATATTCTCTGTCTACAAGATACCAAGGATTTTTACCTGCAATCTTCCTTCTCTGTTCCTTATCATATAAATGCACTTAGTCTGTTTTCATTAATGCTTTTGCCTTTGGAGTGACTCACATTCAACTGAAAATATTAAAGATATGATGAACTATAGATTCTTTTTTGAATTGCTCATCTTCTTTAAAACTTCTAAAGGAAATCTTGCCTCTATATATAGTGAAGTATTTGTTACCAAATACAAAAAGGAGCAAAATCAATATGATATGAAATATACTAATTTAACATTGAACTATTCAATAAGAAAGGGAATCAGGGTTGGCTACTTAACACAGTGAAACACTAGTGCTTAGAACATTGAGATATTTCTGATACAAAAAGTTGTCCACAAATGTCTCTCTGAGATTACATGATATACAAGGGAACAGGGAATATACTCACACGCACACACACACACATACATATGTATATATATTTTTTTAAGGGAAATAAAGCAAAAAAGAGAAAGGGACATTCCTAGCTACTTCAAGTATGAGGAAAGGGCAACTCCTTATAGTGTTTAAGTGGCCAACATGGTATAACCTCCCCAAAGACTAGAGGGCTGAGGATAAGAATCCCGTGTCCCTTTTGAGCCCTTGATTTGACCCACATTCACATCACTTAGAGAGACACAGGCAAAAGCAGCTGAGGCCAGTAGAGTTTCTCACGACCCTAATCCAAGAAGAGGCAGCTGAAGTGAGTAGTTTGACAAATTAGTTTTTTTAAACAAGTGAATTATATTCTAGATTATTAGAATTCCTTATTTCAAGACAATGCTAATACTTGTATCTTCACAGAGTTCAAAATGCTTTACAAGAACTTTCCTTTCTGTCAGATTAGTTCAACCTCGTAGAATCATTAAGAGGTTAAATGACAAACATTATTATCCTCATTCCAATAATGAGGAAACAGACTCAAAAAGTTAAGTGGCTTCTTTGCTCTTTGTTTAGCTTTTGAAAAAGGAGAAAATAGGTCTCCTTTCTTCTCCATCTAATTCTTTTTGTATTCTGTCAGTGATTCCCAATTTGCTTGCCTCAAACAACTCAGGGGACTCAGAATAATATTAAAGGGTCCAAATCCTCAGGTCCAAATGCAAACTCGGCGTTGTCTTCAGAAGAATCGCGAACATTCCCTACGCTTATGCATATACTTCTGTTTTTCAAATGCACATTGATGTTGCTCTGATGAATAAAATATACATTTGTGTAAAAGCTTTTTACTGAATTAACATTACCCTTTATCTCTGAGTATTCTCAAATCAATGAAAATTTAAAAGGTACCACTACTTATTCTGTGGATGTGGTCAAAATTTTTTGATGTTGAAAAGGGATCCTATATGAATAAAGTTGGGGAGTCCCATGCTCTCAGAGAGGCCCTCCTTGACCAGCCAAACTAAATTAAGCACCCGCTCCACCCACTGTTCTCTATCTTGGCCCCTTTTTCTCTTCATGGCACTCATCTCCACAAGCATTCCCTTTATCTTTTGACTCATTCTGGGTCCTCTCTGATCCATGCCTCACCCACCACAAGAGGGTGTGGTCCACGAGGGCAGAGGCAGTGTTGCTCTCACTCTCTGTCACGTGCACCTAGGATTGGCCTGGAGCAAGGAAGTGGCTGCATCCGGCTCTGCAGGTGTCACCTGAAAGGAAAACTGTCACACCCATTCTCCAGCTGGTTTGTGGCTCTACCCTCTTCGAGCGCAGACGACCACAGAATAAGCAGAAAACAACTATGCCAATGAAAATGCTGACTGCTAATGATGGTTTTGGGGTGCTCAGCATATCATGTTAGTGTCTTATATATGTATTGTATTTACTTCCTGGTCAGTAAGGTGGGCATTATGGCCTCTGCTTTGCAGATGACACAACGGATTGTCAGAGCAGTTAGGTATCATACCCTGGGCCACACCAGGAAGAGGTGCTGACGTATCTCTTAACTACATTTGCATGTTCCTAAAAACTGCCCTAATCCACTGGGTCATGTTGTCCCTGGTACCATTACAATTGCATGACAGCTCATACTAGGTCACAGCCTCGTTTATAAAAAAGAGAAGATCAACAGATTCCATCCACGGGGCTGCCTGTCCTCTCTTACTTTTGCGCATTCATTAAAACTCAACTCCTTCTCTAGGATTCAACAGATGTTTCAGCATTAACTAAAATCCTCCATTATTTTTTCAACTCCTGGAGGAAGGGAGAGAAGAGGGAGGAGAGGCGAGATGTTCACAAAGGGAAGTCTGTGATGCTGAATCAGCCTCGGAGCTGAAGCGCTGGCAGAACGATGCTGCTACCACCCAGAGCAAATGAAAGAGCCACTTTGTTAGTAATGGGGGAGAGTGTTAGGGGATGCGAGCTTTAGCTAGAAAAAAGTCAAGCCTCAGGCAGAAATCAGGGCAATTATTGAACAAATCTGGGGGCATCGCATTCACTCTGAACACTAAAGAGATGATGGCCTTCTGCTCAGAGGCAAACGACAGCATTCAAATGTGTGTCCCACCCGAATTCAGCCCCCGCCCCCTTTACCCAGTGGAAAGAATCAAAGGGACTTCTCCTTCAGCCTGGCTCTGCCCGGGGGTTGACAAATGCAAGATCAGCCCCTCCTCGTCACCACCTGGCTCCCTCTGGACCTTCTAATGGTTCAGAGGGCAGAGGAATAATGTAATTTGTCAGGAACGGGACAAACGTTGCAATAACAACGGCCACGTAAACTGAGCAAATGCTCGGTTTAATTGTCTCTACAAGTCAGCCTCGCAGGAGTTCAGCTGGGAAAGCTGATGATCTAAAAGAAATTATTTTCTTATCTTTTATTGAAAATTTCAAGGAAAACACATGCCACAGCCCCTCGGGACAAAGCAGAGAATCGGTGGGACACGGAAGACGGATGTGTTCCAGTGTCTTGACCCATCTAACTTTAGGATATTGAGGCTACTATCATAACTTTCTGCCTTAAATGACTTTATTAGAGAAACAAGATTTATGTTTCTGGTCTAGGAAGCAAAAGAAACTTGGATGTCCATAAAGGATCCTGCGTTAGTCACTCAGCCTATCTGATTAGGGGCACACAGGGCAGAATCTTAAAGAGAAAGTTATCCTCCTTTTGGTGGCCAGGTTTCTCTCTTCTTTGCAATTTACTTTTATACGTTCCCTTGAGCTTCCTGGCATGTTATATTACTTTTTTGTGTCTGTTAAAAGTTTCTGCAGGAAATAGTAACCCTCTCGTTTCCTGATTTTCAAAAATGAATGTACACATATGTTTAACATCGGCTCCCTCATATCCACTCATAAATCTGCACACTAGACCAAAAGGACATGCATTTTAAATAATTCACATATTGTGGTATGACCTTGTATTACACTGAAGGAAATTAGGCCAAAAGTCACAATTAAATTGGATCGCAATCTCTTCTCTTTATTCGTAAGTTTTAAATCCTCATGGTTGGCTAAGTGATGTCTAGGAGAATAGAGTTGCTTATTAAGCCGGAGCTTTCCTGATGGCTTTCAGCAGGGGCAATCATAGATCCCAGCCTAGTCATTATTTTCCCTCCAGCTGGTCCCCCCCGCCTGTATCCACTGCTCCTATCTTCATTAAGGACCTTCCCATTTCTTGCCTAACAACCGCAGGAGCCTCCTAAGTGGGCCCCCTGGCCTCTTGTCCTCACTCCCTCCCATCAGTTCTTCATAATGCTGTGGAATGTTTTTTTCTAAAACACAACTCTAATCATGTCATATCTATTTCTTCATTGCCTTCAGGATGCAGATGCCAACTTCACAGGTTGGCAGAGGGTCCCGCATGAGCTTCTTCAGTCTCATCTCTTGTCCTTACCCTTCTCTCCGAATATCTCATGTTCAAGGCCAAATGACTTGCAATTCATCAAAAGTAGTGTGCGTGCAGACTGCTCCCTCTTCTCAAAACTGTCCTTCTCAGTTCTCTTCACCAGGTTAACATCACTTTACACGCAATCCAACTCAGATACTGTCTTTTTCCTGAACACATTCTGTGCAGTACAGCTGTCCCGTCAGGGGTTCCCACTGGATCTGCTTCTCTTTTCTCACACTTTACTGTAATCTTATGTTAGCTTTTCCTCCACTTTCCTGGACTGTGAGTTTCTTGAAGGAACTGACCTCTATCTTGTAGTTGTTTTTCAAGTACCAAGAGTTGTGCCTGGCATACATTAGCAGACACTCCACAAATGTTGGATAAATGAATATATTAAGAGTATATTAAGAGCTGAGAGTCACCGTATTGGGTATGATTTGAGAAACTGGGAAGCCAAACGTCTCCAAAAAAAAAAAAAGTACTGATGCCTGAAAATCTACCATTCAGGATTTATTCCGTAAATGATTTATTGCCTTATCCCTGGAAGACTATTAAAATGTAAATAGTCTTGTAAGAGTGAGCACAGTGAGTCACCAACTCCTGACCTTGAATAGGTTTTTAGGTTCCCACTGTCACCAGAGAGAACTGAGGACATAAGACTGCAAGATATAGGTGGTAAGAGAAAGGGCAGATAGCAAGAGCATCAGGCCAGACTGTATAGGGAGCAGAGGAGAAGAAGAAAATTATATTTATCAGCTTTATAATTTTCCCCGACACCAGCTCTTGTTTTCCATCTACAAAGTCAGGATTCTCCCTGTTAACTTCACTTATGGGAATTGAACAAAAGTGAACAGGGTGATTTTTCTTTCATAGGTACAACAAATCTTGGTAAACAAAGAATGGAAGAATCCCAAGTGACTCTGATAAACCTACCTTCCGTCTTCACTACACTCAATTCCCGAAACTCATATCCCAACGCCCTTGCCACACTCAGCCTCCTGGTCTTACGCTGCCTTGAGTTTCTGGAGTTCTTACTTACTGTCAGATACTGAGGCATATCCTGTTCAGGTTTTCGTCTGATGTCTCCTCTGCTTCCAAAATCTCTCAGAACACCACTAATGCAACCCAAGGGGGCTTTTTCGTGTGCTCTCTGGAGGTGCTGACGAGAGCACTGCTCTATATTTCCCTGCATACCTCCTCAGCCCTGCTTTCTCAAGGGCCACCCATCGTGGAGCCCAGCCTCCAACATTTTCCCACAGAGGGCTACACTCCTTTCCAGAATTGCCGTTTATCAACCTCATCATTCAGATGTGATCTAACATCTAATTATTCTGATTACACTACTTTTGTGCAGAGGGTCTTATTACCTTTGCACTTTATTGAAGATAATATGATTTAGAATAGTCAACTGAATTCATTCTCCCAATGGTGGGAACAAAGGTTTTAAATCTACACAGACCAAGGAAAGTGTTTCCTACTACTGTCATACGTCTCATTTTTGTGCTTATAACAATAATAAGCTTTGCATTAAAAAAAGGTTTCTTCTAAAGAGTTGAGAACTTTTCCTCACGGCCTAATTGTGAGTACGCACAACAGCCAAGGAAGAAGATGGTAGAAGTCCCATTCCTGAGTCATGGGACTCCGCAGCTCGTCACTGTGGCCCCTGCACATGTGCAGGTGTTCGGTGAACCGCAGCACGGCTCCCTGGGTGTCCTTTTCATACTCGAGACACAGCCTGCAAATGGGAGGGATGAGTCCTCACCTTCAGGAAAAGTGCTTTCCTCATTTGCACTCAGACCCAAGTGAGCTGTCAAATTTCTCTGTACCTTACCAAATAGAGGAGGCACATACCAATTTTTTATGATCAGATCTAAGCATCATCTGACATAGCACATCAAATTAATTTATTGAGTCGCTCATATGGTTGGTTAAAATTCTGAAATTAAGGAGAGATTCTCTTATTAGCTCTTTAGAATCGCCCTAAATTTCTGATGTTTCAATTTCCACCTCTTTTTTCCAGAATGAAGGCCTTTTTGGAGAGGAAAAGTTACCAAAAAAAAAAAAAAAAAGGCCCAGATAAGATGAAAAAGTAAAGGGTCATACTAACAAAGAAATCAGGCAAGCATCTAAAGGTCTGCCCTGTCTGCAAAGTTGTCTCTGCTCCCAACACCTTCATGATTCCTTACGAGTTTCCAAAGACACAAGCTGAGTATCGAACTCAATTGGCTTTGCTATGAAGCCCGTCAGCAATGACTTGAATTCTGTCAGGCGATGGGAGGTCTTGGCTGAATTTACTGGCATATAATGGGAAAACGCACAGTATAAAGAAAATACCCAGCAACTAAGGTGCTTAGACCTAACTGTTTTTGCATTTGACATGAATATAGAGTTTATTACTGTGTCCACATGATTGTGAACACTTTTGTGATGCCAGTTTTTTCTAATCTTTAGCCTACAATATATTCTAATAAAATATACATGTACGTCTAAAAGATAATTTAAGGTAAATACCCCTCTACACAAGAATATGAATGCCTATAACCTTACCAACATGGAAAAAGGCAGGCAGAAATTCATAACCTAATATTTTAAGGTAATTTCTTTAGGTTCAGTAAAATGCCTTTGAACTTGAACAGATTTTCTTCAAGGAGGTTATAGAGTGCAGTGAAGGAGAAAAAATGATCTGGATAATTATGCTGAAAATATGAAGAAAAGAATTTTGTAGATTATTGTGACCTTTCTTTTACAAGTGGGAAATAAAATAAAGCTCAAATCTTCAGTAGAATAATATTTACTCATCATATTAAATTCATATAACCTTAAGCCTCTCCCTTGATTATAAATCCATCTGAGACTTGGCCATCACAGCTAAGGATTTCTTTCTTTTCTTCTCTTTTTGATACTTTAGGCTGAGCTGTCACAGACCCCTTTAACTCTTAAAGGGAGTACCGGAAGCATGAATGTAAAAGAACCAAGTAAATAATTTTTTAAAATAGGCGTGTAAAAGTTTTATTAGTCATTAGTATTTGTCTCAGCCTAGGCTATCTTTACTTACACCTCACTCCCTTCTTCCCATCACAACTCGCTACAAGTTCCCAAGTACATTCAGACAGCGATCCTCAAATTACTCAGTAACAGGAATCACGGAAATTGTGGCAGTGATTATAACTTCCTAGCCCTGACTTGACTTTCTGGAACCAAATCTCAGATGGGGTAGGGAATACAGATGATTCATAGCAAACACTTAGAGTGTTCCCCTAAAACACAGATTTCTAAGAAAAACAAAAGCAAGTCGATGAAAACTGGAATGAATACGTTAAGGTGATTATTCATCGACTGAGATGATATTCACTGAGGGTCTTTTAGGTGACAATCACTTTTCTAGTCCTGGGGCACTATTTACACACTATTAATATGGTCAGTTGTCTGGTTTTAATAAGTTCAATGCCTCATTTTCATTACAGCAATGCTGATTTTTAAAATAAGTCTTATTACATGTATCAGAACTTACTTCCAAAACAACCTTGATTAACAACCTTGATGGTCGTCCGCGATGAGTAATTAGAAAGCACGAGATAAATAGAGTGGATTATTGCTTGAGTTCAGGAAGTGCAAGTGTCAAGACCCTATCATTCTGAAAAGAGACAGTTGCTTTGAGACTACTTTTCAAGTGCTTTGAAAATCACTCTTTAAAATTGTTGCTTTCTCACTCTGGCAATAACTGAGAGATAATAATGTCCCTTTTTCCCCAACTCCAACTTCAAACTTCATCAGATTATGTAAAAACATTGATGGAACTGGGCATGTTAAGATTAAATATAAGAGGGGGCCGGCCCTGTGGCTGAGTGGTTAAATTCGCGCGCTCTGCTTTGGTGGCCCAGGGTTTCGCCGGTTCGGATCCTGGCTGCGGACATGGCACTGCTCATCAAGCCATGCTGAGGAGGCGTCCCACATGCCACAACTAGAAGGACCCATAACTAAAAATATACAATTATGTACCAGGGGGCTTTGGGGAGAAAGAGGAAAAATAAAATCTTTAAGAAAAAAAAGATTAAATATAAGAAAATAAGTGAAAGAAGCGAGTCTTTGGAATAAATTTATTTGTGAATGTCCAGAGGGCAGAAATAGAATGGAAGTTAGAAAAAAAATGGTTAATGGAAGTTAGAAAGATTTTAGTCAATGTAAGGAAGAACCTTTAAAAACTTACTTTATGGAATGGCCTGGCTTTCAGCAGAGACTGTTTTCTATGAGCTCTCAGACTAAGGGTTTTGAAAGATTACAGGCTCCACGTCAGAGCCTTTTTAGAGGGGTAAGTACCTGAAATGGTGGTGTGCACTGTAGCTTCCCTAAAGAATTAGAAAGGTTAATTTTAGGAAAGCTCACTCTTCAGTTCATCCTTGAAGTATGTTTGCCTTTCAGAACCAAGTAGAACACCAGATAAGTAAAGACTATCTTGGGGACCGTGATTTAAACAAAAAAATGAGGAGAGAAGGGTGGACATACGATGCAAAATCTATGCCACCCGGTATAAGCACTGCCTCGATTCCCCGACTCTAAGGGACAGAAAGGAAATTAACATGTGAGAATTAAAAAGAGAGAGAATTTGGTTCAAGATAAATGGGATTTTTCTGGCAATTAGAACAGTTAGGTCCAATTTGCTTAAATATGCTTTTATCAGCATCACAGAAATATGCTTTCACTTTCAAAACTTCTATGACATCATTATCAAAACGTCTGCATGCCATGTTCAAGGCACAGGGTGACCCAACAAAATATCTGACATAATTAAATAGCTTGTGCTTCTTGGAAAAACAAGCATTCAACAGCGTGTGCAACGTAAAGCTGTTTGAAAGGACCCAGCACCTAGCAAACGCCCATCCTGCCACATGGTAAACACGCCATAAAGATGTGTGGAATGCATGGTTAGAACTAGATGAGTGCTTGGGACAACTCAAACTTCTGTTCCAGGAATTTAGAGAGTGTTAAATCTCTCTCATTTATTTATTTAAACAGCCCTATGAGGTAGATTCTATGACACTTCTCTTACTGGTGAGAAACTGAGGCCAAGGAACTAGCCCAAGGTAAGTGTCGGAAACAAGAAATAAACCCAAGTGTGTCCGGTGCCCCAGACCACACGCTTACCCACTGTTAAGTCTCGGCTGAGTCATTTCCATACACTCTTCTTGCTCTGGCATATTTTTCTTTACATATTTCAGAATGAGCTCCATCAGCTCTCATTCATCCTCCGTAGTATGAAGAAACTATCGCTCTAACGGCACACAGAAAAATGAACCGTATATGGAAATGATTTTGCCAGGTGGAGATTTAATACATCTTTTTACATAAATTAGTACTCTAAGTCCTGAATGTGCATTAAGTTTAATCATTTGTTTTAAATGTGTCTCCCCCCACACACAGCTCTTTGACCTATATTCTGTTATTTTCATTATTAATAAACTCACAGTGTTTGATATCAGGCACTTGTTGCATAGTGATTTTCACATTTAGTGAGCAGGAAAAATCATCCTCTTGATGACCATTTTGTAATTCTCCTTCAAAATGTTTCCTTGGGATGTTCAGATTGATTAAAACTAATTTAGAGGAAGAAGGAGACAAGCATCTTCAGTTCCTAAGCTAATTAGCATCATATAAAGTCTCTGTAATTCACATAACATTTCGTAGTTGTATTTCATCATTCATTCGGTGATTATTCATGGAGTGGAGCCAAAGCAGGAAGGAAGTGGGAACAGCACAAAGGGAATAAGTAGGTGAATGTGCTTGCATAGGACTGAGGGCATGCCTCGGGCATCATGCCATGCCACGTCCAAACAAAAATATGGCAGTTATCTGTTGTTTTGTCAGAGCCACACCAGCTATTTCCTCTCCCCTGATCTGTTATCAAGCTCAATTAAAACAACTATGTATGAACACAGGAAATGCAAATCACATGAGAGACAGAGTTTGTAAAAATCCATACATGCTGCATCAATTTTATGCAAAGAATTCTGTATACAACGGGCTCTTTGGGATAAGCAGTCACTGTTTTGTCTTTCGTAACATCAACTGCAACAGACTAGGGATACACACCCAAACACCCCCTAAATAAATAATTATGGTTTATCCATGAAGTTTGCTAAATCCTTTATGAGTCTGTTAACATTTTTAGCATTATCTCCTCAAGACACTATAATCTTCTGTTTAACCTAGTATTTCACTTTATTTGAATTAAATGCATCTCCTCCAAACTTCTTAGAATGTTTCCAAATTCTGGAATTCCTAAAACGGGCTTATTTGCTTGCTAGGGGGTCAGTTCTTACAGAAGTTAAAGCAACAGAAATTTGTCCTCCTGTGTGTCTTTTCTGCACCTGTACTCCTCCTTACGGGCCACCTTTCCCTCCAAGCACCAGGTAGTCTTTGGCAGTTATCTCAAAGAAAATGACTTAGTGACAAATTAAGATATTTAATAATCACGTGAAGTGATTAGAAACTTTATTATTATTTCTTCTTTAGTATGGAAAAGTGATAGCTTAGGAATGAGCAAAAAGTCAGCGGGGAATGGTGTTTTGAATGGGCCCCATCCTCCAAACTCATCTTACAGTCAATTCCTCCCAGGTGAAGGAGCAGTGAGGACGCAACCCGCTCACCCATGACTGTAGACTGACAGCTTTATAGGCTTCGTCTTGCTATAGTGAAGCATTTACATATTCCAAAAACAAGTGTGTCCTCCTTTGAAACATCAGTCTGTGGTTATTGTCCTCTTTGAGAATTCAATTCTAAAATCACGCAAGTTTAATTAGAAACGCCATGACAAGAGGTTTTCACTTTCATTTGCCGATAGTTTTGGGAAATGAGGAGGACCTTCACGTCATCTTTTAAGCAATTTTTAGAACAAACCTGGTTAGGAATTTTAAGAAACATAAAATTAAGAAAGAAATGATGAAAAGAAAATGCATTACAAGTGATGGTGCTGCTATCTAAAATGTGCATCTGAACAGAGGTGCCAGGCCGTGGAGGGAAGGCATGTGCGGTAACCTGGGGCCCGTCTTCTAGCACGACATGAATATTGCTTACTGAACAAGACCCAGCTGCCCGCGCTCTGACTCCTGAGCATTTATAAAGAGAAAAGGTGGTATGAAACAATACCAGCCATTATGGAGTAAAAGAAAAGCTCTCAGCGCTAACAAGAGAAAATCTTACTTTCTTTAGAAAGATGAGAAAGGATTACAGGACAGTCCCTGCTTGCCATCACAATCAGAAGCTAACACCAGCTGAACACCCCAGACTAACTCCCTTCCTCCCTAAACTGCCACCCTCCCCACCTCCTGCCTCCCACGACTTCAGAATGTTTTTCTGCTGCTCACTTTCTGTATTACTGCCTTTAGTTTGTTTGGGGAGTATCCATCTCATTAGGTGAGACAATAATCTTTGATATTTTTGACATCCCTTAATTTTTTTTCTCATAGAGAGATATTTGGAAGCGAGATAATGTAAACAAAAATATAAACTTCCTTAGATTAAAGTCAATATTCTGACACCTGATACGTTAAGCTTTCAAATTTGTGATAAATCGTTGATGGAGATGAAGTAACTATATCTAGGTGATTTTTTGGTTGGTTTCTAAATGTGCCCTCTAGCTCACCCAGTTTTACACCAGGGAAATTCAGACAACAAAGTAAACTTGCTATTATGTAAACATATATAGAGACAGTAATTCTTAACTTCTTAAGATGATAAAAACCACTTAAGAACTCAAATAATTATCTGAAAACCTAGTATTTTACTCCATTTGCCTCTTTGCCCATAGATTCTTTATGATAATATGAAATTTGTTTTCTATTAAGCCATTTTATTAGTGATCAGAATGAAACCATAATTGATCTTACAGCTTGAGTCTCCCTTTTGAGCAACACTGCACACTCAAAAGAGGTGGCATCTCCTCTGATTCCAGGGAGAACATGCCACGGTTCTCAGCAGCCAATGCAGCTGGCTGCCAGCAAGGAATTTCTGGTAAATGCTGTTTATGTACACTCAATTAACGTAAACATTTATTAGTTTGTTTGTTTATATTGAGGTAATATTGCTTTATAACATTACATAAATTTCAGTTGTACACCATTATATTTCGACTCCTCTATACTCTAAATCATGGTCACAATAGAATCTAGTTTCCATCTGTCACAGTACAAGTGTCTCCCTTTAGCCCTTTCACCTTCCTCCCACGCCCTTCTCCTCTGGTAACCATCAATCTGTTCTCTATATTTATGTATTTGTTTGTTCTTGTTGTTTTATCTTCCATATATGAGTGAAATCATATGGTATTTGTCTTTCTCCGTCTGACTTATTTTGCTTACTACCCACAAGGTCCATCCGTGTTGTTGCAAATGGCAAGATTTCATCTTATTTTTTGTCTCAGTAGTATTCCACGTTGCATATATATCACATCTTCTTTATCCATTCATCCATTGAGGAACACTTAGGTTGTTTCTAAGTCTTGGCTATGGTGAATAACATCGCAATGAACACAGGGGTGCATGTATCTTTAAAAATGAGTGCTTTCCTGGTTTTTGGATAAATACCCAGAAGTCGGATCACATGGTTGCTCTATTTTCAATTTTTGAGGAATCTCCATACTACTTTCCATAGTGGCTGCGCCAATTTGCATTCTCAAGAGCAGTGTACGAGGATTCTCTTCTCTCCACAGCCTCTCCAACACTTGCTGTTTCTTGTTTTTCTTAATGATAGTCATTCTGACAGGTGTGAGGTAATATCTCATTGTGGTTTTGATTTGCATTTCCCTAATAAATAGTGATGTTGAACATCTTTTTATGTGCCTGTTGGCCATCTGTATGTCTTCTTTGGAAAAACGTCTGTTCAGATCCTCTGTACAATTTTTAATCAGGTTGTTTTTTTGTTGTTGAGTTGTATGAGTCCTTTACATATTTTGGATATTAACCCTTTATCAGATATATGACTTGCTAATATATTCTCCTAATCCACAAGTTGTATTTTCCTTTTGTTGATGGTTTCCTTTGCTGTACAGAGCTTTTTAGTTTGATATAGTCCCATTTACTTTTTCTTTTGTTTCCCTTACCTAAGGAGACATATCTAAGAAGATATTTCTAAGACTGATGGCAAAAACCACACTACCTGTGTTTTTTCCTAGGAGTTTTATGGTTTCAGGTCTTATATCCAAGTCCTTAATCTTTTTTGAGTTAATTTTTGTGTGGTCTACTTTCATTCTTCTGCATGTGGCTGTACAGTTTTCCCAACACCATTTACTGAGGAGACTTTTCTTCCTCCATTGTATGTTCTTGGCTTCTTTGTCAAAAATTGGCTATCCATACATATATGGGTTTATTTCTGGACTCAAAATTCTATTCCATTGATCTGAGTGTCTGTTTTTCTGCCAGTACCATTGTGTTGTGATTACTACAGCTTTGTAGTATACTTTAAAATCAGGGAGTGTGATACTTCCAGCTTTGTTCTTTCATTTTAGGATTGCTTTGGCAATTTAAAGTCTTGTTGTTCCATACAAAGTTGAGGATTCTTTGTTCTTTTTTCATGAAAAATATTGTTGGGACTTTGATAGAGATTACATTAAATCTGTAGATTGTTTTAGGTATTATGGACATTTTAACTATGCTAATTTTTCCAATCTATGATCACAAAATATCTTTCCATTTCTTTGTGTCTTCTTCAATTTCTTTCAACATTGTCTTACGGTTTTTAGTGCACAGGTCTTTCACTTCCTTGGTTAAATTTATTCCTAAGTATTTTATTCTTTGTGTTCTGATTGTAAATGGGATTGCATTCTTGATTTCTCTTTTTGGTAGTTCACTGTTAGTGTATAGAAACACAACTGATTTTCGTATCCTGCAAATTTACTGTATTTATATTTTCGAATAGTTTCTTTGTGGATTCTTTAGGGTTTTCTACATATAATATCATGTCACCCACAAATAGTGACAATTTTACATCTTCCTCCCCAATTTGGGTCCCTTTCATTTCTTTATCTTACCTAATTGCTCTGGCTAGGACTTCAATACTATGTTGAATAGGAGTGGCAAGAGTGGGCATCGTTGCCTTGTTTCTGTTCTTAGAGGAACAGCTTTCAGTTTTTTACCATTGAGTATGATGTTAGCTGTGGGTTTCTCATACATGGCCTTTATTATGTTGAGGTACTTTCCTTCTAAACCCATTTTATTGATAATTGTATCATAAATGGATGCTGAATCTTGTCAAATGCTTTCTCGATATCTATTGAGATGCTCATGTAATTTTTATTCTTCATTTTGTTAATATGGTGCATCACAACTGATTGATTTGTGAATGCTGAACCATCTTTGCATCCCTGGAATAAATCCCACTTGATTATGGTGTAAGTGATCCTTTTAACATATTGTTGTATTCGATTTGCTAGTATTTTGTTGAAGATTTTTGCATCTATGTTCATCATACCTTGGCTTCTAATTTTTCTTTTCTGTGTTGTTCTTGTCTAGTTTTGGTATCAAGGTAACGCTACCCTTGTAAAATGAGTTAGGAAGTGTCCTCTCCTTTTCAATTTTTTGAAAGAGTTTAAGAACATTCTTTGAATGTTTGGTAGAATTCACCAGAGAAGCCATCTGGTCCTGGGCTTTTGCTTTTGGGGAGGTTTTTGATTACTATTTCAATCTCGTTACTAGTGATCAGCTGATTCAAATACTCTATTTCTTCTTGATTCAGTTTTGGAAGGTTATTTTATTCCAAGAATGTATCCATTTCTTCTAGGTTATCCAATTTGTTGGTGTATAGCTTCTCACAGTATTCTCCTATAATCCTTTGTATTTCTGTGTTATCTGTTGTAATTTATTTTCTTTTGTTTCTGATTTTATTTATTTGAAACTTCTCTCTTTTCTTCTTAGTGAGTCTAGCTAAAGACTTGTCAATTTTTTTATCTTTTAAAGCACAAGCTTTTAGTTTCATTGATCTTTTCTACTGCCTTTATAGAATCTATTTGATTTATTTTTGCTCTGATTTTTATTATTTCCTTCCTTCTACTGACTTTGAGCTTCATTTCTTTTTCTGGCTCCTTTAGGCATAATGTTAGGTTGTTTATTTGAGATTTTTCTTGTTTCTTAAGGTCAGCATGTATTGCTATAAACTTCCCTCTTAGTACTGCTTTTCCTGCATCCCATAGATTTTGGTATGTTGTGTTTTAATTTTCATTTGTCTTCAGGTATTTTTTGATTTCTCTTTTGATTTCTTCATTGATCCAATAGTTGTTCAGTAGTATTTTGTTTAGTCTCCACAAATTTGTGACTTTTCAGCTTTCTTCTTGTAGTTGATTTCTAGTTTTATACCATCATGGTTGAAAACGATGCTTGATATGATTTCATTCCTCTTAAATTTATTGAGATTTGTTTTCTTTCTCAACATATGGTCTATCTTTGAGAACATCTCATGAATACCTGAAAAGAATATGTATTCTGCTGCTTTTGGATGGAATGTTCTATATAAATCTAGTAAGTTCATATGGTCTAATGTTTCATTTAAGGCCAATATTTCCTCCTTGACTTTCTGTCTGGATAATGTATCCATTGATGTTAGTGTGGTTTTAAAGTCCCCTACTAGTATTGTGTTGCTGTCAATTTATCCTTTTAGGTCTGTTAATAATTGTTTTATATACTTTGGTGCTCCTATGTTGGGTGCATATATATTAATAAATGTTATGCCTTCTCGACAGATTTTCCCCTTTATCACCATATAGTGTCTATCTTTGTCACTTGTTATCATTTTTGGCTTGAAGTCTATTTTGTGTGATATAAATACAGCTACATCTGTTTTCTTTTGGTTGCGATTGTCTTGGAGTATCATCTTCCGTCCCTTCTCTTTGATCTTATGTTTGTCTTCAGATCTGACATGGGTCTCATGGAGTCAGTATATTGTTTGGTGAATTCAATCCATTTACATTTAGGGTGATTGTTAATATATGAAGAGTTAATGCTGTCATTTTATCTTTTATTTTCTGGTTGCATTATATTTCCACTATTTCTTTTCCCTTTTGTTTCTGTCGGCTGTTTCAGTTTGGTGGTTTTCTGTGATGTGTTGCACAGTTTCCTCTTTTTTCATGTTTTGTGTTTTTGCTCTGAATTTTTGTTTTGTGGTTATCAGGAAGTTTGTACAAAAAGTCTCATAGATGAGATGATAGCCCTTTTTATGCTGATAGCATCTTATCTTCATTTGCCTGTGTAGGTTTCATCCTTTTCCTTTTCCCCTTCTTTGCTTTTGTTGTCAGAAATTATTTCTTTTTGTACTGTGAGTTCATTACCAAATTGAAGGAACTATAGTTATTTTTAATGCTTCCTTTCCCTTTAAACTTTATGTTATAATTGTTTACTCACCTTTTTTAATACATAGCTGCAATTTTATGATTCTGTTTGACTATTTATCACCTTACTCAAAGTTTCTCTAATTTTGCCTGTTTGTTTCAGGTAGGAGAGCTCCTTTCAACATTTCTTGTAAGGCAAGTCTAGTGGCAATGAACTCCCTCAGCTTTTATTTGTCTGAGAAAGCCTTTATTTCACCTTCATATCTGAAAGATAACTTTGCTGAATAAAGTATTCATGGCTGACAATTTTTCTCTCTCAATATTTTTAATATACCTTCCACTCTTTCCTGGACTGTAGAGTTTCTGCTGAGAAATCTGCTAATAGCCTAATGGGGGTTCCCTTGTAGATTATTGTTTCTTTTCCCCTAGCTTCATTGAATATTCTTTCTTTGTCATTGACTTTTGACAGTTTGATTAGCATGTGTCTCAGATAAGATTTTTTTGCATTGAGATAACTGAGTGTATTATTAGCGTCATGGCTTTGTATTTCTAGTTCCTTTCCCAGGTTTAGGAAATTGTCAGCTATTATTTCTTTAAGTAAGCTCTCTGTTCCCTTCTCTCTTGCTTTTCTTTCTGGAATACTCATTATCCTTATGTTGCCCTTTCTAATGGATTCAGATAATTATCATAGAATTTATACATTTTTGAAAAATCTTAGTTCTCTCTTCTTCTACCTGCATCATTTATAGGTTTCTATCTTTGAGATCACTAATTCCCTTTTCCGTCTGGTCTGCTGTATTTTCAATGCTTTCTAAAGCATTCTTCATCCCATTTATTGAATCCTTTGGCCCCTGAATTTCTGTTTGGTTCTTTTTTAGATTTTCATTCTCTTTGGTAATGTATTCCTTCTGTTCATTGATTTTACTCCTGACCTCACTGAACTGTCTTTCTTGTAGCTCCTTGAGCTTCTTCATGATAGCTATTTTGAATTCTTTATCAGTTAGATCACAATCTTCCATAACTTTATGTTTGGTTTATGGAGAATGGTTATTTTCTTTTTGTGATGTCATGTTACCATGGTTTTCCTTGGTGCTTGCTGAGTTATTTCTTTGCTGGCACATTTGTCGTGACAATCACTTTTCTTATTTAGGTATAGCTTTGTTTGTTTTGATTCAAACTTTCTAACCAATTGGAGATTTGAGGGCTTTAATCTGTTTTGTGTGGTGCTATACTGTTAGTTTTTTGTTTCCCTTACCTGAGGTCCTTCTGGCTATATTTGAGGAGCTGCAGGTTCCACCCTCCACTCCCTTTATTTGGGAAGCTGCACTGCTATGGCAGGGGGAGGGAGTTGGGGAGGAGGGAGTCAGGTTTTGGGGGCACATCTCTGTTGTTGTTTGTTACCTTGTGGCTGTAGGTGCTACTGTAGTCAGGATGTTGGAGTTGTATGCGCACCTCCACAGCTGCTACCAGGCTCTGAGCCACAGCCATGGGCCTGAGATCATGGGGCTCCACCTCTGCTATTGCTCTGTCCCCTTGTCTGCAAGTGCTGCTGCAATTTTCCGGCCAGAGTCACATATGTGCCTCTGCTGCTTCCCACTGGGTTCTCTTGGGGTGGGAGTGACTGATTCAGCTGCCACAGCTGGGCATCCAGGGTCCTGGGCACTGCCTCTGCTGTTCCCTCATTTTGCCTCCTCTGTGTGCTCTAATCCACTCACCTTTGTACGTACCAATGTGCAGATCTCTTGGCTTTCCGGTGTATTGGGCAATGAGTCCTTTGTTGGGTTATGAATGTATTACTCACTGTAGATTGAAGGGGAAGGACAAAAGGATCCTCTCACACCTCCACGGTGATGATGTCTCTAAAGTAAATATGTACTTACTGAGCACTGCTGTACATAAGACAGAGTGTTGCAGAAATGTGGTAATGCAGTCACCACCTCACTACCCCACAGACCCTCAAATTTTTCTTCTTTCAGAGCCTCACACCAGAGGAATTCATTCCTAAAGTGGTGCTTTCCTGCCATACATTGAACATTTATTTATAAAATAGTAACTAGTCTTGATGCTATAATGGATATACTGAATAGTATAAAATACCCAAAACAAAGGATCACAATAGCTCAATAGTTTTTATAGAAATGAGTAGCATGGATCTTGTTTACAGGAGTTTACAAATAAAAAGTACTTGATACATGACACAATATATCCATATTTTTGATGGCTTTTTTAATGAAGAAATGGCATTTTCAACATTTCTGCTTGCGAGGTCCTGAGAACAAATACAAATAATCAAATGTGAAAACAAAGCATTAGTAAGCACATGGAATTTGTTAATTTATTCTGCACTTACTGTGTGTCCGAAAAAAGATGAAACAGGTTAAATAATGAGTTTTATTTGAAAATGTTATGAATCTATACCCTCTAAAATACAATGCAAACTCACTGAACAAGTACCAAAACAGTAACTTTAGGCTCCAACTCCAGTTATTCTTAGGTGTTACATTCATTGGGGATGTCTGATATAAAATCCAGGCAAATTTAGTCTATTTTGTGAGAAATTTCATTGAGAATGTCAGATATATTTCTGTCAAAGGGGACACATAACAGAAAAATCAATATTTTCATAAGTCTAGAGAGTCAACAAATTTAATTTGTGCTAGTTACCTGCACTTGCACACTTTTTTTTAAAAAAGGAGATTGATAAATACTCCCCAATAAAACTTTCTGCAACTGTGTCTTATTGATGCATATGCTAAAATATATAAAATATCTTTTAGAGTTTTAAGTTGATTTAAAACATTTATTTGCTCGTTTTGTTTTCCTTTCTTTTAAATGGGAATCTCTTTTAGATTTTGTTATAACTGTAATAATAAAAGCTTCAACAAAATGTTGGCTTTAACACAAAGTTCCTGTAAACACAGTAGGATGCATTCACGTATCTTTTATGGAGGCATCTGTGCACCGTCATTGCGAATGACGTGGAAAAGATACATGAGACTTAAGGAAGAACCAGAAAAGGGAAATGTAAATAATCTTGGTTACAGTTTTAAAAGAGGTTAAATGAAGAAAATTCTCCAGTAAAGAACAAAAGCTACTTTGATCAAATTCTTTAAAATTGTATGATTAGCACTTGAGATTAGCAAGCTAAGGCCATCCAAGGATTTAATTCCTGGCCAACCACCTATTTCATGTTAAGATTTGGGGCTAGTTCTCTGAAAGATCTAACTATCCCCAATCTCTGTAAAATTCTAGCTCAGTTTTTTCACTCTATCTAGGCAAAAAGAAGCAATGTTTTCCCTCTCTCAATTACCAGACATTTACTTCTCAATCATTTCTGTTTAACAAACTATTCTGCATCCTCAAAACTTCCACGTGATCTTTTTGGAACAAACTTTTCTGACCCCAGTTACTCTAAAAGTCTCTTTACTACTGAATACCACTGTATAACTGTGATGTAGTCTTCATAAAGGTAAAGAAAGATCTGACAGTGAGGGATAAAGTCTGACTCAATGGCTTTGTTGACAGACAGAATGCGAGAAAATAGCAGAGACCTCAACAAGCTCACCTGTCTCTGTCACTCATCTCCATTCTCCATTTTTGGAATTTACCTATTTTTTTAACAAGGTTAGGAAAGCAAAAATAAATTAAATTCAACACATTTATTGGACATCTATTTGAATGCTTAGTATTATTTCAGGTACTCTGGTAGATTAAAGAAAAGATGTTCTTTTGGTTTCTGCCCTTAAGTTGTATATCTATTATTCGATATTTGATCCAAAATGAGAATCAGAAAGTTATAACCAAATTATTTCACACTTGCTTCTACTACATACTCTCTTTTTCTCATACACACACACGCACACACACATACAGTTAATTGTTAACACAATAGTTTTCATCAGAATATGAAATATAATCGTGTTTGGCAAGCAAACGTTCATGAATAATTTAAGGTAACTATTTCAGGCCCCCAAAGTAACACTCTTTTTATTGTGTTTTCCAAATCTCTCAGTAAAGCTAATTATGTTGCATGAAATAGTCCTTATCATATCTCCTATTATGGATTTTATGGTTCGTTTTACCGAAATACTTCTTCCCTTCTTTATTATGTAGGACTTGGCTGCTTTTTCCCGTGGTTACTTTACTACCAAGACAGGAAATCACGTTGATAATGTCCTATGGATCATAACAAATTCATCTATTCGCACGAGTAGAAGATCTGTGGGAACAGCAAGGGCCAGCCGAGCACAACATGTCAGATGCGCCGACTGCTCCCAAGACAGCAGGCAACATGCAGCAAAAAGAGAAGTTCAAGACCTCACTGAAGACAACAAGCTGCAGCAACAGCCTCCCAGCTGAGTGACATGAAGCCCGTAATGGAAACATTACTCGTGTAGGTAGGCACACATGAAATATTAATTTCCTGGATTGGCGGCATTTGCATAGTAATAATAAGTTCATCTTCTTGGTTTGTCTGGCCTCAATTAGCAATTCTATTGTCATACCTGAGATTTGGGGAAAGAAGGAAAAGAGAAGGCTGTAGAAAATGTCCCTCTGGAAACAGCAACACTAATGGAGCTTATCACTACCATCATTAATTTAATCAAAAACCTTGAGGCAGAGGGCTAGAGCAATCTGTTAAGAAAACATTTTCCAAAAAGAGAGTGCCTCCCATTTCAATTAGGGTCTTGCTCTTTTTTTCTCTTTGAAACATTCTCTTTCTCTGTTCTCCCTCCCCACCACATCCCCCCATCCTGCCACTGATTAGATCTGCAACTGGGGGCTGTATTTTTACTAAAGAATGTCTTCCTGCAAACTGACAATTTTGTAACAACATCCCTCTCCTCTAACCTTCTTAACTGATTTCTTTTTTTTGTTTTATGACATCTCAATTAGTTCAGACCCTCTCTGCCAAACATAAAGTCCTTGTATCTCACTGAGAGAATGCCCCAGAGAGAATGGAGTTTGTTTCATGGTGTGCATGTTAATATGCTATTCTCTTTAATTAGTTTTACAGATAACTGCTGGCAGTTGTATGTGAATTTGCACACACATGTGAGGTCAGGTGTGTTTCCTCTTCCACATACAAAAACAACAAAAAAGCTATGAGGGTGGTCACTAAGGATTGAATTCTTGAAAATAAAATCCCAAGGATGACTATAGGCATCTTGCATATAAAACAAAAATATCTATCCATAATTTGAGAATTGTAAATTTGTTGATTTTCAAACCTCAGGAGCATCATTATTAAATATACATAAAGTGGTGGTGGTCTTGGCTCAACATGAGACTCCTCACCCCTACCTCCAGAGAACAGTTTTACTACCGCAGAGAAATCCTTTCACAGCCCCCATTGCAATGATGACACTTTCGATATGAAAGGGTTACATCCTCTGCTGGAGAGAATTTCCTGAGCCAAAAATCATGGGACTACCTTAACAGGAACATCTCTTTGAGAGCTGGAAGAAACAAAACTGCATTTTGGACTTCAGTGACATCAGAGATAATAGTGATCTGACCGTGTGGCGAAGAATACGTGGGTACCACCTCCACCTGTATTCACTGGCAGCTTATCCAGTGGGTGCTTCTGCACGGTAGGAAGAAGTAAGGTGCATGCTCTCAGCTCACCTTTCCCAGTGCAGCTATACTTTAACATTTTAAATAACTCTAAGGAACACCATGGAATGATGAGGTCATGAAATGGCATGTAAGGGATTCTACCTATGGACCGCTACAAGATCTGAAAAAGCTTTCATAATAAAATATGCTCAGAAGACAAAAAAGAATGTTTTTATATTATTCTTTTCCATTCAAACAAATACATTTAGAGTTTTTGCTGTCTTAGCTATTTAAAATTGATTTGGAAATTGGGGAAAATAAATCACAAATAAAGATATTTTACAAAGCATTTAGGCAGAAATATCTTTTAAAATAGAAAGGAGACATCCAAAAATATAAGTCATCTCAGGCATTTTCTTTAAAAAGTGGAGATTCTGTGCCCATTCCTGACTGCCCGAGAGAGAAGTATTGTACGTGTGAACATCTGTGTTGGTGAGTGAGAGCCAGGCACCAGTAACTTTAAAGTAAACAATCTCTAACACCTCTATAATCTTCTGCAGTTGAAGACACAAACAACAGTGAAACGAGCACTTCAGCCTAGTGATCTATCGCTCCTAGAATGAACAGAAATACGCTCATGGTCTAAGTTAGGTCTTCACATGGATAACTATACAACAAAATTAATCAGTTTCTACAAACATTAAATATTAAATAAAAAGGCCAGCATTAATGCACATGTGAAAAGCTGTCATTTTCTACACGAGGGAAAAATTATAAAGAGCTCTATTTTTTTCTCTCTGATTCATATAATTCTTAGTAAATTATATTGAGGGATGAGAAACCTGGCAAGTGACTTCTGAAGGTAGTAAGATATCACTAAAATAAATTAACTGGAATAGCCCTTGACATCCCTCTCTCCCCACCCACCCCATATATACAGGCCTATCCGTAGAAATCAGAATTGAAATATCAAAATTATCATACATAAATATATACTTTTTAAGGTATGAAGACTAGGTAACCCTGATTTCCTCACATATGTCAGGAACTCTGCTGAGTGCTTTATATGTGTTAAAGTGCTCAACCCTCAGCAACCTTACAAGTGTGATAACCATCTTATTGAGGAAACTGAGGCACAGAGAAGTACAGTAACCAGAAGCGACTGGAGTGGGATCAAAACCTATGTACATTTAACCCTCAAACTACTCTATCTCTACAGGTGGGGAAGGAAGGGGTAGAGGATTCAGGAAATTTGAATCAGCTGTGCTCTTGCCCATTAAATGATCTTCATTTTCTCACTTCAAAAATGTCTAAATAACTTGAAGTTGTGGATTTCTATGTTACTTTTCAGCTCCAATCTGCATAATCTTCCCAATTGTAAATTGCCTCCTCCTCCCCTTCCCCCAGAAGTTTAGGGTCGAAAGGGCATTTGAAATCACCAAATCCAGCTCCCTCCCTCCATTAAGGAAATAGATAAGCAGATCTGATCTACAGCGATTTTTCTACATTAAAGCTTCCTTCAAATGAAGGGAACAGCGCATAGGTCATGAGACTGTTAAAGTTTAAGTGTTAGAAATATCTTCTTTTTGTTAACTTTAATCTACCCAGAGGTCTAAATATTGACTCACTTATTTGTTTTTTATATCCTTTGCTTTTTATACATCTAACTTTCTACAAACATAAAGAATAGGATTATTATGTAAAGTTTTGAAAAATATAGGAATACTATAAATACATAAAAAACCTACATAATTCTACCACCCAAAGAAATCTACTAAAAAAGAATTTCCAAGCAGTTATTTCAAAATATATATAGTTCAACTTTAATAATTAAACTTTGATCTAGTGACCTTTTATTCAACATTATAACGAGAACATTTATCCATGCCATTAACTATTATTGAATATGATTTTTATAATTTCTTCAGTTTATTTATATTTTTAATTTTTTATTATAACTTTTAAGAATTTTTTAATAACTCATATTCTGACTCATACCTATCAACATTTCCTTTATGGTTTCTTCTTTTGGTATCATCTACTTGAACTCCAAAAGAAGTTAAATATTTGCTTTTATTTTCTTGTGTAATTTTTATGGTTTCTTAATATTTCCCATGTTAGCTCTTTAATCTATCTGTCATTTATCCTGGCATATATTTATATGATTTGAGAGATGATGAATTTTGTGAAACCTCACAAATGATTTCCTCTATATAATAGGCCCTCAGATATTTGAAAACTGTAATCATGCCTATCATTTCTCTTCCATCCAAATCACAGTTCTTCTCTATGTTAAATATGATCAATTCTTTCTTTTTTCAAAGTGGTTTGAAAAGTAGCCTCCTCTGTTTGTTCTCAAATTTCCCAATTTTATTCGGAAGTGTGATGTCCAACCCAGGACACAATTTTTTAAATGTGCAATCAGTGTCCATGCATCTCAGGGCAGGAAATTATAGTTCCAAAAATGCAACTAAGATTAAATAGGGTTGTTGGCTACCGCATCATAACCTTGGCACGTATTCAACTGGTACTTAACTGAAATCTCCCAGATCTTTTTCACATGAACCACTACTGTCAAGCCCTATTTTCTGAAAATGCTGGCAATTAATCTGCAAGGCTTTCATCTACATAGCAGTATATGTGCGTTTGATATACGTTGTGCTTTCAAATGGTGATTGTGTTTCTGATTTAAATAAGATTATGCAATTACCCAGGAACATAGAAGGGGACTCAATGAATGCCTTTGATAGGAGTGATAACGTGGAGTGTACAGATGCTGGAGATCCTATTCAGTAATCCTTCCTCATAAACATAGTTCATCTTACTGCTGCATAGAAAATGTGATGGCCATATAGTGAGCAATGCTTTCATTTAAAACACATACCTATGGTATGGTAATAGGGATTTCAAGGAATTCCTTTAAGGATACCAAGAAACAAACTTAAAACTTCTCAGAATAAAAGAGGAGTTTCAGGCACCAAAAGAACTGAGCAGACCACTTTTTTGCAAAGCCTTTGTGATCGTCTTAAGCCCATCTATTCAGAGTAAAGGTCAAGTGGGCAAACTCAGCAATTCTATTTCCCCACAGAGCTGCTACACTTTTCTGTCCCTTGATGGCCCCTTCACTAGGAGTCTATTATCTTCCATTCTGTTTCCAGTACCACCCAGATCCTTAACTGGAAACCCACTCAACAGCTCCTTTCTTTCACGGGTTGACTTTCAGCTTCTTGTAATAGCTTCATGTCATACATCTAAAAGCTTTCTTCCGTTGCTCTGTTTGTTTAAGGAGGGCAACGTGAGAAAGCAGAACCCATCCTAAACAAGCCTTTCACTGGTAGACCAAAGGCAAGTAAATTTGCTAATGAAGGCCTCTTCTAGTTCATTGGGTGGCACTTTAAAAATAGCATTTAGATGACATGTCTGGAAATGTCTTTAAAGACTATCTTAAGAATTTAATTTCTACTTGAAGGAGCATTTAGCATCTTCTTCTAAATAACAGTGATTCTTTAAAAAAAAAACCAAACTGGAGTTTACTGTCTAATCAGACAGACTACAGGTTGTGTGTGCATTCTATCAAGAACTCATGGAGTGAAAGCTTTTTCCTGCCCCAGTACCCGTTTAGGTTGGTAGCTATTTTCTGTTTAAGTCTTAATCCAGATCAAGAAATCAAACACAAGAAAATAAAATCTAGTTGCTCTCAGCTGACAGCTACTTGGCAGATCAAAAAATCAAATTCTCCTACTTTCAAAGTTAGATGGAGAAAAAGGAGAAGAAAAAAGTTGCTTCGTGGCAGGCTCTAAGCTTTCCATTTAAAGATGTTTATACATTGATGTGATCAGAGTGGGGCCAAAGAAGTCACGTTCACAGCAGCAGAGTCAACACATCAAGTTTAGCTCAAGTTAGCTGTTTTCCTACATTTTTTACATTTCAGTGCATATTTCCTTGCCATTTCTTGACGGGTAATTCTTGATATGGAAGCACACATCTAAACACACACATATTCTTAACGAGAAAGAGAAAACAAACTAATGGCCAAAAAACGTGAACATGGGCTTTCTTCTGTTTGAAGGTTAATGTGTAACTTAACATCGATGTGTGGAGCAGCATGGTGGTATTTACTTATTTAAATTTCATGACAAAATGAATTCAAAATAAATGATTAAAAAAATGACTGGTTTACCTTCAGTCACCAAGTAGAAAAGAAGTGCACTTCCACAGGCCACAGGACCCAAATGGCAGAATTTTAGACAGGTTTTTATCCTATATCTTTGTCATATGACATTGTTTTACCACATTGCCATTGTTCTCTTCCCAATATTTAGGAGACATAGTCAATGAAGAGAGCAGTTTGAATTATCAGGTAGCAGTTATCATCAAATAAAATATATTCAAAAAGCCATTCCTCTCGCATGTTACATCATGGCCTGTTATTTCTGTAGGGTTTCCACCTTTGGAAGTTGCAGTGGAAATGATAATTGCATTGAAAGCAGCTGCCTTCTTAAGATGATGACAGACCAAGATTACATGGAGCCCAAGAACAGGAAAGAGCACAAGAAAGGAGCCAATGGCACATAGTTTACCAGAGTAGTGCTCGCAGGATGTTGCCCTCAATCCTTGACTTGGTTACAAAGACTCTGTAATCTGATCTCAGTTCACTTCTCCAATGTCATCTTTATATCATGCCTCCTCAACCACTCACACATCCTTCTTCACACAGATAGATCAATTTGTGGACCCTAGAAAGCACTATTTTCTCTCTAGCCCCTAAGTCTTGGCACTTGAATTTACTTCTACCTAAATTGTCCTCACCCTCTCACCCCCATTAATCCCAATTGCCTGACTAGTAACTCCCAGTCAACGTTCAGTACTCAGGCCAAATCCCGGTGCTACTGCCTTGTCAATTTAGGTCCCCCTCCTATGCAGTTTCACACCACCCCTTACTCACTTCCATGACACGTAACAGTGTTGGGATAAAGCAGAGTTTTTCAAAATGCATCCAAAGTTCACACGTGTCAGAGTCTCCTCAGAAGCTTATTAAAACACAGATTTCTGGGTCCCACCATGATCCCACTGAATCAAACTCTCTGGGAATGGGGTTGAGAAATCTGCACTTTAAATAAGTTTTCCAGGTCATACCTGTCCATCCTAGCTTCAGAACCACAAGAGGAGAAAATACATCCTTTGGAGAAGTAGAAACACAGATTGAAGATACTTTTGCTTTTTAAAATATCGAGAGAATAAAGGGTAAAGACTTAAAAATGGAATATACCCTTATTATGGGAGTAGAATCAACTACATCTCTGAAAGCTACAATTCTATGAATGATTTTCTTCCTTTTCTAGTCTAGAAAAATGAAATCATGCCCTATACATGTCAATTTCATTCCTCCCGGCAAGACACAGAATAATGACTCCTTTAAAAAAGACTGGAGCAAAAAGGTGTGTGTGTGTGTATTCAAGAGAAGTACTTTTAAGAGACATTTTAATTAACCCCAATTTAGTAGACAATGCTGAAACACAGGGGACTTAAGATACTCCCGACCTATAGCTTTTTAGTGATAATGATGATGATAAATGAGGCTCCATTCTCCGGTCTAGAAATACTTGCCACAGGCATGATTTCTGAACAACTTGCTTCCCTCACTTCTCACTGCCCCTGTATCAAGTAATAATGACGTCAAGCACAAGAACAGAAAACCCAGGGAACCAAATGAAAGAGATGTAAAAGGAAATGAATATAAATGAGGTTATGCAGCTCTGGAGACATTTTTTAAAACTCCACTTCCAATGAAGATAGTTTAGAAATTGGAATGACCCTCCAGGTTGGTTCTGCAATGAGTTTTCGTGTTTCCTGAACAATTTTGGTGTTGTTTCTCAGGTTTTAATTAGCAATGGTCACACCCTAAAAGGATTCTCACCAATTTCTCGTAGACTCCAGGCCATTTGCTCTCATTATGAAAGTCGGCTTTCATCATTCCTGCACTATTATTGATCTTAGCACAGTTGCTAATGCCAGCAATCATCTAATTATTTTCTGTGCAACATGGAGAATAAAAATAAGTTCTTCCGCAAAAACCTACGACATAATTTATTTTTAAAACGTCTGATGGCTTTTCAGAAAAAGGGAAATAACCATAAAGTTTTCCAAATGCTAAACTATTTCTTTGTGTGAGTCAAAAACATTGATTTTGGCATTTTGCCTACACCAAGAAAATCAGTGCTTTGAAGCCAATGAACAACTGGCTACTTACACAGAGCCTGTTATAATCTCTCACCCCCTACCTCCTTGGAAAAGCAGAATTCACAGTGGTTGGTCAGAACCCTATTTGGGGCTGGAATAGGCCAAGACCATTCAGAAGTTTCTAGAGCCAATTAAATAGCCCTGATTTACTGATTTAATAAAGAAATTCTGTCTTCTGACCTCACAAGGTCAATAAGAACAAACACCAATAAAAAGGAAATGTTTTCATTGAAAATATAGGGAGATCAAGCATGAGGTTTCTAATGTGATTCTACGAGGCACTAATTTATCAGTGAAATGCTCATGTGCAGACTACCACGTTACGTAAATTTTTACAAACAGGTTAGAAGCCAAACTACTGAATACATCGAGACTCTTGGGCCCATTATCTAACTTTCAAAGACACAATGGTTCTTTCTTTTATGTCATTAAGTCAATCACAAACTTGAAAAAGAAATTTAAAGTAGAATCTTCTGCCGATAGCTGATCACACTAATGGACTCGTGTATTCACTTCCTTTCTGCTTCACTGACAGGTACTGGTGGACAGTGGAGAGTCGATGAGTTCTCTTCTAACAGACTTGTCTTTATACTCAAAGAAATACCTCATTAAAAGATTTGATGGTTTAAGTGATGTAAAATCATGCAAATAATTGGCAATGTTTTTTAAAGCTATGGGATATGCTTATTATCATAAAAGCAGGTATCAATTCTGTAAAAATAAGTATTCACAGAAAAAGAATCAAATGGTAACAAGCTAGAATAATTCTTCCGTTTCATTATGGGGCTGTGCATGATGATCATGTCTTTCGTTACCATTTTTGAACATTTATTTTTTTCAACATTTTATTATAAATTTTTTCAAATATACAGCAAAGTTAAATATCTATAACATCTACCACCTAGATTTCCCCAGTAACTTTACTTGTTTTATCACATTTCTATACATCTATCCATTCCTCTATTTATTGACCAATCTTATTTTTGGATGCATTTCAAAGTAAATTATAGACTCCAGTCCACTTTCCCCTAAATATCTAAGGATGCATACCATTAACCAGAGTTCAATGTTTGTTTAATTTTTTAAACGTAATATTTACATAGAATTCACAAATACTAAGTCCAAATGCACTAAGTTTTGACAAATGCGTTAAAATTAAAATCCAAACACTCTACCGAGCGTGATCTGGCTCCAGCCTGTTTCTTTAACCCCAACTCCAGTCCATCATGTCTAGCTCCCTCATCTCCTCTTCTTTCTTTTTTCACACAAGCTGAGCTCCTGTGCACATGTTAAGCTTTCTTTTTTTTTGCCTCTTCTCATTCTTCAATTTTAAATATGAGCTCCTTAAAATGCCTTCACTGCCTGCCCATGTAGATTATGTCTTCTCAGTTATGCTCTGTAATTGTTCTTATCAACACTTGAATTATATATTTGTTTATGTTTCTTTATCTAATATCTGTGTACTTCACTAGCTGTAAGTTCTATGATTTCAGGGACTATATATTACTGATTCACTATGTCAGCTAACAAAGGGAAACACAGTATAGGTAGGCACACGGCAGATAACTGTAGACTGAATGAATGACAGTCTCTTTGATCTCTTCCTTCTTAGACACTACTTGTTCATTTTACATAATAATGGGCTATATTATTTCTTAGTGAATTTGTATGTTTATCTTTTATCTCTTCCTCCAGACAGTAAGCTTTTGAGTTCCGATACTTACTCATTTATGTGTGTTTATTAAGCACCTGCTCTGCACCAGACGATTAACTAAACACTGGGGGATTTAAAAGGGAAAGAGACAGAAATGTTTCCGTCATCCCACAACAGGAAATAGGAAACAGGAAACAGAGAAACGTAACACAGCCTGAAAAGTGCTTTGGGAATGCAAGAAGGGACATCTAACTTGGATCAGAGGTATAGGAAAGACTTGCATTGAAAGTGGCCTCCAAGCTGAGGCTTGGAGGAGGTTTGAGCCTCACTACATTTCTCTTACACACTAAATTCAAGACCACCTTCTCTCTTATGTGTGAACTCCCTTTCACTTTTATCAACATGGGCTGTGGAGCACTTTTCCCTACATGGAGAAAGAGCGAGTATTAATAAGGTGTCAGAGGGACTCTCACTTGGTTTCTAGCAAGCAAAATCCAGGAAAAGTTCAAAGCTATGACTATATTATCTTTCTCCCCATTGGTCTCCTTCTTGAGTATCCCACGGTGACTGTGAAGTTTCAGCTCAAAGAACTTATTATTTTTCTACTCTGTGCACTGGAGTCTAGCTCCAGAATTTGAAAGCACTTTGCAAGGGCCACTGCGCACTGAAGTCTGTCAAAGCCCGGTCCCTTCCAATATTTGTTAACTTCTCTCAGAGTTCAGTAACACATCACAGGAGATTTTTGCTCTTGCAGAAAAACATACAACAGGAAATGGGATAGGTTGAACAAATTTTGCACGTCCCACACTTTCACTTGCTCGTTTAAATTCATTCAATTATTAAATGAATATGTTTGCTTGTACCAACTGGTTTGGTAAGCACAAATTCCAGAGGTACAGTACAAGAAAGCAGACAAATGAAAGATTTTTAAATGTTACATGAATACTTACTGGTCTTCCCAATTCTTATATCCCTTCCAGGTAAGACGTATTTCCCAACGCAAAACAAATTCAAATGAATGAACCAAGTTGGACAGAGAGGTTGAAGTTCAGTTTTGCATAAGAGTAGATGAAAAAATCAAAATGTTGCATATTAATTGTACTGATGTTAGTGACACCATTGAACAGTCACCTCTTTTTATCATGAGGCTCATCATCTTCAGTTGAAAAGTTAGTGCGCCTGTCTTTCAAATGTACAGTCAGTTCCACTATAACTCATGTTTTGAAAATGCAAATTCCTGACAGGGAATAATTTGAGCATGACACAAATTTCCCCTTTGGTTATGCATTACTTTGCAAGTTAGTAACTACATATGAACACAGAAAAGTGCACCCAACTGAACCAAGCTACATAGGAATGCACAAAATGCAAACACTCCCACCACCCCCCCCCCCCAAACACGTACCAGCTATGTCAGTTTACTGCATGTATTAGGATCCACACTCATCCCTGTCTGCTTCTCCAGCTTCCGGTCAGATTTCAAATCACCTTCCTTCCACCTCTGCACAATAACTCTCCAGCTGCAACTCTTCCATAAGCAAACTTCAGGTATTTTTCAAGGTAAAGTCCAACTTTATTATCCATATTTTATTAGTTTCTATCTTTGTATGTGTGTGTATCTAGTTCAAACTTTGAGTGTTACGCCCCAACCCCATTTTTCCAATAAGTGCTTGCGGTTTTTATTTCCTAATTTTGCATAGTGAGGTGGGTTTTAAGAACGTAGATGTTGTGCTGTGGCAGAGTCAACTGTACAATGTCCCATGGCTACTTGTGCGATTTTTATGAAGTCCCTCTCCATAACTTAAAAGTGCCCTACAATATTAAGTACAAATGTAAGTTAAAATAATTTTTATTCTAATAATTTCCTGTGATTATCCATTTGCAGGATTGGTAATAAGTAAAGATATAAGAAATTATAATGTCTTTGATGGAAAAAAACATCCAAAGAGCAAGCTAACTGGAGCAATCATTAACTGGTGAATTACAAATAATAACTCAGGGGCCGGCCTGGTGGCGCAGTGGTCAAGTTCACACATTCTGCCTCTCAGTGGCCCGGGGTTCGCCGGTTGGATGCCGGGTGCGGACATGGCACCGCTTGGCAAAAAGCCATGCTGTGGTAGGCGTCCCACATATAAAGTAGAGAAAGATGGGCATGGATGTTAGCTTAGGGCCAGTCTTCCTCAGCAAAAGGAGGATTGGCAGTAATTAGCTTAGGGCTAATCTTCCTCGGAGAAAAAAAATAATAACAACTCATAGCCTATTTCTCTGAAATTCAGAAAATGTCCCTCTATTACATGACAGTATCTTCAAAAAGTCCATGAATTACTTTCTTGGAGGTGGACTCTGAAACATTTTTGAAGCTAGAAAAGATTCCTCAGTATGAGAGTGGGAAAAAACACAATTATGAAATTAAAAGCAAATTGTAATCACAGTAATTGTTCAAATATTACACTGAACAGTGCAAAGATACACAACTAACTACAGAAACTGCCCTGGATGAATGTTCTAGCTCTTGTCTGAGCATTTTGGAGGCAGTCAACTTGCTAAAAATGGAAGACTGGTCACTCACGATAAAAGGTCTTAGGTTGTTTCTGTTAATTAAATCTAGGAATAACTCAGAGTTAAATGAACACTTTCAAGCTACAAGGATAACAGAATATTTTACCAATATATACTAGAACAGGGCTAATTGGTCTATAACCTATAGAAATAGAGAGTTAAGCAAACCTCTTAAGGAAGAGTGTGGGGTGGTGTCCCATGATATGTTTTAGTTTTCTACAACACAGTCAATATTATGATCATAGAAATAATGATCTTTAACATAATTTGGTGGTTTATGTAGTTTCTAGTGTCTATTTTCTATGAAAGTTGTATCATGGGATTTTCATAATGCTTCAATGAAGGCAGGAAACATTTTTTGAAGTGCTCATAAACACTGAATAAACTGCTTTTAATTGGGCTTAGATTTCAGCTTGCCTTTTTCCTTCTCATAAAAACAACAGAGACAATGTAAAACAGCAGGTCTGCAACTTTCTCACGAAGGAAATAAAGGGGAAGAAACCTGACAGAGCAAATCCAAACCAATTAAGCAGAACAGCAACCAGTTTAAAGTGAATAAAAGCAAAGCCGAACATCAAATATAGGTCTAATATTGATGGGAATAAATTATGCAGCTCTAATTGTGAAATTTACATATGTGTATCATGTCAATTCTAATATGTTCATTATCTTTTATTAAAAATATCATTAAAAATTCATATTTACATAGCCCTGAATACTTGAACCATTGGTGTTATACAACCATAGTTCTTTTTGAATTATCTAAAATTCTCAAGGATTCAAAAAATGCAAAAGATTTTAAATTTTTGTGGTCAATATTTTATTTACTGAAGATTCACAAATCGTAATATTATATAAATGAGAAAATAAAAGCCTGTCCTTATTCTGTGGCATATTGTATTAGAAACCTGTAGCACTAGGGAAAAAGATCTAGAATTTTATAAGAAGTGCTAAATAATCTTTAATAAACGAAGGCGATCATCCTTCTCTCATATGTAGACATGATAAAACAAGAAACTATAAAATAAACTACTGAAAATTGTTGGTTAGCATAGATCACCATATTTTGTAGCAGGTGGAGTAAAATAAATAAGGACCGGTCCAATGCAGAACTATAATTAGCTTTCCTGCAAGACTGCATTTAGCAAACACGCTGAAGGATGTGATCCCTGGAAGGATACAGCTTCAGTGATAAAGTCTCATGCGATGCCATGATTCTGTAATAAAAGCAAAGGCCCAACTAAGAAAACATTGCTAAATTGTTTTGCAGCATCCAAAGAAATAAAACAGAGTGGCAGGATCCTTATCAGAGCCCAGGACTTCAGTGTGATTAATTCCACAATTTAGCTGCAGTTTATTGGGTTACAGAGATAAAGGCAGGGCTGCAGGTAAACTTTGCACATTCACGCTTCTAAATTCATTAGAAATCATATGAATTTTCTTTTCTACCACTCTAACAAAATCCATAGTAAAAGAAACTTTGCCACAGAAGAACTCCATTTACAGACACTGGCACTGTTCTAGTAGATCAGAGTTTTGGGAAGCCTATAAACATAACTAAAAAATCAGATTTGTTCTGCCAGGGATCACTCCATTTTTTTTTTAATGCAATTTTAAAGGCGTGCTATTTTTGGTGAGGAAGATTGGCTCTGAGCTAACATCTGTTGCCAATCTCCCTCTTATTTTTTTTCCTCCCCAAAGCCCCAGTACAGTCGTATATCCTAGCTGTAAGTCCTCGAGTTCTTCTAGTGGGATGCTGCCACAGGATGGCTGGATGGGCCGAGCAGGTCTGCACCCAGGATCCGAACCACACCCCAGGCTGCGGAAGCGGAGCGAGAACTTAACCATTCAGCCAGGGGCAGGCCTCGTGATTGCTCTATTGTTAACAAGACATTTCTCATAAAGATGGCCCTAGAGCTGAACTTGGAGACTCCATGACCACTTCAAAGTAATACGAGTGAAAATCAAAACCATAAATCTTCTTACTCTATTGACACAAAGCTCCCAAATAAGCAGGTAGCACTATTTAGCGGTGCAGCTTAGAAGGATGACTTCCGGGGGCTTTGGAGTCAAGATGACTGCTTGAGATCAGGTACCCTCCTACTTAATAATTCAACATGTAAAAGTCTTTTTAAAAAATATCTATAAGTGAAATAATCATAAAAACATACTTAAAATTACAGTACGAAGCAAAAATACATTACTCAAATTGAACAATATAATTGGTGAAAAATGCTTTTAACTCTTCACTGATAAACACTGAGAGCAAAAATACAGTTCTGACTTAATCATCCTTAAGAGATAGGTATGTTTTCATTATCTGCATTTTGCCTCTGAGGACTCTAAGTACACATTATCTGAGATGTGCTGGAATAGAAAATGCTTACCATATGTGTAGCTTCCTAAACAGCTGCTTTTCTTGATTCGATTAATTTTAAAATTTGCAAATAGTAGCTCTGGTTTCCGAAGATATTTAGTTTTCCAGAAATGAGCTACAGATACCTTCTCCTTTTCACATTAGCCGTAAACAGTGAGGAAACTCGCAATAAACCGAGGGCCACTGTGTAGTATTAGGTCTGTCCTAAATGCCAAGTGTCTTTCCTTCTCCCCAAGTGAGGAAGATACACAGTAGCTTTGTTTTTAATCCTCAAGTCCTCACAAACTCTATCAGACACTTGTCTCCTGCCCTGTCATATAGCAAGAAAAATTACACCTCTGTTGCATATACAAGTTCACCAGCGAAGTTTAGCTTATTTTTCTTTTACAGGCCCTTGCAATACGCAGTCTATTATAAACGGTCTTCTTCATCAAGCCTGGTCCCAACAAATACAGATAAATAATGAAATACCCTCAGCTTCTAGAACGTAAAAGATTTATAAGCACGGCTGGCATGGATGGCGTGAAGAGTTCAGAGGCCATTTGAACCACAAACTCAAGAGGAAAATATCTGGATCATTTAGCAAAAATAAGAGTGTTATGTGAGTTTTTGTTTTCTTTCTTTCCTCTTTTCCTTTTTATGTCTTAAGGCAAAGTTTATTTAACACGACACACAAGCATCCCCTTAGTTATCTGATATGGTTAGAGTCATAGATAAGCCTCTGTTAGATGAAAGAGAAGCACTTTTAGAAACAAAGCAATTTTTATTTGAACTCTTTTTGAAGGAAACTTTCCAAAAACATATCACATACTTCCTTATTAATGTGGTATGTTGAGAATGTAATTAAACCTTTTTTGATTATTTACAGCATCATTCCGCTAAGTGCATTCTATGGAACACTAGTTGTAGAAGCGGGATGTTAATGGCTTTTCAGGAAAAAAAAGTGTTCTGAGGTCAAATAAATTTAGGAGATGCTAATGTCAACTTGGATTTTTTTAGAAACAATGAACACTCCCATTCTGACTGGCTAATTGGATGGGAAACATAAACCCATATGTCAGAGTGTGTAGTGACCCCACCAGCGCTGAAATGGAGTGTCAATCTTTCTCTTACCATCTCATGACACTGCTCCTTCACCAACTCCTTATCAGGGGGTGAAATGTAAGAAGGGGAGAGAATAGGAGAGAGGGTGCAGGAAGAGAGGGCAAGCCAAGAGCTTACACGCCCATAATACTGATTGTTGCTTTTCCCTTATTCACATTTCTCTCCTGTCTCCAGCTCTCTGTGGCTACAAATTTGGCCAACTGTTGCTGCTTCTGTTTTCTATTGGCAGTTCTGCCGCTTCTGTTCTCTGTTTGGCAATGCAGCTACGCTCAGTTACTTTTTTTGGTATTACTGTATGGGCATTTTAAATCACAGATAGGCACACTGTTGTTGTACACGGACAGAGATGCCAGAAACACATGTAATGGACAAGGGGAGATACCAGATTATTTTCAGTGGGAGGTGACTTAATTGTGTTTGTTGGTTTTTTTCCCTATGCATTAGTATTAGAGAAGGGAATGAAATGAAAAAAGAGATAGCCTAGATGAATTTAGTCACATCTAAAAAAAGCATTTTGCTTTCGAAATGTAAGAAATTCAAATAAAACAGACCACTTTTTGTGTGTGTGTGTGTGTGTGTGTAAGAAAGATTGGCCCTGAGCTAACATCTGTTGCCAATCTTACTCTCTTTGCTTGAGGAAGATTGTTGCTGAGCTAACATCTGTGCCAATCTTCCTCTATTTTATGTGGGTTGCCACCATAGCGTGGCTTGATGAGTGGTGCCAGGTCTGTGCCTAGGATCCGAACCTTCGAACGCAGGGCCACCAAAATGTAGCACGCGAACTTAACCACTATGCCACCGGCCAGCCCCCAGACCACTTTTTCATACCCTTCATTAATAGTGTTAGTAGTGATAATTCATATCATTTACCATCAAGGGAGGATGTTAGGTTCTCTCCAATTTTCAATACTCTCATACCTATTTCCAATATTGGTATGAATTTTAATTAATAATTTTTAATTAAGAAATAAATATGAATAGAAGACTACTTATTTCTTTACAGTAAAAAGACGAGAGTGCATATACAGCTAATCTCATTTGCTTACAATTTTAAGGTGTTCTATATAGATTATTAGATGGCAGTAATGGTGATGCTTAAAAAAAGAAAACTAAAATTCCTATGACTTGACACTAAAGAAAACAGAACCAAAAAAAAAAGGAAGGGAAGCATTCCTGGAGTGCTTGAACAACATTTCGCCATGCCTCAGTGAACTTCTGAAAGGAATTCAATGACATAAAATATAAAGGGTACTGATCAGCAAACATAGCTCTAACATGGTTTTCTTTAGTGAATAAAACTTACACTTGATGTGTACGTCATAATTTTCACCTTACAAACATCAAGTAATTTTTATAACACTCCCGAGAATTAACAATGATATTTTTGCATTTATATAGAGTCACTCATTTGAAGAATCTAAAAGGACTTCACAAATATTACATTTAACCCATATTCATCTGATTTGAAAAAGAAGAGGAGCAAAAACACTAAGAAAAACTAGTCATGCCGTTAGAATTTAGAATTCCTGATATCTAAATTTGGGTTTTGACCACTCAGAGGTGTTCCTTCAGGGAGGTTGCTTAAATTCAAGAGCGTTTTGAGAAACTGGTTCAAAATGGATACAAAAGGGCTAATTTCAATTTAAAGTCATCAGACTTCCACTTCTGCATCTCCGTTCTATCCACTTCCTGAACAGTCAAATATGGCTGCCTCCTCATTATCTGCTTTAATGAAAGGAAGCCATGGCATTGCTAATGCAAGGCATAATATAGAAATCAGTCATAATGGACTTTGAATGAATTTATTACTCTCCTTTCAGTGAATTTATCTTTTAAAATTGTATGTTTCAAAAGACAATATTGAAATTGTTTTACATTTAATTAATAGTGAAGGAGAACTCTTTGGTTAGTGTTGATAAATCTGTCCAGAGTGTTTTTTCTTAAATTGATATTTAACAAATAAAGAAATTTCTAAATTACTTATTTTTGTCAGGTGTGACTGTTTTACATTAGTACTCAATTTTTGTTTATTCTAAATAACTCTACAAATCAATGTTTGAAAGGTTTTGTAAAAATAGGTATAATTACTCTGTTTTATATATATATAAATTATCATATTTAATAATATATATAAATTGTTCTATTTAATTCTTTCATAAAAATATAAGTACTGCTATCACTGGTTTATGAATGAATTAACTGAGGCACAGTGACATAATTTACTTAACTAAGATGATATATCTGCTGAATGGTGTAGTCAGGATTCAAACTACACAGTCTGTTTCAGGAGCCTGGGCTCTTAAGCACTGTTTCAGAATAAGTTACTTACATGAAGCCAAATAGTATAGGAAACCACTAAGACCAACAGATGCCAGGAAGGTAGATCAATGCATAATCCAACACAGAGGACGGAAAGGCAGGCTGGGCAAGTGGAAAGGATGTTTGACTTCCATTCAGAAGCCCAGTTTGGAGAATGGCTTGTATAGTCTACCAGACATGTGACCCTTTGCACTATGTCACCTTTTAGGGTCTCACTTACCTTAAGTATATGACACAGGTGAAGAGAAAGAGACTGCACCACAAAGTCTTAAGGGTCCCTACTACTTTGAACAATGTATAATCTCTTCTGCCTCTATCATTCACACTTGGAAAAATTTTGGAGAGGTAAAATAATAATTATCTTACAAAGAATAACTAGTAAGAATTCTAAATAGTTAGTGTGCTTAATAATTAGTATGTAGATACATCCTTTATTTTTTCTCTTACAAGTCCCATGCATGAATGTGTGCACACACATGCACACACACATATAATCATAAAAAGACATACCATGTATAGCTTCTTCCTGTACTATTTACTATGCTAGCAACTACTTGGGCAGGCGTTTCCTAGGTTTAGGGGACACAGTGATGAACAAGGCAGTCCTTGCCCTCAGAGAGCTTACATTCCAGGGGAGGGAAGATGTAAAGAGACAAGCTAATTGGAGATAAAGAGCCAATAGGAAGCTGGTGATATTTTAGTGGGGTCAGTTGAGGACTAGATAGGAAGAAGGAAGCAATCTTCCAGGAGAACATTCCAAGGGGAGGGAACAGCTAATGCAGGAAGCTTGAGCTGGGAACCAGCTTGGATAGACAAACAGACAGCAAGGAAGCCAGCGTGACACAGGCAAGAGGAGAAGGGAACATGACCAGATCAGAGGGGACACAGCCCAGCAGGGGCCACTGAGAGGTGAAGGAGGGCCTCAGACACCTTCGTTTATTGTTGCTGTTGCTATTTTTCAAGTGTAACTAGAAGCCACTGGAGGGCAATAAGCTCCCTATTTTTACCACTCACAGTATGAATTAGTATTCTAAACACTATTTCCTTAAAGACTTCTTAACTTTCAGGAGATTTCTTTGGATGACCTAATGCTATCTGCTACCCCAAATATACTTAGGTATTATATGATCCAAGCAATGGGCCACTCATCTTTCCCCCACCAGGCCTAGTGGAATCTAGAACCTTTGAGAATTTAATAAATAATTCTTCCTTTTGGAACTCACTAAAAATTTGATGTTTAACAATATTTCCCTTTTGCTATTCTACTCCTTTATTTTCAGCTTATACCTTTTTAGAGATACATGAAAATTGATGCTTCTGAATAGAATTTTATCAATTTTAAGGGATATAGCAAAATTTATTTTGACCTATACATTTGCTGTCTCTTTTTAATATTGTTCTTTATTGGGTTTCGGTGGGATTACTGAATTTTAAGTCTAAGTGGTGGTAGGCTATGACCTGTTCCTTCCTGTATGCTATAAATATTCTATTTTTCACTAAAGATAAAATCAAACTAAATTTTAAACAATTTTAAATTAAATCATGAATGTTTTATTTTATATACATAATTGTACATTAATCCATTAAGACTCCATCACCCTTTTTAAATATTGACGGTATGAATTCCTTAGTCTTCTATCAGGGAGATGGCTATGAAAAGAGTATATCTCCGTATACATACTAATAGTCAACTGAAAGTGTGAGAGCAAAACATTTTCTCCATATAGTAGACTGGAAATGGACAGATGGGCACCAGCACTGGGGTTACCCTGGTTAACGTGAGGTTCTAAACAGCACTGGTTAGACGGAACTGCTTCTCCTTAACCTCACCTTCCTTTATTCACTATGGGATCTTGGGAAGTTCACTGGAGGCCTCAGGAATTCCATCTATAAAATGGGGATATTTGCTTGTCTGACAATAGTCATGCAGAATGGACTGCTTTGTGAAGTCCTTTTGGAACCTGTATGGTTAGCCAGGGGGACATTAAATGCACCACAGGTTTAAGCAGAATGGTCCTCAGAACTGAAGCTGTGGATTAATAATTCTTTCCTCCGTTCACTCCTGGCACTCAGAGCCTCAGGTCTTGCTCTGATATTCATGTGTCTTAGGGGGATTATCACCACTCTGCAAATGCAAGATCTTGCTTCCATTAAAAAATTAACTGAGATATTATATTGCAACAGCCTTCAGTTATATTTAGAAATGTACAGAGAAGCATATAAATAGCTACTCTTGGTAGCTTTATTCTAAAGGAACCTTCACTGCAGGGTTTCGTAATGTCGGAGGTAACCAGACTGACAGCTGTGGAGGCATGAGCCTTGGGTGCGTCACTCCCGAAGGGAAGAAGACAGTGAATCCAATTAAAAACATGACAAAGCTGTCACCTCACTCAACTTATTTTCATTATTAGCTGCCTTTTGCCTTTCTATTTTTGCAAAGGAGAGAGTTTAGAGACAATTCATATATTAAATATGCATCAAACTTCAGGGGATGCTTTGCAAACTAAATTGCCAAGGTTTATTTTTTCCCTCCTTACTTGTAAGTATGTTTCATTTTCATTATTACTTTTTTCTGCTTCATTTCATCTGTACCCCCTCCTTTCTTTTCTTAGAAACATTAATTATAGGGATGAACCTTTTTTTTTTCTTTTAGGTGAATAACAGTGAAAAAGAGAGGGAGGTACAGTTGAATGCAGGTTAGGTTTCTGTTCCACACCATCTGGAGTCAGATAAGGCTTTGTTCTATCACCCTGTGATATCAAGAGCCAGAATGTAGGGTTAGCTTCTTTTTTAATGGTACCCTGTGACAGACTCAGAACATCAACTATGCAAATTCAGTAAGTTGATAGCCTTAGTAAGGTTGCTTTATACCATCTCATCAAGTGATCAATCCATAAATATTTTTTGGTTTGACAATAACGTATCTAACACAGAAGGAAGCATTTCATGGAAAAAGGTGCAAGTTCTTCACAATTTTGTTGCTAAGATGAGCCTAAAATTATTATAAAACAAAGAGTATATAATAATAAAACAATCAATGAGTTTTGTGAGCAATCTGAGTTAAGAAATCAAGATCAATGGAGTCATCCAGACACAGTCTTGAAAACCGGGGAGGTATGGCTTAAGTTACCTAATGCTGGATTGGTGTTTGCTGCAGTGGGGGAGAGGGCATGATTCAGATGTGAATCCATGTTATCATTAAGACAGTACCATCAGAAGTTACCTATCAAGAATAGCAAGTTTCTGGAAGATAAAAAAGAACCTGTAAAGAAGGGGTTGGTTTTTACAAAAGTGGATTTGGAAATATCTAGAATGAAGGACATATTTCTTCTCAAGAGAGTGCCTAAGAGAGACAGGCTGTCATTCAGAGCTTATCTGTTCTTAAGTAACCAACAATTTAAGATGTTATTTAGTCTAATTTACTATGATACGATGGTTAAAATGTAGTAAATAAGAAGAGCAGAGTGTAGCAAGAAGGAGCCAGAGGACAAACCAAAAGTAAGTCGTAAAGACAGAAGGAAAAAAATGTACAAAATAGAAGACAAGAATGCAAAAAGAGTTGTCTGAATCCATTCAGGGAAAATTAGCACCCCATATGGTGATACACTCTGAGGGACCATATAGTGTAATAATACAAATTTTTACCTACAGTAATTGCTAATAAGATATGCTCAAAATCATGACTAAGAAAATCTTTCATGATGCTTAATAGTACATCAGAGTAAAGCTAGAATTATTCAACTAAAAATAAGTATGATGTGTTTTTCATTATATTTTTTTAAAAAACAGTCTTAAGAAATAATTCAAAACACTTACCATACGACCCAGGAATCAATTCTTAGGTATTTACCCAATAGAAGTAAAAACTTAGGTTCACACAAAAACCTGTACACAAATACTTAGTGTTTTTATTCATAATTACTGAAAATTGTAAGCAACCTTCAACTGGTGAATGGATAAATAAACCATGGTACATCTATACAATGGAATACTACTTAGAAATGAAAGGAATTAACTATTAACATGTACAAGAACATGGGTGAATCTCAAACAATTATGTTAAGTGAAAGAAACAAGAGTAAGACGTTATATACTGTAGGATTATATTTATATGACATCCTGAAAAGGCAAAACTATAGGGACAGGAAACAGCTAAGTTGTCAGAATCTAGGAGTAAGGAAAGAGATCGATAAAACGGCATATTTTGGATGTAAAGAAATGTTCAATGACATGCAGCCCGAAGGTGGCAGATCCAGGATTTAAATTTAGGCCTGCCTAATTCCAGATTCACTGACAATGATAAATGTTCTATATCTTGATTGTGTTGGCTACACAACTGTGGTGGTTACATAACTGAAAGTGTTTATCAAACCTCATAGAACCAGAAACTAAAAGTGGTGTCTTTGACTCTACGTAAAGTATGCCACAATTTTAACAAAATCAGTTCATTCTCTGATTTGTAAATGTTGAAGCATTAAATATGTCTGTTGACTGAGTATGACTAGGGTACCACTCTTATATCTTGGCTATCCATTCACTAGGTGGTCCCTATTGCATTTCTCTATCATTCCCTATGCACAGTTCAGTAGACTAAGAGAAGCTTACCATTATCTGTGCTTATTTCTTTCTCTGTTTGACCCGTCAAGGATTGACTCTATATAAAAATTATTTTTTAAATACATTCATAGCATCTTGAACCATAGACTCAAGATAAAATAGTTCCTCTCTAGTGTGTTGAAAATGTTGTATTTTATCTAGAAACATTTGCTTAGATCTGAATCTAGTTTGTCCAGTAATAGCTGAATAGTTGGACATTAGATAGACAGATAAATAGATATTCTTATAAAATTCAATATCCAACTACTATGCTAGATTCATAGAAAGATAAATATTTGAATTAAACTCTAGTAAGACACAAAGGACAAAAATAACAACATCTACTATTTACGGAGCACTTGCTATGTGTCACACATTTTGCAAAGCTATTTACACGTTTTTAAGCTTGAAAACTCCCCAATGAGGTAGGTGATCTAATTCCACACTAGAACATTTAGCATTTGCCCCATGACACATAGCTAGTAAAAGTGCAAGTCTGAGATTGAAATTCAGGCCTAATTCTAGGTTCTTGAAACACAATGATGGAAAATTTAAGAGTCTACCACAAGGTAGACTGTGGAGAATATTGTAATAGAGGAAAAGGAATCTGTAGGAAAAAGGATGTCCTTCCAGGAAGACAGGGCTTGGAGCTGGCCCCACAGGAGGATACAACTTATATAAATAAGGTGAAAAGGAGGACTCTGCCAGCAGAGGAGACAACCACTTCTACTCGAAAATTTTCTAGCTAATGTCCAGTTGAGAGTGTGATTTCCCCTATGGTCAGGATCTTCTCTAACTCACAAAAGACCTAAGCCTGATTTCTGGGCAGTGTAACATAACTTCTGTGAAAGGGCACCAAGCTAGGTTTGTAGCCCCACATTCAACACTTGAAAATCCCATCTCCAGGGGCAATGATACAACCCAACTGGGCCTTAGCTCCCTCAACTGTGAAAAAAGTTCGATAATAATATGATCTGCCCTGTCTACAGTTTTGGATTGTTGCAAGGATAAAATTACATTATACATATATATGAAATAAATTTCAAACTCTAATGATAGCACATAATGGAACAATTTAAGGAAAGACTATTAAAAAACTCTCCATATCCTGCTTTCCTTGCCTGGCTTCACCAGACGGACAGTGTGAAGGGCAGCTCTAAATCAGTGTGGAGCTGAGAGAAAATGGTGGCAATGGATGCAGACATGTTATGAGGGTTCATAATGTTCACTATCGACAGTACACGACTTAAGATAGTTCAACTTAAAATTTTTCGACTTTACGATGGTGTGAAAGCAATACACATTCAGTAGAAATCATACATCAAATTTTGAATTGTGATCTTTTCCCAGGCTAGTGATATGTGGTACAATCCTCCATCTTGATGCTGGGCATTGGCAACTCCCAGTCAGCCCTGTGATCACAAGGGTAAACAACTGATACACTTAGAACCATGCTGTACCCATAGGAAGATTCTGTTTCTCACTTTCAGTACAGTGTTCAATAAATTGCATGAGACATGCAACACCATATTATAAAATAGGCTTTTGATTAGATGATCTTTCCCAGCTGTAGGCTAATGTCAGTGTTCTGAGCACATTTAAAGTAGGAGAGCCTAAGTTATGATGTTTGGTAGGTTAGGTGTATTAAATGCATTTTCAACTTTCAATATTTTCAATTTAAGATAGATTTATCAAGATGTAATCCCATTGTAAATTGAGGAAGATCCGTAGCATGAGAAAGTGTGAAGCAATGGAATTTTCGACATATTTTCCTTAGATAAATTACAACTACCAACAAAACTTGCAGACTTTTAACATGAAAGTCTGGTAATGTAGTAACACCTGGGGAATACATTTTTACATAGAAAAGCTGTCAGCAACAGATACACTCTTTTGAGATAAACATTTTAGCATTTCACGATGCACATTATTTAAAAATAAGAAAAAGACACTTTGTTCTGGACCTGGCAAGACCCAGAGGGAGCAACTGTGTCTGGAAACAAAAGTCAAGACCGCTGTTACCTGGCCTACCTCTGAAGAGCAAACCAACTAAGCCCCCACCGTGATGAAGTTTTCATCTCTGGCATTCTATTTATTTACATTCTAGGTCCCCAAAAGCAAAGAGGGGAGCATTGCCCTGCCACTAACACCAGAATTCCAGGCCTTTTATGACACCACCCCTTACCTTGATTATGTAGCCATCCTACCTATCATGTCTAGAATAAAGTAACGCCTTTTTTTCATTCAACAAATAGTTACTGAGTCCCTATTAATTTCCAGGAACTGGATTAGATCTGGGGCTAACAGTGACCAAGAAAACCATGTTTTCCCTCATAAACTTGGAAGCCACAAAAGACTAATGTCGTATAGAGAATATATGTAAAAGTACCTAAAATTTTGCTTGACTATAATATACAATGCATTTGTAGCGATGAAACAATAATATTAACTAATATTGGTTTTTTACAAAATAAAGACAATACTTGTGCCATAAAAAAAATGAAAAATTTATAATCCAAATAGTTGAACATCACTGACAGGGTGTTTGTAGCATTTAGAATTCTCCTTAAGTCTCAATCTAGAAGTCCTGTTACTTTGATCCTGTCAGTGGCAACCGAATAAATGATACATCTAAATAAACGGATCTACAGAGACCTTATTCAAAATGGCAGGCGTTGCTGATTTAAATGAAACACAATCCACCACAGCAACTTGAAACTTTTCCTCCTCACAGTTGAGTAAAGTGATGTTCATTTCCAGAAAAGAAACACTGCCAGAAACATATAAGAGAAAGTAGGCTGTCATTTCTGAAAAGCAACTGAAAAAAAAACCCAAAAGGATTATCACATCATCTCCAAATCCGTCAAAATGTAAAATCTAGGCATATTAATCATCAGGCGACAGTGATAGAGTAATGTCACTAATGTATATACTATGGGTAAAGAAGAGAAACTAGAAATTTTTGATATCACAAATATATATCAAGGAAATACAGACAAGACTTAACAGCTGCTAAATTTCAATAATATTTAGTCTTTTATTATTAAGAAAATATATTACCTTACTGCTTTTGTTTGTCTGAAATAAGATGGATGACAAGTAATAGAACACTTATAAAAAGGGTACTGTATCGTTTCTCATCTTAGTCAAGCCAGAAAGTAACTACATTTTTCAAGAAAGAATTCTTTCAGCAAGCCTCTCTTTAGTGCTATTATAAGCAGTGTAATATACTGAGATAAATGTTAAGTTATTAACATAACTGCTTCAGAAGTTGTATTTATTTTCCATCTTGTATGTCTCAAACACTTCAAAATTCTGTCAGAATTTCTGTTTTAAAAATCAATGTGACAATGATAGCTCTTGAAACATTATTCTACGTTTTAGTCAGAAAAAATGCCCTAGGAAGAAATTTTAAAAAATAACCAAAACTTTGCAGATAATCTTTTTTGGCAAATATTTGTGATTCTTTAGGCATAGGACATCGGTTAAGGCAAAGTGGTATTGTGTATAGTGCCTAGTTTTAGAATTGTCAGTTCTAAAACTTTGCTTCAATGCTGGATGTATTTTGTTTCCATATTTCAATTTTTCACGCTGAAATATTTTCTCCCTCTAAACCTCTAATGAGAAGTATTGTTTAATACAGAATGAATGTGCTGGAGTACTTTCTTTGAAACCCTGCAGTCAACCCTTTGCTTATAACTTTCTAATAAAAAAAAAACCCCACATACTTCATTTTCCCTAAAGAGCAGCATGAGATTTCCAATCCTTTGCTTGAACACATAAAATATTAAGAGCCAATTTTCAGCTGCACCTCTGTCACTTCCATTATCATTCTACACGTCCAGAGGTGATAATGGACTCTGTAAATTGCAGTCTTTCTCCATCCCAGACCACTGACGGTTTCACCAGGGGACAGTTCCACACAAAGGGTGGCCCAGATGTATGTTAATGGCACTGAGCAGCAAGCGGCAGACACCCCCATACAAGATAATGCGATGTGTTACCCAGAGGAAACACAAAATGAGCAGAAAACAATTTCCTTAGGAATTCAGTAAAACCAACAACAACCTATTCTTGCCCACAAATCAAATGTGTAACACCATCTTCACAGAACCCTGGAAACAAAGGTTTAAATATCCTCCTCACACCCCACCTGTGAAGGAATTGTCTGTCTACACCAATACAGAATGAGGACTCGTGGACACTGACGTTTAAAAATTATGGAAAAGGTTGGTATTTTGCACCAAATTTTTTTAGACATACCAAACAGATCTCCCAGCCTTCGCAGAATTCCCTTCAAACATGAAGTGAGAGAAAGGGTAAGGTAAAGGAAAATGCCTATCTCATCCACTGTGGAAATGATACCCACCTCTCTCTATGGTGGGCAATTTATCTACCAGAAGCAGCTGTCTTGGAGGAAACTGAATGGGGTTGACACTGGGGTTTTAAATAACCCTGTTTCCCACTATCCTAAGCAAAATAAAAATTATATTTTAGGGAAAATATACAGAAGGAAGTGATTTGGACCTAACTTTTCCCCCTTTCCACAGGCACTACTCTATTTGTCTCGCTCTAGCATGGGGTGAGCGTTCACGGACTGAACACACCTGACTGAGTCCTGATGCTCTGGGTAATGGGGTGGAGCTGGGGTTGGAAGACAAAGGTTGTGCCAAGAGGAAAGAACGCCTAGAGAAAGAAAAGAGACAGAACAAAATCAGATTGCATTGCCCAGATAATTAATTGCAGCTCTTTTACATATTAGACAATAACACACATGATTCATAATCACTGCTATATGCTAATAAAGCTAAATGTTGGATAGATCAAGGTAAGATCAATTTTAATTCTACAAACACATTCTGGGGCCAGTTCTATATTCTTCAAAGTAACCTCAGGAAAGCCAGACTACAAAAACAAAATAACACACACACACACACACACACAAAGAGAAAGAAAGAAGAAAAGAAGAAAAAAAGAAAAGAAAAGGAATCCAGTGTAATCATTTCTCTATTTATTAAATGAAGGTCAACATACTCTCAGTGAGCTTCACCTCTTCACTCCTCCCATCCCACTCCCTTCAGCAAACAGCAAGCACTCAAACGTACACAGGCCGTGTGCTAAGCAGGGCAAAAATGAAAAAGGTCCCCCAGTGACGACAGTCTTGAAGTGAAGACAGACAGGTAAGCAGATATCACAATACAGTGTGGTACTTGCTATCGGAACGGTATCTAAAGGCTGCTGCTGATGACACTTCACCATCTGCCAGAGTTCTCAGGGCCTATTCTTAGGATTTTACATCCTACTCCTCCATATCTCTTTCCTCACGAAAAATGAGGCATAAAATCAATGCATAAATTGAATTTTAAATTTACACATAAATATTTACGATTAAAACCACTGAAATCCAAAATTAGGCAAATCCACAGGGACTGGAAGCATATTAGTGGTGGCCCAAGGAAGGGAGGAGACAAGAATGAGTACTTTAAGGGTACAAGGTGTTCTTTCGGATTATGAGACAGTTTTGAAATTAGAGAAACACTGCACGAAATGCTACTGAACTGTAGACTTTAAATGGTTAATTGTATGCTATGTGAACTTCATCTCAGTTAAAAAAAACAACCAAAATACTTCATTTAAAATTTTGTGGCACTGTTTGAAATAGTAATTGTGAAAAATCACAAAAATTTACAGGATCAAGCAATCTCTCCTATCTGTTTTTCTCTTCATTACTCTCCACATGTAGAAAATTGTGTGATTCTCTTTGGGAAAAAATCAGAAACTTTTAATATACTTGGGTAATTAGAGCAAAGTTAATGTCTCCAAGACACTTTTTAAAGTTCATAAGATTGTAATAGTACAGTAGCATAACAGGAGGTACCATGATTACATATGTCAGTCTTCTCAAAAACTTTCTTTCCTATGAATTTTTAATGAAGCAAGTAATTTTTCAGGGTCATTGAGAGAGCAAGCAGTTATTCAGACATTAAATTTGTTCACAGTTTCTTGGCAGCTTTGCAAGAAAACAAGCAAGTGGGATTTGTGGAGGAGGGGAAATGGTGTGCTGAAGAAGATGTGAATTAGAAGTACTATATAATTAACTGCGGGCATGGATGAGTCACTCTTTAACCTGGCAGGAAATATCTAGGTGTTCTTGAACATAGAATGGGACTTAGAATTTACCATTTTTCCTGGTTGCTATCGTGGTTAATAACATATACCTCTATTTCTGAAGTGTCTACCTCTGTAAAACTCATTTTCTAATGATTTGAACATATCACTATCCAAATATCTGCAGCTGTAATGTTTCACAATTCAGTCTACGGAAAGAACATTAAGAAAGACACACTTGTCAATATTTGCAGCCCAGAATGAGACAGTCCTCAAAAACTTGAAAATAAGAAATTATATTGCCTTCTTAATGTTAAACTATGAAATGGAAACGTAATGGCATAAGAAAGGGGTACACAAAATGTATATATGTATTAAAAATAGTGTTTCAATCCCTGGAGATGGCAGAGGACCGTTAATCATCCATAGATCATATTAAAAGAGTGTCACAGAGGTCAATATTCAAAGTATCTTTCAAACATTGTTCAGGAGAGTATGAATTTTGGGCAGTAAACTTTAAGAATTTCTTCCCATTGGCAAAGTCATGTCTCAGCTGGAGATAGATGCAGGGGTTTCAACTGTTCCCTTTCCATTAACAAAATCTTCTCTACTGCATTTAGTGTCCATCTGTAACGGCCCAAAGCCATATGATTTATATAATTCTCCTTGCCCTGATTCCAAGCAACCTTTATTTCTTATTTCTCCATGCATATTTGCCTACTGAGAGAAAATGCTTTTGTCATACAGACCTTGATATTCTTGTCCTTGAGATATTCGTTTTTATTGTACATGAATAACTTGCCATTCTATATGATTTGACTTCCCATGTATCTAGACTATAGGAAGAGAATGCACCACCATGGTGCATGGGAGCATTCCACTCCATGTAATGGTTGCCCTTTTTCTTTTAAAGTGGAATTTGATTTGATATCTCAGTATACCCATGAAAGAGGACTGAATTCGCTGGCATCTAAAACCACAAGTGTGAGACCCAGGCCCTTGATGCTAGTTTATTTGCTAAGAGAATGGTTGCTGCCCCATGAGGCTTGTGGGTGACAGCTGGGGGCCTTGTCCCTGGTGAACAACACATAGCCCCCTATATTGCTGTGTGACTGCATGTAGAGGTGACTGTTCCCCCCAATTTTAATTGCTGTGTGCACCATGGTAATGATTATAATAAGGCAAAGAAACATCAATTCAGAATATAATATTAACAGACGAAGCAAACCACCAACCACCTAAGAGAGATTAAAACCACAAAATTAAGAGAAGAAAATCTGTTCAAGTAAAATAAAATTAGAGGGTAAGTTAATTTCACATTTAAATTCTCTGGGAATGAGGATGGTATACGAGTAGGATAAGAGGATTGCAGGAAAGTCAGTTGTAGGGGTTGAGAGCTCATGGAGTTGAAGGAACTTAACCTTAGTGATTATAGAAACAGACTAACTTGCTTTGAAAAACTCACCTGTCCTAAGTCTGTACATTGTCACTGACTGTGTCATTAGGATTTACTTTTTTGTGTATGTGTGAGGAAGACTGGCCCTGAGCTAACATCTCTGCCAATCTTTCTCTACTTTGTATGTAAGATGCCACCACAGTGTGGCCTGATGAGCAATATGTAGGTCTGCCCCTGGGATCTGACCCTGCGAACCCCAGGCCACCAAACCAGACTGTGCGAACTTGACTACTATACCACAGGGCCAGCCCCATGAACTTTCTTAATTTGAGGATGAAAGAGCTTAATTTGATTCTGATGTTCAATATAAATCCTGAAAAAAAGGGAATTATTTTTTTAGACTTGACTTTCAGATAACAGGTATTGCCTGATTTATGAAAAAAAATTCTTGAAGCCAAGATATATTAAAGAAATTACAAATACACAAGGACTTATCCAAAATTTGGACGTTGGAAATTTCAGATAAATTGAAGTGGGTGAAGTTATGTACTTACATATAAAGAGGAAGCTTGTTTTTTTAAAAATATAATTACATATTCTGTTATATTTAATAGGCATAACACATACCTTGATAAGAGATTTAAACAAATACTATTAAAAGATTGTTTCCTATGCAAATATGAAATAGGGATTTATTTGTTTAGAAAATTAAAAACAAATGAGAGTATTTCCTAGTCATGAGTACTTAAAACCAAAGAAATTGAATGAGTAACATGAGCAATAAAATAATACACTCATCTCTAATTTCAGTGCTGTCAGAAAATTCTACACATTTTTAGATACTTAACAGACTCTTGAAAGAATTATAAATTAATTGACATAATTTAAAAATACCTTTACCTACATGTTCATGCACACATTTAAAAAAAAAATCTATGTCACACTCTTCAATATTGTTTTTTAAATTCATTCAACTTGAATTCAGAAACATTAGGAATAGCACTCGCTTTCTCTTATTTCCTTTTTTTTCAGACCTGTTATGTACACTGATTATAAATAAATCTTCTTTAAAAGAAGAGAAGGCAACCATTTTCCACATAGAGTACAGATTCGTCCAGGGTGTGATATACTCTTTTAAAAAATGTATTTCTTGAAACAAGTAAATATGAACATTAACACCTTCTCTTGTCCTCTTTATCTATCTGCCAAATTTTGCTGTCAAAGAATTGTGGTGACCACATCAAACACTCTTACCACCTCTGTCACTTTCCATTTGTCTGGGAAAAGCACAAGCGATAACACTCTAAGGAACCAAGAAGACAACAGCACACAGCTTAAATTTAGGCTTCGGGTCTACACTCACCTTTCCTATTTGTCTGCTTTTAATGCTGTTAATATTTCAGCAGCTGCGGTACTGCAGTCAAAGTGAAATTTTTATCTATTTGATTCTGAATCCTTAGTCACAGACTTTGCAGCAAAAGAGAGAGTCTGAGAGAGAGAGAGAGTTTCCCTTTGTAAGAACTGACAGCTAGCAAGAAAATGGGGACATTAGTCCTTTGACCACAGGAACTGAATTCTGCCAACAACTAAAGACTTCGGATGGGGACATGAGCCCCTGATTGGATTGCCCCACACGCTGGACACCTTGATTTCAGCCTGAGGAGACTGGGCCAACCCATCCCTGGAGTTCCATCTTACAGAACTCAGAAATCTGAGCAAGTTTTCTTTGTGGTACTAAACTAGAAGAATCTATCCTTAGAAGTGAGTCCAAAATCTCCAGACTAAGATCAGTTTGTTTGCTTTATAGGAACAGGAGAAAAAAGTGAATAGCATATCATATATGATAGAGCATCTGGTGTTTAAAAATATTTACTTATGGAGATATCTTTGTGTTTTTATATACATGTCTTTCATGTTTCTGTTTCTGCTTGAACATGTGGGGGGGTATGTGTGTGCACAGTTTATCCACTCAATTATAATTTTATTACATTGCTTCAATGCAGTTTACAAGGAAATGAGGCTCCAAATTGATCATTATTAATCTGGGGCCAGAAATCTTTTTTATGGGCTTAAGAATTTCAAACTAACAAAAATGGAATCTAGGGTAGGAACGAACAGGGCTGCCCCATAATGCTACATTTTAAAATATTACAATAATATTTAAATATTACAATAATATTTATTACATTAAATATTACTTTTAAACTCTGTTCTGGCCATGAAATAGGAGTCACTGAGCTAAAAAGAAGGTTTAGGGGACATCTGTATCATATCTTTCTACCAATAGAGTTTTTGCTGAATACGCTTTTTCTGTTAGGTGAAAAACAAACATGACAATAGAATTTTTTGTTGTTTCCCCTGCATATCGGTTTCTATTTTCACAGAAGTTGACTAACATACTGCTCTAGTTTGCCTTTGCCATTCCTTCCTTTTTCTTTCTAAAACTATAAAATTTCTCTCTCATTTTTTCCCTCTCAACCTGAAAATATATAGCCCCTTCTCAGAGCTAACTGCAGAAATAAAAGGACTCAAGTAAAATCTCTTCTAAGGCCTTTCAAAATCAAAACTCTTATCTTTTCAGGATAGGTTGATTATAAAAATATGCATTCTCTGTCAGACAAGTAATTGGTACTCACAGAATTTTTGTTTAAATGAATAATACTGATGAAATTTTATTGAGGATTTACTAAAGCTTTATACGTGTTGCCTCCTTTAATCCAACGATTCAGTGAGGAAGCATTGCGATTACTATTGTTTAATAAAACACTGAAGTTCACGTGGCCCCAAAATTTAAATGGTATGGCAGGAATTTATAACCAACAGTCTAACTTTTATCCACTAATATATAAATGAATGAATGAATTCCAAAATTACAACTTCCTTTGGCTTGCTCTGAAAAGATTTCTGACTTCTCTTATTCTGCAATTCCAGAAAATTTATGAGGACATTCCTAGCACCTTTTCGTTTATACCCCAGCTCACCGCCTAGGAATTTTCCTGGGTTATTTACTCACTACATCTATTTCAAGAAAAAACATAAAATTAAAAGGAAGCCTGTGTCCCATTTGAAAATTTTCTTTGATTAGAGGCAAAAGAGGCACTTTAGAGTTACAGGCAAAAGTTCAGTGTTTCCCCCGTCCCTTCCAACTCTTGAATTTCCCTTCAAATCCCTAGTCTCTCCCTATGTTTAATATAGTAAAGTACACTTGAAATTCAAGTCCTATCATACGGCTTCATAATTGTTACTTTATGTTCTTTCCTATAAGAGTTGACTCTGAAAATGTACAAAATCATTCAGTAGATTGACCCTGTATCATTCCAGTAATCACTGTATTAAAAGTCCCTGAAGGTCCATTAAGGTATCAGACTATTCTGGCTCCAGACCTGCCATTGTCTATTTTGGTTCAATAATGATTATGCACATGTGATTGACTGAGAATATATCAGACTCATAAGTCACATTGTAAATGGACAAAATACAATAAATGTATACAAATAGACTATAATTACAACCCAGTTCAATATAATACATTTGATAAACTTCTTTAGAAGTTATAAATATTCTAACAACCTTGTAGATGACTCTGCCCACAGTTTTATCAAGGATAATAGAATTGGAGGCAGAGCAGTTAATGTGGGCTCCAACTCCTTCAGAAGTAAATGAGGGACTTGAATGTGGCATTAGATCATATCACATTGCCATGATGGTGGACCAGGTGATCGCAGCATGGCCTGAAAGCATTCCCCTAAAAGACTCCCACACAAGAGAGCAACCATTTATTGTGATAATATTTATCGCAATACAGTGTCGTGAACACATGCATTCCTTGAAATAACACTGTTCTCAACTTTGTGTGCAACTAGCACTCTTAGAAATATCTTTCCGGGCTGGCCCAGTGGCCGAGTGTTTGAGTTCACAAGCTCTGCTTCGGCAGCCCAGGGTTTTGCCGGTTCTAATCCTGGGTGTGAACATGGCACTGCTCATCAGGCCATGCTGAGGCAGTGTCCCAAATAGCAGAGCCAGAAGGACCTACAACTTGAATACGTAAGTATGTACTCAGCAGCTTTGGGGAGAAGAAGAAAAAAAAAAACCAAAAGAAATATCTTTCTATGTTTTTTTCAATAATTTTCTACATGTGTAACATATTTATCAGTTACTCATGGATTAGGAGTTTGTATGAACTAAAATTCATATAACATTAAGCACCTTACCAATTATTTTAAACAGCAATTGAAGTTATTTTTCATAATAGTCAATCAGTCAAAATATACTGACAGGTACTAACTTCTGATTCCATTTGTTTCTTGTGAAATTGAATTGTTATTTGAACCAAATACAAAAAAACTGCATTTTTGAAAAGGGATAAGTGTAATAAGCTACAAGAGCTTCCCCAACAGGACTGTGTGTGAGTAACTACACAGTACAAGCCTGCTTCTGAAACTGTCCATATGGATGGTATCAAATTCAAACTTTTTTTTTTTGGTGAAGTGTAAAGAATTTTTCAAATTCCCTTGCGATAAACTTGCTTTTTCAAAAGTACTATCCATTTATACATATGGATACACAAATACTAAATTTAAAATTATAATTATTTTATGTTATACATTTATATATAAAATACAAATATGTATTTATAAACATAACATATAAATATATTTAATAGCATTATAAAAACTTTTCTCTGTAGAACAATGTCAGCAGTTAGCAACGTGCTTGTTTCTCTTTGAATGGCAACTGTTTACGGATCTTAATTACAGCTACAAAATCCCTTTTGCCAAATGATGTAGCATAATGATGGAAGTGACATCCCATCATATTCATAGGTCCACCCACACTCAATGGAGAGGATTCTACAGGGTGTCTATACCAGGGGGAAGTCACCTTGTGAGCCATCTTAGAATTCTATCTACCACACACGTAGACAAAAGATGCTTATTGCTTACAAGAATTATAAACAGTGTAACATTTTCTACACAGGCACAATAGCTGGTTTAAAATATTTCAGATATTTTCTGATACTCATCATATTACATTCTGGAAAGCTACATTTTATTAATAGAAAATATTCATAAATCTTAATTTTAACTTATTCACAGTGACAACTCTTCTACTTAGTTGAGTACTCTAATGATATAAACAGATCCTCTGTTGATTCTTTCAGAAAGACTTGAAGGGAAGACTTCTTAATGTAGAATATCTCCTCCTCCAAGGACAGTGTAAGGCTTGAAATTTATAATAACCCACTTCCTATTAGACTGATTGTTCCCATAAAGTTAAGGTGTGATACAGTTCTTTTCCAACATGGAGCAGAAGGCAGGAATGAGTCGAGTAGATGTCAGAGGAGAGAGATTAGAGAAAGCAGTTGTCGCTTTCCTTGTGATTAATGTACTGTATTATGAACACATTATGATCAAATGTAGGTGTAAAAATATTCTCCTAAGTAAAATGATAAACTATTGTTGGCTCATTCAAAATACAATTAAAATCCAAAGAGAGAGAATCAAGTATTCACATTAATCTAAATACCATTTCCATTTTACCTGAGAAACATTATTTCAAGGTGATAAATGGAAATAACACTAGTGTTAAAAATAATACATTTGCATTATTTTCTGGTCAGTTAAGTTGTTTCTATCACATTATCCTTAGTTTTTTTTCTATAAAAAAAACGCTAAGACAATAACTCTGAGTCTTTAATTGGGCAAGTCCACCTTCAGCATACTGTTGCCAGTGCTCTTTCAATCCCTTGTGTAACCCAGCGCCTGCCACGAAGGAGGAAGTCAAAAAGAGCTGACTTCAGGGTGACTATCAGGGTGATGATATGGACGATGCTTACAACGCTGCTGGTAAAATCAGACTCCTTTCCCAGCTAACCCAAAATATCCTTTCATATGCAGAAACTTAGCCAAATAAGAGAAAACATTTCTTTGCTTCTTTTGATTTTCTCATTTTTATCTTGTGGTTATACGATTGGCAGTTGGAACTATTCATTGACTTTTTATTTGTTTACTGATTCCCACAATCCTTTTCTCAGTCAACTTGATAGAGCTTTGGGGTGTTTTACGTGAGGGAATAGAGAGAAAATGATATGCTGTAATACCATAAAATATAACCACATTCGAAATTGGTTATTGCTGCTTTTTAACTGTTATTGAATGGGCAAAATATTTCCTCAATATTTGCTCAATTTCCCTCCTTCTCTCTACAGTCATGTATCACTTAACGATGGGGATACGTTCTGAGAAATGCAATGGTAGGCAATTTCATTGTTGTGGGAACATCATAGAGTGTACTTACATGAACCTAGATGGTACAGTCTAATACACACCTAGTCTATATGGTACTAATCTTATGGGACCACCATCTTATGTGCAGTCCGTGGCTGACCAGAAATGTTGTTATGTAACACATGGCTATATAAATACCTCCTGTTTGACATAAGTGTGTGTATACAGATTATACCTAAGTGAATACACAGTAAATAATTTATAAATTTAAACAATGAAAAATGGAACATTCAAACCAGTCATAGGATAATGGCACAAGGTAATGGCACTATGGATTTATTTATAAATTCAAGAAATATTTATTGAGTGATAAATATGTTCCAGATACTATATTAGGCATTGGGGACAAATTCACAAACCAGACCCATTCCTGCCAGTAAAGGCCCTTATCAGCTTAAAAGCATGCTACCGGAGAACATGGGCAAGTTAACCTCGAACCTAAAAATGAAATCCTCAGGAAGAATTCCTAGTTCAAGGGTAAGTTACCGTAATACGGAAACACAGAGGAGGCAATTCTGTCTAAAGGGAAACACAGGGAAATCTTTCTGGATGATTTCAGAGTAAGAATTAACCCCTGTAAAGTTTTAGATCTTTCCCCCCCCAAAATCAATTATCATTAGCATGTATCATGGGTTTATGGGGTTAATCATTTAAAAACAACTTACGCAAGTGATTTTCTTCCAATGTATTCAAATAAGCAATGAATGGCGTTCCTCTTGTTGATAGGTATATTTAAAAAATTTAAGTGTACGTTTAAGTGTACTCTTTGATTCTCCAGATTACATGATTAAGGTAGATAGTCAAATTACATACTGCAAAGTCAATACATACATCCAGGCATTTGAACCAAAAAAACACACGGTTGGTGAACAGTTAGGGGTCATGAAGGGGTGAAGGCCTTGAGGCTGCTCTGCTAGTCTTCAAGTCTTTGAGGGTGGCAGTGTCTTTGATCTGTCTGCCTTTGAAACAAGGAAACCTGGAACTATCTCAGATGCTCATTTGATCTGTTTCTGGCAGGCCACGTAGTCCTTCAGCTGCCACCCTCAAACATGCTATGTTCGTGCCATAGGCTAAACTTTGGGCTTTCATGTTGGAGAAAAACCAGACTTCCAGTCACATGGAGGGCTAAAGAAAGGGCTGATGCATAAGGTCAGTGACTGGAGTGGCAACCAGGCTGTGGGATCTGATGCAACCTCCGCACGGGGGAGAAGTGGCCACAGGAACTATAGAAGCATCAGTAACAAGTGAGAACAAGAAGCTTCTGCTGCTTAGAGGCAGGCTGCTAGGGAAGAAGTAGGGGCAGGAGAGGTCTCAGCTTAGGAAGACACCAGGCTTTCCTGATTTAAAGGGCAAGAAGCCTAACTGTGCAATGAGCGGTGAACATGGAATAAGGCGCAAGCAGAGGTGGAAGCTCAGGTCACAAACCCTGAGGAAGAAGGATGCAGGAAACCATTGTAATGGAAAGCAGGAAAATGGAGCACGGAGCAGAGGACAGAGCTGGAAGCTAGGGAGTCTCAGTACTGAAAAATCCTCCAAGAAAACCTCTGAGTAACCTACATTACATACATGACTTGTGAGACAGAGAGAGCATAATGGGGCTTATGGAAACGTGGGACATAACAACTCTCAGATTACTGTAAGTGTAAAATCTCAGCCTGTGCCTTATAGCAACATTTACATCTGTTTAACCAATCATTCATGTACTCAACAGGCCTAAGTTGACTCAATTTCAAACCATAGTGTTGGATACTGCATACACAAAGATGAATAAGAAACATGTCCTGCCCTCTGCGGACAGTCTAGCGAGGGAAAAAGCTATGTGAACAAGACAGAGATTTCCGTTCTAAGTACTTTAAAACTCTACAACTATATTACTAAATTATTAACATTCAGTTAAATGATGGAGCATTTTAATAAAGTAAGTGCTGACCCTTACTGTAAATGAGCTTTCTCAGGAAGGGTAAAATGAAATACAACAATATCAGTCCTTCTATAGAAGCTGAAAAGATGAGTTTACATAGAGAACAACATGCTTTATTATTCACAAGCTGCCATTTTTATCACATCACAGCAAAGTGTTGGATATGTGCATGACGAGAAACATCTTATTTTATTGACCCAATAAAATCTGTTTGGAAACTCTTGACACTGAACCACACCATAAGGTTCATCTAAAAAGCTCTGTATTGGTTTACTTTTAGGGAAAAATATTTGGTGAAGGCTAAGTCGGCCTGCTGGGGGGAATCGGCATCATTGGCAGGCTGCACGATAATGAATTGGTTCCTACAGAAATGGAATTGTTACTGTTCGTTTTTGTCATTTAAAGTTGATTCATGTGCTGTATCTGGCATTTTAATCTTAGCATTTGAGAGCCATTCCATCTTTCTTTAAGACATGAGAATTAGTCAAAGACAGTTAAAGACGACAAGTATGGAGCACAGTCTCATTAAGAAGAGTCTGATTAGAGAAGTTTCTTTCCAAGCCTTACGAATTATTATTTGGCAGTATCCTGTACGGTTTGTGAAAGGCTTTTTTAAGCTAGAAAAGTAAGAGAATCTAAAATAGTGCTATTTTAAATTCTTTAACTTAAGAACATTATTGCATGTGCTCATGCATTATCCACAGAAAATTTAATTACATATAAGGTAAAAGTTCACTAATAATACTTCTAAATGTCATAGATCATTTCTTAATTATAAGTAAATTCACATTATTCTTTAATTGAAATGATTTGTGGGAATTATTTGTTTTAATTTCTCTTATAAATCACTGTCTTATTTTCTTACCATGAGCATGAAAAAAACTCCAAGCAGGCTTATGTTTCGACCTGAATTCATTGAAGGTGTCTTCCCACCTATCTTTCCGGCAAGTTGTGAAACTAAAGAACACTTTTTTAAGTAAATAAATATAAGAATGACTTTTAGAACTTAGAACATTTACCAGTTTTCTGAAAGGGGTTAAGTACTAAATTTCAACTTTGGGCAAAATAAGTGAACCTGAAGAGTTCTAATGTTCAAATAAGGCAACTGGGTATTAAATAATGAAAAAGAAATTCTTTTGGAGCCTTTCACAGAAAGATGATCTGGGCTGAATGTGCATCCCCAGCGACGGTGAGAAACATGTGACCCGAAGTCCCACATGAAAGCTGCACGGGTCGCCTGCGGGCTGTGTTAAGTGAACAATAAAAAATTTAAAACGAACGGCCACAAAGACTTAGGAACACTCAAGAGGAGAAGTGGATGAGTCATTTTGAAGAGATGCTGCATGTCATCCATCCGTGTCAGGGAATGGCTTCTCAAGCCATATGGCAGCCAGTAACTTCCATCTCCAGAAAAATGAAGGAATGTGGAGGATTTACCACGAAAACTGTCATATCGACACACTTTGAGGTGGAAAATTATCCAAATTCTCTAATGTAATAAAAAAAGATTAGAATATGTAGTCTCTTGAGTCCCTTTGAACTCTCAAATTATAGAAATCATTGTGTTACACTACAATATTGTATGGGATTCACGGAAAGTTCTAGCTGCGTCAATATGCATTGCCCTTCCTTCCATGTAGGAAGGAAGCCAGATAGTCCTCTCACTCCTAGCCTTCTGAACAGAGTTGGTGGTTCTTTAAGGTAGATCTGCACCATTGTTTTGGGTAACATGTGGGATGGATAAAAACGAATAGAGAATATTCAGTAGTTTATTCTAGGATCTAGAGCAACTTATATCCTAGAAATTAGAAAACCTAATGATGACAAATACATACAAATGGATCCAAAGCTCCAAGTTTTTTTTTTAAAGCAACAGTTGGATTTGCACATTTTATTTCACTTCTATTTCAGGGTCAGGACCAGAATTAAGCGATTTCCCCCTCTTTGTACCCCTATGCAGGCCGCAGAACATGTATTCTGTCTTCACAATATTCAGGGCTTCTCCTTCTAATACTTTGACTGTAAAACTTGACTGCCCCATATCTTGTCCTACACTTTCCAAAGTGCCAACAAGGTCATCAAGTAACCTTGATTCTCATGGGCCTGTATCTGGGCAACAGCAATAAGTGTGTGTTTTAACAATAGATTTTTACATGTAAACTCTTTAACACTGAAAACGTCAGCCCAGAGAGGAGAGATATTTTGAAGATCTCAAAATAAGTACAAATATGTCTAAACTAAATCCCTGCAGGTGATAAGTTAAGGTTCTGACATCCGTAGCTTAGTGAAAATTTTAATGAATTCGTTTAATAAACATTCACATAGCGCTATGCTATGGCAAACACAGTCCTAGTGCTGGGAAAACTGCCTTGAACAAAAGAGACAAAAATATTGGCTTTTATGGAGCTTGAAATCTAGCAAAGATAACAGACAACGAACAAGATGTATGATAACAATCAACATATAATACACTACATATACACTACACATATGTTGGACAGTAATTAGGAGATAAATCAGGGCACTTGTAACTTCTACAACTAATCCTTAAAATTAAAAGGAATAAACTCATTTAATTCCATTTTTCCCTGTGTAACCTTACTGGAAGCAGAGCAAGAAGAACAAAACATTGGCAGTAAAACTTTAGATGTTTAGGAAACATATCCCAGGCTTTGGAGACATTAATTAATTCTAAAGTCACTCAGTACCTACTACTACCTATTAGGTTCTATGCCTGAGTTGAGCTATGGATGGAAGGGTGAATGAGATAAAATAAATCCCAACCCTCAAAGACAAATCACACTATTATACTGTTATACTTTTAAAAGCCATTAATAAGTCTCGTAATAGTGTTATTTCAGTGACCAGAGATATTTTCTTTCTTAATAAACATGGTGGTTTTAAGATACGTCCACCAGTTCTTTGATGCTACTCCCATCAAGAAGTGGAGCCTAACTGCATTCCAGTTGAGTGTGGACCAGATCTAGTGACTCACTTCTAATGAACAGAATAAGGTGATGGACGGTGTCCAACTTTTGAGAGTGAGTCGTAAGAGCCACTGTAGTTTCCTGCTTGCCCTCCTGCTCTCTGTGAGATCGCTTGCTGTGTGGAAGCCAGCTATCATGTCGTAAGGACACTCAAGCCATGATGAGAAACTGAGGCCTCCTGCCAACAGCCACATGAGTGAGCCAACTTGGAAGCAGAACTTTCAGCCCTAGTCAAGCTATCAGATGACTCCGGCCCCTGCTGATAGCTTGACTGATACCTCACGAGAGATTCTGAGTCAGAACCAACCAACTCAGACCAACTCCTTTAAGATAACTGATCCTCCTAATCTGTGTAAACATAATAAATGCTTTTGTTTTAAGCTGTTAAACTTTTGGGTAACTTGTTATGCAGCAATAAATAACTAATGCAATCATGATTTTGAAGGGTAGAGAAGGCAGAGGATAAATAGGTAATGCAATCACCCTGTGTGTGTATGTGTGTGCATCTATGTGTGGAGAGAGTCACAGAAAGACCCACCATAAAAAGAGAGAGAGGGAAAGCATGTAGAGTCCTTGCAATATGCATTTATTTTCTTTTCAGATTGTCCTTGGAATTTACAATCATCATTCTGTAGCAACATAACCCATAGTTGGCAAAAATTGCTACATAAAGATAAGTTTTGAAGAACCACAAAATTATGTGAAAGTTAAATGAGGCCCTGTGTCTGCATACTCATTGCATAAAATATTGTTTCGAGGAAGGCCTCTGAAGAAGGTTCAGTATTTTAAAGGGAAGGATGCGTGAGCAAATAAACATGGATCCATTGATCATTTTAACTTGAACTACCTGGTGGGCAGAGGATGGACACAGCACCGGGAAGAAGATAGGGACCGCAGCTTTGGGTGAGATCCGGCCCTGGAAGGGCAGCCCCCTTGAGTAGCTCTTGTGTTGGGGGTGAAAGGAGGGTGGTGGATAGTAAAAGGCAGAGAGAAGGAAAAAAATGGCAGCAGTGTGTGATGGCAATAAATTATCAGAGCGAACAAAGTGAGTACTCAAAACAAAGTAACGCTATTTCATAACAGGTTTGAGGTGGGTCAGATATTTATCAAATTTTATGCTTAACAAACATTTATAGCTAGAGCAAGAAAATAAGCAAGATTCTGGTTTGACAAATATTTCAAGAAGGTGATAAAGCAAGCCCATTTCCAGCAAGTCCACATTATCTTTATGGTCTATTTGCTTAGCTAAGCGGAAATTACTAATTATTCTTTTTAAACTGCAAGGACCGGCCTTGTTAAAAAAAAAAAAAGAGAGAGAGAAGTATGAAATATTTAATCTCTCAACAAGATAGATTAATGGCGCTGAAAAACTTCTAGCTATCTATAGCGAATGCTGAGAAACACTTAAACATTTTTTTATCCTTTTGAAAGATAGAAAGTTGGAAACCATTATCCAAAATGAAGCCAAATTAGGAAATTTAGAAGTATTCTTCATACAACTTCTTAAATTTAAATATAGGAAGAATGGCTGAAACTTAAAATTCTTTATTTCTGAGGGCCAAGAGAGGGGGAGGGAGTCAGCCAGTGGTGAGGAGGATGGAATTAAAAGCAGAAAAGAAAGATTTTCCTGAAGAATGTTGATTTGGGTTTGAAATTAGATGGATAAAAATAATATAAACATATTATATTATAAATATAAATAAATAAGTGAAGGCCTCAAGTATCTCTGTTAAATATAAAAATAAATCTAGCTCTGCAGAAAATAAGAATTAGGGTCAGAGCACATTTTGCATATTTTCTGTTTATTTCCTTAAGAATAAGGGCACAGCCTGTTACTTACAAATCTATTAAAAATTTCCAAAGCCCTTGGAATTGAAAAGCATAGGTGTGCTTAAAATAGCTGCTGAAGGAATATCAAACAACACTTACTAAAAAGACCAGAATGGAAAATATTTTGTAGCTTCCATTTGATGGCTTTGCTGTAAAACAGTCTGTCATAGATATATTTAAAGAAAAAAATACTTTCCATTCTAAAGTATTTTAATTAATCCACAAAGTGTAAATTAAATTCCTGTGAGGAAGGAGTGAGAGGCCTTTCACTTCACATTTCCATCACGAGTTCCACTTTTCTAATTAAAGTTTCCAAAATATTCTTATATGAAATCAGTTCCAAAGTATTTAATTTTCTCCCTGTTTTGCCAAGCTCCCTCAGATATGGGGAGCATGAGGGATAGATGACTACTGACTTTTCAACTATATAACTTTTAAGCCATTGATGCAATGCAAAGTTGTCTTTCTTAGGTAACAGTTTTGTTTCATTATTCTCCACATATCTAAATATCATATGTCTCTGATGTGAACACATGACTAAAGAATGGAAACCCAAAATGAATGGTTCATTTTACCCTTTGCAGCATCATTGCACTGCAGCCTGTCCCCTGTGCTGAGCCCCATGGTACACATATAAATTCACCTTTCAATCATTCGTGTGGGTTAATGACATTGAGTAATAGCACATTAGCAAAGTGCCATTCCAGACACCAGCCAGGCATGCCAAACAGATCATCTGACAATCGTTTCAGATTCATTTTCCACGAACAGAAACACTGTTCAGGCTTATTAACTGGCAAATCTGCATAAGGCAGAGCGTAGAGCACAGAGCCTCCATTAAAAGTAGCAATCTATCTCATTAATGCAGTTGACATGGATATTTGGCCCATTCTATTGTTGTAAAATCTGAAGAAAAAAAAAGTTCCTGTTCAACGAAGCTGTCGTTTATTTGTAGCAAATTCTTATCATGTCCCTTATGCTTCATTGAAATAAAAGGATCATAAATTGGTTAATAACAAAATTGTTACTCAAATATCCTGTATTATGCTGCCAACAGTACAGAACATTTGAAATTTAACTCCTAATATGTTCCTCAAAATATAATCTGACGATACACGCACCAATGGTAATTAATGCTGACGCCTCATCTTTTGTATTTTGACTTTGTACTTACAAGTTGCCATAAAACTTACCCTTGAAATATGTGATCAGGGATCTGTTACACTGCAAATATCTGCAACCTACTTTTAATAAAGATACACTCGCCTAAGATTTCTGCCCTATCTCCATCCATGGTAACCTGGGGTCCTGGTTTATTTTAACACTTATGAATGGGAAGTTCAACTGTGAATACTGAAGTTCTCACTCTATAGCTGAGCAATACATTCCCTTTCTGTCTCTCGGGAGCGTGCTGCTTCTTTGTGCTGTATGAACAACCTGTTGTATCCTTTTGTCTTTTGCTGGGAAGCTTCCCTGCATCTATCTTCAGATTTCATGATAAGAGCAAATTCCATTTAGAATTCATCTGTCTTTAACAATGGTTACATTTTCTGCCATGTTCACTTGATACAGATATAATTTTATGTTAAATTGAGGTGACCTGTTCTTAAGGATTCATTTTCAAGAAAGCTATCAAAAGATGAAGTCTTATTAGAGATGGTCACTTACAGGAAGATTGTCAAAGGCAGTGACCTATGCTTCAATTACTCAAGAAATGTTAAGATCTCCGCTCCTCTGTGCCATATTCCAAGTCTAATAACACCTGCACTGAAAAGTTCTACTCGGGGCACACAGTAACCATAAGTGATTTAATTTGAGAAAGTGAGATCAGCGCAAAGTCTCAGAGTGGCAGAATTCTGGAAGGGAAATGTTCGTTAGGATAATAGTTCCCACCTGACAATCTGTTTCTTTTCAAGGTCCCACTCCCTGACAGAGATCGCAGAGTTTTCCGACCCTGGTAGGCTACAATTACAAAACACATTTTCCCTCGGCCTTCCATTTTCTCTATGTTGACAAAGACAGTGATATTTCATATAATCAAATTCCTTGCTTATATCACCTAAACTTTCAACGATAAATTCTTCCTTCAATGGTTCTGTACTTGATATTTTCCTTTCATTCAGAAACCATTAGTGCTATTTCTCCCCATTATGTTTATATTGCACAAAAATGTGCTTGCATTCCTCAGAAGCGATTTGCCTTCTGTGACTGGCCTTCTGCCATAAAGTTGAGACGTAATCAAACTAGGCTTGAAATATACAGATATATATTTAATTGTCACGCATATAGTTAAAAAAAGATACGGAATAACTGGATAGAAACCAATAACTTGAGGACCAGGAAATGCAGAAACATATAATTATACACAAACAAAAGCACAAAATAAAAGTAATGGAAAATAAAAAAACTTAGAAAAATTCATGGATTATCATGTACAGCTCAACACATTTCACAGATTGAACCCATTTGCTCATCCAGCACCAGATCAAGAAAGAGGACTTTACCAGAATCTCAGAAGGTTCCCCCCTTAGGCTGCCTTCCAGTCCCCACCAGCCCCAAGCGTTGCCACTGCTCTGACTTCTGCTCTGGCACTTTTTATGTTTGCTTTACAATGCCTTTAGTTAATAAACATGGGCTTGTCTGTATCATCAGGCACATTCCTGATGAAGGTGTCTTCACCTTCTTGCCTCTACCGCTGCCCACTCTGCACTGTAAGCAGCTTCGTCTGTGAGTTATCTTGGGGTTCTTCCTCCCGCTCTGTTCACTTGTAGCTTAGATCCAACGTCTCCGCTTTCCTGACAATGAGAGCATAAGCTAATTTTAAGTTAAGACTCTATACTCTCTTCTCTGAAAACTGACGTAAGATCGATGAGGAACTCCAGGGGCCCCATGAAGGATCTATAATTGAAGAGAACATGTGAGATCTGAATCTGAGACCCATTTTGTGTCTTGCTTCAGTCATTCCCTCCGTCTCCCAGTCTATAAAGGAGAGGTAATAATGACACCCGACTTGAAGGGCTGCTGAGAGAACTAAATGATGGCATATATTACAAATACGCTCATTAATCTTTGGTGGCTGGACCCTTCCGCTCCACTTCTGTTCTGTGACACTCAGAATATTAAAAAAGAAGTTCAGCACATTTTGCTCCTAGAAAACCTCTATGTCAGTATTAATTTTTTAATATAATTAAGTGGTCTTTTTAGTTTTTTAATTATCTCTCTGTCTCATTTGTTTTGCTTGCCTTTTCATTTTAGTTTATATCAAAATATTTAAAAATATAAAGTCAGAAGACACTCAGAATAAAAGATATTCTGCGTGATCAGGGCATTAAATTCACTGTCCCTCTCAACACACAAAAGGATTTTAAAAATCAGTTCTTTCATACTGAAACAAACAGCTACCCACCTGGGAGACCTCAGAACTCACTGGTATCCATCTTATGTCAGCCTCTCCTATTTTTCAGAAAAATAATTTTTTTAAAAATTTCTCCTTCTTGCTTAACTCTGAATCAAAGCTATTACCAGCTCCTTCATTTTCTCAATAGGCAGCAAGATCCCCAATAAGAACAAGAAGCCCCCACTGCATTTCTCAGAGGAATAAAGTATTTTCAAAAGTCCACGCAATTATGGGGCCGGCCCCGTGGCCGAGTGGTTGAGTTCGCGCGCTCTGCTTTGGTGGCCCGGGGTTCAGCCAGTTCGAATCCTGGACGCGGACATGACACCTCTCTTCAAGCCATGCTGAGGCAGCATCCCACATGTCACAACTAGAAGGATTCACATCCAAAAATACCCAACTATGTATGGGGGGGAGGGGCTTTGGGAGAAAAAGGAAAAATAAAATCTTAAAAAAAAAAAAAGTCCACGTAATTATGCCAGGCACATATTATGCTTCCCCGCAATACTACATACTATCAAGTCTGGCCAACATTCCTAGTCAGATAAGCAAATACTTCTGAACGAAGACCATAGGATGCGTTGTAAAACCTTAACAAGGCCCATTCTCTTTCATTAATATTCAGTAACTTAAGTCAGTTTGTACAACTCTTTACTTCCAATATATCATTCCATCTAACTGCATTGCTTGGTCTTTCCTTTTAAACACATCCTTTCTAGAACCAGAGAGCTGCCCTCTGTGCTTGTTGCAGTAAGAGCCCATCTTCAGCTGTGAGCCATGATCTTTCTTCAGATCTCTGAGACATGGATTCGTGAGCTCCCCAGTAAATATTTCTGTTTGAAAACAGTTGGCCTCCAGTCTTTGTAAAGTCTTAAAAGGGCTGGCATCTACCATCCCCACAGGGTACTTTGCAGTTGTAAAAGGGATGTGGTTTGGCGGTGACAGACAGTGAGCTATTTTCTTTGCTCCAGAAGGTGATAGTAGATTATAGGTAAAATGTTACGCAAATTAATAAAATCTTGCATAACCAAGTGAAATATAATATAACTTTTTAAAACTGGGGTGTCCATTAGTCTTGTCAGAGAACATTTCCTTTATCTCAATTTCCTTTTCTCAATTTAAAACCCCCCCAAAATTCATATTTTGCTATAGTTTCTAAAATGTCATAATTTTTTCATATGCTGCTAAGAACCATACATCTCACAATTACCAAAATACTAAAAAGCAACCAGAAAATCCTAGATGAAATAAAAATTGCACCGGCTGAAAGCAGCTGATGTAACTCGAAGCACTGGGGCCCAAGGGCCAGGCCGGAGCTCCAGTCCACGGCCCCTCCTGCTGTGGGAGCTTGGGCAAGTTTCTCACATTCTCTGAGAGCTGGTTTTCTCATTCATAAAATACACACAGTAAAACTTGAACTGCAATTTGTTGTGAGGATAAACAAAGACTATCCTTTGTTTTACCTGTATTAACTTGTGTCTCATGCCAAAAATTAAGTGTCCAATGAAAGTAAAGTATCATTAGCTACTAAATGGGGACTTAAAACTCTCATATTTATGTGTGTGTGCATGTGTATGAAAAAAAATCCCAAATACATATTGGTTTGGGATGACATTTTGTTCCGATCAGATCAAGCCAATGTGATCATGTACATGGTTAATACTTTTCTGGCAGGGGTTCAAAATTTTTTTTGGAAGAACAGTATTGCTTTGAAGAGAAGAAAGGCACATAGCTACTTCTACTAATATTTTACTCATAAAAATACATAGTTTAATATTAAAGAATGCATATTATTACAGTAAAAATTTTCTAGACATTTTTTAAAATTTAATCTTCTTAACCTTCTGAGGTGTATACTATTTTTATTCCTAATTTACAGATAAGAAAACACAAGCTAGTAGACATCAGGGGTCACCCTGACTTTCCCCCAGGTATCCCTGCATCCAGAGCCTGTGCTCTTCTCCACAGCCTTATGTGCGGAAAAGCAATCTCACACCCAGTTCATTCATTTGGACAGATCTAGAATCTGAGTTATGACTGTGACCATCGGTAGAAGTATGAGAGAGACAGCAAGGAAAATAGAGAATTAATTTTAGCTTGAATAAAAACGCCTAACGTTAACCACTATATGATGAAGTTAGACGGCTTATACATTTTGGGAAGGAGTAGATGGTGTGTAAGGATGCAGGGAGCCGTCCTTCTGAGACATTGGAGAGCAATTTGCCTATTGACTGTGACATGGATCGGGTACCCTGGGAGTGGTATTTAGCCCAGTGATTTTGTTATTTTTTTTGTTTTATTTTTTTTTAAAGATTGGCACCTGAGCTAACAACTGTTGTCAATCTTTTTTTTTTTTTCTGCTTTATCTCCCCAAATCCCCCCTGGTACATAGTTGTATATCTTAGTTGCAGGTCCTTCCAGTTGTGGCATGTGGGACACTGCCTCAACATGGCCTGACGAGTGGTGCCATGTCCAAGCCCAGGATCCGAACCAGCGAAACCCTGGGCCGCTGCAGTGGAGCACGCGAACTTAACCACTTGGCCACGGGGCCAGCCCCTCTTTTTATGTTTTATACTGTACATAGGCAGTCCACTAATTTGGAAATAAGATTGCACTGGGAGAGTTAAATTATAAAATCAATACAAAATAGATCATAGGAAAAACTGCAACATTACTTTAAAGAGATTCCCAATTCCCAAGCCAAAGACCTAAGTGATGATATTAAAACAACCAAGAAAAGAATATGTCTAAGGGGAATTTATGTGGACTCGAGAAAGGGAAAGCATCTGAGCACCTGAAGCTGGTGGAGCCATGCTCAGCACTGCTCAGGGGAGAGGGCCCCATGCTCTGCCAGACAGGTACATCCTTCCATGAGATGGAGGGCCCAAGAAGCCAGGGCTCCACACCCTCAAAACTAGAATTCCTTTGGACGGTCCTGCTCTGGTCCACATTCACCAAGCAGCTTTCTGAAACGATCACTTGCTAGACAACACACCAGCCTTTCTTCATCAAGTATGTGTTACATTTGCCTTCCCTAAATTTAGAATAGTATTGTCTTCATAAAAAGCATGATTTGTGTGAAAAGCCAGCTAGACACAATCGCCTTTCATTGCTGTTGTACTTTAGAGAGAACATCCTTAGGCATGATAAGCTCATACTTATACTCAAGAGCACAGGCTTTGGAGCTGCATTACTTGGTTAGAATCCCAGCTCTAGTGTTTACTACACATGTGACCCTGACCAAATTATGCAGCCCCTCTCTGGGACCAATAACAGTACCTACTCTATAGACAGATATGCAAATTACATAAGCTAATGCGTGGAAAGTGCTTAGAACAATGTGTGGCACATAGTTCTCAATAAATTTTAACTATTATTATTGTTGTTGATGTTATCGTTATTACTAGATTTTTAAACTCACTTCTATAACTCCTCAAACACAATACCCAGCACTGACCCTTCATTCGATGGTGATTTTTCTTGTTTCTCACTACCACTCTCCCCAAGATCACTCACCAACCGCTCCTCTTTTAATACCTCTACTACCTGACATTTACTTTCCATCATCAGCTAATGACATCCTGGACACTCTTCCACCTATTTCAGTGGTTCTGGATCGCTTCATATTCACCATATATTCTTCCTGTCATCTTTAGGGACAACAGTGTTGACACTAATGACCCTTCCAATATCTGGATGGTTGTTTCTGTTCCACGCTCTTGTAAATTAAACTGATGCATCTTTCCTCACAAGCAGTTCAGTTAGCCTAAATTAGCACAAGTGACTCTTCTGTATTTATTATTTCATTATTTAACTCTGTCAATAATAGGCACAACGGTGTATTATGTCCAGAATCCAGGGTTAAATTTTATTTGGACACCTACCTTTGGAACTGTGGTACAGACACCTGCTTGCTATTGTCCGGATGTTTGTGTCCCTCCAAAACTCACATGTTGAAACCCTAATGCCCTAGGTGATGGTATTAGTAGGTGGGGTCTTTGGGAGGTGCTGAAGTCATGAGAGTTGAACCTCATGGATGAGATTAGTGCCTTATAAAAGAGGCTCCAGAGATCCCTAGCCCCTTCCACCATGTAAGGACACAACAGGAAGGTGCCAGCTGTGAACCAGAAAGAGGGGCCTCGCTCAACCATGCTGGGATCTTGACATTGGACTTCCCAGCCTCCAGAGTTGTGAGAAATGAATTTCTCTTCTTTATAAGCTACCTAGTCTGTGGTATTTTGTTCTAGCAGCCTGAACAGACTAAGAGACTGCTTTATTCTTATGTCTGCTTGTATGCAGACTTACATGATTTTGATTTTCCAGGTCATTCCTGATTTTAAATCATCTCTCCTACTATCTTTATTTGTACATTCTTTCTTGTTATGTTTCTCTATTTCTGGTTAAAAAACTATGATCACTGCCCCTTTGCAGGTTCTATGACATGGAAGTTTAGACCATGGCTAGACCGCTGAGTATATGATTAAAGATCATGCCAGAAGCAAGAGGTATGTTTTGTACTCTGAGATATGGGACAGACAGTCAGTCACCCTTAAGATCAACGACTGCTAAGCCCTGTAATCAAGGCACAGGATAAAGAAATTAAGTTTTACAGAGATACCCTCAGGCTTGTTTTCATACTGCAATTCCATGGGGTTTGAGCAAGCTCCTTAAGGTAACTGTTCTCTGCTTCCTGAAGTTGTCATGAAACACTACAGTTTTAGTCATCTTTCAGCAGGGAATGAAATACAAGCACAATCTGAACTCAGAGACGCTAAATTTAGATCTTCCCTGAGTTGTCCAACCACCACAGCCTGCGGAGTGTTTAGGGAACAGTCAACCACTGACAGGCTGTGAAACAATGACAGAGGGAGGAAACTTTAGAAGTACTTACCAACACGCCCTGGAGGAGCAGCTGAGAGACCTGGGAATTGGCATTTATTTGACAAAGCGCAGACATTAGAATCTAAGGAGGTAGGTAGGACCTCTAGGCTATAGACAATATCTGCAGCCCAGGGCGCTGCCTAAGCACCAGGCAACTCCCAGACAGGGGCTGCAACCCCAAATCTAGTTTACGGAATCAAGGATTTTCACTCTGGTTGTCCATCAGAATCACTGAGGGGATTTTACCAAACACAACTGCTAGGCCCCACCCCAAGGAATCCAGATTCAATTGTTCTGGATGGAAGCCCAAGGATGAGTTTTTCTTTCCTTTTGGTGAGGAAGATTTGCTCTGAGCTAACATCTGTTGCCCATCTTCCTCTTTTTTTGTATGTGGGTCGCTGCCACAGCATGGCTGACAAGTGGTGTAGGTCCACACCCAAGATCCAAACCCCTGACCCCGGGTTGCTAAAGCAGAGCATGTCGGACTTAACCACTATGCCACGGGGCTGGTCCCAGGATGAGTATTTTTAATAGCTTCTCTGGATGATACTAACATGCGCCCAGGATTGAGATCGTGAAGTATAAACTGCAACAGAGGACAGAAACTGTGTTAACACTTGAGCAGACAGCAATGCCACCCTCAGTTACCTACATGGATATTTGGAACAATATGGAGGTTCCGAACCTAAAACTACCATCCAGTGGAAGGTCCAAAATGCCAAATGAACAGTTTTTGACAGAGATAAAAAGTCCTCGTATTCATAAGGAATAGCTTAACTTATAAGAGAACTAAGAGTGTGACTATATTCTTCACCCAGACCCCATCCACCCCACAAGAAAAAGGAATTTACTTTTCACAGGTATGATGGTTACTTTTCTGTGTCAACTTGACTGGGCCAAGGAGTGCCCAGATATTTGGCTAAACGTTATTCTGGGTGTGTCTGTGGGGATGCTTCTGGGTGATTTGAACATTTGAATCGAATCAGTAGAGAGAGTAAGGCAGACTGCCTTCTCCAGTGTCGGGGGCCCTTGTCTAGTCCACTGAAGGAAGGACAGAACAAAAAGGCTGAGTAAGTAGCTCTCTCTCTCTTTGTTCATCTTCCAGCTGAGATGTCAGTCTTCTCCTGCCTTTGCACTCAGCCTGGACTGGAGCTCACACCGCTGACTGTCCTGTTTCTCAGGCCTTCAGACTCACACTGGAACTCTATAACTACTTCTCCCGGGTCTCCAGCTTAAGGACTACAGATCTTGGGACTTCTCAGCCTTCACAATCATGTGAGCCAATTCCTTAAAATAAATCTCTTTTTGTATATATATATATTGATTCTGTTTATCTGGAGAACTCTGACATACAATGGGCCTTCAGTTTACTACTTCTGAAATACTTATTACTTTAGGAAATAGCTGCCTATAAATGCTAGTTGCCATGTTCTCAAAAATTAGCAATAAATGCTATCATTTGCATGTATATGATGGAATCTGGCTGAGAACTTTCTCAAAGGCCACCCCGTGTCATTTTTCTGCCCCCGTCATTTTTCTGCCATTGCACACAGCCTGCTTATTATGCCTCAGATGAAAAGAAAAAAAAGAGCATGTTAAGATGACCACAATGGAATTCACTGGAACAGCAGCAGGGAGTTCCAGCAGTTCCCACAAGACAGCCCTTTATAAGCACCAGCCCATCACTACCTTGTTTTCAAGACCTCCTGCTAATAGTAAATGCCTGGGTTTTGGTTCTGGTGTATTAGACTGTCCACTGGCAAAGAACTCAAGCTCCATTCAGGCATAATAAATCATCGGTCTCGCACTAGCAAATAATTCTCCCCGACTCCCTTCTGTCTTCCCCTTGACAGCTCATCTCCTGTCAAGTGAACTAAAAAGGGTATTAACGTTCTTCATTTTGCAACCATTAAAGTCCAATCAGCACTTTTCACATTATCTTTAACTCTTTCTCTTTATTTTATGAATGCTCACTCCTTAACTCTACCAAAACAAATGTGCAATGCACAAGAATGTGATTTTCCTCTGCTCATCATATTAAAAGGAACTGACCACTGGAAATCTTAAATATAATTATAATTTTAAGTTGGTAGAACATGACTTTAGTATAAAAACTGGTAGCCTGATAAGCTTTCCTCACTTCTCTAATCAGATACCGTCCCGTTCTAAGAATGAATAAAATAAAGCTAAGAAACAGATCTCTTTACAGTTCTATTTTCTATTCTCATTGATTCAGTTTGGCTCAGATGCCTCACAAACAATCACCCAATTCAGGCCTGTGCTGACCTGCAGGGTTCCCTCTCCTTGGTACAATCTCTCCATAGAGTAAATGCACCCCAAGTATGGCTGTCATCCCCCATTTTTACTGTTTTCAACTTGGATCCCATTAAGCGTAAGGTAAATCTTAAATGACTAATTTTAGTGATACACTCAGAAACAAAGAAAAAAACAAATTAAAGTAAAAAAGCAGTTCTTAAAGAATTATATATGATAAACTAAGTATACAGAGGAAAGGAGTTTCTCAACATTGTTCTCAGGGCACCCAATTAATTAATTAATTTGTTTATTCATTCATTCATATTCTAATATGTCAGGCACTGTTCTAGGCATTGGGGTTAAAATGGTGAACTAAACAGAGTTTTTGCCCTATAATAGCTTACATTCTAGTAGGAAGAGACAAACAATAAAGAGACAAAACAAATAACCATGTATATTTATTAGTACATCAAGGAGTGGTAAGTGCTACAGAGAAAAATAAAACAGGGTGGTGAAGAAGGGCCTCTCTAAGGAAACCTAAAGCAGTGAGGGAGTGAGCCAGGTGGGCGGGTCTATGTCGGGCTTTGTGGTTCATAGTTAGGCCATTGGTTTTTCCTCTGAGTGAAACAGGGAGTCATTCAATGACTTTGAGTAGAGAAGTGACATGATCTGACACATTAAAAATGATCATTTTTGCTGCTCTGTTGAGACTGTCTTGTAGCAAAGTGGGGTTTGAACCTTCCAAACTAATGTGAGAGACATTATTCGCGCTCAGCAGTTTCAGGTTTCCTTTTTCTGCCTGGGCATACAAGGGGGTACATTTCCCGGCCACTGTGCCTTTGGTGGGGCCGCAGGACTAGTGCTGGACAATGAAATGTGAGCAGTAGTGACATGTGTCAGTTCTGTGCTGAGACTTCAGGATTCTCCAGGCTCTCTCTTCCCTTGCTGCTTCACCTGGTGACACTGAGAAGGCACAGTCTCTGTCAGCCTGTATCCTGAGTGACTGTAAGGAGCTCCCTAGCTCCCCTAAGCTCGCCAACTTAAAGTAGACATTGGTGAACAAGATTTGATTTTTTTTGCTGTTAAGCCACTGAAGTTTGGAGAGTTGAGAGTTATTACTGCAAAAGCCTCATCTGTTTTGACAAAATCAACTAGCTGGGAGGCTATGACAATAACTCAGACCTGAGATGACAGTAGTTTGGACCAAGGTGAAAGGAGTGGAGGTGAGATTCTGGGGAAATTTTGGAGGTAAAAGAAAACCATTTGACAAATTCTTGTTATCTCTATAAGAAATTATTTTCAGGATTAAAGCATTTTGTAAACTTTTCTTCTTAGTTATAAACTGTTTAACAAATGACAAATATAATCCATCCAAGTATATATAATCTCTTTGGGCTGATGTAACATAATTATTATAAGTGGTCTCAAAACAAACACAGTGGAGAATATCTGACATTTATATTCTGCTTCCCTTTCTTTATAATGATCATAAATTTAGAAAAGAGTATAAATTTTCATTTAATGGAGCATGGTATCTTATTAATTACATGTTCTGGAAACGATTTCCAATAAAATCATGTATAATTAAAAAAAACTCACTGCATTAAACTGCACTGGGAACTGGACAATTTCGACCATTATAATGATACTAAATGAGCTGTGCTTAAAATTGTGCCTAAAGTTAAATACCATAAGCTATTTATTTAGCAAACATGTAGTACGGAAAGCATGATGTATGGGAAACTCTGCTAGGCACTTGAGTCATGGTCAAATAAAGAAATTATTGACCTTTCTAAGATCAATGTCTACTGCCCTAAGTAATCCACTTATAGTGTTTTTAAGATCATGATGTATAAGGACCATCATGTGATCCCAAGGTAAATTAACAGTGTCCTAATATCGTATAACACAACCTCCTTCCTCACAAATTAGTGAAATACTTCATATTTGCCCTGTGCATTTCACAGCTTTATAAGTACTTGAAAATGGAATGATTATCATACTGATGATTAGAATGTGGCCCCAAATTAATACAGGCAAGATATGCAACATATCTTGATTTTTAGTTATTTTTAAAGGGAAAAGGAAAAGACGTTGTTTTGATCAAAGCTTGTCATTTCTCCCACAATTTATTTTGTCACTACCTCTCAGTTATGGGTTTAAAAGGGTCGAGGCTATCAGGGAGGGTTCTGTAAACTACATTTCTGCTCAACTCAGACAGTCACTTCTATGAGTAATACTAGCGACAGAAGATTTGCAGGCTCAGCCATGCGTTTAATTACGCAATCTTCCACTATCTTTTCCATTAAGAATATTGTGATAGTTAAGAAAATGTTAGACAACATGAAATGATTTTATAAATTTATGTTGGAAATGAACTCTAAAAATATTTTTCTTAAAAATATCAGGTTACCCAAGCGGCAACCTTTTACTGAAATTTTTTATCTGATTTAATCAGCTTTGATTTTTTTTTAAAAAAGAACATTATCAGGTTTACCTTTTTAGTTTCTGATTTGTTCAAGTTCAAAATGTCAAATATACATAAAAGAAAATAAAATGTATAATTTCAGAATTTATAACCATTACAGAAGTTTTTATTATGTTAGCCTTAGAGTACAAAATGTTTCTGAAAATACTGCATACTCACCAAAGATAATATGAAAGCCTTAACATTCCTTTCATCTAAGTTTTAGACTATATGTAAGCATCATTTTCTAGGCTATCATTTCCTAATCTACAAAATATACGCATTCACCATCGACAGTCCCTTTCCTCTCTAACATTGTTTGACTCCAAATCATTGCCATGTCAATACTCTTTAGCATCCCTTCTTGACATTCCTGCTGCCACTGCCTCAGTTCAGGCTCTCCTCCCGTCCTTGAATAACACAGTGGTTTCCTGAGTATACGGTACTCTCCTCTCCAGTCTGGACTCATCCCCAGCCGCCTCCACACTCCCGTTAGAGTTATCATTCCCAAATGCAAATCTGATCCTTTGAGTCATTCCTTAGTTTAAAAAGTCTCTAATGTATTTCTTCTTCCAGATCCTGGAAGAATCCAGATGGTCCTGGATCCCACCGTCTGATTTGGATGCTCCTCCTCCATGATCCTAGCCCCCAGAGCATTTCTCTTTTACAGAACTTATCACAAAGTTCTATGATGATTCAATTCCATCTTTCCCTCTAGCCTTGTCGGGAGTAAGTAAAACATTTATTTTGGGGTCCTTTGTGTGTAGTATATTACCTTGTACCTAACAGTGAACAGTATGTGCTTGCTGAATAAACAAGGGAGTGAATGAATGGCCATCTCTAATACCTAAATGCAGATTTTATTAAAGGACTGAGGTAGCAAATTCTCTAAGACTCTATAAATATTTATTCCCATTTGAAAATATTCCCATAAATCTCTAGTAGATATTTTGCCACAAGAGATACAAAAGGGAAATGCTATATAAACTCTAAACTCTGTGGTATACTTTTTAATAGTCATACATAAAATCACTCAAAGTAAAACATTGCTTTTTGCCTAATTTATTCTATTTAGACAAAGAAACCAGACTTATTAGATTTATGAGATGGTTAAACATGCTGTGTATTGATTTACACTATAATAAATACTTATGTGCCACCAGAAAGTTTTTTGTTTTAAGAAAGAAACTACAAATGTTAAATGATATATTAGAAAACTCCCTCCTACCACATCCTGGTTATTTTAAATGGAATCTAAATTTGGGATCTAAGTTAAGAGAATACATGTAAGTTCCACGCAGCATAATTCAGAACAGGAAGTTTCCCTGGTAACCATATATAGCTTGGCAAGCAGTAAGAGAAACTATAGCCTTAGGTTCTGGTAAAGAAATAGGAAGTATACTTTATGACCTTGAATTCGTTATTAGTTAACTCCTTCTTCCTGGGCTATGGCATTATAATTTAGGTTTGTCTTTTCCATTTAAGTCAACTGTTTATAAGTAGGCTGAAGAAAATTTTAGTAAATCTCATCCCATTTTCTTCAAAAATATTCAGATGCTTTGTATTAGGAGTAATAACAGTGATAGTTTCTACTCTTCCTTTGGTTAACATACTGGTCCAATCAACACAGCAATCTTGAGTCTCCTTCAGTCAAACTACAGTGAGGCGAAATGACTTTTTAAACCCTCTATCCTATATTGTTCTAGAAATAACCATTCAGTCAATAGCAGGAATACTGATGTGAAATTTATTTCTTTAATGTAATTTCTGTGAACATAGATAAAGAAATCTGAAAAATAATGTACTATTGAATGCCATATATTACCACTATTATTCATATCATTGTTACTATTTAAAGTAACAAACAGAAATATAATGTTCTAAAGAGAACTTTTGTTAATTTACTTGATACAAATGCAAGAAAAGAAGACAGATGAATTACACTTTATACTCTCCCTAACAACAATAATCCAGCTCTTCCTAGCTCTGTTTTAGCAGATTTTAAAAGAAATTTTTTTAAGATCGAACAGTGCAATACTTCCATAGCTTCTGAATGTTAGTCCTTTAGTAAGAGGCGCACACCTAGCATGTTTTGAAGTACCAATGTCAGTTCTCTGGATTCTGTGATTCTTCACAACCAATATTCTAATTATTATATACGATTTAGGGACAAAAATGCATGTACAGGCAAATTCTACCATTAACAACAGGAACCCATAACACAAATTAATGGTAGCACATGCCCCTTAGTGGTTAATATAACATTTACAAAAGCTTTTTGTTAACTGTAGCAATATGCTGAAATTTCAGGACCATCTGGAAATAATTCTATTCACAGTCTCAGGAGGAAGCAGGAGTTGTTAGCACAGAATATTTCAAATATTTAGACAACTTCAGATAATGATAATGTTAGATAAAGTGGTAGCTCACTCTCACATGGACACGCATGCTCTCCAGCTTTCAGAGGGGCCCTCAGAAGAGAAAAGATCAGGTAGAAAAATGAGAAATTGACTAAACCATGCGATTTGGCAGATATGTACTTATTCTCTGCCATGTTAAATTGTGTTATGCACAAATGGGATGAGGGTATAACAATGTACTAAAAACGAGAGGATTTAGGGAAGGAAATAAGGAAGGAAGGAAGAAAGGAAATAAATAAGAAATATACTTTTCAAGGTCCAAGAAATTACGATAGAGTGATGCAATAGAGATGCCTGTTAAGAAAGCATGGGTCCTTCAATTTCTGGTGACAGGGCATTGCAAGCAGAAGAATCAAGGTGGAATCCTCTAAGGTGGAAAGTACATTAGCGTTTTTAAGGAACAGAATGAAGTCAAGTGGAGCTTTAGTGAGAGATGGTGAGGTACACAGTGAGAAAACGAGGAATGGGGATGGCATGTGGGACAGGAGTTCTGGGGTGAAGGAAGAAGTGGGAGAAATCAAGACTTCTGTTATGGTCAGCCTATTCCAGGTGGAGGTGTCAAATACGTAGCTGACTCTATGAGTTTGGATTTCAGCAGGAAGGTCAGGGCTGGAATTTTGAATTTAGGAGCCATCAGCATATAGATAAAATTTCAATCCATGGGACTAAATGAGATTACCTAAAAGATCATCAGAGACGTGGTACATAACTTGGACAAACATATGCAGAAGCCCTAATCCATAGATAGAGAAGAGAAGCGAGCCCAGGATGGAGCCCAGGGAGCTCAACACTTAACAGCTGTGGAGAAAAAGAAGCGTCAGAAAAGGAGACGGGAAAAAGGAAGTGGAATAGGGTGTCATGACAGTCAAAAGAAATATTTCAGGAGGGTGGAAGGGGTTGTGTTGGTCAAATTAAAAAAAAGCAAGTTACCAAAAGTCCTTACAGAGGTAACTAAAAGGAAAAAAGCCATTAAAAATGTGACAACGCTAAATATTTTGAACTTTTCAAGATATTTCTGCCATTAAACCTCCTAAAGTTCATAGTACAATAAGCATTCAACCAGTTTATTGCTTATCTGAATTGCTGATCCCATGGTGAACTTTAATTAATATATAAAAGGAGCCCCTACATTAATTTATTCTAATCATTATAAAATAATTAACATCTTGACTATGACTCAGATTATGCATGTCTCTATGAAATAAAAGCATAATTAACACCTGTATTAGATTCATCATCTGCATCTTAGTGAATGACCTTATTGCTTCAATAAAACCTTACTGAAATGTCAGCATAACCACAAATATAAATGGAAAAGAAAATTACCATTCAGTAGTTATCTCTCAATAATCTTTCTACTAAGGGGAAAATTTTTTTCTGAATACGTTTATCCATTCAGCCATATTAATTAAGAGAACATCTAAGAGATAGTCCATTACGTCTTCGAAGTTTTTAATTTGTGCTAAAGGATAAATAATGAAATACTTTAAAAGGTAAAATATTCTGTAAATACAGAATGCTTTAAATTGAGCAACGATTGAGTTATTATATAGCCAGACAGGTCTCATTCCACTGTACTAGATCAAGAACAGAATATAATTTATTTCTGTAATTTTTATATATTTTCTGTTTTTCCTGCTAGCTGAAAGTGTCCTAACGGCAGGGACTGTGTTTACCTAATTTCCCAATGTCTAGCTCATGAAACAGAGTAAGAACTTAATACACAATCCTGTGAATGAACAAATGAATGGGCAGATGGTAACACAAAAGTAAGACAGGGAATACATGAAATTGCTTCCCTTCTAAATGTTTAATACTGGCAAACACAAAACTTTTCAATGACTTCCCCCAAAAGCAGATATGTATACATATATATTTGTTTCATCCAGCCTGCTCATCACTGTGAGCTGGGATGAAATACGTATGTATGGAATATATAAATATATGTTTAAGGAATTTGCATGGAACAAGGAAAGAAATGTGAACACAGGAACTTAACTAGAGACTGATAGAGGAATCCCAGGCACAAATAGCAAATCTCCCCTGTACAATACTGCATTGTCAGTTAAAGATGAAAAAGGGACAGTATTTTGTAGAAGTGATTATATTCACCCATGGATAGAAAAAAAGTAATGCAGAATTTAGGATAAGAAGTATTCAGAATTAGGCAAAGAGGCCAAATATATGTTATTTTAACAAACTCTTTAAAGACCTATATGTGGAAAAACTTCCTATCTGTAAATGGAAAGTCAGCCAAACAGTCATTCTGTTTTCTAAGACAATTCGTTCTGTTAACTGTGAAGTTGTGATAGAGAGAGAAGACCACTAGACAGTCACAAAGAACTTGGACCCACATCCTGATTCCTTGACTCTGTAGTGAACTTGTTTATTAAGCTGTAGGGTTAGAAATGATAATAATAATAATTACCAGGTAATATAGTTCCAGAGATCAAATGAGACAATTTATTTGAAAACGCTCTATAAATTATAAATATTGAAATGTCTTAGAGTTGTGTTCCAAATAAAATGATTTTATTTCTGCATTCTGTTCTGCTCTATTTTTTTTACTACGACATTCCTGAGACATTTATCCATTTGTTCTATTCTCAAACAGAAACTGCCATTTGAATATCAGTATGTGTCCACATGCTGAAATGTCATTGTCACTAGCAGTGTTTAGCTAACACCAAGATTAGCCAGAAAATTTTGGCTTAGATCAAAATGTACATATAAAATAAATACACTGAAATTAGTACATTAGTTATCCAGCTCTATTTATTGTGCAAAATTTTATAGGAAAGTTTGCTTGTATCTGTGTGTATGAGGGAATGTGTAGTTGTGAGAAAGAGAAAGCAAATGGATGACAAATTTCTAATGTAAAATGGGATGTATTTCCTATGCTGTTTAAATAGGAATGTTTAGTTTTTTGGATGAATTATACTTTTATTTTATGTTTAGCCACATAATTTTAATAAAGTACTTTTTTTCTTGCACTATCTGAATAGCCAAGACTATGATAGTTAAGACTGTTTATGTGTGTTTGTTTCTATCATGCTTCTACCATTTATTGCTGATTTATTAAAAAATTAGTTTGCAGCATTTTCTGTATACTTTAAAAGTTGTTTCTGCTTCTTGCTAAAATTATATGTAACCAATTTAGCAGAAACCATCCATAAGTACTGAGCCATTCTCTTCCAGCATCAGAAACCTGAATTACCTGCTCTTTTCTGATAATCACTCTCAAAATATACACCAGACAGCTTAAAAGTTTTGTCTTTATGTTACTCTATACATTAAACGCGTTTAACTCTGTTTAAGATTCAAAAGTATATTTTATTCAAGGTAGAAAGAAACCTAAAATTTAATCCTTCATCCATATTATCACAGAAAAAATCTCAACTCCACCTTTAATGAAGATTAGGTTACTAGTGGAGAGGCCTGTGGTGAAGTTTAGTATTGTTTTAAGATAAGCTCATCACCTAATGAGGTCAGCAGTGCAAATTATTACAAATGCAGTGTTTAGCTTAGAAGAAAGTTTTCAAATAATTCAGATAAGATTTTTAGGCTTATTTTACCTCATTCTCATCTATGTATTTAAGCAGTTGTCCAAGGACTCCAATTTGATAATATTTGGGTAGCTAGTTTTTTACTACTAAATATATTTCTTTTAAATTAATAAATAATTCTGATTTTCATTTTATTTTAGTGAGGTCATAATAGTTTAAAACATTGTGAAATTTCAGTTGTACATTATTATTTGTCAGTCACCATACATATGCGCCCCTTTACCCCTTTTGCTCACCCCCGAACCCCCTTCTCCTCTAGTAACCACTAATCTGTTCTCTTTGTCCATGTGTTAGTTTATCTTCCACATATGAGTGAAATCATATGGTGTTTGTCTTTCTCTGTCTGGCTTATTTCGCTTAGCATCATCTTCAAGGTCCATCCATGTTGTTGCAAATGGGATGATTTTGTCTTTTTTTTTAAAGATTTTTTTTTCCCTTTTGTCGCCAAAGCCCCCGGGTACACAGTTGTATATTTTTAGTTGTGGGTCCTTCTAGTTGTGGCATGTGGGACGCTGCCTCAGCATGGCTTGATGAGTAGTGCCATGTCCGCGCCCAGGATCCAAACCAGCGAAACCCTGGTCTGCCGAAGCGGGGCGCACGAACTTAACCACTTAGCCACGGGGCCGGCTCCGATTTTGTTTTTTTTTATAGTTGAGAGTATATGTGTGTGTGTGTATATATATATCTATAAATACTACTATATATGCCGTATATATATATGGTGTATATCTACCATAGCTTCTTTATCCAATCATCAGTCGATGGGCACTTGGGTTGCTTCCAGATCTTGGCTATGGTGAATAATGCTGCAATGAACACAGGGGTGCATAAGTCTCTTTGAATTGTTGATTTCAAGTTCTTTGGATATCCCAGTAGTGGGATAGCTGGATTGTACGGTATTTCTATTTTTAATTTTTTGATAAATCTCCATAATGTTTTCCATAGAGGCTGCACCAGTTTGCATTCCCACTAGCAATGTATGAGGGCTTCCGTTTCTCCACATCCTCTCCAACATTTTTTATTTTTTGTCTTGGTGATTATAGCCATTCTAACGGGTATAAGGCAATATCTTAGTGTAGTTTTGATCTGCATTTCCCTGATGACTAGTGATGATGAACATCTTTTCATGTGCCTACTGGCCATCTGTATATCTTCTTTGGAAAAATGTTCACATTCTCTGCCCATTTTTTGATCAAGTTGTTTGGTTTTTTGTTGTTGAGTTGTGTGAGTTCTTTACATATTTTGGAGATTAACCCCTTGTCACATATATGATTTGCAAATATTTTCTCCCAGTTGGTGGGTTGTCTTTTCATTTTGTTCATGGTTTCCTTTGTCTGGCAGAAGCTTATTAGTCTGATGAAGTCCCATTTGTTTATTTTTTCTTTTGTTTCCCTTGCCCGAGTAGACAAGGTATTCGAAAAGATCCTTTGAAGACTGATGTCAAGGAGTGTACTGCCTCTATTTTCTTCCAGGAGTTTTATGATTTTACATCTTAAAGTCTTGAATTTGAGTTAATTTTTGTATATGGTGAAAGATAATGGTCTACTTTCATCTTTTGCATGTGGCTGTCCAGTTTTCCCAACACCATTTACTGAAGAGACTCTCCTTTCTCCATTGTATGTTTAGTTCTTTTGTTGAAGATTAGCTGTCCATAGATGTGTGGTTTTATTTCTGAGTTTTCAATTCTGTTCCATTGATCTGTGTGTCTGTTCTTGCATCTGTACCAGCTGTTTTGATTACTACACCTTTGTAGTATATTTTGAAGCCAGGGATAGTGATAGCTCCAGCTTTGTTCCTTTTTCTCAGGACGGCTTTAGGTATTCAGGAACTTTTATTGCCCCACATGAATTTTAGGATTTGTTGTTCAACTTCCATGAAGAATGTCCTTGGGATCCTGATTAGGATTGCACTGAATCTGTAGATTGCTTTAGGTAGTATGGATATTTTAACTATATTTATTCTTCCAATCAATGTGAATGGAGTATCTTTCCATTTCTTTATGTCATCATCAATTTCTTTCAATACTGTCTTATAGTTTTCATTGCATAGGTCTTTCACCTCCTTGGTTAAATTTATTCCTAGATATTTTATTTTTTTTGTTGCGATTGTAAATGAGTTTGTATTCTTGAGTTTGGTTTCTGTTAGTTCATTATTAGAGTATAGAAATGCAATTGATTTTTGTAACTTGATTTTGTATCCTGCAACTTTGCTGTAGTTGTTGATTATTTCTAGTAATGTTCCAATGGATTCTTTAGGATTTTCTATATATAGAATCATGTTATCTGCAAACAGGGAGAGTTTCACTTCTTCACTGCCAATGTGGATACCTTTTATTTCTTTTCCTTGCCTAATTGCTTTGGCCAAAACCTCCAGTACTATGTTGAATAGGAGTGGCAAGAATGGGCACCCTTTTCTTGTACCTGTTCTCAGAGGGATAGCTTTCAGTTTTTCCCCATTAAGTATTCTGTTGGCTGTGGGTTTGTCATATATGGTCTTTATTATGTTGAGGCACTTTCCTTCTATACTCATTTTATTGAGAGTTTTTATCATAAATGGATGTTGGAACTTATCAAATGCTTTCTCTGCATCTACTGAGATTATCATGTGGTTTTTATTCCTCATTTTGTTATTGTGGTGTATGACGTTGACTGACTCAGAGATGTGGAACCATCCCTCCATCCCTGGAATAAATCTCACTTGATCATGGACGGTATGATTCCTTTTAATATATTACTGTATTCAGTTTGCCAATATTTTATTGAAGATTTTTCATCTATGTTCATCACCAATATTGGCCTGTAATTTTCCTTCGTGCTGTCCTCATCTGGCTCTGGGGTCAGGGTACTGTTGGCCTCATAAAATGTATTAGGAAGTGTTCCATATTCTTCAACTTTTTGGAATAGTTTGAGAAGGATAGGTATTAAATCTTCTTTGAATGTTTGGTAGAATTCTCCAGAGAAGCTATCTGGTCCTGGATTTTTATTTTTTTGGCAGACTTTTGATTACTTATTCAATCTCTTGTGATTGGTCTATTCAGATTCTCTATTTATTCTTGATTCAGTTTTGGGAGGTCGTCTGCATCGAAGACTTTATCTACTTCTTCTAGATTGTCCAATTTGTTCACATATAGTTTTCATAGTATTATCTTAGAATCCTTTGTATTTCTACGGTATCCATTGTAATTTCTCCTCTTTTATTTCTAATTTTATTTATTTGAGCCTTCTCTCTTTTTTTCTTGGTGAGTCTGGCTAAGGGTTTGTCAATTTTGTTTGTCTTCTCAAAGAACCAGCTTGCAGTTTCACTGATCTTGTCAACTGTTTTTTTTTTTTTTTTTGGTTTCAATTTCACTGATTTCTGCTCTCATTTTTATTATTTCCTTCCTTCTGCAGACTTTGGGCTTTGTTTGTTCTTCTTTTCCTAATTCTGTTAGGTGTAGTTTAAGACTGCTTACTTGAGATTTTTCTTGTTTGTTAAGGGGGGCCTGTAATATTATGAATTTCCCTCTGAGGACCACATTTGCTGCATCCCAAATGAACTGGTATGGCGTATTTTCATTTTCATTTGTCTCCAGATATTTTTTGATTTCTCCTTTAATTTCTTCAATGATCCATTTGTTGTTCAGCAGCATGTTGTTTAGTCCCCACATGTTTGTCACTTTTCCAGCTTTTTTTCTTGTAGTTGAGTTCCTGTTTCATAGCATTGTGGTCAGAAAAGATGCTTGATATGACTTCAATCTTTTAAAATTTATCGAGACTTGCCTTGTTTCCAAACATATGGTCTATCCTTGAGAATGTTCCATGTGCATTTGAGAAGAAGGTGTATTCTTCTGTCTTTGGATGGAGGGATCTATACATATCTATTAAGTCCATCTGGCCTACTTTTCTGTTTAATTCCACTATTTCCTAGTTGATTTTCTGTCTGGATGATCTATCCACTGATGTAAGTGGCATGTTAATGTCTCCTACCATTATTGTTAATATCTCCTTTTAGTTTTGTTAATAGTTGCTTTATGTACTTTTGTGCTCCTGTGTTGGGTGCATTTATATTTATAAGCATTATGTCTTTTTAGTGGAGTGTCTCTTTTATCATTATATACTGCCCCCTTTGTCTCTCATTGCCTTTTTTGTCTTGAGGTCTACTTTATCTGATATAGTTATGGCAACACCTGCATTGGTTTGTTTGCCATTTTCTTGGAGTATTATCTTCCAGCCCTTCATTCTGAGCCTGTGTATGTCTTTAGAGCTGAGATGTATTTCCTAGAGGCAGCATATTGTTGAGTCTTGTTTTTAAATCATCTTGCCACCCTGTCTTTTGATTGGAGAATGCAATCCATTTACATTTGCAGTGATTATTGATATATGAGGGCTTGATGCTGCCATTTTATGAGTTGTGTTCTTGTTATTCTGTACTTCCCTTGTTTCTCGTCCCATTTTTGGACTGCCAATTCAGTTTGGTAGTTCTCTATGATGGTTTTCTCATGATTTATCATTGGTGTCTCTGTTATGATTATTTGTTTAGTTGTTACTGTGAGGTTTGTATAAAAAATCTCATAGATGATATAGTCCATTTTCTGATAGCCCCTTACTTCCTTAGTCTAGGACAGTTCCATCCCCTCTCTCTTCCCCTTCTAAGTCATTGCTGTCACACTTTATTCTTTTTTGTGTTGTGAGTTTGTGGTCAAAATGACAAGATTATACTTATTTTTGATGTTTTCCTTCCCTTTATCTTTAATATTATAATCATTTGCTGACCTGTTCTGATATAGCGCTGCAATTTTCTGATTTTGCCTGCCTATTTGTCTCCTTGCTCAAGGCTTTGTAAACCTTTTCTTTTTTTCTTTCAGGTATGAGGGCCTCCTTGATCATTTCCTGTGGGGGGGGGGGCGGTGTCTCGTGGCAATGAACTCCTTCAGTTTTTGTTTATCTGGGAAAGGTTTTATTTCTCCATCATCTCTGAAGGATATTTTCACGGGGTAGAGCATTCTTGGCTAAAGGTTTTTGTCTTTCAGAATTTTGAATATATCATTACACTCTGTCCTAGCCTGTAATGTTTCTGCTGAGAAACCTGCTGAAAGCCTGTTGGGAGTTCCTTTGTGTTTTATTTTCTTCTGCCATGCTGCCCTTAATATTTTTTCTTTGTCATTGACTTTTGCCTGTTTTACTACTATATGTCTTGGAGAAGGTCTTTTTACATTGATGTAATTAGGAGTTCTATTAGCCTCTTTCACTTGTAATTCCAGCTTCTTTCCCAGGTTTGGGAAGTTCTCAGCTATTGTTTCTTTGAACAAGCTTTCTACTTCTTTCTCCCTCTGGAATACCTATAATACTTATAGTGCATTTCCTAATTGAGTTGGATATTTCCTGGAGAATTTCTTAATTTCTTATTAGTCTTAGTTCTCTCTCCTCCTCCATCTGAAGCATTTCTATATTTCTGTCATCAAGATTGCTAATTCTGTCCTCCATTGTATCAGCTCTGCTATTCAAGGACTCCAGATTTTTTTTTTATCTGACCCATTGTTTTTTTCATCTCAAGCATTTCTGATTGGTTTTCCTTTATAATTTCATCTCTTTTGTAAAGAATTCACTCTGTTCATTAATTTTATTCCTGATTTCATTGAACTATCTGAATTTCCTTGTAACTCAAGGTTTTTTTTGTGATAGCTATTTTAAATCTGTAGTTTAGACAGTAAATTTCTATGCCTTCAGGATTGATTTCTGGGTGCTTGTCATTTTCCTTCTGATCTGGAGTATTAACATATTTCTTCATATTATTTGATTGGGTGGATTTATGCATTTGCATAGTGATAGTATCTGGTCACAGATTCCACCTGCTGCCCCTGGGGGGAGGTCAGGAGCTGTGTATTCTGACCCTGCCATGCTCTCTGGTGTCTGCGCCTGCCCTTTGGAATCGATGCTGACAAGGCCCATCTGCGATGGCCCGCTCACAGCTGCTGCTTTACTAACGTATGCATGGGTACTCTGGTGGGAGTCCCTTACTCTGGCTGACTGGCTGAGGGGAGGGGGAGGGGCGCTTTCTTTCACGTGTGTGATCCAAGGGGCTTTCTCACTCTTCCCTCACTATCTGACCTCCTGGGGTCCTGCCTTGATGAAGAGCCCCCCTGTCCTCCACAATAGCTTAGCCTCCTCTGTGTGGAGATTTCCCGTGGTCTGTGAGGGAACTTGGAGAGCAAAAGCGTTCCTACAGAGAGTGGCTCCTCCCCATTCTCTTCTCACAGCTGCACATGGCTCTGTGCCCTAGGTTGCTGCTGGGGAGGGAGAGGAGATCCTCTTTCCTCCTTCCACTTCCTCCTGGGGGTCCAGCACCTCAACCTTTAGATGTACGGCTGTGTGGGTCTCTCAGATGTCTTTTGTGTTGTGTGAATGTCCTCTGTTGGTTTATGAATGTCTTTTTCATTGTATCTTAGCAGGGAGACTCTCGGGGAAGAGGTCACTCTGCCATGATGTGACGTCACCCCTAAATAATTCTGATTTTGACCTATCCAGCCTGTTCTTTTCAACTAGAGAATAACTCAAGAATATCTGTTAAACCTCCATTATACGTTGGGGTATAGGTTGGAGAGAACTTTTAAAGTAAATATCTCATACTGAAGGGGCAGCTTTAGAGGTAACCAATGTTATTATAAGGTAATGTAAGCTTAATCCCAAATCAGAATAAAGATAATAATTCAATATAAGTTCAGGTAAATGTGAGACGACTATGGGCCCGGGTTATAGGGATGAGATGTTCCCAGAGCTAGAATCTGAGACCATATGGAGTAGAAAGGAGGTGTAAGGAGTTCCAAACCAAGAGCAAGGCTATAGCTCTGAAGGAGGAGTTCAGAAGACCTCTTTGGAAAACTGTGAGTAGAACAACCCAATTACTATGCGTAGTTCATGTCTGGACTGATGGCAGGAAATATACGTTAGATGAAGACTGTTGAACATGAAATTTCAAACTAAGATTTTATTGTGTATGTACACTCTTTTTAAAAAGTGTTTTCTAAATGTCTTTGTCCAACAATGCACTTCTTAGACAGTGGATGGAAACAATAGATAGTCAACTTTATTAAACTTTAACAATATTTTTAATCTGTGGAAAAATCAATAGCACTACAAAAAGTGAAAAATAAACACACTACATCTTTTTCAATAAATCTTTCTGTTAAATTTTTAAACTGTACTTAGCTATTGATTTCCAACTATGTACTGTAGGGCAAAAATCGCATAGGTTTTTAAGGTATACAGTAACTTGGTCAGGAATTTTGGAAATGTTGACCAAAGCTCATTGCATATTCCTGATTGTTTCACAGACCTTTGAAAATTAATAATCTGTTAATTCAGTTAAAGTTGGCTGGCTGGTCACAATATTCTGGCCCAAAGGCCAATCCTATTTTTAATAAACAATCTGAAGGCAAATAATAGATAGGAAATCTCCATTACTTTTCCCAGTTAATATTCTATTTCAATTACAATGTCATTTTTTTTTAGTTTTAAAAATTGAATCTGCCAAAGATGCCAAATATATGGTACATTTTATGATTAAATCAAAACTATGATATCAAAATTCAATAAGGAGATATTAAAACTGCAAGAGTCAGTTATCTCGGCTCACTCCAGGGTTCTTAAAAAATGATCCCCAGATTGAAAAGGGCAAGAAAGAAAAATCACTCACACGAATAGCGAGTTAAAAAAAAAGGCGACAGGCTGAATATAGCTTAAATCAGTGGATAGGCTTAAGCAGCAGTACCATTTGGTGAATGGAAAAGTGCAAACCAAATGATATTTAAATCTACTTACATTTTATAAGACAGCAAACCATTTATAATTTGATGATAGTGTCAAGGGTGGTCTGTGTGTTCAGATATTCCACTGGCATAATAATAATGGCAACTTGTGATTCATTCAAAGATTTCAGAAACTTTAAGAGAATTACTATTGATGAGATTTTTTTAGCTGTTAAAAATTGACCAAAGAGGTCCCATAATTTGCTTAAGGCATTGGAGATCTTTTCAGATCTTGTTGCCCTCACTACCCCTGTTATTAATTACAGAATTCAATGCTTTTATCAAAGAAAGTGCATGGAATGCCCCTGAAAGATGTACCTCTGTTTAGAAGGCTTTCCCACATTAAATGGAATTCTCAAAATTGGAGATGCAAAACTTAGCTGGGAGAAAGCAAATTCAGCAGAGGAAGGAGGGGTGTCTTCTAAGAAGCAATGCTAAAATTAAAACTTATTAAACTAAATCTTAGCTAAAATTAAAACTTACTTTAAAATCCAATTTAAAATAAAGATGTTCATCTAATGTATTCAGATGCTCTCAAAGTGGAGAACTGATACAATTTTTTAAGTTAGCGCCTATTGCAAATGTCTTCACCAACATTAGTACCCAGAAGTAACTCACTATTACTTTTCTTAAAATTTGATTGAAAATTAACTGAGGAAAAGTGGATTTCATTATAAATTAGAACATTTTATATTAAGACATATAGTCACCATATAGAAAGTTATTTGAAATTGAATTTATACAGGATATTTCTCCAAATGTAGTGAAAGTGACTCATTTATGTACACTTGTGCGTGTCATTTATACAGGCATTTCTAATTATTTTTAATGGAAATCAGCCAGTCATTAAGTTGGAAAGAGTTTTTCTATTTTCCTCCAATGTCCCACATTGATTTTCATTTTCCTTATTTCAGAGGGAACATAATCTCTATTTTTCTCTTTCCACATAATACCTTATTTTCTCAGCCTAACTGAAAGGAAGATCATAACATATTTCCCACACTCCTCTGTTAGCAATGTTTTTAACAATCAGATACTCCTGTTATCATCTATAACTTTTGCCAGTTTTAAGATAGACAAATTGAACCAGTATAGAGGTCAATTTCTGTTGGTCTAGAAAGGCTGCCCCCAAATTGACAAAGCCATTGTCTGTGACACCAGAAGGGAAAAGTTCATAAATTTCAAGATCAAATTAAGTACTGATAGCTTTTTGGCACTGATAGAACCTCTGAGGAAAAGGGTGGACGTTATACGGAGTTGAGATCCACATATTTATAATAAAAACATAATTGATATGTACTTATCATAAAGATCAGATTAGCATTACATGTGCTCTCTCCCTCTGGACCTTCACAACAATCTCAGTGAGTAAATTAGGACGTGGGTTGTAATTCATATCGTATGGACAAGGAGTTGAAGCTCCAGCATATTAAATGGCGGCCCAAGTTTAAACAGCTATTAAATGGCACATCTAGGATTTAAAATCCAGACTTTTGATGGTAAAGTTCATATTCTTTTAGTGGCCAACTCAGTCATCTTCATTTTTAAATTATGAATTTAGTGGAAGTCTCTCTTTGTCAATCACAGTACCAACAACAACATAAAGGATCAAAAAGGAAGAGAAGCTCTAATCTAAAGTTTTACCAAATTTCAAATACATGACCCAGGATCCAGAATCCAGGCAACAGTCTATTCATATGGAGAAATTAGAAATTGTTCAGGGACACAATATTAATATTAATAGCAACACTTTTCATTTTTATAGGACTTTGTACTTTTCAAAGTGTTTTACATACATTATCCCATTCATATTGCACATAGGAGTAATTCAATAAATGCTAATTAAATATAGCTTTTTAATGGAAAACTACTACAGCTAAAAAACTAAAAATCTGAGGACTGGGAGATTATACTATTCTGGAGAAAAACAGTACTGGCCATTCTATACATAAATTATTTTGCATAAATCCTTACCTATCAGTTTAGCAGAGTGGCATCCTCTGTTGACAATGTATGCACACTTTACGTACATATTTTAGCTCTTTCCTGATTTTCAAAGAAGGCATTTAGTGAGCCTCAGAAATTAGGATTTAACCAAAAGTGCCTAATGGTTTTTTCTTTTTTTCTGCCCCCAGCCAAACTAGGGAATAACTCAGATTGGCCAAGAAGAGGTATATTAATATCTGATAACAAATTAAAAGTATTATCTAAATTTCAAACTGTACCATACCTAAATATTATGGTGTGTAAAGTATCTGAAGAATAGAGAACAAGAAATAATTGCAGGTAATTCTTATTTTAATTAGGAAATTATGAAATACCCATCTTCAGTCCATTTGTAAGCTGTAACCTAAAATATTTTAAAGTATGCTACTAACAAAAGAATCACTTTTACCCCATCCTAAGTTTAAAATAAAGACATTATTCATACCCAGGAGAACCCTAATTTGATCACGTGACATAAATGTTGGGCACTAAATGACAATAACATTGAGGACAAGTATAACAAGAAATATACACTTAAGCTTGTTGTAAAATATAAATCCATGTTGATATATGTCATGTAAGGTATTTATAAGAGATTATATTCATTAATTCTGTTGTTATTCCACAAATTCTATATTATTAATGAGCTTTAAAAAAGAACTTGCCTATTCAACAATCATTCACCTGAGGTACATTTAGTGAACACTATGGGCCAATGACTCTGCTGGATCCTAGAGGGCGTGCTCACGTGGAAATGGTTTCCTAGGGGTGTAAACAAATTGTAAAACTTACTATAAGTGTAAACTCAAGGCACACAAATAATATTCTCTACATGCTCACTTATCACTCAATAATTTGATTCATTTATTATTTAAAGATAGGTGTTTATGAGCAATATAAACATAATGGTATTAGGGAAAGTTTAGAAAGTATGGCAAAGAAGAAAACAACACAAAAACTATTTTTATCTTAAGATGCTTTTTCCCAGTCTTTTTAAATATATGCATTTTATCGTGACTTACAATTTTATTCACTCCCTCATAAACATTTTCATATAATCCCACATAATTTTATAAGAAACTGTTAAATAGCTACATAATATTCCATTCAGTGAGAAAGTTTATTATAATCACGGCATAATGCAAAGACCACAATCTTTCAAATCTCATAGACCTGAGTTTAGATTTAGATAATTGCTCCACCACCATTTCACTTGTCTGTTTTCTTGTCTGTAAAATGGGAAAGATAACATATACCTTTCAGGCTTTTCAAATATCAGAGACTATTAATTAATGAAGCACCTATCACAGATGCTGAAACTCAGAAGAGAACTAAGAAATGACAGCTACTGCTTATTATTCCCTGAATGTTGTAGAATTAGATCATAATATCTTGAATAATTATTCCTTCTGGATTGTTTTATTCAAGTCCAGTTAGAACTTTGCCCACCATTTATAACGATCACTGAATTTATTTTCTAAGGTCAAATCAGAACTATTTTATAATAGTTATTTTGGCAGAAGGAAAGATCATTCAGGAGTCATAAGCAAAGAAAGGCAAGAGTAGTTGTACTTGTTAAACATTGCCCCCTGACTAGTTGACAAGCATTACATAAGAAACATTCTATCTTCTCTAAAATTATCAAATGCACTACTATTTATCAAAGTGGTCTAAACATTTAATTACATGCAGCAATGTTAGCTAATACTATCGCTTGATAATTCAATGATAGTATTAGCTAAGATTTGTTTTATGTTTTTCTTCACTGATTGACTGCAGCTCATACTTTGAGCCAGTCTTTACATGTTTGGAAAAAAAAACAAAGCAGCGGGCAATCCCTTCTGTCATATTATTTTATTCCTTCCAAAGTATTTTCAAACTGGGAAATGTAATTTTCTGGGGGTTGTGCATCATTATGACTGAGTTCAGATTTGCCTTTAAATATTTTATTTTGGAGTCGATTTATATAAAATGACATGTAACATCTCATGGAGACTCTAAGGTGGGCAAGGCACAGAGAGATGCTACTTTACCTCCTGAAACTTTTGCTGCAGTAAATCTATTGTCTTATTCAAATAAAAGTGCACTTCCCTATGCTTAGAGAATTTAAAAAATGCAACTTTAGGGGCCGGCCCCGTGGCACAGTGGTTAAGTTCGCACATTCTGCTTTGATGCCCCAGGGTTCGCCGGTTTGGATCCCAGGTGCAGACCAATGCACTGCTTGTCAAGCCATGCTGTGGCAGGCGTCCAACATATAAAGTAGAGGAAGATGGGCACAGATGTTAGCTCAGGGCCAGGCTTCCTCAGCAAAAAGAGGAGGATTAGTGGCAGATGTTAGCTCAGGGCTAATCTTCCTCAAAAGAAAAGAAAACAAAATGCAAGTTTAAAGCATTCTCTGTTGGTAGAGTGTTTTGCTAATGAAACCTCTTTCCCTCATGGCAACAAAGGAAAAAGAAAGTTTATCAAAGACAAGGTGAAATGTACTCAGATGAGGAAAATATTTTCAGGCATACAGTTTTAAAAATGTATTTTTTATTCTAGGTCAGATTTCATTCATTATGTTATTTCCAACTTGAATAAACACCAACTCCAGTGATTCTCAGAGCTCAAGCTGGGAGGAAAATTCTGGATACAATAGGTAGAAGTTGAAAAGTCAGCTTGATACCCGTAGGCAACTGAGGACCTGGTCACTGTCCCCTTCAGGATATTTTGAAGGCCAACAAACCACTCAACCGCTGTCCTCTCTTTAGAAGAGCTCCCAATGGCTTTGGAGTAAGGCTGGCTGTGGCTTTCGGCTTCATGATGGTTACTGGAGGGCATCCTCAGGTCCTGCTTCTGCACAGTAGCCGATGCCTCTGTGGGAAACCCTAGTGATCTCGGGGAGTGGTGGCGAGGGCAGGTGGCAGGACCCTTCTCTTCCCTAGAAACCTCACTCCCACGTACATTTTATGCAATCAACCCTGAAGGAAAGGTCAACAGACAGCTTTCAAATAACTGATTCACTTAACTACTGACATTGATCTGGCCCAGAGAAGTGAAGCTGTGGGGAGATAAAGGGTGGACCTGAGCAGTCAATCACAGGAAACCTAAGCTCCTTTAAGTCTTGTAAAGAGACTAAACACACACCGTAAGCTCCCTCCCTTCGGTAACAGACATCTGCCAAAGCCGTGAAGGTGAGTTTACACTGATGTCCATTTGGAAGATGAAGATGATGGGATGTGTGAGCACATACGGGAGGTGGAGGCACTGGGGAGGAAAACACAGGAGTGAAAGGACAGCTGTAGACCGTGATGAACAAGACAGGACAGGGCCGTGTTTCAGACAGGTTAACCAGCTACATCCTAGGCCATTAAGTGCAGACCTGGATTTCAGAAAACAGAGGGTACATGTGGCTGCATCCCTCCATCCTTCGAACACTCACTGCCTTTCGCAGCTGACTCATCAGGAGCTGAAGCACTCTGTAGGTAGGCCATACAGCCAGCCGACACGCAGACTTAATAGAAATGATAAAACTTTGGGGGTTTCTTTTGGTTTTGGAGCAGCCGTCTTTTAAACACCTAATTCACAGAAGGGCTGCAGTATTTCCTTTCAAATAGAAAATAAATGTAATGTCCATTTTGGTTTCATTCTTAGCACTTGTCATGCCACAAAGAATACCAGTGAGAGGCTCTCCAGTTTCAGAGGAGTTAAGAGTTCCTCCCAGACAATAAACCCCATGAGGATGGGGACCGAAAGTGTTTTGCTCACCATGGAAGCTCTGGTACTTACAGCACAATAACTGGCCGGTAAGAAGTCCTAAATAAGTCAGTCAGTTAATAAACAGATGAGTCCCTAAGCAACTACAGCTATCATAGCCACATTAATGTCTTTCCCTAAACTTTCTATACTTATTTCACGGATCATGTTTCTACGGGTTACTTTTGATTTGGCATAGAAATAATAAAATAAGTACCCTTGATCCAAGGTTCCTCAGCTGGATAAACAACAACTTGCTCTTATTTTGATTAAGGAGAGCCATTACATGTTTCTCCTCAAGCTATTAGTCTGCTAGGAACATGCTGTAATTTATAAGCCCTATCAAAACTTTCCCTTTAATGAAATGAATAGGAAATTAATGCAGTCAGGCAGAAAGCTCTTTTAGCTAATAGTTTTTAGCACTTTCTTCTTTGAAATACTAGAGAACAATTTTCATTTTCTGCTTATTTAAGGAGGGAAAATTCAGTCCCATTGATATCACCTTGATTGGGTTTATCTATAAGTATGGTATACTCTTTCTCTTGGGCAAGCCCTGTGCTATAACATCGAAAAATAAATGTCTCAGCTTCCTAACATTAACAGCTATTGTAAATAGTACTACATGACCATTAGCAAATAAACTCCTAGAATAATACTATTTCCTATGTGTTAACAAATGCCTATAGAATTTAGGAACTTCAAGTTAGAGTTGAAACACCGTATTCACAGGCATTAAAAGAGATGTGATTCTAATTCTGCCTGGAAACAGAGGTAAAAATTAATGTACTTATTTTAGTTCTGAGAGAGTGCTTTGTACTTGAAATACTGAAAGAGATGACAGTACAATTAGATTTTACTTTTTAAAGAGACATCTGCAGCTAGTCCTCTGTTGTTTGGGGCGGTGCTCTTTAAAACAAGGACTAGCTGCAGGCCTTTTTCATTGGCTCAGAACTTTGAGAACCAGACCATTATTTAGGGCTTTTATTGTCAGCAACTAGGATCAATCATTCTATAAACATAGTGTTTTTATATAATTTTATTATTTGATTAAGAAAAGTTGAAAGGGGTCTGCTTTCTAAGAAGGCTAATCATCTCCCTTTACAGTGTATTTTTTGTTACTAATTAGCTTAATGAATCCTTTCATAGCTAAAAGGTCATTTCCAGTCTTCCAAATATTAGTATTACTGCATGCTAAAGAGTGTAGACATCTCAACCCATGTTGTTAAATTAATAAATTCTTTGACTCTTGTTAATACACTTATAGTTGAAATAAAATAATTGCGAATGGCTTTAAAAATAAACTATTACTTGTAGAAATATTAAAAAGGCAGATTAGAATCCTAGGAGCATGCATAGGACCAAGGATTCTTTTGTTCATTACAGTTTCTTTCTCAGGATTTAGCTTTGAGGCAGTTTTGAATTTCACATCTGATACCACCTTTGAAAATATTCTTAGAGTGATGAATGACCTCTTCCATGTAAAACAGTTTTTGAAATATCTGTATATTTACCAAGGCTTCTTTCCTCTTATGTTGGAAAAGTTTATTTCTTGATTAGAAGCCTGTGGTGATGCAGCCACAGATAACTGTTACTGTAAAAAGAGAGAGGAGATTTATTTTCTTTCAATTTATAGAAATGTCAAATAAATATTACAAAGGAATCCTACTCTTTTTTGTTTTTTTGAGGAAGATTAGCCCTGAGCTAACATCTGCCACCAATCCTCCTCTTTTTTGCTGAGGCAGACTGGCCCTGAGCTAACATCCGTGCCCATCTTCCTCTACTTTATATGTGGGATGCCCGCCACAGCATGGCTTGACAAGCGGTGCCATGTCCACACCCAGGATCCAAACCGGCGAATCCTGGGCTGCCGAAGTGGAACTTGCACACTTAACCGCTGCACTACAGGGCCGGCCCCAGGAATCCTACTCTTATGTTGACAAGTCAGGCTTCTAAGAAGTGGCCTTCTTTTTAAATTCAAGAAATGTGGTTCATTAGTTTGAAGAATACTTATAATTTCAAATTCTTAGCATGGCAATGTATTGATAATACTTCCTCAGTAGTTTTGACACAAGTTAATGAGCCTTTACACTTGATCTTTGATTACATACGATCACCGACGAACATATTACTTCTCACACTTTGGTTAGTTGTTTTATTACATTGGATTTGATTCAGCCTTGATCACCGGGTAAAAACTTTGGATTAGAAACTTTGTTAGAAATGTTAACAAAATTAATTCTCAAGTAAACATTCTTTTGACTTATCCATAACTACAAAGAGTTCCGTGACATAATTACAGAACAGTTACATGACAATGCCTAATGTTTAGCTGAGGCTGGACAAGCTGCGGATGGCACTCAGTATGTGTGGGTCACCATTTTCACTATTATTAACAATGGAAGTATACATTTTCATTGTATGAAATGCTTAAGAAAATCGTCCCCCATAAATTCCTTTTAGGGCAAAGCATAGATTTTAGTCCAGGTTATTGTGAATACTACAGTGATGAATACACTAATGATATTACCGGAATCTTTAAAATTTCTAGTCTGCTAAGACCCCGACACATCTCCTACCCCAGATTTTTCAAATGATGTTATCCTGGATTCTGACTAGCTTTACATTCCCTCTTTCTTCATTAAAAAATTCTTTTGACTTTTATTAACATTCCCAAAATGTATTCCATATCTTTACTTCTTATTGAGGAAAAATGTTTAATTCATATCTTCCATTATCTTCAAATTTGTAATTATTGGACAATATATCTAACTTTTCTCTTTCTTAACGTTAATAGGTTGACATTCATTTTGATTCTTATTGTAATTTATTGTTTATTAGAGTCATTTGACATAATTCATCTTCTAATGCAATAAATTCAGTTTCATTTTTCTAATATTGTTTGGCTGCCATCAGGACACAAACCTTCTGAAAGTTATTGAAGAAGGGAAGCCAAATGAAATAAAACTCCAGTGAATTTATTAAGAGGCATTAAAATAATAGAATAGTAGCCATATGATTTAGGTACTTTTATTTTATTTTATTTTATTTTGAGGAAGATTAGTCCTGAGCTAACGGCTGCCAATCTTCCTCTTTTTCCTGAGGAAGACTGGCCCTGAGCTAACATCCATGCCCATCTTCCTCTACTTTATATGTGGAATGCCTACCACAGCATGGCGTGCCAAGCGATGCCATGTCCATACCCGGGATCCGAACCGGCAAACCCCGGGCTGCCAAAGCATAACGTGTGAACTTAACTGTTGCGCCACCGGGCCGACCACACTACTTTTTATTTTATTTCTGCTCTTTTTAGTTGCAGAATATGCAAACCATCGAACCAACTCTCTAAAAAAGCATAAAATAGCATGGCCTCCCTCTGTCCTCCTCTAAATTCTTTACTGTTGTCAGACATTTAACACTGCTTCTATCCTCCCTCGTTTCATTTTGCTCACGCTCAGTGGAAACTTTTCACTAGGATCCTCAAGGTAACAAAGCGACTTTAGGTTCAGAGACCTAAGGCATTTTCTTCTCTTTCACTTCAGTCCCTAATTATCACTTCATATCAACCTAAGAGGGACTTCAAATTAATGTCATTAATCAATCACCACCATTTAATATCATTAAGAATCCTGAAAACTTATTTTCAACAGTTTTTACAATGTATGCTTTTGTCTTAGCTCCATTCACATTATACAGTAAAGCAAGACTTCTGTTCTGGAAGCCCCACTGACATTTCTATGAAATAATGAACATTCAATGGATGGTAATATCAGATGGCTCTTCCTAGTTCTCAGCTCCTGGAAAAGGTTCTCCATTTTCCTCTGCCTTTGTGCACTAGGATTTCTTCCCCTTTGTTATTGCAAACAGCATTCTCCTCTGAGCAAATTTACCCACTGCTCAGTTCTAAATATAGCACAAAATAAACTGAAAACTTTCAACATTTCCTTAACCTCCTGTTTACAAATCCCCAGTTGTCCATTTGGAGCACCTGTCATTTCCTCTTGACTCCAAGTCTGTGACAAATAGATATAAAAAGAACATATACATTTGTTATACGAATCAATCTTTGTGAACTAACTTCTTAACACTACTCTTGAAAAAACTAGCATGAATTATAATCATGGCCACGGTACTGAATACTTTAAGGAGTATTTCATTACTGATTTTGTCTATTATTTAAAGGTGTGTAGAAAATTTTTTAAATGGGAGAAAAATACACATTATTTCAAGTCTACGAGCACAGTAACAAAATTGAGCTGCGGTTTCAAATAATATGCTGACACATTGGAATAAGGAGTGAAAAATTAACCTTGTGCCAAAATCAAATTAACAGCTCTTTAAAAAATGTTTTTTGCAGAGATATTATATATGCACACATGTGTGCAATGCCCTCACTTATATGAATCACTGACTAATGTCTTATGATGTCATACATTCTAGTTTAAATTTGGAGGTGGTCTGTTGTATAATTTTTATAATCTTTTCTTATGAAACTATGCAATTTTAATTTTTTTACGATTACTTTCAATAGAGAATTTCTATATTTTTTGAATTGTCCAAATTCAACCAGTCTAAAACTCAGAGGCTTAGCTTATTTAAATCCAAATATTCCTGATATTGTCTTAAAAAATAAAAATGACAATGCCAGACACGGCAGAGAATCAAAGAGAAAAATCAACAAATATTTACCTCAATTTCAGAACTTTGCTTCCTGCTTCAATTGGTCCATTATCAGAATTTGATTTTAATTCTTCATTAACAGAGAACAATTTATCGATTAAGAACAGTAGCAAAAGAACAACTTAAGGCCCCTACAGTGCTACCACCCTGGTACAGGTCAAAAGAACTAGGCAAACAAGAGGCCAATTCAAGAGTTCCTGCCCAATTTCCTTCCACAGCCAGGTCTTTATGAGCGAGCAGTCATGGAAAAGATCCTAGAAAAATAAACTGTGGAAACATTTCAGCAACTTAATTGAGATTTTGCAAGGCTCTCAAAGCCTGCATTGTTATAGCCCGCTCTCATCAAAGACCAGGATTCAGCTTAGAAATGGTGCTATTCAAACCCTGCCATATTAGCCATATATCTTAGGAATTTACTTCCTAATTATGCAGTATGCCTTATAAACACTTTTTTTGTTCTGTCATTGGGTGACATACTATTTTAAGCGAGTAAAGCAAATTGGTTTGATCATTATTATGAAAAGTTCTTCCTCAACACATGTCAGATTTAGGTTATAGGAGCATATTGCATTTTTGTTCTAGAAGTTTTAATGATCTCCAAATGAATTTATCACTTGCTATGCTACTGGGGAACATATGTGTCTACACAGCCTTCTATCTAAGAGCGAAACTGCCACCCCTCAGTTTGAAATACAAGAGATGCTGAAAAGGCAATACCATAGTTTCTGCAAGAAGTGAGAAACTGTGTCTTCTGGAAAGAGGAGGCACTAAGGTCACAACTTTGATTTTATCTCTGTCTCTGAGGAAGTCCAAGAGTAGATTGAAAGAACACAAGACTGAACTCATTTCAAGGTGAAGAGTGACTCTAAAGTGCGTTTTGCTTGGGAGTGCTGCCAGAACTCCAAGTGCCGACTTGTACCCTCTTTCCTAACACTTGGCAAAAAGAAAAGGATGAAAAACATGTTTCATTTATTTACTTCATTCATCAAAATTTTATTTTCATTATAAGTTCATCTTAATCTTAACAAATGGCTAATCTATTTTTATGACCTTTCCAGGAAATGCAGACAAAGTAAATAAGATTGTTATATGAAAATAATCAAAAATAATTTGGAAGTAAACTCACCAGGTGGTTGCAGGATCTTCAACTCTGGGGCACTAAGTTCAGAGCAATGGTGCCATGAGTGTATTTGTATTTAGGATGTTGTTTGTATCTGCCTAAGATGAGCAATTATCATAAATTACTACATTTGACTGATGCCCAATAGTACAGCACATTCCAGTCAAAATATGTCATCAAACCACCAACATTGCATGATGGTTTTTGCCCCTAGGTGACAGTGATGTTAAGCATAATACTCAGAAGTAATTTATCCTGTCACTCACACATTTTAAAGTTGCTATTTTGAAGGGTCTTTGATGTAATAACAGACTATATGCTATTTTACATTTTTTTTAAAAACCCAGCATGTTGAGTAAGGGCTAATTGCTAGAGAGGGAAAGAAGACCTAGCAAAATGACCTATATAGTTGGCCTAAACAGATGGTAAATCCGGGAAAAGTTAATCAGAAACCATGTCACCAAACTGGGTATTTTTCAATAGCTGTACTGTATTAATAAGAAGAATGAAATATGGGGCCAGCCTTGTGGCGCAGCGGTTAAGTTCACATGTTCCGCTTCTCGGTGGCCCAGGGTTCACCATTCAGATGCTTGGTGCAGACATGGCACCGCTTGGCAAAAGCCATGCTGTGGTAGGCATCCCACGTATAAAGTAGAAGAAGACAGGCATGGATGTTAGCTTAGGGCCAGTCAGCAAAAAGAGGAGGATTGGTAGTAGTTAGCTCAGGGCTAATCTTCCTCAAAAGAAAAAAAAAAAAAAACGAAGAAGAATGAAATAGAAAAAAATGCTTGCTTATGTATATGACAATGACAATATCCAAGATATATCTGATTTTCTTCCATGATTATTCTCTTCTAACACCTTCACTCTTTGATTGCGAGCGCAAGTACATTAATAAATATAATACAAGCAAAGTATAATATGACTGACATGAGTAATAAAAGGCATATGTATATACATTTATACACAAAAGACACATATACACTAGATCATTAGAAATTGCACTCTAAACCACCTGAAAAGCATTTTAATTTACTTTGAGGTACAGGGTGGGAACTCAATAAATATTTGAGGACTTAATGAACGTGTTGCATTTTTTAGTTTTCAAAAGTTTTCACTCTTTTGAATTTGAGACTACCAAACACACTAAAAAAGATTGGAGACCAAGCATTTTCATTTCTTCCCTAATATAATATCATACTGAGCAAATTAATTGACAGATACAAAGGAAAGTGATTATCTATTTAAACTGACTAAAGAAAATGAGCTAATGATATGTTATTAGATAATTAGGATAGATGAATGACAGCTGGTAACTCTGCAATGACTGAGTTCTTTCTTATGACAGCCCAACAGACCTACTCAATGAAATGTGTCAACCCTTCCTCCATTATCCTAGTTCTCTCCATTTTTTCCCCCTTTAACAATGTTGGGTGTCATTGCTTTAAATATCTTTTTCTATGTAGCCTCTGAAACTTTACATTTTCCTTTTTTCTGAAAATTCTTAGTTACCTTCTCTGATTTTTCTTCCTCCACAGACTTGTAACACTGAGCAGATCCTAAGACTCTTTCTCCGTCTCAGCTCTTCTTATCTCATCCTTCGCCTTAAAAAAACTCGCGCCTTCCCCTGATCTCAACTGTCACGTTGGTGCTGATGACTTCAGTTCTCTATGTATGGCCATTTCTCCCTCTCCATGCGCAGTCACATAATTCTAGTGTGCTGACATCATTTCCAACTAAAGATCTTTAAAATTCAGACATCAATTTCCCCTATGATTGTTTCTTCTGTATGAGTTCCTCTGTTTTGTCAGTGGTACCACAGTCTTTCCCATCGTCTTGTTCAAAATGCCACAATCAGCTACAACTGATACAGGGAACTCCTTCACTTCCATGGATCAATGTGAAGCAATCCATTAAGTAAAAATGTTTAGCATTAATGTTTCCTTCTTAGAATCTCTAAGCATTACGCCTTCCTTTCCATTACCACTACCAGCACATTAGTTAAAGACTTCAGGATCTCATACTTGGTTTACTGCAAGAACCTCCTGACCATCCAATTTTTTCTTCCAGTCTACTTTCACTTGGATCCATCCTTCCTATGATTTCAGATTAATCTCCCTATACCACACTGTCTTTATACCGGAGAACAGGGTTTAAGGGCAAGGTTGGGAACGCACGCACGCCAGATCCAACTTTCACTAGGTTACTAGTCTTGTAAAAGTTACCAGGCATTTTGCTGCCTTATTTCCTATCTATAACATAGGTTTGTTGAGAGAAATAAATGGGTTAATACGAGTAAAACACTTAGAAAAGTTCCTAAGACAAGAGCTCAATAAATGATGGCCACTGTTATTATTACCATTATCATCTCCCTCATTAAAACCTTTTATCAGCTTCCTGTTGCATTATGTGATAAAGCCCAAACCCCTTAACCTGGTAATTAGGCTCTGCACAGTCGGCCTCATGTTAATGACCCAGATTCAATGAATAGTATCTGCCAATATGAATGCTCTGGTCCAGTCAGGGGAAACTAATAAAACGTATCTTGAAATAATGCTTCCACTCTTGCTGTGACTCACGATGTTCCTCAATTCGCTTAATGTGTTTCCTTTTCACTCCACCTTTACCATGCATGCTGCTCATTCTTCAGTGCCCTAGTCAAGTCTCATTGTTCCAAAGAGGGTGGACCAGATCAGCATTTATTGTGGCCCAAACTTTCTAGAAAAAGGGTTCCTCAAATAAACTTAGACAGAACTGTACGTTATAAGCCATCTTGGAGATTAACAATGCACATTAATATTTAATAGGCTCCGAGAAGTCTTAAAGAACTTTTTTAAAACAGTGTCCCAAATTTATTTGAACATGAAAGATTGTTTTTTCCTTCTAGAAACTATTAGAAGTCTGGACATGAATATTCCAGAGTGTAGAAAAGAACTGAAAATCTTTTAATTTTTAAGCTGCTATATTCACTATTTCTCACTGTAATTCTAAATTTCAAAAGTGAGTTCAAATAAATCCTAGAGAACCAAGACTGTGAAAAACAATTTTCTATCAAGTAAAAAGTTCAACATATGATACCACTGGAATAACAATAAAAATATTTAATAACATCTAATTAAGTTTATCCTTGACTTGTGTCATTACATCAATTAGAAATGTTGAAAATCCAGAGGAAGACTTTAAAAAGCTTTTTTTAGTTACCATAAAAATATGTACCCACATTTTTCAGTGCAATTATTATGTTGTATCTGACAGCAGTCAAAGAAATATAATCCAATGTTGATTAAAAGTTTTAATTTCCTTATCCATGGATTGATTTCTTATAGACTCTTAGTCTATAATTACATGCTCTTTTGCAGACATTGCAGACTTTAACTCCTCATTTCTAGGCCCTGCCTTGTAGCTAGAAAAATTCCATCTTTATTTCTACTAAATAAACTATAAAGTGACGCAAAGAAAGGAGATGCTGAAATAGCAGAAACGAAGAAGAGATTTAATAAAAACGTGAAGACTGACATTCAGTCTTTTAAATAATTAATTCAATTACTCCTGCTTACTAAAAATGTATGTACCCTGCTATTAATTCAATTAAAAAATAACTGCCATCATGTAGACTAAAGATAATTATTAGACAATAAAGTGAGTTGACAGAAAAACACATTCCTCAAAATGTAAGATTTTATGAAAGTTCATTTAATTTTATTCTCATTAGATTAATATATTTGATGTTAGAATAGCAGGTCATTTTTATCCAAATAATTATTTGCATAATAGTAACCAAACATGAATAGAAATAATCTGAAAAAAACCAAGTAAATATTAATCAGCCACACTAGTGTCTAAATTGTTGTAGTTTTCTAAGTAGCCATAATCAGAATATTCCACAGAATTGGGTGTTTGCATTTGATGCCTATAATTACAATACTCTGTAGACAGACTTTGTTTTTCACCTGTGAAATACTTGATACTTACAAGACAAGAATCACAATGTGATCTCTATCTATATTTTATTTAAGGCCCAACAAATGGGAAGGGCACCTAAAATAAAATAACATCAGTTTTAAGACACCAATGTCACACATAAAGATCTGCATTTTTGTAACGGGAAAAGTCCTTTTAATTTTGATTTCCCATATTCTCTCTGACATGTTTCACTGTAAAACTTTTAACATAGATAAAAGAAAACTTTAATAGACATATATTTATTAGAAACAAAAATGTCCCTACTATCCATTTATAAATACTTTATATTATCAAGTAAACGATCATCTTTAAAAGCCTAGTTCAAATTTTATTTCCCTATTTCATTAAAACAGACCACTAGAGGGCAAGCAATACTCTGATCTCAGTTATAAATAAATGGATGGCTATAGCTCCTTAAAATAACTAGTTATACCTGGCTCATTCTGTTTTTCCTTCCTTCTTTTATTCTTTCATTCAAAAACTATTTTTCCTGTGCTTACTGTGTGCCAGACATTGGAAATCCAAAATTAGAGCAATCGAATGTGGCTTTCTCTATCCTTGGGTCTCTCCTCTCTATATATACATATGCATATATATTTGAAAAATGGTTTCAATACATTCCTTCAGTGTTTTATATTCCTTTGTAATTTCTTATCTTTAAAAATTTCACCATGAATACAGTGTGCTATAGTAAAATCACAGACCCAGACCTTATCAGACAAGTTGTAGTAGAGTAACTAGGACATCTCCAATACTGAACATCAAAGAGTAGCTTTTGGTATCAAGTATATTAATAAATAAAATCTATATCCCATAGAATATTCTAGAACCCTGTCCAAAATTTGCCTCAGCATTTTCCTAATTAAGTTGTCCCTTCTTTTATTAGGTGGTCCAGAATCGATACACAAAGAGAAAGGTGGTTGAGCTGTTGTCAGAGACAATTAAAGTCTTCTTCAGGTCCCCATTAGCCAGTGTTCTGAGAAACGGGTGGAAAGACTTCCTAACTTCTGTTGAATATAAAAGAACCTCGATACCCTGGGGATATTGATTCAGAAAGTCAGAAAGAATAGCTGAGAAGCTCGTTCAGTGACAGAGAAGTTAACGATTTTGTGATTCACCCAAGAGAAACTCCTTAAGCCTTTGATAATTGCAAGGCAGGTAGTGCCACTGCTGACCTCGTCAAATTAGCAGGAGCCAAGAGGTCCGTGGTGGAAGCCAAACCCAAATATACAAAGCAGAGTTCAGCAATAGCCACACACTTGCCACTGTGTCTGTACGTGTGTGTTTTTTCTAATAAGAGACTGCTTTCAGTCCTTGCTAATCTTAGCTTCAAAGAGTTTTACAGCTTCGACACTTCCATGGCACGCTAGGTACCCCAGACAGGGAAAATGGAAGCCGCTTCTCTTCCACATGCAAAATCAAGGCACACAGAACTAGTCTTATAAATGTTAAATGCTCAACTTAATCAAATAACATAGGAAAAAAAGAAGCCCAAGATAGAGAAATTGATGGGGAAATGTTCAACCACCAGGCACCATCTACATCCGTTTAGCCAGCAGCTTCTTCACTGAGCATTTACACGGGTTCATCCCTTCAGAAGATGCGTGCAGTGCTCCTGTTCAGGCTCCAGGAGCACAGCACTAGCCAGATCTGCTCTCACGTCTACATTCTAGACTGCACTGTTGCTGCCAGATGCCCAAAATATAAAGCTGATCAAACAGTCCCTTCCTTTGAAGGGTTCCCTCTTACGTGTGGAAGAAAGACATAAGGATTCAGAACCGTGCAATGGGAAAACTGATAAAAACCGAAATATGTGCCAACAACTGCGAAATGTGGAAGTTTTCTTCTGAGCATTACGGTGGTGGGGGACACATCCTGGGCATTGTCGGGAAGAAGATGTGAGGGAAGAAGATTGCTTTGTCACGATCGTCTTGTTTTGGAAGAAACTTGACGGATGAGTGAAGAATATTTGTCAGACGGGGAGGAAGCAGCAGGCCAGGCACTGGGCACCTAGTGGCTGAAAAGCACAGCAATACAGCATAAGTGGAAAATGGAAATAAAAACGGGCTGGAAAAGGAGGCAGGACCAGAATGCCAAGGCCTAGCATGCCCCCTGCCTACAGAGAACTGTGAATTCATTTAGCTGGTGATAAGCGACCATTTAATGAGTTTAAGCAGAGGTTCAAGCTTGAATTTGATGAGGCACACATGAAAAATATGAGAAAATTGTAAAAAGCATATGAAAAAAATCAATACTTTTGCATTTCACATGCACAAAAAAACACCCTGTTGAAGGCGTGAAGAAGGGATTGGAGTCAGGCAGGTCCTCCTATCCTTATAGATCAGGATATTGACAGAGAAGCTGAACGGACGATCTGCAACCAAGCACAGAGAATTTCTCATTCACAGCTAGTGACCGTCTCGTCCCCTTCCCCAGAACAACACAGTAAGGGGAACAGGGCATGGTTCCGAAAGGGTTCCAGTGTAAAATAAGGTAACGAGAGAACTACACTTTTCATCCTCATAATTCTTGGAGGTTCAATCACCCCAGGAAGGAAACTTGCATATAAATAACTGAGTGATTTCAGCATGTTTAAATTGATATCTGCTTATGACATGACAATAAGATGTCCTAAAATTTACTGTCTTACATTTCAATAGAGTTCAAAGATTCTTTACATGAAATATTTGTTTTGTTAATGACTATGATAAATTAGATTTACATCTTTTTTTCAAGCCAGGTTCATGGAAACATGCTCAGGTATTTGCTACTACTACTAAATAGTAATTTTGTTTTTGTTTTTAAAAATTAGGCTAACTGGAAAGAAAGTAAAACAAAAATTAATTTTTCAGGTAATAAAAATCATTTCTCAGAAGTGTTGACCCAATAATATAGTCAATATTTTTAAGGACATAAAAATCTTTGATAAATTAATTAATTTACCTTACAGAAGCTGTGTGTATATGTGCTTTACCCACTGGCAAAGGTGTCCCTCTGGAAAAAAAAAAGTACTATTTTCTTGATAGAGGTCTGCACCATGCCTCCACAAGTGGTTTGACAAACCTACTTCTTGTCATGGTGCTAAATATGTTAATCACACTGAATGACCGAGGCTAAAAGCAAAGTGACAGTTGACTGTGACTGCCATTAACCGTGGATCACATCCCGGCATGTAATGCAATTATATGGCAGGAAACAACTAATGCGGGCTGCTCTGGTGGGAGAAGGGAGAAAATATTGAATTTTTCCTTGTAATCTATTTACATCTTGCAATGGGGGCATTAGTCAGATTACGGTTCAGAATGCCAGGCACACACAGACCCGGTGTGCTAAGTGGTGCCTCCATTCATAACGTGATAAGAAGGTAATGGTCAGAGAAACAAATACATCATGATTCCACTGAGTCAGGGGCAATTTTCTCTCATAAACTTCCCTCTCTGTTACACTGTCTCAGGATACAGATGGAAATCTTTTAGAAATTTAAAGGTCTGCCAGCATTATTAAGTTCCAGCACTACTTTTCCATTTCCCTCACGAGGAGACACAAATTATGTTGAATTTTAATAGTAACTCATATTAATTACCTCACAGAGTTCAGGCTTAATATATATTATCAAGACACATGAACCAAACAGCATGAAAATGTACATCTCCTCAAATACTTTGTTTCTATAGCTGAATCTATTAGATCGCACCAAAGTTAACAGAGAAACAGGCAATGTGTGGTGGGCGGTACTAAGGCCACAGCTTTACAACAGTTTGGCAAATCCCTTTGGAATATTCTGGGTGTTTGAAAATTCAAACCTAGGATGTTTTTCTTGGATGCTTATGTACTATCAATCATCATGACAAACCTGTTCACTTGTTTCCCTGTTTCTCAAAGCAGTTTTCTGAGAATAACCTGTTTTGCCAATCTTAGTACCGCTTTCCCAGTTTTCCATGATCTCTTTGACCAGAAGGTATTTAAACAAGATAACTGTCCAAATATTTTTGATAATATATAACTCAAGATCAAATCTGTGATAGTAAGCTTGATTAGCTACGAAATAACTCAACTAACAAAAGCTGTTTGTGTGGGGCCAGCCCCGTGGCAGGGTGGTTAAACTTCTGTGCCCTCCACTTCAGTGGCCAGTTGGCAGGTTCGGAACCCCAGGTGAGGACATGCTCCATTCATCAGCCATGCTGTGGAGGCATCCCACGTACAAAACAGAGTAAGATTGGCACAGATGTTAGTTCAGAGCTAATCCTCCTTAAGTGAAAAAAAGGAAGACTGGCAACGGACATTAGCTCAGGATGAATCTTCCTCACCAAGAAACCAAAAAAAATCAGTTTATGTATTCAAACTAAGGAAAGAACAGAAAAATTTTATACTTCTAATTAAGGACAAACATAAAATAAATCCCGACATTTAAAAAAATGTGCGTGACCTTGATAAGCTTTTACTAATTTACAAAACTTTAGTGCTGTTGGTCCTTGCAGTGGACTGGAATTCTCTTTGTTCTGGGTTAATTCTTATGAGTCTTCCAGGCACCAAACCACCTCTTCTGAGAGGCCTTCCTTGGCAATTTCCACAAGTTATCATACGTTTCTATAATTTATTATACTTCCCTTCAAGGCACTTATCACAATTGCAATTAAATAACTTTCTATATCACTCCTCACTAGCCTATGTGTTCCATGAATGCAGGAACCACACATCAGTTTTATTTACATTGAATCTTTAGATACAAGAAAGGTACCAGACAAACAATAGGGTATAAATATTTATCCAATGAATAAATATATGAATGGTGATTTATTCCTTGATATTTCCCGATTTTAATAATACACTATCTTAAATGTATCTAATTCTTGTTTCTGAAGCCAATAATTCTTACATATAGACTGTCTGGCGCTAACAACTTCTTGAGGCATTCCTTCAATTTGTATAGAAAGACTAGAAGATTATTTATATATAGGCGACAGGAAAGAAGTCAACTGCTTTACATAAGTAACATGGAAAACTAACAATGATTCAACAATAGCATCAAGAATATCTCTCTTACGCAATATATCTTCTACTCATTACATGTAACTAATTTACTAATTGTAATCCAATTCCTAATTATAATACCTTCGTGGCACATGCTGCTTTCATATGTCTTCTCAATAAATTATCTCAAGGGTCTTAGAGTAAGGTGTTATTGTCCCTATTTTAGAGATGGGTAAATGGAGGCTCAGAACGCTAAGGATTCTGCCCAAATTTAAATAGCTAGTAGGTGACAACTACAGAATGAAATCTGCACAGGCTTATATTCTGACTGAAATCCCAATGACAGAATTCTAAGTGCATTCCATAGCTTGCCCCTTAAAATAAGGTATTTGTAGCTAGCAACTTACGTTTTCCTCAGTGAGCTAAAGTTTTTGTTAGCTGAAAAATATGGATAATTGAAAGCATCTAAAATTTTCTTTTATCATAGAGAAAGAAAAGAATGTTAAGCATGAATAATGCAGTTAAGTAGCTCTAATCATCTACTATGCATAGCCAATAGTTAACAGATGTTCAACATAGATCTAAGGGAAAAAACACCTAACATCCAACAGGATTTTTAAAAAATAATATACCTTAAAACAAAAATCAATTCTGGCTTTAAAAAAATCAATATCAGCAATTCTTACTTTTGGAGACCACATTTTCCTACTCTAGGGCAGTATGGTGGCTTCAGTCAAGTGAAACTTGGAAGTCTAAATCATGTATATAGATGTTGCAAAATTTTTACAAACAGTAACCAAACAATCTTTCAATGATGTGGTATCGTGCATGTATACATATATTAATTCTAGAAGTGCATGTGTGTATGCACAGATTAAATTTTATATTGTAACTTGTAAACTGTGCCTACATAAGACAATTCAAGTAAAAAATTAAATAACTATAACTGTACATGCTTTTGGTCTGGATCATCCATGCAGAAAAACTTTCATTATTTTCTTTCTCAATACTATCGTATTATGTTTATCTATATTTTCAAACTGAATCCTTAAAAATAATTCAGTTATAGTCAGTCATTTTATTTGGGTTAAAAAAATGTAATTAAAATTAGACATATTTGATATTTGACCAAAATAAGATATCTTGAATCGATCCCAAAATCCATAGCTCCTTACAGAAAATTCTTGAATGTGAATTCTGGACTGGAAGTTCTAAATATTAAGCAAATGAAAACAGTATTGACTGGGATAGAATAGTCTATGGTTTGAAATATCCTTCATTCATTCAACCAAAACACACTAAGCATTGAGTATAACGAGGAAGAGTAAAAACACACATGGCCCCTAGTTTTACCGAAATGGCTGGAAGTCGGGCCAAGTTTTCAGATTATGAAGATCAAATGCCTTCTTTTTGGAGACTTTTGGCTGGTGGGCAGTGAAGGTTTGGGGAGGAGTGTGTGACACCTGGTGGTGTCAGCTATCCTATTCAGAGTGGGCATATGACTCTTTGGGGTGGAGGGAGCAATGGATTTGCAACGTCTCCCACTGTTCCCAAGGCCTCCCCAAGCGCTGCCTCTAAGTTCACTGTCCTTGTAATCAAAGTAACATGCTCATCAGCCTGGATAATCAGTGTTCCATCAAGGTCTGCATCTGGTGTTTATCATCTTGGAGAGCCAAGCAACAGAAGGCTTCATTTCAACCACGCATTTTAAAATCTCTTCTTGGAATGACACTTCCTATGTGCCCTAAAGGACCCACAGCGAGTGCCAAGTTGCTGTGTTTCCCGTGGTACATACACGTGGGGAGCACTCTGAAAAGAGAACTGAAGTCCACAGGGTGGAGATTGAGGCGCAGCATGAAGCAATGAGCGAGCATAAGAAGGGGAAGAAATGTGCTCGCGGCTCACTCACTCACTCACTCACTGCTCAGTTTTCTCTTCTGTATATTGGAGGATAATACTTATTTTTTCCTTACTCAAAGACTAATTATGAAGGTTAAACATGATAACACATAGATATTGCTTTATAAATTATAAAGCTAGAAACAAACAACTACCAATAATGATAAAAATACTAAATTGTTATTCAAATGCAAGATACTATTGTCTTATTCCTTAAATCTAACTCAGAAAATCCTTACCGCCTCCTAATACAATGATTACTTCTTTGAAAGTTGGACTTTCATTTTGCTGTTCATTTACATTTTCATCTATGAATTCAGGGGCTTCTAAGCCCCAGTGATCTTATGTTGGAGTCACGCTTACTACATGTAAATCTCTGACCACCTGAGGTAGGGTGCCTAGCACACACAACAAAAAAGAAAAGGAGGGTGTTCCAGTTACATCATAAACACACACACAAAACTCAAAACTCAACACAGAAACTTGAAACAACACAGAAAAGGATAACCATAGTAAAGTGCTCCTAAAAATAGCATGACAAAGATACCAATTTTGAAAATTAAACTGCTAACTCAATGCAGCAAAGATATGCTCTTCCACGTTGGGATCATGCTATTTCTAACCCTGTCTTGGAAAAGGAAAATATTTTATGGTCGTGAAAAGTTGGAATTGAGGCACAGTATAAAAAAACGGGATACTATTAAGAAGAGACATCTGGTCATTCTGGCACGATCACATTTCTGTTACGGAGTGCAAATGCATGCTTTATGAGAATGTGCCATTGATTACTTACTCTGCATTTTAGCACTGTTTCTAAACATACTGTAAATTATGTTAAGTAACTCATTGAGTCTCTGATTTAGATTTTTTTCCGTCAAGCAGAAAGATAATGTTTGCTCCAAAAAAGAATAAGCCAGTAGACAAATCCCATTTATAAACTCTGCAAGTGACGTGAGTGACGTTAAAACATCTGGGAGATGTTAGAGACTGCATTAACTCTAATCATGGATCACGTTATGGCAGAATTTTTTTTTCCTTAATGAGGAGAAAAGACTGAGATAGTGAATGTGTTACTCAACATAACCCTGAAGTCCTTGTCCAAGAACTGATAAAGCACTAGAGAGAAGGCCTTGCCTCACCAGATTTCTAGAACTAAGACTACGCAATCTCCTTTATGTTTGGTCTATATGTCACCGGGGACAGTGTCTGAAAAAACAAGGCCCAATTTTTCACTCCAAATAAATCACAGGCTATTCAGCACCCAATATTTACATTGAGCAAGAAGACGATCCTTGTTCCCTTTCTTCTAGCAACACTCCATTTATCTATTAATTGACTAACCTAAAGGAGAGGTCACCATGACAAGACTCCATATACAATGATAAGATTTAAACTCTGTTTAAACTGTGTTATAGTTTAAACTGTAACATACGCAGGAAAATATGACTTAGTAATTATGCCACAAAATACAGTTAAAATATTTTTTAAACACCGACGTTAAGTACGCATATTTATAAAGAAAATTACAGGATAATCCAATGTCGGGGATGTAAATGTGGAAAAAGACCTAGAAAGTTCAGTGCAGCTGCAGGAGCTCACCTTGGAAGAGCTCTGTCATTTTCAAAATGCAGAACAACAGTCAGCTCACTTTAAAAAGTGCTTTTCAGCCATTTAATCTTAAAGAATTATATTTTTAGTTCATTTATAGGAAAGCAATTAAATGATATCTATTTTGTGTAGGGTTTACTTGGTGACTGAGCTCAAAGAATAATTAAGTAAAATATGACCATCCCTTTGAAGCAGAAGCTTTCCTAAGATATGTCCTTATAAATAAACTTCTGCAATTTTTAAAAAAGAGGCATAGATGAGGCTCTAGTGAAAAATAAAAATTAAGATTTAAAAATATATCTGCAACACATACAAAATATATTGACTTGGGTGTCTTAGTACTAGAGAATTTGAGAAATTGGTTTACAGTATTATTTCCAAAAGTGTTTTATTTAAAATTCACTTTGAAACTGGGAGAGAGAGAATTTGACTAGAGAAACAGTTCTTATTTTCTATGGATCACACTTTGGGAAACATTGCTTCAAGGTTAAATCAACATTTGGGAAATGTTGCTTCAGGACACAGACAAAGGGAGTTAAAGAGCATTTTATGATGGTGCTTGGGTACACTGCTAAGCTGCAAGCAGCTGGTTAAGAAAAGACAATTCTAGGAGAGTGCTGACACCTGAACCCAGCCAGAAGTGGAACTGGGTGCACAGCCTTAGCGCAAGGCCAGCACGGGCTTGAGTCCCCCAGAGAAGTAAGAATCCATTTGGAGGGAGAAACCAGAGATCTCCCTGTGGGCCATCACGCCACCCCATCATTCCAGGGTGAATAAATGATTTCCCCTTTTATAAACCATAAAATAGACGTAGGATTATTTCATCATCACTACCATCAGCATTATTTACACCCAATCACCCAAACATTGCTTCACTTACTAACTCAGAAAACTTCAACAGAAAAGCAAACATGGAGACACACCACACACACACACGCCCTGTTTTCTTTCCTTTTTTTAAGCCTTTCCTCCTCCAAGTGCTGAGTGAGGCAACAAGGTGACGGGAAGTGACTGGAGTAGGTACAACCCACCTGCGTGCCTGACTGCCTCACAGCAAACACCCTCCTGTGTCAACACAAGTGACGGAATGAATCGTGGGAGCACTCATTAAGGGTTTTAATTGTCCAGAATGCATAAGGGAACAGAAAGAGGAGACTTTTTATGAATTTCCCATTTCTTCCACTGTCTGCCCTACTTACCTTCAAACCTAAATTGCAACTCTAGTTGAAGGTATTTTGTCTTGCATAGCAGTGAATGTCTGCATCTTTAATAGAAATGATTTATAAAGAGGATTTGGAACATGCTGACTTCACAATGAAGAAGCTCCACTCCCAGAGGAGCCGTTAACCCAGACAGCCCAGTCCCCGCTCCCCCGGCAATCACACAAACTCCAACTGTTCTACCAGCAAGGCCAAGACGGACGCTGAGCCTTTCAGAGAAGCTGAAGCATACAGGCATCTCTGCCGACTCCCCAAAGTGTTCAGATGGATGAAGAAATGGAGGCCCCAAAAGGTAAATTGACTTTCCCAAAGTCACACAGTTTCTCAGGTCTCCAGATATCATTTAGAAAGAGATCTCTAAGACTTCTTTTTACAGATCACACCACCTCCACATACAGAATATGAAAGATATTTATAGGTGCATTGATGTTTTGTTGTGTCATTGTTCTAAGATACTTGAATTAATTCAAGACAAAAAGATGGGAATTATCGCAAGTAAGATTTAAACCTGAGTTAAGAATAAAATTCAAGACTTATCTTTTTCTTTTTGTGTGTGCGTGAGGAAGATTGGCCCTGAGCTAACACCTGTTGCCAATCTTCTTCTTTTTGCTTGAGGAAGATTGTCAGTGAGCTAATATCTGTGCCAATCTTCTCCTGTTTTATGTGGGATGCCACCACACCACGGCTTGAGGAGTGGTGCTAGGTTCATACTAGGGATCCAAACCTGCAAACTACAAGCATGCAAACTTAACCATTATGCCACCAGGTCAGCCCCAATTTTTCATTTTTTATGACTGATTGACTGTCATTGTATTTGTTCAGGTTATATTAGTTACTATTACAAACTCCAAAATCCAGAATAGTGAAAACCTGATAGAATTTCACACCTGAAATCTGATATAAATACTTTGATCTAAAGAGATATTCATGGGGCTGGCCCAGTGGCATGGTGGTTAAGTTCATGTACTCTGCTTTGGCAGCCCGGGGTTCACCGGTTTGGATCCTGGATGAGGACCTAGCACTGCTTGTCAAGCTATGCTGTGGCGGCATCCCACATAAAATAGAGGAAGATTGGCACAGATGTTAGTTCAGCAACAATCTTCCTCAAGCAAAAAGAGGAAGATCAGCAACAGATGTTAGCTCAGAGCCAATCTGCCTTACCAAAAGAGTTAAAAATAAAAATAAAAAGATATTATCTCTCTGGACAAATGACTGAAAATGGAACAACATGAAACTGAGATTTCTTGAGTCATCAAGGAAGTTGTACTTAAAAAATGATTTTTTGGTGGCTGGCCCTGTGGCTGAGTGGTTAAGTTCGCGCCCTCAGCTGCAGGTGGCCCAGTGTTTCTTTGGTTTGAATCCTGGGTGCGGACATGGCACTGCTCATCAAACCACGCTGAGGCAGCGTCCCACATGCCACAACTAGAAGGACCCACAACGAAGAATATACAACTATGTACTGGGGGGCTTTGGGGAGAAAAAGGAAAAAAATAAATCTTTAAAAAAAAACGATTTTTCAGAAAAAACTTAAAGTATATGCTCCTTTTTGATAATTTTGGTACTTTTGCTACTATGTAGCCTTAAAAGGCAAAGATTCTCCTCTCTGTCTTGGACCCCAGCAGAAACATCATGGGAAAAATGTGACAAAGGTACTTAGACCTTCATAAATTTTCCAAAATACTTGATAAATTGTGGACTCTAGAAAGAAATAATTGTATATTTTTAAAAGTTCCTACCCATTTTTATACATCACAGAATGCAAGGGAAAACAAAATGAGTAAATCATGGAAAAGTAAACATAATTTTCTGTTTAATTTTATCATTCAATTTGGCCTTGGCATGGTGAATGAGAAAAGCAGCAGTTACAAACTGAGTAATTCAACTTAATGAATATCAAACTGAAAATAAATGTCAGAAATGTGCATTTTTTTCTAAGAAAAAAATGAGGAAATTTTTTCCAGTAATTTATTTCTGGATTAATTTAATATTATATCTACATCATATTCAATTTTCCTAGATCATCTATAAATATGTCCCTGGCTGAACAGCTCCATGTGAAAAAAGATATTATTTAAGCATTCTGTAAAGGCATAGTTTATATATTTGATTTCCAGATATTAAATTATATGTAAACCATATTTGGAAAATACCCTTTCAATAAAAGAATTGAAAACAAAAAGTACATTTCATATATTTGTTCATATATTGGTACCCTACAAATGGCCAGGGGCTTTAAATAATCATTTCTGAAGTGCAATGCTAATATTTTTTCAATAAAAATAGGCAAGGCTGGATGAAAGCCATTCTGAAAGAAGGTATGAGAGAGAGAAAGCACCCACTTGTGTGTGTGAGAGAGGGGAGGGAGGAGGGAGAGAGACAGGGTGGAAAGGAGGGAAAAAAGAGAGGAGGAGGCAGAGAAAGAGGCGTCATTAAAATTTTAACAATGTAATCTTTATGAAGAAGTTATTAACATAAAAAACACCTATCAAAAAACCCTTAATTTTTGTTCTTTTCCAAGCCCATGGAGAAAAGAAAATGTCCTGAATTTTCAACTAGTCTTTTTTTTTCTTTTTAAAGATTGGCACCTGAGCTAACAACTGCTGCCAATCTCTCTTGTTTTCTTCTTCTTCTTCTCCCCAAAGAACCCCTGTATGTAGTTCTAGATTCTAGTTGCAGGTCCTTATGGTTGTCCTATGTGGGACCCACCTCAGTGTGGCCTGATGAGCGGAGCTAGATCTGAGCCCAGGATCCAAACTGGTGAAACCCTGGGCTGCCGAAGTGGAGCACGGGAACCCAACCACTCGGCCATGGGGCCAGCCCCGCAGCTAGTCTTTTAAAATTCAGAGTTGATAGTCAACCTCCCAAATCACAGTGGATTCTGTTACCATTAACCTTCAACATAAAGGGCTATTGCAACCCCCAGCAGAATTCTTAAAATCACTACGGGATTTTAATCTTAACTGTTTCTTTCTTTCTCTCCTCATAGTGAATTTGTATCTATATCAGACTCTGCTGGGGACAACAGCCTGTATTCCAAGTCTTATGTTTTCATAATTCTTCTATTCAAAGATTCCAAAGTCTTCTATAGTTTCTAGTTTTGAGCAACACAAGGGACCCACGCAAAGAATAAGAAATTAAAGGGTCCCTGACTTGTAGGCACATCTAGTAAATTACAGCGTATTTCAACCACACTAGCTGGATCTGGGGTCTATCTTTGCTTGGGTTCGCTCAAAGAACAGCCCAACAGAGAAAATTCAGTTCATGCAGCCCACTGAAGGACACTCTCAGGAGAAAGGGAGGGAGGGAACAGGAGAGGACAGAGGAGGAGCTAAGCAAAATTCTGGCCTCAACTAGAGTCAGGGTTCAGCTTCTTGGAGAGGGAGCTCTGAAGCATGAGCTGCCCACAGTTTTGTTCCCACCTGGAGGAAACCTACCAGGCAAGGCAGCCCCTGGTTCAGCCAAAGGCAATTCTTTGGGGAAAGGGACAGCTGTGAGCCTTGAGCCGCCAACATCACAGCAGCTGGGGGATGCGTGCACTGGGCCAGTAAAGGAGATCAGAACAGGGAACCAACAGCATCCACTGCAGCCGCTCCTTAGAGATCTCCCATCACCTCTCTTTTGACATAACTGATCATCTCTGCGTGTAGCAGAAACAGACATTAGAACAGACGAAAAGTTATGATTGTAGTTGGAATGAAATGTGGCTGAGCAATTGATTATGGGTAAACCTTGTGAAAGAATGCATGACTGTACTGAAGAGAGAGAGAGAAAGTAATAAAAATATTAGAAATTTTCAAAACAATGATTATACTAGTTTCACTAAACTGACAATGATGCTACTGTATTCAAAGTTGAAAGAATAAGATAATTAACAAAAAAATTTTCATAATTGCAGTTAAAATGATGTGCAAAAAAAAATCAAATGTAAACAGTCAATTAGAGTTCCAATTCCAAATACACAATAAATCAAATTGAAGCAATGTTATCTTTAGGAATAAATGTCAAAAATATCATTCCCCTAATAAGGTTTTCAAAAGCCTTAATTTCATCTCTATTAGAGGTATACAAATAATTTATTGATTTTTTTTCCAGAAGAAAAATGAGAAGAAATATATATCAACCCAGATAGGAGCCAACTAAATAAGCAGTTAGAAATTTATTACACCAGAGATGTTACTTAAATTCTAGAAATTATCACGGTCCATGCTTAAAATAATTATTAGTTTATGCCTGGCTGGTTCACCAGGTCAAATATCATGCTTTATGCAACGTTACCCTTCAGCTTCAGGGCACACAATGCTTTTTCCATAGTGGTAATGCGATACATGTTTGGAAAGCTGAATTGAATGGACTTTGGAAAACTACAGATTCACCAGTAGCTTTAATTCAACCAGTAATGGCTGAATCATCAGGGAGGCTCAAGGGTGTGAGGGTAACGTTAAAAGCTGCAGATCAGACAGGTCAAGGCTTCAATCCCAGCCCTGTATTTGGCTGTTGGACTTTAGAAATTACTTTAAACTGGCAGAGCCTCAGTTTCCTCATCTTCAGTACTTCCCTGGCTTGTTGAGAGGATTGAAAGAGAGAATGCATAAATGGCACCTTGGGTGTTTTAAGCAACTGGGCCTATTCTTATTGCTGTGGTTAGGGAGAGGAGAAACACGCACTTCACTGGACGTTGCAATCTGGCAGGCAGCTGGCAAATGCCCACCTGCATGCAAGTTTTCTTTGGCCTGTGCTGCCTGAGAAATTTCAAATAAAAATTGAGATTTCCGGCTTTTCTTGAAAAACTAGAAGCTGTCCCCATATCAGGCCCATTCTCCTGCAAGGAGAACCTGAAGCCTTTTTCGTCAGGCAGGACTGTACTCTCTGGTTTGCCACGGTCCCCAGCAGAATCTGTCACCCTCCACTGAGCCCAGTTCCTCACATAACCTCATTGGTCCCAGTAGGCACTGGAGCTTGTGATCACTGGATTTGCCCAGGAAGAACAAGACTCAGAGGCATGAAATACAAACGTGCATGGGCGCAGCTGAAGATGTAGTGCTCCATGGTAGAAAGCAGCTGGAACTGGGAGCCAGGGGACATGAGTTGTAGTCCCAGGTCTACATTAACACCTGTGTGAACTCCGGGCTCCATAGGGGTCTGTTTCCTCATCTGTAAAATACATGTTCTGGGTAGGTCAAGTTTCCGAACACAAGGCAAGTCACTTCCCCATCTGGGTTTCAGCTTCTCATGTGTTCTTTTTAAAAAATGATGCCAAATTAGTGGGTCATGAAGCCTGGCTGAATTAGAAAAAGCCCTCCCTCTACACGCCCCTGTCAAAAAAAGAAACACTGCACACAGAGTTGATGGAATACATTTGGAAGCTCAAATGCCAAAAGGAAGTATAACATACATAATAGTAGCAATTTCGAGAATGCCCTCCCCTGTGTTGCTGGCCTTCTGCATTAGTTCTAACTGAGTAAATATAACTAATTGTTTCCCCAAGTTTATTCTTCTTCCTAAAATACCAATGAATTCTCAAGTACTAAAGTAAATTAGATCTGTTTTATAAGTCTTCTAGAGCAAAATTCCAACCTTATCCTCTTACAATTGCAGAACTACATTTTGAAACTTGAAGACTATGGCTATTTAACCACTATTTATTCTTTTTGTGTTTTTCATTCTAGAAATTTTTAATAAAACAACTTTTGTAAATTCCACGAGATAAAAGGATGTGGAACACATGGAACTCAAAATGTATCACTGAAATTCTCATGCAAGGTAAGTACTTTTTAAAAAATAACCTTATGCAATTCTCATATCAACGAGCTAAGACTGTTTCTAAAAACAAAGAGATATATATACATAGCAAATATACCTTGCCTACGTCCAAGATACTTGTTTGGAAATATTACTTCTTTTCAGTCCCAAAATCTATTTTGACCCTTTCAGTTGAATTTCAACATGCTCTGAAGTAGAAATCAACCAAGACAAGTAAACCAACTTATAGCAGGTTAGAGTGCAGGCTTTCTCTGTTTCGTGCTCTGTCATTGAGTAGCTACGGAGCTTCCCAAAATGAATGTGTTGACAGAGCCTCTGAAAGCAGATGGCTATTTGGTGCCAATTCCCAGTAGTAGAATGACAACCAGCAAGAAGGGGAGAAAAGGAGGCAAAACCAATCTTGGTAAAATATATTCTACGTTTTTAAAAACAACTCTTGATTTCTACTACTTAAAAAAAATAATCTGTTACTGCAAGCAAACTGTTTTACCTCCCAAAATACCTTTAATAAAACATTCAAATGGCTTCACAGAAGAGTGTGCGTGCACAGGTAACGCTCTCTCGGTTAGTGGACACGGGCAAGAAAGTAGCTGTTCTGGTTTATCAATTATCCTCTTCAACTTCACGAAAGGGAAATAACTTTCCAAAAACACGGAACGAAGTATACTTAATTCTAAAACCACTATGAATATAAACTCACTTTTTCCCCTGAGTGATTTAGAAGGTACTGCGGGATCTTGCAGTCTCCTGGGAGGGTGATTATGCACCCCATTTACCCAGGACAATCCCAGTTTATGCTTGTTATCCAGAAATAATTCTTAATAGCTTCCCCATTCACTCACAAAAATGACCTAATTTACGCAATAATTATCTCCCTACCTCTGGGTCACTATAACGCTTCAGGTCTTTTATTCAACACACTGCAGATAGACAGACGTGTATGTTCAATGATAAGATTGTACCCAATTGAGAAAATGCTCAAAAAAGAGTTTACCAAACCAAATATAAGTAAATACACTTGTACACAAATTTTAGTCAAGACATACCTAAATTTAGGTTAGGTAAGTAACGAAAAAAATTTTTTTAATGAACAATAATTAGAAACAGGTTAAAATAACTAGACTAGAAATAAAACAAATGCGTTACTTGCAATATCTATGAAGTTTTAAATTTGTGTCTTAAAATCAAAATTAAAGCCAAAACTATTTAAACAGTCACCAGAAAAGAACAATATTCCAAACACTGTATAATGAGTTAATTCAAGTTAAAATAAAAAAGTTGAATATGGGCCCTAAATGGGCCTCTCATTTTCCAAAGTTGAAATAATATTCTCACAATAAGTCAATTTTGCTCTGTCTTGGGATCTCTGAAACTACTCACGAGGATGGGAAAATGATCCTAACATAGTTATATTACCAACATTATGAACTAACAACAAAAATGCAAAAGAATAATTATTTGCATTAATTCCTTCGTGAATAAAGGAAGTTGAAAGTTCAATTTTAGTCTTTTTAAAAGAAAACATAGCACTGAAGAAACCAATAATACGAACCAAGACGTGTGTTTAATATAGGCACAGAATCACGGCTTTTTAGGATAAAGTTTCAAGTCAAGTGACGATATTAAAAAATCAATATAAAAACTCTACAAATAAGTTCAGATAAATAAAATCAAGTGACAAGAGTTGACTGAACTCAATTCAAGGAATACGGCCAGCTTCAATTCCAACTTTTTAATAACTAATGATAAAAACACATGTATTAATATAAAAAAACCCAGTGTTTTTCAAATTTCACACTACTTCGGACTTTTCCTCTATTTTCTTGCCTTTGACATTGCATTATACCAACTACTTAATAAACTGTATTCAACGAGAAATAACAGATTAATTCACTTTTACTCACAAGATACATGACTGCAAATTAGGGCTTCTGAGTAGTGTTCACCAAACTAAGTTAATAATGTCAAATTAAAGAAAGACTTCTGATTCCTATTTGGTAAGCTGTGCAACCTTAGGATTTTTGAAATATTAGAGTAGCTCTCAGCCACTGTATCATTCTTCATGGTCTTCAAGTTGGAATTCTATAGAGATAACAGTATCAATATATATTTTTGTGTATAACATTTAACACAGTAAAGCATTCCTAATTGCTTTTATGATTATTATTTTCATATATTTTAGGAAAAACGAATTGTCTATTTTCATAGACATAATTAGCAGGTCAGATAAGACTAGTGTTTGTTAAGAATTATGAAGACTTTACTTGGGAGCATGGGGGTGATTTTTCTATTAATCTAAAATACTAAAGTTTCTGTATGTGTGTTTTTTAATACAATTACCTCGAAATTTTCACTAAGATCCACCACATGCCTGGCTGTAACACTCTACTGCAAAATCACTTTACACTCTTCTCCTACATTCTTCCCACATTTTTGTTTCACATTTCTAAAACCGGAAAATACCAGAACTTCAGAAATATTCATTGGCATCCCATATACTGTTTACCCTAGCAATATTCTTAGTTTCTCCAAATGACCAAAGACAGTAAGAAAAAGTTTAAAAGACTTTACTAAAAGAGAACTAAGTAAGGACATTACAGCTCTCAAACCTATTACACTACCAAATTCAAAATTAATATCTATCAATTATTTATCTATATTTTCAAACATTTGTGAAAGATGTTAAGCAAGACATTCTTACCTTTTGAATTTAAATTCTGAGTTTCAGAATTTTCACATAAATCTCTCTGGCACTTTCAATTTAAAGTTACGTGAAGAATTTTGGCTAATTATGGACTACATTTGACTTGGAAGCAGCTCTGCAGGTTGCCTGTGTTTATCCATTTTTCCCACCCACGGAGATTCAGGCAATGGGTCCTCCTCCCCTCCATATATCCTCTGAAGAGAACGGGAAATATCTACCATGGCAATCCTCTACCTTCAAGCACTGACATCATTTTGTAAACATCAGAGCACCAAGGAGACCATTACTCAAAATCCAAACAAGTTTTAAAATATGTAAAACTGCATTTAAAAGGAGACGACAAACCTGTACAACTTGACAAACTCAAACTCTGTTGCTGAGAGATGCGGTAACGTCTGGCCTAAAGCAGCTTAGCTACAGAGTATGTAATAAAACAGCTACATTTGAATTGGAGACTCATTTCGCACTGCAGAAATGTAATGTAGCCCCGGGAGAGCAAAGGCAAAGAGCTATGCAAGAAATCAGAGACCAGGGCTCTGTAACTCTTCACTTCAAGGCAAAGACAAGAGCTGTTAATTGGAGAAAGCCAGAGGGAAGAATTTCTTTCAAAATTGAAAGGGGAGGAAAATGTGAAGAGGTATAGAGAGCACAGAATCCCGCACAGCTATAACAAAACATTTTCACTGGCCTCTCAGTTAAGTGAGAGCATGAGAGCATGAGATACATTGCTTTATTCCTTTCTGGAAATTGGCTAAGGGTTTATCCCAGCAGAAAGTTCTAGCACCAAATCACACTTCTCTCTCCTTTCATCTCTTTCAAAATATTTTTATATCAATTTGCCATCTTGTAGTTTAGATATTCTATCTGTGATATTCTATCTTCCTAACAAGATTTTAAGTTTCCTAAAGACAGGAACCATATGTTCTACTATTCTCTCATTCACCTTGCTGCGATATAGCAATTAATATTTCCCGAATTATCTCAGCTGTCCTGGATTTTTTTCGCCATAAAAAAAGTTAAACTGAACCATGGTTTGAGAAAATATACTGCAGGTTAAAATAGTTAGAAATATATTCTAACTTTAACATCCACCAGTTCTAATCACTTCTTTCTCCTCCATGTAAATTTTACATTTCATTAGAATGCAGGCAATTACTCAGATGCTTTTTTACACTTACATAAACTACGGGCCCTAAGTCAGGCTTAGGTTAATTTACATGAGGAAAAACAGAACTCCAAGTAAGTCAAAATATGCAGATAAGTGACAAATCATGAAAATATTACTCCTTTTTTATTCACCTTTTTTTTTTTAATGAGGAACATCAGCCCTGAGCTAACATCTGCTACCAATCCTCCTCTTTTGTTTGCTGAGGAAGATTAGCCCTGAGCTAACATCGGTGCCAATCTTCCTCCACTTTATATGTGGGTCTCCCGCCACAGCAGGCTGACAGTGGTGTAGGTCCGTGACCGGGATCCGAACCTGCGAACCCAGGCAGCTGAGGCAGAGCGTACTGAACTTAACCAGTAGCCATGGGGCTGGCCCTTCAACTGTCTTTTATTCATCTGTTTTTAGGTAATTCTTGAATCTCTCTTCCATATTTGGTGTCCACTTTGAACAAGGACTGAGACCCTCTACAACCTGCATATATATTTTTAGATGGAGTTATCTTAAGCACAATATGTCAAGTGTGACTTAAGTTTATTTTAATTTAGCTACAGAGCTCTTTTCCTTCATATTTTTGAGGGCTGGCCTGTCCTGGTAAATTTCCAGAATAAATCTTATGTCTTCCTTTTAAGTAGGGCAAGATCTTGACACACAACTACTGTGGGAGCTGAAGGCATTTCTGGCAAGAGCAATGAATGAATGACTTCTCCACTTGTTTTCATAGTAATAAATATATGTTAGCATTAGGCAGGAAAACAAATATTGCCAAAAATACGTGCTAAGCAATCTGAGAATGAATGGGGTCATACACATGTATCATCACTCCTCTGTCCATTAGAATGTGTTAGCTTCCATGAGGTTCATTCACTCCCACAACACAAAACCAGCAAAAGTCTATGTGTACTTGGAAAAGAAAGAAAAAGAAAAAGAAAATTTTTATTTAGAAATGTAACAAACTACCCAGGCAATTATATTTTGTTGGGTTTCTCTAGTCTGCCTATGCCTATTATATAATAGAATTTCCTCTACGTTAATATAAACCAAAGCCTTTGGAGTACAGTTTAAGATGAAAGAAGAACATTAAAATAATAGTGCACCATCAAAACAACTTAGTTAAGTGTATTTCTTAAAGGGGAGCCAGTATTATAAATTTAAATTTAACATTTCTTTTATAACCTGATTACAAGTTTTTATTGTATAGACTTTATTGTATGGATCATTATTCTAAGTACCACTTAGAAAGGATGATGGTATTTTATTTCTTTTAGAAAAGGGTGAAAATTGAAAAATGCTATCACTGAAGGGAGAAATTTTGTGCCACAATTGGCAAATGTCTAATAAATTAATATACTAATAAATTTTAAATTGTATGTGAAAGTTTTGGGTTGCCTTAAATACAGAGTTTCTTTTGTTTTTATTCTTCATCATAAAATTACAATGGAGAAGAGTAACTTATGTAATTGAAATAAAAATTTTTGGTCACACATGATTATGAAATCAATGATTTGATGGCCTTTGAAGCCATGAAAATTCATTTTAGAAAAGAAACTAATTTTACATTCAATTTATTCATGTGCTACTTATTAAAATAAAGAGTAAATCTTTATTTACACCATAAACAAATTTTTTAATAACCAAAAAGTCTAATGTTATTAAATCACCCCTTTTCCAAAAATGAAGTCCAGTCTTGTTTCAGACTTCGCATCTTGATAATATTTAGGCATATGGAAGAGGTTAATTTGCATAAAAGGAATTTATTACATTTTCTTTTGTTTCCAAAGAAATCTTCTTTTAATACTGCCGTAGAGCTAGTTTTTGTTTAGATGTCTTTTGGTCTAAATTGACAGTCTTGAAGTCTTGCCTAAAGTAATATTTGAGTCTTTAAACATCTCTCTGGCATTCCATTATGGGCACCTGCTGCTGATAATTACAGGTCTGTCTCTGAACCACTTCCTCTGCTTTGTGTCAAGACAGGATTCAGGCTGCTTGATTACAAACAACTACCAGTTAGAGACCACTGCATAGCTCTCTGCGGTAATTATTCAGGGCAAGTTGGGTCTGCATTTACTGAAGTCTTAACAAAAAAGAAGCAGTTACTTGTTATAATTTCCTCTTTGCTGGCAGTGTAGCATAATCCATAACATATTTTGGTCATCTTAACAGTGCTTATGAGAATATCTGATTCAATAATGCTTGATAATGATACATTTCACTGTGCCATTTCCTAGCCTAGCAAATAAAATATCCTGCCTGAAGATAGTAGGCTGTGGTCCTACCTAAAGAACTTACAGACAATAGTCAATTATAGGGAAACAACTGGGTTGAATGTGCACCCAAAAACAGATTTATTTTTCTTGACTCTGGGCCGCTCTACCTCTAGTCACAAACTGGCCCCCCACGCATTCAGATCATATTCATACTATCATACTGCTACAGTCCAAATGTTTGTGTCCCCCCCAAATTCTTCTGTTGAAATCCTAATCCCCAAAGATGATGGTATTAGGAGGTGAGGCCTTTGGGAAATACTTAGGTCATGAGGGTGAAGCCTTCCTGAATGGGTTCTTGTAAAAGAGATCCCACAGAGATCCCTTGCCCCTGCTACCAGGTGAGGACACAGAGGGAAGATGGCCGTCTATGAACTAGAAAGTGGGTCCTTACCTACCACCTTAATCTTGGACTCCCAGCCTCCAGAACTGTCAGAAATAAATTTCTGTTGTTTATAAGTCACCCAGTCCATGGTATTTTGTTATAGAAGCCCAAACAGACTGAGACACATACTCTGTAAGAGACTTGTTTACTTCATAGTGGAGAGAAAGAAGAAGAAATACTGTATGGGGCAATTTTTGATACAACAGTAATCCCGATATAAAATAAAATTTCTTCACCCAATAGAAAGTCAACTTATTTTAGCAATATTCTATATGATAGAATTCTACAATCGAATCACTGGGAAGGTTCTCTTGGGGACAGTGGGGTACTGTTTGACTTGCAGACCTCTTTAAGTCCCAATTCTGTGTTTAGGCAACTTGACCAAACCAATTAGAGTTGAATGGTCCTTACATTGCTTACTCATCAATTGTTTGAGGTTTATGTCCTTCAACTACAAGAGAATCCAAGTTCTTTATTACTTAACAGCCTCAAATTACAGGGTAGACAATCTGAAGCTAGTTTCTGAAGTAAGTGTATGGAGCCTGACTTTTTAGGCAGAACCTAAGAGACGGTGAAACTTTCACTCCTGAGACTTCCTTGTTTTCCACCTACAACTTCATATTCAGCTTACTCTATCCAGTAGCTCTCAAAAGTGAGTGATGAAGAGAACCTAGAAAGTTCTAACTCTAACACCAGGAATAGCCACCAAAAGTCCCTCAAAGATGTGTTATTTATGCATGAACAAAACACGCATTCATCTAACATCATTCAAAAGGTCTACATGATATGCCAACCGTGTGTGTCAAGCACCATGTCACATACTCAGATACCAGAATGAACATGGTTCACGCCCTCTTCACACTGACATGCTGGCTGGGGACACAGGGAAGGTGAAAGAGTGATACTTTGGGGTGTGAAAAGTAGCTTTATGAAGGAATGAAGATCTAAACTGAGAAAAGAAGTCAGCCAGCAGGAAGGGATGGAACATGAGAGACTAACACTTGTTCATAGCAAAAGAAAGAGCATCAGCCGCCATCTCATGAGGTGTAAGAACAAATCTCTCTGTCAGCCACCATAAGAAGTTGAGATCCGATTCTAGACGTAATGGAAAGCCGTCAAAGAGTTTTAAGAAAAAGAGCTCTACAGATGACGTTCATTAGGATTTGCCTGGCTTCTGTGTGGAGGACAGAGGAGAGCGGAGCAGGACAGGAAGCAGGAAGAACCTTCTTCAGTGATCCAGTTGAGAGAAATGAACTTATGTGAAACACATTTAGGTAACATATGTCATATTTTCTAAAATAACATCATTAAAGGGTTGAATATGCATAAATGTTTGCAAACACGTAAATATATGAGACTCTATGAAATAATTTAAATTTGTGTGTGTGTGTGAGGAAGATGGGCCCTCAGCTAACATCTGTTGCCCATCTTCCTCTTTTTTTGCTTGAGGAAGACTGTCGCTGAGCTAACATCTTTGCCAATATTCCTCTATTTTGGTGGGATGCCACCACAGTGAGACTTGATGAGTGGTGCTAGGTCCGCACCCCGGATCTGGACCTGGGAACCCTGGGCTGCCAAAGTGGAGCGCTAGAACTTAACCACTATGCCACCGTGCTGGCCCAGAAATAATTTAATTTTTTATTTGTTTGTTTTAACAACTTGGCTTTCTGAATTGCTCCCCTCCCCCCTCAAGAAAATATTTACAAATAAACATACATTCTTACACAAAAGTGATACTGTTCATAACAATCAAAAAAATAAAAACACATCAGTAATCACACAGCAAAACTTCCTAAGACAGTTTAATGTCCAGAAAATTAAAATTTTGAGAAGCTTATCTTTATTAACCCAGAAAAACAAGTATAGCCTAGGAAAAGAGGTTATAAATACAATCCATCTTTTTAGTGGTTGTGGTTTTTTCCCCTTGCAAATCTTCAAAGAAAACTACTACAAACCAAATGTCATATACAGCAAGAAAAACTAAATAAGCAGTTTAATCAATCATTAGAAGACTTCTAGGTTGCTTCTGTTGGGTTCTTTAAAGGGAATAAGATCCTATAAAGATAAGAGGTTTTTATAATTATGTAGGGATTAAACCACACTCTTGATTCCAGAGTTCTTATTAATTTTCCCTTTAAAAAGTAGGCTGTTTCCTACGGTGCTGCACTAAGGGAAATGGGGGAGGGACAGAGTTAAAAACCAAGAGTGTTAAACTTTGCTTTTTGGACAAAGGAAATTACAAAGGAACCAGTGTTCAATGGGCCTATTAAACACACGGTGTTTCCTGTGTGGGTATCATTTTGGTGTGGTGAATGAGTTGTCCTTGTTTGTATATTTAGTTACTGCATCTATTATATTCTGCTTGCTCAAGGTCCACAATTGCATTATTTAGGGTTATAAATGTTTTGGGTTAAGTTCTTCCTATCAAGTTTACACATTTTGAGGAAAAAGGATTTTATGTTTTGTCTTATTTTAATTTTTAAATGAAGCATTTTAAATATAAAACAAAAGAACAAAAGGGATTATTTAATGTCACAGTGAACTAAAAAAGATAATACTGACTACTGTCTGAGCTGAGGGCATTTTCTATGTCCAGACTTTTTTCAAAATAAAGTTGTTACTTACGCAATGGTCCTATCGTAGGATCAGTAAATGCTTTGGTGTGTTAAAATTTCTGATACAAGTGAAGAAGATTAGTTGTTTTTATTCCTCAGGAAAGAACTTAAATGTTAGCAAAAAGCAAAGGATTTGGTAATTTTTTCCAGCCTTTTTACTAATACTTGTCTTTTCAAGTATAGCCAACATATATTGAAAAAAGTATAAACTGTTTTTTTCTATTGAAGTTTATTAGACACTAGTTTTAATGGAATATATTCTAGATTCAGAATCTAACACAGAAAAAAAAGAAATCATCTAAACTTGCTTGTCCTTAAAACTGAAACAAACATGTTGACTTTCCAAGAGTTTTAATGTACAATTAAAATTTCATAACTTAACTGGATATAAAAAATCTGATTTTAAAAGCTATCAATTTCTTTTAAGAATTTTACCTTTTGACAATACGCTTTTGTTGATTCATATGACATGTTTCCACCTGATGGTACCCCCAAATGAATGCAAACCTCTCATTCTTGTGATATATTTAATTACGTTCATAGGAGTGCCAAATGGAAATCACTGTATAGTGACTTACATCATGAAAATACAACAGCAAGTCTTCACTTTTGATAATCCTGTTAATCCTCACAATCCTATGATGTGAATATTATGATGATGATGATATTCTACTGGCAATTGTGGAGTGAAACTAAGAGATTTTAACCTCGCATGCAATTTGCAAGTTTAGGGTTTAGTAGTGTATTCACCTTTACCAAGAGACTCATGTAATGGCTGGCATTTCCCTAGCACAGCTGTCACAGGAATACTCTTGGTTGCGGACATGAATACTTTTTTCAATGAATTTTGATTAATTTCCTATGTCAGGAAATTATCAGGTCCACACATATGCATACATGTAATATTTTTAATTCCCTAACACTCGTAAAAAGGAAACGGGAAACTGCAAAAAAGAAAAAAAAGAGAAAGATCTAAAACCATTCACTAAACACGGTCCTGACAATTACACTAAAGAAAGGACATTATTAAAGATTATTTTAAGAAAAGTTTTTCAAGCATAAACAAATTCAGTTTAGCATCAAACCATACTATATATCACGTTCACGCAAGTTTTTTAAAAACGTAATTCTTCATACAAAAAAAAAAAGATACACTTGTAAAACTATCCAAGAAAGTAACAGTATATTAACATTGCAGAGTAATTTTTTTCCAATTCTAATGTAATAATTGTTGTACTTCAATCAGTCTAGCATCATCTTAGTTTCAACATAATTCAATTTCATAATACTAGTTCATAGATGTGCACAAATTTATTGTGTGGCCAAATACAATGACATTCTTTTTTCATCTTGCAATAGAATTAAGTTTTATGCAATAGAAAAGGAAAAACATACGGAAAATAGTCATTTTTAACAGATGTTTTAATATGGAAAACATAAAGTGGGTTTAGAATTAAAAATCAAAGCCCACTGGTTGAACTGAGGCATATTTCCATCTGTTATTAATGTTTGAGTTACATACGAAAGACGAGATTATTCATCAAGTCCCTCATGCAATATGTTTGTAAATGGGATTTTGGTTAGGAATTTAATTGCATAAATTCTGTCAATGCAAGCTTCCCATTCATTCAAAACAAGCCTTTACAGTGGTCTGAACTGAATTAGACCAGTTAACAACACCAAAGAGTCCTTCTTGATTTTATTAAGAAATGCTTGTATGAAAATCTGTGAACATAAAAGGGACATCTCTGTCACCCCATTATGATGAAATAATAGTAATTTCTTCTTTTTTCCTTTCTTTTTTTCCCTTTCAAGCAATGCAGAGTTATGTGAGTTTTTTTAATCATGTAAAGAAAAATTAATATTGAAATAAATAAATAAAGATGTGATCTCTCCGGTTAGACTTATAAATAAGTTCCAGGTTAGAATGATAAATAATTCTGAATACTAGAAAGCGTGATGAGAATTCAAGGGCCCATTGTGAAAATATGCACAAAGCTTATGCCCAAGTGATTGGGGTCATAAGCTTAAGCAGGGCTCCCCTCCCGACTGCTGCCTGGAGAGGGTTGCACTAATGGTCTGATAACGGGGGGTGGTCGGCACAGAGGTTCTCCTAATACTTTATAGTGGTGTGAGCACGGCAGCCCTGATGAATGACTGCCCTGTGCTGGACTCACACGTGAGATTACAGAGCAGCCCTCACTTCGCCTCCACAATGGTCTCACAGTTAACAGAACACTTAGAGAATTCTTTAAGATGAACTTATTAAGGATTCTTGGATTCTAATATAATTTTCAGTAAAAACTTTTGTTTTTCGGATGATTAAAATAGAAATTGGAAAATATTCAAAAGATAGAAAAGCCGGGGGGGGGGGGGGGGCGCGTTATATGGACACTTCAACCTTTGACGCCATTGCAAGCAACATCATATTGCTTTCAAAACTATTATCAGAGTAATCACCTTAAAATATTAACACATAAGAAGTTATGCCTCTGTTCTCTTTTCTTAGTTGCCTTGGATCGCCCCCCACATCCCCCCAATTACACACAGATCAGTCTAAGAGGGGCTTCCTATTGTTTCAAAATACCCTGAGAAACTGAACATGGAGGCTAATAGTAAAAAATTACTTTACTTTAAATGAATATCTCAAACTAGTGCACGTTAATATGTGCTTCTATGGAAACAGCGCTTTCTGGATGTCAGCTTAAGCTTCTCCATATGATTTTTCTCAAAGGATCCCTTTTAAACCCATCACGACCATTTATTATCTTCTTGTTATATAGACTGTTACTTTTGTTTCATCACAAATCTCTGCCTGTTTATTAGCAGCCCTGCCACTACTATCAGATGACATTTGTTTTACTTAATGTATGTAGTTTTAGAAAAAATGATAGAACTGCTCTTACTGCATTATATGAAACATTCCAGTGTACATTTAGCTGACACTGCATCAGCTGCTATTTAAACTGGGCTTAGCTAATGGGCTTTTAATGTCAGCAGGGTTACGTGCAGTTACTGGCTATTAGCAGAAATGGCTCCTTTCTATAAAAATCACTTTTCCTCAAGTGTGTTGTTTGAACATTCCTTTCCTTAATTTAGTGACTGTCATGACTGCAAAACAACCTCAAGGACTCTGGAATCCACTGTTATCTTTAAGACCCTCTTTTTAACCTTGCAATTCTGCATTAAACAGGCAACATCCTTCATTAGCATTTAGACTTGTAATCACAAAACTTTGTGAGGCACTATTATTTACTTTGCTATTTTAGCAGAATACTACGTAATTGCTATGAAAACCCTGTACAGTCCATGAATGTATCATATGTATGATAGAGAACATACAAAACAATTTTCAGAACACGAGCACTTATTTGCATCTTTTAAAATCCTAGTTCAGCAATGCCAAGTGATGTAGAAATGTATGGTAATAATTAATATATATTTATATATTGGGGTATTATATAAATATTTCTATATTAACTTGTATTTAATACAATATTGAATATAAGCAACGAAGTACGTCATCCTTCTATCCAGAATGAAATTCTGTATATCCTTTCATTAGCAACAACCTTTCTTCCCCCTCAATTAACTTTACCTTTCTTCATTGAAATAAAGCTTTCAGTGGATATAATGGAGAAACCTGGAAATAAAGCCACCTCCACAGCATCTGAGCGAGTCCAAGACAATCATATATTCTGCACCCTGGAAACATAACTCTATTTGATTAAGAAGTTGAAATATCATCCCGGAATTCAGGGAAGAGCAATACAACTGACCTCTCCTTCAATCAGCCCACATGAGAGGTCACCTCAGGCAGGATGCTTACCGGGGAGATGCTGTCTCTCCTGGAGAAAAAGCCCCGAGTGTGAATGAAGGATTTTTACCAGTGCATGCAGGAAAGCTGACGTTCTCCTTTAGTCAACAAATTGTAGTCCACTGTGTAGGAAAATACGGAAGTCTTCCTCCACGTGTTTGCAATAAGCTAGTGAAAGTGGAGATCCCCTAGTCTCTGTCACTTGGAGAACAGGAGAAAACTTGTTTCTATCAGATAAGCCACTGCACAAATGAGGATGGGGTATCTCTACTGTGCACTATGTAAATGACTCAGCTACTGGCCGAGAGCAACGCACTTTTTGCAGGAAAGGACATAATTTTTTAGTTAGAAACCAGTGATTGAATCTGATTCCCTATTCCATGACTACATTTATGAATTTTTTCACAAGTAAAAAAGTTTTGTTTTTATTTGTTTGATAGCTTCTGTTTGTTTTTTAAGGATATCGCCAGGGCTATTTGAAAATGAACTCTCCTAAAACAAAAAAAGTTATACATGCACACACAATTTGTGTAAGCGTGTGTATACTCACAGAGAATCACTGAACTAAATTTGTCTACTACTTGTAACTCTTCATTTCATTAAGAGTCTGCCTGGAAATACCCTCCTAGGAAATAATTCCGTAGTTATTTAATTCAATAAAAAATGACGTGTGTATCTTTCATGTGAACGTCGTTTCTAATAAATCCAATAAACTGGTTACCCCCATCCCTAATGGGAAAACATAGCTATTTTTAAAACTTTTCCTAGCCATCTTTCTATATTTTTCATCATGTTATAGTAATTAAACTCTAACTTTCTTCACTGTGGTCCTTTTAATTCCATATATATATATGATGCAAATATAAACAAAAATAAATATACATTTTGATCAATACATAAGAGAAAGACATTGGCAACTTTTTTTAATGTACTATAATTATACGAAAGATAAAACTCCACTTAAGCAGATTTTTTTCTGGGACAATTGTCCCTGAGAACTCCAATATAATTCTCAGAATGATATCCATTTCTGATGTACAGGTGAGATTTAAAACACAACGTTGGTATTGTTATTAACAACATTGTTTAACAGAGTAGCTCAGGAGATGGCAAAGCACTTTATAAAGACCACTGAAGGATTAATTATATATTCCACTAGTGGAATATACTATCAGATACAATGTATCGGTGTGTCACTGATTTAAGTCTAGATTTCTCACACAAGCAGGTCTTGCCCAAATAGTTCCAAGTAAAATCCAAATCTAACTTCTCTCCCATACACACCTTTTAAATACTTTCTAAATTCTTTTGCTATTTTAATTGAAATAGGTGCAGATCAAGACTCTATTTAGGCAAAAGCTTGAAGTCAAAGGGCCTGTTGCATAATATTATGATGAGATACTGATCTTAGGTCTCTATTCTGGATAGCACAACTAACAAATCATTTGAACATGCCTGTTTTTCCTCAGCTTCTGAGAGCAGTTACTGAAATGGGCTTCTGTTTTCCACCAAGCTGCGTGCTTGGCTGGTGAGGGCTGTAGTAGGCTGGGAGGGAAATGTCTTAGGCTCTTTCAACCCTTGAAATTGATCCGTAACACATTTTAAACCTTACACTCTTTCATCTTCTTAGGACGATCCAGAAGAAAGAAGGAAAGTCGCTAAAGAAAATGACAGGCAACGTAATTACTGTTTTATTCAGAATGACTTCAAGATTGCTTCTTGCTAAACTTGCGCACTTCCACTGGGTGGCTACAATGTGTATATTTGGCAAACTAGTCAATGGAAGATAAAATATATCATTTTCACTTTATCAACAGCTAAATTCAAATGTCAACATATTTCACACAGACATCATGCTCAAAGTGAAATTACCATTACTTACTATGTCCACCCAATCATGAAGTTTTGTTGTGGTAGTAATTTGGTTATTTATTTGGTCTACATTAGAGATAACACAGGTCTCTGAAAATCACGTATCATAAAACAGCAACAGGGCTTTTGTCACTATCATTTTTATTTCCTGTAAATTTTGAGAATACCATTTGCTAAAGAGTCCTCTTTGACCTAGTTTTGAAAGGATTTTTTTAGGTTCTTGAAATTCCAAAAAGATATTAGAATGATTTAAAATATTCAATCTGAATACAAGTAGCAAAGTTGCAAATTCATAGGGAATAGAATAGTCTAAAATTGCTCCCTTTAGTTTTTATCTTACGTTATCAATATAATTCACTATGCCTATAATTATAAGTGGATATTATTATACCACACCCCCTACCATTCTGCAGTAAACTTCTGTTGTCTAAGAGAAAGTACATTATGAATTAATTTAAAGTGATTACTTTTCTATACAAACGGTATACTTTACTTCTAGCTGCTCTTTTATATTATTGTATACGCTGATTTTCTTGAACTTTGAAAAACGCCAGCATTTCCACTCAGGAACATATTTATTCTTACAACGGGGCTGCAAATATTTTTTAATATGCAAGCACTAATCTGTTTTTATTGGAAAAGAATGTTCATATATAAGGTTTTCCTTCTGAATAGGAAAAAAAGAGAAAACAATAAATTATAGTTGAGTTCAAGCAGTCCGTGATTAAAGAATCAATTAAGACATTGACTAAAACTGAGAAATGGCAGCGCTCATCAATAAACCTGTTAAATGTGCTGAGAGAGTTTCTGTTGTTTCACGTCCTTAGTTAGAAGAGCAGATAACACATGTTCATCTACCTGAGGCATTTTTATGGCTCTCATAATTGCTGAGAAATGAAACTAGCCACAGAACCCAAATGACAATGACTAACAGAGGCAAAACCCCTATCCTCACGACATTTTAAAATAAAGATGACTGATAACTCTGGAGTTAAATCTGATTAATCCATATCATTTGTTACCATGATTGCTTTGGGCCCTCACAGTCAAAGTCAGAACCATAGCAGGCACATCACTATCATCAGGGCCCACCTGGCTCCTGTCCCCAACGTTCCACCACCCACCGGCAATGAGCTATGGTCGGTTATTTAAGGAAAACACGGTATTCCCCAAACACGGGGGTTTTCAGATGTTAGACTTCACATCTGCCACACATAGCACTTCTGAGCCACAGCTCACTGCTAATAAAGGATTACTGACATAAGGACAAATATCTGCATATAGGGCACTTTCAAAGCTATAGCTCACTTTCTAAATTATAACTTCAATTTAATGAATATCACAGTAACTCTAACACAATGAACTCTGAGTGGAAGGCTAGATACGTTTTAAGCACCTATGAAATCTAGAAACATCCTTCTGTATATTTCAAAACGTCATTATATAATCCTAAGGGAGCAACTTTTTGAGGGGCAGAAATACCGAAATTGAGAAACTATACTACAACTTCAACCCCAAACTTTTTTAAATTCTGAAATTATAACACAATATTTTATAACATTTTGTTCATAAAGAGTACAAGTATTTGCAACTTAATATATGTTTTGGGTTTTCATGAAAAGGTAGAAATTCTTCTGAGAAGTCTAATCGGGTAGAGAAGATAAAAATGTTTACTATTTCTGATCTTGTTAGCTCATAAAATTGTTACTATCAAATGTTTTGTTATTAAAATCTCCATAAATTTGGAGATGACAAATACTTAAAATGAGAAACTATAAATTATTCAATTATTGGATTTCTTTTTAAGAACTAGAAAAAGAAGAGGCTAGTATTTTAATAGCGCTCAAGGCAAACTTACTCTACTTCAAAAAAGTTGCATAAAAAATAGCACTGAGTTTCTGTTCTAGTTCAAACATCCTTGAAGTAAGTGATACTGGGACAATACCCAGGTCTCAGATTCATAGAGCCATCCTCCACAAATACAAAAGCAATAAAGAAAACAAATAAAATATGAAGTCAAAGAAGGGCCCATATGTAGCTACAAGAAGTTACATTAAAAAAGAAAGAGAGTAAGAAATTTGGGGCTCTGTAAGTGCAGACCAGGCAATCAAAAATTAAAAGCAGAATGAAACTACTGTAGGAGAAAGATCTGTCTTAACTTTAACAACATAAAAAGCCCCACAAATCTCTAGTTTTATCTTACAAGTTAGCCAGAAAACAACAGTTGCATCAAATATGAAAAAAATACCAATAACCATTAAACAAGTAGAAGTAATTAAATGTGAACCTTTCAAAATATACATTATCTAGATTGTCCACGTTGTTCTAAATTGTGATATTAAAACTTTCTATTGCAAGTGTGGTTTGAATATATGAAAGTCCTGGTGAATTTGCTTTGCCTTCAAGTCAACCTATTTTTCCATATGTTTCTTTGGGTTGTTTTAACATATTTGCAATGTTCTTTAAACTATACACTGTGTCTATTTTTTTTTTAAGAAAACTATTGAATTTGCATAAAATGCTAATTTTCCCCAAACCCTTATCTGAAATCCTGGGGCTTGACCTTTTTTTTTTTCATAAAAGTGTTTATGGATTTATGAAAAGTTATCTTTCAATATTCATTATAAAGATAGAAAGTCAAGAGTAGAGCTTATAGCCAGGATTTAACTGGCAATGACCTAACACGGCAGTTTGAGAGCGGGTATTAGGTTAACTTTCCCAGAGAGAGCAGAAAGGAAGAAATGAGGCTGTGAAGGGAGAGAGCTTCCCACAGGCTGTTCAAAGAACCACGCACAGCCCAGGAGTTTGCAGTGGGCCACCGTGGAACGTCTCCTCAGACAGCTCCATTTGCTGCCCTGGGGAAAGCAGTGTCAGCAGCAATCTCCACTCTGAGTTCAAAACTATTGACCTTTAATTTCTTTAACTTCTAGATTTCTTTGCCAGTGATTTACAGAGTTGGAAGCCAAAGAATACTGCTCTAAATACTTTACATGCATTAATTCATTCAATCCTAACGTGACACCAGTGTATATTACTTTCATTTTACATCTGAGGAAACTGAGGCACACAGACACTAATTAACTCACTCATGGCCATACAGCTAGGAGATGGTGGAGGCAGGATTACGAGACAGTGGTAGCCAATAAACTAACTGGCTGAACGGGCACACATCACTAAGAGTCTTAAGCTTGTGCCTCCCCAAAGACAGACCAGCATATATTAAATCTAAGTAGTATTTAATAGAAGACAGTCGCAATGCAAACTTGGCTTTAAGAACATCCCACTTCCAACCAAACTACCACTCTTCAGTTGCTCTGTGTAGAAACCTGGAAACTCCCCACCACCACTCACACTGGAACCCTAGCCTGAGCTATGTTTACCATCTCTGGAGGCTTCAATCTAGAAAGTCCCATACCTGTGCCCACTGCTAGATTCAGAAAGTGAATTATAATTACAGGCTGACAAGTCTGTCTTCCCTGAGGGCTGAAACTCTCTCCTTCAACTCTGTGTCCCTAACAAAGAGCACACAGTCTGGGACATAGCAAGTGCACAATAATTGTTTGCTGAGAACTTTCCTACTAATGCAATAGGCTGTCCAAATGAGCTAACAGGGTTTCTTGTTTGTGGGGAAATGTGAACAGGTTTATTTTTAACTGCTGCAAATATAAAAGTCAAACTAAAAAAGATATAGGCTAAAAGTGCAAGGCAAGAGCCTGGCTCAATCCCCACCCTCACTATTGTCCCCATTATCTTCCTGAAGTGGCTGCAGCCTGTAATTTTAATGTTTCTTCTGAGAGTGACTCCCTCTGCTGCCCCAGCAAAGCCATGACCTAAATCAGAAAAGTGCTAAATGCAGTGACGGCCTAACAGAGCACACGCTCCCTGTTGGCACTAATTGGAGAGCAGAGCATACATGAGAGAACAGTTATCTTTAAGTCTCAACCATAATTCTAAATAAGCTAAGAGGGTTTGCCAGTGGAGCTCATGCCTCCTTCATGTCCTTAGGGGGTTTGCTTAAAAAAGATCAGTTTGAATTCTGATCAGGACAATCGGCTCCCAGACTACAATGGGAGATGCTCAAGGACCCTGTTTTATTGAACTCTGAATCCCCAGTACCCAGAACACCAGGCCAGGGAGTCAATAAATGCTAACAATCTAATGGTTCCCTTTCTTTGGGATTGTTTGAAAAGTTTATTCTCTGAAGCCTGTCAAGCATTCCGTAAGATAGAATACATGAAATTATTTTTGTAAAGAAAGGTAAATTAGCCTATTTTTCCTTATTGCAAATTCCAAATGTGAATTTCTGAATTTGCTCCTAAAATGGAAAAATATATGGTGAACTTGTAATGAAATTCAGTTATCTTTCATGCCAATTGTCTATTTGTAAATGCACGAAGTAATTTTTACCCTTTTGAAGAAGCATATTATTTGTTTTTAAAAACATTATAAATTAACTTATGATAACAGAGAATTATCCCATTATAATTAGAGTCTTCAGTAATTTTCTGTTCTCGGTTTGGTGGTGTTAACACTCATAACACTAGTTGGTGCTAGATAAGCAGAATATCAGTGCTATGTAGTCCAGAAATAAAACACATTTATAAAACAGGAGGGCACTAATTCTGCAGGACACTGATCACACACACACACACACACACCCACACACACGCACACACTGCCTTTTCCTAGGAAAGTCTTTCATGCTTGGAAGTGAGAAACACCACAAATTCCCTGGAGCTAGGCGTTCCCAGCAATCCTGAATGAAACAATTAGGGCAGAGTCAGAAAGGAGAAAGTTGTTGCCTAAAGCCCAGAGCATCCCGAGGACCTGCTTAAAATGATGGCTGTCTTTCTCTAAGCCACACTTACAAAACACAGCACACTCACAAATAACACCCAATATGTTTTTATCTTAAACATCTGTTTTCTTGGCTATCTTCGAAGAGATACATATTTTCTAAAACTTTTAATTTTTCTAGTACTTCTCTAACAATAGAATAAAAATGTCATCCACATCGTAAAGTGCTTAAATTAATTTTCTTGCCCTAATTGCATATGTACTTCCATTCATAAAAATAGTTCATTCTATCAAGTCCTCAGCACATGGAAACCATACTTTGAGGGAGTAACTGCATCTTTTCTTTCCCTAGTGTTCTAGTCCAAAGAGAGAAGAGAAATGAGAAGAAATAAGAAGGAAAAAGGAGGTCTGACCATCGGACCATTATGAAAGCGTGATTCTGGGAAGAAAGTGTAACAGCGGTTCAACAGTACGCAGACTTGGGGAATGAGTTAGAGTGATGCTGATAGAAGCTGATACTAGAGTTTGTTGCTTTCTACATTTCTGATACCTAACAGACAACAAGGAAGAGCTGGCATCCTGGAACATGGAGGATAACAGAGATAGAAGTGGTGGAATGGTGTCTTTCAAAGACCACAAGATACAAATATAAATAAATGGTTTATTCCCCAGGAACTGAAAGAACTAAATAAACTAAAAGGAGAAGAACAGCACTGAAATGCACACACCCAACAGAACACATTTTATTTTTCCACTTAAGATCAGACGAGCAGGGTCAATCTTCAATCTTTGGCTTGCCTGGTCTATAAGAAGAAAAAAGTTCAAGTGGCAAAACTCAGTCTATCCTGAGTATCTTTTCTTTTAATCTCGTCTCCCTTCTTCTTTCAATATTAATCCATTTACAATCTCCTGTTTGATTATCTTTATTGATCCTTTTTCCTACCCAGTCTTTCTAATTTGGCTGTAGTAAGCTCTCGGCAGAGATCCTGTCTCCCGTTTGCCATCTTTGGGGACTTTAACTTGTCCTTTTCCCAAAGAGTTCTCTCACCCCATCCCCCTCGACTCCCCACTCCCACCCCATGGCTTAGCCCTTTGTGTGCCCAGTAACAGCAGGCGAATTCCACAGGGAGTCACGCGGTTGATTCCACAACTATTCATCAGGTTGCTCACTTAAACTTCCAAACAGCCTCCTCTAAGCACCCTTGGCTGCAGCCCCGAGAGCTTCTCGATTTCAAGAGACCTACAAGTTCATACGCTTCTCAATGGAGATTCCTTTATAAAATGGACAGATGAGCTCTGGAAGTATGCATAAGAAAACCAGGGCAGGACCTTGGGGATGGGAGGCATCTGGCAGGAAGGGAAGGAAGGATTTATGAGCGTGGCCACTTAGCGAGGCAGCAGGAAAATTTACTCCCGAAGTAGCTATTGCTAATTCACAAAGCCTTGCTAATCACTTACCTCCCCACCCGGACCACACTCGCCTCCGCCCAGCGCCCCCTCCACCTCCAACGCCCTTGCCCCCAGAGCCTTCGCAGAGCAGAGGCAATGCTGTCGGGGATCTCCACTGTCTGAGCATCGCCCGGGGAGTTGAGGCTACCGCCGCGCCTCCACTGCTCTCCAAATTTGGAAAGAAGTGTAACCGAGATGATGGGATCCCCGGATTACCACCTAACGCTGCATAGGCTCCCTCCACCCCCACCTCACCCCACCCCAAAGAAAAGTTGAGCTGCCTCCTCTGAGCCAGCGACCACCACAGAACGGGGCGAAAAGACCCAGGTGGGCGCTGGGCATGGTCAGAAGATTGGAGGCCCAGGTGACCCGAGAGAGACCCCGGGGGCGCAGCGTAGGCTCCTTCCTCTCCATCTCCTTTCCACGCAGCTTCCCCAGCGCGGAAGGCTGCGAGCTGCCGCTACTACTTCAAACTCGGAGGACAGGAGGCAGCTAGGAGAACTGCCCCGGTGCCTCTCCTCCTGCCTTACCCACCCTAACTCCAGGCCGCTCTTCTCCCTCTGCCGGGTTTGCCCAGGGCCGCGGACACTCATTTTAAAGCTTAGACGCATTAAATTAAAATGTCAGAGTTATAAACTGACTGGTTACCGCGGGGAGTTTCAGATTTGGTTTGAACAACCAGTCCGTTTCCCCCAAGCTCTGGGGGTGTAAGTTTCTCCGTCGCCTGATGGGAGGGAGACGCGCAGCGGGTAAGCGTGCAGGCGCGCGCACCCCCCGGGGCCTGCGGCAGGCTGGGTCGCGGGTCCGGGCGCGCTGTGCTATCTCCACAGAGCCCCGAGCGGCAGCCGAGGGGCACCGGCGCCTGTGGGTCCTCGGCGGTTATGGACACATTTCCTTAGCTGTGCGCCCTTCGACGTCGGGCGTGCTCAGAGACTTACTGAAGATCCCGCAACGCCAGACGTGGCACAGCGCGGGGAGCCTCTGCGCATCAGGATGCATCTATGGCATGCCACACAGCCACCCGCACCGAGAGTCTCTCCAAACCTCAGTGTGTACAATATGCAACAACGTGTGTGTGTGGAGCAGAAAGTGCAAAAGACAGTCAAGGCGCCCACATGCCCAGAGACAGATGCGCGTCCACACCCTGTGCGTCCCTGGTCCATCCGTGCCCATCTCGGAAGATAGATTAAAAATAATAATAACCAAAGCTTCTTGACTAGTTGGGAAAGTAGAATTTAAAGTGATTTCCAGTTGAGAGCAACGAGGCGGATTAAGGAAGCCAGGAGAACGGGGGAGGAGGAGAGGAAGAAGGAGGGAAGGAAGAAGCGAAGGGAGGTGGCCGCGGAGCTCGGCGGACCCCCTTACCTTGAGCGGCCGAGCCGGTGCCGCTGGCGCTGAGAAGGGCCAGGGCAGGTAGCACGAGCATTTGCAGCACGTATCCCAGTCCCAGTCCGCAGCGGGCCGCTGTCGCCCGCAGACCTTTCCTCATCGTCGACAGAGGTGTGCCGAGGGGAGCCACACAGACGCGCAAACAGCGGAGAGCCCCACCGGGCGGCAGCTGAATCCGCGCAGCGCGAAGCAGTTCGAAGAAATAAAGATAACCAAGCGCCACACTCCACTTTCTCCAAGGGCAGGGGCCAAAAGGGGGTGGAGAAGAGACGCTGAGGAGGAGTTTGGAGGTCCCTCTTTCCCTGTGCCTTCTAACTGGCGGCTCTGCGAGCGGCTGCTCTGCCCCCACTTGGGAAGTCCGGGAGGCGCAAGGCGGCCACCGCGCCGCTCCCGCAGCAGCAAGAGCAGCCGCAGCACCGCCGCGCGCCGAGCCTGGACTGCTCTCCGGGTCCCCTCGCCCGTGCCGAACGTTCACAGGCCCGAGGGTGGGGGGGTGCTGAGAGGGGAGTGGGAGGCGGAGGGAGGGAGGGAGTTGGGCACAGTGAGGCGCTCCCGTCTCCAATCTCAGTGTTCTCACACCAGTGGAGAAACGGCCCGGCTGCTGCTGCTGGGTGGCCAAGAAGGGTCACCTCTTAGTGTGGGGCGCACGGGTGCGCGGAGCTGCTCGCCGAGGAGGCTGGAGGGCGCAGCCCAACTCCACTGGGGGCTAAGCGGCGGCGGGAGCGCGCCCGCCCGCGTTATGTAAGCCGGGATTGGAGGGAGCTGCGCGCCCGGCGCCGGAGGTGGAGACCGGCTGGTGGTTTAGCCGCGGAAGCCCAGCCGAGAGAGACCAGAGGGAGGAGGCGGCTTCGGAGGGTGGGAACGCGCCTGCCTCCCGCCGTGCGCCAGACTCCGACTCCGAGAGCGCAGCGGGCGCGCCCCGAGCCACTTGGCTGTGTCCAGTGGAGCTCAACCTGCTGCCTGCCAGCTTCTCCACGGCGCCCGCAAAGCCTGAGCCAGACTCCCTGGGACTGGACTTGCTCCACGACTTCGGGTCTTGCGATTGATTAAGCTGGGTGCGGCTCGAGCTGAAGTCCTGCGTGGGGAGGAAGAAGGCATGAAGCTTGTACAGTGCCCCAATCGGCTGCAGTTCTGGGGTTGTCAGCGCCACTCAGACTGCTTTATGCTCTGGGCGCCTATGATATCTCTGTAGTGGAACAGAAACTAAAAGCTCAAGGAAAACTCATTCTTCAACAGAGCTTTATTTGCGTGCATCTTGGTGGCTGGCAAGGCTGAGTATGTACAGGGTGATGAGATAATACTGGGAGAAACTCCTACAAACAATGCACAACAAAATTTGTAGAGACTCGCTTAAAGTGATGGTGGAACCTACGACATGTTTTCCAAATTGCTAACAGTGTGTGTAAGGACTCAAACTGCTATGAATTTTTACCTTTTTTCAGGAAAGAAGTGTCTGGGTAGCTAGGTTGTGGATCCCTGTTGTAATGATGAGGGAGGAATGTAAGAATGGATGGGTAAAATAAGGGAATGCTAGACAAAAGGAAAGTGGATGGATTAAAAGGGCAGTAATACACTCTGGCACAGCTAACAAACTGGGAAGAAGAAAACCACTTCCCAAGATTAGTACATTTCCGAACTAATAACAAAAAATATATTAGGGAAATTTTAAGCTCTTGGTGCCAAGGGGACACTGTGTAAACACCCACATGGGCAGGAAGCTCGCGGCTAATCTTGGCTGTGGTCATCACTCACTCTGTTATCCTGGACAGGTCAGGTAAACTGCATGTCTCCATTTCTTCATCTGTGAAATATTTGATTAGATGGTTTCAAAGTTCTTTTCAGTTCTAACATTCCATAATTCTTCCTCCCAGCTCCATGCAAACCTTTAGCCAGTAAGACCTGTCTTGGATGAGTCTGATGGATCTGAAAATGTCACACTTGGTGAAGACATTGACAAATCTGGCCATTTCTTATTTCTATGGAGGCACTGCCTGCCACGCTAATATCTCTTCTTCACCCTCTTCAGCTTCCCCATACCAAGACATGGGGATATTTTGGTAAGAGAGTAGGTTCCTGCGCCAGACTGTCTGGGTTCAGTCCTCAGCATTTCTTATTACTAGTTGACAGATATTGAACGATAAAGCTAGGTGCCTCAGTTTCCTAATCTGTAAGAGGGATCTAGTGGCAGTAACTATCTAATAGGGTTTTGTGAGAAGTAAATGAGTTAAACTGAAATGAAGTGAGTGACACAAAATTGTTAGCTGCTGTGCTTACCATTGATGCAAGATTCCCTTCAGCTGCATGCTGTTCAGACCAGTGCTGTCCAACAGAACTGTCTGCACTGAGGAACAGGTTCATATCCATGCTCTGCAAAATGGCAGTCATTAGACACATGTGACTGTTGAGCGCTTGCAACGTGACTAGTGTGAACTGGGAATTTTTATATAATTAATTAATTTTAATTTTAATAGCCACATGGCTAGTGGCCACCATGTTGGACAGTGCAGCTAGGCCACTCACAACCTGTCATTTATTTTGAGGATGACAGCACCAGAAGGCATTATGATTATATTTAATATTTGTCTTTACAGTTTTTCTAAGAAGGGCAACAGCTTAAATACTAAGAAACCCCCACATAAGCTCACTATCATATTATCAACATCTAAAAGTTATTTATTTCACTTACAATTTTATTGCCTATCTTTTCTAACTAGAATTTAACTCTTTTTAAGGCAGAGACTATGTCCTGTTCATTATTTCACCCCCAGCTCCTAACACAGAGCCCAAAATTGGTTGATTGATTGCTAAAAAGGCTCGATAGGGAAGAATCCTCAGCGTCTAGTTAGTTAAACAGAATTAAATTGTCACATAATTCTGTTTGGGGCATTGAAGTGCCCAATGACAGACACTGCATAGAATTAATTCTTTGAAAGAAAAAATAAGAGACAAGAAGGGGAAATTCAGCCCACAGAGGGCAGGAGAATGGTCTGAGAAATGACCAGTAGATGAGACGGAAGGCAGGGGAGAGTGAGAGTGCAAGAACAAGGACAGGAAGAGCACCAGCAAATGGATCAGCTTTACCACGCAGGTGAGTTTCCTACAACCTGTGGTTGCAGGTGGAACTTGTCTTGTGTATCAACATCCTGCCTATTTTTTTCTTCTTCGTGAAAGAGATAATGCAGTGTTGCATAGGCTTATGAGCATGGGTTTGCTAACTTACCTCACTTAGATCTGGGCTCAAATGTCACTGCTTAGAGAGACTTTCTCTGACCAACTTACCTGAAATAGCACCCACTTCATCACCCTCAATTGCATTCACCTGCTTTGGTTTTCCATATAGCACTTATTTTATATAAACACATATATGTACACATATGTGTATATATCTACGTATAAATATACGTAGCTGTATATGTGTACATATGCCTATAACTGTATGTATATCTATATATACTTTCTAATAGAATGCATGCTTCTCAAAGGGAGGGATGTCTTCCCTAATACTTTCACTGCTATACACCTAGAATCTAAAAAGTTACCTGTCACATAATAGGTGGTCAATAAACATTTATTGAATATTGAATGGCAGATTGAAAGCCAATGGATTTTAAAACTGAACTAAGTCCTTGATTAAAACAATTTTTCCCCAAGACAAATTTTCAAAATATGACTAGGCTTTTCTAGTTGTTGAATAAAATCAAGTTTGGGCAAATTTTCACCAAATAGGAATTTAAATATGACTTTTTCAGGGTTGGAATATTGCAGGTGTTTATGGAAGAGACTGAAATTCATCTCATTTTGAAAAATAAAAAGCTTCATTTAAATCCATGTGCAAGGGCTTCCTTTTTCTTGGCGGCAGTGAGTGGAGAATTAACTCTGGGATAGTAAATCCCAGTGACAGGTGCTAATGGGAATTAAGCATGCAGATCCCCTGCACATCCCTCCAGAAAGCTCCAGCAGGAAAAGTATGCTAGTTAGCATACTTATAGGTGCCTAGTTATAATATTATTTACTCTAAACTAGTAAGGAAAAAGTTTCCCGCTTAAGGCTTAAAAAATAAAACATAATAGAAAATGTATTCCAGTTGTAGAAATATTTTCTTTCATTTTATCTCTCTCATATGTTTAATATCTGACTTTCTGTATTTTTTAAAATAAATCGTATGAGAGATATTATGAACTGGTGACGTAGAATACAGAAGATTTTAGTGACTATGAATAGGATAGTGATGAGGAAACTCTTTTCCTAACTAGGAGCTGAAGGTCCATTGACCTCAGGTAAAATTGTAGACAGACATCAACTAAGAAGAGCCAGAAGGTCCAGATTCAGTTGATTCAATCCCCCTTCTCTGCCTCATGTTACAGAAGGGAATTTGACCTGCCATAAACCACTACACTCTGGGCTTTACACTTTATATTAATTGTATTAGACAAGATCCTTCGGTTGCAACTGACAGAAACCCAACTCAAACCAGCTTAAGCAAAACATAAAAAAAGAATTTACTGCTGTCATAACTCAAAAGCCATGGATAAAAATATCTATATTAATAATGACTAACATTTATTGATCATGCACTGTGTGTCAGGCACTGTTCTAAGATCTTTACATGTGTTATCTCATTTAATCCTCAAAATGAGGATTAAAATAAGGATTAAATTAAAGTATTATTATTATCCCCCTTTTAAACATGAGGAAACAGAGTGGTTAAGTAACATTTTCCAAGTCCCACACAGTTAGTATTTATTGGTGTGAGTCTGAGTTTAGGGATCATGTTCTAGATCCAAGAACTTAAATACCACCACACATAGGACCTGTTCGGAGGGAAAGGGGAGGCCTTTCCTCCCAGTTTCTTGGTTCTGCCCTCCTCTGTTTTGGCTTCCTTCACAGACCTATGATGTCCATACTGGGATTTCTGGAAGCTCCAGATTTATACTGTCTTTACCATTATCACTCTCAGCACAGAGAACACTCCCATTCCCACCTAGGTGACAAGATCTCAGAATTATGTCCCTGGCTCATCTTGGGTCACATACCCATAACTGAGCCAATAACCATGGCCAAATGGTTAGAATACATGGCAAGTCCTGGATCATGTGCCAATTTCTGAAAAGTGGAAACTTGGAAAGTCAGTGGGGAGAAGGAGTTCTGCAAAAGAAAAATCAATATACTGAGAAAGATGTTTAATATGAAATAATAGATGCCAAGAAAATAGATGTAGGACAGACAAAACAACTACGCCTATTCTTTGGTCTAGGGGGAAAAATGCATTCTTATCTAGGCTTGAGTTTTGTGCCACACACATCACTGCAGCAAATGAAGGGAACTGGTTAAGAAGGACTGATGAACAGCCCCTAGTAGATTGCTTTTTCCATTGACTGGGAGAATTGAGGACTATTCAATTCAGTTTGATTCAGTTCAATTCAATTCAATTCAATTCAATTAAGAAAACTGTCGCTCAGCCCCTATTATTTTGAGGCTCTGTTCCAGGATCCCTGGGATGAATACTTATGAATAAGAGTCTTTGTGCACCAAAGCTTACAGTCTAACAGACAATATAGAGGAATAAACAAAAGGATTTCACATGAAGACAAAAATGTGGTGAGAATATAAAGATATGAGAAAATTTTAATTAGGAGACTCTGAGAAGATAATCACCTAGAAGTAAGACTTAATTAAACACTTGTATATCAGTAATGCTAAGCTTCACAAAAAGGTGTTGTATTTATCTCTAACAATAAGAAATCTAAGAGCAGGCAGTCCAGGGACACTATGGACTAAGAGCAGCTCAGTTATGCTCTTTTCATGGCTTGGCTCTGTTTTCCATAATGTATGCCTTTCATTTTCACAGTTGCTTGATGGCTTTTCCACCTCCAAGTATCATGCTCCACTTTCCAGGCAGGAAGAAGAATGAACAACAGGCCCAGGGAGAAGCATTCAGCTTAGGTGCCTTCCAAACATTTCTGGAAGCTCTCAGCCCAAGCAATTTCCATTTTCTCCTGTCAAATGGCCCTCCTAGACCAGTCACCTGTGGTAGATAAGGAAAAGGGTATTGTGAATGCTGACTGGATCATCTATGTTGGACGCAAGTCTCTTGGAGGGGAGGGACAAGATGAAGGCACGAAGAGAAAGACATGAAGACAGGAAATGACAGGGGATATTTAGAGAATTGCAGGTAGATGGAAAGTAATTCTTCTATCTCGGGAGGAGTGTTTTCCATCACAGTGGGAAATGTGAGGATGGAACAGACTGTTCTTCAGTCCACCGGAGGGTATTTACTGACCTTTTGGGAAGGGCGCAACACTGAGTTAGAGTCTTCTCCTCAAGGAGTTCGTAGTTGGGCTGTGGAGATAATATTTACGAAAAAGAAACAAGTAAAGCAAAAATTAAGGAAAAATGGAAGGAAGACTGAGAAGGAAGAAAGGCGAGAGGGAAAGGAGAAAGGAAGGGTGCAAGGAATAAAGGAAGAAAGGAAGGGAAAAGGAAAAGAGGAAAGAATAAAAAGTAGAAATAAAGGACAAGAAGGAAATAAAGTCTGGCATGATTTCTGCATTTGTGTAGCATGATGTAATTGCTATAAAAGGGAGACAACAATGAAAGGCTCAATAAAAATTATAAGGACAATTATAAAATATGTGATTTAGAAGAAGATTACTGGGGATAGATGTAGTAATTATTACTTACTAGAGCTTTCCAAATACCTCATTTTATTTTAAATCTTTCTGCCCAATTGGCCCATGGTCGTTTTTCTCCTGTTACAGATTGAAGAAATAAGATATTTTATGGAATGATGGGCAGATTTTGAATTGGAAAACATGGATTTAAGTCTTCATTTATCTAACTTATTTGCTCAGATATTCCTGTAACTTCTTTGCACTTTAATTTCTCTCTTATGAAAAAGAGGAACGTATGCACACAGAAAGTTGCCCCGAAGATGAAATGTGTGAGAAGGTGCTCTGTAAGGTGTCTCTACTTAAGACATTATTATGATATGTTCTATGTTGTCCATTGTACTTAATTTGCATGATCGTCCAAATAATAGCCTTAGTGGTGTGGCCCTTTCTATATGAATTATACGACCCTAGTGTAAACTTGGGGCTGTTCTCAGTATCCCTCTCTCTTTTGCCTACATCGTCTATTCAATTACTAAATCCATCCAATTTTACTACTTAATGGTCTCCAGGACCTATCCCATTATCTCCAGCCCCATAGCCACACAATGTATTGGCATGTTCCCCATGGGTTCTCGTAATTACTTCCTTAGTAGCCAGTCTGCTCTCACATTCAAATCCATGCTCTCCACACACCCAAGAATGATCTTCTAAAATGCAAATCCTATCTTTTTATGGTCATAAAAATCTGTTCAATGATTCCTCACTGTCTTAGTTCTCCTTTCCCAAAGTCCTTAAAAGAAGGAGTTCTATAGTAAACATAGTGTGCTAGTTGCATTATTCCTGATTCTTTACTTCTTCTCTGTTAATAGAATTGCCTTTTGTCTTTGCACCACCACCATAGGTGACCTGGACTTCCCTGCCTCACTGATGGTAGCTCCGCCATAAGACTGGCTTTTGCCAACGTGGGCAGCTGCTACAGTGTGCCAGTTCGTTCCCTTGCTTACTTCTACTCATTTTTATGTGCTCCTGCCACTAGTCAGTAGAAGAACATCCCTCAGGTAGCCCCCAGTCCAAGGTGGGTGAGAGACTCTTGGAGAGATGTGCAGCCTGGAACCTAGAGCCTGCTGTCTGGAGCCCAAAGCCTGACTCCTGCCCAACTTAACTGAGTTGTAGCAGATCCAATGACCCATGAGCAAGAAAAAAAATGCATATTGTGTTCAGCTACTGAGTTCCGGGGTGATTTTTTATGCAGCATTATCACAGCAAGAAATGTCTGATATGTATAATGTGAGAAATCATGTCCTCAGATTAAGTCCCCTGTAGTGCTAATAAACTAGTAGAAAATAACACAGACTACAGAACTAAACAGGGTGACTCTGAGAAGTGCAGTGGGAGAGGAGTGGCTACACAGCCATGGAGGGGAGATGAAAGGGCACTTACCTCAAGTGGAAATGGTCAGCAGAGTCTTAGATGAGATGACATGAGGCCTGGGCCTTGAAAGATAACTAGAATTTGTGTTTGCTGAGTTAGAGAGGATGGCATTCCAGGCAGAAGAAAGAGCTAGGATGAAAGCTGGAAAGAAGAGAACATATGTGTCAAATCCTAAGTGACTCAGTCTGGAGCCCAGAATGCATTATACTTAATACAATCACTAATGATAATTTTTTTAAAATTCTGTTAACATTTTGGAACACTCATTGGTCACACATTTTATATAATATATATATATATTTATTTATTTAATACACATAACAATACTGTGTATGAAGTAGCTATTATTATTATCTTCATTTTAAGCATGAGAGAAAATCAAGGCTTCGAGGATTTAAGTACTTGTTTGGGTAGATTAGTGTCAGAATAGGCTGTGAATTCAAGTTTATCTGGATGCAGGCAAATGTTGCAAGGTAAGTTTGGAAAGAAAGACAGGACCAGTTTCTGAAAGGCTTTTCGTGGCTTGTTATGTGGCCTATCCTACGTCATTCGTGTACTAGAGAGCTACCAAAGGGCTTTAGACAATGAGATGATATCACGACCATGTCTTGCATCAAGGTGCAAAATGGATTAAAGTGGGAAGAAAAACCACAGAGTCTATTCCAATCATCAAGATGAGAAGCAGTGAGAGCCTAAACGTAACAAGCTGTAGACAGAAAACGAGGCAAGGGGGTGTATATACGCTGTTCAATTGGGATGGTGGTTACTAATTCCAGAACATGGGATGAAAAATTTGTATCATTAAATATTCATGATATAATTAAGAATAAACTATGTAACCCTGAAAAGCTACTTGCAACAGTAAACTACCCTCAACTTAATTAAAGGCATTAAAGAACTGGAAATAAGATTTAAAGGGTGAGAGGGACATATTAATTTCTTAGGACTACTTGTGTTCACTGGGACTTGAAATGGTTTGTTCAAGCAATATTGTAAAGGTTCACCAACATTTGGGTTATAGAACTAGATGCTTTTTTCACAGTCCTTAACATCACACCTGGCACAGAAAAGGTAATCAATAAACATTTAAAAATAAATGAGTAACCTAATTTATAAAAAACTTTTATAATATATAACCTAACTCAGATGTTACATATTAGAAATCTTTTACTTTCAATTTTTCCTAAGTTTATAAGTTCATTGTTAGAAATGTGCTGTGCTTTATTTGATAGAAATGTCACAAATTTTGGTCTAGAATTCAGCCCACAAAATCCTGTTAATCATGTATAATTATATGGAAAACAATGATATTACACAATATATAATTCAATTAAAAAATCAAAATATAATTTATAATTAAATCAAACAAGCAAAATGTGATCTTTGTGCTTATGGTATAAATAAAGAAGAATTAGGAAGAGGTGTAAAATATTGAGATTTCTAAGTTCGTTTCATGATACTTCCAACCACTCTCAACCACAAAGCCATTCCTTCTACTTCGTGTCTAATTTCAATTGGAAGTAGGAAGATCTTATTTTCTTTATCATAGATGTTGCACTAGTGCTAACTAGCCTTATCTTGATCATGATTGGTTTTTGTTTGTTTGGGTTACTATGGTGAATTAAAAGGAATAAAGTAGGTAGAAAAGGAAATACATTTTTTCCTGATAAAATTGAGGAAAACAAATGAAAAACATCAAGAAAGAAAGAAGGAGTAAAACAATTCAAGTGAGAATTTTCCAGTCTTTTAAACAGGACTGTGTGAAACAAAAGTTAAAAAGAACAGGATGAAGTTAATAGAGAGGAAGAACAATGGTTTAGATTATGACCCACATGTCCACCAGGTGGCCCCACTGACCAAGAACAGCCTGGTATCGTAGGGTAGGATTCACGTGCAGCCAAGCATTCAGGTGTATGAGAACATTACAAGCAAAGCACTCAAGAATAGACCTTTGCAGTTATTTGCTTTCTTGTTTAAATGTGTTACTTCTCTAGGCTTTGAGCTTCTTAAGAAGGATTTTACTCTACCAGAGTAATATTTGAATTATCAGCATTACCTATCCCAATGCCCAATGCTTAGAAGACCCTAAGAATGGCTGCATAGTGAAAAAATAAATGAGTAAATGACATAAAGAATTTGCATGCATTTTAGTTTAATCAATGCTATTTTTTGTTACTGTTTGCTATGTTATTTCTTGTTAGGACCAGGAAAATCTTGATGATTATTGTTCTCAAAGGTAAATTTCACCTCACATTCCCCACACTAGTGAAGTGAAAGAGGAACTTTTATCCTTTTCTTTTTAAAGATCGGTACCCGGGCTAACATTTGTTGCCGATCTTCTTTTGTCTTCTTCTCCTTCTCCTTTTTCTTCTTCTTCTTCTTCTTCTCCTCCTCCCGAAAGCCCCCCAGTACATAGCTGTATATTCTAGTTGTAAGTGCCTCTGCTGTGCTATGTGGGACACCACCTCAGCATGAGTGCTGTCATGTCCGCACCCAGGATCCAAACCAGCGAATCCCTGGGCCTCCCAAAGCAGAGATAGGGTGAACTTAACCACTTGGCCACGCGTGGCCCCTATCCTTTTTTTTTTTTTGTCTGCTGACACGTTGCTTTTTAAAAATACAAGAAAAGGCTACAAATACTGCTGGTTATAGATTAGGAGGATGCTATTGACCAAATTTATGATGGTAAGAGATAAGGCTAAAATTTCCCGAGAATATTTAAAGTAAGTTATTTGAAGAGGAGTGCTGGCATCTGGAGACTGGTGTTGGAACCTCATCTCTGCCTCCAATGCCCTTGCCATGGCCAACCTCCATTCTCCCAGGAATCAAGTCTTTTCCCTGGTCCCAGCCTATTACCTGGGAAATTGATACCCATAAGTCTCTTTGCATTTGCTCATGACCCTTCCTCTACTTGAAATCCCCTTTCTCACAAGTCGATCAACCCTTCTCTAAAGTCCAGTTCAAATGCTAACTCAGGTATGAAGCTTTCCCTGAGCCCTACAGCTGAAAGTGCTCAGCTTTCTGAGGTCCACATGCTTTTGTATCACCTTCTATCATTATGTCTATAAATGTACACTTTCTACTAATTTATATGGTGTGTGGGATTCAATTTTGGGTCTCAGACACCTTGGACTCTAATAACAGCTAACTTGTTGGTTGCCATATAGTAAACAGATAATATTTTAAAAATGTGTCAATGAGTTCTTCTCTTTTGCCTTTCAATAAACAGAATAGTCCTTCTAGTCATCTCCAGGCAATCCTCTACCTGGGGAAGTAGGGAAAGGTGCAGGAAATGGGCTTGCCCATGGTTAGAGAAGAAATGCATAAGGAAATAATTCATATTTAGTTTCTGAACGCCAAGATAGAATTTCTATGTCTGTAGCCAAACAATGGGTTTAACAATTAGCTTCTATAGTGTAGAGCAGATGCCACTTCTAATTAAGATCCAGGCCATTAAACTTGCTGATTTAGAGGATATAATATGGGGAATCGAAAAACCCAGAAGTCCAAATCTCACCATGTCTATCTCCAAGTCCTGTGGCAAAAAGCAGAGAGAAAAAGGAGAGCCAGGAAGTCAGGTCGTTTTTGTATTACACTCTATGGGGTCTACTTATAAGGGAGGAGAGTAGAGAAACCCTGTGGGTTAAGAGGAGGAGGAGGGAGATCACCTTACATCAACATGATATGCCTCAGGGGAAAAAAATTAAAAAGGGAAACTCTTCTGCATTCTGAAGGCAATTTTGGGTCAGAGAGGCATACAGAATGCGCCGGATGAAAAAGACACACAGGGTAACACTGATTCGAAAGCGGTGGTAACTTCCACGACACCGCCTCTACGAGCCACTCTACGAGGCCGTGGGCGTGGGAGGAAGTCACTGTGTTCCCCAGTGCCGGCGGGGCTCAGCACCAGGATGAGCCACAGAGCGTCAGCGGGTCTTGAGAGGTCTCGTGTTTCAGAGCACGCGCTGTATAGAGAAAGTGCGTGGATTCTAACTCCTTCTCTGCCCTTTACGAACTTTGTGACCTTAGAAAATTTCATAAGTTTTCTACTAGCACTCTTGTCTGTAAATGGGGATACTCACAGTACCTAATGTTTTTGTAAGAGCTGAACAAATTTATTCACATTAAGCACTAATAACCATGTTAGCTATATTTAACGGTTATTATAATTATTATATTTCAGCAAATAAGTATCTATCTCTCAAAGATGTTTCAGAAATCTTTTAGTCATTTCACAGATATAAACACTTGCTATAGCAAATATATTTATAACATTTTGAATATTTTAATTCCTTAAATATTTTAATGTTACCTCCATTTATACAAATATTTTTACTTTCAAAATTGAAATAATATAATTTATGAATATTTAGTTTTAAAAGACTCAGTATATTGCATATTCTAAAAATTTGGCAAAAGAAAGCTTGAATAAAATGATTCGATTATGTGATTATAACATAAAAATGTGAGCAGCGTATGTGTTTATGTTTGTACCTTATGTTCACAAAGTCAAGATAATGCTCGCAGCAAAGGAGGCCTTTAAGGTCAGTTCTGTGGAGAAAAGAACAATATCAACAAATCCTCACAATGTTTTTTAAAGGGAAAAAACACACTCCAGGGAATGTGACATAATCGTCACAGGAATCTAAGCGACGGGAAAGGTGTGTATAATAAAAACGGCTTTTAATGCTCTTTATGACATAAAGGTAACGTTACACATCCACCAGGCTTTTCTAATAGTAGTTGTCGATTTGAGCTGTCTGCCATACTCTTTTACTTAATTCTACAAATGCTTGCATTTATGAAAATCTCACAGAATGAAGCCTGAATTTATGGAAAACTTTCAGAATGAAGCTTGCTGACCTACATGAGTATTTAAAGTAGCGATTTTCATCTCATTAGTACAAGGGGCTAACCAACTGAATATATCACTCAGAAAATATAGACAGATCCATTTTTTAACATGTCAGCCTTCAACTGAAAGATTATGTCATTGATGTATGTTTCAGGCCCCCCTTCCCTTCTCTACATGTAAGAGGCTCATGTGCAGAAACCTGCCCTTTTGGAGATAAAAATGCCTATTTGTAAGTGAACAGATGGTGTTGCTCAAGTTCAGAGACACGTCTTAGGCAGAGTCTCAGGGGAAGGAGGGACTGCAGGGGTAGGAGGGCTGGCATAGTTTGAGAAGGCCTCCTGGGTGACTCTGATAGCCTCCTGCCTGGCCCCCACTGTGCAGCACTGATTTAAAGCTCAAAGATACATAAATGTCATGTAGACACTGATTTGAGCTCCAGAGTAAGAAATGAACTCTTTTCCTCGTACAAATTTGTCTGATTGCATTTCTTTGCATTTTATGTCATAATTTTCAAAGCCTGAACTTCACAACAGTATCTGAAAACTGACTCATTTAAAAACTTCTTGTTAGTTCAAGTACTACATTACTTCCATTTGTAGGGTGTGCTAAATGGCAGGTCCCACATGGTCGTTTAAAGATCATTTCTATTTTGGGTAGGTTTCTATACATGTAGGTCACAATAAAAATAGATCACACATATGTGGCATTATAATGTGAGCAAGCTCAGCCACAAGTATTATTAGTGGAGCCACTGAAGTAAGCTTTGAGATTTAGAATAATTAAAATACTTACAGCCAAAACTACCTTTGAAAATTCCTTTGAATCAATCATGAAGACTAGTATATGTCTAGTGTATACAAATTTGCTCAGCAATTCTTTTCCATGCTAAAATTTAATGTCTTCTTGTTAAACTAAAAGAAAGAGGAAAAAGTCTATATGCTGATGTCTCAGCATTCAAACCAGTGTGACTTTCAGGTGGTTACTGAATCCAAAGAAGTGAGGGATGCCAGGGAGAAGCTCCGGAAAGTTACCTTGGTTTCCATCAGAGGGTAACTGACCTTTGCTGCACCCAATGGGAGTTGCCTGTGTTTCCCTGGAGACACCGGAGGTCCCCATCCTTGGGAGGGTGGGAGGCTAAGTCCATCTCCTTTGTTTAGATACTGTTGTAACCAGATGAATTTGGGATATCGAAAGAGAAGGCATTGCCAGAATTGGATGAGTAGGCTCTGGAAAAGATTGTGTTTGAATTTCTGGTTTGATAAGGCAGTGGATGCCTAGCCCTTCTAGTCCAGTTCTGAGCTCACCTGTTTCCTGGAGGGGCCTGTATATGTAAAGAGAGAAAAGGGTTGAAGCAAATGAGAACCATGCCAGAATCCAAGACAGTCCTGGGGCACAGAAAATCTATCCTATCTCTGAGGGCATGCCCGTCCACCAGGCTTAATACCACCTGGCCAGCAGTGGTCTCTGCATTTTGTATTCACCTTGTGAGGCAACTTTCCCTCATTTTCAAGCTCAGTAATTGGTATGTGATGGTGGTGGTGGGTTTTGCGTGTGTGTGTGTGTGTGTAGAGGGTATGACAACCAGCTCTTTCTTCTGGGATTCAGGCCAAACACTTCTGTTTCACTAGTTTCCCAGTATTTATAGGTAATGCTTCAGTAGATCACATAGACACACACACACACACACACACACACACACACACACACACCCCTTCTTGCAACCTAGGACTCCCAATTCCCTTCTAACATTTAATCTTTTAGACTGGGTCCTTCTACACCCATTTTTCCTACTACTTCGGTCTTTCCACGTTTCCCCTTTTTCTCTCCACTGATCTTTCGGCTCAAAAAAGAGCCAAAGTATGAGTGACTTTTCTATCATGATTAGAACTAGACCCTTGGGAACATAATTTTACAGATAAGGAAACTGAGTTCCAGAATGGCAAATTGACTTGTCCAAATCAAGACAATTTAACGATAGAATCAATACCACTAATCATGTCTTCTGATTTCTGGTCATATTGGAAAGATTCTGGAATAGGATATACCTGATATTAGTTCCACCTTTGATACTTACTAGCTGTATGATTTTGGGCAAGTTACTTAAGCCAACTAAGTAAACTTTGGTTTGCTTTTCTTCAAATAGGGAATAATAAAAGCTGAATAAATAGAGTTGTTGTGTGAATGGATATAAAATGACCTACTAGAATGCATGGACTATAGTAAGTGCATAATATGATTTTTCTACCAGGTTTAAGGCTTTTTCTTTTATGTCACGTCACTTTGCAATATCCCTTTTAGTTCACTCTTTTCTGCAAAATTACTCTTTTCTTCTTCTCATTTCACTGTCTTTTCTCTCGTTCAAGAGTCCATACTCAGAATTCAGAAATCTTTTCCAAACCAGTTAGTGACATCTTGAGTGTTCTTCTGCACCCCTGGGTGCTGAGGTGGCCCAGAGCTGCAGCCGCTCCCCTCCTGCAAGTGCTGGGAGTCTCTGAACCCCTTGCAGGACTTGACCTCTGCCAAGAACCGAGTCGTAGCAGCTCTGCCGTTCTCTGGCCTTTGGTAGAAAGCACAGAGCGTAGGAGGTAGTCAGTGGATATTTATGAAACGCATAAAGGAATAAATGACAATGAATATACAAGTTCTTGTTTCCCTCTCTAAGGAGGGTGGAGAACAAGGGTTTCTGTGCAAAAATCAGTGTCTTACATCTGGTGATCCACTTGTGGGCCCCTCTGCCGAGGACTTTGAAATAGCAGGCTCCCTTAACATCTTAGAACCAGCGTTCTCTCTAGGCTCTCCTGATTCTGTTTACCATAGAAAGGCCAAGATACCGAGGTTTAATCAGTCCTCTATAAGGACACTAACAAATTCATGGTCAGGGGACAAGGTGATGTTTAGGGGACATTTCTGAACACTTACTCCTGAATCTTCCACTCTTCCCCTAGCTCCCACATATAGCTAGAGTCCGCTTCATCTGGGAGTTTTTTTCTCACGCTGCCATCTATATCCTCTCCTAGGTTTAACTTTTTTTTTTTTTTTGAGGAAGATTAGCCCTGAGCTAACATCTGCAGTCAATCCTCCTCTTTTTGGCTGAGGAAGATTGGCCCTGAGCTAACATCTGTGCCCATCCTCCTCTACTTTATATGTGGGATGCTTGCCCCACATGTTGGAATCCCTCCAATAATGGATTCATTGGATGCCATCTTTTCTCCTGACACACATGGGGACACTTGGACATCTCTTTCCCTTCATGGTCAAATGTAGAAAACTTCACCCCAAATTCTTTATACCTTCTAACTCTGTACGAACCTCCAGTCCCAAAAATATGCCCTCTATAGTCAATGGCCAGACTGTGGAGGTGAAGCAATGTATGACCTCATTCTCCTTCTTCAGACTATCTGTTTAGCCCAGCCCTGCAGTTTCCCGATTTACTTCTTAAGACACCTTTTTACCTCATATGAGAGAAGAGAACTCATTAATGTACACTTATTATGAGGTTTCCGTTAAATTATTATTCATCTGCCATATCAGCTGAGCTGTTGTCTTCGAAATAATCACTGCCTCCTCCCTGAGAGAGCGATCGTCACTCTCTGCCTTGGGCACGTTATTTGTTTGCATATCTGTGTCCACTTTAGTGTGAAGACATCAGGGATAGCTTCCATGGTTTTGGGCTTTGTATCCCCAGATGCTAGCACAGTTCCTGCCACAGTAGGATCCTCCCACAATACTACAGCACTTGATTTGTATAATAGCTTAGAAATATACTATCCATCCATTTGAGATCTGCACACACAGAGTAACAGAAGGATGGTGTATTCCAACTCACCCTATCCATTTGTGTAGTTCTGCTTTTTCAGATCACCTGGATCTGGTGTTAACTCTGGCCTTTCAACTCTCATGCACCCTCCCTGTAAAAACCACAGTTCTGCTGTGGGACCCCTTGTTTGCCCTTGGAGATTTTCCATAGCAGACACACCAGTCAATGCTACCTGGATTATCAGTTCCAACTTTTGCCAGTCTTCCCATTTGTATAACCTCCCAAGACAAATCTCGAGTTACAAGACTGCTATATTTCTCCATATAACTCAGGGATAAACGTGAGGATGTGGCCGAAGACAGAAGGATAGATAACACAGAAGGCAATGGAGAAGAAATGGTTTGCCTCTTCTTTACAAAGGGCAGGGCAAGACAATTTGTAAAATTAGACTGAGTCAACTAAAAAGGATGACAATCTTGTAGATCCAAGATGTTTCGGGCTTGGCAGGTACCTTTCATTTCACCGCTACAACTTCTTGCCCCCCAGTCTCAGAGGTCTTCCATGGTCAGCTACCTAAAGAGAGCGCCCTTTTCCATCTCCACTCTTCACCGCTTTTTCTTGTTTCTTTCTTTCATCACACTTGCCACCACCAGACTTCTCCATCTTCTCTAAATGAAAGCTCTATGATGGCCTTAAGATCTTTCTATCTTCTTCGCCACTGATTCCACAGTGCCTCTCACAGTGTCTGACACATAGGAAACACCCAGTAACTACTTAAATATCTACATGAAAAAGCATCACTTTTAAGAATCTAGAATTTTAAATTCCCAGTTCACTCTTAGATAGTCTATCCTGAATTATTAACTATTTAGAATTATTAACTATGGCGATATTGACAGTAATTTGATATTTCCATTCAATGCAAAAAATTATTAGAGTTAAATACCAACTTCACCTTGTGAATACTATTTTAAAAAGACCTCACTTGGAAGAGAACATTTTAGGATGCGGCTGAGTGTTGATAGCAGGTATCAAACAGAAGGTAATAGAAGAAAAAAAATCCTACTGTGATTGTTGTGGTAAGGACCATATGAGACTGTGAGAACTACCCTAAGGGAATTATGTGCTCAGACAGTAGCAGCCTCAGTGGAATACATTTAGCAGAATGTACACCAGTGGCTTAAATGCTCTTATGAATGGAGTGTTACAGTCCGCACATTAATCATCCATGCTTGAGTGTCTGCCTAAGTGGATGATGCTCAATATTTAAAATGCCATACTTAAATATATTGTTGCTCAAATTGATGAAAACAAAAAAAGTTCTAATACTGTAATTAGTATGAGATGCAACACATTCTAATACATTTAATAAGATTAACATTTTGCTTCCTCATTTTCTGTGAAAAAGACATTTTCAAAGTGAAGAGAGTAGAAAAAGTATTTATTTTAAAGAAATTAAAATCAAGACAGACGATAAATCATCTAGGTGCTTTACATTTGCAGTGTCTATGTAAAGACAAATTAAATCCTAAAGCAGAGAAGAATGCATGTGCACATACAGATCTATAAACTCTTGTGATAGTTGCTGTATCAATATAAGTGGTACAGATGCCATAAGCCTGGAAAACTGCCAAATGTTACAGTACTTTCCAAAAAAGGGAATGGGTAAATCCTACGTGTTTCATTTTGGTAAGCTTATATCAATCCATGGAAAAATTCTAGGTGATTTGTGAGCTTTTATATAAGTTAAGCTTCCCTAGTAGCTGGCATGAGTCTTTAAGAAAAGTTTATATTTAAGTAACACCATTTTCTTTTGGGCAGTTGTGGTCTATATTAGCTCAAGGGAATGCCATAGATATTGAGCCAGGTTTTCTCTCTTTGGACAAGATTAAAGTTAAAATGTTACCTGTATAATAACTAAATGGAACAACTACAAACAGTGTTGTTAGTAAAACAAAGTCAATCCAACCACTGTTGTTGAATCTCCAGTGATTGCAGAAATGGACCCTTTAGACAGTGAATGGGAAGTGTCTTTGTTTGGGGGTTGAGAGGGGTGGGGTCTCACCTTAAAAGTACAGACTGCTTCTCCAGATTGTTAGTTCTAGTTAAACTCATTTGAGGCAGGGAGTCCTCAGGACGGTGTGGCACATGTTCCCATTGTGCTTAGTTCCACCACTGTCCAGAACAATTAAGAGGAATTAGCAATTCAGAGCAGCTGGGTGGAAAGTTTGGGTCCCAGTGAGTGGCACAGAACCCCTTCCTCCACACTCCTACCTCTTCTCTAACCTGAGAGTAGTCCAGACATTGCAAGTTGGGTTGAGCTAATGTGATCATGGAAGGTATCAATAGCAATAGCTATTAATATCTCTCAAGATTGTTTTAGAATGGATTATTTTGCTAGTGGAACAGTGGATTAGATCAGTCTTCAAACTTCCATAAGATCCAAAAAAGAGATCAGCTTGAGTAAGTATTCCTACATCTAACCTGGTTTCCTTTCTCACTTCCCCTTTTACAAATGTCCTTCTCTGACTTCTCGAAAGAAAGTCATACTTCCTTCCATCCTGTGTTGCAACCACTGCTGAATTGTCCTAGTGTAGAAGCCCCACTCTCAGCACTAAGTAAAATGACAATTACAAATTTTAGCGTTTAAGCTGAGGAAGTAAATGAATCTAATAATGGTACCAAATCCATTTGCAAATCACGTTTTCTAATTCTTTGCTCTCAACAAAATTGAAGGAGAACTTAATTGATTTGCTATTTGATGGTAGATCAAATGGAACAGAATTGATGGTGAACCCTATCTTATTCTAGCAATAAATAATGTCCATCCCTGGATACACAAATTAATTGGGGAATAAAACTATATTCGTCTCATTAAGAGATGCATTTCTAACAAAAATTTGCTCTTTAGGTATAATAATTATTACCAAACATAATATATTCATGTTGTATCACTCTTGGTTGTTTTACAAGTAATTGTAATTATAACTAAATCTAAAATAAATTTTTAACACTTGAGAGCCTTGTAGTCACAGGAAAATTTTTTTAAAATTAGATGTTAATTTACATAACTATTTTATTGCAGAGAAGTATGATAGGGGAATCAATAAAAACCCAGTAATTTATTACACCTTAATAAAATGTCTGGGCAAGTGGAATTGACATATGAGCTCAAGAGAAAAGTCATGCTGTTAAATTTCTGATTGTTGAAAGTTTTTCATGTATTTTTTAAACATGATTAAGAGCAAGTATAAAGTTGCTGTGATATTTAGATTCTGCTTGTTACATTTTAAAATGACACGAGAAATTTTTTAATGTCAAAGTTACATGTAAGAAAATATATAAATTCCAACTATTTAAGTTTTTATGAAGAAATTAAACATCAACTAAAAACTTTGTGAAGAGGTCTACAGGTTTTCAGAATTCATAGTACCTAATTATTGAAGCAAAAGTTTGCAGACTGTTGGACTAGTTCTAATTTATTGATAGGATGCTTCTTATCCACAATAAAAAGAAAATTCATCCAACTAATAAAAATTACAACCGAGAAATGAAGATTAATGTAAACGGATGGAACCTCAAGTGACCATCCAGTCTAGTTTTTAGGTGGCTGTCCAGATGGTATTTTTTTCTTGAATTTTATGAGCTGAGACTTATTTTTTTGTACAAACTAATAATTGTTCTACCACATGGACTTGTTATGTGGAAAGAACCTGCTGTGAATATGAATCTGACTTTAATTGCTTTCGGTTTTTATCTGTTGGAAAACTAATAACTGCTCAGCCTATAGAAAAATGAATAAATGTAATCGTCCAAATGTGTTTCAGTTCAAAAAATATATGTACTTATGGAAACAAACATATATAGTTATATATATTATGTGTATACATATGCTATTATTATAGTATAGGTATGTGATTAAACATTATTAATAATTATTAAATTATATAGTATAAAGATACAATGAATGTTGACTTAAATTTCTTGTTAGATTAATATATTACTTACATATACTAGTAGGCACAAGGTAAAAATTGTTGATTGTAAAATAAATGTTGATTTCATGAAATACTGTGACATATGTTTTCCCTATGCAGTTCAGTTTTTCTGTGTTTATCCCAACCAGTTCTTTTCAAAAATTCATGCAACTCCTATTTTATCTATTATTAGAAGATCCAATAAGACAGATGCAAAGTAATACATTTCAAAATTAGAAATTTCTTGACATTTTCTCAAATTATATTTATTATGCCAATGTTAATATTTGTAGCAGCAATTATCATTTAATAAGAGATATTATGGTTTATAATGGATTCTGATTCAGTTAGATTCTACAATTAACAACCTACTCAATTATCCTATAGTAATTAGACTTCAGTACATCAGATATAATGACTAAAAAAATTATTTATATCTGGGTTGAGAAAATACAAGCAGATGAAAATAGCAGCTGCCCTTAATAATTTGATATGATTTTGTTTTTTGTGTTTTAAATACATTTTTAGGTTTTTACTGAAGCACTTATTAGATGAGAGAAGATAACCAAGCTAGTGTGGTTGTATTATTATCCTAATTAAAATTGACAAGGTTCTCAATTTGAAATTGTTTCTCAGAAAACAGATGTGCATTCCTTGGATGTGCCATATTTTATATAAAGAGGACTCGACTTACAATTACAACATTATGCTTCTATATGAAAACCAGCCTAATTTATTAACGAGTATTTGCATTTAAATTGAGTACTTTGAGATCCTGCCTGAAAATTAGAAATATCTTGGTAATTGTTGGTTTTTAACAGTGAAATTATATTATAGCAAGGATCAGTTATTGTTCTGATCATCATGTTTTTACTTGGGAAATCTTGAGGTCCACATGTAGTGGGAAATGGTCACGCAGGTAGAAGCATACATTGTGAATGAGGCTATCCCAACTTAGGCATGTGACTTACTTATCCCAGTTGGTTTTAGATTTTAAGTTATCTAAATATGATGCTCAGATCATGAGAAGCAATAAACCCATTGCACACAATGCTGGTCAAATCACAATTACAGCACTGTGTTGACCCTTTGCCTCACAAATTTAAAAAACGTGTTTTTGTGTATACATACAATGTGGTGCTCCCCAAATGTAGGTGTACATTTCAGGAGGCTTGGCAAACTGGAATGCCTCCACAAGAAGGCATTCAGGATTGTAAAAAGTCTAGAAAGCATGTCATATGGAAGCAAATGAGATTATCTAGCCTTGAAAGAGTAGACGCAGCAGAGCCATCTTTCAATATTTAAACAACTTTGAAATAATATAGGGGTTAGATTTTTCCAATGTTGCTTCAGAATTCAGAACTAGGATTAGTAGTGAAAGTGAAAAGAATATAGAATTTTCTCTTATCATAAAAATTACTTTAAAAAGACCAGTTCTTGGGCAATGGAACAAATAGCCTCATAAGATAGTGGGCTACTCATGGTGGAGTTACCTAAGCCAATCATCTTTTAGAAACATTGTAAAACATATTCAACTCTAGGACTATCTCTTCTAACATTTGTATGGCTCTTTAAAATTTCTTTTAAAGTTCTAAAATTTGGGGTTTTGCACATCAATTATTTAGCAACTCCTTCTTTACTTTTATGTATGGTGACTAAATCATTTTAATCTTGAAGCACTTCCTTTCGCTCAATCAAGAAATATTTCTGGAGCAGTCACTATGTGCCAGGTGTGGTGGTAAGTGCTGGGGCAGAGTGGAGACCCAAATGAGGCACCGTGTCAGCCTTACGGAAGTCAGAGATGAGTAGGGGTGGACATTAGTCAATAGTCATCTAAACAAATAGGCAATTACAACTTTGATAAACGTTGTGGAGGAAGTGCACAGTACTTTGTGACCTTACAGCAAAGCTATAAGCTTCTTTCCATTTCACCGTTACCATCTAGTGCAGACCATGTAATCTCTTCCCTGGATTACCACAGTCTACTAACTGGGCTCCCTGTTTCCACGCATACTGCCCTCTAAACCTTTCTCAGTTCCACAAGGATAATTTCCCCAAAACGCAAATCAGATCACGCCTCTACCCTGCCTCAATCCTCCAGTGCTTCTCACTGTTCTAATGATAAAGATCACCATTCTTAATGTGGCCTGAAAAAACTTTTATAACATAGCCCATTTCTATCTCCAATGTTATCTCAAATCACTTTCCCCATTGTCTATACTCCAGCTACTCTGAAGGTTTTCAACACTGGACATTACTCATTATCTTCTGCAACAGGGCCTTTGCACATGCTGTTCTCTCTCCCTGCTAAGCTCTTCATCCCTTCTCTCTTTCCCTAGATAACTCCATCAAATATAAACTCACATGTTGCCTTCTTGTGCACAATTGTAAATCATTCACTCATTTACTCAACAAATATTCATTGAGCTCCTATTATGCTCCAGCATTATTCTAGGTGTTTGGACTACACAATCAAACAAAACAGTCAGACACTTGCCCTTGACAGAGAATAAACAAAGATTCCTGCTCATTTATACTCTACCTAGAAAGTTAAGCCATTAGTTAGATGCTTAGATCAAATCGTTACTTTCACTGGCTATATAACTGTATTCTCACAGATTTTTCAATGTTAAGGTTTCTAATAATTCTTAGAAATGTAAGACTAGATAGAAGACTATACAAAAAATGGTCCTTTGACAAAAACACACACTACTCTATATTTACAATTTGTAGAGGTTTTGGCTCATTTCATGCCCTATGACATCATAACTTAGTTGTAGTACACTAGTATATGTATTCATACATGTATATTTTGTGTATGTGTGTAATATCTGTATAGTACATATGCATGTGATGTATGATAACATGTATTGCATACTGTCCTCCGTGGAAGGACAGAGACTGATATCTGACCTTGAAGGTATTAATGGGTTTATTCAAAATTAGTCTTAATATTTTGGAAATTAAACTTATGTTTTATAAATAATTTCTAAATTTACTTCTTTTGAAGCAAGTGATCATTAATTAATTAGCCTATTAGTTATTTCTGGAAGGCTTTATCCGTTGCATTTTATTCAGCATTGGGCAGGAAGGGAGGCTTGTCCAAATGAGGAAACCTCACTGGGCTAGGAGTTTATAGTCCACCTAGAGAGACAACATAAACGAAACAATACGAGGCAGTATATCCAAAAAGTACAACAAAGTACAGTAAAAAGTGGACATAAAAGAAGAAAACAAGGAACTTTTCCTCACCCCAATTATTTCAATATACTTCCTTATTCAGCAAGATAAAAGCAGCACAGCCATGAATTTATGTTGTTACATCAGGTAAAAGTCACTAGCTAGGCTGTGATTTCTGGTAAGAAATACCTGCTAACTAGTGTTTTGTACTATTAAAAAAAAAGTGTAGAAGCAGCAACCTGGAATCTCTGGGAAGCTTCTGGGGGCTGTTGCTCTCAACTGTCGTCTCTTATGACCAGGACACCTCAGTTTGAAGGCTTCACAAGGATGGATCTTAGGAGAGAAATAGCCACTCCGGTCTGGGAGCCTGTCCCCTGTGTAGCTCACTGAGACGAGGGAGGAGGTGGAAAGCGGCCTGACGCCATCGCAGCAGCTGGGAACGCAGCTCTGCCGGAGGCACGACCCATGTAGGATCTCGGTGGCCACTGTAGCTCTGCTGTCGACCGCCATGGCGACTGCGCTGAGAGGCGAGGACATAGAGCACCGGGTGGAGAAAATACCGTGAAATGAAAGGACCATTGGTCTGGATAAAACTAGTCAGTAAAAATGGGAAATAAACTTCCGTGCGCTGGCCTTTAGCAGCCTCAGAGACTTCAAACAACCTTTCACCAAATTGCTCTTGAGTCCTTCAGAGTTGTAATGCTTTTTCTTTGGGTCACTTGATAATTTAAAATCTGTTATCAGTTGTGAAATAGTGTAAAAAGGCTACAGAAAACATATTTTTTCTTAAATGCCACTTAATCCAATAAAATTTAGGCCAAAAAACATATAATTTTAAAAGTTATTATCAATTTACACTGCTGATGAGATGGGCAACGTTCGTACTCTAAAAAGTTCTTTATTTGGTTCAAAGATTGGCCAAAACAAACATTTTCATTGGCCTACATATTTTCATAGGACTCAATCCTATTAGTCAAAGAACTTAACGTTACTCCAGGTTTCAGGTATTATTTATGCAAGATGATTTTGTATGTAGGGCACACAGTTTAAAAGGGTGCACTCTGTGATATTAAATGATATGAAAAATGAATGCTGGGAACAGAATTTAAATTTGAAAAAACTAACATGCTGACAATTGACAAATGGCCCAATTAACATTACAGACTTTTTACCAAGTTGAAAAATGAAAAGCAAACAAACAAAAATTTATTTGTATTAGAAGCAAAGTTTATAAAAATCATTTTTTTCCTATTTCACAAAAATGACAAGATTATTTTTCTGAATTCCTTACTCATGGTGCTTTAAAGAGAGCACGGTATATGTGATTAACTGCCTAATGATTTGGGTGAGCTATTGAAAAGATTTCTTATAAATTGTATATTTATATCTTGAATCACTCAGTGCCATTGGGTCAGTCTCTCAGGCATCTGAGAGCAGGGTGTCTGACTCATTGCTGTAGCCCCAAGGCCTGGACAAGTGTGGGCACACAGACCGTTAGATTCTCCAGACATTCTTGTTGAGTGTATGGGTAAAGGCTGCAACAGGAAAATGAACACAGAAAAGCAAAATATGACTCTGAATGTGGAAGCATTCTGGATGGAATATCAGTGAAATTGAGCTCAGGATAATGAAAGCAGAGTTTTGCCAAACTGATCATGTAACATGAATAGATCTTATAATTCTCTCAAATAATTTCTACCATCAGCTCTGTAATAAATAAACAGTGCTCTAAAGATGAACTTAAAATCGCTTGTAAAATCCGTAATCACAGGAATAGATATAAGGAAAAACTTAAAAAGAGCACGCCACTACTTTTTATTTTTTTGTTTTGGAACATTGGTCCTTGACAGGACAAGCTACCAAGAGAAGACAAATAAAAGGGTGGTGAATCCACAGCAAAACTGCAAAATAACATAGTTGGTTTTAACTCCTTCATCAAAATTTCTCACTAAAGATCAGTTCGTTCATTTGTTCTTCCATCTTCCTTCCTCCCTCCCTCCCTTCCTTCCTACTTTCCTTCCTCCTTCCTTCTCTTCCTCCTTTCCTTCCTTCCTGGGGAAACTGAGGCAAATGAAAGTTACATAAAAAGATTCCAACGTGTGCTTTGGGACTGGGACAGGCCTAAGGGGCTTTTGAGGGAGCTATTCACCTTAACAGATGCTAAGGACATGAGCGAGAAGAATATAGGGATTTGGAAGGAAAGGAGACCCTGAAAGATACCATTCCCTTGTCTTCCTTCACTTGCTCATTCCTTTCACGGTCTGTCTCTCCTATCACACTTTTACACTAACCCTGAAGCACTACCATGCATGAGAAATAACTTCCTTGATTCTCCACATTTTCTTGGTCCTCCAGTCACCTTCATTGAACAGAGAATCCTTCCATTGTTTCGTTACGTTTATCCAAATCTCTAAGGGGAATCAGAGTATCATCAAAAATCTCATATTAGTAGGTCTAATGCTAAGGCATGAAATATTGCCTCCTGTTTGTCATATGTCTCAGATGCCACATGTCTCAGTGATTCCTTAGTTCTCGAGGAACACTTTCTTCTTGAATGTAATACCAGACATTGTAGGAAACACATCAGATTGTGTCTCGACTTGTTGGCACTGCCTAGCTTTCTTGGAGGTGCAGCTCTTGAGAGCCTGGTTCCTTGAAATGACCTTATAGCACGAGAGCATGAGGATCAGTTCTCCTTCTGTCACTAAGAGTTGGCTGGGCATTACACCTGAATATCAGGGTGCTACACTCTTTTAAAAAACTAAAAAGTTACCATAATTAAATGATATTGGGCTGCTGGGTGCCAGATTTTTCAAAGCAGATTCATCTACAAAATCAATATGGACACATTTATTGCATTATTTCATTATACATCCATACCTCAAACATTTAACATGTTGTCAGGAATAATACTTTGAGCTCTTAAAGCTTAACCAAATGTAAAAGCAGGGACCCACAGAAAATTGAATCTCCCGTGAACCAATATATCAAATTGTAAGGTTTCTTTTCCTAGTTATTCCAGTGATTCCATGAAAAGAAAAGGAGCCAATAAAAATATGACTTAAAATGGGAAATGTGCCAAATGATAGAAGTATTTTTAGAAGAGTCAATGACCTTACAAAAACATCAATTATGTGGGATATACTGGTTTATTTAACAAGAAAAAAAAAAAAAAGAGGAGAGAGAGTAAAAGACTTACAGAAGATGGCTCCAGGCCTTTTGTGCAGAGGTCATGGGGCAGTGTTGTGGTTTATAAAAGGGTAATGAAGCGGCAGTGATAAAGGAAGTTTGTGCGTTAAAAGGGTATGTGAGTTGTGAAATCTGACTAGTAGTAATATTGTCTTATAGGGGTTATGATAGTTGAGTGACTAAAGTGTGTTAATCTGTGAGAGGAAACCATACGCTAGTTAAATCTATATTTTGTTTGCTTTGACCATTGAATTTGTGTTTAAATGATACTTAAGTGTCTAGGTAAAGAAGAAATATTTATCATCTGAATGTTAGGCTTTAAAAAATGTCTCTATTCACAACAGACAACTTTCTGGATTACCAATGTTTGTCTAATATAGACATGGGCTAGTCCAGCAAGCGATGCAAAAATAAATGCCAAAAACATTAGGGTAAAAAAACATGCATTGCATCATGCTTGTATAAAATATTCAATAGGGTATATTTAATTATTATAGGTTTATCTAAGTATTTGACTTGCATAAAACTTTTTTCCCCAATATATTCTACTTCAAATAATGTTGAAAAATACATCCGGTCAACCATGTAGAATTTTTAGGACATTTTTTGTAACCCAATTTAGTTGTATAATCAAATATTTTTATTTTACATAAACATTGTTAGATGCCCCTCCCCAAATAATGATCCAAATTCAATTATTTAAAATTATTAAGCCACTCATATATCAGGCACTGTACTAATGTACGGCTATGATATTTGTCAAATACATATAATATATACATACATAGAGAGATATACACACACGAACACATTCAATAAAAATGTACTCAATTGATCAGATTGTTATCTATATTGAATTTTCAAGGTGAAAAATCACAGGAAAATAATTAGATATCAGAAAATTAGGATTTTTAGCACCCCTATTTTAAATTAAAAATAATATTTCTAGTATAAGATCTGACATCAATATATATTCAGTCTGATTTTCCACAACTTCATTTGTACATGTTTATTTTAATTAAATTTGACTCCTGTGCTAAAATTTAGAATGTTGAAATTTATCAAAAGATCGTTTTTTTCTGAATATTATAACAAAGATATCATATTTCTATCAGTCTTATCCACATAAAAAATATATTTCAGTATGATGAAAGAAGACAAGAATATTATATTACAAAATTGAGCACAATCTTTAAGAATAGCAGTGTGGGTTAAAAGAAAAAGAAAAAGAAATTTCCCTTTGTGAGTAATAAACCCATGTTTGTTTGGTGAAGCAGTATTAATACTTGATAAGAGGAGGATTTAATATGTAATTTTAGATGACCAACAACTTGGATCAAACATCATGCTTTTTTGAGCAGCATATTACACTTACCAAAAGTAATTTCTTTTCTGTTTGGAGATGATCAGGACTCTTGCGAAAGTGAAGAAGCACAGAACTGATGACACAAGTCTGTGAGGCCCAAGTTCTGTATTTTGAAAGACGTCTAAGTAATGGGCTTGCTCTGGATTGAAATGAAACATGTTGAAAGTCATCTATGTCAGTCAGTTTGCTATGATCGCCGTTCACATATGAAGTGCTTTTCATGGCAAACGTGGGAATGCTCACCTGCCTAATTCCACAGGAAGGCACTGCAGGGGTGCCGTCTTTAGGTAATCCCGTCATGCCTCCCTTCTCCCTTCTATATTGTATATAGGAACAATTAAGAAACAAAATGTGAGTCCAGGAGGGAAAGATTATGAGATTACCTGATTATGAAATTTGTTTTCTAGTATTTTACCACTTTAGTGACTCATAATGTTAGAATGAATTCAGTAGGAAAAACCTCATCTAAGGATATCCCGAAGTAAGTTTATATTTGCTTAGGAGCTCAAAATTTCTTTGCTTTCTCATGACTTTTACTTTGTTATTTTGGTCTCCTTTCTTCAGTATGACCCATCATACTGAAGTCAAAGCTCAACAATCTGTACCCACAGGAAGTGGGAGGAGAGCTGTTGTTATGAACTGTGAAAGTGGCTGTCCCCAGAGGTAAGCGATCTGTGCATACTGAAAGGAAGAATGTCTAAATAAATAAATAAGATAAGCCAAGTAGAGTATTGCTGTGAACATTCTACAGAAACAAAATTGTGTAATGAATCATTAGGTTTCTTTGAGAATCTCTAAATAAATGCTAAATTATGTTAATTCTTTTTAATACAGAAGCAAAACTGGGTTTTTGAGGTAGACACTTAATTTTGTTAAATTCTCCCACATGCTCTACCCTCCTTACTCTATCCCTACCTCCCACATGCCACCTCTCTGCCCCTCCAGGTGCTTCATATTTTTGGTTTATTATTCGTTTTGTACATCAATCCACCTTTAAGTCTCCCACAGAACGTTTTTTCAGACACACATTGAGCCTTCTTAAAGGGCCAAAGTATGTGCTTTATAAACGTTAGTCCATTTACTCCCTAAAAACACTCTGAGATTTATAGTATCCTGTTTTACAAATGAGGAAACTAGACTCACTGAGATTAGATTACTTGCCCAAGCTTATGCATCAGAAATTGTTGGAGCCAGGAAGTAACCTCAAGTCAGTCAGACTCTAAACTTATACTCCTACCAGTACACAAAGTTTTAAAATTTAATTCTCCAGACTTCATCCAAGAGAAATCCTGTTACTTCATGACAGCATTCGGATTAGTCACTCGTTTATCTAGAAGTGCTTTCTACGTACTGTAGGGGAGGAGGACATTTCCTCTTCCCAAATGTGGGTTCATCTGGCTGGAGAACGAATTAAATTCACATGAGACAGAATAGCAAGAGAAAATTAAACAAAGCTTTATGAGGAACCATGGCCCGGGGACTTTCTTCTTCCCAAAGGAAGAAAGGGCACCGAAGAAGTGGGGTACACATAGTGGTTATATACCCCCAAACAGGGTGTTTCACATGTGATTGAAATGTCCCTTTTACAATAGTCACGAGGTTGCTCTGTCAGCACAGCTCTTGATGGAAACGGCAGATAGGTCTGCTGTCTCAGTGAGCGCTGCAGGGTGGCAGGTGTGTTACCTCGGGCTGGGGGGTCACAGATGAGCGCTGCAATCGGTTCCCAGCCTAAAGAAAGATGCTTAATCTTTAAGGAGATGCCAATGTTGGGAGGGAGAGGGAAGTCAGTTACAGGAGGTTACCAGAGAAGCACAATAAAATGCAGATTTTAAGTCCTGGCCTTTGGTATTGATTAAGAGCTTTTAGAGAGAAGGTCATCTCCTTTCTTCTTCCTGGTACAGAGAGGGAGGCACCTTTACAGATAGAGATTTACCTTACAAAAGTAAATGTGTCCTAACAAAGGGCAAATTCCATTCCTCAGAGCCTCCTTCCCTGTCCCAGTTTATCAAAAGCAATCAGCCTCAAATAATCCTTATGCTAAAGAGACATATCTTGGGGTGGCCAATTCCAGGTCCCCACAGTACCTTAGGCGAACTCTCTGTCAGAAGAGAAAGGATTAAGGAATGGAAGCACAGGTTTAAGTCCTGCTTGTGCAAATTACTTAAAGTCTCCATGTTTCAGTTTACTTATCAGCGTGGGGGTCATTGTGAAGATTAAGTGTGATATCTCATGTCATAGCACCTGGCACATAGGAAGGAAGCCTTTTTAGAATGGCTTATTATGCTATTATTAGGGACAGAGTCCTGCATCAAATAGGAAAGATGAGTGGATAGAATTTAACATCTAATTGAGAGACAAAAGACCAATATATGAAATGATTTTAGGACAATTGTAACTCATGTTAAAAGTTCTACAATAAAATATATATATATGTATATATTCCTAAATGAAGACTAAGAATAACAAAGTAATGAGAGGGAGATTGGGGATATGCTGAAAGATTTCTGGAAGCAGGTAGAATATGTCAAAAGGATAGTAGTATGTGAGATTAAGTATTTGAGATTAGGGCATGAGAGTTAAAGGAGAGGCGTGAGGGGCACAGAGCAACTGGAGGGCTCAACAGAAATAGAACATCGCGGTGTTTCTAGTTCATCTATTCTCCATGTAAAATAATAGCTAATATTTGCTTAGTGCTTTCTAGATGCCAGACACTGTTCTAAGAGCTTTGTGCTGATTTGGTCCTCATAGCAGCTGTAGGAGTGAGGTGCTGTTCTTGTTTCCTTTTTACCGGTAAGGAAACTGAGGCCCAGTGATGCTGATTGCCCTACTCAGGGTCACACATCTAGCGAGCCGCAGAACCAGGATTCCAAATCCAGGATTTCCAACTGAGGCGGTCGGATTCTAGAACCTAAACAGCTTCTAAAGAGGCACGTAGCACGCACTGACGGCAGGGGGTCGTTAACCACTGGGGGGTGTGCTGTGGAGCATGGCAAGCAAGGAGCAGAGACTTGTGCCACTTGTTATGTCAATTGAGGGTCAGCTCAGATGCTTCCTGCTTACTTCTTAAGAGTCAGAGGAGGTGAAACCTACCTTTGAGATGTAGACTGTGCAGGAATTGACTAGGAATTTTCCTTCAGAAGGGGATAAGCAAGTTGGATTAAAGGACTAAATCCCGCCTGGGAAACAAGCAATCACATAGAATAATAGAGACAAGGGGATGAGCAAGAGATGTGAATCACGTTACAGGAGTCCAAGTAGCTGGCCAGGATAAAGCTTGGGAAGGCATTTAGAGAGGAGCAAGATTTCGCCTAAGACTGTGTAACAAGCTACAGATGGACGTTGGAGGAAAAGGGAAAGGAAAGAAGGGAGGCCAGCACCGTAAAGCACCATCTTGAAAACCCTGAAGTTTTTAATCTGAGCAGCAAGTGGAACGGAAGTGCTATTAATATTAAGCAAAATTAGAAAGATGGAAAAATTAAGGTGAAATGGAGCAGATTTATTTTTCATAACATTGAGTGAGGGGCAAACTTTAATTCATTTGTGAAATACGTTTCTCTCTGAACAATTTTTATAACAGAGTTAAGTATTTCCAAACACAAATTTTAATGAATTACTTGTCATCAAAATATGAGTAATAAATATACTTGAAAGAGTATAAGAAAGAGATACTGAGTTTATTTGATGTTGGAAAAATAAGGCTCGAGAGTGACAACAATTTTCATACACAAGTTTCGCGTGTGTGTATATATATTATGTAAATATACAGTTAATATTCATATATAACATGGTGATCCACTTATCTTCAATGAATGTAGAGCGAGAAAACTTAGAAGAGAGATATTAAAGACAAGATCTGACTATTATGAAAAGTAGCCTCTCTGAATGTGTATTGTCTAAAATGGAATTTGTATCTGGCTGGACCATTTTAATGCATCCCAGTCGGAATGACCTGTCATGTTCTTGTTAAGTTATGCGGCTCTGGTTTCACTGACTTCGCTGTTGTCTACAGTTCATATCCACAGCGTAAAACTGCCCCACGAGGTTTGAGTCTGGAGAGCCGGGATGCTTCCTAAACTTATGTCAATGAGTTATCTAAGCCTTTGAACTTGGGAAGTCCAGGCTCTCCAGCTGCACTCTATGGTGGCCTTCCAAGGTAGAAGGTAAACAAGTGGTGACAGGACTCTGAAGCTCACCAAACCCCATTTAGAAAGCCCCATGGCGTGACCGCCTCAGATTCGCATTTGTGATCCCAACTTGAGAATCAAAATGTTGTCAGAAAATCCATGTTTGATTGCCTTTTCTTTTGTATTATGCAATCCCCAAATGGTTGTCATCGAGTCCCACCTTTGCTTTCAGTGGTCACCAAGGCAGGCAGACTGCTGAGCAAGACCCTCGGGTCCTTCCTCTCTGGTCAACATCTCAAAATTGATTTTGGTTGAATTTTATTTATTTCTCTAAAGGCTGATCCAGTTTGTGTTTTGGTTGTAGAGTTGGATTTCCTCATTTGATGCTTGTCTTTTCACATACATAATGTTAAGTGAACTCATCTTGAAGGGTGACAGCTGCAGTTAGGTTAGCAGAGAACTGGCCAGGGTATTAGCGGTCAGCTTGTACACAGAGCCACATCAACTCTTCAAAGCACTCAGCTTTCTGAGCAGCTTTGCTGGGGGCTGCTCTCTTAACTTAGGAGACTTGCATATGGTCAGTGATCTGCAATTTATCCCCGCTCAGAACCCCGCTGAATTTTATCAGAGACTGGAGTTAAGCGGTTTCAATCTTAGATGGTTCTCATCTGTCCTAATATTTATGCACTTATGCTCCCCAACTTAAAATGAATAGACTGCACTACAACTGTATAATTTCTAAAGGCACTCCTTAATTTTATTTCCCTCTACTTCTATTTACCAATCGTAATTTGGAGGATGAATGTTGAGCATAACTAGAGAATGGAATCTTAGTGTAACAAGGGCAGGGATTTCATGTCTGTTTGTATCGTGTTTTACCCCAGTAGAACAGTGCCTGGCATGTAGCAGAAAAGCAAGAAAATCTGTTGACTAAATGATAGTTTGTTTTGATTAAAACACACAATTTTGGATAAGAACATTGAAAATTATGTATACATCAGAAAATCCACACTTACACATGTGTGTGTGTGTGTGTGTGTGCACATCTCTTCTGGCAGACTCAGCATATCGCAAATAGCTGCAATGATTATATGATAATTTCTATTTATTATAGAATTATAATTGCTGTGTTATTATTTTTAATTCCTAATATATCACTGCCTTGCCAGGGGTTTTAGTCTGGCCTAGATTCTTGATTTTCATTTTGTTTTTTATGTCTGAGAGCAACAAAAATGTCCTGCCCTTTTTGTGCTCTTTTGCCACCTCGAAATCTGGTTTCAAGTACCCTCCTGGAAGACCTGGTTTATTGTAGTGGAGAATAGTGCAGTGAAGGAAAAGCAGGGTATAAGTGAAACAAAATCTGGGAGACGCTGACCTCTTTAGATGTAACATAATGGTGATTGGGTGACACCACACAGGACTGTGTCACTGTTGGTAGACAGGAAAGAAGAGAAAATTCCTTAATGTGGGACTTGAGCTAATGTTTACAAATTACCTACACAAAGCTCTGTACGTCCTTTTTTACTATTGCGTCCATATTATTGGTTGATCTTCCTTTCTTCCTTCTTTCCTTTCTAGATGTTCAGAGTGAACTGTATGACATACAGAATATTTTAGCGCAAGCATCCAGCTTTTTCTTTTTCTTTTTCTTTTTCACGGATTATAAAGCCACATTACTAACTGGGACTTTGTGTTCAGTGTTAGTTATGTGTTACCACAGAACTGAATCACATCCTCACCTCAGAAACGTTTACCTCAGATGGGATCATCAGGCAAGAAACTCTGAACTAAGGAGTCATATGTTTCTCAGTACTTTATGCCATATACTTTTGCAACCTTTAAGAATATAAGTCCTAAAAATTACTTTATATTTGACATTCTCTAAAATAGAAAAAATTGATGTTCCACTTCCCTTTTCTTTCAGAGCAAGAGACAGTGTCTTCAGGGAGAAAATCCAAAGGCACACATTTTTCACCTAGTAACTCATTGAAGGCAAATGGCCTTTTTATACGTTTGCCTTTTATCTGTGGTTGACATCTGCCCTACTCGGTCACTAGAGCCTGCTTTTGATGCTAACACCCTTCTTCTCTGAAACGGAAATGGAAATTACCTCTAAAAAGCAAAAAGAATACCTCATTGCCCAAATAATACGAGGAAAAATTCTTACTGACATGTTATAAGGGATATTTTTTCCCATTCCTCACAAAAAAGAAGGCCCACACATAAATGTAAAAAAAAAAATTCTTCTCTCGGACAGGGAGAATTATGCTTAAAATAGGAAAGAAAATAAAAACAAAGCATGTGAGTTAACTAACTTTGGTTTAATTATTTAAAAACCAGATATTTCTCCAGCAAATCTGAACACCAAGCTGTGTGCTCTTTCCCAGCATTTGGGAGATTTAGCTGTTGAGTGTATGTCCTTGGCCTGTGCAAAAGAGGAAATGGAGGACCACCGTGGGCGAGCTCTCCCAGGGCCAGAAGGACCACGTCGTTGTCACGAAAGGCTTCATAAATGTGACAATGGAAGCCTCTGTTTCCAACGGAAAACTCCTTTTTATATTTTAACTCCGCGGTTTCTGAATACTAAATAATCTCCTTGATACTGTTTCAAGTAAACCATAGAGACTTTTAGTGAGAGCTTATTTTTTCCTGAAGAAACAGTTTTCACAAAATAGATTAAGCACATGGCATTTACCAAACATGATTTAGACACAAAATTTTGAACTTGGCACCCATGTAGGCATCCAGAGCACATCAGCAAAGCCCAGAAAGAAGCCCAGGTGTCTGTTCCTCTCTCAGATGAGTTCTGACCTCTGAAGACAAATCCTAGGGCCCTGGGGGCAGACACTCCCTGACTCCACTAAGGGCTGATAAAATGATAATCCCATTTTGTGTTTCTGTGTTGAGCTGTGACTGTCCTTTGAAAACTGTCCTACGCTGGAGCCACACAGACTAAACTTTATCTGATTAATCATGCCTATAATGATGTGATTATGCTTTTCTCCATTTCTCTTCTCACATTTCTTATTAATTTAAAATTTTAGTTCTCTCCATCAATTACCTATTGGAGAATTCTTCTATGGACTTGTTCTGAGTGCTCCCCAATCCCTGGCCTTGGGCCTTTCCTGGACTACAATGAAGTGGCTTTCTGGTGAAATTCCAGAAAGTGACTAGCTTCAGCTACTTCACTTGTATTGCTGGCTTCACTGCTTGCAATGACCTGAAAGCTGTGAGAATGCTCCATGCCCCCAGATTGGACTCAATGGCCAATACGCCTTGCGTTTGGCCTGCTGACTCTGGCCCACCTCCTCCTCCTCCCCGTCTGTCCCTGAGCTACAACACGGTCGGGTGGGTGAGATGGAGACGGTCTGGAGTTCCAGTAACGCCCTGTACTTCCTTTCCAATGTGACCTGAGGACTCTGGGGGTGCCTCTCTACTTCCTCCAGCCTTGGCAAGTATACTGTCATGATGACAAATGTAGTGCTATTATTTTTTCACCAGCGAAAGTAAGTAAAATAATAAAGGCAATTACATTATTATTGTTCATCACTGGGTGGTCTGCTGATGTATTGGTGACATCTGGATAAGTAATAAAATCATGTGTATTCACATATTTTATATATTTATTCCATAAAATTTAATTTTCTTGCCTTCATCTTAATAAAATAACTAATTAGGTTATCATAATTAAAATGTTCATATTTTTATGTTAAACATTTCTTGAAGTATTATAATTCTTACATAGTTTTATTTTATTAATTTCAAGTCAGAGAATATTCTCTTGGCTGAGGCAGTAGCTAATGAAATAAAATTACTAAAGCCATATTTAAAATAGGAAATATACAATAAATTTGATGCTATGTTCATACATTGTAATGGAATCAAATACAAATTATCCTGATCACAGAAAATATTACAAAATATTTTATCTTACAGTTCACTTTCAGATCACAATTTTTATTCCTAAAGTAGTATATAAATCTACATAGAATTTGTTGATTTTTTCTTTTAAATATTTAATGCAATGATAGTACAGGATTTAAATAACATATTGCTCAACTTGGTCATATATATCTTAACTCAAGATTAAATCTTGGGGCCGGCCTGGTGGCACAGTGGTTAAGTGGCCACATTCCGCTTCTCGGTGGCCCGAGGTTTGCTGGTTCGGATCCCAGGTGTGGACATTGCACCGCTTGGGGCACCATGCTGTGGTAGGCGTCCTACATATAAAGTAGAGGAAAGTGGGCATGGATGTTAGCTCAGGGCCAGGCTTCCTCAGCAAAAAGAGGAGGACTGGCAGAAGATGGCTCAGGGCTAATCTTCCTCAAAAAAAAAAAAAAAAAAGATTAAATCTTGATCTGTAATAGCTAGAAAAGTCTCTATAGAAATTAATTTCAAAATTTGTATGTGACCTAATTTCCCTATATTTTATTGGAATGTCGTATGTAGCATAAAATTTGTTTTAATTTAGGAAAAAAACCCCAAGTCCCCTAAATTAAAAAATATTAAAAAAATTCAAAGTAAAATAATTGTTTGTTAGTTTTTATAACCTGTTGTTACCATGATTAATATTATTAATAGTTCATAACAAAAAGATACACCTAGCTCAAATTAAAAATTAATTTCATTTCTACAAACAAACATGATTCAATCTTGATTTGAGGATCTCATCGGTATATTTCCTTATTTCTCCTAATGAATTTTATATTGTCCAAATTAGTTCTAATGGTATGAAAATTTAGTCATCATTCTCTAGTGTGTCTGAGAGTCATTGTAAGATCAGATTAGAATCATGTTTCATCAAATGGTTCCACCTTTGAGCAGATCCGGAAAATATCTTATAATCTTGATTTGTTCCAATATCATTATTGCTGTTGGCATGATTGAGACCATATTTCCTTGGGACAGTTTCAAACTAGAAGCCATGCTTGGCACAGAGAAACTTTCTAGAATTTTAGCCAAAATTCCAGCTTGTAGACCCCTTCCTTTGAACCATTATGTGATCATCTTTAAAATCAATGCCTCAGACTGAAAGCTGTTTTCTCAGTTCTTCATTTCATTCAAAACATATCTTTTTTATATCAGGTAGACAACCAATAAAAATCTCTTTGACTTTGATGTGTATATTTTTATTTGGTAGTTCAATAGATTGTGTAATAAACATTGGTTGTTCAACATGATTTTTGTTCCTTACAAACTAGCTGAACTGTGAAACATTTTCTTTTTTATTTTAGATATGATACATTCTTTCACCTTAATGCCCTTTACATTAATAATGTTATTCTGAATTATTTATCCTAGAGAGTAATCATCTGTTTTAATATTTTTACCTGCCTTCACACTTGGTCATTCTACCGTCATATTTCTTGATCATTCATATTAAAGCTAGTCATTCTCCATTGTTTTCTGAAAATATTGCACTGCTATTGCATTATTGTGCTTAGCTAAATATTGAAGAAACATTATGAATCTTTGAAGAACAACACTGCCATGTTCTATATTGGCAATTACTTGTCTGTGTTGAATGCTATTGATTTCTTACTGTTTATTCATTCTTTTTTCCCTGATCTAGTAATTGCTTGTTATGGGTGTGTTTCAGTGCAAGTGATATTTCGTGTTTTATCCTTTTATTTGCCAGTTTAAGTGTTTCCAATCATAAATTAAGCCCAAAGTTGATCTTGAAGATTGGTTGTGAAAAATGTAATAGGAGAAACAAAACATTTTGCTTTTAAATTTAGAATATAAAAACCTATTTGTGTTGTGGGGAGGGAAGAATGTGAGTTATTGTTTAATAGGAACACATTTCAGTTTGAGTTGATGAAAAAGCTTTGGAAGTGGATAGTGGGAGGGTTCCACAATAATGAATGCATTTAACGCCACTGAGCTACACACTTACAAATACATAAAATGGTAAGTTTTATGTTATGCGTTCTTTTTAAACCACAATTTTTAAAAAGCCAATTTCTACAGTTTCTTTCTCCATTTGAAATAATTTTGGCATCCATTTAAATGTAAATATTCTGCCAGGATAATAGAAAGGAAAATAGTGATAATAAATTTGGATAGGATTATGTTTTATTATCATGCTCTAAGAATGATGTGATTACCATTTTCCAGAATTACTGTCCAGTAAACATAGTAAATGATCAAGAAGTTTTGTTTTTTCTTGCCTAATTTCCCAACTTCATGAATATAATTTTTTTCACATTCTAACAGGCAGTCCAGAGTCGCACTTGTTGGTTCTGAAGCCTAAATTTGATATGAGTAATTCTCTTTTTTATTCTCCTTGTTTTGATCATTAATTACATCATACAGTAAATAATATAATATGTCTGATTTAATCTGACCTATTCAAGTTGAAAATTAGGTAATAATTTTTATAATTTTATAATGCTTATTTTTATTATATTGATTATGGACTAAAGCATCATTAAAAATAGTAACTTCTCATTTGTGGATTTTATACATCATATTTGACAGAATTCTATTCATTGTTATTAATATTTTTAAAATTTTAATCTCTCTTTGAAGATTTCCTGTTTTTTTCTTTTCAGGATATTTTTTTCTCTGAGCTCCATTTACATATCTTGTGTTTCTATCATCATCTAGACTTCTGACCAATCGAAATGACCTGACAGTTTAAAAAATAGTGTAACTGCATTTAAAGAGCTCAAAATTGAATATATTTTCTGTCTTTTTTTTTTTTTGTGGAAGATTAGCCCTCAGCTAACATCTGCCGTGAATCCTCCTCTTTTTGCTGAGGAAGACTGGCCCTGAGCTAACATCCGTGCCCATCTTCCTCTGCTTTATATGTGGGATGCCTGCCACAGCATGACTTGACAAGCGGTGCATAGATCCGCACCCAGAATCCGAACCAGCGAACCCCGGGACAATGGAGCGGAACGTGGAACTTAACCACTGTGCCATCAGACTGGCCCCCAAACTGAATATATTTTCATCAAAAATGTATATTAAAGTAAACATAAAATGTCAAAAAGTTGAAATTATATTCCTTGTATGCATTGGTTATTAAGTAACTTTCTCCATAATACTTGATTGCTGCAGCTGGGAGACAGTACCCTGAGACAATGGAATTCTACCCAAGAGGGTGTGATTTATGCTTGTATCAGTGATCAATTCATTATGCTATTTACTCCTATAGCCCGAATTGGTCTTGGAATCAAGGGTAGATGTGGAAATGGCTCTTCTCATTACTACATCTTACAATCCACTCACAGAATTCTTGTTGCTTTCATTCTCTACAACTTGGAGTTATGTGGTCTGTAGCTCTTAGTTTCCAAAGGAGAGATACTCCACCAGGGCCACGACAAGAGGTCCATTGAATTGGACTGCTATGTGGTCATTTTGGACTTTTTGTGGCTTTGAATCCATAGGCAAAGAAAACGGGGGTGGGTGTCGCTTTAATGGGTGTGCTAATTAACAAGAAGAAATCGGAATCCTCTTTTTACTGGTGGACTATGCATGGAACCCAGTGGATTCCCTAAGGTGCCTTTTAGTATTTCCACATTCAATTGTAAAAGTTAGTGGAAAACTACAACAAGGCCGCAAAACAAAACAAACAAAACCCAAACAGGTAGAAACACTGAGGATTCAGATTCTTTAGGAATGAAGTTTTGGATCACTCTACCTGATGAAAACCACCAACCAGTTGAGGTTCTGGCTGGGGGCAAAGGTGACATTAAACAGATAGTGAAAGAAGGGTAACTATGGCTTCATGGTCAGTTATAGGAATGAGGGACATAAAGTCTGCGTACATTTTCCCTTGCTTTTAAAGTGTGCATGTCACCTGACTGTTTTATATAAGGCTGGTTACACTGTTTAATTTTGCAGTTTAGTCTTTAGGTTGCAGAATATTCAGGAGGAGATTTGACTGATTTTTAAGGAGGTGTTAAGAATTCCCAGAGTTGGATACAGTGATTGTTACAGACTGCATCACAGTACACCCACACCCACGGAGTAACAATGACTGTTCACATGTGTACCTCACCTTTTAGGGGAGAAAGTGATTTGTTTAAGTAAGATGTATTTTGGTAGACCCCTCAAAAAGTTGTTATCGTTGCGTAGAAGTTCAAACATATACAGAAGACAGGTGTTGAGCAGTCAAGGGGTATGAACTGTGCAGGTTACTAAGTTTTGGGTTTTCTGCTTCAAAGTCTTTGGTTCTCTGGTTCATAACTAGATTGCTATGCTGAGACCAGGACTCGGCAAACCCCAGTTCCTCTTTGCCAGTTGGGTTCTCCAACAGGGGCGCTGGAGGAGGACTGGCAGGCAAGAAGAAGAAGGGCTGGGCTCCATTATGTTTGACTTCCCGTTCCTGTCAGAGTCTCTCTGGCAAAGATTCTTCACTCTGGCAATGGCTGTTGCTTTCAGATTCCTGGTTTTGTTGTTGTTTGTTTCACATTCTAGAACCAATCTCCCATCTCCCTGGAGATACCAGCAGCAGAAAGCTAGTGTCTGCTCCCCAGATCTTAGTTCCAGCTCCATGGGGTCAGTCTTCCAACTTTAAACTTCTAGGTTCTAAAAACCCGATCTCTTCCTTTTGTTCCCCCAGCCCTAGGAGTGGCGGCTCCTTTTAGCAGTAACTATCTCTGGGTTACCGTTACGTTTTTGTCCTTTCAGTCCTTTAAAATCCAACAAATTTATTATATTAAACTCTTTCTGTGAAAATTAATGATATGGGTTCTGTTTTCCTGACTGGACCCTGATTACTACACTATTAAATATAAATATAAATATTCCTTAAAAATATTCAAATTGTGTATTAAAGTTAAAAGAAAAATACAAATTATAGTTAGTAAATATAAACTTTTAATATCAAAATTATTTAAGTAAATCTGAGATTTATATTTTAAAAAATAACATAAAGTCTTACTAAATATTTCTACAAAAAAGATCAATTCTGGCCCTAAATGTCCATCTGGTTATGTCTAGACTTAGACATATGAGTATTTAAGAGTAATATAAATTGTCTAATGCTGTAAAATGTTTCTCAGCCAGCATGTGCAACTATTGTAAATGCCACCCAAATTCGAGAGCACCTCCAGAGGCATTATAAGGAACACAAAGAAAAATGACAAAAATGTATGCTTGGCACTACTGAAACCAGTTCTTTGTTACACGGGCATTTATTTCTGTATGCTAACTAGAGGAAAGATTTGAGGAGAAAATAGCTTGTCATTTTTCTTACCCAAACAGTGTTAATACATCCTTCCCACTTGGGATCTGTGCTCTTCTCTTACGTCTGCAGCACCACAGCTCTCAAGCCTCGAGGCGTTTGTGCACAGGACCTGTTTTGAGGTCATAGGCCAAGAGATGCGGAGAAGTCTTTTCTGTATCTCGATGGTCATACTCCACCAGTGCTGAGCACAAGATGCAAGTGCACAGTTTCTCTGTGTGGTTTAACACAACTGTGTGTATGTGTGTGTGTGTGTGTGTGTGTGTGTGTAAATGTGTGATAGCATGGGGCCCTATAAAGCATGAGGACCAGAGCAGGAGCTGCTCTCGCCTAGGACCCAAGGACACTATAGGTCATCTTTAGTGTAATGAGATACTGCAGGGTTTACTAGATTTTATTTTTAAGACTCCATAATCTGTTTTGATTCTTCATGGCCTTCGTTTTCTTTTCTTTCTTTCCCAAGCATCAATCTCTCTTTCCCAAACTCTTCTTTTCTCTTTGTGTTTTACTCTTTCTCTCTCTCAGAGGGTTTTATTTCTTCACATTTCCATGACATACTCAATGCTAGATGTGTTTTGAGGTCCCCTTCATTCTGGACTTCCAGTCCTCTTTCATTGACCCATTTTTCAAAGCAGCATGTGACCTGTTTGCAGTTTTCACAATTCTAAAGCACACTTTGCAATAGACTCAGCATGTATTTACCAGGATCTATATCTCCCTCAAAGGCCTCCATTACAATTGAATGATTTGCTCCAGGAGTCACAGCCTCTGAACACCTCTACTGCAATTATATTCCCTTTGGTACTGGCCTTAAGTAGAGCAGATAATTCTAAGGATTCACTAGGGGCCTCCAGGGCCCTTTTCACTGTACAAAAGAGTTAAAAAGTCTACTCCTAAAATTATGAAAACTTGAATTTATGGCTGTTAGCACAATCACATTGCTCACCTCGATATCCCAATGGCTCTGGCTCTCCTCGGTTGAAGCTTGGTGAGCCATGTGACCTCTGAAGATCAATACAGAAGTCTTCTATTCTCTTTACTCCCATGCCATGGAGGCCTTTTGCAACAAGAAGCAAATAGGATTCCCTGATCCTCGGGTATCCAATTCAAGAAAGTGTCCAAAATATAGTCTTTGAGTTTTTCTGCATAACTGCATCCATCTCTCAGACAAAAATGTCCTGGCAAGGAGTCTGACCTGGTTGTCAAAATCTCGTCATGTTATGGTGTCCTTTCTTTCTATCTTAGGCATTCCCAAGTGTTTATCGTGAAGTCTCACCTCATGTCATAACTCTCTGGCCCCACACTCTCCTACTGTTAGACTTCTTTTACATAAATACTTTTATTTTACATAAAAACATTAAAAAATTTTAACGCAGTTTTCATTTTCAAACTTTTATGTTTTATTCCCCTTCTTATTATATACTGAACTCCAAAATTAATACCTATTCATCATTATTCCTTTAATATATCTACAGTTCAGATTCTAGGCTAGTCAAATAGAATTAAAATGCATTAATTAATAAAAAGACCATAATAGATTAAATAAATTAGGAGAGAATAATGTAAAACTGAGCACACACGTTAGACTAGAGCAAACATACATAAATACTTTCCAGGCATTTTACCAAAGTAATTATTTTTTCTGTATAGTGTAGAATTTGAAATATAATCCAAAGGAAACTTTAACATCTTTATTAATATAATAGGCCACTGAAATAGAATATACCAACATTCCATTTAGAATTTTTGTTTAAAAAACAATATTTGAACTTCTGTATAATCAGCTATTTTCTTCACCATTTGATTACATCAGAATGATTAAGTAAGCCTGATGATTCAGAAGCCACCTTAAAATCTTCACAGAATAATTGCTAAGTATAATTCTCAAACTTTTTTTTGTTTTTGCCAAAACACTATTCACGTGTGCAATAGAGCAGAACTTAGCGCTTTATTCTTAAGATGGGTGAACAGCCAAGTGCCTCGTGGAGGCTGAAGGGAGTACGGAGCGTGTGTCATTTGAAAACCTAATTTCTCCCTTCAACAATATCCCCAAATACAGTTGAAAATCATTAATTTTGTCTCAATTCTGTTGATGCACCTGACAATTTTTTTAAAAAAACCAATGATTGGAAATACTATTATAATCCAAATAAAATTTACCTGAGTTTGAACTTAAAATTCAGATATGTGATAAGGGCAATAGAGACTTTCTCTTAGAAGCAACAGGTAACACAGTCTCTCATTGATAATAGTAAACCCTAGGGAGAAGCCAAATGTTCCATATAAATCACCTATGCATCAAAAAGTATGCTTGCTTGGCTCAAAATCAAACACAGTTTTAAAAATAGGTGTTTCACAAATTCTGTGGCTTAAGCAGAGCCTTGCTTTAAGCTGGTGGTCTAAACTCAATGGCTTCCTCTCACCCTGGAAGCCCATGGCCTGCCTTTTGCTGACTCCTCCACCCTCATGCTCCAACTCATGACATTGCTTTGAGGACAATAATTAAACTACAATTTAAAGTGAATAAATTTAAGCCCCAAACTGAGACAGTCATTTATTTCAGGCATTGGAGATTATATTGACACAAATTAAGTTTAGAAAGTTCATCTGTTAAAAAAGACATGTAAAATTAAACATTTAGGAACTATACTCATCTTATGAGGAAATACACGTTCTCTTCAGGGCCTCAATTATTCACCTAAGGGCAGGTAAACAGAAGACAAGCTAAAACTTTCAGATTCTAGAATATCGGTTTCTGTATTATTGTTATGTACTGTGTGTCAATTACATGCAGGTAGTGTATTCTTAAAGAAATCATCTAACTTTTCTTGCACTCTCGTAAGTTGCAGCGAGGACTTTGGCATTGAATTTTAGGCAGATAATATATAATAATGACTAAAAATGTTGGTTTTAATACAATGCAAACCTGGGTTTTAGAATTGCGTCCTCACTAATTATTAGTTTTATATGTGCGCGTAGGTAAAAATTTCTCTATTTTTCTATTTCCTCACTTGTAAATTCAGAATATCAATAGCAGTATCACACAGTTATTTAAGGATTAAATAAGATAATGAGAGTAGAGATGGTAATTATTCTTGCTGTAATTACTTTTATTATCTCTGCACAAGTTTTCTAGAGAGGAAAATTAAAGAAAACAAACACAACAGAATGTCGGTTGTAGTTGAAAACGGCACTGAACTAAAATCAGAAGACATGGGTGTTAGTTTTGACTCCAATGAGAATTTACAGCTTCATTCAAGGACTCTGCAGAAATCAGTTAAACTGGACTTCTTTTTTGTTTCATCATTTGTAAAATGGGAAGATGATACATTGAGCCCCCAACTCATCATTGTGGGATAATTAGATAACATGTGTGAAGTTATGTTGGAAAGTACCAACATTCACCGTGTTTAGATTCAACTAGAAAGATGATAAGAATTGATATGAAAGCAGTTATATCATTGTTTTAAATTATGAAATCATGTACACACATGGAAGAACATAATGTAACAGATCCAAAGTTTTAATCAGTAAATAATGAAAGTGTGAGAACATCCAGCCAGAAGAATGGAGCATGACTGTGGCAGCTCCTGTGCGCCTGCCTCTGCCATACTCTCCAGGCTTGCAGCCTGAGATAAGACACAGCACCGTTTGATTTTGTGCTTATCATTATCTTGTGCATGTATTTATTACCGTGAATAATATATTTAAAAAATACATAGAAATGATATCACGTTTGTCTTCTGTGCCTTTTTAAAAAATCTGCTTTATGGTGATAGAACACGTACCATAAAATTCGCCCATTTAAAGTGTACAACTCAATGGTTTTTAGTGTATTCACAGACCTGTGCAACCACCAACACGATTTAATTTTAGAATATTTTAATCACTCCCCAAAGAAGCCCTGTGCCCATTAGCAGTCACTCCCTAGTCCTCGTGAGAGCCCCAGCCCTGTGCAACCACTTATCTACATTCCACACGACTTGCTTTTCCCTCATTGTGATGCTTCTGAAATTTATCCATGTTGATGCAAGTACCATTAATTTATTTTCATTGCTGGTTTTCTTTTTGTCTGCTTAATCTATCAGCCACTGGGAGAGATGTATTAAAATCTCCGCCTATAATGGTTGATTTTTCAATTTTGAAGCCATGTTATTAAGGAAACACACATTTAGAATGATCAGATTCTTGGTGATTTGAAACTTTTATTATCACACAGTGAACAATATCTCTTGAAGTACTTTTTGCCTTCAAGCCTATTTTATTTGCTATGAATACAGCTATATCAACTTTTTTCTGACTAGTGTTTACATATGTATCTTTTTCTACACCTTTACTTATGGTTTAGATGTGTCTCATAAAAAGCATATTGGCTGGTATTTATCAGATTTTGGGAAATAATCTTTTCCCTTTTAGAGAATTTAAGAGTGGAGATTTAATCAATTCATAGGTGTATACAACTGGGTGTGTGGATTTACATATATTTATCTTTGGATTTCTAGCCTGGCCTATGTTGGCTTAGGCAGTCAATACGCAACATAATAAAAAAGGCTTTATTCTTTTGGAAGGTTGATGTACTAGCTTTGGCTGAGAATATTTTTATATCTCAGCAAAGCAGGTGTCTAATCAAGGGAGAGCTAATGGTATTAGTTTAGTTAATTCATTTCTCAATTTAATCTCAAAATGGAAATTCTGAATATAAATGTTTCATAAACTGAAAGGAACATAATTTCTAGTGCTTTCCTGTAAACCCTGGAACAGTACGATGAAACAAATTTAAGCTGACAAGGCAACTTTTTAGAGGCAAAATGTGTGGGTGTCGGAGGCCAAGCATGTGTATTAATAATGTATGCACACAAGGGACTGGCCTGGTGGTGTAGTGATTAAGTTCCCGTGCTCCACTTCGGCAGCTTTGGGTTCACAGGTTAGGATCTTGGGTGCAGGCCTACACACTGCTCATCAAACCACACTGTGGTGGCATCCCGCATTCAAAATAGGGGAAGATTGGCACCGATGTTAGCTCACAGCCAATCTTTCTCACTAGAAAAAAGAAAGAAAAAATAATATACACACTTATGTTTGACTATAAATACTATTTCAAGCTACTGTTTCCAGACTTCTGAGCAAAACTTGATTTGTATAAGCAAAATGAAAGTCTCAGAAAGCAAGTTAGAATATATACTCTTGAATAGACTTAATTAACAGTTATATTCCAAGGAGTTTGAGTCCAAACCACTTCAGTAAAGAGCAATTACTATCAGGTGAGAAAGTATCCCAGAGTCAGATAGATCTGGGTTGGAGCTTGGAGCTCTTTTATGCTTTTTGGGCCTCGCTGGCTTCTTTTTCACATCTGTAAAATGGGGACTATGATGATACTTATCCCATCAGTCTCACATTTTTATTTACTGAAAAAAATTACTCTGTCACTATTATTTTATTATAAATGTTTATTGAATATTAACTCTGTACCAAACACATTGCTAAAAGCTTGTCTTGCAGTATTGGGTTTAATTTCACACAAATTTATAGGTATGTACCATTATTATCCCCATTATTCAGGTGAGGAAACAGAGCCAACACTGGAACCCTAGTCTGTCTAATTTCTTAAATGCTATGCAATGTTGTCTCATTGGACTATATTATATCCTGGTTTTCTTCCTACTCCCATGATTTCTTTAATTATATCCCTCCAAATAACTTCTCTTGTACCAGCCAACTATAGGCGCTTCCTAAAATCCCTGCCCTTAGTACTTTGTCCTTATCTTATGATCTCATCTACATCTCTAGCAATCACCTTTATTGATTCTTAAATTTACCTCTCCAGCCCTGAGGGCCCTCCTGTATTTCTGATTCTTGTTTTCAACTACCTGCTGAGTAGGATCACCTTGATGTCTTCACATTTCAAACTCATTATATCAGAACCTAAACTCATCATGTTTCCTTGAAAAACAACTCCTTATGTCTGGGATATTGCTATACTCCTAGTTGCTTGAGTTTGAAACCTAAGAAACATCTTTTACTTCTTTTTGCTTGAGACTAATATTCAGCCAGTTGTGAGCTGTCCCTTATGGCCACCACTGGTGTGTCTTTCCCGTTTCTTCTCCACTTTCTAGTTCTTCTGCATTTATTCTGGCTCATAACGTCATTACTTGGGCTATCCTCATCAGCTCTTGACTGATCTCCCTTATCTATTAGCTTCTTTTCTTCTGATCCAATCTACAGATAACTTCCAGATGGATTCTTCCCAAAGCCCATCTCTAATCATTCAGATAAAAACAAAGCAACAAAAGCAACTCACTAAACCTACAGGGTCATTGTACCTACCAACTTTACATCAATATGTTAAGAGGACTCTTCTAGACTGTCAAGATCATTCATAATTTGATGCAAACCCACCTTTCCAGGCTAGTCTTACACAAGCTCTTTTTCTCTTTTTTAAATTAGCCTACTCTGCTGGCAAACTAGACTATTTCCATTTCTTAAATATATCTTCTTTTTTTAAAAAATGTGTTACATGGTTTTCTAATACTGCTCTTTCTCGCTCTTTCTTCTCCTTTCTCCATTACTTAGCCCCATCCAAGTACCACATCTGAAACTATAACGTCTGTTCTAATAGGAATTTATACATCTTTTATGGGATGCAGTTTACTTAATTTGTTTTGTGTGGACATGTCCTATCTCATCTATTAAATTGTGACGGAGAGGAGATCTAACATGTAATGAATACTCTTATGGAGCAGGCACAGCATCTTCTCAAGAGTTGTGGGTGACAGAATTAACTTCATTTTGCAGATGGGGAGGCCCAGAAATGTCTAACAACCATTGGTGTTTTGAATTCTACTTTGACAGAATTCTGGCAAACTTTATTCTCAAGGCCAAGTTCCCATGTATTAAGAGAAGAATGATTCCTTAAGTCTTGCTACGACACACTTGTTTCTGATTTGACTTTTCATAACAGGAACATTTGCAGTGGTGAGATTGAACTGTGCCTGAAAATTTACCTATTTGACTTTGTTCTAATTTTCCTCAGCACTACTAACAGTGACTTCTTGCCCTTACATATAGCAGTTCTAAATTCCATGAGGAAGATATTTACAGTTCTCTAAATATCACTTTGGCATTTTACGTTTTGTAGGAAAGAGCTTTTCCATTGCAGTTCATAACACAGTTTGAGGTTTTTAAATGCCAGCTAGTGACTTAGAAAAGAGACCTTTCTTGGAGAAGTCATCAAGTTTGAGATTCAACACTGAGAAATGTGCAGAACTTTTAGGGCTTTCTGTGAACAGTGAAGATGTTCTTTGATGAAAGAACATAGGGCTCTAGCTTATTTACTTATTGGCTCAGAGGAGAAAGGATGGGACATCTGAATAAAAGAAGAAGGGATGGTTCTGTACTTTACTTTCTTTATATTTTGCTTACGTAATCATTCGGAACATTACACAGTGGGTAGGAATCAAAATAGATGCCCCTGGGAAATAGCAATTTTGGGATGTCTTGGTAAATGGTAAAGAATGGAGGTGTAGACTGCAGATGTAAACATTTTAAAGGTGGATCATATTGTCTGTTTCATAACCTAGAAAGAACAAGTTCAGGAGAATTAAGTTTTCACAACAAACATTTAGACACTCAGCAAGGCTTAAGATTTTTCTCAAATTATTATTGCAATATGATCAGTCTTGTTGACGTATTTAATGATACATTATAGAAATAGCTTTCATCTGTCACGTGGAGATTGTTTCTATGGTATTTTTGGAATTTAAATGTCAACAGTTTTGGTAGCTTTAAGCAAGCGTGGGCTACTGATGCTGGCATGGACATGTTGATAATTAAAGTCTCATCAAAGTGTAAGGCTTACTGTTCCCACCATTATTTAGGGAAAATAAAATTAAATGATTTAATTTTAGTTGCAATTGTTTCTTCAATTTTCCTTTATTGTTTTCCCATAACAACATAATATAAGATCCAAAAACACAAAATAAAACAAACAAAAACCTCTTTTTGCTCTGTTGCTGACATTTTGCCTTTTCTCAGAAAGCTGCCTTGACTGAAAACAACTCAAAGGCATTTTTGGTGAGCAGTGTGACCTAGAACAAAGATATCTCAATATTGTAGCAATTTTACATTTTATAATTGGTCCTGAGAGGAAATAGCCAGAGCGATATTTATGTTCATTACACATGTATGAAAAAGTATAATCTCAAACTAATAGGGAGTCACTAATCATGCAAAGTTTTAAGGGGATTATTTATCACTGTGTATTCGTGTATGTGGTGAATTGGTCTTAAGACAAGAAAATCCCAGAGAAAGACAAAGACATACTTTTTTTGAGGCTGTTAGAAGGTCAGTTGACAAGCTTAGCATCAAAACTTCTATCATTGGTTCTCTTCCCACTTTTATTTTTTCCCTGACTTACTTCATTCTTGACTTCAACTATTACCTACATGCTAATATTCCTAGAATTTCAACTAAGATTCCAACTCGTGCTCTCTCCTGAGCTCCAAAAATCTATGTCCAATTACTGTATTATGTTATTTATCTATTGTTGTGTAACAGATTACCCCAAAACTTAATGGCATAAAACACCAAACATTTATTATCTCACATTTTCTGTGAGTCAGGAATCTGGGCCCAGTTTAGCTGGGTCTTCTGGCTTAGGGTCTCTCACAGGGTTGTGGAGGCTTTGAATGTGGTCTTATTCAAAGGCTCAACTGAAGGAGGCTTGACTTCCAAGAGCACTCTCATGATCGTTTGCAGGACTCACTTCTTTGAAAGCTGTTGCCTTGAGGTCTTTCTCCATTTCTTGTCCCATAGGCCTCTCCAGTGGGCAGCTCATAAGTTGGCAGCTGGCTTTCTTTAAAGTGAGAGAGTGCGAGAAGGGCAAGCAAGAAGCCAATGTTACTGTAACCTAATCTTGGAAATATCAAGCCATCATTTTTGCTGTAGTCTCTTCATTAGAAGTGAGTCATTCGGTTCAGTCTGCCTCAGGTGAGGGGACTACTCAAGGACACGAAGACCAGGAAGCAGAGCATCCAGGGCCATCTTGGAGGTGGCCTGTCTACTGTACCAACGAAACATTTCCTTCCAGAATCTCATAGGCACTGGAAACTCAGCTCGTTCAGAATTGACTCCATTGATCTTGCTCCCAAAACTGCTTCTTCTTCTGTGATCTCTATTTTGAATATGGGTCATAGATTGTGATCTATACAGTTTCTGCTTCGTGTGTGGGGGGGTTTTGTATGTAAAGGGTTTTTTTTAATTAAGTTTTTTTTTTTTTGTCTGAAAGGTTGGTTGACATAAGCTTATGTTACTAGTTGAGAGATCCTGGAGCCAGAGTACAGTGGGAAGGGAGCATAACCCGGGTGTGTAATTCCAGGAGACTTCATGTTTAGTGAATTTTTGTCTGAAAGATCAAATAGCTCTGCTCTTTCTCTGTCTGGCCTGGCCTTTTTTACAAACGTGTGGCGTGATGATATCTGGCCTCCTCACTGATGCTGCTGTCACTCTCGTGTCAGTGGAAGTCGGCTGTCCCTCCTCTTAGTGCCCTGCTGTCCTGCCGCTCAGTGAGGCTGTGTAGAACTTGTCTATCCAGCACACTGCTGTGGAATTTCAGTGGGGAGAATGAAACAAGAAGAGTGCGTCCACTTTGTACTAGGGCCTTCTGTCAACTCCAGCTCTTATATTTTCACGTTATAGGCATCAAAATCTCCTCTCTTTGCTTCCTTGTGTTCTCGAGCAAAGGAGTCATAACATCTTTTGGATAGAATTGCCTTATGTATAGTACTATTTCTCATTAATGTTTTTTTGAATATGAGTGATACTCTCAAGTGCTGATTTCTATTTTTATATTATATTGATAATTTCTTTTGGGATCTGGAAAGACTTGGAGGTGAGGTGAATTAGAAATCTGGGTTCAGCTGGCTATTTTACACACAGTTGATTTTAAAAAAATGACTTTCTTTCTTGCCTTGCCAACAAAATTTGATTCTATTATATAATCTATTCTATTATAGGCTTAATAACATCTTGAATTTTTTTCCTGTCAGAAAGAATTATCCGTAAATTCCTCCTTCTCCAACCATTTATTTGTGTTTCCCAAAGAACTCTAGTAGATTAGTGAGAACTAACGTTGCCTTGATATCAATCGATTGCGTTTCTGGAAATAGCACTATGCCTATAACTTCCTTGCCACAAGATAAAGATCATTTAATTGGGTGTGATCTGTTGCTTTTTTCCGGAAACTTTCTGAGAGTTGAGGCACATCTTGGCAAGTCTCTGGTTCTCTGTAAGTTGTTACTTGTATGACCAAGGCCATGTACATTAATCATGTTTTATACAACGTATTCTTATGGTTTTTCCAAAATTTTGGTTGGCAAAGTTTTTATGCTTTGCTGATATCTAGTTTATCAATCAATGTAAATCAACCAGTGTCTGTATCTCTTCTTGACTTCTTATCTGCTAAAATGTTATTTGAGACTGGACTGCTCTGTAAATTCTTTTTCAATAAATACCCAAACAAAGTTTGTAGAGTCTTTGCTATTTCCTTGCCATTTATGAGCATAGATTTGGTACTAAAAAGACCAAATAGCCCCAGTGATCACAGCTGTAAATTTATTTGGAGAATATTTTTCTTACAAACTGTAGACTCCGTGAGTAGGTAGCAACGAGGGGTGCCCAAATGTTCACACCTGACTTGCTTATTGACTTGACTTTCTTATTTGTTAAATTTTTTTAGATGGTCAGAACCACTCTTCTTTTTTCCACTCATAAATGCTTAGCTTTTTTTGGTATTCTCTTTTCTGAAATTGAGCAAACATGTCATGGATATCAATTACATCAAGGTCTCACTTACTGCCGACCATTTCAAGCATTGATTTTGCTTTTATGCCTCTAGCATATGTCTAGAAGCATTTGTCTGTATCTCCTGGCTTGGCATTTCTGCCACTTCCTATACCTGTCAGTTGTCTGAGCCATTTAGTGGATTACTTTGCTGTCCTCATTTTTCTCAAGTACATCATAAACTTGCAACAGACAACCTTTGCAAGGCTGGTGTCAATCTGAGTGTTTTTCCTGTTCTGCATCCATTCTTTGCCTCATTATTATATAAAAATATGTTATTTTTGCCAACATTTTATATTTTAGTGCCAACAGACTGGTTACATTTTTCTTCACACTCTCTCTTTTCCTTCAATGTGTCCTTCTATTTATTATAGGAACATTTCTGTAGGTTAGGTCAGACCTCAAGTGTGTTCTCAGCACTTCCAGGCAATATCCACTATATTTCCAGGCAATTCACACTCACACTCTCCAAGTGGACTCAGCTGATGACTTTGCTTTTATTTCACTGGGAATATGCAGGCAATGAGAAAAAAACTTATCTTTCTGCCACCAAACTTTCCAGATACACACATCTGTATCTGTGTCCTCCATCTTTCCTTCTGCTGCAATGCATATGATAGTCCTGCTCTCGTTGAGGGCACTATACTTATGTATTTGATCCTATTCATTATCTTCTACTCAAGGACTTTTCCTCCTGTGAATATATCACCTCTTTTCTGCATCATCAAATTTTTCCTATTAAGGGATTATTCCTATTAGCATGCAAACATAACAATATTTTCCATCTAAAACAAACAACATACACACAGTGGTAGGGGAATGATTACTGCCATTTTTCAATCATTCGATTTTGACTTCAGTCAGATATATTAAAATTAAACATGTTACTGGTATAGATGCATTAATAATGTCACTTAATCTCATGGCAACAACTGTTTCCATGCACTGTATATACAAATTCTGCTTTGTTACGAGGTAGATATCAGACTGACCCAGAACATATTTATATTAATTCTTAGATTATCATCAAAAGGAAAATAGATTTAAAAATCAGAGGATTCTTAGATTCCTGAATCTAGGACAAGAATTTGAGAACATTTTTATATAAAAAGAGGGTGAAGAATTAACTATAAATGTCCAAATCTGCATTTGTTTGCCCTGAGCGCATCTTCCTGGTGGACATAGAGAAGGAGGACTGCTCACGGGCTTGCATATTCAGGATCTAGCCAAATGTTCTTATATGTTTTCATTATCAATGTTCAGTATTAATGACCGCTTCATACATCTTTAGGTCATGATTGTCAGTAATAAATATAGTATAATCCCTCAGATAGAATCAAACTTTGTGATCACTCAGTCAAGTTCAGGGAGTGGTGCAGTGCGATAGACACAGCAGAGAAAACGAAGCCCTAGGATCAAGAGACCGAGTGTGTCCAGGCTTTGTGTCCTTTCCAAACTGTTTTCCTCCTCTACAGATTGACAGTGTGGGATTAGATGATCCATATGGTCTCTTTTGCTTTGAAACACAAGGAATATTTTTTTGGCCAACAATAATTAAAACTAACCTTTTTTGAGTGCTTCCTAGTTACATTTCAAGGCATGATTATAAATGCTTAATATGGATTATGTAATTTAATCCTCATAACAGCCTTTTGAATTTGGTACAATTTATATCACTGATAAAGACACTAATGCTTAAATGGCTAATTAAAATGCTCAAAGGCTCTTGGTAAGTGGTGGAGCTGAGATTTAAACCTAGGCCATCCAAAACGAAAGCTGAGGATTTCCCAACCATCTCACAAGACTACTTCTCTCTATAATACAAGTGGAATGAAATGTTCTCTAATGAAGATCTGTGGTGAAATTAAACTTTGAGATTTTATAAACCTAGTTATTTCCTCACTCTCTACTCTCGCATTGCTGAGAGGCAAGCATCGCTTCCGGACGATGATTACACAGAATACAAAGAACCATGAGGCAAATTTTTGGCTTTTGAACATCTAAATTAGCTTTTTAAACTCAAGTCAAGGTAATTAGTCTTTTGAACTGGACATTTGCGATATGTAAGAGCCAGGGTTTTTGAATTTCAAATGGTTGTGCTCCTAGGAGAATTGAAATAAAGTTCATGTCCTTAATAACAGATTTAAAAGGGCAGACATAGGAACAAGACTATTCCTCACTAAGGAATTAGATAGAGTAGTCTAGACAGGGAAGAAGAGTCAGAAAGGAAGCAAGTGAGTTAGAGCCTCGGAAAAGGGATCTATGACCTATTCTCTTGAGGTTGAAAATTTTGGAGAAAGGGCAAGTGATAGAAGTCCTAGATAACTCTTCCAAGGAACTGGAGAGTGGTGGAGATTGTGGGTTGACCTTTTGGCTGGAACACTGTCTGTCTCTCAGAAGATCCTCACCAAAGGGGACTGTCTATGAAGTGGCTACCTAGAGCGAATATGCCTCCACAGAAGAGTCAGGGGGTCTGAGGCAAACTCAACAAGTTTTCTGAGTCGCTGTCAACATGGAGGAACACTGCACTTTCCCTGTGCTGTCACAGAGTGTGCCGAAGTTAGGGAAGAGGGACTTTTTAATTCTGGAGTAGACTCGAGTTAGGGACAAGGAGAATGCAGAGTGAAAGGGCAGCATCTAGAGGGACCAGGAAGCATGAGTGGTGATAACCAGATGTCAGAAGAAATAAAGAAGTATCAGTTAATATGGAGGAGGTTGTAGAATAACAAGTGAATGACTTCCCAGTTATCATGTAAGTGCCCTAGGAAATTAAATGTGTCCCAATAGAGAAAGAGGAAGGGATGTAGAATCTTGAAGTGACGTCAACAATCTTGAAGTGACTGAGAACTTTTTGATGATTGAGTTGAACTTATATGTTTGAGAAACAGACTGAAAAACTGGAGTTGACTAAATTAAGTTTTCTGTCATCATGTAGAAGAGGGGCTTGAAATAGAAGCCAAGTACAGTATGGAAGCTTTAAACCAGTGAAATAGTTCTTATGTATCCAGAGAAGTAGACTAACAATGTTAAAGAAGAGAGACTATATTGAGGAAGTAGGGAAAACTTCTCAGAGTACTTGAGTTCTGAGTTGAGCCTTGAAAGGTGAGCAGCATTATTAGGCTAAAAAAGTGGGAGAGAGGCAGGGGTGGAAACTGCATACAGGTGCAGACAATATGAACAAAGAAGGCACATTGTTGTGAAAATTACGGGTGTATTCAGGGACCAGTGTGACTGGCACATAGGGCTTTTGGAAGACGTAGTAGGAAATATAACAAGAAAAGTGGATTAGTGGCTAATCATAAATGGAAAATAATGCCATTCTTACCAGTTTTGGATGTTTTCATAACTGTAGACAAAGAGGCTGTGGCAGGGTTTTGAGTAGGGAAGAGATAAATTGCTTGCATTTTTGTAAGTTACTCTTCTAAGCCCCATGCCTGTTTATCTGACTTCCTACTTGACATTCCCAACTGTGTTGTGCACAGCCAGGTAAGACTAAGCCAGTTTGAGAGTAACTTCTTGACTTCCTTCTAAGTCTTCTCTTCTCTTCCCTGTTCCAGGAAGTGGTCCTCCCTTTCCCCCAGGGCTTACAACACAGTGCTCGTGTTTCAAATACCCCTTTATATTTACTCTTTTTTTTCCATTTTGTCAACACTTCCAGAAAAACTGATTTCAAATATGCACGCATCTCTTCATCTCCCCTGCCATCACTTCTAATCCAAATCACCAACTTCCCTCACCTAGATCCCTGAAATCGACTTTAATCTCCTCTTATCTTCCACTCCTGCCTCCTACAATCTATCTTCCCATTATGGCAAGAATACAACTTCTTTCTTTCTTTTTTTTTAAAAGATTTTTTAATTTTTCCTTTTTCTCCCCCAAGCCCCCCGGTACATAGTTGTATATTTTTAGTTGTGGGTCCTTCTGGTTGTGGCATGTGGGACGCTGCCTCAGCATGGCCTGACAAGTGGTGCCATGTCCGCACCCAGAATCTGAACCGGCGAAACCCTGGGCCTCAGAAGCGCAGCTCGGGAACTTAACCACTGGGCCACGGGGTTAGCCCCTAGGATACTATTTCTAAAACAAAATTGAGTTCATGCCTGCTCTGCTTGAATTCCTTCAGTCTCTCTTCATCACCCTTAGAACAGAATCTCAAAGCAACATTACCACCAGACTTTGTGTTATAGGCTCCTTTGATGCCTTTCCAGTGGCATCTCTTCCTCCTCTTACGTTACCCTTTAATCTGCAGCTATACTGACTTTCTTCCAGTTCCTCAAATGAGCTAAACTTTTCCCTGGCTGCTGGTATTTTCACATGCTCCTCTCCTCTAGCTCTCTTTCTGGGAACATGGCATATCTTTTGGTTTCAATTAATATCATTTCTAGAGAATTGTGCTTTGAATCTCAATCCAAATCAAGATGTTTTAACTTTCATCACATCTTTTCCTTTTTTACATGGCAGTTTGTAATTACATATTTATTTATTTGCTTATTTGTTTAATGTTTGGCTCCCTTGCTAGACTATAAGGCCCATGATCATATCTGTTCTGTTCTTTGATCAATCACCAGCTTCTAGCCCGGTGACTGGCACACAGTAGGTTCTTCTTAAATATTTGTTGAATAAGTGAATAAAAGAATGACAGTCAATGATGTGAGTGCCAGGTATCAAGTTTGAGGAAACAAAATCTGTTTAAAAATTTGCTGATAAAAAATATTGAAAGCTGGAAATTGGTGCAGTTGTAAATTACGGAAAAACAAAAGATAGAAATGTGTCACTTTCATATCCTGAGGAGGGTGATCTTAGACTGGTACAGCAGCTCCACACTCATCAGATTCCCAGATGCCACATATTTACTGCTTTGCTTTCCCAAGAGTGGCACTTTCTGAACCAAGATGGCCACACAAACTCTGCCAACAGGTCCACCTCCCAGGCAGCAGAGAAATGGAGTGGGAGGCAAAGGACAGGCTCCCTCTCATTAGGGAGATTTTCCAGAAGTCCCACAAAACACTTCTCTTTACATCTTGTCGGCCAAATATTAAGAGGTCATAGCTAGTTTCAAAGGGTTTAGCGTTATGGCTTCCAAGTTACAACTGGAGTTTTGTTACCAAGAAAGAAGGAAAGAATGAGAGCGAGTTTTTTTTTTCACACCTAAACTTGGAATCTCCCTACGAGCTCACGTCCCCTGACCTAGCCTGGTGGAGCAGAAAGCGATTCCACCCCTTTCTGAGTCTAGAGGATCATCCTCGCTGAGGGCTTGGTCTAGGCCTATCTTTCTGTCCCCCCCAGAAAACAGAACCTGAGAGCTCAAAACTAATCCCCCGGCCCTGTCCACTTCAGATCCATCAGGTCCCTGAAAACTCTTGAAATGCCTTAAGTTTGGGTTTGGACAATTAGTGGTCTCTGCTCTATGGTGGGTACAATGAACACAGAGGGAGTGAAAAAAATACGGCCTTCTTTTAGAAGTTCTGACGAGATGAGCTCTACTGTATCTCATTTTATGAGTGATAAAAATGAGGTCAATTAGAATGAATATCCGAATCTACATACTTCCTTACTTCCTGTCACCCTCATAACATAAGGCTCATTCGGGTCAACAAATGGTTTCACTTATGCTGACGTTTTCAACAAATTTCATTTGAACTAAAACTTTATGAGGAAATCACAAAACATCCTCAAAATGCTTAAGCAGTTTGCACAGTGTAAATATTTAAGACAAATATATAAACACCGACTGTCTCATCTTTCTTGTGGATAAATCCAAACGTATCAACAGGGGCAGTGAGCAGCCAGCTATCTTTGTTCAGATGTTGTTTAGCATATCCCCAGATGCAGGGGAAAACACATCAGGGGTGTTCTTTCATTTCTGCTAATCCTTTTTATCATTGCATAATGTTTCAAAATTTGGAGATATAATCCTGCTAATGGAAAATATGCCCAATTAAAATCTTATACATATAAATGTGTTTTGCTCACAGAACAAATTTCTAAAATATCAAAAGAGGATGAAATATTGAAATATAATCTACAATTTTTTGTCTCTCGCTACGCCTTATTTTAATTAAATAGCATTCTGTGCTTACAAAATATCTGTACAATGTATAGAGGTTCATCTTCTGATCATGTCCCTTGTTTTTCCTTTAGGTCAAATTTGGAACTTTCTGTTTAGTAATAACTTCTCATCTCAAATGGGAGATTTTGTCAAAATTCTATCACATTGAAGTGCAGTAATGCATCGATGTATTACCCACTCACAGTCATAACACTGTGGCAACAATAACAATAACCCAAATAATGATCAGTTATGGAGTATTTACAGAAGTGTAGATAGTGATCTTGGTACTTGACACACATTATTGAATTTAAAATGGTTGGTGATCATTTTCACATTTCATTGATGAGGAAACTAAGTTCAAAGATATTCATCATCATGTCCAAGAATATAAAGCTCACAGAATCAAGCCAAGCTTGTGTAACTCAGGTCCTACTTTACGCTACTCTAGATTCTGTGCTTCTCTGCCCTCCTTCCCTTTAATTTTGATGGACATGTGTCTTCATCTGCATTATATTCGTTAAAAGACCCAGAAGATATAACTAAGGACAGCTGGCTAATTTATTTGCTTTTATGGGAAGTGTGGGTCCATTTCTTATTAAAAATTCTTCACTTCGAGGTCCATTGGCTCAAGTAGGTTCAAGACAATGCTTCAAAGTGCCAGTGAACACCCTGAAGTTTTATACTGTTATTGGGGGAGTGTTCATAGCCTTCATCAGATTCTTACAAGGATCTGTGATTTCTAAACACCTAAGACTCTGGAAAAATCAATAAATATTCATGAATGATGATCATGACAAACTAGAAGAAATGTGTTCATATATTCCTTTGAAATATAGCACTGCTCTTTTTAAGATGGCTGAGTGAGTGAGTGGATGAGCCTGGCTGAAATATATCTGCTACCTTAGGTTACTATAGGAGAAAGGTTGAGTCGATATTCACTAGAAGCCTGTTGCTCCACTGGAAGATACTGGAGTGTGTGGTAAGAACGCAGGAACAAAGCTGTGAGGACTGAATTCTACTTGGACTCAGACTCTTCCCTCTCTGACTCTGGGGTAAGTTTCTTAGTAATTCTTTTCTTCAGTTTGCTCATCAGTTAAAAAAAATTGGGATGAAGGTATAAGCCCTGTCTAGCTAATAGGGGCAAATAAGATAATAGATATGACAAACAAACATGCACACACACAATTATTATTAACAGAGAAGTGAATCTCTGAACTTTCTTTCATTCCGGTTTTTATAATCTCAGAGTAGGCAAGTCATTTCACTGATCTAGGACTTTAATTCCTTTTAGGAAAATGAGAATATTTTCTTCCGTTCTGCCTCCCAGAAGCAGTGTTTGAAGTAACAATAATAAAAAAGTGATACCCAAAGGTTATTTCTTCAGTGAAGCCTACCTATCTGAAATAGCATCAAGTTCATTAATTCAGCAATGAACTAGATGCTTAAACTAGATGCTTAAACTGATGCTTAAATTAGAACTGGAATTAGAATAATGAATGAGATTCATTAACTGAGTAGTTTTAATTCAATAGTTAAATAAATTAAATAACTAATTTGATAGTTTTGCGTAATTCAGCAGTTCCTTCTTCCCTGGCCATGACCCACCCTTCACTCCTTGGTGTCATCTTAGCCAGCCATTTGTTTATTTCCCTGTTGTTCCTCTGCCCCACTACAAGGGATAACCTGGGAAATCTAGGGCTTTGTTTCAGTATCTGCAGTACCTAGAAAAGTGCCTGGAATAGAGTAGGTACTAACAAATATTGTTGTATGAATGTTGGATAATTTACACGTATAAAATGCTTTAACAAGATTGAGGCAAAGATATTGCCATTTACATGTAAAATTTTATCACAACTCCCTGGCTCTTTTCTCATTTCTGTATTATTTTTCTCCTGTGATTTTTCCTTTCTTCCCAGTTGTTAATGAGTTCCCCTTAATTTCTTATTATTTATACCACAAATCTCCTCCTTCATCTCTGTTGGGCACTGTCATGTTGCTGCTGCAAACCTGACACAGGAACCAGAGCTGCCTGGTGACAGTGGTCAGACTCTGGTTGTCAGTCATGTGTGAGCATCCTGACTCCACCACTAACTAGCTGTGTGTCCTAGGAAAACTAGCTGTGTGTCCTAGGAAAATTTGATTAACCTTTTTAAGCTTTAGTATTTTCTAATCTCTAAAATGTATTTTTCAACTTAGAATAGAGCGAGAGAGAAAATTGAAAAAAGGGAATCACAAAATTTACCTTGACTAGACAGTGGAGATTAGAAAATCTTGAAAAGGAGTGTTCATAGAATAACCTGGATGACAATTAGCAAAAGGAGTGAGTTTTAAAGTAGTGACATGGATTCTGGTCAGATCTAAGATTCAACAGCAGCCTTTGTAACTGAAAAAAGCTATTCTATCCATCAGTAGCTACACTAAGAAGCCCTTCTGTGGTTGTTCTTACTATTTGGACTTTGACAAATGCCCTAAATATGCGTGTTTTGGGGGGAACGTTCGACTACATTCTGAAGCGCATCAGGAGCTCCTATGTGGGCAGAGACACAGATTGTTGGGGCCATATGGACCTGTGGACTCTAAGTCTAGTAGCATACTAGGAAACCTTCACCGGGTGTTTCTGCCATCCAAAAACTCCTACTTGGTTCGTATTCCTCCTTCAAACCACAGCACATAAATCATTTCATGCTGAGAGCTCTAAACTTTCTCAATAGGAAGGTGAAGTACGAAGATATGTGGGATAATTCTGGGAGAAAATCAAGTTATTACAGATGCTATTCTAGTAAACAACTTTGATGAGGACAGAAAGTCCTGAAGTCAGTTGTGTGGAGTTAATTTCTCACTTTTGAATACTAATTAAATATTTTTATTGATGTCTTTTAGGATGATGAGTCCAAAAATTGGCTGGGGACATCTGGAGTGGTGTAATTAAAAAAGGTTAGGAAAATGTTACCGGTATTGGATGAGTCCGTGAATGTAATCTTCCGGCAAGAGTTGTGGTGAGATGTCAGTTTTTCCACATAGACTCCACAGATTTTAGCAGGACCGATGGCAAAAGTAAATGGCTTTTTTAAAAAAAAATTTTAAATCTATTTTGATATCTTGATAATCACATATGGGCCTTGATTCAGTTGGTCTTAATGTAAAGCAAATTAAAAAGCTGTGAATTTAAGTTATTTGCTTATTAACACAAAAAGGATGCTGCATCTACCTGCATGCATATTTGTATCTGTGTAGGTAGTTTGTCTCAAAATAACAGTAAAATTGTAACTGGTTTGGATTGTCACAATTTGGGTCTATGCCATTTTTTACTTTGTATTTGTGCGCCATTTTTTGTAGAGTTGTGGAAAAAGACTGCAAAGTCTGTTGAAAAAGAGGAGGTACACTTACTACGGATGCCTCTCCCTGTCTCCTCAGCACTCACTCTATCCACTAACGGACTCTCACTCTAAGCACCCGTGACTCCTGTCTTTCTCAGCTGTTTGTGGGGCAAGCTGGAAGTGCCTGTGTTAACACTTCGGGAGTAGATCTTAACCAATGCTGCACAGCAGATGAAGGATAAATACCCCAGCGTCCTTGCTCTTTGGATGGGATGGCTATGCAGCTTACTTTAAGGAGTCTCCCAGAAATTTCCAACAAGACTGAGCCCCAACTGTGCATCACGTTGTGATAATCTGCTCAATGGCACACTCTGTTGGAACTTCCTTTCCTATCTCACTCCCTCACCCAGTACTTATGCTTCCTGGAATCACTTCCCAAACAAACTATTTTCTCGAATCATTATCTTTAGGTCTTCTCCTAGAAGGAACCTAACCCAAGACAGGGAGTCATGAAGGGATGCAGAAGCATTGTGACTGGGATGGTCAGAAAGAGTAATTTATGGATAAGGCTAGACCATATTGTTTTGTTTGGTTATTCATTCATTGACTTATTCATTTATTCATCATTTACTTGGTGAGAGTCTGTAATGCGGTCATAACTAAAGTAGATCTTGTAATGACAAATAATACTTGGCTCCCATTCATGGGGAGCTCACAGTTAATGAAATATTAGGCCTTTGAAAGGATGAGAGAATTTCAAAATTTTTCTTCCTGTTCTAGGAACCAAACCCTAAATTGACTGCATGGAATAAGGGGGATTTGCTATTTTTTTATTTACAAATAATGGAGATTTTAAAAATAAGCACAAGGAAGAGCAAAAAAAAAAAAAAAAAAGACCCTGCCTACATGGACTACCATTTCTCTTCTACATGCAAAGAGAAATCAGTGCCATATGGACTCTCCATACCCAGCTCATAAGTGTGTCATTAGCGAATTCTTTTTTGTGGATTTCCTGGGTTTAAGATGCTCTGTAAGTACAAGGCATTATGTTCTCAACTCTTACTATATTTTTTCTTAAAAAATTACACAGTTTTTGTTTGAAGTGGCATGTAGGAGGGTTTTAGAAAACACATTTTATTCCCACTTTCTTGCTCTGTTCCCTCAGTACCATCTGGTACAAGGGAGAGCCTTCCTAATTGACACTAATGACTGGAAGATCCATTGCAAATTACTGAATTTTGCAGATTAGCAAACATGATTACAAAAATCAAGGCGTCTGCAGTGAATTCATGTACTTTTTTGAGAACTAAGAAGAAAATTTAAACACGTTATTAGAGCTTAATCTTTTAATATAAATAGATCCTTTATAGGGGTTGACTGCATCATTAGGGAACACTGGAACACAATGTTCTATGGAAGAAATTAGTTGCAATTTAATAAGAAAAGGTCTCATGCTTTATGCTTTTTCTGAACTCTACCAATCCACACTGCACGTAAACTGAGACTAAGGCAGAGTCATCCTGGGAGAATCTTAGCGGTCATCTGGTACCATTTGTTCTGATGCAGGAAAGGCTCAGAGATTATTTGTGTGTGTCTCTTTGTGTTGTGTCTTACTGCTTTATAATAACACTGCTTATGTTAATGGAAATTTTGTGGTTTGTAAACACTTTAAATGTCAGCTGTTAAGGCTCTTAATGTTTATTATTCTCAATTCCCATTCCTGTGTTATCCTTGCTCTTTATCGGGTAACAAAATCTCTCGCTTCCTCCTACACACCAGAGTAAATAGTTTAACACACACAACCCATATATGCATACAACTTTCTTAGGCCCAGCTGCGTGTGCCTTCTGCATCCTTCAGGAATTCAGTCATCAAGAGGGCTGGGAGGGTGAGGGAGGGAGGGGGAGAGTCATAGCAAAGATAATTTAGAGATCTTTTTTCTACCTTTAAGTATTGTAATATATAATACTCTGTGTTGTAATATTGTAATAGTATGTCAGCTTCTTTTCAAATAAAAAGCTCTTTGAGATCTAGTTGAAGTTAAGTGTGGAATTTTGAGCTTCAGAGGTTGTTACTCATACCTAGCTAGTTTTCTGATCACAAGGAATCTGGATGAAAAAGGTCACAGTGCGATTTACTTTACTGTGATACAACCAAAAGCCAGTAGGAGGAGCAGGCCCAGCAGAGGTGGTCAAGAAGTAACCCTGTGTACTCTCTCCAGCTGCAAAGCATGCTACAAAACATCCTGGCTTGCATGTGATACAAAGTTAATGCTTTTGGAACTAGAAGCAGGAGGAGCAAAGGATGTACATTCATCTGCTTGACGGTATGATTGAATTAAGAGAAATAATGTCATCTATTGCTTTAAAATAAATAGGAAGTTATTTTAAGCCATTACCCATTTTTCTTAGTCTAGGTTTCCTCTAATATGAGCTCTTAATTCACATATGATTCTTTAAAATAAGTTATCTTTAAAAATTAAAAAATAAAAGCAGTTATAAAACTTACTTTGTTCTGGCATGTTTATGATTCAGGTAACAATATATTAAAGTTACTAAAGAAGGAAATTAAGATAGAATGCAAATACATGACACAATTTTCCTTTTTTTTCCCTTACTGAATCTTTTGTAATCAAGTTCTGCTGAACTCTCTCATTTCTCACTGAGCAAGTTGGAAAATATTAGAAAAGATTATCTTATTCTTAGATATTATGTGGATTTAGCTTTTCTACCCCTTCACTGTAATTCTTTGAGTATTTTCTTCAAAGTTGTGTTCTCTTTTTTGCTGTTTTAAATACTGTCAATATTTTTCTTTGAAGGTTGCTCTATAGTAAGCATGTCCTGAGACTTGAGACTCCTAAAGGATTTCAGATTATGAAACGTTTAAGTGACTTAGTCACTGAGTGGATGATGCTTATAGTAACTAAAACCTCACAGATCTTTCCAGCAAATGTGTGTGTTCCGATTTATTAAAATTAACCCAGAGAGAAAATTTGATAAAAATGCATCATTCATTCATGTTCCTTAAAAACAAATGAAATAAAGCAAAAAGTAATCATTTTTTGAGCACTTAGCATGTGCAAAGCTCTGTAACAGTAGGAAAAAATCAGTCTGCATATGAATGGCTGGAATAATGAACTTTTTCCTATAGTTTTCTAGCACAAAATGTATTTATTTCATGGCATCTTGCTTTTTTTTTTTTAAGCATTTATATTGGTTCACCCCACTGAAAGAATTGGGAAAAACACGGTACAAAAGAGAGGTTAATTGCCTAAGCTTGCATCAGAAATGCTTGACAGCCTGTGGTAGCATGGAATTGAATCGAAAACAAACTACGAGTTGTCTGACGCAGCCTTTAAAAACTGTGGTGGATGAGGACGTGTAGCACATATTCAGAAAAGAAAAAGGACTCACTGACGCGCCAATCGCTACAAGAGAAAAATAGACAGTGAATGGACAGAAGCTCTAATCTCTTTAGCTAAGAAGAATCTTCTCTTGATTTGACTAGAGGAGTTGGAAAAGGCAGGAGCTGATGCTGAGTCTTGTTTTGGTATTCCTGTCTGTCATCGCTGCAGCTGAAAAGCAGTCATTTCTAAGAACTTGAGTGGTGTTTCTCTGCAGTCACCAGAATGTTTACCCTCAGGGATTCGGGCCCAACAACTCTAGCAACCAAATTGGCTTAAAGACATTTCATCTCAAAAGGTCTCTGTCATGTTCAAAGAGAGCAAATCATCTTTAATCTACTGTTTAAATTGAAAGTGAAAGACAGTAGACATTAACCTGAGGTCTCCACTCTAGTCGCATGGCGCTGCTGCGTTAGAATGCCCTGGTTACAATGACAGCCTATAACAACACTGCGCTGCTGCTGTAGCATGGTCATCATTTTCTGTGTGGACCTGGAAGATGGGATGCAAGTGAAGAAACACTGTAACAACCGCAGCTGATAATAGGACCCTTCTACTTGAGCCTTGGGGAAATGTTCTAAGCACTGAGGAAAAGTATTCAGACCATAAAAAGCCTCTGATTACTGTATAATCAGACTCCTCTGTACTTACGCAACACACTTTACCTTTGTCCCACTCAGATTCTTTAACAAAGGTATATATTATCCCATTTCAAAGATAAAAATATTTCTTTTTGCTATGACTTAACACATTAGTATTCTTAGAACCAAAATTGAAGAGAAGATAAAATAAATCGCTGAGGAAGACAGAAATTAATTCCTGAGTCAGGCTAAGAACGTTGTGCTTTTCAGTCTCAGGCTCTTGCTGATTCTGTCATGTCCTACTGCTGCTTTCTTTCAATCAGCCATCAATTTCTCTAAAAGGACTGTGTTTCTGTTCAAGATGCCAGCTAGAACAGTGTTTCTGAAGCCATGTTGACCTAAAACTGAGTCATGATGCAATGTGAGGCATATGGCCCAGGGTATCCAGAAGCAAAGGCCCAGGCTGTTTGTGGGGTGTCATAAGGGTCACTGGGATCACGATCTGCTTACTGACTTATCTCAGCAGCTTCTAGCCTTTGTAGTATCAGCTACTTATGCTATAGCTATATGCTCAGCGTCATACAAGACTCTCAAAATAAACCGCTCCTTAGACAAAGGTAGATAATGAGTCCTGACAAAGGAGGCACAAGCTTAACAGCATCCTAGTTCTTGGGGCTCCTCTGGCTTTGCGCCCTAGTTGATAATGACCAGTCTCCAAACTTCCAATCACCATGGTATGGAAGCAAGAACATGGGCTGTGGTTTCAAGTGCTAAGTGGTTGTACTTGACAGTTTTCTTTACCTCTCTGAGGCTTATTTGTTTTATAGGTAAAAGGGCATATTCACAAAGTTCACAAAGTTGTTTTGAGGACTTAATATTATAACACCCCTGGCACAGTGACTGAGAATGCGGAGCTCATTCAGTGTTTGTTCTTATTGCCTTCTCTTTTCAACTCTAGTAACTTGCCTGAGTTTGAATGTGTGTGCGGTGGTGGCAGAGGCTGTGCTTTCTTTCACACAGTCTCTCTAGCTCCAGAAAACATGCCTGGAACACAGCAGGAGCTCGAGAGACGAGATGTCTCATCTCAGAACAGCCTCTCCTGGCTCACAGTGCTCTGGACACACTGGCCTTCCCTCTTTTCCTTGAATCTCTCAAGCTCCTTGCTGTATTATTTTACAATTGCTGTTTTGTTGCTAGAGTGCCAGTCCCACAGCTCTTCATGTGGCAGCCTCCCACTTGTCGTTTGGATGCCACCTTGACTGTCCACCTCCTCAGTGAGGGCTTCCCCATTATGTTTATATATAAACAACTTCCTCCTAAGTGGGAGGTGCACTCCAGGTCCAACCAGGCTTTGCCTGCCAGGCCTCGTGGGGCTGGCACGCCCTCCGTACACCGCAGCCAGTGCATCGCAGTTTTCTGGAGGGAGTTGCAGTCAGGCCTCAGCTCCTCCTTCCCCACAGGCCTTCATGCACATAATTCTCACACCCATATCTGCCTTCCTAACCTGGGCTCCTCCACTCAGAAACCTCCTTGCTGGAAACCTTGGCCTAGGCACATGTACTATACTCAGCACCGTGTCCTCCTCGCCCTTTGGCCCTTCTCCCAGGCCAAGCATCTATAAAGAGAGAGGAGCCTTTTGTATGGGGCTCCTCTTCAGTGAGATGATTCCCCAATCTGCACTTCATCCATCTGACCCTCACCTTGTGCTGTTCTGTGGGAGAAAAATGGGACAGGTGAGCTGGTCCTCCTCTTTCCTCTTGCTTTCACTGTTGCAGTAACTGAAGAAAGGCTTGATTGTTCCTTTCACTTTGGCTCATTGTCCTAATGACCACCTCCATATGTGCTTGCTTAGCACTAAGAACTTACCACTATTTGAAATTATCTTGTTTTCTTATTGATCTTGTTTACTGTCTGCATTTCCTGCCTTGATTGCAAGCTGAGTGACTCTAAGGACCTTGTCTGTTCATTTACTGCTACACCCACAGTGCCTTGGAGAGTGTCTGACATACACTAGGAATTCAATAAAAACATGAGCACAATAAATGGGAGCTACATACCTGGTAAACCACTTCATCTGGGCTCTTCCAGCAGGCAACCTGTGTGCACCATGCTCTCCACGTGGGGCATAAGATTCAGGCCTTTAATACCAGTCTCAGTTTTCTCCATGTTCCTGATTTAAGATCTATATTATACCACATCCTTACTCCACCTGCCTAGATCTTTATCCCCTGCCTCTTGTAAGACCGCTTGAAATAACATCTCATATAACTTACTATGGTCTACGCTTACGATCTCCACTGCCTTGTCTGCTACTGATTGCTAATTGGCTAAGACATTCCTCAGTTGCTTGTTAATTGTTGCTTCCCTTATTAAATGCCCCATCTGTATAGGGCTTTCCTCTACCATATCCTGGGACTCTTACACATGATCCATTTCTCTTGTTACAAAAGGATGCTAAACTCTAAAGCAGAGGTCAGAATATTATGCGTGGGGGGTCAGATCCAGCATGTAGCCTGTTTTTCTACAGTTCTGGAGTTAAGAGTGGTTTTGGGTCGGCCCCGTGGCTGAGTGGTTAAGTTCGCACGCTCTGCTTCAGCAGCCCAGGGTTTCGCTGGTTCAGATCCTGGGCATGGACATGGCACTGCTCGTCAGGCTACGTTGAGGCGGCATCCCACGTGCCACAACTAGAAGGACCCACAACTAAAAATACACAACTATGTATTGGGGGGATTTGGGGAGAAAGTCAGAAAAAAAAGAATGATTTTTACATTTTTTAAAGTCTTGTTTTGAAAAAGGAGTATGGGATAGAGACAGTATGTGTCCAATAAAGCCTAAAATATTACTGTCTGGCCCTTTGCAGGAAAGGATTGCTGAACCCTGCTTTGAAATGCATCCAACCAGCTCCAGTGGTGCCAACACCCACAGATCAACTTGCTATCAGCCAAAAGGCTGTACTGATAAGGCCAGCGAACCTCCAAAGAAGGCTACTTCCGTAATTATGGGAGAAAGTAGCTTTACTGAGCTTGACTTCTATACCAGGAATTTAATCTTTTCAACGTGACTTCCTTAGCTGGGGGCCAAGTTTCACTTACCACTTTAAGTAGTAAGCAAAACCTACAATGTACTCTCTCTGCTCTTCTAATCAGAGCAGAAAGTTGGAAGCCTCCTTTGGACTTGATGGTACAGTGCTTGTGACCTCAGTTCTCTGTACCTTAGGTCCTGGTGGCAATTATCTGCAGCAATTTACTATGGAGCTTATAGAAGCTCATTAATAAAATAGACAGCACTGAGATAAGTTTCTAAATTCATGCTGGCAAAGATGAGAAGGGTGGGCTGAGGCGGGAAGCCAAGGGGACTATAAAACTAAAGGAGCCAATTTGCCAGGGCACATCCATCAGAAATATAAAGCTGTGTAGACCTCCACTGAGTTTTCTGTTGTTTTGATTAAAATACCTGAAAAAAGAGTTGATTGCATTTAGAAAGTATAGAAATGTCTTTTTGACTGCAAAGAGCGGTGACTTTCATCCATTCAACAAACATTCATTGAATGTCCACTGTTTACCAGGCACTGTTCTAGGTACTAGGGACGGAACAGTGAAAAAATAACCATCCCACCTTGACCAATCCTTTTAGTGTGGGAGATGGGCGTATGTCAGGTGGTGGTAAGTGACATGGGATTCAATAAAATAGAATAAGGGAGATAGGAAGAGTCAAAGAGGTAATGTTGCTATTTCACGTGGAGAGTTTAAGAAAAGCCTGGCTGATGAGATGACAGGAGAGCAGGCAGAGAAAGGAAGTGTGAGAGCTAATATTGTGACGAGAGCATTTCATGCAGAGGAACTGCAAAAGCCAAGACACTAAGGTGGCCAGCTTGCTCTTCAAGCAAGGAGGTCAGTGCAGCTGAGCAGAAGAAGGAGGGAGAGCAGAGAAGGCGAGGTCAGGGAGGCAGGAGTGAACCAGATGTAGAGGACATTCTTGCCTTTTATTCTGAATGAGATGGGAAGCAACTAGGGGCTTTAGCAAAGGATTGAAATGATCTGTCTTTGACATTTAAAGGATTGCTGGGACTTTTCTCTGTGGCGAATAGACTTGATGGGAGGCAAGGATAAACCTTGCGATTTTAGCTTGAAGTGCATTTCAATAATCCCAGAAATGAAGGTCAGGACCAGGGAGGTAGCGGCAGGGCCAGTAAGGAACTGTTGTTTGAAGAACGTACTATATTTTGATGTGATAACCTATATGCTTTTTGATGAATTGGATGCAAGGTATGAGAAAAAGAGAGGATCAAAGATGACTCCAAAGACTTTTTGTTCCAAAGAACAAATGGAATGATGAAGTTGATATTTGCTGAGATGGAGAAAAATGTGGAAGAAGCAGGTTTGGTGGGGTAAATTGGAAGTTTGGTTTGGGATTTGTTGATTTTGAGATACCTATTGGACAACCAAGTGGAGATGTGAAAGACAGAGATGGATACACATCAGAGAAGCCTGGGCTGTACATATTTGGGGGCTGTCATTTTTTAGTTTGTATTTAAAGGCGTGAAATGGAATGAGGTCCCCCAGGGAGTCAGTGTCTTTAGAGAAGAGTAAACTTCTGAGAACTGAGCTCTGGGTTGCAGCTGTAGAGCTGTAAAGGAACAAGCGAGGGAAGCTGGGGAGGAGCAGCCAATAAAGTGGAGAATTCAGAGGGATGTGAGCGTCAGAAACCAAGTGAAGGGAATATGTCAGGAGAGGTAGGATCACTTCTGTCGAGTTCTGTTGACATGGAGTAGAATGAACATTGGATTTAGCGATGTAGTGGCTAGCCATCAGTAACCTTTGGTGGAGAGATGGGAAGATGGTGTGGCTTTACCAGAGAATAAGAGAAAAGAGTATGGAGCCAATTATTTTCTTGAGTAAATTACTCTTTAAAGGAATTTTATGATAAAGGAATATAAGAGAAATAGGCTCACAACTAGATGGCATATATCTTCAAGGGAAATTTTTTTTTGATGAGGAAGATTGTCACTGAGCTAACATCTGTGCCAATCTTCCTTTCTTTTGCTAAGGAAGATTCGCTCTGAGCTAACATCTGTGGCAATCTTCCTCTATTTTGTATGTGGGATGCCTCCACAGCATGGCGTGATGAGCTGTGTGTAAGTGTGTAGGGATCCGAACTTGTGAACCCCAGGCCACCAAAGCAGAGTGCATGAACTTAACCAGTATGCCACTGGGCCAGCCCTGGGAAACATTTCTAAAGAGAGATATTTTAGTACATTTGGATGCTGATAGGAATGAGTAGCGAAGGAAATATTAAAAAAGCAGAAGAGAAAGGGTACAACGGCTAGAACAGTGTCTCTCAATGCACGGTACAGAGAGATTGCGGGGATTGGCCTTTGTTAGGCTCACGGAGCGCACCTCCATGATAAAAGGAGAAACATAGCTAGACTATGAACTGTGGCAGTAAGAGTGGGTGGAAATTCTTCGGCTTGCTCCTATTTTCTCAGTAAAATAAGAACTGAGGTCATCAACCAAGAAAAAGGATAGGAAGACAATATTGCAGGTTTGAAGAGTGATTGTAGAATGAATGTGAGCTAGGTAAAAACCAGGTTGGGAGCTGGGGTCAGATCAGGAGTGAGGCCACTGTAGCTGCTTCTGGGGCCACAGTCCCCTAAGCAGTGTAGATAGAGCAGAAGCCCAAAGGTCTTACACCTGTCATGAGGGGTCAGACCACCATTAATCTTCAGGTTCAGGTGATGTTACAGGCTGAACTAGGGTGGTTAGACAAACATAAATAAACACTTACCTAGCAACCTGGGCTCTTCATTTAACAGCAGAAAATAGTACCTATGCCAATTTGAAAAGCCTTAGAATAGAGTGACACCCACTGGCTCTGGGATGGTTGTGGGTTCTCTAACCATCCCAAGGCATAGACATCAGTCAAAGTCAGTGTTTTTTCCTTTGTGGGGAATGAGCATGGGGGTATGGTGGCAGTGTGAAGAGTTTGGGGAAAAATATGTAAGTAGTGAGTAATTGATCAAATTCCAAGCCTTATTTTTCCTGTGCTATTTTGATGGAGAAACAAATGCTGTAAAGCAACAGAATTCCGGGTGAAAAGCAAGATCTTAGCACTTCCACAAATCTTCTTCCTTTAATTGGTTTTGCAGTCAATCTCTCTAGACCCAGTTTGGATATCTCTCTTGTACTCATGTTAATAATTCGCCCAGGGTTTTGCAAAATTAAGCAAAATACAGCGAATGCTATCTGGTTAACAGCACCATTTCATTGTCGGTTGTTTGGTTATTTCTTTAAGACATGGATGTAGAAATTAAATGTATCCTTAATTTTATCTACAAATATTTTGTGGAGACTTATTTGTTGTCATCATGGCTTTTTATTTAAAGCGTAACAACTCTGAGAATTGAAAGAGCATGGTGTTACAACCACTCCTTCAACTTGAATTTTATAGACAAGATGAAATTTTTTAAATGCTAGAGTTTCTACTATATTATGTTTTAAATTTGCACTCTTAAATGACCTTTTTATTTCATTTACAATCACGCCAAAATGAGATTTTTTTCTCTTATAACATTTTTAAGGATTAGAAAAGCCTTTGTACTCAGTTAGCTCTAAAGATCAGTCTTTAACATTTAATAGATGTAGTGCAAGTACAAAAGGCGTAATCTCGTCAAACTCCTTATGTGGGATTTTCCTGCATTTCATAACTTAGAATTTTATTTTCTCATTACCCAGTAAGAATGTTCTTCAAGGCGAGACTTTGCCATTCTATATTCAACATATTGATATTTGGATTTGGCTGGTACCATATAAGACTTAACTGGGAGAAGCCATTAGTTCACAACTGATTTTGGTACACACAAAAATTAACCGAGGCTTCTCCTTAAATTTTACCTTTTAAAAAAATTACAGTGAGGGCCCAGCCCTGTGGCCAAGTGGTTGAAGTTCCACACGCTCCACTTCGGTGGCCCAGGTTCGCAGGTTTGGATCCTGGCTGCAGCCCTGCTACACTCAGCAGTTGTGCTGTGGCAGTGTCCCACACACAAAAAATAGAGGAGGATTGGTACAGATGTTAGCTCAGGGCTAATCTTCCCCAGCAAAAAAAAAAGCAATTAAAAATTTACTGTAATATATTATAAATCTATTTGCTGCTGTCTACCACAAAACCATGTTATGTGGGAGAATTCTGGGACTGGTGTACCTTGTGTATGTTACTTAACCAAGCAGAGTCTTCGTCTCTTCTTCTGTACATTGAAGGGATAAATGAGATGACTTTGGAATCTAAACTTTCCCAGCTCTAAGGTCCAAGGAATCCATTTGAAGTCACGTTTAAAAGAGAAGTGCCTGATATTTATATATTTGGTAAGCGAGACCTACCTTCTTTTTCCAATTAAGTGTCTCAGATTCATTACTAACTCTCCCCTTTTCACTGCCACCACTTTATTTGTGAAACTAAACATCTGGATTTTTGCATCACCTTCCAAGCTTGCTTTTCTGTGATGTCTATTCTGCACTCTATTAATTCATTCAGCAAATACTTAGTAAATGTCTGGTATGTTCCAGCACTATTTTGTCTCAGCAGATATGAAAGTGAACAAAACAGCCAAAAACACTTTACTTCCTAGAGCTTAGGTTCTATTGAAGAGAGAAAGACAATAACAAACAGGTAGAATACACATGTGTTGAGATATTAGGTCAGGACAATATACACACATGTACTGAATGGTCATATATGTAGAATGAGGAGAATAAGCAGGGTTGAAACTTAGGGAAACCCCGGTGGGGTGGAGGTACAATTTTAAATAGGGTGGTCAGGAATGGCCCACTGGGAAAATGACTTTTTAATTGAGGCTGCCCAAGCATTATTGTGAGTACCACGTTTAGTGTCAGACAATGCGTTGCCATAAGGCATTTGCAAGAGGAGAAAAATGTATAAGCACAATGTCAAAATTCAAGGAGATTACAGTCAAGTGGGGGAGATAAGCAAATGAAACATCCAGTGAAAAAGAAGTGTGTAGGATATAATGCCAAAAATGTGAGTCCAGACTCAGTCTCTGCCACTTTCTAGTGGTGTAGTCTGGGAAAATAACTTCATGTTGCTAAACTTCAGTGTGTTCATCCATAAAACCGAGATTATAAGAGTACTGACACCTGTGTCCTAAATAAAAACAAAGGTTAAATATGCTCATACATTTTTTTTGTTTCTCAAAGACAATGCAATAGCCAGCATACAATGAGTTGGAACTTAATATGTGTTCAATGATTAAATAAAAGAACAATAAATTACTTTTGAAGAAGTGATTCTTATTTTACAGTTTTACCCATTGGACACGAACAGTTCTATAACTTTTTATGGTAAACCTTGGCTACGCTTTTAAAATTTATGTTTATCTTGTTTTTAAAGATTGGCACCAGAGCTAACAACTCTTGCCAATCTTCTTTTTTTTCTGCTTTTTCTCCCCAAATCCCCCCAGTACATAGTTGTGTATTTTAGTTGTGGGTCTTTCTAGTTGTGGGATGCCACCTCACTGTGGCCTGATGTGCGGTACCATGTCTGTGTCCAGGGTCCGAACCAGTGAAACCCTGGGCCGCCACAGTATAACACGTGAACTTAACCACTCGGCCACGGGGCCAACCCCCAAGCTTATCTTTTGAATTATCTGAGCTATAAAAAAAATCTGAACACAATAGTCACTAGGAATTGAAAATAAAAACAATCTTAAGAACAGCACTGGTTAAAATGTTAAATCTGTTCTCTGTAAATATAACTTTCTATGAACAAAAATAAATATTAACATTAAATTCACAGTTATTTTTGTTAACTTCAAGGCTCTCCTGGGCAGCGTGAAAGAGTGTTGTTTTACAAAATGAGTGAATCTATTTCCTTGTGCTACATGAGGTTTTATTTTGATGACAATGAATGGCATCTCTAGTACCTATGTAACAGCTCTTTGCATCTTGCATTGGACCTTTGAAACAATTTTTAGATAGGGTAAAATTAGCTATGCTTCCTTAAATGCTGAAATTGGGTTAATCAAAGATGTCAATTAATTTCATATTATAAAAGAGGCAATATGAAAAGAATACAATATAAGTACTGTACATATTTGTTTACTACTCATCCAGTAGCACGACTATAAAGATCCACTATATAGTATAATGTGGGCAAAACAAGGTTACTTTTAATCTCACACTCTCACATTAAGAGCCATGTTTAGGATTGTGTGAAAAGTCATAATTCTCCCATTAAATTCCTATACCTAGTACATTTCCAGAATGGTGAACCTGACACAAACAAAACCCGAAAAATTGTTTTTGATGCATCTTAGCTTTTGCATCAAAAAATATTGAAATAATCACTGAGGGCAAATAGTTGTCTTTCAAAGCTGTTGTAGCTTTTATCCCCCTCACAGAATCCATCAGCTTTTGAAGAGGAACAAGTCATTCATTTGAAAATAGAGGTCATATCAGTAAAAAAGACAACACGTGCATGACTAACAAAATCCTCCCATTCAGGAGAAAAATTTTATTGAAATTTCAAATAAGAAGTGAACCCTATCTAAACACTTTCTGACCAGCAAAGAAAATGAACTCTATTTCTATGGAGATAGTTTGTGAAGCGTAACCTGTGGTAGATGTTATCTTTCTTATGCCCTTGCCCACCACTGGGAGGTGCATAGGTCATGAAGAAGCACAGCACACCTCATAAGGTTGAATTCACTTTGTGGGTACCCATCATTTTGTATGGAACCAAATATGTAATCCTTGAACCCAGTTATGACAATTTTGTTACCCTTAGACAAATCCTTATATTACATACCAGGAAATACTTTTTTGATGATTAAAAATAAGCATTAATATAAGTTGTTAGCAAACAAGTGTAAATCATACTGAATCACAGAAATTAACTACTCTATTTTCAAGCATGGGGCAGGGCTGATGTCACTTTAAATTTTTATATCCAGCATCTTTATTTGCTAGTCATCTTTGATTTTTTTCTTATATATTATGAAACAGGTTTGGGAAAATACTTGTAAAAGATACATTATAGAAAACTAAAGTTAGTAGATCATTTGGGAAATAAAAAGAAACATTATCAGAACTGGAGGTTATTGAAATTTTCAGTCCAAAAGTGACTTTGAATTAAGCTCTGCAGACAAAGTTTGACATTGTAAGAAACACATGAAAGGTAGTCATTTTAATCTTTTCAAGTTCTGGATATCAAGTGTGTTATAGATCAGATAATTAATTATATTTTTCATTTTCAGTCAAATGTTTGGCAAAGTGTGTGCTTTGCCATCCTGGAAAAACTTTTGATGAGGCTGCAGATTATGTGGTGTGGGCGACGTATTTTCCATTAGATTACATCAAACCCACATGGCCACCAGCCCTCTAATCACATACATAGCATACCGCTACAGAGTAATATGACTTGCTGGCAGTGTATGGAGGCAGAGAGCCATAAATAGTATTCATTTTCTACACACAAATTCTGAACCAGAGTCAGGCAGAGAAAAACCAGAATACCTTGTTTGTTGACATAATGAATATTGGAGGACTTGGATGGTATCTGAAGTCAAATGGGCTTCTTAGTATTTAACTTCGAATTAGGTGAGATTCTTTCCATAATGACAGAAACTTCCCAGAGGAATAGAGAAGAGCAAAAATATCCTTGATGTGAGTTTGTTCTCCTATGAGAAAGAGAAACAGAGAGATGGAATTACAAGTGCCCAGTTTCTCCCCCTATGCTTACTAGTTAGAAAAATCACTCCACCTGAGATGGAGTTAGAATATGGATAGAGCGGGCAGGAGTATTAGCTGATCGTGACTCCCTCCACAGGCAAGGAAACATCAAGAGTGGAGAAGTAGGTTAACCTTTGTTTCACCTAAAACATCTCTTGGATATGGGATTATAGAGTCAAATAAAGACTGGTGCTAGGGAGACTGTCACCAAAATTGCTATTTTAATGAATATTTACCAAGTAGTTGCCATGTGCAAAGGACAATGCTTTATACAGATGTTTGCAAAAAGACTGAGCTCAATAGATAGTTTAATTAATAAAGGAATGATATAAGAGCTCCAACTGAACATCAAAATCAAAGTCAAAAGTTAATTGAGTTAATTGGAGCCACAATTCCAGTTGTCTTTGTTTAAGGATTGGAAAAAGTAAAAGAAAACAAGCAATATTCGAGCTCCAATTTGCCCTGTCATGTATTTAATATCTTCATCTCTTTTGTGGTGCATCACAAAACATGGCCTCAGTTCTTCCCTGCTTCATGTATCCATGGTCTTTGCCATCTAAGTTTTCAGTGGTCTGGCATTGGCCACGTGGCTTGTTTGGGTCAGCAGGATGTAGCAAACGCAACCAAGCAGATGCTGGAAAAGTGCTTGAGCTAAGTGGATTGCCCTGTCTTGCATTGCTGCCATCACCACACCTGGTCTAGAGCCTGCTGGGGTAAAAGAGACATGTAGTAGAGTCAGTTTATTCCAGTTGTCCATTCTGAGACCTGCCTAGGTAAGCCCAATGCCAATAAAGCAAGTGTAGTAAAGTTCAGCAGATCCAACTAGAAAGCAACCCAGACACTTGGGAGTTGAAAGCTTATTGTTATATGCCATTGAGGTTTTGTGGTTCTTTTTAGACAGCATTATGGTCGCAATAGATTAATGGTATAGCTTCTTTCCATTCTCCCTCTCTCTCTTTCTCTTTCCCTCTTTCCCTCTATCTCTTCCTTCCTTCCTTCAACGATAAATCAAAATTTATTCATCACTTGCTGTGTGCCAGGCACTATGCAAAGAACTGGAGATACAAAGACAATAAGGCACTAATTCTAAGGCACTAATTCTGTTGCTTTATCCTTACTTCTCTACAATCCATGTCAATTCTCCTCTCTACAATCCATGTCTCTTATGACTATTGAAGTCAATAGGCTATCAAGCTGAGACGCTATCTGCAGCCAAGTATAATTTGGTTAATTGTCGAATTCAAAATCCTTTGAGCATCTAACCGAAGGCAAATAATAGACAGTGCTTAGTCATTACTTTTATTGTCAGCTCCAGCCTCATGTCTTGAAGCCTGGGCATAAAGCCATGTGCTAATCTGGAAGGTTGTTAGTGTCTGAAGTGCCATGAAAAAAAAAACATATCAAGTGGAAGATACTTTAACCATAGGAGTTGCTGGAGAGAAAATATATACTAATGTGTCACTATGTAAGATGAGATAATATAACTATCAGTATTAAAAGTTATACCTTTAATGGCCTTACAGAAAAAATCTAAAATATATAGATTTATATTTTGAGTAACATTTTTTTATTATGAAAAACTCCAAATATATAAATAGAATACATGTGTCAATAAAAGAACATAATTCAGTGCTCTGTGCCTGTTAACCAAGACGCAACAATTATCAACTCCAGGCCAATTTTGTTTCCTCTGTATCCACACTCACCTTCCTAGATTTCATTTTGAAGCAAATCCTGATCATCATATTATTTTATCTATAAATATTCAGTACATATATCTAAAAGATAAAGTCTTTGAAAAACAGTAATACCACTATCACACTAGAAAAATATGAATTACTTCTTAATATTGATGAATTCCACAGTCCACGTTCAAATATTTCCAGCTGTCTCATTAAAATGTTCAAATCAAGGGCCAAATTTCACACATTGTAATTGGTAGATATCTCTTTTGTGACTTTCAATTTTAAAAAGTTAACCCTTTCTCTTTTTTTTTCTTGCAATTTATATTTGAAGAAACAGTCATTTGTTTGGGTTTATGACAGTTTGAATTTCATTATGGAATCATATATTTCTCTGACTCTTGTATTTCCTGAAACATGGAAGTTAGATCTATGGGTCTGATCACATTTAGCTTAGATTTCCTTGCAAAAATGCTTCAGAGTTAGTTTTGTGTGTTTCCATTAGGAAGTACTGATGCTTCTCTTTCCAAATCTGTTAGTTATCAGTCCATTAGTTAAGGACGGCAAAATGGTGATACTCTAATTATATTTTCTTTCACTTGTTAGCCAGGACATAGTTATAAAGAGAAACTACTCAAGACATATCTTGTTACCCTGGGATGCAGTGGGTATAGGAAAAGATGGATAAATGTTTAATTTGTTTCTGTATTAACCAGTTTTCAAAATAATGAATTGGCGACCTTGCATCTTCCAAAGGAGAAGAATGAGTGTTCTTTTCTACTCTTATTTCTCTTTTATCTTCTATGTTCTTTCTTATTTTTTTTAAGGAACATTAATGGTCCGTGGGTTTAATCATATTTTATGTATTTTAATTCATTGGTAGGGGGAGATGCTTCATGTTGGCTACTGAGTCCTTTTAATTAGACCCCAGTAGTCTCTGATGGCTTCTTTTGCTTTCTGGTTGACAAAACGTTCCAGACTCATCTTGTACATTTTCCTCCCTAGAATTGGAGTCAGACATTTATTCAAGGAGCCCCTGGTTCCTTTGTATGGGAAGTGATATTTAGAGACTATAATTTGAGCACTAGTGGCCTGATGCAACTAAGTTCATCATAGTTTCTAGACCTTCTCAGTGGAAGAGCTAACAATGCATATATAATTTTTAATATGTTCATTCAGACTCTTTTAATTCAAAATCAGGACCAATTGAGTTAGAATTGTATAAATAACCTCATTGATCTCGTATCTGCATCTCATGTCAACCAATGTTGAAAATTCATTCCCAATGACTCCAGTATAATTACTCATTGGTTTTATTCTAAAAAACACATATTATTAGCACCACCAGAAAAACACGATCAGTGAAACGCTGTCAGCACTACCACCACCACCATGATCACACAAAGAGAGTTTAAAGCGCCAGTCTTGTCTTCTTCTTTTTGAAAAGCTCTCCAACTCAACAAGAAAGAGCCATCCCTCCTCACAGCTCTTAAAGTGATCATATAACAATTTTTAACTTTTGGTTTTTTGATTTTTCTCTATTGTTTCTCTATTCTCTATTTCATTCATCTCCAACCTAATTTTTATTTCCTTTGCTTACAGTTTTTTTTGTGTTAGTTTTAGTCTACTTATTTCAATGGCTCTGTTTTTATAGGAGGATTTGGGGGGATTTCAAAATGACTCTGAAGCCTCTGCCATTTTGTCTGGGACCAAGATAAGACATTTTAAAACTATAAGGAAATACACGTTTGTTTGTATATTTTCTGACAACACGTTTAGTATACATATTTTCTCATGAACTTTCTTGAGTAAAGAAATGTGATTCTATTGATATATCATTAAAAATGTACGCCATCTCTAGGTATTATTTATAAAATCAGTGACTATATTGAAGAAGTCTAATCAGTTAAAAATTATTTAATTTCCAAGTTTTCTATACCTGAGTTTATTAGTAATGATCAAATTCTGAATATATATTTATACACATTATGTACTCATATATACATATGAATACCATTTCCATATATATTTGTATATATTTACATATGCATTTATATACATAAGTATATACATATATTCATTTATATATGCATGTATTATATACATATATATAAATAATTTGTATTATTATATGACTGCTATACTTTCTTTTTTTTGAGGAAGATTAGTCCGGAGCTAACATCTGCCACCAATCCCCCTCTTTTTTGCTGAGGAAGACTGGCCCTGAGCTAACATCCGTGCCCATCTTCCTCAACTTTTTATGTGGGGTGCCTGCCACAGCATGGCCTGACAAGCAGTGTGTAGGTCTGTGCCTGGGATTTGAACCAATGAACTGGAGCCACTGAAGTGGAATGTGTGAACTTAATCGCTGCGCCACTGGACTGGCCCCTATGACTGCTATACTTTTAATGAGACACTGGGCTCTGGGAACCTTGCCTTTTTAGAGTGTCACATAAGAAAATGATAAACTCTGAAACATGTATCATTGATAATAATAACAAAAATAAACTTTAAATCTAAAAAATATAGGAAAGACACTTTGTATATATTGTCTCAAAGATTGAAACAATGTTTATAGGATGTCAAAGCTATGCTCCTTTTTTCCTATATAGCCCCACAGTCTCATTTCAGGGTTGGACATGAAGTACTTACATGTACCTTTATCATCCCGTGCAAAGAAGCCACACATTGCCCATATTTAATGAGAGTTGATTGAGGAACGTTTGAGGTGAGCTGACTGGATTCATTTTGTTTGTGTGGAGAAATCTAGGCATCCATGTGGAAAAAAAGAGTGAACAGAAAATGTGGTAAAAAAACAGAGAACTGACTTCACATAAAGATGTATTTCTGTAGGTTTAAGGGGCTGGTATGCTTATACCTCTTTCTAATTACAAAGATGATTCTTTGGGTAAAGGTTGCCAAATTATGCCATGTCAAAATGGCTACAGAGCCTTTCAAAGAACAAGTGCTGATTGACGTCGACTTGCAAAGCCTTAGAACAGGCATAAAGATGTCACTTGCAATCATGAGCAGAGGCATAAAGAACCTAGTGATGAGTGACTTCTCCATTCTTGATATGATTGATTAGGGAGAGTCGTATGTGATGTGAGAGTGATTGCTAAATGGGATAGCCTCTAGGAGAGAAGTCCTTTGCCCAAGAAGATGAATCTAGGAAGAGGATACAGCACTGAAAATATGAATTATGGTTTGGATTAGGAAGTGATAAATGAGATCCTTCTGTGGTTATTCAGAGGAACCAGGGGTTATTTAAGATGGTTAGGAAATGTAACTGTATCAGAAGATAGACAGCCACATGGTTAGAAGGGTCTTTAAGTACTTTAGTTGACAGGACCGTCTTTACTTCCCTAGCAGGAGCACATTACACCATTTCCTAAAGTCCTGGGGTCATCTGCATATCACAATTCTGTTCTTTCAACCTCACCCTAATCCATTACCCCAGGATTATCTATTGACCATCTCCAAAGAAGAAAAGAAATACTAATATTCTGAAATCTGGCTATGTGAAATTGTGAAACTCAATTCACACCTATATTTGTTTTGTTGTAGTGAAAAAGTTGTAGAATTTTATGAAGATTGATGACAGAGAGAGAGAGAGAGAGAACAGAAACCAATGAGCTCCACTTACTGCAAAGATTTCTCATTAATGGCATGATGACTAATTTTGATTTCTGCTTATGAAATTTCTTGGGCGTGTGATATAATGTCGTGGCCCTCCCTTCTCCACACTTCCCACCGCCATACTACTGCCCATGATTCTCAAACCCTGGGGCATGGTGTTTTCTCCCTAGTCTTTGGTTTCTGCTTCCCGCTGCTGTAAGAGTTTGCCTGTCTGTCTCAGTTAGCAGACACTGAGGAACTCCAGCCTATCTCCAGGAACAAGGGGGCTCTCTTTGCTCTTTCTTGAGGTTCAAACTAAAATGGCTACAACGTCTTGTCCTCCTTATTCAGAACTCCCTTTTGAGTTCTGAGTGTCTTGAAAACTGTCAGAGGAAATCTTAGCCTTAAACATTCCCTCTCTCTTTTTTTTCACTTTTCTTCTTGTAGTTCAACCCCTTCAATCACACATAAGACCCTCCTAAAATTGTCTGCTGAATTTTCTGAGTTTGCTTCAACTGTTAAATGAAGCACCAGGATCTTAAAAAAACAAACAAACAAACAAACAAACATGTGTTTTCTTTTCTTATTTTCATTCTTATATAGTGCAATAGAGCACTATAGATAGAGGACGGATATATATATATATATATATATATATATAATAGGGCACGGATAGATAGAGGAGAAATTACCGGACAAGATGATGAGTAAAGCCACTAACAGTGTGTTACCTCAAGAAACTTTAAATTAACTGCAAGACAGATGTATTGTGAGTAGTCTCCTAATTCAGACGGCAACGTGAAATTTTAACAGAATAAAAATTCAGATTTTCAGAAGCAGACAATTTTCATTCCTCCTACTATGTACACTCATACTAACTGAAGATGGTGTTGAAGAAAGGATTCATTTTTTATTTGTTCTTTTCTTCCTCATGAGCTTGGATTTAAGAGAAGTAGGCAGGATTTCTGGGGTGTGTGTGTGTGTGTGTGTGTGTGTGACTTTGGACTAATGTTTAATTTTTCTGTCCTTCAGTTACACCAGTGTTAAAATGAGGATGGTAATATCACACCAAGATTAGTGAGGCCATGAATTAGATAATGCCTGCCAAGTCCCTGTAGCTCCTTAGAGAAGGGTGTTGTCATTTGACTCAAGCTCCTTTGTAAATGACTAAAAATGTAAAGATCAAAAATGTACTTGACTTCTCTTAATTTATATTATAAAACTTCAAGTATATTGGTATTTTGTGCTCCCACTATACACAAGACTGCATTTTACTCGGGTTGAAATCTAAGACAAAGCATTCATTTTACAGCATAGGCAGGAGTTTCACGATGAATAAGAATGTGAGCATAAAATGAACTCATTCACATTTTGAATGTGTTACAAGATTAAAAAAATAGAGACATTTGGTGAAAATAAAGAAGATATTCCACTATTAATCTTTTTACTATAGCCTGACATTATATTCTACGAGCAGCTTTCTTAAATGTTTTACATTCAAAATTTTAAAACTCAATTTAATTGGAAGAAAATTTGAACCGCAGTTTTCTCAAGATCGTTGTTTTCCTTTAAACTGTAGCGCTCACCCTTTGTTGGATCACTGATCCTGTTTGGTATCTGGAAAGGGGTGACTCGTCTGCCTAGGTAAAAGTGCAACATCAATCAAGGTCTTCACTGAAAACAACCAAAACCAATGGGCTGGGCTCAAGCAGAAATACGATTTACTGAAGGATTGTAAGTAGCTCACGGAATCTTTGAGTGGGTCAAAGAATTAGGCTTGGAGACTCTAGTTTAGAACAATGCTCAAAAACACCACAGCGTGTTGTTGCCCATCTAGGGCTTGTGTTACCAACACTGGATGCTACTGCAAGAAATTTGACGTTTGCTGCTTTTGGAAACTAGAGCTAGTTGATCCTACCTTTGCCACCAAGTTTTGAGGCCTCAAAGGGATGAGCAACACGGGCAAGGCGAGTGCGTGGTCCGAGTCAGGTAGGCTGAGCCCATCCCTGCCTAGACAGCAAGACAAAGCTGAAGAAGCACACTCCTTTATTGCTTCATTGAGTTGGTGAATATCATGCAAGATCTACTGTGCCTATTAGGCACTAGGGAAATCATAGGGATAACAGAAGGAAACAGTTTGTGGATCTGACAAAATTTCTGAGAACACTGAAGACGATTTCAGCTGAGTCAAAGGGATTTTGTAAGAATTTTCTCTGGAAGTATTTGACGTTATTGGCAAAAGCTGTAGGACTGCTTTGAGAAAATGAGCTACAGTATAGTCAATAAAAGAGCAGTGGTATAACACAAAATGAGAAATCCCAAGAAAAAGGTAGGAAAAAGCCCATAAAGCGGTGATATGAAAGTAATGTCCAAAATAGAATTAAACATGACTTAGTCAATAAAGAAAAATTACAATAAAGCAAAATTTGAAATACGTATATATGTATATATATATATATATATATGTTCAGTCTCAAAAGCCAAGTAATGAGTTGCAACATTGTATCACTCAGCTCCAGGTGCCATAACAAAATACCACGGACTGAGTGGCTTAAACAGCAGAAATTTATTTCTCTTATTTCTGGAGGTTGGATCGCTTAGATCAACAACCAGCTGAATTCAGTTTCTGGTGAGAGCTCTCTCCCCAGCTTGCAGACAGCTGCCTTCTCGCTGGGTCCTCGCTTGACCTTTCCTTGGAATGCACGCACACCCACACACATACGCACACACACACACGCACACACACACACACACCCCCCAGAGTGAGCTCTCTGGTGTCTCTTCATATAAGGACACTAATCCCATTGTATCAGGGCCTCCACTCTTTTGACCTCATTTCATCTCAATCACCTGCATCCTAGTCCCTATCGCCACATACAATCACCTTGAGGGGATACGGCTTCAACATATGAGTTTTGAGAGGACACCATTCAGTCCACAGCAAACATTGAGCATATTTTATGTAATATTGTTGATATTTTATGATTTTAGGGATTTTGTGGTTAAGCATTTTTAACCACATGCTTAAAGATGCAGATTTGGGATTTGAAAGTACCTTATGACACTACATCAAAGGCTCTTTAAATCTACAGTCTGGCCAGACTAAACAGTGGTGGAGAGTTAGAGTTCACATGTAGTGTGGCACAATGTGTCATATGTGTGATTCACATGTAAATCACGTGTCATTGTGAGGTATGCTAAAGCAATATATATATTTTTTTATATATATGATCAGATATGCAGTACATTTTGGTTTAAATTCAGGCATTTAATCAACATCTGTCCTGTATAATAGTCACAAGCTAGGAAATTTTTGGTATATGGTTTTCCTTTAATGCACATAATAAACTTTGGCACTCTATAATTCATGTTAACTTAAGTGGGATTGAAAATTCTTTGGGAAACCACTCCCACTCATGGGAACATAATGAGTAAGATGAAATAAAATATGAGTTTATTTTATTTTTTGTCCCAGGAGTTTCTTGAGAACTCTCAACCGCAAGAACTTGCCTGCGGTTGGCATGCCATTATATAAGTTTTAGACTCACAGACAATGAGTCACGCTCTGGATTTCTAGATAAGTAAATTTCTTGGGAGCTCTTGAAAGTACCACCTGACTTAGGACTTGCCAACTATCTTTAATTTACAGAACTGCATACCTTTTTATACACAGGAGAATCTTGAGAGAATATTGGCCCTAACTGCCCTGATAAATCCATCCTCTCTGAAGGGAGAGTAGCATTGGGAAATTTGCTTGCTGGTCCTACCGTCTTCAATACATTGCTCAAAACCCAATAGTTGTTGAACACAGGAGGGGCTGTGGCAGTAGTTGCTCTGAGAACTATAACTCTACACCACTGTTTAGTCTGGCCAGATTGTAGATTTAAAGGGCCTTTGATGTAGTCTCTTAAGGTATTTTCAAATTGCAAATCTGCATTTGTATAGCAAAAAGGCATAATGTAGCATTAAAAATAAATTAAAAAAGCAACCAAACAAATACACAAACAAAATGCCATGCCGCATTCATCAGAGATTGCAAGCTAGAGCATCGATTATAATGATCATGTCAGGCTTAGTGGACAAATTTGTCTTCCTCTAAGACAGTACTTGTATATTTTAAATTATGATGAATCTCATAGCATTTCTTTCCTTCCCCAACCTAGTTTGGAGTGTGCAATCTGAAGTAAGTTTCATTTGTCTGATAATATCGTAGGTCTTACCTGTGGTTGGTCTATCTACAGTAGGTCTTACCAAAGGTTGATGCATGTTTCTCGTTTGCCCATGGCTAGGACCACAGGGATTTGTTGAGCTCTTGTATGTACTTCTTCCCTTGACATAACACTTAAGTTTCCCTGTTTAGAGCAAAAAGTCCCCATTGTACAATTTGTTTTCACCAAGGGATTTATTTGCTCATTTCATGGACATGTTTATTTATAATGGAACATTCTTTGAACTACAGCAGGTTAGGTCCATGATTTATTATGAGCACAGTTAAGCTGCTGAGCAGACAGACAGACAAACCAAGTTTTCTACGAGACCATGAATATGTATTCAATTACGTTGGCTAAACAGGAATTTCCCACCAGGCCCTGGAAAGAATGGATTTATAGTTTTACAAAATAATAAATATAATTAGTGGTAATTTTAGGCAGAATTGGCTTGTATTTTTCTAGGGGGGGCATGCGTTTAGAATAATAAAGTGAATTCATATATTTTACTCCTACTCTTCTTACCACAAATATTTTATCTTAAAGAATCCAAATTAATAGTTTAATTGGTTTTTCATTTAGACAACTAAGAGCTAATCTTGATATATTATAGTAACACTTATCAATTTTCAATGAAAAAAGGGAAGCTTTTAATAAAACAAGAACCTGCCAATATTCCTGATTATCCTCAGCCATAAGGAGAGGCTTTTGGTTGTATTACTAAGGTGCAAAAGGAGTTGGAAGATAATAAAATTAAGTAAATACTAGTTGGATTTTAAATATATTTCATCTTTATTAAAGTGTATATTATCATTATTTTTATTTATAATATTAGTTTAACTTATTAAAAACTGTACAATTAGCAGAATTGACATAGAAAGCTGTGAATAAAGTTTAGCTTTATTGTGTTTCAGTAATTTAGACAATTTTCTAAATAGTCATCCTAGCAGTGTGATTAGGATTTTAGAATAAACCCATACACTTGAAACATTTGCATTGTTTTCCTTTCATCCTTCCAACACCCAATTTTGTTGAGATATTTGACACCAGAATAATGGTCTCCCCAGGATATCTATGCCCTAATGTCTGGAATTTGTGACTATGTTACCTTACACGGCAAAGAGAAATTAAAGTTGAAAATCAGATGACCTTAAGATAAGGAGCTTTTCCTGGATTATTTGATTGGATCTAATATAATCACAAAGAATTTTAAATGTGGAAGACAGAGCTCAAAGAAGAGGGCAGAGTGATGTGATGTAAGAAGGACTTGACCCGCAACTGCTGACTTTGAAGTTTCAGGAAGGGGCCACTAGCCAAGGAATGTGGATGGCTGCTAGAAGCTGGAAAAGATAATGAAACTGATTCTCCCTAGAGCCTGAAGAAAGAAACACAGCTGTGCTGACAGTGCTGTCATCCAGGAGTCACTCTCAGTTCCTAGAGGTTGCCCTCAGGTCCCAGTCACTTGGCTCTCTCACTGCATGGCAACTTAATTCTTCACTCAGCTGGAGAACCTTTGAGTCTGCTACAACAGTGTCTTATATAAGGCAACCTAATCACAGCAGCGACTGTCTCCTCGTATTCATAAGTCCTGCCTATACTCAAGAGGAATACATGTACAGAGTGACTATACCAGGGGAAAGGAAGCTTGGGGGCCATCTTGGATTTCTGTCTACCATGCTCCAGACCTGTCTTTCTCTCCTTCTCTCTTTCTTTACATGCACACACATACACACATATATATTTGTTTGTTTTATTTTATTGGGGTAGACATATCAGCTTCTTATAATATTTGATTTCTCAGTTGTTTTTTACTAGGTGAGTCATAATATTTCTGTTTTAACCACCAGATCCCATCAGATTCATGAAAACACCATGATGAAGATAAAAAGAAATTCTGTGTGCATCCTTTCCCTTATGACATTCAATTGCATACCCACAATTGCCAAAACCACTTGATTATTGACACTAACATTTCAAATCATCTCTTTCAATAGTTCTTTCTTTCAATATTTATTTACTTGAGAAAAATATATTTATATTTTTTATCTATGAGAGTTAAGTAAAAATTAATTCACAGCTCTGCATTTCTGGTGACAAAAGAAACTGTAACTGAAAAACTTTTACACTCATCTAGCACTTTATAGTCCCAGAGAGTCAAGTGATTAATTAAATCCTAACACTCTTATAAAGGAGATTGCGCATTTTTATAAATGAGAAAAATTATAGTTAAGGTCTTAAATCAAGTCATTCTGATTGTCCAGGAATGCATACCCCCCAAATTAAAGGTTTCTCATACAAAAAATTATTGAAAAATGTTCACTGAAAGATAACAAATTGTATTATAAAATACATTTATTTCTATGGTAAGTTTCTAAAAATATACAATAGTTTTATGAGTAAAAAAGTGGTTACAGAATTTGCAAAGTATTGTGTATGTGTGTGTGTATAAAATTTTTGTGTGGCTAGAAAATATGACTGAGGGCCTATGCAGCATTGGTTCTGTGCTTGTATGATAGAGTCCCCTTCTCAGTGTGTAACCCTGAGTTTCCTGACCTAACTTTATGAACTATAGACTCAGAATGAAGCTCTTTCACACACTGTGAACCATTCATTCTTTGCTAGTGCAACTTAAAATTTTTCAAAAAAATATAATAGCAAAAAATGATAAGAAAGAAAGTTCAGTAGTTAACTAAAAAGAGACATTTCATTACGATCTGTGGGCCCAGGCAAGAATGCACTGCAACTCACATTGGGTTACAGGATAAAAAACATCGTATTGATTTTATAAAAATCAAAAAGAAAGAAAATAAGAAGAAAAGTCACTAGTAATTCCATTACTGCCTCCCCCAATACTGCTGATAATAAGGATAGACTTCCTTTTAGTCTTTCCTCTTTCTTCCTGATATAGCTGCCATGTGGATCAAGCATGTCTTGTGGGATGTAGCACAAAGCGTATTTATTCTTGCCTCCTCCTGTCTTCTTTCATTTATTCTGTTGACTGACTCTTCTCCTAGTCTTAGTTCTTTTCCTGGATGGAATCTAGGGCAAGTCCCCAGGCTTATCTAGTCACTTTCAGATCATGAAATCGTCTCCAAACAGTAATTAATATTTTCGGCCTGCTGTAATAGTCAACATTTTAACTTCATTCAAAATACCGGGTACTCCTCCTTTCCCAGCTCGTGTCCTCTGTAGGCTAGGCACCTGCAGTACGAGAGAGGGACGCCCTCTTCTCTTCCCCTGACTGATGTCTTTGTCTCTCATTCATCATCTTGTCAATCACAGTGTTGAACCCCTCCAGGGGAGTGAGAGAGGAGGAGAAAGGAAGGGAGTCAGACGCTCTTTTATTTGATTAATACTGTTCAGAGCTGGAATGTGCTCTTTGGGCAGGGAGATATTTGAAACTAATTTTTCCCTCATGGGATTCTTTCTTGGGTTCGCAGTCTGCTCTGCATGACCCCTCTGCCTAATGAAAGTCTTCACCTGCAGTTCCCTTCACCAGGTACTGGCCTCTCCCTCTTGCTTCCTTTTTCTCCCTGGTTCTCAGTGTTCCACAGCCACATAAACTCTCTCTCATGTTGGAGTCCCATTGCCCCTCTGGGTGGCATTCCTGGGCAAGATCAGTGCAAGCCCACCAGCCTGTCTCCATGGACTGTCATAGATGGACTCCATGCACACCAGCACACCAGAGACTCTAGCCAATGCTTCCAATCTACTTTCCCTCTTGATGTGAACAAGAGGGTTGAAAAGAAATGGCTTTCTACAACCTCCTTTTGCAAGTTCTACTTGATGGTCTCACACTCCATTTTGGAATGGGACATCTATTTTCTTGGTCCTCAGAAGAAACTAAAATATTTCTATTTTAACATTGAAAACACTAGCTTTAAAAAATAAACAAATACTTATATATATTAATTAAATATATGGTTTTCTTAACAATCTTGGGATTCAGTTGTGTATCATGTTTTATTCAATTATTAAATTCTAAGCACTTTCCACCTTATAACATATTCTTTGAAAATGTGACTTCAATGGCTGTATAATGTTTAATAATATAGATGTACTATCAATTATTTAACAATTTTCATTGTTGAGGATCCATATGAAATCTGATTTTTAGGTACTATATATGACATAGCAATGAGCATCTTTTTGTTGATTTTTCTTTCCAAAAGCGTATAACAATTCATACTCTCATCAGTAGTGTCTAAGCTAGTCCACTTTTGATACTCTTGACCACACTTTTTTCAATTTAACAGGTAAAAATGGTATTTCATTGATTTGTCCATTTGCATTTATTTGATTAAGTGAAATTGCAATATTTTCACGTGGTTATGGGTCTTTTGCCCTGAGAGGTATGCTCTATCTTTTAACGGGTGGGTTTATTTTTCTGTTGCTTTTATATTTATATTTACTTTTAACATCCCATTTGACAATTTCTGTTTGCAATCCTTTCCCTGTCTTTTCTATTTGTCTATTTGTCTTTCGCTTCTTTTGGTTTGGGAAATCTTTGTATATTTCCCCTCCTTTTTTCCTTGAGTGGCTTGAACCTGTAGACTGTAGTTGTTCTTTTGGAGGCCATCCTAAAATTTCTAATACAAAATCTTTACCAAAGGTTTTCTTTTCTTTCTTGCTTTTTTTTTCTTTTATCAAGGCCTGTGTTTAGTTTGCAACCCTTTCTCCTGAATAAGATAGCTAACTTAGGATAACTTACATGCTTAGTGAACAGTGCCCTATCACACTCTCCGAAAACTATGCTCTCCTACAATTTTGTACCCAGTTATTTAAATAAACCAATATCTTTAAACAAAAGTTTGCATTTTACTGCATCCCACTAGTTTCAAATTTCTTCTGAATGAAAGGCATCTTCTAGTAGTTTTTCATGATGGAATGTGACTGTTAAGCCCTTTAGCTTAGCGCAGCCCAATAGAAATACAATGCAAACCACAAATAGGAGCCACATACAAAATTTTAAATTTTCTAGTAGCCACACTTAAAAGAGGAAAAAGAAAGGATGAAAATAATTTGTTTTAATAACAAATTTTATTTAATCCAATATATCCAAAACATTATCATTTCAACATATAATCAGCAAAAATGTCAATAGAACATTTTAAATTCTTTGTGCTATGACTTTGAAATTCAAGGTGTATTTTACACATATAGCACATCTCTATTCAGAGTAGGTGTCAGGTGTGCAACATTTACATATGACTAGTGGTATGCACATTGCAGTGCAATTCTTAGTCTTCAAAACCCTTAATTTCAAAAACTCAACACCCCTATTTTTACCCATTCTATTGTTCTTTCTCCCTCCCTGATGCTCCAAGTTTCCCTCTATTATCATTTCCTTTCCAATCGAAGAACTTCCATTAGCCATTCATTTAGTCTGGTCTGCTGGCAATAAATTATCTTAGTTATCTTCATCTCAAATGTCTTTATTTCCTTCATTCTTGAGATAAGTGGAAATTTGTTCTGGGCCGAAGTCCTTTCCTGTGAGCACTTGAAAAACGTATTGCCAATTCCTTCTGGCCTTTATGGTTTCAGATGAGAAGTCCACTGCCACTTGATTTGTTGTTCCCTTATAGGTAATGTGTCATATTGTACTAGCTGTTTTCAAGATTTTTTCTTTGTCTTTAGTTTTCAGAAGTCTGACTATGATGCATTTTGATGTGAATGTTTATGGATTTATACTTTCTGGAATTCATCCATCTTCTTGAATAGGAAGGTTTGTACTTCTTGCCGAATTTGGGAAATTTTAAGCTATTACTTCAAATATCTTTTGAGACTGACTCGTTTTCTCTTGTCCTTCCAGGACTTTAATGACATAAGTTTTAGATCCTCTTTATTGTCTACGTGTCCCTGAAGCTCTGTTCATTTTTTATTTCAATCTGTTTTCTTTCTGTTGTTCAGATGCGTAATTTTTATTGATTGGTCTTCAAATTTATTGATTTTCTTCTGTCATCTCTATTCTTCTATGGGGCACATGCAGTGAGATTTTCATTTTGGTTTTTGTGTTTTTCTGTTCTATAATTTCCATTTGGTTCTTATTTTTTTAACCTTTTTTTTGAAATTTTCTACTTTTTTCCCCTTATTTCAAGAGTGTTTGTACTTGCTCACTGAAGTATTCTTAGATGACCACATTGAAATCCCAGCCAGATGATTCTGGTAACAGATTTACCTTGAGGTTTGTGTCTACTGATTTCCTTTTCTTATTCCAGCTGTGATTTTCCCGGTTGTTGATGTGACAAATGGTTTTCAAATACGTCCTGTTATCAGACCCTGGATCCTACTTAAATCTTCTTTTATCAGGCTAGATCTTTGGTTTAGGTCTAGCATACAAGTTCTAGTCTACTTTTGTGGTTCCAATAGTAATTTCATTTTCAGTCTTTGCAGTGGTACTCTGCTCTGCTCTGTTTGGGAGGTACCCAGAGTGTAGTCTGAAAACCTCAGGGGGTTTCCAAACAGTAGCCCAGCTCCCAAATATTTTGCCGTGCTAAATCTGATCAGCTTCTCATGTAGGCTACTCAGGAGTCAGCCTAAGCCTTCATATGTAGGTTCAAAGAATCCCTGTCACTAGCTCCCTCCGTCAACACTCCAGTCGGGAGGGGAGGGAATTCCTCCTGCCAGTGTAGGCGGGTGGTCAGAGTTTTCCACTTGGCCTCCACTGAGACTAGCATGATTGGGATAGTGTAATGCCACCCGCCAAAGCTGGACAGGGCTGCACGCCCAGGCTCTCCACTTGGCCTCTGATAACATCTCAGCGGGGAGAGGGATGGGGAAGGAGAGAAGGGAGAGGTGGTGATGGTGATAGGGTGACAACATGTTTTTTTTTGTGGTGTTGGCTGAAGAAGGTTTCTATTCTTCCAGGTAACTCTTTTCCTGACTCTCTGGCTAAAGATAGCAATCTTTTCTTGGACCTATTTTTGTCCATGTCTTTTGGCATTTCTGGATTGCCAGCTTCTCCAGCCCCTAGTCTGGAATATAGGAAAAGCAAAAAGATAACCCAGAGAACTCACTGTTGTGTCATTCCTCAGATCCCAAGATCTGCCTTCTTCTCTTCACCTTTCAGACTCTTCCTACATTATTTGTTGTTTTACGTCCAGAGTCTTTACTTGGGTACTTAGTGGAAGAAATAGGGTGAAAGGAGTCTGATCTATTTGGTCTAGAACTGGAACTCCCATTGCTCAAACCAAATTTACCTTCCATGGTGTTATCAGTGCCTCTAATGACTGATTTGGAATCAATTCACGAATATATTAATAGTCACAAATGACGTCTTTCCATTTGGTATACATATTTATTTAAAACGATCTGTACTCTAACACCTAATCAAGTTAAAGAATCCTAATTGACATAAAAATAATTATCCTTAACAGTAAAAGTCTGGTTATCAATTTGTAACTGTTATTTCCAGATAAGGTGTAATTTCATTCAGTGAGTTTTCCTCCCCAATAATATTTAAAGTCTTAATACTGAAAAGAAGACAAACTTGAAAATAATCCATTATAATATTTAATCTTTCAAATACTTTAACAATTTGAAAAGAATGACAAGGATTATTCAGGGCTTTTGCTGTTGAGAGGATGAATTATGTTTGCTCATGTTCTCCTAGAGTTAATATTACATGTTGAATGAATGGACTTGTTTATCAGAAGAGTTTATCCTGATCCTGCAAACATTTGACACTGATTTTTGCGAAGATGTTTCAAGAATATATCCATGAAGCACTTACATGTTTTTAGAATTATTGTATATCTTTAAAAATTGCATATAAAGTTGTAAAAGGTGTAATATATTCTCATATATTTAATACAGACTAATACATTATTATGCAGATTTTGAAATGTATTTTACACATGACAGTAGCCTCCCAATAATGGACGTAAGTACAGCTTTTAACTTTATAGTATTATTTAACATATACACCGCTACACTGCTGACAGAGCTGTTCCAAGCCTGCATGTAAATATACGATAACGTCAAAACGTATTTAAGCAATTAAATCTTTTACAATCATATTAGATATCAGAAGAAATATCTCAGTTACGTTTTGTTTACCTACACAATTTAATTGAGAAAAATGTATATATTATGTATATTATATTATCTCAAAATTAGAATTTAGGAGTTTGTTAATACAATGTATTTTTGTTACATGGAAATATTTATTGGCTATTGATTTTTACGTTTTATTACTAGAGTCTGATGTAATACCTCAAATGCATACATTTTGAATTAATATATTAGCTAAAATAAGTAAAAGGAGTAAAAAAAATTACAGATGTGATGCTTTTCAGTACTTTAAATGTCTGGGGTTTGAGCTACATGTGCTAACAGAGGTGGTGTAGAGCTGTGACCAGCAAGCTGCGTTCTCAACTCAGTTCCACGACTGACCTGCTGACACGTCATCAAGCTGCTCCTCAGAGTCTATGAGGCCGCTGGGATGTGTCCTCTCTCTTTCAAAGTTGTCATGGAATGTTGTTGCCTCAAAAACATTATGAATGCCTTAGAAATGGATATTTTAAAATACAGGGAATTATGTTCTTAAGTAATTTGGCCTCCTTGAAGAAAAGGAAACATATGTTCTCACATCTAAAATACTCTTTAATGGTCCAGTTCCCATGTGTAGAGGCAGGAGTGGTACAATTCTGTGTCCATAGCAAGAATGAGGTGGGAGACACAGCAAATCAAGGCCACAGTTAATGCCGAAGTTGCAGTATAGGGAGCCTTCTGCTTCAACTTCCAAAACACCAAACATCAAAAGTGTTTCATAAACTTACATCTCGGACAAGAATTACAACTATTCGTTGTTCAGCGATACCCAAATTAACATGTAGAGTCTATCGCTGTGGACATTAAGTCTTTGGTTTGGGAGTTTATAGGGAACGTCATCCTTTAGAACCGTGGAGGTCTGCCATCTAACTGTATCTTTCATTCATGTCCAGTCACATCTCTAGTGCTATTGCACGGGATATTTCCGTATCTAGGTGACGTAAAATCCCCTATCTTCTCAACAGCAAAGACTTCATTTGCATTTTTTCCCACATGAATCCTGTGTTTGAAGATATTTTCTCTACCAAGTCACCAGATTAATTTGGAATCATTTATTAAACGAATGCTGTCGATTGCCTACTATAAATCAAGCACTATTCTAGCTCCTGTAGACACAGTTCTCTTCTTAGAGCTAAAAATATTTCCCCGTTACATAGTAATCAAAGACAGCAGCAAATTTCTAATTGAGTTTCTGATTATTAAATAAAAACTAAGGCTATTATACTGGTTTTATATAACACCAGGATAAAGCAAAATATTTTGGTGATTTGCTTTACTTCTTTGGCTTGTGCGTCTCATGTTTCTAAATTTAGAAAATAGCCCAAAAGCCTTTCATTACTAACTCCAGACACCTGAGGGCACAGAGAATCCCTCTGGGGCAATTGCCCTGCAGCTTGAAAGTCTGCTATTTTAAGCACTAAGATCGTTTGACAAAAGTTTATCTTGATCTATTCTCTGTTCTATCCGGCTAATTATATAGTTGCTGTATTTGATTGAACACTCCTGGGAATGAAATGGGACAAAGGCTCTAAAACTCTAAAATTGCTCACGTTAGTATTTCTCATATTTTTTCTTCCTATTTTTCATTGTATTCAGGAGTTTTAAATATTACTCCTATCTCCTACAATTTTTAATAATATCCAATCTACATAGGGATTATGTGCATGATATTATTGTAGTATAAGATTTTCCAAGAACAAACTGTGTGTTTGTGAACATTGTGTGTGCACGCACGTGTGGTAGGGGTATTTGACAAAACTCTATCTTTACTCTGGACATTTCCCAAATAAGCATTGTTTGTTTAAGCCCTCTTAACTGAGATTTATGTCACTGTCATGAAAAATTGGTTATATAATTAAAAAAAGTTATATATAATAAAAAAAAGTAGTGGCCTTCAAGATCACATAGCCTGTCTCTTCTTTCAAAAATTTTTCGAAATCTTACATCTCTATTTCATCTATCCTTTTTTAATATCTTTGCAATTACTTCAGGCATATAATTTTGATGAACCACTTTCTCACTGTCATCTTAGTGGTGTGTGGGAGGCTGAACTTTGGGGCTCCCCAGTGACAAATGACCCCTGATAGTCATGTCCTTCTGAGTTCCCTCTGGGCATGGCCATGTGACTATCTTTGGCCAATGTAACATTAACACTAGACATTGATCTGTCCTCTTGGAATATTCTTCTTGGATTCCAGATACCATGATATATGAGGAAGGTTAAGTAACCACCTGGAGTGGCCCACATGAAGGAGAACTGAGGCCCCTGGCTGACAGTCTCAGCTGTCAACCATGTGAACAAAGCCATTTGGACCTCTTATTTTGCTCAAGGGCCAACCTGATACCACATTGTAGGGAAGGAAAAATTTTCCACCAAAGAAGTGACCAGAGCAGAAAGCTTTTACACCTTTTAGACAAAGGAACAATAAATTTGTGAAGAAATGACAAGAAAAAGTGTTTTGGGCTAGGAGCAGTAAATTGTGGGAAGGTAACTGGGAGACATACAGGGAGAAGCAAAACTAGTAGAAGATCAGAGTTACTTTAATAAGTTTGTGTGTACAGATGCATTTCAGCATCAATTCCCAGTCTCTGATGATTAGGATGTTCTTGTCTTCCTGGCACAAGAAGGGCATCTTTCTCATGGGAAATTTCATGGCCTCTTTTAGCTAGATGAGGGAGAGATTGGAGAGCCCTTCCTGCATCTGCTGGATCTCAAATGCATTCAGCTCAAAATAATCAATATGCCAAAGTAGCATATTTTGGGTTGATATGTCCTGAACTCCTTCAGCATGAAGCAAAGGAAATTCATGGCTGACCCACCAACCCACAGAATCATGACTAATAATAAATTTCTGTTATTTTAATCCACTGAGTTTCAGAGTAGTTTGTTACACATCAATACATAAACAAAAGACGGTATTTCCCGTGTTTTTTCTCACAGTTCAGATCATCTGCATCATGGCTACCTAGACCACAGCTATATTTCAAAAATACAATCAAAGCTTTAGGAAAAACGAAAAATGAAAAATAGCTTATCTCCTAAAAGGGTTCATAACCTAGTAGGAAAGCTATGACATATGTAACTAAATTTGAGGTTGAAAGTGGTAAGTTTCTTGAGAGTTTCAGATGTCAAGGACTATGATGTTTGAGTAGAAGGATGAGTGAAAACGTCACAGAGACCACCATGTTTGGTGGCCGTGAAAATATACCACTTGGATCTCCTGCTGAGGGGAGAATAGATGACTGTGAGTTCTGGCAGATGACCCTCTGGGGGTCACCAGAGACTACCCTTTCCATTGGCTCTAAGCAGCCAATGCCTGAGCATGATGCGAGTACTAACTCTGGCCTGTTCCTTTAAGATGTGCACATCCTTTAATGGGAGACTTAGAATTGAGGATTTCATATTGGCTTGGCTGAAACTTTCACAGAGCTGCACTGCAATAAGATTCTTTTCCTACTTGATCCTCCTTCCTTCTACCTTTCCTTCACATGTTTCAAACTAGTATGTTTTTACCTTCTTCTCTTTCATCTTTACCTTTCACAGGCAATTCCTGCAAAAAAAAAGAAAAAAATCTCTTGCGTATCTAATTGTATCTTGCAATTTGTTTCTCAGAGAAGCAGTATTAGCATACAATGTTTATTGGGCCTGGAAAGACAGAATTTGAACACCTTGAGAGGAATGGCATTCAAGGTGATAGAGATAATGTACAAAGAGTCTTGAAAGAGGGAAAGCTGGAAGACTCGTCTGTCGAACAACATTTTACAAGAGCATAATGAATAGGAAAAGCAACCAAAGGAATAAGATAAGAAAAGTAGGTTGTGGTCTCACATGCAAGGCAAAGGAGTTTGGACTTGGGAACAGATAAGAGAGAGGCATGGGAGGATTTTTCATAAAGGAGTGATATAATCTGAGCTGTGCTTTAGGAACACTAATCTGCAGCAGGCTGAATTAGACAGAGAACAGGTTCAGAGTACGAATTAGACTGTTGCAGTCTCCTCTTTCTTCCAGTCAAGTAAGAAGTCAAATAAGAAGCCTGATCTTGTAAACCAATGGAAAAATTGGCACAACCTTGGCTTAAGAAATAATGATAACAACCATAACACTCTTGTATTTGTACATAGCTCTGGAGTTTATAAATAGCCTCTCACATAGATTTAATTTTATTGTCACAAATTTAGGGAGTTATTTTTTATCTTCATCTTACCGAAGAGGAAACTAAAGTTCAGAGACTCGGAAAGATAATGTAATTTACTTATCGTGCAGGGTTTCTACCTAGCAAAGCCATGATTTAAAACCAAGTGTTCTGAATGCAAGTCCAGGGATCTTTATGGTTATACCAAGTTTTAAATCCACAAAATACAGGGAGTTAAAGTGAGTCAGCTAACTAATGGAGGAATTAGAACTTATGGGAGAAGTCAAGGTTGGAGATGGACCTTTTGGACCCATGTCTAAAGAGAGGTTGGGGGAAGCCATGGGAGTTGATGGAAATATTAGTGAAGAGAGATTAGAGAGTGAAAAGTAGCCAGAAAATTCTAATGAACACTTTAGTTCAATGCTTAAGCAACCAGAGAAGGATCTATAACAGGAGGAAAAACAATAAATGTTCATTCAACAAATATTTATTGAACATCTACCAGCCTTGGATAAAGCGTAAGAAAAATAGATAAAACTGGCCTCCATCAAGAGTCTTAAAGATTTTTAACACTCACTAATGAAGAGGCTGGTTTGAATATCGAGTGCTTATGACCACAGATTTATATCTGGTCACAGAAAGACAGCTACCTCTTCACAGCACGGTAAAATGAAGCTGCATCTCTTATTTTTGCTATTATGCTGAATCCAATTTATAGACATAAAAACCACTCTTGTGTTCTTGACTGGAAAAAGTGAAAGTAATTTACTTTTGGTGAGTTAAGCTACAGCCTCTTGTATCTATATTTTGATAAATGTTCATAGTTTTTTGCGGTTTACAAAAAACTATATCTCTTTCTTAGGACACATGAAATTTGCTTAGGTGTATTTTTCATCACTTGAAAACCTAGTAATCCTAAAGATGAATTTTTTTTTTATTAGAGGATGATGAATGCTGCATTTCATAGAATGCTGGTTTGTGAACGTGTGTTTCTGTGTTCTTACTGCTTTCCATCTTACCCGGACATGTGCTCAGACACAACCAATCATCAGCAAAAGTATTTAAATCATCTTCATAATTAACTATCTTTATTTATAAAAAGTGATTTACTTAGGGTTAGAAGATCATCCAAACATTCTATTTTCCCCTCTAATTTTTTTTTGAATTTTGAGTACATTCTCTATGCTCTTGTGGATCAAATTTAAGAAAATACGTTATTTAGAATTACTGAATTTCTAAATTGTTCATGTTTATGATTTCAAATGCAAAAGGCTATACATTTGTGTAACACATCCACACACATATATACACACACATACATGTGCTGTGCATACAGACATGTTCTTATCCCACAAGAAAGCTGAGTCTTCAATCAGTATCTTCTGTAAGTCAAAATAACGCCCCCTCCCCAGGTACCCATCTGAAATTATGGCTTCAAATCCTAAATACTGTGAAAACCTTAATTGCAGGGGCCTTAATGGGAACACCAGCAATGCTGGGAAACTGTCCACTGAACGCTGCCTCTCCAGAGAGACGTGCTGACTCCGCACCTGCCTCAGTAAGTGAAAGCAGACCTGTGCTTCATTCCATCCCTTCCACCTCAAAACTGCTTAGAGTCCTCACTCTTCTCATTTTGATATATCTCTCCTATGAGGGACAAGTACATACATGAGATAATAAAATGTGTTAAAATAGTCTGCTTGGCAGTGTTTTTGCTGACGTATTAATTCATTTCCTTTCACATGCTATCTCACCATCATGTCTAAGCAGATTTTATGAGAGGGCTCACTGAAGTGAAAATCAAACCAATGAATCGTTTAATATGAACTAATGAAAGCCAGATATAAAAGGCTTTAGTAACTGTTTTGGAGCTTTAATTGTCAAGTGGGTGTAAATTCTGAGCATTACTAAGGAAAGGAAAGACTGGAATGAAGGAATTGGGATCACTTTGTGATAACTGGTTTAATTAAATAGTCATGTAAACAGTGATGTCCTGGACAAAGCCACTGAAACAGGCAGGGGAAATGTCTTCTCCAAGGTAGGAGAGGCACTTTAAAAGAAAAAAGAGTACACTGTTATCTTTACTTTTCCTTGCCACAGTTTGAGAAAAAATCATTATTAGCGTGTCATAGCCATTTATACAAAGCTCACTTTGCTCAGAGAAATCCATAAGAATATTTATAACTTTTTGAAATAAAAACTAGCAAAATACTTCAAAACTCCTGTTATTTGTTTATGGTGTTGATGTGATAAATTTGTGGCTCGCCCTGTGATTAACTATTACAATGTACAAAGAAGCCCTATAAAGAAGACAGCTATAAATCCAGCGCATAGGCTGTTCCTGGATGTTAAAAAGTGTTTTATTGCACTAAAATAGGCATTGTCTATAATAATTGATCCATAAGAAGCGGACCGGTGAAAGCTAAAAAAAAATAGAGTGAAAGATTATCAGGGAATAGAATACTGGCAGGGTGCCAAAGTATCATCCGACAGATGATTTACTAAACACAAAGAAAAAGTTACAACTTCATGAGGAAGATTTATCTATAGATCAGAGCCTTAAATAAGTAATCAAATTCAGCTTAATCACTGATAATCCTTCTTCATATGGTGCAGTAAGGAGTACAGAAAATCACTCATGTAACATTTGTGCCAAAATGCTTAAACTGAATTTAATCGTGAGGAAGTAAGCAGAGAAATCCAGAACGTAGAGCACTCTACAAACAACTGGCCTAGATGCTAAACCAAACCCCCAAACTCAACAAACCCCACAATGTCATAAAAACCCAAACAAAAGAAGAATTCCAAAATATAGATGGAGAAGGCATTGTTATAATTTAAAAAAGACAGAACACCAAAGACAATGATTGATTCTTGGATAGGAAAGACAGTAAAAAGATTATAAAATACTTCTTTGAAGAAAATTAAAATGTATAGAGTATTTTGGATAGTATTGCATTAATAGCGACTTTCTTGGTATGAAAACGTATTGTGGTAATGTAGGTCATGGTCTTATTCTTAGGATAGGTACGCTGAAGTAGGGCTTAAGTGTTAGGGTGTCTGAAACTTTCTGTCAAATGGTTTATCACCAAAAAAAAAAAAAAGAGAGAGAGAGAGAGATAAAGCAAATGTGGCCAAATGTTTACGGTTTATAACTGAATAGTGTATGCGTTCATTTACTAATATTGTAACTTTTCTGTAGATTCAACATCTTTGAAATAATAAAGTGTGAAGATTGGCATTGTATGTGGCTTTTTAGTTAGAGATAGGTCTACTTGGGGCCTGCTGAGTTGGGACACACTTTAGTTGAAGAATTTATGTCCCCTTATCACCCTGCATTATTAAATTCTGGTTTTTGAAGTTATATACAGGTGAGTTAGATAATTCAAAGTGATAATTATTTTCTGAGAAATCACAGCCCAAATTTCTTATGAAATAAAAGAATCAATAACATCAATTGTTTTTGCTCGATATCACAACTAGGAATTATATTTAGCTTTCGTAAATTACACAGATGAAAAAATTTCAGAGATTAGTCAATGTATCCCTGTAATTTAGATCAAGAGAATTTTATCTTTCCGCGTCTTAGAGAATACTGAAATAAAAAAATCTCATTCTTTTTTTTCTTCAAGATTGGCACCTGAGCTAACATCTGTTGACAATCTCCTCTTTTCCTTTTCTTTTCCTTTCTTTTTTTCTTCTTCTTCTCCCCAAAGCCCTCCAGTACATGGTGGTATATTCTAGTTGTAGGTCCCTCTGGTTGTGCTATGTGGGACGCCGGCTCAGCATGGCTTGATGAGCAGTGCCATGTCCACGCCCAGGATCTGAACTGGCAAAACCTAGGACTGCCAAAGTGGAGCGTGCGAACTTAATCACTTGGGCATGAGGTCAGCCCCCAAAACCTCATTCTTGAAAAGACATATTCACATGCATTTTCTTCTATAAACATTGCAGCAGCTTTGGAAAAGGAAGAATTCAGTCATTCAGTTATTTTATTCACATCGTTTATTTGACTCATTCTGTTTAATAATTTGATTTCCCTTATTGTTGCAAACAGATACACTTAGATGTTTGTCAAAAATCATGCATAAAAATGGTGTTAAGAGCATATAATCCCTTTTTTTTTAATAACAAGTCTTTTCATTGTAACCGCTGAGAACATTTTCCAATTTTTGTGCTTACATTCCCAATGTATGAAACAGTTAGTACTTCTGCTCATGGAATTGAAAGTATCCATCAAACTGTTTCTCAAAATAGTAAAGCGCCTAAGTGTGGATGTGGCTTTTAATACACGCTTGATGACATGAACTTTATGCTTTGTTATCCTGGCTCTTTATCATATGTGACCTGGGAGAATCCCAGGAATGCAAGGATGATGTAACATCAGCAAATAGATTAATACTACATATTTTAATCAGTAGACCACATACATTAAAATCGGTCTTCCAAGAGACCCTGAAAAGACATTTGATAACATTCAAACAATTCCTCTTAAGAAAACCAATCTATTCTATCAAAGAATAAATCCAGGAACAGGATTTTAAACTAACATAGTAAAAACAATTTGCTTCAAATAAACAGCTAACATCATTTTTAACAGTGGAATTTTATAGGCATTCTCAATAAAATCAGAGATATTTAATGATTAACAGTAATATAATTATTTTTTAGCCTTTTTTGGCTGTAGGTTTGGTAGGATGCAATTAGACTTGAAATAGAAATGAGAGAGACAATTTTGGAAATAAGGAGAAAAAACCATCATTATTTACAGAGTATATTAAAATACACTTATAAAACAAAGTTGACCTTATTGAATAAAATGGACACAAAAGGAAAATTCAGTAAAGCATTTGGATCAAGTAAAATAAATAATAACTTTCTTGCTAAAAAGCATCAACCAGTAAGAAAATAGTACCCAAAATTACAACAGTGAGAATCAAATTTAACAGCAAATGTCTAGGATGTAGATGAAAAAATTTATAAACTTTTTTTGATAAATGAATGAAGATTTGAAAAAACACAAAGATTTCAAGTGGGTTCAACAATTGCCTTCCCTTCAGAGCTCTGAACTAAGGGAGTAATAACCTAAAAGTGTCAGTATATTTAAAAACAAAATATCACCTTTTAACTGATAAAGCTTAGGTTGGCTTTGCATGACAGCCAAAATGACTAGATTTGAAACTGCTTGTCCCCTGTAGAAAGATTGAGTGTCAAGTGCAGACCTACCAATTCAGGTCATTATTTCTCAGCAGCAACCTAGGTTGGGAGGTATTATGGACTGAAAGCTTATGTCCCTCCCAAATTCCTGTGTTGAAGCTTTAACCCCTAGTATGGCTGTATTTGGACATAGGTCCTCTAGGGAAGTAATTAAAGTTAAATGAGATCCTAAGGATGGGGCCCTGATCTATGTGATTAGTGTCCTTATAAGAGGAAATTCTAGAGACCAAGAGCCATGCTCCACCCCACCCCTGCCCTCATGCACAAAGAAGAGGTCATGTGACATTGTTATGCCACTTACAAGTCAAGAGAGGCCTCAGAATGAAACCCACCTTGCCAGCATCTTGTTATTAGACTTCCCAGCCTCCAGAACTGTGACAGACAAATTTCTGTTGTTTAAGCTACCCAGTCCATGGTATTTTGTTATGGGGCCCCAGTGGACTAATACAGGAGAAGAGGAGAGAAAGACCAAAGCCTGCTGTCTGGATCTTTGATAAACTGCCTTTATCAACTTGAGAATTATGGGCCAAGGACAGTCACCCACCAACCATGCTCTTAGCAAAGGTTAATCCTCCCACTTACGTGTTAAATACCGTCTTCTCACCGCCTCTAGGATGTCTCTCTCTAGCATCATCAATTAACCCCTTTCTACTGTACCTTTACCATCAGTGTTTGTTCAGAATCTGACCATCCTCCACCTCCTCCACTGCTAGTATCCTGGTCCATGCACAGCCATCTCTCACCTGGCATATTGTTATTGCTTCCTAACGGGGTTCCTTCATCCCTCACCTGGCATATTGCTATTGCTTCCTAACGGGGTTCCCTTCCTCCCTATTGCACTTTTGAATCCATTCCCACCGTAGTGGTTCTGTTAGAACTAAGTCAGATCATGTTGCTGATTTATGTAAAACCCTCCAATGCCTTTCTGTCTATTTCTTACGGTGGAAGTTAAAGTTCTTACCATGGCCCCGAGGGCAGATCATCTGAGCCCCTGTTAGCTCTCTGACCTGATCTCCTTTCTCACTCTTTTTGTCATTCTGGCCCATCTTGTCGCTTTTTGAACATACCAGGAATGTTTTGGACTTTTGCATTTCTTGTTTTCTCTGCCTGGAACATTCTTCTCCAAGGTATCCCCATAGCGCATCCTCTCACATTTTTTTCTGGCCATTATTCAAATATCAGTTTTCTTCCTGAGATCTCTTTTGGCTGCTCTTATGGGTTGGATGGTGTCCTCCTGGAAAAAAAGAAAAGTATGTTGAATCCTAATCCCCAGGTCCTCAGAATGTGGCCTGATTTGGAAATAGGGTCATTGTATATGTAATTAGGTCAGCTGAGGTCACACTGGAGTAGGATGGGTCCTTAATCTAATATGACTGGTGTCTTTATAAGGAGACAACCATGTGAACCTAGAGACACACAGAGAACACCATGTGACAATGAAGGCAGAGACTGGAGTGATGCTGCGGCAAGCTAAGGATGGCCCTCAAACCACCAGAAGCTAGGAAGAGGCAAGGAAGTGTTCCCTTACAGCTTTCAGAGGGAATGTGGCCCTGCTGACACGTTGATTCCAGACTTTGAGCCTCCAGAACTGTGGGACAATCACTTCCTGTTTTTAAGCTATCTGGTTTATGGTAGGTACTCTGGTACTGCAGGGCTGGGAAACACACACAGCTGCTCCAGCGGAAATCAGAATGCCTGGGATTTCCTGTTCTCTTAACCTGCTTTATTCTTTGCCTTAGCACTTGACATCATCTAAACTACGATATTATATTTATTTTGTATATTTTTTGCTTTATTACCCCCAAACTGTACCCCAAATACCAGCGACCTGAGGCTAGGACTGTTTTCTGTTCTCTTTGTTACTCTCTCCTCAGCACTTGAAACAGTTCTTGATCCTCAGACATATCTCTTGACTGAGGCAATGAAGATGTGAATGAACGAGGGAATCGGCTGGGAAATTTGCTCCATCTCCGTGGGGAAGAGTAAGTGGTGTTTCAAAATGACGTGAGTGTTTTGGAAAATTGCTCCACTTACAGTATAAAATACTGTCGGTGGAAAGAAGCAGTCCTTCTTATAAAATATTACACAGCAATTAAATGTAATTTTTGAAGAGTTTAACTGACATGAGAAATTCTTACTGTTTTATGAAAAAGGTGATTTATAAAATAGTTTCTACAATATCATCATAGCCATTAAAAAGACACTTCTGGGTAAAGAATAGACTAGAGGAAATATCCTAAATTTCTAACGATGATATTTTTACTTGATGACACTGTATATGTTTATTTTGTCTTTATTATTCTGAAATTTCTGTACATTATGAAATTTATGTAATTATAATCATTTAAAAAAAAAATTTTATTTATCTCAGTTAGTGTCATGGCTGCCCTTGACTTTGCATAATATCAAGAAAGAACCCAGGAGTGAAGCTGTGAAAATTCCATGAAGAACCTTCAAAACCATATCACAGAACTAAGCCACTAGAGTTGCCACTGCTTCTGTCACATTCAGTAGGTTTAGAAATAGAAGCTTCCACAGACCTGTCTGCTCTGAGTCTTGCTACCCTCATGCCTCCATTCCTTCAGCCAGAAGCTGCTGAAATTAGAAGCTCCTAACTGAATCAGGGAACCACAACTAGTTTAAGAACCGCAACCATCTAACCACAATCCACACCAACAAAACAGATGTGTTATATCCTGCCTCTACCCCGTGTTAATTTGAATTACAGTCTCATGAATGTGATCCAACCGGCAATATCTAAATTATATCCAGATTCCTAACTGCAAGAGAAACTGGGAATATTGTTTTAAACTCTACTTCCTCTGTGTATTAGGAGCTATTGAAATGCATGGTGATTGCCCATTAGATGAAAAATAATTTCTCACAATGGGAAGAGTATTTATTCTATTCCCAATTTTAACATATATTCAGGGGTAATGGGATATGAAACGTGTGGGGAATGGTGAAATAGAAAATAAGACTTGGTTGAGAATTACCCTCAAGAATTAAAGAAACTTTCTTCAGCTCTTTGGTTCATGGTAAGTGAAGAATGTCTTCCCCTGAGTCAAGATTGTGAAAGAGATCCAAATTGCTTCCAGAGAATACACAGGAAAAGAATTTAATGAAATTAAAGAACAAGCTCTTGTTGGCTGCTTTCATTGGTTATGGCCAATTTTTCAAACTTTTAGTTTTGCTTTATGTAAAATTTTCCTTTCCTGTCATGGAGATGGAATTAAGCAACTCGCTTAAAAACATATACATCTGGGGGGCTGGCCTTGTGGCCCAGCCGTTAAGCTTGCACATTCTGCTTCAGTGGCCCGGGGCTCACTGGTTCGCATCCCAGGTGCAGACCTAGCACCGCTTATCAAGCCATGCTGTGGCAGGTGTCCACATATAGAGGAAGATGAGCACGAAGATTAGCTCAGAGCCAGTCTTCTTCAGCAAAAAAGAGGAGGATTGGTGGCAGACATTAGCTCAGGGTTAATCTTCCTCAAAATAAAAATAAATTAAAAAAATTTTAAAAATGTATGCATTTGGTTGAACAGGGACTTAATTCAATCATTTGATGGATTTCCAAATAAGAGCTTTCTGGTTGTGATACAAAGGGAGTGAAGCCATTAGATTAACAGGAATTAAGCCTATGATAAATTGGTTTAGGCCTGTGTCATAGATGGAGGGGAAAACCAGGAAAGATTGCTGCAGATATGGTAGATTAGCCTTATAATATGCTACCCATAGAAATGTTGAAGAACCAAGGCCAGCCCCATGGCCAGTGCTTTAGTTCGTGTGCTCTGCTTCCGAGGCCAGGGTTTCGCTGGTTCATATCCTGGGTGCAGACATGGTACAGCTTGTCAGGTCACGCTGAGGCAGCATCCCACATGCCACAACCAGAGGCACTGATAACTAGAATATAGAACTTTGTACTGGGGAGGCTTTGGGGAGAAGAAGAAGAAGAAAAAAAGAAGATTGGCAGCAGATATTAGCTCAGGTGCCAATCTTAAAAAAAAATTAGGGGACAGCCCGGTGGTACAGCGGTTAAGTTCACACGTTCAGCTTTGGCGGACCAGGGTTTGCCGGTTCAGATCCTGGGTGCAGATATGGCACCGCTCAGAAGGCCATGCTGTGGCAGGCGTCCCACATATAAAGTAGAGGAAGATGGGCATGGATGTTAGTTCAGGGCCAGTCTTCCTCAGCAAAAAGAGGAGGATTGGCAGAGATGTCAGCTCAGGGCTAATCTTCCTCAAAAAAAAAAAAAGAAAAAAAAAAGAAAAAATGAAATGCTAAAGAAATTTTGTAATTTATGAATAAAGGCATAAAGCGGGAAAACTAAAGTAATTATATTCTGCTGCTTCTACTATCTTACCTCATTTGTTCTCAATATTCTGTCTTGACAATGTAACTGGTCGGGAGACTGACCAAGGATGGGCTACCTTTTTTATGTTCAAAGAAAGTGGAGCACTGGAATTTCATTTCATTCATTTCTGCTTTTGTAATCTTTGTTAGTTGAATGTTGATTAGGTCCCCCAGGCAGGCCATCAGTGTAAAAAATCAGAAAAGTTTGCAACTTATGGAAAATAAATTTGACATTAATATAAAAACCCTCCATGCGTGAGTGAGTGGTGGGTGTGTGATATGAAGGAATTGCCTTTATTTTAGGAAGATGTCCCACAAAATAAGGAATGTCTTAGATTTTATTTTAAAAGCTTTATTGAGACTTAATTCACCATTACAGGAAGTATAATTAAAAGGTTTTTAGTGTATTCACAGAGTTGTGCAATCACCACAATCTAGTTTTAGAACATTTTCAACACCTCAAATGGAAACGCTGAACCCTTTAGCTATCACCAACCAATCTTCCTCTCCCCCTGCGCCAATCTAATTTTTGTCTCTACAAGTTTGCCTATTGTGGGCATTTCATATAAATGCAACCATATGTATGTATGTTTTCAAGGTTCATGGATGCTGTGGCGTTTATTGATACTTCATTCCCTTATGTTGCCAAATAAAATTCCCTTGTATAGACATACCAACTTTGTATGTCTATTCTTTAGTTGATGGATGTTTGGGTTGTTTGACTTTTTGGCTGCTATTAATAATGCTGAACATCGATGCACAAGTTTTTGCATGGACATATGCTTTCGTCTTTCTTGGGAATACACGTATGAGTGGAATTGCAGTGCTGTATAGTAACTCTATGCTTAACATTTTGAGGAACTGCTGGGAAAGTTTCCAAAACAGCTGCACAACTTTGCATTTCTACCGCCAATGAATTTGAAGAATCAAATTTCCCCATATTTTCACCAACACTTGCTATTGTCTGTTTTTAAGGAATTTTTATAGCCTTTCTTGTGGGTGTGAAATGATTTCTCATTGTGGCTTTGATTTGCATTTCCCTAATGGCTAATGGTGTTGAACATCCTTTTCTGTTCTTAACTGGCCATCTTTATATGCTTATACAAGTGTCTATTTAAAATGTGTACATTTTTAATTGGGATATATGACTTTTTATTATTCAGTTATATTATTTCTTTATATTTCTAGATCAGAGTCCTTATCGGCCACATAATTTGCAAATGTTTTCTCTCAGTCTGTGGGCCACCTTTTCACTTTCTTGATGGTGTTCTTAGAAGCCCCAAAGTTTTAATTGTAATAGAGTCTGGTTTACCTAATTTTTGTTTTGGTGCTTATTCTTTTGGTATCATACCTAAGAAGACTTTGCCTTGCACAACATAACAAAGATTTATTCCTAGTTTTCCAGACTCAATTTTTTTACCACCTACATTTAGGCATGTGATCCATTGTGAGTTGATTGTCGTGTATGATGTGAGGAAGGAGTTAATCACCATTCTTTTGCATGTAGATATCTTTTGCATGTAGATATCCTTTGCATGAAAAGACTATTCACGCCACATTGAATTGTCACCCCTGTCAAAAATCAATTGACCGTAAATGTGAAGATTCATTTCTGGACTTGCAATTCTATTCCATTGATTTGTATGTTTACCCCATGCCAGTTCCTCATTGTCTTGATTACTGTGGCTTCGTAGTAAGTTTTGAAATCAGAAAGTATGAGCTCATCAACTTTTCCTTCTTTTTCACGTTTGTTTTGGCTAATATAGATGCCCTTGTTTCCACATGATTTTTAGGATTATTTTTTCAGTTTCTGCAAAAGATCTAAGTGGGGCTTTGATAGATATTGTGTTGAGTCTGCAGATCAGTTTAGGAAGTATTTCCATCTTAACAATATTAAGCCACTCAATTTATAAACATGAGATGACTTCCCATTTATTTGCATGTCTAATTTCTTTCATCAGTGATTTGTTTTCAGTGTCCAACTTCTTTTGTTAAATTTATTCCTAAGCATTTTATTATTTTTGATGCTATGGTAAATGGAATTGTTTTTAAATATCATTTTGGATTACTCATTAATAGCGTATAGAAATACAAATGATTATTGTATATTGATCTTGTTCCCTGCAAACTTGTTGAACTTACTAGTTTTAATAGTTTCTTAAGTGGGTTCCTTAAGATTTTCCATACATAGAAGAACATACCAACTGCAAATAGATGTAATTTTACTTCTTCCTTCCAATCCAGATGCCTCCCCGCCACCCCTCCTTTTTCTTGCTTAGTTGCTCTAGCTAGAATCTCCAGTACAATCTCCAGTACAAGTGGTGAGACTGGGCATGCTTGTCATGTTCCTGACCTTATGGGAAAAGCATTGTCTTTTTTCTTTTTACTCAGGAAGATTTCCCCTGAGCTAACATCAGCTGCCAATCTTCCTCTTTTTGTACGCGAGCCACTGACAGATGAGTGGTATAGGTTTGTACCTGGGAACTGAACTCAGGCCACAGAAGTAGAGTGAGCTGAACTTCACTAGGCCACCAGGGCTGGCCTAAAAACAGTCTTTCATTTAATGCTGTGTGATGTTAGCTGTAGATTTTAATAGTAAAAAATGAGGGAGTTTCCTTCTATCCTCATTTGCTGAGTGTTTTAATCATGATATCATGAAAGCGTGTTAGATTTTGTCAAATAACTTTTCTGCATCTGTGGAGATAATAAAGTGGGTTTTGTCTTTTATTCTTTTCTTACAGTGTACTACATTTGTTGGGTTTTGTATGCTGAAACAATCTTGCATTTCTGGGATAAATCCCACTCGGTTGTGGTGTATAATGCTTCTTATATGTTGTTGGGTTTGATTTGCTAGTATTTTGTTGAGAATTTTTATGTTATATTTATCAAGAATATTGATTTGTAGCCTTCTTTGTTGTGTGATGTCTCTGCCAGGTTTTGAATCAGGGTTCTAATGACCTCATGGAATTTGTTGGAAAGTGTTCCTGCCTCTTCTGTTTTTTGGAAAAGTTTGTAAAGGATTGATGTTCATTCTTTACGTGGTTGGTACAATTCACCAATGAGGCCATGGTCTGGGACTGGGCTCTTCTTTGTAGGAATTTTAAAATTACTTATTCAATCTCCTTACTTGTTATTGTTAAATTCATGAATTTGTTTATTTCTTCCAAGTAATTTGTTGGCATCCAGTCCTTCATTGCACTCCCTCATGATCCCATTTATTTCTGTAATCTCAGTAGTGATGTCCCCCTTTTCATCCTGATTTTAGTAATTTGAGCCTTTTCTGTTTTGCTCTTGGTTGGTCTAGTGAAAAGCTTATCATTAAAAAATGTTTTTCTTTGAAGAAGTTTCTTTGGTTTCCTTGGTATTCTCTACCGTTTTCACTCTTCTCTATGGAATTAATTTTTGCTATAATCGTTATTATACCTTCCTTCTGTTTGCTCTAGGTTTCGTTTGCTGTTCTTTTTCCGTTGTCTTAAGGTGAAAGGTTAGGTTATTGATTTTAGAGCTTTTTTTTTTAAAAAAATAGGCTTTGACAGCTATGAATTTCCCTCTAAGCTCTGATAGCTACATCCCCAAAATTTTGTTTTATGTGTTATTTTTCTTCGTTCCAAAGTATTTTCTAATTTACCATGTAAGTTCTTTTACCCATTTATTATTTAGGAATGTTTCAGTTTCCATTTATTTGAATTTTCCAAATTTAATTGATTTATTGATTTCTAAATTCATTTCATTGTGGTTGGAGATCATACATTTATGAGTTTAATATCTGTAACCCTACTGAGTTTTGTTTTATGGCCTGGCATATGGTCTCTGTTGAAGAATGTTCTTTGTGCACTTGCGAAGAAGGAATACTCTGCTGTTGTGGGATCCTATAGATGTCTGGTAGTCATCTGTTTTAGTCTGTGTAAGTCTGTTTGTTACTCTTCTATATAGTTTTTATATCCATTATTGACTATAGGGGACTGAAATCCCCAACTATTATTGTTGAATTTTCTATTTCTACCTTCAATTTTGTCATTTTTTCCTTTATATGTTTTGGGGCTCTGTTGTTAGATGCACATATATTTATAATTGCTATATCTTCCTGATAGATTGGCCCTTTTATCCTTATAAAATGTCCTTTATCTCTAATAACTTATTTTGTCTTGCAGTTTATTTTGTCTGAAATTAGTGTGACCGCTTGAACATTCTTATGATTGTTGTTTTCATGATACAATTTTTTAATCTTTTGTTTCCAGCCTATTTGTAACTTTGAATCTAAAGTATGTTTCCTATACAGTGTATAGTTGGATACTGATTATTTTTAAATTTTCTGATGATCTCTTTCTGTTGATTGGATTAATTCACTCACATTTATTGTTATCATTGATACAATTGAATTTATGTTTACCACTTTCCTCTTTTCCTGTATGTCTTGTGTGCTTTTTATTTCTCTGTTCCTACTTTCCTGCTTTGTTTTGCATTAAATATTTTGTAGTATAGTATTTTAATTCCTTTAATGATTTCTCGTTATCTGCACTACTTTGAGTAATTTTCTTAGTGGTTGCTTTGAGGCTTACCACATGCATCTTAACTTCTCAGAATTCACTTTAGGTTTATGCTAACTTAATCCAGTGAGATATAGAAATGTTACTCTCATACAGCTCGATTTCCTCTTCTTCCTTTTTTGGTTGTTAATTGTTAAACGTATATTTGTATATGTTAAAATCCCAAAACGCATTGATCTAATTATTTATTTATATAATTGCATGTCTTTTAAAGAAGCTGATAGAAGAAAGGAGAGCAAGGTTTTTTTATTTAAAGCAATCTTTAAAGCAATATTTAAAGATTTTGTTGCATTTACCTTGCTATTTATCATTTTTGGTTCTCTTCATTTTCCTGTGGATTCAACTGACCATCTAGTGTCATTTGCTTATTTCAGTAAAGTTTGTCCCTACTCATGTTTTTGTGCTGCTATTGTCAAATCTATTTTTTCCTATTTGTTATATGTCCCACAATACATATTGCTTTATACAACAATTACTTTTTAAATCAGTTAAGAGAAGCAAGGAGAATATGCACTTATATCATCTTTTATAATTACATAGTTACCTTTACTAACACATTTCACTTTTTCCTACAGATTTGCATTACTGTCTGGAATTGCTTGCTTTCAGCCTGCAGTATACTTTTAGTTTTTCTTTTAAGGCAAGTCTATTAGCAACACATTTTCTCCATTTTTGTTTATCTGAGAAAGCCTTTATTTTGTTTTCTGCTTTGAAAGATAGTTCTCTAGATATAAGATATTTTACTCAGAGATTTTTTTTCCCTCAGCACTTTGAATATGTCTTCCTATTGCCTTGTGACATCCATTGTGTCTGATGACGTCAGTTATTGATACTATTGGATTTCTTTTAGAGGTAATGAATCATTTTTCTCTTGGTGCTTTTAAGATTTTCTCTTTGTCTTTGGCCTTCAACAATTTTACTATAATGTGTCTGAGTATAGATAAGTTTATGTTTATCTTACTTGGGATTCATTGAACTTTTTGGATGTGTGGATTATTTTTCATGAAATTTAGGAAATTTGTAGCAATTATTTCTTTACATATTTTTCTTCTCCTTTCTCTTTCTCCTCTCCTCCTGTTACTCTCATTATGCATATGTGAGTGCACTCAATGGTGTCCCACAATTTTTTGAAATTCTGTTCTTTTTTTCCTTAATTTCTTATCCTCTCAGTTCTTCAGATTGCATAATTTCCATTGATCTATCTTCAAGTTCACTGATTTTTCTTTCACCAGCTCGAATCTACTTTTGAATACCAACAATGAATTTTTCATTTCTGTTATTGTCCTTAAATTCCAGAATTTCCATTCGTTTCTTTTTTTAAAATAATTTCTTTCTTTTTATTGATATTCTCAATTGTATAAGACATTGTGCTCATACCTTCCATTACTTCTTTAAACATGGATTCCTTTAGTTTTTTAACATATTTACGAATAGCTGCTTTGAAGTCTTTGCCTGTTAAGTCCACTAATGAGCCCCTTCAGAAGTAGTATCTATTGCTTGCTTTTTCCCCTTTGTAAGGGTCATACTTTCCTGTCCTTTACGTATCTTGTAATTTTTTTTTTTGAAAATGCGTTTTTAGATTCTATATTGTAGCAACTCTGGATAATTATCACTCTCTTCTTTCAGAGACTTGTTTTTGCTGTTCGTTTTCTTTTTGTTTGTTAGTGACTTGGTTGGACTGTCTTTGTGAGGTCTGTTTCCCCTACAGTGTGCAACCTCTTATGTCACCCCTCAGAAGGCATAGTATTGAGCATGTGCCCAATCTCTTTGGGATGCCAGTGGTTTGCAAGACTCCCTTTGACTGTCTCTTTTCCTGAGCTCTCTGTTGAGCTGTGTGCCTCTGTTGGCATCACACCCGGCTGTTAGCCTCCACTAATTGACTGATGATGATGACAATGGCAGTTGCTGACTGAATGCCCATTCTCCTTAATCATAGACCAGGACCCATAGTGACTTCCAGTTGTTCTCTCGTGCTAGGAGAAATAGGGAAGCTTTTATTTATGAGCCTTTATTTCATGGCATATTTATTGATTTTTAAAGCTTATTGGCTGCTCTTTTGAAAGTTTAGGCTTCAATGATGGGAGAACTTCCACATAAATTGAGGCATTTTTTCTCTCCAGTATAGAAAGCTTTAAGGTATACACATTAGAAACTCTGCTAGCTTTACCTTGTCTTTTGCAGAACACATTTTAGTCATAGAAGTGCAACTGAGAACAGCTGAGGAAACGTCATCTTAGCTCTAAGTTACCATAAGGACCACTGGATCCGCTAGAGAGGTACTCTCTGGAGAAAACCTTTCTGTTTCACCTGTACTAAGTACTTAGTGTTTTTATGGTATACTGTGAATTCATTGAAGATTAATTTAAAGCAATGATTGCAATGCACCCAATCTCTTTCTCTGTATGACAGTGTTTGAACTTTGTCTTTTTTTCCCCCCGAGAATGTTTTATTGCCCTATATAATTACTATGTTTTTTGCTGAAACTTTTGTATTATAGGTAGAAAATAGTACATTAGATGTTTTAAGTCCTTCTGCTTAGATCTTATAGAGGATAAGCCCTAACCATATGGCATATTCCATGCATTTTAATGTGATCCTCAGGGTACACACAGTTATTTTATTCTGACATACACCTTCTGTTTGTTTGTTTCTTTTTTACTCTTATTATATTAACAGTCTTGAAAGTACTCTTGCTCTTTGCTGAGCATTAAATTAGCTAGTTTGAATGTGGTAGTAGGAGTTTTTGCTAAAAAAAAGTAGCCGTTTCCTCCAATACATTTTACTTATCAGAAAAATGTTTACTTTTCTAGGAAGAAAATATATTCCATAAGAGATTACCAAATTACTGAAATTTTGTTTCTATCTCTCCATAGTAAGTAGCCTGAAGTACATCAGCATATTCCCTGGAGAAAGCATGCTTAGGGAACTCTCTCTGTCAAATTACCATTGTGAGTTTTGTTAAACATAACAAAGACCTGGGAGGTCTTTTAGTGAGATTTTCCTCTTTTTCCCACAAAAGGCTTTTTCCTGCTTAGGTACAAACACACACAACAGTAAAAACATATTGAATACTTCTCTATCCTAGTGGCAATGAAAATATAAAAGAATCATTATGATAAATTAAATAGTAAACAGAAGACACATGTTTATTTTCAGAAAAAACTCATGTACTGGATGAATAAGAACCAATATAATAAATCATTTCCTCAGAGGGATCTCTTCCTGTTACAATAAATGCTTCCACAGTCTGTCCATTTGCCCAAGTTAGAATTCCAAAAGTCATCTTCAGTTTTTCCCTTATGTCCACACGTATTGAATCAGTCATTAAAGTCAGTCAATACTATACTTTTAACTCTCTAAGATCTATGTCTTCCTTCTCTACCGTCACTGCTTTGGTTCAGGCCATTACTGTCTCTCACCTAGCTTATCATGACGATTGTCCCTTCTTGTTCTTCCTGCTTCCAGACTTCTCCACATGAATCATTTACCAGAGAGATATTCATAAAACATCAATATCACTTTCTGGCCTCAAAGCAGTCCACGGCTCCCTGTCATCTTCATGATTAACACACAATTTCTTAGCATAGTGAGCAAGACCCTTCATGACCCAGTCTCTACCTCTTCCTCCAGTTTCATCATAGGCCCCTTCTCCACTCTCTATATATTATTCTTCAGTCTACAAATCATTTCCGGCTGTTTAATTCTGCCATGTTTTCTTTTCTTCTCTTCCCATCCTTTCCTACCTCCTTTCCTACCTCCCATCCTCCCTCTCTCTGTGTCTGTCTCTCTCTTTCTTTCCCCCTTTGTGAAAATTATATCTTCTCTGCCAATAATGGCCCTTGTTCTCAATCTTCACCTCCCTAATATATTGAAAAATACCATGCATAATTAAACATTTATTGTCCCCCAACTATATTTCAGGTATTGAATTAGAACTCGTGATGATAACATTTACAAAACATAATCCTAGCCCTGAAGTTCAGAGTCATGTGTTTGAGACAGACAAAGAAACCAACAACAATGTGATAGAGTCATAAAGCCTTCAAAAATGATAAACTCACAGACGGATATGGTAATTTAGAAGAGTGTCTCATGGCTTTTGAGAGTGAAATTAGTGTTTTGGAAATACTTTGGGAATAGGGAGTAAAATATTTTAGTGAAAATGAGGTGGGATAGCTGCACGTTAAGAGTCAATTTAGGAACATGGTACTTTTTAGTGTATTTTATCATTAGGAAAAAAGTTAGCTCCTTGAGAAGTAATCACAAGTTTAAATAGTTGTTGAAAAAAATCACAAAAAATTAATATTTTATATTATGTGATTAATAATTAATAATTACATAATATAATAATCTTTAACATAAAGCCCATATAAATAAAACATGCACACACAAATGTGGAAAATGTTGTTGGAATAAAAGCAAGAAATAATTATGGAGCTTGTGTTCATAGCTGCAGAACTCTGATGGGCTAACCTCAACTACTTAGAAAGTTTTCAAAGTTCTCCCTCATTTCTTGTGGAATATTAATCATTGGTGTTAGTATTAAGTACTCGTGTGAGTTTCTCGTGTTTGTATTCATTGGTTGTTTTAGTGAAAATTTGGAGAGATTGTAAAGATATGGCAACCAAATGCAACTTGAAACTAGTAGGAGTTGATACTATTGTCTTCATCCTTTTGTTTAATTGTCCCCACGGATCCCTGTGCAATCCCATCACATCGCATTTACCAGGCTATAATATAGTTAGTGTTTTTCTTCTCCACTGGAACTGTGAGCTCATTAGTCTCTCTGTCTTTAGTGTCTGGCCCAGAGACTGGCATTTACAAGATATCTCAAGGTATTTTTCATTAATGAGTGAAATTCCTAGTTTGCCTGAAATAATGTGATGATTTATGGTATGCTTACAAACTTTCTTTTCATTACGAAGAAACAAGAGAATACACACTTAGCCATTTGCTCTGTTTTGTCTATTTCGGATACTAAAGCCCTAAGGGAAAGTGACAGGGACAGGTCAGCATCTTACACACACTAGGCCGCCTATAACTCCCTCTTGTTAAATGATATGCTAGGTATCCATTTAAAAAAGTAAACAAGAAAGTCACTTTTGGCATATCAAATTTTCACTAAAGGTCCAAGTTCCCTTATTGTATCAAATAAAGTTCTATGATAAGTAAACTGTATCTGGTTAAAAGTTGTTAGCCCCTAGGTGCTTCCTCAGCACGTCGGTCTATTTGTGAGGTTTTGGCTATTAGATTGATATTTGATTGTGATGTAGTAGAAATTGTATCATGGAAAGAATTCAATTGCTTTGATGAACTATCTAGCCACATACACACAGGATTTAAAGTACTTTGAAAGATAAGAGACAATGCTTAATATTCACTCTTCTGAGAACCTATAGCTTTTATCATGTTGGTGATACCTGCTACAGAAAGGTAGTTTCATGAGTGTGTCACCTGCTGTGTCTTAAGCATTTGGGAAACATAACCCTGTGGTTGACTAATAGTTGTGTTATAGGTTGAATCATACCCCTCTCCCCCACCCCCCAAAATATAGTGGAATCCAAACACCCAGTACCTCAGAATGTGACCTTTTTGGAATAGGATCTTTCCAGAGGTAGTAGAGTCAATATGAGGTCATTAGGGTGGGTCCTAATCCAATGTAAAAACGCTATTGATATCCTTATAAAAATGGGAAATTTGGACACAGACATTCACACAAGGAGAATGCCATGTGAAGATGAAGAGAGAGGTTGAGGTGATGCATCTACAAGTTAAGGAAGGCCGAAGATTGTCAGCAAACCACCAGAAGCTAGGAGGGAGGCAAGAAACAGATTCTCCCTCACAGCCCTCAGAAGGAACCAACGGAGACCTTGATTTTGGACCTCTGGCCTCCAGAACTGTGAGACAATGAATTTCTGCTGTTTAAGCCACACAGTTTGTGATACTTTGTTACAGCAGCCCTTAGAAACTAATAAAAAAGTATCCCAAATAATGAATGGCATATATCATTTGTTCCCAAAGGGAGTCTGCATTACTTCAGGTCCTCTCAGGAACAGACACCAAGAAAGGATTAAATGTGCAAGGTTTTTTTTAGTAAGAGAAATGCCTGTATGAAAGAAAAGAGGGAGGGAACCAGGTAAGGCTGGGCAGCTGGGTAAGGCTAGGAGAGCCATCAGATCACCATGCGAGTCTGACATGGATGAAAGGAAGGTGAAGATGCTGGAAGGACATATGCTAGATTGCCCTACAGTCTAAGGAAGCTGCAATTTGGCAAAGCCATTGTGGTGTCTTCAAATCAAAGTTAGCTCTCAGCGAGATCTCAGGTTTTCCAGGGAGAAGTTGGCCTTACTATCCCTCTCACACTCATTCACTGACTGTGGGCAGCTGTGGGAGGTGAGAGATTTCCACATGCAGTCTGGGGCGCCTGGTTAATTACACTCTCTGAAGGAGGATGTCTGTGAGGCACATTCTCATGGTCCCCAGGTGACTATGGCTCCAGCAACTGAAGAGCTGATATAGAATTCAATCTTAGAAAGAAAATAAACCTAATGTGAATATCTGTACAAGAATAGAAAAAACTCAGTCATATAGGATATAGGTTAGGGTAGACAAGGCTGTGAAAACAAGTCAACCCTGACACGTCAAGGTTTAACACAGTAGAAGCTTTTGTTGCTTACAAGACAGTTAGTGATAGGAAAGTTGGGAGTGGGGGTGAGGAAGTTGCTCTTCTCCACTCCACACAGACAATGAGAGACACAAGTAATAGGAACTTCCTATCTTTAATATGTGGCTTTCAAGTTTGCCCTGGGGTGGGGTTGTGGTCACCACCCCCGTCAGCTGAAAGAGACAGAATATGGTGAGATATATATGGAGGATTTTTACAGTCAAGGCCTTGAAACGGCACGTTTCTTCCACTCACTTTCCATTGGCTAAAACTCAGTTAGTCACTGGACCTGACCCAATTGCAAAGCAGGCTGGCAAATATACCAGAGCTGCGTGCCCAGGAAAAGAGGAGAATGGATCCTGATGTACATCTCGCCATCTCTACCACACTTGGAAATGATCAAATATCAGAATTTGTGGTGTCACGCAAAAAAATTGCAAAAGATTGACTGAAAGCTCTAAGTTTTTATCCATGTGTTTGGCATTATGCAAATAGAGAAAATAGTCATTAACTAATACTTTTAGGATTAAAGGTACCCACAATATTTGGATATATGTTACTATAACATAAACAAAATAAATAAATTAAGCATATACTAAGGGGATTATTACAGTTCCAGGTTTCATAATTGAATAATTTCCCTCTAGTTTTTACAAACAGAAAAGTGCAATTAAGTATTCTAGAAATAGAATTACAGATGGTGCAAATGAAGATGCATGGAGGTGGATAAACCGACATGTTGAATCAGTCCTAGAAATAAATTCCTGCTCAGTTTTTTTTTTTTGCAGATCTTTAAGAGCATATTTTCAGGCTCATCTTTTTTTGGATTATCTGTTTTCTCAGTGTGTATGCATTCATAGGTTTGTAATAAGAAAGTTATAGCGGACTAAAGGAGTGCGAACTATATTTTTAGTTGCAAAACAGTAAAAAAAATAATTAAAAATAAATGAAGACTAATTATCAGTAATACTAATTTTTGTAGAGAAACAATATTAATCAAATGTGGACAAGTCTCGAAGTTTGCAAGGTGTCTTACTATCTACTTCTCCCTTGTTCCCACCCCATCCTTGCCATACTGTGTACAGTGAGCATTCTGCCACCTGTAGGCACTGCCAACTTCCCCAGAGAGCTCTGAAACCCAGCCTGAAATAAGGCCTAACAGTTATTGGTGTGGCCCATATTGTCAGGTGGAGCTAGATTGGAAGGCCAATTGTACTACTAAGTAGATGTATGACCTTGGGAAATTTGCAAGTTTCTCAAATTCTTTAAACCTCAACTTCTTTATGAGTAAAATGGGAATGACAATCCCTCCTCATAAAGCTGCTGTAAGGAATAAATGAGATGATCTATGCATAGAGGCCACAAACCTGGCACATGGTGACTGTTCAATCATGTTATAAATTATTACTATTATCAACATTATATATGCTATATATGCATATATTATTTGTATATATAATTTTAAACCTTGTACTCCGCTAGCTATTGGCATCCAGAAAACAGTTCTCAGTGTAGGCTGAAATGTTTGAAAATGTAATCGACCACTTAGTGTTGCATCTACGTTATCAAATGCAGCTCCCTAAATAACCCTATAGGAGATTGGCCCTGGGTCTGGTTTTTAGAGGAGGCTTAGATTTCACAGGGGCCTCCTAGGTTTTTCTCCTATGACTCCTGAAAGCCAGCTGATGCCTGCTCCAGCTTCATTTTTGTGAAACAGTTTCTTGGGGCTGGACGGAGTCCACGCACTTCTCCTCCTTGTTTCACCACTGGCTCCAACAGTCAACTCTCCTTCCTCCTGTCAGACCAAAGCTGCCTCTCAGCAAGGGCTGCCAATGGACTGGAGTCACCAAGGCCCCGTTTTTGAAACTGCTCTTTGATTGAAGATGCCACCTTGGGTTACTTGCTCTGCCCTTTTACTGGGTCATTACCCAACGCTGTCTTCCACACGACTTGGTAGCCTTTCACCTTGTCATGAGAGATACAATAATTTAAAAGTAAATTATTTATATCTGTTATAAGTAATCTTATTGCATTATCATTATCATTATTTTTTATGGGGTAATTTTTAAAATTTTCTGTTTAAAAATCTATGTATCGGATTTAGTAATATCTTATCTATAAGATTAAGTCCACAGGATAAATGATGATAAATTCATGCCTTTGTTTACCCCATGTTCTAATGATTACAGTAAACAGTGAGATTAAATTCTATCTTTGACATAATTTTGATGAAAAGTTTGAGTTGGAAAAACAAAAATGACATGCAATTTTCCTTTTTGTTCACTTCCCCCAAATGTGATACACACGTCTTAAAATAAGAATGCATTTGCCCTCTTATGTAGTATATCTAGTTTAATATCAAGCCACCTTAAAATTGCTCACATTTTAATTTGAGGAAAAAGAAATGCTGCCTCATGCAAAAACTTTTCTTTTGGCATCATGTAAGTATTAATTCTTTCATCTGATCATTCACTTTTTTCATTTCTACCATGTACCAGGATATTATATTAGGTGTTGGTTTTTTCAATAAAGAATACAGAAACTATGCACATTTTTAGAGAGCATATACTCTAGCTGTCCATGAGGCTAAAATAACTATCTTTAAGCCAAGCATATGTCTTTGTGAGATCATTCTTCTTTCATTAAGTAATTATTGAGCATCTATCTATGCTATATGCACTATTTCCTAGGTCGTACGAATACGGTGGCCAATAAGCAAATCAATTATTACCACTTTTCAAGCCCATACCAGAAAAAAATCCAATTTTCCCTTGTGTGCAATGGATTTCAGAATACACAGAACTTTCATCATATAGAAATAGGGCATCGAGAGATGGGAGTAGGGTCGAGTTTCCACTAATTCTTTTACTACCCTGCACTGCATGGCTCTTCTCCCTCGCTATCATCACCGTTCTCCTACTTTTTGGGATTTAGTATGAAAATGGCTAAATCAGGTTCTGTTCCCCACTTGGTTTCTCTCTAGCTGCTTTGGTAAAGTGAAGCAGTGAACTCTATGAAGAAAATGCCTGGCTCTTGTTCTCCTGGAAATGCTGTTGTAATAGCACACCAAAAATTTGAATGGCGAGGAAGTCCTATCAATGTCTGGAAAACCTGGATTGTCATTTATGAACATATGAGGTGACAACAACCCTTTGATGCACTTCTTTGTTATTTTTTTTAAGCATTAAGAGGGTTTTATTTATTTTTATTTTTTTAGCTTTCAGATGTACACTGAAATATATTTCAAATTCTGTGTAGTTTACATCATATTTACCACCCAAAAACTAATTATAGTCCATCGCCTCACACGTGAGCCTAATCACCCCTTTTGCCCTCCCCCTCTTCCCCTATGGTAACCACCAATCCAATCTCTGTTGCTATGTGTTTGTTTGTCATTGTTTTTATCTTCTACTTACGAGTGAGATCATACGGTATTTGACTTTCTTCCTCTGACTTATTTCACTCAGCATAATACCCTCAAGGACCATCCATGTTGTCACAAGTGGCTGGATTTCATAATTTCTTATGGCTGAGTAGTATTCATTGTGTATATATACCATATCTTCTTTATCCATTTGTCCTTTGATGGACACCTTGGTTGCTTCCAAATCTTGGCTATTGTGTATAATGCTGCAATGAACATAGTGATGCAAGCATCTTTAAGCCTTTGCGCTTTCAAGTTCTTTGGCTACATACCCAGCAGTGGGATAGCTGGATGATATGGTAGATATATTCTTAATTTTCTGAGGATACTCCAAACTGCTTTCCATAGTGGCTGCACCAGTTTGCACTCCCACCAGCAGTGAACAAGGGTTCCCTTCTCTCCACACCCTCTCCAACATTTGTTGTTTCCTGTCTTGTTAATTATAGCCATTCTGACCGGAGTGAGGTGATACCTCATTGTAGTTTTGAATTGCATTTCCCTGATAGCTAATGATGTTGACCATCTTTTCATATGCCTGTTGGCCATCTGTATATCTTCTTTGGAGAAATCTATGTTCAGATCTTTTGCCCATTTTTTAATTGGGTTGTTGATTTTTTCATTGTTGAGCTGCATTAGTTCTTTGTATATTTTGGATATTAACCCCTTACCTGATATATGGTTTGTAAATATCTCCTCTCAATTGTTAGGTTGTCTTTCGTTTTGTTGATGGTTTCTTTTGCTGTGCAGAATCTTTTTAGTTTGATGTAGTTCCATTTGTTCATTTTTTCTTCTGTTTTCCTTGCCCGATCAGACATGGTACTTGAAAATATGCTGCTCAGACCGATGTCAAAGATGTACTGCCTATGTTTTCTTCTAGAAGTTTCATGGTTTCAGGTATTGCGTTCCAATCTTTAATCCATTTTGAGTTGATTTTTGTGCATGGTGTAAGGTTATGGTCTACTGTCATTCTTTTGCATGTGATTGTCCAGTTTTCCCAACAACATTTATTGAAGAGACTCTCTTTTCTCCATCGTATGCTCTTGGCTCCCTGGTCGAATATTAGCTGTCCATAAATGTGTGGGTTTATTTCTGGGCTCTCGATTCTGTTCCATTGATCTGTGTGTCTGTTTTTGTGTCACTACTATGCTGTTTTGGTTACTATGGCTTTGTAGTATATTTTGAAATCAGGGAGTGTGACACCTCCAGCTTTGTTCTTTTTTCTCAGGAATCCTTTGGCTATTCGTGGTCTTTTGTTGTTCCATATAAATTTTAGGATTCTTTGTTCTATTTCTGTGAAAAATGTTGTTGGAACTTTGATAGGGATTGCATTGAATCTATAGATTGCTTTAGGAAATATGGGCATTTTAACGATGTTAATTCTTCCAATCCAAGTGCATGGAATATCTTTCCATTTCTTTGCGTCTTCTTCGATTTCGTTCAACAATGTTTTATCGTTTTCGGTGTACAGATCTTTCACCTCTTTGGTCAAGTTTATTCCTAGGTATTTTATTCTTTTTGTTGCAAATGTAAATGGGATTGTATTCTTAATTTCTCTTTCTGCTACTTCATTGTTAGGGTATAGAAACGCAACCGATTTTTGTACATTGATTTTGTATCCCGCAACTTAACTGTAATCCTTTATTATTTCTAAAAGTTTTTTAGTGGACTCTTTAGGGTTTTCTAGATATAAAATCATGTCGTCTGCAAAGAGTGACAGTTTCACTTCTTCTTTTCCAATGTGGATCCCTTTTATTTATTTTTTTTTTCTTGCCTGATTGCTCTGGCTATGACTTCCAATACTATGTTAAATAAGAGTGGTGACAGTGGGCATCGTTGTATGGTTCCTGTTCTTAGAGGGATAGCTTTCCGTTTTTCTCCATTGAGAATGATATTTGCTATGGGTTTGTCATATATGGCCCTTATTATGTTGAGGTATTTTCCTTCTATACTCATTTTATTTAAAGTTTTTATCATAAATGGATGCTCTATCTTGTCAAATGCTTTCTCTGCATCTATTGAGATGATCATGTGATTTTTATTCTTCATTTTGTTAATATGGTGTATCATGTTGATAGATTTGCGGATGTTGAACCATCCCTGCATCCCTGGAATGAAACCCACTTGATCATGATGTATGATCTTTTAAATGTATTGTTGTATTCGATTTGCTAGTATTTTGTTGAGGATTTTTGCATCGATGTTCATCAGTGATATTGGCCTGTCATTTTGTTTTTTTTGTGTTGTCCTTGTCTGGTTTTGGTATCAGGATAATGTTGGCTTCGTAGAAGGAGTTAGGAAGCCTCCCCTCCTCTTCAATTTTTTGGAAGAGTTTGAGAAGGATAAGTATTAAGTCTACTTTGAATGTTTGGTAGAATTCACCAGGGAAGCCATCTGGTCCTGGACTCTTTATTTTTGGGGAGGTTTTTGATTGCTGTTTCGATCTCCTTATGGGTGATTGGTTTACACAAATTCTCTACTTCTTCTTGGTCCAGTTTTAGAAGGTTGTATGTTTCTAAGAATTTATCCATTTCTTCTAGATTATCCAATTTGTTGGCGTATATCTTTTCATAGTATTCTCTTATTATCTTTGTATTTCTGAGGAGTCCATTGTAATCTCTCCTCTTTCATTTCTGATTTTATTTATTTGAGCCCTCTCTCTTTTTTTCTTGGTGAGTCTAGCTAAGGGTTTGTCAATTTTGTTTATCTTTTCAAAGAACCAGCTGTTGGTTTAATTATTTTTTTCTAGTGTTTTTTTAGTCTCTATTTCATTTACTTCTGCTCTGATTTTTAATATTTCCTTCCTTCTGCTGATTATGGGCTTTGTTTGTTCTTCTTTTTCCAGTACCTTTAGATTATTTGGGATTTTTCTTCTTTGTTGAGGTAGGCCTGAATTGCTATAAACTTCCCTCTTAAAACCGCTTTTGCTGTATCCCATAGATTTTGTTATGTCATATTTTCATTTTCATTTGTCTCCAGGAATTTTTTGATTTCTCCTTTGATTTCTTCATTGACCCAATCGTTGTTGCGTAGCATTTTGTTTAATCTCCACATTTTTGCGGCTTTTCTGGTTTTCTTCCTGTAGTTGATTTCTAGTTTCATACCTTTGTGGTCAGAAAAGATACATGGTATTATTTCGATCTTCTTAAATTTATTGAGACTTGTTTTGTGGCCTAACATGTGATCAATCCTGGAGAATGTTCCACATGCATTTGAAAAGAATGTGTATTCTGTGGGTTTTGCATGGAATGTTCTATACATATCTAGTAAGTCCATCTGTTCTAATGTGTCCTTTAAGGCCAGTGTTTCCTTATTGATCTTCTGTTTGGATGACCTATCCATTGGTGTAAGTGGAGTGTCAAAGTCCCTGACTATTATTGTGTTACTGTCTATTTCTCCTTTTATGTCTGTTAATAATTGCTTTATAGATTTAGGTGCTCATATGTTGGGTGCATAGATATTCACAAGTGTTATATTTTCTTGTTGGATTGTTCCCTTTATCATTATGTAGTGTCCGTCTTTGTCTCTTGCTACAGTTTTTGTTTTAAAATCTATTTTGTCTGATACAAGTATTGCTACCCCCACTTTCTTTTCTTTGCCATTTGCATGGAATATCTTTTTCCATCTTTTCACTTTCAGTTTGTGAGTGTCTTTAGGTCTGAAGTGTGTCTCTTATATGTAGCATATACATGGGTCTTGTTTTTTATCCAGTTGGCCACTCTATAGCATTTGATGGGAGCATTTAGTCCATTGGCCTTTAAAGTAGCTAATGATAGGTATGTATTTATTGCCATTTTGTTACTTTTTTTTTCTGGGTGTTTTAGTAGTTCTTCTCTGTTCCTTTCTTTTTCTCTTGCTCTCTTCCATTGTGGTTGATGGCTATCTTTAGTAATATGTTTGATTCCTTTTGTCTTAGTTTTTTGATTACTTATTATAGGTCTCTGATTTGTGATTACCATGAGGATCCTATTTAATATTCTATGTATATGACAGTCTATATCTAATTGACAGACTCTGTAGCTTGACCTGTTTCTAACAGCTCTACTTTTCACTCCCTTCCTCCCACCTTTTATGTTTTTGAAATCATATATAGTCTTTTGTTTAGTGTGTGTCTATCCATTGCCCTCTTATATATTTAGTACATTTGTCTTTTTTTTTTTTTAAAGATTTTATTTTTTTCCTTTTTCTCCCCAAAGCCCCCTGGTACATAGTTGTATATTCTTCGTTGTGGGTCCTTCTAGTTGTGGCATGCGGGATGCCGCCTCACTGTGGCCTGATGAGCAGCGCCATGTCCGCGCCCAGGATTTGAACCAACGAATCACTGGGCCGCCTGCAGCGGAGCGCGTGAACTCAGCCACTCGGTCACGGGGCCAGCCCCTAGTACATTTGTCTTTTAACCTTCATATTATCTTAACAGATAGTTGATCTGCCACCTTTACTATATTTTTACCTTTACAAGTGATTTTATTGCCTGTTTTTTGTTTGTTTGTTTGTTTTGATAATTTTTAAAATCTCTATTTGTGGTCATCACTTTCCCACTTAAATAAGTCTCTTCAGCATTTCTTGTATAACTAGTTTCTTGTTGATAAACTCCTTTAACTTTTGCTTGTCTGGGAAGCTCTTTATCTCTACTTTCATTCTGAATGACAACCTTCATGGATAGAGTATTCTTGGCTACAGGGTTTTTCCTTTTAGCACTTTAGATACATCATGTCATTCTCTTCTTGCCTGTACGGTCTCAGCTGAGAAGTCTGCTGATAGCCTTATTGGCTGTCCTTTGTATGTTACCTGTGGCCTTTCTGTTGCTGCTTTCAGGATTCTCTCTTTATCTTTAATTTTGGACATTTTAATTACAATATGTCTTAGTGTGGGCCTCTTTGTGCTTTTGTTGTTTGGAGCTCTCTGTGCTTCCCGTACTTGGATGTCTGTTTCCTTCCTTAGGTTAGGAAAATTTTCATCTATTATTTCTTCAAATAAATTTTCTGCCCCTTTGTCTCTCTCTTCTCCTTCTGGGACACCTATAATCCAAATGTTGGCACACTTGATATTGTCTCAGAGTTCTCTTAGACTGTTCTCATTCTATCTAATTCTTTTTTCTGTTCAGTTTGGGTGATTTCCTCTAGTCTTTTGTCTAGCTTGCTGATCTGTTCTTCTGCCTCCTCTACTCTGCTGTAGCGAATTTTCATTTCTAGTATTGTATTCTTCATTTCTGATTAGTTCTTTTTTATATTTTCCAGTTCTTTGCGGATGAGCTCACTGTGTTCATCCACTTTTCCCCCTTATATCTGTGAGCATCCTTATGATATTTTGTTTGAACTCTTTGTTGAGTAGGTCGCTTATTTCTGTTTCATTTAGTCCTTTTACTGAGGTTTTGATGGACTTCTTTATAAGCATTAAGGAAAGAAAAATAAAAGAAAAATTCCTGACTATTATGCAATCCTAGATGACTCATTATAGTTAATTAAGCAAATAGGGACGCTAATCTCAAAGAATAATAATTGTTGAGGGTCAACAAATTTGGACCCAGATGCTCTTCAAATGGGCTTGGTCTTGATTCTTTTAAAAGGATCAGTGCAGAATCATGCAAACACAGAATGCTGTATTGTCAGAATTTAATAATGATGTCAAGAACTAAAAGACAAAGTTCCAACTACTTAAAAACTTTACTGCTAGAGGCTTTTGTCCATATAATTCTAAAGCTATTAAAGTTGATGTTTTTGCTACCTAATGAATAACTTAGATTTTAAACTTAGTACATTCTGTTTGACTATTAATTTTTTGTAACATTAACATTGGAGAAAACCAGCTAGAGTAAAGTTCTGATATTCACTGATTTTTTGATTTGGGTGAATTTTACTCTTGGAAAAATATAGCAATATTTTTAATAAATTTAAACATTAGTGATATCACATAAATTCTGATGCAGGAATCCTATATTAGTTTTCCAACTCTGTTCTGACATACAAGTTAAGTGCATTCATTTACATTTTTATACTAATGATAAGATCATTGTGTGCATATATATTTTTCTTCAATTTGATGCAAATTACTGCAGAATTCCAATGACGTGAATAATAGTATGAGATCTCTCCCATTCTCTTCCCTGTTTTTCTTTTTAGACCTGGCAGACAACTGTTCTCATGTGTTATAATTGTTCTCCATTTATAGTTGTTGAAGAGATATGAGATTAAATAAGGATAACCTTTGGTTCATCTTTTTTAATTTATAAAGTTAGACCACATTGTTTGGGCCAAGATGAAGGGGTACCACAACTGACGCTTATGACTAACATGGATTTGGCGAGCCAGTGTCATTGTGTCTCTGTTAATGGTTTCACCTCTTGCACTGTGTTCCTACCAAAGGAAAGAGCTTTCGGCTTGAGGTAAGTGAAGGAGGGAGAAAAGAAACAATTCAGCCTAAATCCTATAAGGCTGTGCTTAGCCCTGAGTGGAGAAATGGCCCCGTTAGCCTCTGCATGGTCTGCTCTCTAGACTAGACCTGCATTAGGGGCTTGTCTGACTCCTTACCTCTAGGCATCCTTTTCTTCACCTCCAGATGAGCTGTTATTACTGTTTTTAAGACTTTTTAAAGAGAAATTCCAAAAAAGGACCATTTGCTTCCTTTTGTAATTGCTTAAAGAGGAACAAATGGAAGACAACAAAACTCTTTCAGGCAGTGACTTAAATTAGCTAACAGGACACCTCAGTGATGTTCAGGAAGATAGATAAGGAAAGGGATTAAATTTCCCTTTAAACTCAGCAGGAAAAAAAACCCCACTCTGCATATGAAATTTTTCTCTGGAAATGCTAATTTCAAGAAAGATATTTCTTCCCTGGGCTATTAATTTTCAAATTATAAAGTGAGTTAAGAAATAGAAAATTATAACATACACATACATATATGCATATTAATATATACATCCTGTAGATGTAGATACATGTCTTACACTTTCACACTGGTACACACTTTCATACATCCCTGGATGCCTCACTATTTTCTCTGTGTTTCATTATGGTGCCACCCTGAAATCATAGCAGCTGTGGCATCGGAGCTAGTGGCTGTTATCCAATGCATTCTCTTGTTGAAGAGAAGTTGCTCTCTGTAGTATGTTTTTCAATCCTTTTCCCACTTCATGTTTAAATCCCTCAGCCACACGGACTTTGAGGATTTACCTTGAAAAAGTGTCCCATAGACTGACACATACAGAGATGCTGCAAAATTCTCAATCTAAATTTTCTTTTACTCAATTTTATGTTGCTGTTTCCAGTCTCGCCTTATTTCTACTACATTAAAATCATTTTTAAAGATGATCATTACCTTCTCATGTAAGAGAGACTGCAATTACAAGAGTATCCTAGTTGATCAGGATTTTGCTTGTTATACTTACCAAGTTGTTTCATTTAAAACCCCTTGCTTGCCCCTTAGTCATGCTTTGTGATTTGGGTAAACTATTCTCATTACTACAATTATTAGTCAAACAATTTGTTCTTGTTGCACTTTAAAAGTGAGCCTTACTTTGGCACTCTTTCAGCTCTTGACATTCAGAAGTCCCCATACAGTTCCATGGTTGTGGGTTCTTAGGAGGCAGGAGCTAAATTCTGTTCAGATCTTAATCCCTTCCTGTAGCAAGTGCATAAACGAGGTCCTGAGTGAGACAGTTATTGAATGAAATCCAAACCTTGTTTTCTCTCGGGTTGAGATTGTATTGAAAACACAGCATTTGTTGTCAGATTTTTAAAGATCAAACCTATTCTTTCCTGAAAAACTGGCCCTTCTGTTATATTCTGTTGCATTGTCTCCCACTTCAGATATTATTTCACTGCTGGCTGTATTGGATATTACCATAATAATTTCTGTTTATGTTTACATTTCAGCATTCTTCTTTCCTACGTGGATGTTCATTGAAAGGTTTTGGGATAGTCTTCAGCAGTGCAATTAAAATGGGGAACCAAGGATAAAATTGTGGGTCACACCAAAATTTAAAACTAGAGCATCCTGGAAACAAAAATAGGTAGAACCAGTACAGTCATATTGGTTAGCTTTCTAGCTTTTTTTCCCTTCTCAGTTCTTAAGTCCTGAATTATGTTGAGACTAGATACTTAGTTCAACTAAATATTATACTAAATTTCATGTAAAATGGAGTGAGGTTATACAATATTCAGAAAATATCTCTGTTTACAACTGAATGTATTCTACAGCTGAATTAGGTGAAGTTGTTAGAGATTTTTATAGTAGGATTTTATAGTATGATTTTCTTGTCCATTCTGGGGGATTTCTTCAGCTTCTGGATATTCAGAACTTGTGGCGTCTCTCGGGGCGTAGATACAGGTTCTTTGTAGATATTGACACAGGCACTGTATTACCATTCTGGCCATCACAATACCTTAATAATAAATTTCTATTACCACTCTATTGTCTCATTGGGTAAATCTCCAGCTTATGGGCCTAGGGAAATTGCAACATCTCAGGGAATATCTTTCACAAGGTTTTTGTGGATACTGACAGGGCACAACATTACCAGCGGCCACGGTGGCACTAAATAGTAAATATACACGGGACTCCTAGCTCCTCCTAATTCACTTTGGATGACTCCTTTAGAGTCACCCCCAATTTTAGCAAGGACCAAGCCCTTTAAATATCTTTCCAAAAATAATATTTCAGTAAGTATTTCATGATTTTTGGATCTTAACCAAAAACGTATGAGGTTGCTGAAGGGACAACATAATGCAGTATCCAGAATTCCACTGAAGATTTCCATTTAACATTATTTGCTCTTGGTCATGCCAAGAGGTGTCTGTTCCCAGAACAGCACCAGATCTTTTAAATCTCAACTACTTTTCTTGCCGGCTTTACCCAGGATTTCAAATTTCTCTTTCTATCATGCAGGGTAATGTTTTGACCATCTTTTACCATTTGAATAAGACCTTGGGATGGTACCCTTCTACCCTAAGTATTTAATTTTGTGTTTTTCTTCAGGAAATTGTTCCCAGACAGGAATTCTGTGAATTCTACATTCTCAATATCACTATACATAAAGTAAGTAAAATTGGAGATAAGAGTGGAATTCACTTTAACAAGGCTTTGATATGTTATGGTAATGCCAGGCACTGAAAGAAAATAAGTTTAAAGGAAAATGATTCCTGCCTAGTTATCTATGACTGCATAAAAAATTACCCCAAAACAGTGGCTTAAGAGAACATTTATTATCTCAGAGTTTCTGTTTCAGGACTCCAGGTATGGTGTAGCTGGGTCCTCCCACTCACAGTCTCTGACAACGCTACATTCAAGGTGTTGGCCAAGCTTGCAGTTATCTCAATGTTCAACTAGGTCAGGATATTTTTCAAAGCTCCCTGATGCTTCTTGCCTGCATTTAGTTCCTTGTAGGCTCAGAGTGAAGGCCTCAATCTCTCTACCGACCGCTGACCACAGGCCACCCTCTCAGTTCATTGCTAAGTGAGCCTCTCTGTAGGGCAGCTCACAGTATGGGAGCAGACTTCATCAAAGTGAAGAAAACAAAGACAGAGGGCCGTTAGGAGTCACAGCCTTTTATAATCTACTCTTGAGAATGACATCCCATCGTTTTTGCCATATTCTACTTGTTAGAAGCAAATTCCTAGATCCAGCCCACATTTGAGGTGATTACACAAGAGCATGAATACCAGGAAGCAGGAGTTATTGAGTGCCGTTGTACAAGGCTGTCTACCACATTCCATTGTATCCAGGACTGAGAAAATGGTAGCCAGAATCTGATATAAAATATAAATCACTATAACAATCATCTTCCCTTTGGCGTGCAGTATGTGCTGAAGATTGAGTATTGCTGTTGCAATGGATGCCCAGGTCACCCCAGTCTCCCCAAACTGAGGACTAAAGTTCTCATTCCTCCAGCTACTGGGACTGTTGGTGGCTGACACCTCTCAACTGTGTCGTTCTTGGAAATTGGCTTCAGTTGAAGACAGCTGTATTGTCAAAGGTCACTCCCCTTCCCGGAGAAAGCCTACATCTGATGACTGATGGATGTTGAGTTTTAAAGGCCCAGCTTCCTTTCCTCAGGACAGCTCTGAAGGGCCATCCCAGCTGCAGGGCTCCTTTCGGGGTCAACTGAGATGGCTATTGTAACTGGATAGCAGGGCAACTCCTCTCTCTACCCAGTCTGGCTTATTTCAGGGCCATACATGTGGTGTCTCCTAAAGCACTCCCCAGTCGGCATTCAAATCTGTGACTCGCGGTCTATTTCCCGGGAAACCAACCCTGCAACTTTTAACTTTTTCTTTCTGTGTAAGATGAAAATAACTAACATATGAATACTGAAATGTTAATGTGGCATCTGTAGAGATTTTGTATATTTACAGACCTCTTGAAAGGGATGCTGAAATGCATCTCTAAGAATCTCAAGTTAAGATGCCAGAAATTGGCACTGTGGCCCCTTACAGAATATAAGTAGAATTTAAGATCATGCTTTTGATTTTCACCAATAATTGATATAACACACAGCCATTTCATTTATCACAAAAGCTATTATTATCAATCTAGTTGATTATACTCTTTCTGTCCTTTATAAATAAAACTTCGGTTGCAAAGTCTTCACCCAGGATTGTAAGGTATATTCACCCAGGTGAATAAGTTTATTTCCTGTAATGTGATGATTTGCTTCACACTTCTAATCTAGACCATGAGGCAAATTTTCAGTTTTCTTTGGGATATTATCAGTGAAAGTAAACAGAAAAAACAAGACACCAAAACCCTTAATACTAAATATGGAGATTGTTTGGAAGTAAAGTTAAGGTCATCACATTATATACCAATAACAATAATCCTCAAAATATAGTTATGATATACCATAAGTTCCCTACTTCATTAAGATGAAATTCACACTGATCTTAATGCAATGCGGCATTTAAGACGAAGAGAGATGGAAGAGAGTTTAGGAAATGTCCTCAAGCAAAATTGAAAGGAAATGCAGAGGAATTAGACTGAAAACATGATAAGCATTGGAATTCACAGTTTTATGATGATTTTCCCCTAGGCTTCTTGCTCTCTGATGCATTCTTCTCTCTTCAGCTGCTTTGCTCTGATCTTGGAGGAGGAGGGCCGACCTCTGTGGTGGTGCTTTCCAGTCTCCTGTGACAACTGCCTTGCAGGGAGAGACTGTAGGAGGCCAACACAAAGGGGTAAATGATACATCTTTCCTTGTCTCTCTGCACTGGATGGTGTCTTCAGCAGCAGCTGCTTCTCCTCTGCAGCTCCAGCTCCTGTCTGCCTTTCCTACAGGCTGAGCCCCGGTAGCACCGCCAGCCTCCTCAGTCCTGCTTGGCCGGCTGGCGTAGCTGCTCTCTGCTCTTGTGCATCTGGTTTGCTCCGCCACCCCATTTGGCTTTTCAGCTCTTTCCTATCACCTGAGCAGTAAAGTCTCTGCTTTATTTCCATCTGATTTAAAGACATAGAATCGTTTATGGTTGTACTCGGATGGCCACAACTACCCGAAGTATACTCTTCTTTGCAACAAAAAAATCCCAAATACAAATGGCCTTACTACTATTAAGGAAGAAAACTAGTCCTCATAATAACCTAATTTGCTACTATCATCTACATTATATAAAAAGAAAGTTGGGCTCAGCAAGGATAACTAATTTGCTTTAAGCTCACGAATCTAATGCATAGCTAACATGAGGAGTGTGGCCTCCTAAGTCAGACTATGTAGGTTTGAATCCTGACTCTACCTCTCGTTAGCCAGACAAGTTACTTAACCAATCTGTGCTTAATATTCTCATCTATAGGATGTGGATATTAGACATATCTACTTCAAAAGACGTTGTGAAGATTAAATGTGTTAATAAATGTTAAAGTGGTTAGAGCATTTACTGGCACATAGAACATGCTCCGTGAAAGCTAGCTATTGTTATTAACCATGTGGCTTCAGTATTGTTTTTAATTACTGTGAAAACACAAAACAAGTTACAGGGATTGCCCTGGGGTTTACAGGTTGGTGTGTGAGTTTTGAAAAGAAACATTTGCAAATGTATGACATGAGAGCATAGGGAATAATAATTTCTAATTTGGCTAAAAATCTAGTTCTCCATCTTTGATTATGAGAAGAGTTTAGAAAAGCAAGATTGATTTCTTTTGCGGAATAGTCAAGAATTTCACAATGGTCTAAGGTACCAAATGATGGCAAACCATCATCCTGCAATTAAAATAGCCAAAGCTGACCTGCTCTTTATTAAAGATTAATCTTTGACTTCTTCTGAACGCGCCAGTGAGTTCAAGGTCTGGATATGTATGACTCATGCTAGCTCTGTGCCATTAAGCTGTTTTAAGGAGAAAACTATTCTTCATTGCACTGAGCCTGACATTGAGATTCTTTCTGTAATTTGAAAATCAGCAGTTCAGAGTATATTTAAATGAAAAATGTTAGCGTTTGTAACCATCATTTAGCTGACAGAAACAATGTCTTCACCATTGAAATAACTGTACAGAAAACAGTGTGGCCTGAAACTACTATAGACACATATTAATAATTTATATACCATATTGTTAACACGTATTATTTTTACAATTTTTTTAATACTCAGCATTTATACTTGGAAACATTCTCAATAGCATGAAAATGATATGAATAAGTTATGCTATTTATTTGAAATCATGTGAAGGAAAAGGCAAGCAAATGCATATATTTCAAACAAGAATTTTCTACTGATCACCATTACGATTTCATATTTTCTAACGTTTTTGAGGCATCACTGTATCTCTAAGCAATACAAAGTTAAGTGGGAGTGAGATAATTAATCTGAGTAGCTGGACAGATAATTGGTACCACACATTTTAGTTTGCATTATTCATTTTAATACTCATGATATGTTTTTACCATTTGAAAAAACTATGCTTTCTATAGAAATTTTCCCCAATTTCTTTCACTCTATGTCTTTTACTTGACTACCAAAGCAAACTTATGGCAATCGCAGTTATTTTGACTATTGAATGAGTAGTCAGTAGATTTTGAAATTAACTGGATAATTGGCTTCCATATTACCATTGGATATCAATTTTAAACTTGTGGGTATATATATGACATTTTTGTATTATAAAACTTTATTTTCTTAGCTGAATTTCACCTATAATAGATGGATATAGTATTTTTATTCTGTTACTTTTTCAAATGACTGAAATTACACTGAAAACACCTGGACCAGAATTATTGTCCTTTATGCATGTTTTTGCTTAAGTAGTTACAGGAGAACAGAGCTGTTTATTGATGTCATTTCGATCCATGAGGTTTCTTTATTAGTGATAATCTGTTATTAAGATGTGTAATATCTAGTGTTTATGATGCAGATAGCCAAAGGAATATCCAAATTCACTGTGTATTTTGAATTAAACCATGGTTTTTAAGTCAGGGCCTTTGGAAGGAAATATAGTGCACAGCTAACCTTCACATATTCCAGGCTTTTAAGCTAAATGTACAAGCAAACCTGCTTTATAACAGAGTAGAAAGATGTAGGCTAAGTTTATACTAAGTATTTCTATAAGGATGAGATTTCTGAGGACAGGAAGGATTGAAGGAAATATTTTAAAAAACATCATTTTTATCTTTTTGGATAAATAGCCAGAGGTGGAATTGCTGGATTATATAACAGTTCTATTCTTGAGTTTTGAGGAACCTCCATACTATTTTCCATGGTGGTTGCACCAATTTACATTCTCACCAACTGTGCACGAGGGTTCCCTTTGTTCCACATCCTCACCAACACTATTTCTTGTCTTTTTTGTAATAACCATCCTAACAAGCGTGAGGTGCTATCTCATTGTAGTTTTGATTTGCATTTTCCTGATGATTAGTGATGTTAAGCATTTTTTCATGTGCCTGTTGGCCAGCCGTATGTCATCTTTGGAGAAGTATCTGTTCAATCCTCTCCCCATTTTTTAATTGGATTGTTTGGCTTTTTTGTTTGTTTGTTTTTGCTATTGAGTTGCATGAATTCTTTATATACTTTGGATATTAACCCCTTATTAGATATTTAATTTGAAAATATTTTCTCCCATTTAGTATGCTGCCTTTTCATTTTGTTGATGGTTTTCTTTACTGTGCAGAAGCTTTATAGTGTGATGAAGTCCCATTTGTTTATTTTTGCTTTTGCTGTCAAATCCAAAAAATCATTGTCAAGACCAGTGTCAAGGAGCTTACCCTCTATGTTTTCTTCTAGGATTTTTATGATTTCAGGTCTTACATTCAAGTCTTTAATCCACTTTTAGTTAATTTTTGTGTATGGTATAAGATAGAGGTCTAGTTTCATTCTTTTGCAAGTGGCTGCCCAGTTTTCCCAACATCATTTAATGAAGAGACTGTTCTTTCCCCTTATATATTCTTGTCTCTTTTGTTGTAAATTAATTGACCATATATACTTAGATTTATTTCTGAGCTCTCATTTGAAAAGATTTGTGCACTTGTATGTTCATTGGAATATTATTTACAATACCCAAGATATGGAAACAACCAAAGTGTCGTTTATGGATGAGCAGATAAAGAAGATGTGATGTGATGTGTGTATGTGTATACATATATATATATGTATATAATGGAATACTACTCAGCCATAAAAAAGAGTGAAATCTTGCCATTTGCAGCAACATGAATGGACCTTGAGGGTATTATGATAAGTGAAACAAGTCAGACAGAGAAAGACAAATGTCATATAAGTTCGTTTATATGTGGAATCTAAAAAAAGAAAACAAACAAACAAATGAAACAAAACTCATAGACACAGAGAACAGGTTGGTGGTTGCCAAAGGGGAGAGGGGTTAGGGAATGGGCAAAACAGGTGAAGGGCATCAACAAGTACAACTTTCCACTTATAAAATAAATAATAGTGGAGATGCAATGTACAGCATGATGAATATAGTCAATAATACTGTATTGCATATTTGAAAGGTGCTAAGACAGTATATCTTAAAAGTTCTCATCATGAGAAAAAAATTATAACTTTATATGGTGACAGGTGGTATCTAGACTTATTGTGGTGATCATTTCACAGTATGCACAAATATCAAATCATTATGTTGTATACCTGAAACTAATATAGTTTATTCAGTTATTATTCAGTGTTATATGTCAATTATACCTCAATAAAAAATCCATCATTTTCTTCAAAATTTGAAATTTAGAAAGGACAGAAGTACTCTTCAATGATTCAAAAGAAAATATAAATCTTTTGTGCAAATATTTTCACTTATCGCATACATGGGTTAGCATAATTAATGACAGATTAATTGAAATGAGTGTAACGTTATGACAAACCTCAATGCATTACGTGAGATAAAGCACAGCTACTACCTCACTGTCCTTTTTATACCAATCACACCCTATGAAGAGGTCATCTGTCAATGATGACATCAATTTCAAACTAGAAGGAACTTCAATTGAATCTAATCTCTTTATTGGACAAGTGGGGGGTGACCCCCTAAACTTAAGCAGGACCAAATGGCTTTCCCCAAAACATTTGGTGTCCAGTCCAAAAGTCTGCTTTTTGTCAACTGAATATAGGCCAACGCAAACCACCTATCACAAGTAAATTAATTCTTACAATTACAGACTGTTGAAGTTTCTAACATGGCTTTTTAGATCTAGATAGTGAGAGGTTGATTTCAGGCCCTGTTCATCAAGCTATTAGATCTTGAGCAAGAGCCTTAAATTCCTGAGACCTCATATTACGTACGTAAATTATGTATAATGAGGATCACTACATATGTGGGAGTTAGAGGTTGTAAAGGAGAGCGCCAGCAGTGCCCAGTTCATAGTTGTGGCTCAGTAATTTGTAATCTGGGAAAATCTGCCATTTGAAGCAAGGATAGAGAAGATCATACATAAGATGCAGAAGGTACGTGTTTTATTTTATATTTCCATACATTTCCTGAATCAATTTCTAATCATATGTACTATTAATTTCATCTTGTACATCTACCTCAAAGGTCATGTTGATATTCACATTTCTAATTCTTCCCAAATTTCGGTGGCCCCTTGTCATTGTGCCTTTATTTTGCCATTATTGATAAAATATGCAGCGTGCATGCATGACATGGAACTGTATATATTCTGGATTTAAAATTCTTTGTTAATAGCTGCTAAGACTCATACCTAGTTTATGATCATTCCTACCATTAGAACCATATACTCCTTAATAAGACCAAAACTCTCTTGGTTTTGAAAATGATTACTATTATGTATTATTATTAATAATAGTAATAACTCTTGGGCATAAAAGAACAAACTTGGGAGCTAACTCATATCCTTGACTTCTATATAAATTCTATTTTATTAGTTCTGAGGATACGATATAGGAAAAGACGCCATAAGGGAAATATGAGGATAATCACACCCTGACAGCTTCCTTGCTGGGCTTGTTTCTGGCTCACAGAGACCTAATCAGAGTATGTCAAGTAGAATTCATAGCAGTAGCTGAAGAATCTAATAACATTTGTCATGTATAGCACAGACATATGTAACATATTATAGAACATTGCCCTTTGCATCAGAATTTGGAGAACAACAATGCCAGGTACTTTGTCACATATTGCCTTGATGAAGCCATGACAAAGGTGATATAGCTTTTTCTCAGTCCTTCTGTGCCTTATAGCTTGGGGTCTAGTGGCTGCCTGGTGGACACTCTTGAGGGCTATGGCAGCAGCCATGAGCTTAATGGTGGTCCTTGTTGTTGCAGCCACCAACAAGGTCACACACATTTTCAGCAAAAGCCTTCTAATAACAATAACAATGATAGTTACTGTTTGTTAAATTATCGTAAGTTAAGTGCTGTACTAAACCACACAAATTATGTTATAGGCTCAATATAAGTATAGAAAATAAGCCATTTTATGATTCCCATTTTACAAAAGAAAAGAGACTATTAACTTGACAAAAGGCCTATAGCTGGAAGTGACAAAAACAGGATCAGGCCCATCTATTACCAAATCCCAGGATCTTGGTCACTATACTGTACTGCCTCCTGCCCAACCGGTCTACACATCGTTACTTTTCTTTTATGAGGATTTGTCTAAGTTAGGTGACGGAAACATGGGAACTGCGCGTTAGCATGATGCTCAGTCTGAGATATCCCTTGTGAAACTGATTCCTGAATGTTCTGAAGTCTAGCTACTGAAAAGTTCAATTATTTAGACTACAACAAAAACAGGCATTAATTTTTGTATCTGAGGCTTCTGTCTAAGAGCATTTTCAACTTGGAAAAGTGTTTTCAATTTTCTAAGATTTGGAGATATGAAGGAATATAATTTTTTTGAGCAAAGACTCCACTATAATTTTCTCCACATGCCTGAACTAAAGGCATAAAAGATGTAGATAGAACAGAAATCAAAGGAGCATCAGAGTAGAAAAGCTAGTGGCAAGCAAAAATTTAGCTCCAGTAAATGAATGGCTGATCCATCAGTCCTTTTCTTTGAAGTTTTGATCTGAAAGAATAACAACAAAAAGACGCTGAGGAGGGGAAAAAAAAAGACAAAAAAACAAAAAACTTGCTTCCACAAGAATAAAGCTAAATCTCAGTTAGATAACTTCCTCTTTTTTAAACACTCCGAAGAAGCCAACTTCAGGATGAAGTATAGTTAAGCAACAGGACTTTTAGGCTCATAAATGAGAATTGAGGAAAATTCCATTATTAAAATAGGCCAGTATCAAAGGAAGTACGCCTCGTCACACCACTGTGGAGAACTGAGCACAGCTCAGTGGTGGAGTACTGAGCACAGCTTTCTTAGTCCTTAGAGTTTTAAAAGGCTTTTTTTGAGCCTTCTGTAATTTTTTTGATAAGAAGGTGAATGTTGCAACTCTCAGAAGCCAGAAAAGTCACAGATAGATACATACTGGGGGAGAATTAGGGAAGGAAATAGATGATGTCTAAAGATCAAAAGACAACTTTTGTGAAGCTTTAAAATCTTGTGAAAACTTGCTGATGAAGCTTTAAACTTTAGTGAAACTTACAGGTACGGAAAAATGATATTAAACAATGTCTTAGTGGTTTTAACAATTGAAATTCCTAAATTTGAGCACCAAGTTTCATTACCTTCATGGGGCTGACTCGTATTTGACAAATAATTGTCAGATTAGATAAGTGTAGACAATTCAATAAGATAGTTCTGTCTAACAAAATTTTGATTGTCTATATTGATCCAATGATTTGGAATATTGCCAAATTTACACTTTATGTTACATAAAATGAAACTTGAGGGGCACACCTCTTCAAGATGAGTTAATTTTTCCAGTTAACCTGTAGTCAAATGCTTCACAAGGAATTCTCAGAGGAAGTTAAATGAACTTGGACACACTCCATTGTGGGAGTGGACGCATTAACAACAATGTAAGTGTAAAGCAGTTTTTAAGGCATCTCTGCATATAACCAGCTTTGATCACACAATTATAGGACTGAAAATTTTACTATTGAACTTTTTTGAGTACTAACCTGATATTTTTAATGATGATACTGCTAGAGCACAGAACTTTTATCAAAGTTTGTCTATTAATTTTTGTTATTCCTTTTCTGTGTCTGTGTTAGCCCTAAATAACAAGCGATCTTAATAGCCTGATTTATTTGAAATTTACTCTCAGAATTTTAAATATCACAGATGAACTCATTTGCTTACAAACTTTATGATCTTCCATATATTACCCCACCCATCCAATCTTTTGGACATCTTCAATATCTATTGCATTGAAAACAACTTAATGAGCATCGTTGAAAAATTATTACTTGGCAGGAATGGAGTTATATGATGCTATTAATATTGTACAAACTGTAAAAGCATGACATCTTATATTTGAACATTTTAATGTATTAATTGCAGCTAAACCACTATGGGTAGTTCATTGCTAGCTTTCAACAAAAGAGACTGATAAGATTTAGAGGTAAAATTCTAGACATAAAGAAAACTGAATTTAAATTCAATTGTTGAAAGCAACGGCAGACATTATTTTCGTACACAAGGTAGTGTGCAGGAAGCGGTTCTCTTCTGCATAAACTGACTGTATGCGTGATTTAGCAGAATCAGTTGCTTTGCAATTGATTCTGAGTACAGCTAGCATTTGAACTTTAAGCAGTGTGATCTCAAGATTTTACCTAATGGCACATATGAATCACTCAGGGCTGCTGCAAAAACCTGCACAATGTGCTTAATAATGATTTTCTTTGCATTAAAGAAACGTTCTTCAAGGCAGGCTTCATGAAAGAGTCCAACCATGACCTTAAGATATGACAACATTTTTCATGAAATACAGGGACTGGGGAAAATTCAACATCTTGTAAGGAAGCTCATTAACCAAATGGCTGACGCAGCACATGGCAACAGGACTCACTAGGCATTGGTGAACCAAGCTGAAAGTTTGAGAGTGGAACATGTTACACATAATTAAATATGGATCCTTCCTAATCAATAGTGAGGGCGTAATTACTTTTCTCAAGGTTAGTTAGGCAGGGTTGTGTGAGGGGACAGAAGCCAGAGTGAAGAGAATCAAGAAGACAAACTAAAGGATCTTGCGTTTGGAGCTCAGGAGGCTATTAGCAGCTCTGGCACACTTGAAAAACCAGACTGCAATTTTATCAGTGGTCTCATTAGGGAACTATTAGACAAGGGCAAGAAGGCCTGTGAGAACTGATGGGTACATGTAAGCAACGCCTCCCTGCTTCACCCAGTTGCTCAGTAATAGCTTCCAGATTTTCATGCCTTTGAACAAAAACATCTTACATGAGCGTCCCCTTAAAGTATTGCTCAATTCTGCCTTTTAAAGAATGTCATCATTTCTCCGTGGAAACTACCAAGGACGAGTTAATGAATGTTTTTAATAGTGATGAACCCAAACTGTTCCAACCACTGACTAAATAATGAGGGAAAGAAATATATACTTTAGTACGTGTAGGTGTTTGTAAATATGTCTTCCCCAAACCAGAACCCTGTGAGGGAGGAAACATGAAGAGAAAGATCACAACAGCTTAGTCCCATCAAGTGCGTGGGCTGGTTAACATTCTTAGAAATGTCGCTAAATATTATGTTTCCTCCTTCCCTTTCTTTTCCTGTTCATACCTAAATATTTATTGAGTATCTTCTATGAGCCACGCATTGAATATAGAAGATAAACAATCTGAAAGATGTAAATGATAATGATGGTGATAAGCCAGTTATGAGGGTTTGCCAAGTGCCATCAGATGTCCAAGAAGGCTCCGCATGACACAACAGAGAAGGGGTGACGAGCTCTCAGTCATGTGAAACTGTCAGACCATCTGCATATTTGACTTTCCATAGAACAACGTATGAGGGGATTTTGAACTTATTCCAGGAAACAAGTAATGTGAATTTGTGCTTATAGAAGGCTAATACTCTCCTGAAAGTTTTTTTCCCAAACATATTTGATGAAAGTTCTTATTTCAGAAAGATGTTTTTCCAGGAAACTTATAGCATTCTTAAAAATCTTAAAATAGTCTAGAATTCTAACAAATACATCCCTTAAAGCATTTACTTTTCTTACTTTTATTTCTAAAACTTTAATTTGTTCCTATAGAGACAAGAAAAAAAAATCATTGCTTTTACAAAAATGAATATATCATATTTAGTAACTATTATGAAGGAGTTAAATTTTGATCTGAGATAATATACCTCAAAACCTTGACATTAAATAAAGCCTGAGAAAGGAAAGTCTTTTGTGTATTATTCACCAGGCTTTATTTACTTAAATTTTTAATATAAATCACTAAAATAAAAATTTTTTTTCCACTGGAGTTTTCCAAAGCTCATTACACTTTAAAAGATTAGTTTTTCATAGGGCTAGAAAGAATATTTAGCAGTTTTAATAATGAATATATTTTGCAGTATGTTTAATGATAGTGTCATGTGATCCTGTGGTGGTCTTTATATTTTATGGTAATATACCAGACACAACTGGCTACTTGAAAAGACCATTCCCACCTTCTTTCCCAGGAGGACTCCATTCTATTTTTTTCAGGTATCTAGCAGAGACCTCAGGGAAGATGGGCCCCATGCCCAGCCTAGAGTTGGGAATTTGATCAATGAGATGTATATACAGAGAAAGCGACAGAAACAGAGAGAGAGAAAGACAGAGAGAGAAGGTCAGAGTGAGAGAGAAGGAGAGATATTTCAAGGATTTGGCTCATGCAGTTGTAGGGTGGCAAGTTCAAAATCTGTTGGGCAGGCTGGCAGGCTGGAACCTGGGAGAGGACGATGCTGCAGTCTTGAGGCAGAATTTCTTCTTCTCAGGGAAATGTCAGTCTTTACTCTTGAGGTCCTCAACTGATTGGATAAGGCCCACTCACATTGTCAAGGGTAATCTCTGCCCTTAAAGGATTGTAGATGATTAACCACATTGCAGATATTAACCACGTCTACAAAATCCCTTCACAGCAGCACCCAGGTTAGTGTTTGATTAAATAACTGAATACTGCAGCCTAGACAAGTTAACACATAAAACTAACCAGCAGAGTGTTGCTTGATATTTTAATAAGAGGAAAAAATCTAGGTCTGGGGTCTGGTGGACAGCATCGTGACTAGTCACTAGTGTGGAATTCAAGGCCCTTCCTCATGCTCCCGGAACTAAGCCTATTTATAGACACCAAGGCCCTCGAGGAGGAGCCTTTGCAGGAGGATCCTGCAATTTAGCCAAGGGTGTGCTGGAAATCTTCCTCCAGACCTTCCCCAGAAAGGCCATTTATTAAAGTGACCATTTATCGGAGGAAAGACAACGCCAAGATCTTCCAGGAGTTAGTAGAAACACGGTTTGAGGTGGTGCTAATTCTGGGGGTAGTCCATGGTGGATTATGGTAGATTGGTGATAACTGGAGTCTTGACCCAAGTTTACTGTCAAATGGGTGCAGTGGACCCACAGATCTCCTGTCATTATTTTTGCAATTCCTTATGCATGTTTAGAATCAATAATTTAGCAACAGGATCTCCACAATGGTTCTCTGACCTATGAAGTAATGATTATAATGGAAGGAAGAGCCAAGCATAAGCACCTGGAAGTGACTTCTCCCACAAACTCATCTAGTTAGTAAACCAATGTTAATCCTGTTACCTAGGAGAAATTTAGAGATTAGTTTCACCATAAAAACTTTGAAGATACAGAGGTCGTGATTCTTATTATACCACCTTTTAATGTATCTGATCGGCCTATGAATAGCTAGATGAGACTTTGAGAAAGACCCTGGATAATCACAAATGGCTCTGGATAATCTGATGGCGTTAACCATCTCAGCTGTAAGCTACCTTTTTTCAGAGCAAAATCAACTCAGTTCCTGATACCTGGTATGTGACATTGACGTGCTTTTCCTCAATTTCATTTTGTGAAGACAATAACAAGTAGTTTGCCTTGACCCAGCAGTTGCAGCAACATCCTGAAATCTGTCAAAATTAGCGTCTGTAGGAATCCCGATGATCTTGATAACCCAAAGAATATCACATTAGTCTTCATGTTAATGGTATTATGTTAATTGGACCTGAGGAGCAGAAAATAGTAAGTATCCTAGATGCTTTATAAAGACACGTGCATGCCAGGGGTTAAAAAATTAACTCCAAGAAAATTCAAGGGTGGTATGAGTCAGAGGTCTCCAGTGCTACAGAATTAATAGGACGCATATACAGAGAGAGATTCATTTTAAGGAATTGGCTCAGCTGGATGCCTGGTCGTTTTTTGTTAATTCCCTTAACTCTGTCCCTTTAAATATTGCTTCACTGAAGTCTTTTCATTTAAACTATCTGAGTGGAAATCTGTTTCCTGCAAGACCCTGACTGATACACTGTTAGGTCCAGAGAATATATATTTGCACATTTTTGTCTCATTCTGGCCTAATACTGAGAAGAATATTTGTAAGGTTGTCGGTGAATATTTGTTGACTGATAATTATCATAACAACTATCATTTATTGAGCCTGAACCATCTCTTAGAAACTGCTAGACTTTTCACATTTATTTCACCTCAGTCCCCATACTGACCCTAAAAGTGTTTTATAGACAAGAAAACAGAAGCTCAAAGAGGTTAGTTGGCTGAGGTAAAACAATTAGTGAGTAGCGGCATAGGAACTTGTACCTAGATCTGTCTATAATAATATTCCACCATGCGTAATAAAAGAAAACCCATTCATTCCCTTGATATTAATTTTGAGGCAGCTAATATAAATAAAGAAATTCCATTCTTCTACATGATAAATTCAACATGTATGCAAGAAACTCTAATTCCATTATTTCCCGAAACACATAATCCTTTTGCCCCCAACTTGCCACACATCATGCTATGTAGGTGAGTCACAAGATTTGATATATTGTCCCCAAATTAGCATCACTAATTCACTGAAATTGAAAAGGTGGCAATAAGAGTAATCTCACTAGTAAAGTTTCCTCACAAAAGGACTTTGTCCTGTATTTGAAGAAGTTTGTTGTACCTACTTCTCTAAAGATCTCTTAGAATTTTTAACATCACCAGTAAAAATAGAGAAAGAGCCAATAGGATTTTTAAAACTTGGGGATATTTTTGGTACCCCACTATCTGGCTGTAAAGAATCTGATGAAGAAGAAAACGTATTTTTCTGGTTTAATGTGGGAAATCTGGGATCATGACTCCAGAATATTTCCAGGCCCCTCCTATTGACTGTGATGTTTATATGTGTTACAGTAATAATTGTCAGGTATACAGAAGGTATAAAAGCTGTCCTGTAGCTGCTGTCTTCTCACCTGTTACAACAGAGGGTCACGAATGGAAATGGAATAAAATTACAAAACCACTATCTCATTTCCTAAGGGGCAACACGACAGTGGTAGAGATCAAGACCATATCTCATAGCTTCCTCTGAGACCCAACCAAAGAGGGTCAAACAGGGTAACTGACAATAAAATGTCCATTCTTTCCAGAAGACTGTGATCCACATTTTGGGGGTGGTAGATTAAATTGTGTCCTGAAGGACACACATGACATGTATGTAAGAAGCTACAAAGCAATCAGTTTTGAGTTGAGCACCCCACAGTCAGGAAGCCTGTGTGATGAGAGGCCCCACTCAATGAGCCATTAGCCATGCTTTGTTTCATTTAAATTTAACCTAAATTCTACCCTTCTCTTCTTCCATTTTACATAATCTTGCCATTTTACTTTTAAGAAAGAAGCTGCATTTCCATGTGCAGTTTCGTCCTTGCCTGAGCAAAGGTTTGAAATAAATTCAACTTTTTTGTTTTTTAAAGATCTACTACATTGTGATTTCCATTGATATAACAAGTAAGGACTTACAGATTAATGCCAGTGCATGTATGGGTAACATGACTTGTTCGTTAGGTTAAGGAGCAACTCAGAAACAAATTCAAGGGGATTACAGAAAGTAAGGAAGCACTCAGAAAACAGAAGGATGGTGGTGTATCAAAGGGATGTGGGAGACAGTGGGAAAGAACTCCTAATGGCCAAAGCCGGAATAATTAGAGCAAGAAAATAAAAACCATATTATTATAGGATACTCCAAAGTAGAAGGTAAATATCCATAAAGTAAATATCTACTCTAATCTAATAAATGATAAAACAAGTCAATAAATGGAGAAAGGATAAATTTCTTATAAAGAAGAATTCCGAATAATTTATGTACATTGACCTCTCTGAGAGATGGAAATTGACACCCTATCCCTCCCCTTCCTGCTACATTGTGGACTATTCTTAATGACTTGCTTCCAAAGAGGGCAGTGTGAAAACAGTTGTGAAACAACGAATGACTAAAGTGGAGTAAGCTGGCAAATACTACCTTGACCAGGTGATCAAGGTGAACATCATGAGTGATAAGTAATGTATTCTTGATATGATGTGATAAGAATGGCGCTTTTGACCTCTACGGTCTTCTTTTCAAAAATCTATAATCCCAGCCTAAAAACATGAAAAAAAAATCAGACAAACCCAGGTTGAGGAACATTCTACAAAACATCTGACCAGCATTACCCAAAAGTATCAAGGTTATTGAAAGCTTGGAAATATAACAAACTGTCACACATCAAAGGAGACCTGATGGCTAAATGTAAAGTGGTATCCAGGAATGGGAGCCTGGAGTAGAAAGAGGACAAGAAGGAGAAACTAGTGAATTCCAAATAAAGTGTGGAGTTTAGGTAATTATTATATACCAGTGTTGGCTCCTTAGTTGAGGCAAGTGTTCTATGGTGGTATAAGATTCAACAATAGGATAAATGAGTGAGGAGTATATGGGAACTCTTAGTACTTTGAAAAGTTTCTGTAAAGATAAAACTAATCTAAAGTAAAAAGTTTATGAACAAAAGCAGAGAAATGTCAAGAAGATTACTAGAAGTCTTTGTAGTCCTAACCAAATTTTTGTTATAAGACAGAAGGTTTTTTTTAAAAAAACATATTACTGAGTAAACTCTACAAGTTTTCAGTTTCCATTGCTAGCACATTCCAGTATTAGAAAGGAATGTTTATAGGATGGAGTAAGAGAAACAGCACTCAGCATATTGCCTTGTATAAAGTAAACCCGCAATAAATATTTATCAATTGATTGAGTTGGATTGCAAATTATTTTTCACCTTAGCTTAAGGTATTTATTACTTTGTTCTGGCTTCTTATGTAATAAGTAGATGGGCGTAAGTGAGAGGCTTTTTAAAATATGGAAATATTAATCCCTGAAAATCATACTAGTAAGAAGCAATAAATAATATAGTAGGTTAGTCATCCAATGAAGTAACTCATCCTGTGAAATATTCTCTCAGTTTATCCTGGAATAGATTTGAGAAAGGTCTACCTAATCAAGGTGATTGGGGAGTAGGCTCAGGAGTGTATAGCTGGAAAGGAATTGATATACAAGAAAATAGGTAGATCAATGATATTAACACTGCTGAAGACAGCATTGTTAGCCAAAGCTTGAAGAAAAGGGATTCAGAGAAGAAGAATTCATGAGCATTTCCCCAGCCTCTCCATGGATGCCTCAGGCCATCGTAGCTTGATGTCATTAACTATTACGTTCATTCAACCAACTAACTCTCCTTGCTCTGATTAATTTTATTTCCCATGTAGAATTTTTAGTGGAAAGAGAATACTCTAGGGTCACTTTGCTAGTTATAGTTCTCACGGTACATTTGTAGATTTGCATTCTGGTTTACTCGCTAATTTCTTGGGCATTTGGTTAACCTAGTTGGTTTTTTTTTTTTTTTTGCTTAATATGTGTAATATTATTACCTACCTCATACAATAGTCTTGAAATTAAAATAAGTGATAAAATACATAGGTTGTGCTTAGTAAAATGCCTTATATCAGCAGTCATTAAATTTTTAGACATCTTGTTGATATTATAGGTGTTTTGTTGTTATCATTGAATCATTTTCCCTCTCCATCTTGAATTTGAGCCATTCTGACAAAATTGAATTCTTTAACCTGAAAATCTGAGAATTTGATCATTAAGCAATTACCTTCTGATGGAATGCAACCTTGCCTGGCCTGCCTAAGCAGCGGGTTGGTTTCCCCTCATGACTCTGTCTCTGTGCTGACTTTCACCACCACCACCTGAGGATCATCTCCTCCTTACAAACTCACCACAGCTAGTAACAGGTAGACAGGCTACTCTATAGGGGTGCCTCAGTTCATCACTGACATGAGGCACCTCTGGAGTGGAACATAAAAGTTATTTAGCCAGCAGGTTTAGCAGCTGTGATAAATGATGTGTGTGATTTAAATTTGAGTAGAATTGTGTTTAATTGAAAATTTGGCCATTATGTGAAACTTTCGTTGCAAAGATTAGTACGACATTGAAGGACTGCCAATGGTGCCAAGAATGTGGAAGAAAGAGCCACTTAGGTTAATATTTTATGAAGCAGTCAGTGTTTTATAAAGCGAAGTTCTAGAAAATATGTTCCAGAACCACTTTCATCAGAATCATCTGAGGCTTTTGTTAAACTGTGGATCCCTTGGCCTCAAAGAAGTTCTACTGGATCAGAATCTCCATAGGGGGGTCCAGTTATTTGAAGCTTTTGCAGGGTTCATAGGTCATTCTTGTACACCCTGCAGTCTGAGAACCCAGTTTTGCTTTGTAAAGCAAGAGAGAGCACTTCGTTATCAATGTGCTGACAGATTTTCTTCATGGTGTTCATGCCTTTCCAGGAAGTCTTGAATTTAAAACTTATTAGGCAAAAAGGGGGACAATGTGATGTTCAAGCACTGTGGTTTGTTAATCAACATTTAAAGTAAAATATTTTTAGAATATGTTTTGTACTCTGCATTTTAAATAACAAATGTTTTAATTACAAAAGCCTTTTGGTTCAAAGTTTATCAATTTGCATGCAAAGATCTAAGCACAGTGTCTGTTTCTGGATGTACAGCAATTCTCTCAAGCCTGATTTTTCTTTGTTTTACATTGTCAGAATCCTTCTATTTTTAAGGTTGTTTTTCTTTCAATGAACATTATGTTGAACACATATTAGAACTGAGCTCTATCATGCTTAATCTCATTGATAGGTCTCTTGATTTGATTAAGTTTCCCAGGTACAGACCTGACGACAGATTTGCTTTGTTTAGGGTCCAGTATTTGCAGTCCTTGTAATATTTCTGTGACTCCTGATCTGTGTTTGTGTGTTCAACTTCCACAAAATATATCCTAAGGAAAAATACACCAGTCTGGTTTATTTGCAATTAAGGGTTTTTTCTAACGTTGACTCAATGGAACTTGTCACAACAATAAGCCAGCGGAAACAGTCATGAAAATAATTTCCTCTTGTCACACTGAAGGACCAGAGCTTTGAGTCAGAGAAACCTCTGCATTACTGGTATGGCTTTGAATACCTTCTATGAGCTTTCTGAGCCTCAGATTGCATGCTTAAAAAATGGGTTTATTTAAATAAGATAATATTTGTAAAATGTCTAGCACAGAACAACTAAACAAAGAATAGTAGCTAAAAGAAAAAGAAAGACGCCCTGAAAATAGTGGCACATGGACGAGAGGACAGGCTGTAATTTCCAGGACTTTGCTTTGCACCCACAAAGCAGGACTCTTCGTTTTGATCACTGGCCTTCCCGACTCGGTGAGTACCGACACCATCACATCAAAAAAGAAGAAAGAAATAAAGTCGTTTTGTGGGACAGCTAGAACTCTTAGTCATTTTGTGATTTTTGAATTGTGAAGTGAATAAGAATGTTATTTATTTCAAGAAACATCTCCACTGTGCTATGGTTGAACGACTAGAATTCCCAATAAAGGTGCTGTGCTGGGAGAAATATTCCCTGATGCAGTTGACCTTATATTTCCTGTGTTACTTTTTTATTCTTTGACTTCACATTTCCTGTCTCCCCTTTTATACATAATGAATAAAAATTGTTTCTACCTTTTATATTATTGTGCACATTATTATTTCTTATTAACATTTTTATTTTCACAAAAAGAGAGCAAAATGCCATTTTCCATGAAGAAGAGGAAGAACTAAGGATTTTTAAGCCTTAAAAATTTTTATAGCTATTAGAATCATTACTGTGCTTTCTCAAAAATAGGCTATTTTAAGGGAAAGGGCCTTTTAACCTTTTCCTGGTTACACTGTGACAACAATTTCCTAGTGAAATATGTTAATATAACTGAATTGATGACTTTCGTTTTTGCAAAATAAAGATAAGTGAAAGGTAATATTTTCATGATATTGAACCAGTTCTCTTTTTCAGTACTTTTGGAAAAATCTGTGTACTTCATTTAATTTGGATTCAAATAACAAGAGACTAGAAAATCCACTCAAAAGAGGTGGGCAGTGTTTGGAAAGAATTTTAATGTATCAGAAATAGGAAGAACCCTTTGATTTGATAATTAGTATAAATATAAATTAGAATGCAAGTAATTTTCAAAGCAAGAAGCTTGTTGGCACATACTGAAATATGGACGCGTGAAGTTAGATGAAGCGAGAATAGAGAAAGGAACTGATCCGATGGGACTCTGAGAAGAAAGAAAAATATTCTGGAAAAACTCTTGAAAAAGAACTAGCTTGGAGATTTGGATTAGGAGGTTGTTGTGTTTGTTTGTTTCATTTTGTTTTCCATTTTGTTTTTATGTTTGTACGCAAACTTTGCTCCAATTTTTATTTCCTTAGAATAGATTTCCAGAACTAGAATTATTACATTAAGGGCAAATTTAAAACTGTTTCTGTATGTCGTTAAGGAAAATATTCTACACATTGCATGGAAAATGTTGTTGATGTTCTAACCAACACAGTGTCTGGGAATGCCTATCTGACCACATAAGCATTAATATTTAGCATTACTACTTAAAAGTTATTGCAAATCAGGTAAGTAAAACTTACTTCTTTTTTTGCAATGTTTATTTGCTTATTAATAAGATTTCATGTATTTACTTGTAATTTGCAGTTCTGTGAATTATTTATGAGCAATGCCCAGTTCTCAATTTGAGAATTAGCATTTTTATGAATCTCTGAGTTCTCTTACTATACTAAAAATGGTAATCCTTATCACTCAAAACTGTTCAAATGTTTTATCTAGTTTGTCATTTGCCATTTAAAGCTGTATTGATAATTTTAAATAAAAAAGTGTAATTTTTCTATATTTAAATTCTCACTTTGATAAATAAGTGAACTGTCAGAATATAAGTTCTATTCAAGCCTGGGTTTGACTGTCATGTACTGTGCTGTGTCTCTAGCACAGAGCATGGGCCTCGATCCAGACGATGCTCAGTTAATAGTTTTAAGCAAATGAATATTTGCAAATATAACATGTTTGTTTATTAATAATTCTGGAAAAAATAGGATTCTAGGGAAAATTAACTATTACTTGCCTTATCTCCTATCTCTTTTATTTCACTATTAGAAGTCCCTAATTATAATAGTTTTTATATAATTTTATATAATTATAAAATAAATCAGTGTGTTTCACTCATGTCTGTATACATGAGACAGCTTATGACAATGCCTTTTCATACATATTCAGGAACCTGAATTCAGTGCAAGGAAAAAACATCCAGCCAAATATAAACACAATATTTTATTTCCCAAATTTTTATCTTTGTCAAAACTTATTTTTTCAGTAATTATTTTTTGACTACCTCTTCTATGCTAATCTCAGAAGTTTTACAGATTTACCAGTCAAGAGTTTTTGGAGGCAGACAAGGCTAACAAACTTTGGCTGTCTCAGACAAAAAGGAAATTTGCTAGATGTGCATCGAGAAAAAAACAGAATAAATAAACTTGAGGTCGCAGGACTGGGACTGAAAGAGAATTAGTAAACAAGGCCACTCAAGAGGTTACATGGAGACAATAAAATTTTGGTCAGGATGATGTTACAACTCCTAGGAGATATTATCATTGATACTGTAAAATAGATTCTAACTCTTCCTTTGTCTTTGTGTCACTAAACCAAGATTCAAAGATGAGAGTATAAACATCTGATTGGCCAAATCTAGGTCACACATTTAACCGTGATTTTCATAGTATGAGAAGATGGAGAATTTCCTTCAGTCCCATCCAGTTTCCATAAGGCACTACCTCCTGTAAGTCTGTGCACAGTGGGGCATTCACTCAATGAGGCAGGGTTTACTGGAAGCTGGGTATTAAAAAAAATATCCTACAGAATAGAAAAGTTGAACTAAAAAATATAAATTTTTCCTCCTTATAAGCTTCCCATATAGAAGAAAAACTATTATAGGTTTAAATATAATATTAAAACTCATACGTACAATTAAAGAGCATGCTATAGTAATTTATCAGGATTTTTTCAATTGCAAATGACAGAAAGCCAGCTCATACTAATTCACAACATGAAGAAATTTATCAGTTAACTTACCTCAAAAGGTCCGGGTTATGTTTGGCTTCAGATGGAACAGGATCCAGTCTCAAACAGTGTGTTATGTGTTGGCTACTCTGTCTCTATCTCTAGGTTTTATTTTCTCTAGTCTTGGGTTCACTTTCAGGCTGCCACTTCCCCACAAGTTAGGAAAGCCTATTCTCCAGAAGCCCCAATGAAACAAAGTCTTTGCACTTCATGATCCCAGAAGAGCCAATGCTGGAGACCTGAGATGGAAGATATAAAAAGAATACACATTCCAGGGGCTGGCCCCGTGGCCGAGTGGTTAAGTCCGTGCGCTTTGCTGCAGGCGGCCCAGTGTTTCGTTGGTTCGAATCCTGGGCACGGACATGGCACTGCTCATCAAACCACGCTGAGGCAGCGTCCCACATGCTACAACTAGAAGGACCCACAACGAAGAATATACAACTATGTACTGGGGGGCTTTGGGGAGAAAAAGGAAAAAATAAAATCTTAAAAAAAAAAAAAATCAGACCAGTAAGGAGACTGGTATTAAAAAAAAAAAAAGAATACACATTCCAGAGATATCTTTACACATTCTTATAAGTGACAATTATAAAGGTCAGTGAGAAAACTGGATGAAAAATTCTCCTCACTGAAGAGACATTGAAAATGACCTGCCTCTCTGTTCAAAAGGTTTATGAAACCTGAATAATTAGGATGGAGACTTCCAGTATGTCTGAATGAAGAGCTCCACAAATAGTCTTCTTAAAAAAATGCTAAAATTGGATAAAATTTCCAAACAACCATCTTAGGACTCTGAAAGTTGACCAAATGCATCCAAAAAAAAAAAATGGAGAAGGATTCAAGATAACTGAACCACGGTAAGCACAATAAGAGTCTGTGGCATTTTAGCCTGGAACAGCTCACTTCCCACGTCAGACCTTGGTATTCTAGTTCTACCAGGACAGCAAAGACAGTGAAGACCAGTATTCTTAATGCTGGAGAAGGATGACTTGTTTGGGAACAGAACAGAAAAAACTAACTCTTGCGTGTGTTGTCAAAAACAATTTCTATCCTGGTGGCAAAAATCAGGGGAGGCTAACATCACAGCTGCTCAAAGGTTGTAATACTGGTTGGAGTATGTATTAGGTCAACAGAACATCCAGAAATTTCACAGGGAGTTGCAAGGAATAAGACAGCTATAGAAGGACTTGATATGCTTTCATTTATCCTTGGTATTCAGGAAGCCTACACACATACATAGGATAGATCAGAGAGGATAACTATCCAGTCATTCTTGACTAAACAAGGAGCATTATACTTACAGAAAGCAAAAGCTTGGGCACTCATAAGCTGCCTAAACCTTGCATGTATTCTCCAATGCATATACACATTTATCAGCAAAAGTTGTAAGGTGTACTGACTTGGAGTGATTAATTACCATTTCTGACCAAACATTGGCTGAACAATAATCTATGCTGACCCAGGACTGATCCCTCGAAATCCAGGACTAAAAATAAAAATAAGAACAACAACGACAAAATTGAGCAGTTATCAGTGGCTGTAGGCAAGACAGAATCTACAGAATTAGTCCAGAAGAGTCACTAAACAAATAAACAAACCAAAAAAACCCAGCGACAGTAACACCTAGAGTGGAGATCACAATCCAGAGTTGCTTCTTTTATTACCTAAAATGACCAGTTTTTAAGGAAAAATTTTTGAAACAAAGTAACAGTAAAGTGTGACCCATACACAGGAGAAAAAGCAGTCACTTAAAGTCTCTGAGGAGATCTAGATATTGGACTTAGCGACAAAATTTCAAAGTGATTATTATGAATATGTTCAATGAATGAAAGGAAATTATGCTTAAAAATTTTTAAAAATTGTGATGACATTTGCTCATTGAATTGAGAGTGGAAATTATGGAGTTGAAAGCATAATGGCTGAAATGAAAAATTCACTAGAAGAACTCAGCAGCAGACTGGATCCAGCAGAAGAAAGAATTGACAGACTTGAAAGTAGACTAATAGAGATTACTAAATCCAAAAAAGAGAAAGAAAAAAGAATGAAATCAAATCCTTAGAGACATCGGAAACCATTAAGTGTATCAACATGTGTGTAATGGGATTCCCAGAAAGAGGGGCGAGAAAGAGAAAGGCAGGTATACAAATATTTGAAGAAATATCATCTGAAGTCTCCCCAAATTTGACAAAAAAAATTTAATCTACCCATCCAAGAAGCTCAATGAACTCTTCATAAGATGACACAAGGACATCCATCCTGAGACACATCATAATCAAACCGTTGAAAGACAAAGACAAAGTGAAAATCTTGAAATCAGCAAGAGAAAAATGACTTACTACGTAGAAGGGAACCACAGTAAGACTATTGCTGACTTCTCATCAGAAACAATAGAGGCTATAAAGAAGTGGAATGATATATTCAATGAGCTGAAGGAAAAAATAAATCAACTAAGGACTCTACATCCAGCAAAAGCTATCCTTCAAAAACTGAAGGCATGATAAAGACATTTCCAGATAAACAAAGACAGAGAGACTTTGTTTCTAGCAGACTTCCTTTATAAGAAATACTAGAGGAAGCCCTTCAGGTGAAAAGTAAATGACTCCCAATCCATGGAAAGAAATAAAGAGCACTGCTAAAGATTTTATGTACGTAAATACAAAACATAGTATAATAATTTGTTCTCTTTCCTTCTCTTAACTGAATTAAGATAGTTGCATAAAACAATAGTTATAAAACTTTATTGTTGGGCTTATAACATATAAAGATGTAATATGTATGATAATAATAGTCCAAGAAAGGAGGAGGAAATGAAACTATATTGGAGCAAAACTCCTGTATTTTACTGGAATATATTTTATGTACTTTTAGAATGTACTAAAAGAGGAACAGAGAAACTAATGACATAAAATATATAGAAATCAAGTAGCAAAATGGGAGACATGTGCCCAACTATATCAATAACTATATTAATGGAAACAGAAAATATTCCAATCGAAAGTCAGCAATTATCAGTCTGGGTGGGAAACAGGATCCCAATATAGCTGTCAACAAGAGATATAATTTAGATTCAAAGATACATGTTGGCTGAATGTAAGATGATTAAGAATTATAAGCCATTTAAATTGTAACTATATGATAACTGGAGTGGTTATGCTAATATCACACAAAAGAGTCTTTAAAGAAAAAATATCACTAGAAACAAAGTCATAAGAAATATGTAAAAATTATGAATACTTTCATGCCTAAAAACAAAGCCCTGATATACAGGAAGCAAAAAGGTTAAACATAAATTTACCAAATGGTCCAGAAATTTCATTTGTAAGTATCTACCTGAAAGGAAGAAAATGTATAGCTATACAAAGGCTTATATGCAGATGTTCATAGCAGCATTATCAGTCATAGCCAAAAACTGAAAGAATTCAAAGTCCCTCAAATGGTGAATGGGTAAACAAAAATGGTATATCCATGCAAGAAAATGCTACTCATCAATAAAAAGGAACTGATTACTCATACATGCTGCCCCATGGATGAATCTTATATACACTGTGGTAATTAAAAGAAGCAAGAGTCAAATGCTCATATGTTGTATGGATACATTTATACAAACTGTCCCCCAAAAAAAGAACATCTACAGAGACAGAAAAAAGATTAATGGTTACCTGTGGCTAAGAGTGGGAATGGGGTTAATTCTAAATGGGCATTAGGGATCTTGCTGGGTTGACAAAAACGTATTAAATTTGGATTGTGGTAGTGATTGCATAACTCTAAAATCACAAAAAATAAAATCATTGCATTATATACTTAAAATGGTCAAATTTTATAGAATGTCAATTGTACTTTAGTGGAGCTATTAAAAACAAAAGCCCAGATATATATACCAGCTCAAAGTGTCAGTATAAAGTCTTGCACTTCTATGTCATTCCAACATTTAAATATGCCACCTGTGGTGGAGACTAGATAAATTCTAATCTGTTTTCTCTTCCTGCACACACAGAAAAATACTATATTTCTCAGTTTCCCAGTTATTGTGTGACCAGTTCTGGCCAATGGAACGTAGACAGAAGTTATATATACCATTTCCTGGCTTTGCCATAAACTTCCTGCACTATCTTCAGCAAATGCCTTTGAGATGGTGGAGACACGCATTGGGAAGAGCCACAAATCTGAGAGTGCTCAACTGGTATCAAGGTGTACACATAAGAAATGATTTTTCGTAATGTGAAGTCATTGATACGCAGGGAATACTGTTACCATAGCTTATTCCAGCCTGCCCTACTATGCTACATTTTTCATTTTACACGATAGCTCTGTTATCCAAATCTCCACTATGACCACTATTCATTATTTATTTTTCTCTCCCAAGATAATTTCCTGTAATCTACTTTTGTTTATGTGTTTCTTCAAAGTACATGAATGGCCAATAAAACACAGTGTTCTTGTGATTATTTCAGCATTTTAGCATTGACTCAATTGTACATTGACACATGCCAGGGTAGGGTTTGATGAGATATCATTTTCCATTTTCCAGTCCTTGGTCACACCTAAGGAAGTGATGTCTATCAATTCTTTTTCCTTCTCAAAAAAATATGGGCTGTGATACCTATGTGTGATTTGGAAAGGTAAAGGGAATTACTTTTAAAAATTAGGAAAAAATATAATAAAGATCACAGCCTGAGGCAGAAGATTATAGGTAGGAAGACAAGTGAATATGTATTTGTATTGAATGAAGCCAACTAGCCTGAGAAACCAGACAGTGAGGTTCAGAGCGTAACGAGAGTGATTCTAAGTATCCTGAGATCACACGATTTAATGAAGGTTTTGGAGAGGTAATTGGGAGAAAGAGAAAGGAAAATGCAGAGGAGTACTCACAGTCAGCAAATCTGGCATAAAGGACTAGAGAGCCTATCAGAGGAACAACGTCTGGAGGAGAGCTGCATCCTGTCTACATTCTGGGGGTATGGAAATTGGGTGAATTTGGACAATTGAGGTTTAGGAGTTAATTCAATGGTCCAAGTAATTAAGTTTTCTTTGTATCATATAAATCTTCAGGATTAATATGTTGTCATATTTTGAAATTCTTTAAGCTGTGAAACTTTACAGACTCCAATTTCACTATGAGAGCAAACTTTTCTCCTTCTACCTCTTTCGTTTTGATGTTCCCAGTGCTCCCATGGGCACAGGCTCTATAGCCGGACTTCCTAAGCCCAAATTGGCTCACTTCTGCATTTGTTTATTTATTTTTTGTTATGTGGCCTAGATTCTGGGCTTCATTTCTCATCCTTCAATCTCTTGGAACTTTTTCTCCAGCTATGCCTATTCTAAATCAGGGTAGAAATAATTTTATTTGACTCTGCATCTCCAGAACCTAGCATCCTAGATACAGCCACAGGAAAGATTAATTCTTAGAAGTTATTGGAATAGTTTTTCACCACAATTTAAAAAGGCAAAGATTCCAGGTTAAGATAATATAACTCTTTTGTATGTCTAGAATCTTAGGATCTAGAAGGAGGACCTGGGAAGGTGAGGGCCAGAAATGTAAGTTATGCAGTATTTCACAAATTAAGAGGAATAATATTCATCGCTATCAAAGGAAGGACACCACCACTATATTTGAGTGGCATCAAAAAAGTAGTGAAAGTTTAGAAATCAGGAACACACTTCTACACTTAAAGGCCCAGGGAATGAGAACTGTCATACTTATGATGTAATGTATATTATATATTTTTGCAATTTTGTGAAACAAAAGAGTATTCTCTGATTGATGAGTTGCAGGAAGTACAGCTTGGATGTCCTAAGCCAGGCACGATAATGGCAACATAAAACTTGAGCTTGCTTCAATTTATCTCTTTTTGGACAGGTCTGTCCCTGGTTTTCTGTAAACTGATCAGGTCAGAAAAAGTAAAGAAACAACTCACATCCCTGAGATATTGTAAATTCCTGGCAGACAAAATCCTATTTTATTCTGTCCCTCATATAATCTAACAAAAGCACCAATAGTTGCATGACAAATATGCGTTGATGTCATTTCTTTGATTTAGTGAGAACGATGCAAGGCAAAGTGGAAGATTAGAATTAGCACAGGACCAATCTCTCATCCCAAGGGCTTTTAATCTTGCTGGGAAGATAGGAATTTAGAAGCATTGGTTGAGAACCAGAGGAGTCTTTGTTCTATTTACAACTTTTTAAATGACCCTAAACTGTGAGCATAATGATCTTATATATGCCTTTTACTCCAGCATGTGGTTTGTTTCTTCTTAAAAGCCATGATAAAATATTTATGACTTTTAATATTTATATATTAGTCCACAGGTTGAAAAATGAGACTAGAGGCCACCTGCAAAGACTGATAATTTTCCGTTATTAGAATCCTGAGTTCTAATCAATATCAATGCCAGATGTTATCTCACTACTGATTTGTCTTTTTTTGTTTTATATTATCAATATTCTTAAAAACAATTCAGATAGTTCACTCAATTTTTCTATCATTTATCATCTAAAATGAGAAGAAAATTCACAATATATTTTATTCTCTTTTAAAAAATATGAAATATTTTTTGTTATAAGATTAATCATATGATTAATCATGAAGTTTACGGTGTGAAAAAGAGAGCTTATTTTATGAGTGAAATGAAATCAACACTTTAACAATTTTTGACATGAGAATCTATATGTTGGTGTGTACTCCCCATGTAAGTTTAATAATATTGAGGAAAGCAGAGAATGTTACTCTTTTAATCTTGTGAATTTAATTTGTATGCTTCATGTTCTATGAAGACTTTAAGGCCATATCTAGCTGTTAAATGGATGAATAGATATTAACCATCTGAAGGGAAATTTGGCTTAGGCAAAATTGCCCACAGAATTGGATTTCACCCATTTCTATCTTTCTTCTCATTCCTCTGTGCCAAGCCTCCAGGATCTCCAGGGATCTCAAGAAAAACATGCCATTTCCGGTTGACTTACAACGGGGACTTCTATCATTGAGTATCAAAGAAATCAGTCCAATTTTAAGCCTTGGAATTAATCTAGACAAGGACAAGCCACTGTGGGGAAGAAAGTAGAAAAGATCAGAAGAAACAGGTAGAGAGGCCTATTGCTTTGTGGTCATGGAGGAAGGAGAGAGGAAAGATATTCGTTGACTTCCCTCTTCTCACTGAGTGAAGTGGTTTGTACAATTTGGCTTTAGATATCTACTCAGCTAACAAAAATGTAATATCTATTGTGTTCTAAGACCACAGAGCACTCTTTGTGGAAAATATATTAATAAGCTGTCTCACTGTGTTGGAAATAAAGTTCAGAACAATTTACAAGCATTTCTTTATCTATACTAAAAACCACCCACTATGGGTTGGAGAGTAGGGAGAATTACCTAATTCCTCCAGAACCATATTTCAAGTCAAAAGGACTTGTTTATACAATGTCAATTTGTCTTATTTATTTTTCATTAATGTATACTATATGAAAAACAAAGCTTTGGTACTGTTTGTTTGATAGCTGACCAGTCATAAAATGGATACAAATATAAAGAATTGGCCATTTGCAACTGATCTGAATAGTTATATGGTTATTCTCTTCTTACAGGGGAAAAATCGATGCACACATGGCAGTTACTGGCTACTGTAGAGCACAGCTGTGAGAGACCTTGCTGCATCGAGACAAGTTCAGCAGTTTTCAACACGCTGCATGGCCCATTCTTACCCCCAAATCTCTACTTTCCTGCTCCCGCAATTGATCTTTTAACTAATGTGTTTTGCGAAGACCTGACGTTCATCTGGCCTACACTGAAGAAGTAAATTTAACATGGTATAAACAAACAGAGGTTTTCCTCCACCAACAAGCTAAATCCTCTACTCCTTAATAAATGAAATCTTCAAATGATATAATTTCTTTCCCACTGCAGAGACTGTCATTTAGTTTTTCCTTTAAAAGCAGGATATCTTCTGCTTATACTGTCTTTGAACATTGATTTAATATTAGATATTTGAGGAGTTGCTACCAAATTTGCTGATGACAGTAAATACTTCAAAAGGAGTCTGCTTTCCTCTATAAGGGAAAAGAAATCTTATTTTGTGCATTTTATGCCTCCATTTTATTTCACCCCACTCACTTTACAACAGAGAGAAGCATACTAAGAAAAACATTTGCTATGTGTATTTATTGGAAATACACAGATCTTTAATTTGTATTTCACATACAAAGTTATTGATTCATCCATTCAAATTCACTCATATGTTTATAATAAGTGTGCATAGTGTATGTCAGCTAAATTCTGAGATTGAGGTCCAGGCACTGCTATTATCTGAGATGCATACAGAAATGCGTCTAGCCTAAACTTCAGACTAGTAATCAGGAGTAACAGCAGCGGCGGCACAGAATATCCTGCCTTCCAAGGTAAGATGTATCGCTGTGCTAGAAAGGAATTTTGACCCGTGAGGATATAAACTTATCAAAAGGTGAGGTTTGTTGTTGAAGGAATTGTTCTGAATCTTGGGAGAAGAAAAAGATTGCTGTTATGAGATGCAATGTTTCTATACAAAATCAGAATCACTCCTTTCAGCATTTTGGACATGCCATTCCTAAATGTGATCTAATGACTTTAAAAATAACATTAATTTTAATTAATAATAAACAAACCAAGAGTTAGAAATTAAAGTAACAGCAAGAAACTGACAAAATTTGAGAAAAGTTAGGGATCACAATAGGGTCTAATAGATAAAAGCCTATAATGAATACCAAATTATTTTGTTGATAGAGGAGATGAGGTATGAGATGTCTGTGCAATTCTCTGAGTTTACAAAAGTGGAAATTAATCTGAGATACTTTGGTTGTATTTATCATCTGTAATTGTGCTTAAAAATCCCCCAGGAATTTAAGTTAGGCCTCCAAAAATTCATTTTTACATATGTTTAGATGCTCAGAGGTTGAGGACTAAGCGGCTAGTTTCTCTACATGCATTTTCTTCACTCAGCTGTGATGGGGGAATTTGAGTTGAGGAGTCTCTCGTCTCCTTGATCTACTGAAGACCTCATTTCCTTTATCATAGGGCTTGAAACAGTGTTATATGTTTTCTGATGAGGCATATTTTTTTATGTCATTGAATATCAAAAATATTTTTTTAAAACCTTGCTTTAAAAACTTTAAAACCTGCTTTTAGAACAAGGGGAGTTGTGCAAATGAAAATAAGAGATTGACTTGTTATAACGAAATATAGATCATACTGGACTGGTTTGTGGATTGGGAGTTCCCCCAGGAGAAGGAATTTACTCATTATTGGAAATTCACAGAATGAAATCTTGTTTCTCAAAGATTTCTGCTATGATTTGCTATGCTGTTTCCTTTATGGTTTAGATGAAACATATGTGAAACACAGTAACGCTCCATTATTTGAGCTCTACAATAATTTTAAAGGCATGATGAGATGTTGCTGGAAATACTATGACGATTTGGCGAGGCAAATATGGTAGAATGCATAATTTAATTAAAAGTACAACTTTCCACTTGTTTTGTTTCCTTGCTTTCTTTTGCCCTCAAGTGTTTGGAAGAGAGAAATTCCAATGAAAATCTTTCAAAGGCTTCCCAAGTCTTTCAACATATTAGCCAGTCATTTTAAAAGAGAGATGCTAGGTGCAGCCTGGCTACAGGGGAAAGATCTTTCTAGTATCAGATCAATGCACCATATGTTGCAGGGTGGCAAACAGCACTTTCCCAAAATGGCTGCCTTGATATGTAGCCCATCCCAGATCCTCTTCTTTCAGTGTGGCCTAGATGCTCCTCTATTGAGAGACAGAATCTGTAAGCCCTCTCGGTGAAACTAGGCAGGCCTCTGTAACTTCTTCAACCAATAGAATGCAGCAGGAATGATGCTGTATGACTTCCGGGGCTAGATCTTAAAAGGCAGCACAGCTCCCACCTGGCTTGCTCTCTTTCTTGGGACACTTGCTACCATGTTGTGAAGCAGCCTAGGCCACATGTGGGTGTCCTGGCTGACAGCACCAGATGGGGATCAACAGGCACTCTGAGACATGTACGTGAGTGAAAAATTTAGATGATTCCAGTCCTTAGACTGAGCCTTTCAGCTGATGTCCCAGACACCATGCTTTCTCCAACTTCCCATCTAACCCAAAGAAATCATGAGAGATGATGACTGATTCCTGTTGTTGTAAGCCATCTAAAGTTTGGGGTAATTTGGTAAATAGCAATAGATAACTAATACATGTGGTAACTGAGCACTCATAGCTACCAACCATAGCTAAGAATAGATTTTCAGGACCCTTTGATTTGTCTGCTGGCTTTAGAATGACAGTGATAACCTGTTTTGAAAGTGCCCCAACAGTGGATTTTTTTTATTGTAGCTTCTTGAACAAACAAGCAAACAAAGAAACCAAACGAACTAATCCTTAGATTGCTTAGAATTCACGCAAAAGTTACTGAACCTAAACTGACTCTGAGGTTATGGTTATAAAGAAGTACAGTGAATGTTTTGGCAAAATGTCAGGTATCATCATATTTTCAACATAACATTTTTCTTTAAGTTCAATAATTTCACTGAACATGTCATCTGATCTTGTAGTTTGATGCATTAGCCTCTAAAATCTCTTTCCAGAATATATAATCATATTGAAGAAATTTGTTTTTCTCTAATTATTTTTCTAATTATTTCCAAAATGCGAATGTGTACGTCCCATTTTCCTGTCGTGGGTACCAGATGGCAGAAGTGGTAGGTGCAGTTCTGTTTTTAGGCTGACAGCAGATGCAGCACTGGGGGTGTGAATCACTCTCCTCCACACCAGTCCTGTCTCTGAACATCCTGTGCAACTGTTCTCCTCTGGGGGATTCCCCTACTGTTGGCTTTCCATTGGTGCTTCCAGCAACAGGCATTTATTTTAGCATTTAAGAACTTCTCGTCCCCCAGGAATTGAAGTTAGGCCTCCAATTCATTTTTAGATATGTTTAGATGCTCAAAGGCTGAGGAGTAAGTGGCTGGTTTCCCTATATGCATTTTCTTTACTCAACTGTGATGGGGGAATTTGAGTTGAGGAGTCTCTTGTTTCCTTGATCTACTGAAGACCTCATTTCCTTTATCATAGGGCATGAAACAAGTGTTATATGTTTTCAGATGAGGCATATATTTTTGTGTAATTGAATATCAAAAATATTTTTTAGAAATAAGAATGTGTTTTCAGTGGCTTAGAGTAGTAACATATCCCTGGTGGGAGGTGTGGCTAATTAATCTTTCCATTTTATAGATTCAAATTCCACACTTAATATGTACAAATGTCAGCATTTAATACTTTCATATAATTCCAGCATTTAATACACTCTCTTCTATGTGTTGATTAGGTCCCATAAGGCCTCTGTTAAGATGCCTGTAGTGTCCCACTAATATCCCAGGCCCTTGCCACTCAGTGGGACAACATTGCTTTGCTGTGGGCTCTCTCTTGCATCTATAGCCCAGGTTATCTCTTGTTTGGCATGCTGAAAGTGCAGAAGAATGAATGGCTACAGGAGCAGCCCTCAACCAGTGACTGACAAGAGTTCATATACAATTACTCCTCCTTCCTTGCTTCTTGGAGAGATTAACTCTGAGGTTATGTCTTTTACATCAGCTCCCAAGTATCATTATGAGGACCAAGCTTCAGTTACCTGCAGGGGTGGCTGGCTTGGAAATGTAACCCTTCATTGGTTGTTTTCTCTTTCTTCTTTCATATCGCCATTGTCCCATGGGTGTTCCCTCCAGCCCACAAGTGAACCATTGGCCCTGAATCCTTGTCTCTGGGTCTGCTTTTGGGAGAAGACAAAATAAGACATCAGTCATTCTACTATTACTTGGTTAATTTCAATGTCTTTGTTTAATTTCTGTACCTTTCTCTTTTAATATAGGTATTGTTTTAATAACTTTTTCATGTTTTTGGTCTATAAGCCCAGTAACATTTATTTTGTCCTCTTTAAACTTTAGACATCTTATCAATTATTTTCATTTATTGGCGTGTTAGAATGTATGTTTCTTTAGTGTTTCTCTCTTTGTGGATTGGTTCCTTCTTTTTGGTTTCTCTTCTTCTCCTTTGAGTGTATTTTGCTTTGTTGGAACGTCTGAGTTGAAAGTCTTTCTATTTTTATTTTTTCATTCAGACTACAGCAGTCTTGAAAAATACACCCACCTCAAAGGTGATACAAAAGATCAAGTTGATAATTGAATATCTTTCCAGGCCCGCTACCTTCCCAGCTGCCCAGCTTGACGCTCTGTGGGAAAGAAATGCCTCTATCTTTCCACTCCCCACACATCTCAGTAGGCCCATGCTGCTACTGAGTGTCTTGAGGGGCATGGTGGTGTTCTCATATAAATTCAGCTCTCTTTCAACTCTGCTCACCTCAGGATTTGCCCCTTTTTGGAGACTTCTGGATGGACCTAGAGGAGCTATTAGCAGCTGGCTAATGGTTGTTCAAGGTAAAAAAAAAAAAAAATTATGGGAGTCATAGGCAGGACAAAAAATTTACCCATGAAGTACACACGAGTGTTGGGGAGCTTGGGTGATCAATCCAGTAAGGAGTACAGTCACTAATAAAGATTTTGCTCTACATTCCTTTTTTTTTTTTTTAAAGATTGGCACCTGAGCTAACAACTGTTGCCAATCTATTTTTTTTTCTGCTTCATCTCCGCAAATCCCCCCGATACATAGATGTATATCCTAGTTGCAGGTCCTTCTAGTTGTGGGATGTGGGACACCACCTCAACGTGGCCTGATGAGCGGATCCATGTCCACACCCAGGAGTCGAACCAGCGAAACCCTTGGCCGCTGAAGCTGAGCTTGGGAACTCAACTACTTGGCCATGGGGCTGGCCCCCTCTGCATTCCTTTTGAGGACCGGGATTCTCTCTATGGATGTCCAGTCCTGCAGTTTGGAACTCACACCTGTATGAAAGGTGTTAGCACAGAGCAATTGTTCGGGGAGACAAACTAAATTGGTGCCAAAGCATCACTTAGGTGCAAAAATAAGGTAGCAATAATTCAACTTATGGTGAGCCAGGTGAGTATAATATAGGTGTGTAAGGGATAAAGTGTTTGGGGTTTGAGGGAAGTGAGATACTCAAGGGGGATTGTCAAGTAACAATAGATGGTGTGTTAGAAAAAACTTCCAGTCCTCCTTCTGTGTTTCTCCTTGACTTTCACAATACTACCACACACGCAACACTTCTGACACTTCTGGTCACCAAATGTGTGGTGGGGGTTTTCCCCCACCAAGCAATTCTCTGACACAAGCTGGGTGTCCTATAATTTAACCTACCAGGAGGTAGTGTCAGATCCCACAGGTTAACGGCTCAGTCCCACGAGACTGCCCTTACCCCACTTCAGGTGCCAATCACAAATTCAGATTCTCACCTGTGCTTCTGACCTGTGGGCTATAATCTGAGGTTCCCATGACCCTCTCCTCAGGTTTGATTAATTTGCTAGAGCAGCCCACAGAACTCAGGAAAACAGTTATGTTTACCAGTTTATTCAAGGATATGATAAAAGACACAGATGAAAAGCCAGATGAAGAGATACATAGGGCAAGTTGTGGGATGGTCCGGAGCACAGCAGCTTCTGTCCTCGTAGAGTCGGGGTGCATCACCCTCCCGGTGCGGATGTGTTCCTCAAACTGGAAGCTCTCCAAACCTAACTTGGGAATTGACAATGGTTTTAGGAGCTGTGGGTCAGGAACTAGGGGAAGAGATCAACACATACATTTTCTCTTGTCTCACAGGTGGTGAACTGCCTTCTGGGGTACACGGGTGCAGTTAACTGCTGGTCTTTTGCTTTGCTTACAGGAGACATTTGAATTTGGGCCTAAATCAAATTATTAAGGGTAACAATAGAGAGGTAAGCACTGCAATAAATACCTTTTCCTCACAAAGAACCCAGGCTTTCTTCTTCGTAAATGTTTAATGAATACTTAAAGAAAACCCCTTCAAGGCTTGTCAAATTATTAGCCTTTCTCCAGTACCCATATCTCAGTCTGGTTCTGTTGTCTTCTGATAATACATTTTGTTCTGTATATGCTACCACTGATCCTACTTCTTGAAGTCTCCTTAAATTATTAATAGAAGTAGGTGGAACATCATAAATTATAAATTAATAATATTATGAATATTATTTATATTTGTTTTCTTTACAGAAAATAGAGATATCATTAAAGTAAATCCATCAAGACCCCAAAAACTTTCCATGCTGTGATTAAAATTAATATTTAAAATTACTAAAAGAGAAGTATTAACAAGTTAAAAATCTCCAGAAAATTTGATTACTCTCATACCTTTTCTGATGCTCCTGGAACTTTCCTTAAAATACATAACTATTGATAACTTTTAACAGAGATTTTAAAGGTATAGGCTCTTGTTACAGGCTGAAACATGAAATGCCCTTGGAGTCCAGAGCAGAATATGCTTGAAAGAGTATTTGTTTTCTTTTAAACAAAAGATGCCAAAAAGCTTATGAGTTTGGAATTGTAGCAAGAGTGGTTATAACATATAAATAAAATTTTAACCAACCCCTTCTGCTCTGTGTGCTGAGTATTACCAATCATTCAGACAGACGTCAGTGGGCTGTGGTTGTCTGGTCCATGGTGTTCAGATCAGGGCTGATGAGGATGGTTGTGATCATTAAGACAGAATCTAATGATAAGACTCTATTAATGGGAGTGTCAGAAAACCTGGTAAACAACTAAGATTACTTATGCTCTGCCAGTATTTCTGGTGAAGTGTCTAAACACATGATAGTGGTCACAGATTTCTTTCATCACCTAACTAGTACTAGAGTAATCCACTTCCTATTTCCATGTTTGGTGAAGCAGTTTGATATTTTATCTTTTTTTTTTTTGTCTTGTTTTTATTTTAGCCTTTGATGCTCATTCTCTTCCATGTAATTTTATTTCTTTTTCACTAAAATTGGCTTGCAAAGAGAAAACCATTAAGATACATTCTGTAGCTGTCAATCAGTAGGCCCAGAAAGTTCCTAAATGATAATAGTTGATTCAGCCTGTTAGCTTGTTGGAGTTATCTGCATGGCAGAGATGTCAGTATATTGTTTCCAGTCCTGATTTTTACACACAAGGAGTAACAGAGCATGTCCTCGCTTCTTTTATCTTCCTCTGGAGAGCAACCAAGTGGCATAATCAATTCTTCCAGCCTTTGTATTTCACCTGATGTTTACTTTGTGCATTACTTTGAGATTTGCCCTTATTTTATCTCTTTAAAATCTATTTGCCTTTTCTTTTTATCTTATAAGAAAATAAGATTATCTTAGTACAAGTTCATGGTACATTTCATTAAACGCTCATAGTATTTTTCTTTTCTCATCATCCATAAAGCAGTGAAAAGTTGCCCTAATTACCAAAAGATTGTCAGGCTGCGGATATACAAAGAATAACCTTCTCTGTATCAGGTGCTGAGGGAATTGGAACTATGCAGATTGCTTTGACGCAGTAACTTTACTGGTCACTGACATATATTAATGTACCTAGGAGGGATGAAGCAGAAGCTTGATATGTCTTGTGCTGTGAATATCAAAATCAAGAAAGCATAGATTTGATTTTTAATAGATAAAAATAAGTCCATTTTGCTTTAGAGAATTCAAAGAAAAAATTAATTCTCAGATTTCACAAATGACCAAGCCGGCTTTTTCCTTTGGGTTTGCTGTGTATGTTTCCAAGACACTTAATTAACAAAATCAGGATATGATTTCTGTGTGTTAAAGGTCACATTAGGAAACTCCAGGCTTTTCCTTTATATTGCTATTTTTTAGCAGTCAATACCAGTCACCTGGAGCAATGGCCACTACCAGGCCATGGCTTCCTTTGCAGTGACATTTGCTCAATAAATTTTTTCATGGCAATAATTGAAAAAAGTCAAAATGGTGTGAAGAAGTAAATGTCATATTCCCATAGTGCAATTTAAATGGAATTCATAAAGGCCCAGTGACTCACAAGACAGGTTAATTAAAACCTCCATGTGGCATATGGAAGTGAGCACAAAATTTGCTTGACCACATTATTTTCTTGACCGCATGGAATGAATCCTTTATTAGAATGTCTAGCAGAGACTGAGATCTTATATTAAATATAATCTATGTTATTGCTACTTACTTTCTTTTGGATAATTTTAATCCACTTCCCATTGCCAGTCAGCAATGTTTTGAAGACTGGTTTTTAATATAAAAAGTTAAGTGTTGCAAAAAGGCAACATAATCCCTGTCTCATAGAAGATGCTCTGAGTGTAGCAGGAATGGCATGTAAGTTCCACTGCATAAATGAAGAAAAAGCAGTTGGTACTGGAAAGGAAAAACATATTGTGGACTTGGAAAAACATGTCTTCTAAGTATGATGATTGTTAATTTCTCATCCCTATGTGTTCCTATAGGGCCCTAACAGAATGGATCCTGCTATTTGGAACAACTGTTCTGCTTTCCTAGGACTAAGGAACAAATTACGATAAACAATACACAGTCCCAAAGCAGAAATAGCACTTAGAAGGAGTCCGGACCATCTTGCACCACTGGGCTAGCGGAGCAGCAGCTCACCCTACTTCAGCCACTTGGGGAGCTCCTGGCTGCTTCCTGTGTTCTGCCTATGAACTCTCCCAACAGTTCAAAGGAGGTGAGGGCGGAAGGGGACAGGCGGTCCCCTGGAACCTTCTGCAATACGTAGGTGGGAGCATTACAGTTCCTTTACTCTGCCAAAATAGGCAAATAAAATGAAAGCAAGATAGAAAGAAAACTAAAAAAAGAAGTTGGGAACTTTCACTTGTTTTTTAAAAAAATTATGCTGAATGTTGCTAAAGCATAATGCAAAAGCTTATTTCATTACAACCAAAACCATGAAATGATGTCTAATTTTGAATCTTGAAAGTAGATTACTTCCAAGTTGTCCATATAGCTATATATAGCTATATAGAGATATATATTACATGGAATATATATATTGTGTATAATATATGTGACGCAGTCCCTGACACAGAAGAAAAAACTTTCTTTATATATAAACTATAAAAATATATATGTAAATTATACATAAATATACATAATATATCTCCATATTTCTTTGTGTCAGAGACCACAGATTTCCTGCCCTACTGCCCTTTCTTTATATATTTTTAGCTTGGCACATGGTCATACAAAATAAAGATGACTTGTCTACATGCACAAACAGAGCAAAAAAGGAGAAGTTGTTGCTGCTTCTGGATGAAACCAGTGGCCTTTCCAGCCCAGGACTCCTTAGAGCAGAGCACATTCCATTCAGACAGTGGTTGAATTGTCAGCCCGGGGAGTGAAGATAATGACAACGCAGAGCAGAGCCCCAACCAGTGATCACAAAACAGGATCACAGTATAAACCTTTTTTCTAAACCTCTGAGATTTAAGGGGGTATTTTTTTTTTTTTTATCTCTCCTGACTGGCATACATGCCAAGTGTGGTCAACAGTATTTAAGAATGGGACTTTTTCTGCCTCATTTTTGACCATAGTACCAATTTGAGAGACCAATTGAAAGAGGCCAAGTAACTTGTACAGCATTTCAAAGGCATTAGCCAGAGCCTGCTTCACATTTTTGAATCTCACATCCACTTGGAGGACTTAAAAGATCATTTTTAGAGGACAATTCTGTGAGGTGATTAATGAAGAGGTTTATCTGGAGACAGCAGTTGCATTTCCGTGCTTACCCACTCCACCTCACATGCTTTTGGTGGAAGAGATGGAGTTGGCTACTTCCTAGTGCTAATCCTAGCTAGACAGCTTAGGAAGGGACACTTGGAGAGCTTTGAACATATTCCTTGAACTTGAGAGACACAGAAGTTTGAAGCCTGCATCCTGCCTGTGAAAACTGGAATAGGCTGTGGATTAGGATCTGACTTTTGCCTGGGTACATAAGAGGGTAGGAAAAATGCTAATTGATTTTGAGGCTGAGGAGGGAGCTGCTTTACGGGGTCTGCTAGTCTGGAGGCCTACAGTTTATATGGGTCAGAGATGCATTTGTATTTCTGGGGCATGAGAATGAGCCACCAGGAAGAAAGAAACATTGAGAAGACACATCTGTGTCCTGCCCAATAGGGCTTCATGGAAGGGCAAGAAGACATCAGCAGAATGAAGGTGGAGGCCTGAGATGTCCTGACATTCAAGTGGCTACACAGAGAACATCTGCCAAGATTAAAGGAACTTCAGGAGAAAGGGGCTCAGCACAGGACTTAGTAAGATCCCTTGAAAGCACCTCACAAGCTGAAGAGTCAGCTTTTGACCATCAGCATAGTCAGAGGGCAGAGCTGCCTCGCTAAATAAGTACTGTTTTACTCTTTACTCTTCTCTTTCCTGCACATTTTTGATCTTAAGTTAAACAGCCGCTAGTTTGTTGAGGAGAGAGGTGACTAGGAAAGGAGTGTACAGCAAAAGGACTGTGCCTCTACCTTCCCAGGGTGGGAAGTGAGCAGGGATGAGGTATTGGTTACACGGTTGTGCAGGGTGTCCCCTTGACACGGATCGCAGTGTACTCTGAATCCACTGAGCGGGGGAGATGGGGCTGAAACTCAGCCAGTGCTCCATCTGCCAAGCCCTCTCCACTGGCAGGGGATTCTAGTGTGCTCAGAGACAAGGGCATTATTTCCTTAATTTTCACAGACACCATAGTGGCTAACAGAGAGCCTTGAGAGAAGATTAATGGTAAACTAAGTTTAAACTTTTATCCATATCATGAAATGGACACTGTGATTTCAAAATTAAGACTGTTCTTGACTTGCTATGTCTGTAGGGTAGTCTATAAGTGGGCAAAAAGGTAATTTGACATGATGGAGTTATCAGAAGGAAGGAGAAGAAACCACTACTGAATATAAAAGGACAATGGAAGACAAAAATAAAATTCAACTTCGTTAGACTCTGCATTTCATGCTTGCTCAATGTCTTGTTTACTTGTAAACACACAGAGAAAGAAAGAGATAGAGTGATGCGAGAGAGACAGAGAAAGCATAACTGAACAAGACAGAATCCTCTGTTCTGTTCACTCTTTTTTCCACATTCTCCCCCTCCATCCACTAAGAGGGCCTTTTAGAACAATAAATTATACAGCCAATGTGATGCTATAGGAGGCAGCTGCTCAATATGGATGTACAAGAAACTTTTTGTTGTTGTTTTTGGCAGTACTCTCTTTTGTTGTGTTGGGTGTTTTTGGGTTTTGGGGGTTTTTTTTTCTATATGAGTTTTGTTGTGTTTTCTCCAATCTGAAGAACATAGAAATCCACTATGTCATGTCAGGTTGGAACCGTAAATTTATCACTCTAGCCTTAATTTCAAGGGACTGCAGCAGGATGGAATTATGACACAGAGGGCAGAGCAGAGGAGAAGCCAAAGAAAGGGAATGGAGAACAAGACAGTATTGCTTCTAGGCTCCCATTCAAGTTGGATTTGGTCCAGATTCTAACAACCCATTGGAATTAGTAACTAATTACTTTGGACTATCCTCTGGATTCTGAGTTTGGCTGTGATCATTAACTGGTAAGTTCTAGTTCTGAAAATGGGCAGCAACTACACATTTTTCCAGAAGTTTCTGAAATCTACATCTATATCTGCATAGGCATATAGATATAAATAGATGGATGGATAGATATAAATAAATATGTAAATGTAGATAGAGATATACACATAGATATTTCTAATGCACTTATTAACATTTCGGTTCACCATTGAGTTTGTAAACATGTTGCCGTATGAAAAGTGAGTGCACATGTATGAACTTAGTTAGTAGCTTGGGTTTCAGTCAGCTGAGTTGGCCAATCAATTTCTCTGGACCCATACCTATTTCTAAAAGGCAAACCCTCTAAGGAAGATTCTAAGCTTTATCACATCCAATATTTATGGAGTTGAATTTTGTGATAGGAGAAAAACAGTAATAATATGTGTGCTAGGCATGTGAAGAAGTCAAAAAGTCTTCAGATTTGTGATAGAAGGAGATTCTGAGGAATCCTCTGGGGGATGAAAGGAGGAAAGATGGAGATAAATTTGGAATGGAGGATATTACTTTAAAGCTATGTTGAAGTGCTCTGGAATCTTAAATTATATAAATTTCAGTAGTTTTGGCTTCTGCCTATTGGAGTACCCATATTCATGTGTTCTGTTAGTCTACTCTTTTAGCTACTTGCTCATCTCTTATTAAAAACTCAGGTGGCTGACAAGGGCATAGCTAGTGAAGCCTTAGCCAGTAGGCTGGTACACTTTCAGCAGAGGGCATGCAGGAAGTTAACTAGGAATGCACATGGATCAGTGGTGCAGGGTCTATCTCACTTATAGTACTGGCATAAGGGGGAGGTTGCTACTAATCCAAACAGTGGCTGATAAGGCAGAGTAGACTTTAAACCATCCAGGTTTATGTCATTAACCATGGCTTTCAACCTGGGCAGGGTGGGGAGTGGGATATTGTGACAGGAATCTCCTGACAATAATATCTCATACTTAACAGTCAGACAGCAAGTTCCTTTTTTATTCCAGGAACTCTACTCCAGTTTGAAGCAGACCAAGAGGCATTGACTATGTGGAGTGAGAAGGAAAGTGGGAAGGATACAGGGACAGTTCCTCTACTTCATAGTGGAAGATAGGAAAAGACCCCCAGTTCACACGACCCCAAACCAAATTCTTCAACATTGAACTTTGAAATGCTCTGGGGGGAGAAATCCCTCAAAGTGCCCTTCTCCAATGAAGCACAGCTTCTTAGTCTCAACTCCAGTCTAGGAAAGGGGTGAGCAAGGGGAGCTGGGAGAGCAAGACTCCTGATGTTACTTAACATTCCCACTAGACAATTCCACATCCTATGTCGGGAACTTAAAAGCAAACCTTTCCCACATTACTTCACAATTAGAGCCAGCAACAGACTGACTAAAATAGACAAGTACTCTTCCATTCTTTGTCCCTCACCAAGGAGCCGAGGGACCCTTTACAGGAAAGAGCTCATGATGACTACCAAGATTTTGAAGTCAGACATGAATGTCTTAATTGCTGTTGTTAGTACTGTCCAGTTTATTTCAACTCCTAGCAGAACCATGCCCAGTCTGGTCTTTTTGTGCCATCCTCTCAACTTCTGGCACTATATGAGATGATGCTCTGCTGCTATTCATAGGGTTTTCATGGCCGATTTTTCAGAAGTGGGCAGCCAGTTCCTTCTTACAAGTCTGTCTCAATCTAGAAGCTCTGCTGAAACCTGTCCACCATGGGTGATCCTGAATACCAGGGGCATAGCTTTCAGCATCACGGCAACATGCAGCAGCCACAGGATGACAATCAAGAGACAAGTGGTGTGGTTCCCTGACCGGGAAATGAACCCGGGGCCACGGAGGTGAAAGCATGGATCTTAACCACTAGACCACCAGGGCTGGCTGAATGGCTTAGAGGATACCTGTACTCTAAATTCTGGCTTTACATGTTAAAATGCTTTAAGCTTAGGTTTTCAAAAATTTTCTTTCAGCAATACAGCTTATTTGGTTCTTTTTAAAATTTTGAGCAAAAATATAGCGACAATGACAAATCAAATAGCACCACACTCATTTCAGTCCAATACTCTGAATCTCCAACACTTGGAGAACGGAATGTGCTTTAAAACTTGGAAAGTATGTTAGCCACTATTTCACCTAAATGCCACTACAATTATAACCATCTCACACTTATTCCTATAATCCTTCTGCAAGATAGACAATGAAAATAAAGTAATGTAAACAATGAAAATAAAATGGAACCCTGCAATGACATAGTCAAATTCTTCTCATGTTAGAACAGAATGAAGAAGGGCATTATTAAATTTTGGTATTTTGGTATTAATTAAAATACCAAATGCCACAATCCATGAGGAAGCAAGTATACCATAAGTATGGAAGATGGAGTGTGATACTAAAGACCAAACCACATCTGATACTTGACATTACGTATAAACATAAATTATACCCCAAAGACATATTCCTGTTCTCTGTGGTAACCATTCTATATGCATTGTTTTTAAAATCTATCACGGGAAAACAAATTTTGCCTGAAGCTGAGTAGCTCCTTCAGATGGGCATAAGCTCCCTGGTGTCCCTGCCTGATCCATAGCCCATGGATCACAGCCAGCCTGTGTTAATCCACAGCTGTACTACACCTGGCCTGCTGTGCTCCTATAACTAGCCCCTTTGAGCATTTGAGATTGTAATGCGTTTACCCAAATCAAGAGTAGCAATAATGAGGACAAAATACGTCTAAACGGGAAACAGTCATATTCGATCCCATTAACAATACTTATTTGCAGGAATAATCTCTGCAAGTTGAAATACTAAGTAAGCAATACTGCAAGTGCTTAGTTTAAAAATGCTAATGGAGTTCCTGCTAGACTTATTAGCTGGTATTCTGTTTGAAATTATTAAGTGGTTATTATAAGTGAGTTTGATGAATCAGACTTCCAGATTATCTGCAGGGAAGTCTGACCAAACTATTGGCAATTCGTAGTTAAGGTTCATTTAATAAACAAATAGAATATATTTAGTTTCTAAAGTTATCATATTTGTACCATAAAATAAAGAATCCAGGTATGTGTGCATATAAGGAGTAATATGGCAAATCATATTCAGTATGTCGATGAAGAGAATTGTGACTAATAAGAATAGATTCTTACTGTTACTATCATAGGTGTAACTAGCCTGCCCTGTCATAAACACACACACACACACACACACACACATATATATAATTTTACAGATTTAAGAGTAAGAACAAATATATACATAAACATATATAAAGTTTTAAAGTATAATATATAAATATGTACAGGCATCCCTCATTATTGCACTTTGCAGATATTGCATGTTTTACAAATTGAAGGTTTGTAGCAGCACTGTGTCCAGCAAATCTATTGACACCATTTTTCCAACAGCATTTGCTTACTTCATATCTCTGTGCCGTGTGTTGGTAATTCTCTCGATATTTCAAAATTTTTCATTATTATTATATTTGTTATGATGATCTATGATATATGACCTTTGATTTTACTGTTGTAATTGTCTTGAGGTGCTACAAACCATATCCATCTCAGACAATGAACTTAATTGATAATTGTGTGTGTTCTGACTGCTCCACTGACCTGTTGCTTCCTAGTGTCTTTCCCTGGCCTTGAGCCTCCTTGTTCCCTGAGACACAACAGTCTTGAAGTCAAGCCAGTTAATAACTTTACAATTGCCTCTAAGTGGTCAAGTGAAAGGAAGAGTCACATGTCTCTCACTTTAAATCAAAAGCTAGAAATGGTTAAGCTTAGTGAGGAAGGCATGTCAAAAGCCAAGACTGGCTGAAAGCTAGATCTCTTGTACCAAATAGTTAGCCAAGTTGTGAATGCAAAGGAAATGTTCTTGAAGGAACTTAAAAGTGCTACTTCAGTGAACACACAAATGATAAGAAAACAAAGCAGCCTTATTGGTGATACGGAGAGAGTTTTAGTGTCTATAGAAGATCAAAGAAGCCACGATGTTCCCTTAAACCAAAGCCTAATCCAGAGCAAGCTCCTAACTCTTTCCAATTCTATGAAGGCTGAGAGAGGAAGAAGTTGAAGAAGAAGAGTTTAAGCTAGCAGAGGTTGGTTCGTGAGGTCTAAGGAAACAAGCCATCTCCATAACATAAAAGTGCAAGGTGAAACAGCAAGTGCTGATGTAGAAGCTGCAGCAAGTTATCCAGAAGATCTAGGTAGGATAATTAATGAAGTTGGCTACCCTAAACAATAGGTTTTTAATGTAGATGGCACAGCCTTATACTGGAAGAAGATGCCATCTAGGACTTTCATAGCTAGAAACAAGAAGACTATGCCTGAATTCAAAGCTTCAAAGAACAGGCTGTCTCTCTTGTTAGGGACTAATGCAGCTGGTGACTTAAAGTTGAAGCCAGTGCCCATTTACCATTCCAAAAATCCTAGGACCCTTAATAATTACACTAAATCTACTCTGCCTGTGCTCTATAAATGGAACAACAAAGCCTGGATGACAGCACATCTGTTTACAACATGGTTGGTTGAATATTTTAAGCCCAGTATTGAGAGCTACTGCTCAGGAAAAGATTCCTTTCAAAATACTACTGCTCATTGAGAATGTACCTGGTCACCCAAGAGCTCTGATGGAGATGTAGAATGAGAGGAATGTTGTTTTTATACCTGCTAACACATCATCCCTTCTGCAGCCCAGGGATTAAGGAGAAATTTTCCCTTCAAAGTCTTATTATTTAAAAAATACATTTCATAAGTCTATAGCTGACAAAGATAATGAATCCCCTGATGGATCCGGCAAAGTAAATTGAAAGCCTTCTGGAAAGAATTCACAATTCTAGTTGCCATTTAGAACACTCATGATTCATGGAAAGACATCAAAATATCAACATTAAGAGGAGTTTTAAAGAAGTTGATTCGGATCCTCATGGATGATTTTGAGGGATTCAAGACGTCTATGGAGGAAGCAACTGCAGATGTGGTGGAAATAGCAAGAAAACTAGAATGAGAAGTGGAGCCTGAATATATTACTGAATTGCTGCAATTCTCACCATAAGACTTTAACAGAGATAGATATCAGCAACATGGCAGAGTGAACTGTACCCTTTGTCTCTCTTCCTCTGAATTACAACTAAATGGACATTCATTGACCAATGCAGGACACCTACACAACACAACAAAGCTCCTGAGAGACCCACACAGCTGTACATCTAAAAGTGGATAGACTGGCTCCTCGGGAAGCAGTGGAGATAGGTGATCTCACCCCTCCCCATCCCCGGCAGCAGCAAGCCAGGGTGTGAAGCCTCATGCAGCAGCCAGTGTGACTCTAAGAGAAGATGAAGACAGTCCAGCCTGCACACAAATACTATATTGGCCTACAGTATACCATGATGGCGCTAAGAGTGGGAATGCTTCTCACCAAGTGGCTGTGGCTCAGCCCCCAAAATGGAGCCCCATCCGTCAAGCACTGTGGCAGATTCAACTGTAAGACGAAGTGGGGGCAGCTCAGTGCACATGCAAATGCCTTCAGAGAGGTAGCCTGGCATGCAGGAGTGCCCACCACACCCTGGTGGCCCTGTCAGTGGGAATGCTCCCAATTGAGTGCCTGCAGCTTGGCCACCCATGAGGGAGCCCTGCCCACCAAACACAGCAGCCAATGTGACAGTAAGGGCAGGCAGAAGCTGCCTGGTGCATGTGCAAATGCCTGTGGAGGGGTAGCCCAGGCTGCAGGAGCACCCACTGTATCCTAGTGGCCCCACCAGTGGGAAAACTCCCCATTAAGTGGCTATGGCTCATCTCCCATGAAGGTGCCCTGCCCACCAAGCACACTGGCTCAGCGAAACCACCAGTGAGCCCATTGCTGGCCCATGTCCATGCAACCTGCCCACTGAGCACAAAATCATAGAGGCCCTTCCCCCATGAGAGTAACCTGCCAGGTAGCTGGGGCCAGCCCATGCAAATGCAGAGCAGCCCTGCCTGCACAACTTTTGGCAGACAGGGCAGGATCAGAAACACAGCTCCTGCTTCCCCCCAGTGATGGTAGCTCCCGCTTCCCCCCATTGATGGTAGGTATGACAAACGTGCCAGCAAAGGTTCAGTACATCAAACACCATGAAAAGCTACAGTAACACTTCAGAGCAGAAGGAAAATAAGTCACCAGAAACCAATCCTGAACTCACAGAAATTTACAATCTACATGACAGAGAATTCAAAATAGTTGTCATAAAGAAACTCAACTAGTTATAGGAAAATGTGGAAAGAGAGTTCAGTAAGCTCAGGAATAAAGTTAATGAGTGGAAGAGATACTTCACCAAAGAGATTGAAACTCTTTAAAAAAACCAAACAGAAATTCTGGAAATGAGGAACACAAATAACAAGATAAAAAATAATCTAGAATCCTTAACAAACAGAGCTGAGATTATGGAGGAAAGAATTTGTGAGATAGAGGATAGACATACAGAAATACTTCAGGTGGCGGAGGAGACAGAACTAAGGTTTTAAAAGAATGAAGAAATCTTGCAAGAAATATCTGACTCAATTAGTGTAAAAACAACATAAGGATTATAGATATTCCAGAGGGAGAAGAGCAGGAGAAAGGAGCAGTGAGCTTGTTCAAATAAATAATAGGTGAGAACTTCAAAACCTGGGGAAGACTAGACTTACAAGTACATAAAGCCATATAACTCCTAATTACATCCATGCAAAAACACCTTCTCCAAGGCATATAACAGTAAAACTGGCAAAAATAAATGACTATGAAAAAATATTAAGGGCAGCAAAGCAGAAGAGAATAATCTATAAAGGAACCCCTATCAGGCTTTCAGCAGATTTCTCTGCAGAAACTTTAGAGGCTAGGAGAGAATGGAATGATATATGCAAAATACTGAAAGATAAAAACTTTCAGCCAAGAATACTCTATCCAGTGTACCTATCCTTCAAATATGATGGAGAAATAAAAACTTTTCCAGATAAACAAGAGCTGAGGCAGTTCATTGCCACTATACTTCCCTTAAAAGAAATGATGAAGGAAGCCCTCATACTTGAAATAAAAAGGCAAAGGTTTACAAAGCTTTGAGCAGGGAAATAGACACAGAAAAATCTCTATCAAAATTACAGCTCTCTGTCAAAATAGGTTAGCAAACACCGAATTATAACATAAAAGACAAAGGAAAGGAGAGCTTCAAAAATAACTAAAAACCCTTCAATTTAGTCACAAACTCACAACACAAAACAGAATAATTTGTGATAACAATAACTCAGAAGGGGAAGAGGAGAGGCATGGAATCTGCTTAGGCTAAAGGAGATAAAAGGCAATCAGAAAACGGACTGTCTAATCTACGAGATCTTTAATATAAACCTCATGGTAACCACCAGAGAAAAAAACAGATCAGAGTACAATTCATAAATAAAGAGAAACCTGAGAAAAATCACAAAACTGAAATGGCAGTCAGAAATACAAGAGAAAAGAAACAATGGAAATACAGAAGAACTGGAAAACAAGAAATAAAATGGCAGTATTAAGCCTTCATATATCAATAATCACTCTAAATGTAAATGGACTGAATTCTCCAATAGAAAGACACAGAGTAGCTGGATAGATTAAGAAATGAGACCCGAGAATATGCTGCCTCCTCGAAACACATCTCAGCCCTAAAGACAAACATAGGCTCAGAATGAAGAGACAGAAGACAATACTCCAAGCAAATGGCAAACAAAAGAAAGCAGGTGTTGCCATACTTATATCAGACAAAGCAGACTTCAAGATAAAAAAGACATCGAAGAGACAAAGAGGGGCAGTATATAATGACAAAAGGAACATTTCACCAAGAGGTCATAACACTTATGAGTATAGATGCACCTAACACAGAGGCACCAAAGTATATAAAGCAACTATTAACAGACCTAAAGGAAGAAATTAACAACAATGCAATAATAGTAGGGGACCTCAACACTACACTTACATCAATGGATAGATTGTCCAGACAGAAAGTCAACAAGGAAATACGGAATTTAAATGAAAAACTAGACCAGATGGACTTAGTGGTTATACAGAGAACATTCAGTCCCAAAACAGAAGAATATACATTCTTCTCAAGTGCCCATTGAAAATTCTCAAAGATAAACCATACGTTGAGAAACAAGGCAAACCTCAATAAATTTAAGAAAATTGAAATCATATCAAGCTTCTTTTTTGCCCACAATGCTATGAAACTAGAAATCAACTATAAGAAACAAGCTGGAAAATCACAAATACATGTAGACTAAACAGCATGCTAGTGAACAACTATTGGATCAATAAAGAAATCAAAGGAGAAATAAAAAAATACCTGGAGACAAATGAAAGTGAAAATACAGCAAACTAATTCTTATGGGATATAACAGTGGTTCTAAGAGGAAAATTTATAGCAATAGAGGCCCGCCTCAACAAACAATCTCAAATAAGTAAGCCTAAACTACACTGAACAGAACTAGGGAAAGAAGAGCAAACAAAGCCCAAAGTCAGCAGAAGGAGGAAAATTATAAAAGTTAGAGCAGAAATAAATGAAATAGAGACTAACAAAACAGTAGAAAGAATCAGTGAAACTAAGAGCTGGTTCTTTGAGAAGACCAAGAAAATTGACAAGCTCTTAGCCAGACTCACTAAGAAAAAAAGAGAGAAGACTCAAACAAAATTAGATATGAAGAGGAGAAATTACAATGGATGCCACAGAAATGCAAAGAATTATAAGAGAATGCTATGAAAAACTATATGCCAACAAATTAGATAACCTAGAAGGAATGGATAAATTTTTAGATTCATACAACCTCCCAAAACTGAATCAAGAAGAAATAGTGAATCTGAATAAACCAATCACAAGTAAAGAGATTGAAGCAATAACAGTCTGGTGTTTAAGATTCAGCACTCTCACTGGTGTGGCCAAGGTTTGTTTCCCAGTCATGGAACCACACACCTGTCTGTCAGTTGTCATACTGTGGCACCAGCAGCTCACATAGAGAGCTAAAACTAACAACCAGGATACATAACCATGCACTGAAGCTTTTAGAAAAAAAAACAACCTCCGAAAAAGCAAAAGTTCATTACCAGAAGGCTTCTCTGGAGAATTCTATGGAACATTCAAAGAAAATTTAATATCTATCCTTCTCAAACTATTCCAAAGATTGAAGAAGACGGAATACTTCCTAAGTCATTCTATGAGGCCAACATCACCCTGATCCCACAGCCGGACAAGGACAACAAAAAAGAAGGGAATATCACAGGCCAATATTGCTAATGAAAATAGATGCAAAAATCCTCAACAAAATATTGGCAAACCAAATATGGCAATACATTAAAAGGATCATAAACCATGATCAAGTGGGATTTATACCAGGGATGCAGAGATGGTTCAACATCTGCAAATCAATCAACGTGATACACCACATTAACAAAATGAGGAATAAAAATCACATGATCATCTCAATAGATGCAGAGGGAGCATTTGACAAGATCCAATGTCCATTTATGATAAAAACTTTCAATAAAATGGGTATAGACGGAAAATACCTCAACATAATAAAGGCCATATATGACAAAGCCACAGCCATTATCATACTCAACAGACGAAAACTGAAAGCCATCCCTCTGAGAACAGGAACAAGACAAGGGTGCTCACTCTTGCCACTTATTAAACATAGTATTTGAGGTTTTAGTCAGAGCAAAAAACCTTTCTTAGGCAAGAAAAAGAAATAAAAGGTATCCAAATTGGAAAGGAAGAAGTGAAACTCTCACTGTTTGTGGACAACATGGTCCTATACACAGAAAACCCTAAATAATCTGCCTTAAAACTATTAGAAATAATCAACAACTACAGCAAAGTTATCGGGTACAAAATCAACTGATAAAAATCAGTTGCATTTCTAAACACTAATAATGAAAAAGCAGAAATAGAAGTCAAGATTATAGTCCCATTTACAAACACAACAAAGAGAATAAAATATCTAGGAATAAATTTAACCAAGGAGGTGAAAGACTTATACACTGAAAACAATAATATCCTATTGAAGGAAATCAACGATGATATAAAGAAATGGAAAGACAGTCCATGCTCACGGATTGAAAGAATAAACATAGTTAAAATGTCCATCTTGCCTAAAGCAATCTACAGATTCAGTGCAATCCCAATGACATTTTCTGTGGAAATAGAACAAAGAATCCTAAAACTGATATGGAACAACAAAAGACCCCGAATAGCCAAAGCAATCCTGAGAAAAAAGAACAAACCTGGAGGTATAACAATCCCTGACTTCAAAATATACTACAAATCTATAGTAACCAAAATGGCATGGTATTGGAATAAAAACAGACACACAGATCAATGGAACAGAATTGAAAGCCCAGATACAAAGCCACACATCTATGGACAGCTAATCTTTGACAAAGGAGCCAAGAACAAACAACTGAGAAAGGAAAATCTTTTCAATAAATGGTTGGGAAAACTGGACAGTCACATACAGAAGAATAAAAGTAGATCATTATCTTACACCATACACAAAAATTAACTCAGAATGGATTAAAGACTTGAAGGTAAGACCTGGAAACATAAAACTCCTAGAAGAAAATATAGGCAGTATGCTCTTTGACATCAGTCTTAGCAGCCTCTTTTCAAATGCCATGTCTTCTCTGGTAAGGGAAACAAAAGAAATAGTAACCAAATGGGACTACATCAGACTAAAAAGCTTCTGCAAGGCAAAGGAAACCATTAACAAAACAAAAAAACTGCCTACCAATTGGGAGAAAATATTTGCAAATCATATATCCGACAAGGGGTTTATTTCCAAAACATATAAAGAATTTATACAACTCAACAACAAAAGAGCAAACAACCTGATCAAAAAATGGGCAGAGGATATGAACAGACATTTTTCCAGAGAAGATATACAGATGGCCAACAGGCACATGAAAAGACGTTCAACATCACTGATTATTAGGGAAATGCAAACCAAAACTGCAATGAGATATCACCTTACACCTATCAGAATGTCTATAATTACCAAGACAAATGAAATAACAAATGTTGGAGTGCATGTGGAGAAAAGGAAACTCTCATACACTGTGGGTGGGAATGCAAACTGGTGCAGCCACTAAGGAAAACAGTATGGAGACTTCTCAAAAAATTAAAAATAGAAATACCATAATATCCAGCTATCCCACTACTGGGTATTTATCCAAAGAACTTGAAATCAACAATACAGAGACTTATGCACCCCTATGTTCACTGCAACATTATTCCCAATAGCCAAGATGTGGAAGTAACACAAGAGCCCATCAACTGGTGAATGGATAAAGAAGATGTGGTATATATACACAATGGAATACTACTCAGCCATACAAAAGACAGAATTGTCCCATTTGCAACAACACAAATAGACCTTGAAGATACGATGTTAAGAGAAATTAGCCAGAGAAAGACAAACACCGTATGATTTCACTTATATGTGGAAGACAAACAAACACATGGATAAAGGGAACAGATTAGTAGTTGACTATAGGGGAAGGGGGTCGGGGGGGTGGGTGAGAGGAGTCAAGGGGCACGTAAGTATGGTGATGGACAAAAATTAGACTATTGGTAGTGAGCACAATGCAGTCTATACAGAAACTGATAAATAATAATGTACACTTGAAATTACACAATGCTATGAACTGATATGACCTCAATAAAAAAATTGAAAAAAAAGAAAAGAAATATTATTTTTATCCTAGAAATTGGAGCCAAAGCTACAAAACAAAAAACGACTATAGCAGGTGAGGAGCTGCTCCCTAAGGATGAGCAAAGAAAGTGGTTTCTTGACATGAAACATACTTCTGGTAAAGGTGCCATGAGGATTGTTGAAATAACAGCAAAAGATTCAGAATATTACATAAACTTAGTTGATAAAGTAGCAACAGGTTTTGAGGGATTGACTCCGATTTTGGAAGAAGTTCTACTCTGGGTAAAATGGTATCAGACAGTATGGCATGCTACAGGGAAATCATTTGTGAAAGGAAAGTCAATCAATGTGGCAAACTTTGTTGTCTTATTTTTAAAAATTGCAAAGCCACCCCAAGCTTCAGCCACTACTGCCCTGATCAGTCAGCAGCCATCAACATCAAGGCAAGAGGCTCCACCAGAAAAAACATTATGACCTGCTGAAGGCTCCGATGATAGTTTGCATTTTTCAGCACTAAAGCTTTTTTTAAATTAAGGTCTGTACAGTTTTTTGGACATAATGCTATTGAACACTTATACATTACAGTATAATGTAAACATAACTTTTATAGGCACTGGGAAGCCAAAAAATTCATGTGACTTGCTTTATTGCAATTTTCGCTTTATTGTGGTGCTCTGGAACTGAACCCACAATATATCCAAGGTATGCCTGTATATTTACAGGTTAAAGGGTTACAAAAAATTTCAATATATTTATGCCATATATACTCATATATACAAACATGTATTATTAATTAAAGTGTTTAAAAATATTTGCTTTAAAAAGCTACAGACTATTACGCATCATCATGCTAAACACTTAAATACATACATAATGTACTAGGTGTTTTGTAGGATAAAACAAAACTGTAAAAAGAAGATCAAGGTTGCTGGCCCCAGGATGGTAGACTTTAGTTGTAAACACAAGATTCTCCCTTAAGAAAAATTAACTCCGTCCTGCCCATCTCCTTCCTCTGTATTGATACCTTCCTTTTCAGTTTGTAAAGCAACATATTCTCCTGTCTTTTTCCTCTCCTGTGGGGTGTTTTTTGGTCTTCTCTTCAGGATTCCCCTTCTTTTTCCTGCACTTTTAACATTTCCTGCACATTAAACTTTTAACACCCCAGCTGTCTAGCCTCAGATTTCTTCTCTTTCTTGTGGTCCACACTTTCAGTAAGCAGTTTTGTCTTCCCCATGGCATCAGTGCCCAGCCTGTGAATCTCTTGTCTATATTTCCAGCTCAACTCATTGTCATGGGCTTGCTGTTAAAATTCAAGCTTATATTCCTAGTTCAGATCTTTCTCCTGTGATGTGGTGCCTACTGGACAATCTAACTGCTTCATCACACTTCAAACTTAGGGATAAACTCAAATCTTTAATTTTACTGACCCTAGAGCTTAAACGTTTTCCCTCTCTTTTTGTTTTCTCTCTCAAATAATGATACCACCACGCACTTAGTTGAATAAGCTGGAATCTAAAAGTCCAGTTTGACATCCCCCGCCCTCTCCACCTCGCTACCTCTCCATCAGTTCAGGCACTGCCTTGCCAGTTTTCCTCTTTGACAGTTCTTGAGAGTGTCCATTACTTTCCACCCCCTTACCAGGCAGCCTGAATTACAGACTTTCTCTTTTCTTACGTGGCTGATGGAATGTCTTCCCTACTGATCTTCTACCTTCTCGGCTATCCCATTGAGGACATCATAATGGCCGAATGATTTCTCCACAATGCAAAAATGATCACGTCACTTCTTTGTTTTTAATACTGTATGGCTCACCAAATCTTTTAGGATAAGTTCAAAATTCCCTGATGTGTAACAGAAGCCGCCTCATATCCAATTTGCCACTCTCACTTTATTTCCTGCCACTCAGTCCCTCAAACTCTATGACTGTGAATAAAATGTCGCAGGTCTTTGTATCCTGTCCTCCACATCTTTGTAATACATTGCTCACTCTGTCTAGCAAACGATTCTTTCCTCACACCCATTAATTTTCTCTCTCCCTTCCCCTTCTTAACACACACGCTTGACTTGTATACAATTGTTTCTTCAAAATCAGTTCAGAATTTTGGAGAAGATTCTCCAATGACAAAATCACTCAAGTCTAAATAAGTAGTCTATTAAGCTCAAACATGGTCAGGTGAACACTTCTTTTAAAGCTATTTTCATGCTGCATCTTAATAAACTGGTTTTTGTTTGTATTTTTACTCTCGCTCTTGACTGAAGAGTCCTTTCCAGAATAGCTCTTGGAATATAGAAAGTGTTCAAATTGGTAGCTCTAATTATTAAGTAATGTGGGGAGAACTTATAAAAAATTCAGTCCTATTTAAAATATAGATATCAGAGGTCAAGGCTGTGGTGTTTGTTACTCTTAATGAAGAAATAACAGACTTCAACTATTTTATTCTCCTCTAAGTTCAAAGAGCAACAAAGTAAAACTCTCAGCATATTTTCAGCACAAATCTGTAAGTACTATAATTAATTCTTTTTCAATTAGTATTAATTTACTTTTTGTATTTAAGGTGCAATATAAGCAATAATTTAAATATGCTTTTAAAATGAACCTTAAATTTGTCACTTTTCTCCTCAAAGTTTCTAGTGGCCCCAGCTCATTAAAAGTAAAATCCAGAGTTTTGCAGGCTACAATATTAGAACAATTCAACTCACTGTTCTCCGTCTCGTTACATCTCCTTCCGTATAGCAGCCTCTCAATAAATATTATTGAATGAATTAACTGTTGAATGTATCATATTTTCAGCATTCTCGGGAAGGCAATGATTGGAAGTGTATTGACGCATTCCTCAGATAAAGTGACAATTGCTATATTCTCCTTGGATCTCATTTGTTGCTGGTTTCAGGCATATATTTAGCATGATGCAGTCTTAGGTATTTCCTTTGAATACAAAAACCACCTCAAAATAAGAATTCCAGAATACATGTTTTGTAAAGTTTCTATGTACTATATAATTACTATGGATAAAGCATATGTTGAGAATTAAAATATTTGAAGTTAAGTTTAGACATTAAATTTATTGCAAAATTATGTGTTTGGTTTCCTAGAAACTGATATAATGAATACTGAAGGCTATGTCAGATATTTGTTTGAAAATAGCTTTGTACACTTCAGGCAATTCTTTATTTATCTAATCACTTAAGAGTAAAAGGACGAATTCTGAAACTCCAAGAGGAATATTACAGACAATTTAAATGAGTTTAGTTAAATGGAGGGAAAAAAATTAACCTTGAGCTTGCTATGGTATACCAGATGTACTGAAATTACAGCCCCCCCACCCCCCCCCCGAACATAATGACTTCATTCTACAGGCAGCATTAACTAGGACTTTCCTATACATATTAGATAAAAGTATGTATTGTTACTTGCGTAATCATCATCTCTCATCTTAAAATAAAATAGATTTTCCATCATTAAATGTTTAAATGAAAGAATGTGCAATGTCCAGTTTATTTCTTCACATTTTTTGGAGTAATTGCATCTTTTATAATTTCTTTTTCCCTTTTTTGTCAGCACCTTTGTTCTTCTATAAAAAGGACTTGTCTTCAGGGCGGGAGTGTGGAAATGCACAATTAAAATAAGTATTATATTACTGTTCATTAATTAACTGAGCACCTTCATCAGCGGATCTATCAAGCTTTGTTTCCAGAAGTTTTAAAGACTAAGCAATGTGAGAACGAGGCTCTTGTGCCGCGTGGGTAGTACGGAACAATTGGATTTATCTTCATCTTATGTGTAATAACATGGTGAAAATCAATGAGAAGTGAAGGCAAGGTAATTAAAAGATGCTTTGTTTTCGTTTTACACAAAATGCCTTTATTTTATTTGCAAAAGAAATCCCCCAAAACAAACAAACAAGCAAAAAGCCATTACATATACACAAGAGACGAAAGTCATGTGAATTAGAATGTGCTCAGGTTAGTGCAAACAATGAATATTAACTCAAAATGAGCTTATTGCGAATGAAAATCATGCAATGAAATGACTGACTTTAAAACAGAAATCTTAGCAGGCCGTTCCATTATTAAACCACTGCAGTGATTTCACACTAATATGCCCTGGGTCCCCTGACACAGCACCAGCTTCCTCTGCCAGCACTTCCCCACTGTCCGGACGCCAGGCTCAAAGATGTCCTTTGAGTTCTTTGGTATGCCATCATCCTTCTGGCCCCAGGGCCATCTCACGTATTTCCTCTGTTTGGGACACAATTTCTTTCCTCTCCACTAATCCAATTTTCACTCACATTTCAGAATTCAGATTGGAGTCTTCTCCTCTGAGAATTCTTCTGGATCACATGGAGCAGTAATTAGCAAATGGGGGAAATGCCACCACCTGGAAAATATTTAAGAACATGTAGAAGCATTTTTTATTGTAATAGTGACCAATGGAGTGAGTGCTTCTGTCATTTAATGTTCTGGGGTCAGGTGCTAAGTGATCCACAACGTGAGGTCAATTTTGTACATTGAAATATTGTCCCTCTCAAAAGGTAGATAGCATCCCCCTTGAGAAATACTGATTGAGAGAATAGATCAAGTCCTTTAGTAAAATTTCTACTAGCTCTTTGATGTCTACCTTTATTGCAACTTTAAATAAATAATTTTATTGGTTATTTAATATTAGACTAAAAAAAAATTATTGGGTGAGGGGAAGGAATCTTTATTCCTGACATGTTCTTCCAGGTAGAGAGAATTAAAAAACATAACCTTCCTGGCCTCTCCATCAGCATTCAGAATGCTCCCTTATTCATCCCACCTCACAGAAGGGGCAGGGCTTATTTGATTTGTGAATTTGGAAAATATAACCCAGAAGTCCTGTTCAGTTTAGCCCCTGCCTTGGGAAGGGGCTGCTCACAGCCCCGCTCTGCCTTGCGGGAAGCTTCACAGTGCTGCTCGTGCCTTGGTGGGTAGGTCTGCCTGACTGTGGAGTATAATCAGCGAGCCCATTTATTTTCTCGCTAAACTACATCTCCCAATAATAAAAATGATATTTGGCATCCGTCTGATATCCCTTTTAAAACTCTCAGTTTGTTAGTCCCTCCTTAGGAAACCCATCGCTTCACTCTTAGGCCAGGTCACTTATTAAGAAACAAGTCACAAGGAGTGAAGTTTTAGGGAGAAAAACATAAGGAAATACAAACAAAGTAACAGGGCTTCTGGGATGGCCTCACCTCTGGGTATGGACAAATGAAGTGTTTTGATTGGGGTTGTTTTAGTTGAGCAGGTAGATTTCAACTGTTGCAGCCTGGATGAGATGCTTTCAGCCAGCCACATGATCTCGCAAGGGGATGCTTGGGTGCTGGCCAATGGGCAGGCACAGGGAGCCTAGCAAGAACTCAGGTCACATGGACATAGACCTCAGCAAAAGGCACAGGTCTGAGCAAGAGTTAGAGAGTCAGCCATAGCGTGAGCCCCAGCAAGACTGTTTCTTCATGATATAAGGGAGTTCAGGCTTCAAGACCTTGCAGGCAGAGCTGTTCCTAAGAAGGCACAGGTGAGGCAAAGCTGCATCTCTGGGAGAGTCTTTCCAGTCTCTTAAACATCAGATGAAGTTTCTAATCTCAAAAGTGGCCAAACTCCTTCGGTGCGGGAGAGCCCTAGGGAGCCTCTAGGTTTAAGTTATTAGAGAGAGGCCTAGGTAAGCAGCGTTAGGTCAGCTGCTCAAAATTCCATTCTGAATTCAGAGCCAAGAAAGGAAACCTGGAGGAACAGTTCTTAATTTCAAGTAGCTTATGCATTGGCTCAAGAATGGAAGCTACTCAAATAATTACCGGGTGTGGTTCAAGGTGATTTGGTCATTATAACTGGGCCTGCAGGTTTTGCCTGTACTCTAATGGAACATTCCCAAGAACTCTATGGAAGTCAAAAGTAGATACATGGCGAAGTCTGCAGAAGCATGAACTTGAGGAATTGCTCCTCCCCAACCCTAGAGGCCCAGACTTCAAAAGCATCAACAGCAGCTTCAGTTCAGAAAGAGAGTGAGTGGCAGCAGCAACTCAGCACAGGACTGAACTGCCGACTCACAAGAAGTGGTGGAAGTTGTATTACTGGACAGACCCCACCCCAAGTGCTACACCATGCGCCAGGTACTCCAAGCTGAGAGGAAACGGACTTAAAAGATTTTGGGATATATTGACTTGGAAAGAAAAGCAAAAACGTAAGACCAAGTGACTGTGTTTATCACCGCTTTGAAACTTCCTCAAGAGCCACTTTCTGAGAGAGGATATGGCAGACACAGGAGACCCCCAACATCCCCTTCCCTGATATGTCAAATGTACACTCAAAACTAATCTCTCACTGGAGCTTTCTCCTAATTTAGCTTAAGTTCACAGGTTTTGATTCTGCAAAAGTTACCAGCATTCTGATGAGACTAAACCCAAATGCTTTACTTACCCTCGATTTCTTCGATACTCTTGACAAGCTTCTGTATTCTTTGGCCAAAATTGAGGGCAAGGTTTTTCACCTTGTCCTCACATTTGTTTCAGCTTTTATTGTAAGAGTTTCTTATTGTGTTCTTCCAGTCTCATTGCAAAATCTCTGACCTGATATACTAGAAAGGTGACCAGGCAGAATTTGGGATGAGTGAATTTTTAGCCCTGGCAACAGAATAGCCTTTTGTGTAATTTAATTTATTCTGTGACGAACTGATAGCTACCTACACCAAAATCCATTCTCTTCTTTAGTAACAGAATCTTCTATTTTATTTATGTGCCTTATGGAAAGACTGTATTTTCCAGCTTCCCTACCACCCCATAAATGTGACCTCATTACTAATTAATGGCCAATGAAGTGTAAGCAGGAAAATGTGTAATTTCAAGGAAAATGCCTTAGAAGATGTCTGGCATGTACCCTTTACCTATTTTTTTTGTCCTTTCTTGTTCTTCTTTCATATTGCTCCCTGGAAAGCAGATGTGATGGTTGGGGATCTAGCAGCCATCTTGAGATATGAAAACAAGGGCTGCATGCTAAGGATAGAGAAGCAGAGAACTGGAAGGAGACTGGGTTCCTGACAAATCTTCTACCTGAGAGAATGAACATTTTTATACACAAGGGTATTAGGATTCTCCAGAGAACCAATAGGATAGAAATAGATGTAGATGTAGATATAGATGTAGACACAGACATAGACATAGATGTAGACGTAGACGTAGACATAGATGTAGACGTAGACGTAGACATAGACATAGACATAGACATACACGTAGACGTAGACGTAGACATAGACGTAGACATAGATGTAGACATAGATGTAGACGTAGACATAGACATAGACATAGACGTAGACGTAGACGTAGACATAGACATAGACATAGACATAGACGTAGACATAGATGTAGACGTAGACATAGACATAGACGTAGACGTAGACATAGATGTAGACATAGACATAGACATAGATGTAGACGTAGACATAGACATAGACGTAGGCATAGACGTAGGCATAGACGTAGGCATAGATGTAGACGTAGACATAGACGTAGACATAGACGTAGACATAGATGTAGACATAGACATAGACATAGATGTAGACGTAGACATAGACATAGACGTAGACGTAGACGTAGACGTAGACGTAGACATAGACATAGGCATAGACGTAGGCATAGATGTAGACGTAGACATAGACATAGACATAGACGTAGACGTAGGCATAGACGTAGACATAGATGTAGACGTAGACATAGACGTAGACATAGACGTAGACATAGATGTAGACATAGACGTAGGCATAGACATAGACATAGACGTAGACATAGATGTAGACGTAGACATAGACATAGACGTAGACGTAGACATAGATGTAGACATAGACATAGACATAGATGTAGACGTAGACGTAGACATAGACGTAGGCATAGACGTAGACGTAGACATAGACATACACGTAGACGTAGACGTAGACGTAGACGTAGACATAGACATAGATGTAGACGTAGACATAGACATAGACGTAGGCATAGACGTAGGCATAGATGTAGACGTAGACATAGACATAGACATAGACGTAGACATAGATGTAGACGTAGACATAGACGTAGACATAGACGTAGACATAGATGTAGACATAGACATAGACATAGACGTAGACGTAGACGTAGACGTAGATGTAGACATAGACGTAGGCATAGACATAGACATAGACGTAGGCATAGATGTAGACGTAGACATAGACATAGACGTAGACGTAGACGTAGACGTAGTTGTAGACATAGACGTAGGCATAGACGTAGACATAGACGTAGACATAGACGTAGACGTAGACGTAGTTGTAGACATAGACGTAGGCATAGACGTAGACATAGACATAGACATAGACGTAGACGTAGACGTAGTTGTAGACATAGACGTAGGCATAGACGTAGACATAGACGTAGGCATAGATGTAGACGTAGACATAGACATAGACGTAGACGTAGACGTAGACATAGTTGTAGGCATAGACGTAGACATAGACGTAGGCATAGATGTAGACGTAGACATAGACATACACGTAGACGTAGACGTAGACGTAGACGTAGACACAGACATAGACATAGACGTAGACAGAGATGTAGACATAGATGCAGATACAGATTTAGACATAGATATAGATGTAGATGTAGCTATAGATATGAAGAGATTTATTTTAGGAATTGGCTCACACAGTTACAGAGGCTGAGAAGTCCCACAATCTGCCATCTGTGAACTGGAGAACCAGGACAGCTGATGGTATAATTCAGTCTGAATTCAAAGGCCTGAGAACCAGGGGGCTGATGGCATAAATCCTAGTCTGAGTGCAAAACCCAGAAGCTCTGATGTCAGAGAGCAGAAGAAGATGGATGTTTCAGCCCAAGAAGAGTGAGAAAGAATTTGTTCTCCCTCCACTTTTTTGTTCTATTTATTTATGCCGTCAATGGATTGGATGATGCCCACCTGCATGGTGAGGGCAATTGTCTTACTCAGTCTGCTGATTCAAGGGCTAATGTCTTCCAGAGACACCTCCACAGACACACCGCAAAATAGTGTTTGACCAGCTATGTGGGCATTGCTTAGCCAAGTCAAGTTGACGCAAAGTTAACTACCACAACAAACAACCATTAATGCGGATTTTTGGAAACATGTAGCAAACCTAGCCCTAACTGATACATTTCTAAATCATTTCAGAGCCTTTTGAGGACAAAATCTGAGAAAGACTCTAAACAGGAAGAGTGGCTGGGAAATATCCGTATAAAGTTTGGATAAGGACTGTCCTAATAGAATTTTCTTTTTCTCAAAGGAAAACGTCACTGTTGATCTGTTAATCATAGATTTGATGGTAAAGCCCAAAGAGTTAAGCATCAAAGGAAAAAAAAAGACACGAAACAAAGCAAAACAAAATAACAACAAAAGAAGACCCAGGAGAGAAAGCTCCTTTGCCACTACTGCGGCCTCCCTCTGTGTGGCGGGCGCTCAGTGAGGCCAGCCTTCCTCTCCGCCCACTTCTCACTCCATCCAGGTGAAGTGGAAGACAAATGGGGCTTGCTCAGCGGGGCTCTCTCTCTTCTCACTTCTTCCTCTTGGGAGTGCGCTGCCTGCAGGAAGCTGGCGTTCTCTCCTACTCCTCCAAGAAGAAAGTTTCCCTGGGTAGAGCCCGACTCAGTGACTGAGCTGGAAATTTGCTTAATTTAGTGTTCAGTTAGCTGACCCATTTGACTTTTCATCCTCCAAATTACACTTTTTTAGTAATAAAGGTGATATTTGTTTTATCTTTCCTTGCTCTTCCTTTTCTTTCTTTCTCAATTGTTCAGAACTGAGAGAGGGAAGAAGGCGGCTATCTTTTTTTGAGTCTCCTTCAGAAGGAAATCTTTGATGTAGACTCAAGAGTTTTGGGAATTGAGACTAGGCATAAAATTTTAGAGAGCTGGCAGGATAAAGAGAAAAAAGATTAATCATGCTCCTCTGCCCTCTGTAAGTACCCAGGCTTCAAACTAGTGCCAGTTGGGTGTGTCAGAGACCTGGCAGGATGTCCCAAACTGGGTAAAAGGAGGAGACACTAAAGAAGACACCAGGCTGGGCACAGTACCCGGAGGTCAGTAACAGAGGGGCAAAGTTACTGCCCCAGCCTGAAGGGGCGAGGGAGGGTCTGGTTACCAGAACCAGCTGCAGACAGAGCCTTGTGGAGGTGACTCCAAGATGGGAACCATGACTTTTGGTCAAGAGAAGCAGTCAGCCTTTGGCCAAGCTGCAGGAGGGAGCTGGAGACGTAAACATCCCCAAATCACTCTTCTTCCTCCCTGCATCCTCCTGCCAGTGCTCTTTATTGGCCAAACCCAATCAGAAGCAGAAGGTGCAAGAACTCATCGATGTAATGGGTACATGTCAACAGCTGGGAGAACACAGCAGGATCGAGAAAGGAGTGGTGTGGAATGGGAGGGACAAACAGAAGTTATTTGCATAGATATGCCAAAGGAGAGAAGCCTTCAATTGGATAAGAGGGTTTTTTTTTTTTCCTGAGGGAGATTGGCCCTGAGATAACAACTGTTGTCAATCTTTCTCTTTTTGTATGTGAGCTGCTGCACAGCATGGCCACTGACGAGTGGTGTAGGTCTGCACCGAGGAACCGAACCCAGACCACCACTGAAGCGGAGTGCGCTGAGCTTAACCACTAGGCCACTGGGGCTGGCCTGATAAGAGTTGTAAGATTAAAGTGGATTGCACATTTTAATTTTGAAATGAGGCTGTCTTTTAAATAAAAATGATTCAAAAATTGGCTAGACTGGGGGCCGGCCCCATGGCCGAGTGGTTGAAGTCCGCACGCTCTGCTTCAGCGGCCTGGGTTCACTGGCTTGGATCCCAGGTTCAGACCTATTCTACTCATCAGCCGTGCTGTGGAGCCATCCCACATGCAAAATAGAGGAAGACTGGCACAGATGTTAGCTCAGGGCTAATCTTCTTCAAGCAAAAAAAGAGAAGGATTTGCGACAGATGTTAGCTCAGGGGAAACTTCCTCAGAAAAAAAGAAATGGTTAGCCTCATATGACAAGTTATTCATGAGCAGAGAAGAAACTAGTCTACAGATTATGTCCAATGGGGAAAAAAATGGCTAAGGTTGATATATATTTGCACCTTACTGAATTGAGTTCATTCAACAAAATGGGTGCAAAGATGTACGTCAAGGGTTTCTTAAACTCAGCATTACTGATATTATGGGCCATATGCATGCCCGAGTTGTAATAACAAAAAATGTCTCCAGATGTTGTCAAGTGTCCTCTGGGACCAAATCACGCTAGCCTGGAAACCACTGAGTTATGTTGATAAATAGGGTTGAGGCCCTATGGTAATTGTGTGGGTCACTTTTTAATTTTCACTAGCCGTACCCTTTCTCTTCCCCTAAATATCATAGATAACTCCTTATGCTAATGTTCCACTTCACGAAGCACTCATTCTTTTAGCAACTAGTAAACCTGGAGGCAGGTGATAGGGTTTTCTGCTCAGCATGAAGGTTTTGTAGCTTTTGTAGTGTTTCTAAACTAAAAGAGAACTAAAAATTCTCTTCTCTCTTCTCCTCACCTGTCCTCTTCTCTTCTCTTCTTTTTCCCCCCCATGAACTCCTGCCCGAGCTAGCTTGAGAGAAAAAGAAATGAGCTGCTTAACCAAGCATTTGATATTCTAGCCCCATTACCCAGGTAGATGTGCAGTGGTGGAACAGCCTCCAAATGCAGTGTTTCTTTTCTGCAGCCCCTGCCCCTCAGCCAGGATGCTTAAATTATCTAAATGCCCACTGAAAAACCTCAAGGGAGCCTCTTGATGGACTGGGAATTGATCCAAAAATGCAAATTTTTTATTTCATTATACAAAAGAATGACCAAAGTTTCAGAGCCCCATTTTCACATGTGACTACCAACCTCCTAATTAAGACATTTGTGGTTACTAAAATTTAATATTCATAATCCAAAATTAGCACAAAGCATACTGAAGGCTCTGATTGAGCACGCTGATGATGTCTGAAGTGCACATGATGTCCAACAGCTGATATTCTTCCCCTTTGTTTACAAATTACTCTTGGCTTACCATCATTCTCATTTTCATTTACTGTCTGTTGTTGTTTTACTTTATTGTCAATGATATGAAGCCCTGTAAATTTGCATAATTTGGGCCTCATATCTATTGTTTAGGATTTAAGGTACGTATGTGCTGTGGTTCAACCACAAATTAACAATATTGAATGGCTAAAGCAAATGTATACATAATTTTCAATAAAAATTTGCGCTGGATGCTTCCTCTTTATTCATAACGGACTGCACGTTAACTCATGTTCTTTTAATAACAGCAAACAAATGGAGTAAACTGAGGATCAGATAAGATTTGAGCTTGTAGGGCACTGACTACAAAGCAAAGTACTTTTTAGAGGCTCATTGTCTTCTTTTAAAAAGTAAATGATTATTGTTTCACATGTGCTGCTTCCTGGTATTTATCTCCACTTTGTTTTTATTACTTTACCAGAAAGTGTGATTTTTGTGGGGTAAATAAAATGAGTCTTTTTTTCTCAACACATTTATTTCTTGAGCTGTTGAATACCTGGATTTCATTCTTTTGGCTCAATTGAGAACATTTTAACACATAAATTTTCATTTATTATTATAACAGATCATTTGCTGTCAACAGATCATATGTTATTTTTAGTGCTTTCTTGCCAAATTTTTTGTTGCCTAACTTTTTCTTTATAGGATAGAATCATGCTTCTCAGACAAGTGTATATGTTACTTTTTAAAGTAAATGTTTATGGAGTGTCTGCTGTTTACTCTGCACTGTTTTAGACTCATGAACTACACCAGTGAACAAAAGAGCTTGAGTCTTGTTTTCATGGACGAGACTTTGCATTCCAGTGGGAGAGAAAGATGATAAATAAGATAAGAAAAATAAATAATCTGTCAGGTGGTAAATGCCAAAATCATTAACAGTTTATTCTTTCATCAACAGTTATGAGAGGCCTGCTTCACACACTTTTGATGTTTTTCAGTATTTAATTTTCAGGAAGCACAGAAGTTAAAATGTTACCTTGTTTTCTTTGTCACGTCTTTACTGACGAGAGAGATTAAACTGTCTTTTCCTGTTGATTGACACATTCTTTTTATATGAACTGCCCATGTATGATTCCTTTGCTGTATTCCCTTTTGCTATTTTCCTTTTCCTTTATTTGTTCTTTATATCTTAAAGTAATTTGCTCTTTAATCGAAACAGCAGTTAAAAACCTCCCCAAAAATAAAAGTCCAGGACCAGATAGCTTCCCTGGTGAATTCTATCAAACATTCAAAGAAGACCTAATACCTATCCTTCTCAAACTCTTCCAAAAAATTGAAGAGGAGGGGAGGCTTCCTAACTCCTTCTACGAAGCAAACATTATCCTGATACAAAAACCAGACAAGGACAACACAGAAAAAACAAAATGACAGGCCAATATCACTGATGAAAATCGATGCAAAAATCCTCAACAAAATACTAGCAAATCAAATACAACAATACATCAAAAAGATCATACATCATGATCAAGTGGGTTTCATTCCAGGGATGCAGGGATGGTTCAACATCCGCAAATCTATCAACATGATACACCATATTAACAAAATGAAGAATAAAAATCACATGATCATCTCAATAGATGCAGAGAAAGCATTTGACAAGATAGAGCATCCATTTATGATAAAAACTTTAAATAAAATGAGTATAGAAGGAAAATACCTCAACATAATAAGGGCCATATATGACAAACCCACAGCAAATATCATTCTCAATGGAGAAAAACGGAAAGCTATCCCTCTAAGAACAGGAACCATACAACGATGCCCACTGTCACCACTCTTATTTAACATAGTATTGGAAGTCATAGCCAGAGCAATCAGGCAAGAAAAAAAAAATAAATAAAAGGGATCCACATTGGAAAAGAAGAAGTGAAACTGTCACTCTTTGCAGATGACATGATTTTATATCTAGAAAACCCTAAAGAGTCCACTAAAAAACTTTTAGAAATAATAAAGGATTACAGTTAAGTTGCGGGATACAAAATCAATGTACAAAAATCGGTTGCATTTCTATACCCTAACAATGAAGTAGCAGAAAGAGAAATCAAGAATACAATCCCATTTACAATTGCAACAAAAAGAATAAAATACCTAGGAATATACTTAACAAAAGAGGTGAAAGACCTGTACACCAAAAACTATAAGACATTGTTGAAAGAAACAGAAGAAGACACAAAGAAATGGAAAGATATTCCATGCTCTTGGATTGGAAGAATTAACATTGTTAAAATGTCCATACTTCCTAAAGCAATCTATAGATTCAACGCAATCCCGATCAAAGTTCCAACAACATTTTTTACAGAAATAGAACAAAGTATCCTAAAATTTGTATGGAACAACAAAAGACCACGAATAGCCAAAGGATTCCTGAGAAAAAAGAACAAAGCTGGAGGTATCACACTCCCCGGTTTCAAATTATGCTACAAAGCCATAGTAACCAAAACAGCATGGTACTGGCACAAAAACAGACACACAGATCAATGGAACAAAATTGAGAGCCCAGAAGTAAACCCACATGTTTATGGACAGCTAATATTCAACAAGGGAGCCAAGAGCATACGATGGAGAAAGGAGAGTCTGTTCAATAAATGGTGTTGGGAAAACTGGACAGCCACATGCAAAAGAATGAAAGTAGACCATTCCCTTACACCGTGCACAAAAATCAACTCAAAATGGGCTAAAGACTTGAATGTAAGACCAGAAACCATGAGACCTCTAGAAGAAAACATAGGCAGTACGCTCTATGACATTGGTCTGAGCAGCATATTTTCAAGTCCCATGTCTGACCAGGCAAGGGAAACAAAAGAAAAAAGTGAAAAAATGGGACTACATCAAACTCAAAAGCTTCTGCACGGCAAAGGAAACCATCAACAAAACAAAAAGACAACCTAACAATTGGGAGAAGATATTTGCAAACCACATATCAGATAAGGGGTTAATATGCAAACTATACAAAGAACTCATACAGCTCAACAACAAAAAAACCAACAATCCCATTAGAAAATGGGAAAAAGATCTGAACAGAGATTTCTCCAAAGAAGATATACAGATGGCCAATAGGCATATGAAAAGATGCTCAACATCATTAGCTATCAGGGAAATGCAAATCAAAACTACAATGAGGTATCACCTCACTCCGGTCAGAATGGCTATAATTAACAAGACAGGAAACAACAAATGTTGGAGAGGGTGTGGAGAGAAGGGAACCCTTGTACAGAGCTGGTGGGAGTGCAAACTGGTGCAGCCACTATGGAAAGCAGTTTGGAGTATCCTCAGAAAATTAAGGATAGATTTACCATATGATCCAGCTATTCCACTGCTGGGTATTTTTCCAAAGAACTTGAAAACACAAAGGCATAAAGATACTTGCACCTCTATGTTCATTGTGGCATTATACACAATAGCCAGGACTTGGAAGCAACCTAGGTGCCCATCAAGGGACGAATGGATAAAGAAGATGTGGTATTTATACACGATGGAGTACTACTCAGCCATAAGAAATGATGAAATCTGGCCACTTGTGACAACATGGATGGACCTTGAGGGTATTATGCTGAGTGAAATAAGTCAGAGGGAGAAAGTCAAATACCATATGATCTTACTCATAAGTAGAAGATAAAAACGACCAAAAAAAATCACATGGCATTGGAGATTGGACTGGTGGTTACCATTGGGGAAGGGGAGAGGGGGGAGGGCAAAAGGGGTGATTAGGGTCACATGTGAGGGGATGCGCTATAATTAGTGTTTGGGTGGTGAACATGATGTAATATATACAGAATTTGAAATATGATGTACATCCAAAAAAATAACAATTAAAAAAATTAAAAAAAGTAATTTGCTCTTTAAATCTCACATATTATAAATACTTTTCTTACTTTGTAATTTTTTAGTTTCTTATACTTTTTCTGCGATTAAAAAAATTGGTCAAATTTATTAGTTAGTTTTTTTCCCCCCTTTTTGGTGTTTCTAGGCTTTATACCAACCTTCTTCCCCTACTTCTTACAATTTCTTCTAGAATATATATATTATTATTTCTTTGTAACTAATATTTGGATCACTTTGAAGTTGATTTTGATATAATAAGTTAAATTTCCAATTTCATTTATTTTATAAAATTTTAGCCTAAGGGTCTAGTCTTTGGTCTCAATTTATCCCATGGTCCTGCATCTGCATTTCTTTACTGACCTGGTATTACCTATTTTTCATGTACTAAATCCCCATATGTATGAACATCTGTTTTTTGACTCTATTTTCAGTCATTAGTCTATCACTCTACAAAGCACCAAACTCTTTAATCAATTGTCATTTATTAACATTTTAAATACAGTTAGGTACAATCCCTCATTAATAATCTTTTTCGAGATGTCCGTGGAAATACTCTCTTGGTTATTTTTTAGAGAAACTTTACTCCTATTTCCTTATCTCCCTTTGCCATCCCTCAAGAAAACCATGTTAGGTCATTTTAGATAACATTGATCAATTTTTGAAGAACTGACATAGCTAAAATAACGTCTATTTACTCACAAACCAGATGTGTATTTCCATTTTTCATATTTTTTATGTTCCTTTGTTGGAGTTTTTGGTTTCTTCATAGAAGAATGTTTCTCACTAAAAATTTTCCAAGCTATTTTATTTATTTTGTTAATATTATAAAAGTTATCCTTTCTTCCTTTATTTTTTATCTGGTTATTTTTTAATAAAAAGTAATATAAAAGCTATTATGTTCCACATGTTCATTTCATCAGTAACATTTTAATTAATGTTATTATTTTTTCAAAAATTGTTTGATTGATTGTCTTATGTTTTCTAGGCATAAAACTTTAGAACAATAATATTTCCAAGTACAGATGTATTTTTCTTCTCCCAAACCTACAGTTACAGAATTCACTACCAGCCCTACCTGCCCACACTAAGAAAACTGAGTCATCCAATGAGTAAACAAAACAAAAGCTAGAAACAATGAAACAGAAGGAGCAAGATGCACAGTTTCTCAGTTGCAGAAAATAAATCAAGAGTGTGCTGGCCAGGAAGGAGCAAATGGTGTGGGTACAGGAGGGTTGGACATGTGGATAAGAGAGAAAGGAGAGGAAATTCATCAATACTTGGGGTTGGTTGGAGCACTTCCAGATTTTCCCCATCCTTTCAGTCTCCCCGCCTGAGAAGAGATGGGGTGACTTATCTAGATGGTAAATTTCAGAATTATAAATTAGACATGCTAGGCTCAGCACCTCTCTCTTCCTTTTGGGAATGAGCACTCCACAGGTGGCAGGACTTCCTCTCTGTTCTTCCCACTCCATGATCCTAAACTCTGGGTCCAGCAATACCTGTGAATGAGTAGGTGAGTCAGCCTGATCCTGGGTTAAGAGATCGAATGTACTTTCACACTGACATCTTCCCATGGAAACTTTACAAAAATAATGATGATATTTTGGTCTTCATTTGAGAATCCTTTATCTTAGATAACAACTTATTTAGAACCCAGACAGGAAAGAAGTGGAATTTGATTGGGCCTCTCAAATACCTGCACAAGAATTTAAGGTCCCTGAGGGCAGAGATTCCATCTTTTTTTGTATTCTCTCTCCAATAAGACAGCGGTTAAGAGTGAGAACTCTGAACTCAGACTAAATTGGTTTCACAATCTGGCTACACTATTTACAAACTCCCTCATGCGAGATAAGCTAAGCTTCTCCAACAGATCTCATTTTAATTGTGATAAAGCGTGCATGATAATAGTACCTACATAAAATTGTGCCTGTGGGAATAAACTAGATAACCTACGATAAAGTTTAGCACAGGGAGCTAAGTAAGCACTGCTTATTAAATGCTAAATATCGATAAAAGTTGGTGATTGTCAATGATACATGGGAGGTAAGAAATAAATATAGCCTTAAATGAATGTAATCTACTGAAAACAAGAGTGGACTAGTTATTAGGAAATTTGTGCCCTGGCATCTAGACTTGTGCAAGTACAAACATAATCTTCCAAAACAGAAAATCTTCAAACGGCCAAAAAAGATTTTTGTGAAAATCATGCTGCACAATTGTTCATGTATTCAGTAAATAAATTAACAAACAATTTGAATTTATCCCAGAAGTTCTAGGAGAGTTGATTATTAAGAAGTTTATAAATATAATATACTTGCTTAAGATATATTTTCTCTAGATTATATAGATACAACAAGATATTTTGTGTGTGTGTGTGTGCGTGTGTGTGTATCTCCTCTTTGGGATGCTCTCTGATCCTCTATCCCAATCATGAGGTTGACTAGATTCTCAGAGGAGCTCTAAGAGATCTGCCTATGCGATTGTGCCAGGGTCCCATGCCTGGGCATCAGTTCTATGTGAGTGGCCTGGCAAGGGGATCACTTCTGCTGACGGGCATGGTGGGATCAAGCAAGACTGAGCTGCCAGGATTGTGCTGATATGGTGATTTGGTATGACTCTCATTCACATGGGACAAATTGAGGGCTTTGGCTACCCATAGTGCAGCACAAATCCTTGAGTTTGAGCCTTAAGCAGGCATGGGCTGTTGCACATCTGTGTTGTGACCATGGTGCTGCCTCCAGCATACAGCACCCAGGAGTGGTGAGGGTGGCAGCAGGCATGCTTTGCCCTGTGCATCAGTCATCACTTGTACCTGAGGTGGTCACTCCCCTAATCTGCAAACTACACTTCATCTGTCAGGTAGCCCTCCTCATATGTCAGCTCCTTCCCAGGACTTTGAGACAGTTGATTCATAATGCCATCAGGCCCTTCTTACAGATTTCCTCTTTTGCCTGTAATTGATGTTGTGACATTGTGTTCTGCTTGGTTGGTCTTAAGCTGTGCCACAGGAAAAACAGCCATTCCTTGCAAGAATAGGACTGCTCTTCTCATTCCTCACACGGCCCCTCTTGCTGCTGCTGCTGCTATGTGGAAGACGGAAATGCAATCTACATGGAAAGAAATCACATTCTATAAATGCAGTGATCATAGCCTAAACTGCTCAAGAGAGAACATGATTGCAAGATGTGTTGTTTACATTTATGTTCTATATTTATATAAATAGACTTGAACATGACCAGAAATAGAATGATGCTTTAATTTTACCTGCATTCTCTGAATAAGACTTGCATTTTGTGGTCATCATCAATAAAGCAGAGTAACAATCTCTGAGAAGCTAGTGTTCACAGTGGAGGGATATACGTTGCAGCATCATGAGTAATGACAGAACCAGAATGAAATAAATGGTTTTAGGGAACTACACAGTCAAGAAGATCTATATCATTTCTCCATCATATCTGAAGGATATTTTCACTGGACAGAGTATTCTTGGCTTTGTAAGTTATTTTCTTCTGCCTTGCTGCCCTTAGTGTTTTTTCTCTGTCATTTACTTTTGCCAGCTTCACTACTCTATGCCTTATAGTAGGTCTTTTTACATTGATATAGTTAGGAAATCTATTGGCTTCTTTCACTTGCATTTCCAGCTCCTTACCCAGGTTTGGGAACTTCTCTGTTATTATTTCTTTGAATAAGCTTTCTGCTCCATTCTCCTTCTCATCTCTCTCTGGAATACCTATATTCCTTATGTTGCCTTTCCTAATTGAGTCAGATATTTCTCAGAGAATTTCTTCATTTCTTTTCAGTCTTAGTCCTCTCTCCTTGGCATCTGAAGCATTTCTATATTTCTGTCCTCAATATTGCTGATTTGTTTCTCCATAATATCAGCTCTATTGTTCAAGGAGTCCATATTCTTCTTTATCTCACCCATTGTGTTTTTCATCTTCAATATTTCTAATTGGTTCTTCTTTATAGTTTCAATCTCTTTTGTGAAGTAGCTCCTGAATTCATTGAACTGTCTATCTGCACTTTCTTTTAACTCGTTCAGTTTTTTCACGATAGCTATTTTGAATTCTCTCTCATTTAGATTATAGATTCCTTTGTCTTCAGGACTGAATTCTGGGTACTCATCATTTTCCTTCTGATGTGGTGATTTAATATATTTTTTCATACCGCTAGATGGTGTGGATTTCTGCTTCAGCCTGGTGGTAGTATTTGATTGCCACTTTCCCTGCTGCCACTTGTTGGGGGTCAAGAACTGTGTATTTTGAGCCTGTTCAGCATTCAGCTCATCTTCTATTCAGCTCTCCACTGCTGAACTGGGGCACCAGTCAGGGCTGAGGTGCACTTTCTTTCTCCTGTGTGATCTCAGGGGCTTCTTGCTCTGCCCTCATTATCTGCTCTCCTGGGCTGTTAACTTAATGAAGACACTCCCACCATAGCTAGCCACTTCTGTGTGGAGCTTTAACCTGGCCTATGAGGGACATTGGAGAGCAATGGTATTCCTGCAGAGGGCCACTCCCTTCCCCCTTTCCTCTCGGATCTGCCTATGGTCCCTGGGTTATCACCCTTGGGAGGAAAAGAAGCTTTCTCTTACCTTGTTCCACTTCCTCTGTGGGGGGAGGTGCTACAGCACCTCCACCTTCTGATGTACAACTGCGTGGGTCTCTCAATGTCTTTTGTGTTGTGTGGATGTCCTCTGTTGGAATATGAATGTCCTTTCATTGTATCTTAGCGGGGACAGTTTACAGGGAAAGCTCACTCCACCATGATGCTGATGTCACCCCTCCTGCTCCTTATTCTAAATCATTGATAAATCACTACCCTCATGTACCCATGAACTTTGTAATGCATTTTGGAGCTGCACAAAAGCATATTTTCCTGGGGTACCACACACCATAGGGGTGGACTTGAGTGCCAATATATTAATAAGTCAAATAAACAGATGTGATATGACTATCTCAATAAATATCAAAAAATATTTTTAAAAATTTGACATATTTGTTAAAATTGTAGTAAACAATTAAATTTGGAATATTTCCTTAACAAAATATGTGTTTTAGTCTCAGAGCTAACTTAATAATTAATGATGAAACATAAGAAGGTTTAGAGTTAAACAAATCTGTATTTGATCCAGTTTCTAGCACTTGCTGGTTTTTGGTTCCTGGAAATATTTACTATTAAAGCGTTAGTTTTCTTATCAGTAAAAATAAGTAAGGCAATCTTATCTATGTCATAGGATTGTTGTGACAGTTAAGTGAAATATCACTTGCAATACACTTAGGAAAGTGCCTGGAACATAGAAAGAAGTCAATAAAGAATTGTCTATTAAAACCACCATCATGCAAGCTGAGAAACAAGCTTATAAACAAAGGATAGGATATTCATAAGAAGAACCACACTATGTCAGTGAGTAAAGTTCTGAATAAGTTGAGAGACGCATAATCTAGGATGGCAAAACTAAATAAAATATTGTAAAGGCAGAGTTCTCTCCAATTTATTTTATATGTTTAAAGGAATTCTAATCCAAATTCCAAAGCATTTTTTAATTTAATAAAATTAATCTTCATATGAAATAGTATATAGGCTACAAAATCTTAAAGGATTTTGAAAAAGAAATGTAATAAGAAAGGCTAGGTCTGTCAAATAAGTAATTATATAATGCTCTAATAATTAAAACTGGGAAGTGTTCACATAAGAATTAACTGATAGGTAATAAAACTAAAGAGCTTAGAAACAAAATTTTTAGCTTGTGGAGATGTATAATCTACACGTAGATATATAGATATAGACATGAAGTCACCTCCCCAAACAGTGAAGATGTCGACTACTCAGTACACGAAATAACTGAATGCACAAAATAAAGTTGTAATTTCACTGCTCTGTATTATCCGGTAACTTCTGGATGTCTCAAAGACTAAATATAAAAGAATAAAACCATTGAAAAGAAAAGAAGAAGTAATTATCTAGGCACACATGCACATATGTGTGCAAACAAAGAGTGGAAGCATAAGGGAGAGACTGACACAGTGAAGACAGGAAACTGTTTGTGTTAAAAGATTGTAAACTAAAGTTTAAAAATCAAGAATCTCACTAACATGTAGTGCCTGGAACGTGGTGTGAGCTCAGTAAGAGCACAAGTCTTCATTTCAGTTAGTCGTGGCACATCCATATCACGGAGAATTTTTTTGGCAGCCATTGAAGTGATCTTTTAAATGGCTTTTGATTATTTTGAAAATAATTGTAATATGATAGTAACAATAAAAATCTCAAGAGATATAAAATTCATAATACGAGCCTAAATATATCAGACATTTAAAAAATAAAGGGAAATAAATAAAAATTTAACATCAGTTATCTTTGGGTGATTTAAATATTTTACTTTTGTGCTTTTCTGCATTTACAGAATAGGGTTTTTTAAAAGATGCTACAGTCAAGGTATATGTTAAGTTTATAAACTGATGATAGGTCTCTAATGATGACAAGAAAATTGGGAAGAGAAGATAGTTTTATTCAAATGGTAGAAGGTAGGAAATCTTTTTTCTTTTTTTTTAAAGAATTTTTCAGTTTTAAATACCTAGAGGGCTTTTAAATACACTTTTTTTCCTGATATATTGGAGACAGTGAGGGGAAGTTAATGTTGCAAATATAGTTGGCAGCTCCATACTAGTGAGAATTAAACCAATAAATCACATGGGACTCTGTGGGTAATCATTTCAGCTGGCAAGGATAGAGCACATAGTATTAAACTTTAGACCCACATTTACTTTTTGGGTCAAGGTTGACATATCAGGAAATGAAGTTTGGGCTATAAGCAGCATAAGAACATGATATTTTTTTTGAAGCTAGGGTAAGGGATATCCATGGAGAAACGCTTAGGCTATGTGGTAGAGAGTTCCAGAGAGTGATAATACCGAAGTTGTCATTAAATTTACCCAAGTCCTTGATGTGAGAAATTTCAGTTCATTGCTGATGACACAGATTGCAGAAGCATATGGAAGCAATTAGAGGAAAGTAAACGGAGACCGTGTGTACAGGCCGCACGTTTGTGGAGCTTGACTAGATAAAAGGAGTAATATAGGATGAGATCTAAAAGAGGCAATGAGGACTCTGCTATCTTCTTTCAGAGTTGAAGAAATATGAGCATGAAAGGAAAACAAAATTGATGCTTCTCTGGTGGAGAGGCAGGGGCAGGGGGAGTGAGTGAGAGCAGTGTCTCACTATGAGTGCATAGCAGGTTCTGTGGCAAGAGCTGAGGGGTTAGATTTCCAGATAAGAGGAGAACTCCTCTTCCGCTGAGATTAGGGGGAAGGAGGCTCTGATAGATGTAAAAATTCACCAGGAGACAGGCAGCTGAGATTGGGGGAGGAGTGTAGTATGTGCAGGCAAGGAGCGCTGGATCAGAAGATGAGACTAGCTCTCCATGAATTAGGTGTATGACCTGAGGACAAGCCCAATGTTTACCGGGCCTATTAACCTCACTGCGTCTGTTTCTCCTTGGATCAGTGGGGGTACAATGCATTCCATGTAATTTTCCATATAATAGGGAAAAATTCCATAAAATATGGAAAATCCCTTTAAAACTTGTAATGCATTCTTATAAACAGATGATGATTTTTATCATAAAATGAGGTGGGAAGAGGGCTAGATAAAGGCAGATAAAAGTTAAGAGTTTTGGGAGAAATTCATCATAAATTTCACTGCGGTGCTCCTGGCCTGAGAGAATGGAAGGAGCATAGGCAGCGGGTGGCCCTGACAGGAGCTTGTTAAATTCCTCTGACAATCCCCCAGGAATCTTGCTTTCTGAACATAATGCTTCTGATGAGCGTCTAACACGTTTGAGCTTAAAAATTCTTCTTGCACACTGTCTTCATTTACCAATGTAGATGATGTTTATCAGCCCCTTATTTAAAAACCTCTCTGAGGCTTCTCCCATGGTGGGCTTTTAGATTTACAGTGTTGGGTACTATGGAAATATCTTAGAATCTGGATGCACTGTGGGTCCGTGGGAACAGAAAGGTTCTCACGCGTTAAAATCTCCATAAAACATCTACAGCATTGTCTTAGGTTGCTTGGAGTAAGCGAATTCATATTCATAATGTATTGCATAATTATGAGATCCTGATTTTCATATTTCCCAGTGTGCCTTTTCAGCTCTGCTGTACTAGCAAATTAAAGGAGACGACACAACTTTACAAAATTAGACTGTTCTGTTTTGTATGTTGCAGTTTGACAGTACTCTATTTTTAATTTGTTCATCATTGATCCTAATAAAGACAAACTGTCATTGTAACCATTGCCTGGAATGTAATACATTAGTTTTATTGCCTCTATAACAGCTGCTCATGTGTCGCTTCCTCTGTCATTTAATGATGATGTGTCCTTTTCTACACGCAGTGCCAGAAAATCTGGGAGAGCTCACAGAACAGCTCTTCCATATGAACTGGATTAAGTAGAGAGAAATCTAATTGTATGTCATCATTGTTTTCTACTACTTAGAACATAAAGGGGACATGACATATAGAAAGAAGGCAAGGCACTTCATTATATGTGCTGAATAAGTGAAGAATAAATAGTACACTTTTTTATTAGCTTTACAATTTTTGCCTTTCACTTAAACTCTCTTGGCCTCAGTTTCCACACTTAGAGATTCAGAATGATAGAAACAGCCTTACCTGCCGCTGTGAGGCTCAAATGAGCAAATTTTCTGAACTTTGTTTCTCTAGCAAAGAGATGCAAGACTATTTTACATACCTGGGCAATATTTACGACAGTGCCTTAAATTTCAAATTAATGCATACAACAGCTGAAAATTTCATCTTTATCATTTAAAAATATTAGACTACCAAGAAAATTTTGCTTGTACGTCTGTACATATTTACAGGAATCTCCTGAGAGAACCATGTGATCTATTAGGATCTAAGTGTAGGATGTGATAGGCAACACGATGCCCAAGCTTAGATACAAAATAGGACAAAGAAAACTGGAGGTCTGGCCAGCAGTAGGTCGTTAAAGTGGGGTGCAAGGTTTCCTTCTTCCTGAGAGTCTCTTTTTTCCCAAGATTTCTCTGTAATGATCAAATGTACTGCTCAAACTTCCTTCTAGGGGGCAGCAGTGCTCTGGAATTTTGCCAATAGTCCTCTGTCTCTCTTTAAACTTAGTTGAGTCACTCAAGTCTTCTCCAAAGAAGCAAAGCTAAAGCAAGTAAATGTGCGCATATTATTGTCAGATACTGACACTAGAAAAAGGTAACAGTCTACCTGTTAGAAGGAAGAGTTGACGCAGGGCGTTTATAAAGAAAACATCATAAAATGGTACAGTTAAGAGAAACTAATATATTACAAAAGACTGTACAGAGGAGAGAAGGCTTCATTTCACTATTGAATATGTAGAGTTTATTTTTACTATCATACTTAATACATGCTTCATTGAATTAAAATCAAGGTTATTAGGGATAAATGTGTGCTTATTTAAACAATAAAAATTTGAAATATGGGTTCTTAAGTATGCAAGAATTAAAATCTGCTGAACAAAACACTTTCCCAAGAAAGGTGATAATAATTTTTGGAGGAAATGCAAATAGACCTAACTCTGACTTGGGCTTTCTTGAATTTGCTTCGATTCATTAGAAACATGTATTGCATTGATGATTTTCATTGTGAATGGATTTGGATTTTACAAAACAACTCAAAAGACTGAGCAGAAATTAGTTCACCACTCTTGGCTCCTCTGCTGGTCCTCTACTGGTTGAGACACTAACCATAGTAAATCTTGACAGCAGATTATACATAAATTTTTATTTCTTATCTGGCCACATTCAATTACATCTCTCATTATAGGGAGCTTATTAAAATGTTTGGAAAGTTTTACTGTTTTGTATTATGATCTTTTTTATCATTATCTTTTAGACCTTGGTCCCAAACTCTGGGACTAGGGCCTTGGGTATTGGAGGCATGTTGACTCAGATGACGGCATCCAGCAGGAGGAATATGGTGGCTCTATCATCACTATGAAAAATTAACCCATAACATCTTTCCTTTCCTTACATCATTATTATCCGGGTGGAAGAGGAACATGTTCACTTTACCTCTAATTTGCAAGCAAGTCTTCTCTTCATGCTAATTTGTCCTGAATTTTTATTTAATGATACTTCATGATTATGATGGGGGTTAGGAGAAGAAAAAAAATATTATTTGCCAAGGGCTTTGAACTGTTCTGAAATAACTTCCCTTGTTATAACATTAGAGAGGAACCTTGCTTAATTGTCATTATTTTGCAGAATATATAGTACTGACATTTTCCCTTTCTCCAAGGGAGATAAGTAATAGACCAAGTGGGAAAAATTCTTCTCTGGGTTATATATAACTCTTAATTTTTTTCACCAAGTTCTTACTCATCACTCTTAATTGGCAAATCTTAGAGCTATGAAAAAAATACATTGCAACTAATCATTTAATGAGATTTAATATCATTTATCTAGGACATATTCACTTTTTAACAGCTTTGTTTTCTTAACATTTGGTGAAAAAGTGCAATTATTACTGGAGGAATTTAAATAGCCTTCAAACATGCTGTTCTTTTTTTTACATTTCTTTGTCACTTATTTAAGAATATTTTATGTGCAATTGATACAACGTGGGTGACACTTTTAAGATAAATTCAGAAATGACCCTGTGGGATCAACCACTAGAAATGAAATGTGCATTTCTGACACAGTGACATGAATGACTGCCGCTGTCATCACAGCCTCCTCTTTTATTAGGTTTTTTTATTAATTAAATGTAAAGTGTACCATTGGCCTTATAAAAGTGCTCATCTATTTCCTTTAATTTCAAATAGATTGAAAGTGAGATTTGATGTAAATTAAATACTTAGAATTTATGGGGATTTTAATTGCAAACAACATTTCAGTGGTGAGCATGTATATGGCTCTTAGTTCTGTTTGGTAATAAACATGTTATTGAAAAATGACAAGACAAAAAATAAATCACTTGAAGAGAAGGACAGCAGCATGGGCTCTATTGTCTGTGCATAGCTTGAATCCCGGCCAGCTAGGGGTGGAGCAGAGGAGAGCTCAACAGTGCAGGAGCTCTGTGGTGAGTTTTAAACTTTCACAGTGATATCTGGAAATTTCGCTTTTATTTTGAAAATGTGAATGGGATTAGGAACGTAACAATAAAAATGTTATTGCAAAAAACTGTAGTTTAAGAAATCACCATCAGGACTAGTCAGTTTAATGGAAATACTTTGGTATCATATTCTGCAAAGATGATTTTGTCTGTCTATCTTCAAACTGAATTTAGGATAGTTGAGTAACTGACATCCAAGAGGTCCCCAGAAGGTTCACATTTGATTATTTATTATCTTAACTACAGCTTGTTGCAAAAAAGGGCCATCTTCTGTGGCGACCTGTAGCATGGGTATTTTCCAATTAGCATCTTTGCATGTTCTCCTCTGGCACGAGTGGGGTTCAGCCTTGTCACACTGGGCTTTTAAGGGGAACTCTATCTTTGCAGCCCAGGCTCCATGTGACAAGATTAAATTGGCACACTTTACTGTATAGCTCTTGTGTTGCTGGCAGTGCTAGCCTGGCTGATACCTCTGAGGGAAGGCTCAGCTGTCACTCAGTGACCCATTAACACTACTGTTCCATCCTGCAGTGTCATTTTTCTCATTCTCATGGAGATATCACTCCCTGGAGACCTCCAGTACCTGCAGGAATGAAAGAGAACAGCAGAGACAGGCTAACTATCAAAGAGGGTGCAAACACCACAGCCAGACCACGGGCTCCAACAGCGAAATTTTAAACTCAGTGAAAAGATGAGGCCTATTATGATGGCTGGGTTGGGAGGCGGGAGGAGGATCGAGTTTTAAGCGATATCATAATTTTTTAACAAGCTATTTTCTTCTTCCTGCCTATCAAAAGAAGAGTCCAAAATAACACTAGCAACTAGATATAAGAAGGCAGCTGCTTTGAACACGTCATAGGGAAATGTGGGTAAAACTTTATTTATAAACAGGGATTTTGTAGTATTTTATTTGTACGTTTATTTACAAACAGGCAATGGGTATACAACAGAGCGTGCGTTAAGATGAATTGCTAGTGGTCTAAACAGAACAGGATTGCTGATCAGGGTTGGCTTATTGGGGTAGAAAATCACCTTCCCAGGAAAAGCACAAAATAGGAAAATGATAAGCGATCTTTGTAACCCTAGCCCTCGGTCTTTTCTTGTCCCAGGGTTGAACTGTTACCAGCAGTTTAAGCAAACTCTATTGCTCTCTTTCAGTCCAAATTGTATATTGTTTAATGGGTCACTTTATAAGAAGACACACTTCCTAACGTTTACTATATAAAGAGGTATTATCAGAACATGCTTCTCGATTTCTCCGACTACGACTGGTTCCATTTAGATTGATATAAAAGCAAAAACCAAAGCCACCCGAATCTTGATGTCTTCTTTGGAAACCCTATGGAAATCCTATGAAGATATTATAGGAAAAGATTTTTAAAAAAGCAAATTAATCAGAAAATAGGGATAAAACTGCACAGGATTCAGGATTATAAGAAGGCGTAAGGAAAGGTGCCATAGCAAAAACTTAGCTGTTACTGCAGTCTGTGTCTCGGCCCAGCCTCCAATTCCCCACCCCAGGGAAAGCTTACTATTGGCTTTAGACTGTTATTCTCAGCCTGGCGTTTGTATACCATCACCTGCCCTGCCACCCGCCTCAGGTGACACAGACGCTAGAAGCCAGAAGACAAATGTGGCATATTTTTCTGGAGCACCAACTTTACTTTAAAAAGCATTTTGTTTCGTTTAAGTTAAATATTTAAATTACAAATAATTTTTTACACTAAAATAAATGTATACTATGGAGTATGATAAAGCATTTATTCATATTAAAAAAAAAAAAGACTTTAAAGAGATATTGGTAAGATTTTCTTGGGCCTAACCCATCAGAACTGCTGTGTGCCTTTGGGACTCTGTCTGTTCCTCAGTCCCACTGATCCAGCTTCAGAAGCGCCGCTCTAGCGTTTGGCCGGGAAAAGGGACTTGAGATGGTGATGGCGCTAATTTAGATCAGGGTATATAGTTCAGCCAAGTCTTCCAGCAAAAGAAACAACCTGTATTTTAATTTTACAGTTGGAAGGCACTGTAAGAATCAATTAATGCAGGCTGGCGGCCCGTGATGCAGCGGCATGACGTGGCCTCTGTCACCAACGCCCCCATTGTGGCGCCGCGTGCGTTCAGCCTGAGGGACACGCAGAAGGTCGGCGGGGTCGCCCTGGCAGTTTGCCTTGTTGGCGGTTGCGGCTGCCCTGGACTTCACTCCATGAAGAAGATGCTCGCTGCCGCCGTCTCCCGCGTGTTGGGAGGAGGGGCCCAGAAGCCCGCTAGCAGAGTGCTGGTGGCGTCCTGTAACTATTCAAATGATGCCACATTTGAAATTAAGAAATGTGATCTTCATCGGTTGGAAGAGGGTCCGCCTGTCACAGCAGTGCTCACCCGGGAGGATGGGCTCCAGTACTACAGGATGATGCAGACTGTTCGCCGAATGGAATTGAAGGCAGATCAGCTGTATAAACAGAAATTTATTCGTGGTTTCTGCCACTTGTGTGATGGTCAGGAAGCTTGTTATGTGGGCCTTAAGGCCGGGGCAAATCCCTCCGATCACGCGATCACAGCCTATCGGGCTCACGGCTTATGCTACGCTTACGGACTTTCTGTGCAATCAATTCTTGCAGAGCTGACTGGACGAAGAGGAGGTTGTGCTAAAGGAAAAGGAGGATCGATGCATATGTACGGCAGGAACTTCTATGGGGGCAACGGCATTGTTGGTGCTCAGGTACCCCTGGGAGCTGGTGTTGCTCTGGCCTGTAAATATAAGGGAAGCAATGAGGTCTGTTTGACTCTGTATGGGGATGGTGCTGCTAATCAGGGTCAGATATTTGAAGCTTATAATATGGCAGCTTTGTGGAAATTACCTTGTATTTTCATCTGTGAGAATAATCGCTATGGAATGGGAACAGCTATTGAGAGAGCATCAGCCAGCACTGACTACTACAAGAGAGTCAATTTTATCCCTGGACTAAGGGTAGATGGAATGGATGTCCTATGTGTTCGAGAGGCAACTAAGTTTGCAGCTGACTACTGTAGATCTGGAAAGGGACCCATAGTGATGGAGCTGCAGACATACCGTTATCATGGGCATAGTATGAGTGATCCTGGAATCAGTTATCGTACCAGAGAGGAAATTCAGAACATAAGAAGTAAGAGTGATCCCATTATGCTTCTCAAAGATAAAATGTTGAACAACAAGCTTTCCAGTATTGAAGAATTGAAAGAAATTGATGTTGGAGTGAGGAAAGAAATTGATGATGCAGCCCAGTTTGCTACAACTGATCCAGAGCCACCACTGGAAGAATTAGGCCATCATGTCTACAACAATAATCTACCTTTTGAAGTTCGTGGTACAAATCAGTGGATCAAGTTTAAGTCCATCAGTTAAAGGAAGACTGTATGTAAATTATTTTTCGTCCTTCAAAGCACCATTCATGGTCAACTTGAGGACACTGTGTGACCGATTTCGTTAAGGGAGAATAAAACTCATAAAACAAAAGGCTTGTAAACTTTTATTGAAAGAAATTGAGATGATTAAAAGATTGCTAAAAGAGATTATTGAGAGATGTACACTCAATTGAAAGAGATGTTACATTCAGTTGTATGTTGTTGCATCAAAAGATACTAGACAGTTCATCATTTAGTGTTGTTAAAAGATAAACTGAGTCACATTAAAATTTTCAAGAGTTTATTTGATCACACAATTAGGCAGTGCCAAACCAAAGGTGGTTAGGAGTACTCCACTGACAGGAGCTAGGGTAGAGGGTTTTATTAAAAAGCAAAGCAAGGAAATTATTTGACAGGCTATAGCTTAAGCAGTTGCCTTTTGGGAAAGCCTAGTTGGCTGTTTGTGATTGGTTGTTCTCTACATTTTTTTGCTGAGGAGGATTCACCCTGAGCTAATATCTGTTGCCAATCTTCCTCTTTTTTGCTTGAGAAAGATTATCCCTGAGCTAACATCTGTGCCGATCTTCCTCTTATTTTGTGTGTGAGTCACTGCCACAGCATGGCTGCTGATGAGTGGTGTAGGTCCGTGCCTGGGAACTGAACCCGGGTTGCCAAATTGCAGCACACTGAACTCAACCACTAGGCCACAGGGCTGGCCCCATGTGATTGGTTGTTCTTAAGTTTCATTTTCTTGGCTTGAGTACGTTGACTCTGGCTTAAGTTTCTGGTTTGCTTATGCAGGCTACCAAGGCATTGGAGCCACCATAGTCTGATGTTTTTCTTGTTTAATTACTTAAACAGTGTGAATATCTTACAGATTAAGTTTATATGAGTCTAAAACAGGAAAAACAGGGAATTATTTAACTTCCCAAGTTATTTGCTATAATAATTGTATTTGATTTTCCTTTATATTACTTTAGTAAATACTCTTATTTAAAGGAAAAATAGTTCTTTGATTCCTGCTCCACCCTGCAGGGGTTTGTGTGTAAAGTGACTATCCTCAGGTAGAGAGGAAATTTCAAGTGACACCAAGGTATTAGGGTGCCCACCACTGTGTAGCTTACAACAGTTTACTTGACTTAACCAACAACACAGTCTGTTATCATGCATATGCAAAACCGATGTTGAAGCCAGTTGACTTTGACCATTTTTCCAATGAAACATGGTATATAACACAGCAGAGGGAGATGGGACAAGGGCATTTTTTCATGTTGTATTTTTTGGTAATATTTTTAGTGTACCAATTGGAAAGAAAAATCCAACCAATGTTAAAATCTAGGGAAAATCTGCATTTTGCTTTAAGCTTCAAGTTAACACTACTCTTATTTGAGAATCCATTTGTACCAAATGGGGTCTATATTTTAAAAAACTAGGTAAATTTCAGACTCAAAAATGAATGAACAGATACGGTGACATCAAAGGAGTTAACAGAGAAGGTGATGTTAATAAAAAGTTGAACCTAAAATCCACCTTGGCTAGAACTGATTATTCACAGATAGCTTTTTCAAAGGAAAAGCTAACTTGCATCATCCAGGTTTGGTTTTCTCTACAGTCAAATACCATGTTAATTAGCCAGTAATGGCTTGGTGAAAACATTTCTACTTGGTTATATCTGACTAATGACCAAAATCCTGAGTGTGCTGTTTGGCCTATCTTACTCTTCTGACATAGACTTACTGAAATCAGAAATCAGAATTTACCTGTGATTTAAGACACAGTTCACAGAAAACACCAACAGAATCAATAGAGAAATGTTAAGACCCATTACAAGAAAAAAATTGTAATTCTGCCTGGTGATAGATATTAACTAGGCTTACTGCAGTGATCATTTCATAATATATACCTACATAGAATCATTATCTTGTATACCTGAAACTAATACCATGTTATATGTCAATTATATCTCAATTTAAAAAAAAAGTTAAAGCATTTTCTATACAGTATCTACTTCTACAAATAAAAGCTAGATACTTTCTAAGAACTCAACAGAAAACCAAAAGCTTAGAGGCCTGTGAAGACAGGAACTTATGTACAAGTATATGAAGGCTCCATATCTTCCTCTAAACAATTTAAACAAGTAAGATAACCTCAGAATTCTCAATTCAGAAAGCAGAGAGAAGGATCGGTTTGTCTATAAATCAGTGATATTGCTAGCTAATATGTTGTGGTTATGCAGCTTCAGTTCAAAGGTAGCTTGATTGAATCCCTTCCATTAAAAAGAAAAAGATATTTCATAAGTGAATCAAAATAATCACATTGTTTGAACAAAGAATTTTTCTACCTTTTTATTTTTGAAATACTTGTATTTCCATAAACTTTCAAGTGCAAGATAAGCTGCTCAATTAAAGCTATGTTCTGTATACAATATACAGAAATCATTTAAAAAGTTTGTTTATATTATGGATTCTTTTAATACCAGTAAAAATTAATATACAAATAATTGACTAGAAACGAAACCATCACTAATCCAAGCTACACAGGTACTTCATTTCAGGAAAAAATCCAATTTCACTCTGTTAGAGGAATACAGTGGATTTGTCACAATATACGTTATCAAATTTCATTAAGGCAGGGAGTTTTCAATATTAAAAAATGTCCAGGCTTGTGTGCACATTCAGGAACTAGAGTCCTATCACTGGTTGCACATAATTCTGTAACAATGCAAAAAAAACCTAACAAAAACAAAAACCCCTGTGGTTTTCAATTAGGTCAAGCAATAAATTAATAAAAAAGCTACTTATCAAACTATAAATCAGAGCGGTGTAGAAGTCCAGCAGTTGGGTTCTACTTCTGTCTGACGTACTATGCCAATCAGTCCATTTTACCCACGTTAGAAGACCGTATAAAGCACAAAGCATTTGTTAGTGATATTTAACCTGATAATTCATTTGTGAGGAAGACCTAGTTTTAAAAAGTTGAAATATAAATCACATGCCACAAAATTCATCCTTTTAAAGTGCACAACTCAGTGGTTTCTAGTACATTTACAAAGTTGTGCAGCCATTGCCACTATCTAATTCCAGAACATTTTCATCACACCAAAGAGAAAACCCACACCCTAAATCATTCACTCCCCATTTTCCAGTCTCTTCATCCTCTGGAAAGTACTAATCTACTCTCCGTCTCTGGGTTTGTCTATCCTGGATATTTCATATAAATCACACAGTATGTGCTCTTTTGTGTCTGCTTTCACTTAGCATAATGTTTTCAAGATTTGCTGTAGCATATATCAGTCCTATATTCCTTTTTATGGCTGAGTAATATTCCATTTTATTTATCTGTTCATCAGTTGATGGTCATTTGGATTTTTTCCGTGTTTTTGGCTATTGTGAATGATAAAAGCTAGTGTTGATGAGAAAAATTCAGTCTTTTCCTTACAGACACAAAAACGGTAGAAATTTTAAAGGTACTAGACCAAAACAGTGCAACAGCATCTCTTATGATATAATCTCAATTAGATAAAATAACTTGAAAACACGTGTTAAAATATTTTTAACTTTAATATTTATCAGCTTATATAACATGTTGTTCCTATTAGCTTTTGATTCTTTAATAGACTTTAATTTTTAGAACAATTTTAGATTTACAGAAAATTTGAGAACAATGTACCGAGTTCCTGTATGCCCTGCACTCAGTTTCCTCTCTTATTAACACCTTGTCGTAGTACGTGTTGAGGAAAAGGTAATCTCAGCAGGCCCCGGCCGCTCAGACCCTGCACATCCTGAAGACAGGCCTGTCTTCACCCTCCCAGGAGGTCACTTCTGAACCCTTGGAATGTTCTGCCTGATAAGAATGTTTCTGTACACCAAAGGCTTTGGCCCATGCTGTACTAGACTGTCCAGAAAAATTCATCTTAGTAATGTGTCCTCACGTTACTCCATTGAGAGGAGACATCTACAAGCTTGTGCCTGGTTTCTCTTGGACTTTTCTCTGTGTGTCTTTTCCTGTTGCTGACTTTGATCTGTATCCTTTCACTGTAATAAACCATAACCATAAGTATAACAAAAAAATAAAGTTTATTAATTACATGGAATAAAAATCTATATAGACAAGGCGTCCCGGAAATATTGAATGGCTAGTTCAGGTTTACACAGTAAACGATAGTGATAGTTATTAATCACAGCTACTATTCTTTTTTGCTAGGCTGCTTTTGAGTGCAAGACAATATGCTTAGTATTTTTTATACATTATTTCACTTAATGTTTTGCAATATCCACATAATGTAGGCATTTTGATCTTTTAGAAAAGAGGAAGTTGAGGCTCAAGTTCAGTAAGTTGATCAAGATTTCACAATTTATAAATAGTGGTGGCAGGATGCAAGCCAGGCAAAAAGTCTATATTTTCAAAATTACTTTTTGTACTGCCTTCAAGAAGATCATTGCTTACAGTAATACTCAATCATGTAATAGCTGACAAAAAAGATGCATTAATAAATGAGTGAATGGAATTAAACTAGAACCAAGGGATTTTGTCAATTACTATAAACTGAATTCAGATTTTCAGGCTTAGAGTAGAAACAAAAAGACTAAAATTCAGAGGGGAACACACATAGGGACTAGGAAGTAAGGCAGATTAAAGACAGCCAAAAGTTCTGTGATCCTCCTCCCATGAGAAGTGGGGTTTATATTCCTTCCCCTAGAATCTGGTGGCCTATGACTGCTGACCAACAGAAAGCAGAAGAAATGATGCTGTGCAGTTTCAGCTTCCAAGATGGAAGAAAAGGCAGGTTTTGCTTCTTGTCTCTTGGAACCTTCTCTCTGAGAGTTGCAATCCTCCATTTAAGAAGTTCAAATACACTGAGCAGCCCCTGATAGAGAGCGTATGGCCAGGCACTCTGATCACCAGTCCCAGCTGGGATCAGCCTTTCAGCCAAACCTGCAAAGCCAACAGATATGTGAGTGAAGGCCATCTTGAACCCTCCCGATAGGCCATTTGCTAGCTGAAAGCCAACAAGTCACCACGATGTCTTGAGGAACAGTGGAATCACTAGCCAAACAAGAAAAACAAAGTGGTTGCTTTTAAGGGTCAAATTGTTGAAGTACTTTGTTACATGGCAATAGACAACCAGAATAGAAAGTGAGGTTAGACCCAGCAGAAATGAAAATTACATTGGTTAGTCCAAGCCAGGGATGTCAGGAGAACAGAGGAAGGTTAGTAAACCAACTCAGAATCAGAAGCCCATAGGATCTATCAGTGCAGAAGTTCACGATGTAGAGGCAGCAAGGGGGAAGAGGCAAGTCTCTAGCAGAAACGAGAAAGTCTAGGAACAAAATTACAACTGTTCAACATGTATTTTTCCATCATCTGAGGCTGGTTTTCAGATGAACTGAAGTATCTACAACATTAGGTTTTGAGGATTTTAAAATAAAACGTTGTCAACCATAGGCCAAGAAACACACTGTGGGTTATATTTGCAATGTCACTGACTCACACTTGTCGAGTCTAGATGGAAATTTCATGTTGATTGGTGAGTATCAGGCCTTGATGAGTCAAAGCCAGCAGTTAAAATGCCAGGGCAGCATGTGCACAAGTTGTTGGGAGTTCACAGCTATTCGTGATGAGTAGTCAAGAGGAATCCAAGTAGCCGAGGGCTTGGGATTAACAGACCCTGAGAGGCAAAACTGAATGAAGTCAGGAACGGCACCAGATCAGTAGATATAGACAAGGAGAGAGACAGAAGACTAAACCAGAGACCAGGAGAGTGAGATTGGACTATCTGACAAATAAGGGCTAGGGAACTAGAAGTAGTAGGTTGGCACATTGGTGACCTTTGTGTTATCATGGAAGTCAATACCTATTAGATGAATGGGATCAGTAGCATCTCATGTATTGACAAGCCATTTAGAATCTAATGCTTCCTGTCCAGTATCACTTGGTCTTAAAGTGACCCTGCCTTTATGTGACATGGAAATAAATTAGAGTCTGAGCTTTGGTGTTATTTAAATCTGGGTTCAAATCATGGGCTAGCCATCTATGAGAAATGGTACCTTGACAAAGTGGCTTGACTCTGTCACTACTTCATCTGTAATAAAGTTGACCCATATGGCTGTTGTAAAAGTTAAATGAGGAAATAAAGTAATATCTCGCAGAGTTCCGGGTATACCCAAGGTGATCAATAAATGGAAATTTCTGGTTTATGTACCAGAAGAGAAGCTATTATGTATCAGAAGGAGCTATTCATTGAGAAAAAAGGCAAAATTTTGAAGAGACTACTCTACCTCATCTGAAATAATAAAGGCACCTTCAGTTTTATGTAGACAGCTAGGTGTAAGGATTGCAATGGTCAGAAGAAAATGAGAGCTGCATGTGGAAAATATTTTCACAAATTCAGCCACCCTTTGTTTTCTCATCCCCTCTCACTCTTGACTTAAGTAATTTTACTTCAGCCAGCATCAGACACAGAAAATAGTAATGAAGGGCCAGCAACGTAAGACAGTAAGACAATATAGGAGTAGTGGAACTTACCAGTTTGGACCCAAATTTTGTTCAGAGTTGAGTCTATTGATCTAATGACTACAGTAGAGCATGTAGATACTGTGCAAATCCCACTTTAGTAGAATCAGAGGTGTGGAATACAGATTTTGCCATTCTGTTGTCATATAAGTGACTCTAGACAATCTAATACTAGGAGTTCCTTCAAAACTAGCCCCACTTTTCCTGCTATAGATTCCTTTTAAGAAATGCCCCCAAATATTAATAAAAACAATGATCTGATCAGACTTGAAACAGAAATCCAACCAAAACTCTCTATTAAATCAGTATTATAATTTTTCTCATTGGCTTAATTCATGTCTATTTGATCCATGAAGTGGATGTATCTATACAGTAAAGAGCAAAGATGAGAGGTCTCTGTACTGGAATTTGAGAAAGAGATATGGAAATTTTCTGCTGAGGTTATGCACAGAAAAGAACACAATCAAATTAGGAAACACTGAAGAGCAGCAAAGACAGTTCATACCATACTTTTCTTTCGATGGGCCAATAAATAGTCAAGCTGAATAATTTACCAAAAGAAAAAGAGCCCGGTCAAAACTCATGATCTTTTGAACAATAGGCAGGAGTTCAATTATCCACAAATGTTCTATTAGAAGGCAGCTTTCCAGGAGCAGTGTTATTTCAGCAGTCATACATTAGAATTATTAAAGAGGGAGAACACTGCCTTTGTAGTTTCTGTGTCCTGCTGTAGTTTGCGTTAGCTTCTTTTTAAAAATCTACTTCCACGTAAAGTAGCTCTTTGCCAAAAAAAGAAGAAAAAATTAAGAGGGAGTAATTATTTTAATAATGTTTCTGGTGAGTTTGAGCTGTTATATCTCACTGGAACACTTTATCTGTACATTATTAGAGTGATACTGTCACTTTAGAAAGTATATAGTTTGCTTCCATTAGGGACTCAGAGTACGTTGCCAACGGTGCTCACAGAGTTTCTCCATCACCATCCGTACAGACTGCCGTGTTGCAGAGTGAATAGCTCATCACTTCCTTGGGGTATATCTAGATTCCAGGAAGTGGAGAGTTTCTTCTTCACTGATACCCTGTAAAATCCTTTAGCTTCCCTTAGACAAAGCGTAGAAGTCATGTGGAATATCGCGTATTTTGGAGCCAAAGAACCGGAGTTTGCTACCAGTATGAAAGCGCGTTGTGAACTCAGTCAGGTTTTGTGGAGGTGACATATTTCTTGTGATTTAAATTTACCTTCAAAAATTCTTTGTCAGTTCTCTCACCGTCTTTTGATATTCTTCTTAACCCTTTATGTGATTTCCTATATCTTTCTGAAATGTTGAGATTAGAAACAAGAGCTCTACAAAAATAAAATTCTGAGAGGTCTAAAGATATTAGAAACACGGTTTCACTATTTTGGCCTTGGATGATTCCTTATTTATTCATTCAATTGTGCTGAGGAAAAAGAGCTGAATTCTTCTTAGAGCATAGGCAGCTAAACTCTCAACTATGCCGAGGTCAGACTCAACTGAAGTGGATAGTTGTCCTTTCTGGCTGTGTGATTTTGGGGGTAATAACCACCATCCTGAATCACCCTTTACTATTCTGTTAACAAGGGGGCTATTACGCTTACCTTGAAGTGCTATCGTGAGGACTGGAAATATTACACAGAAGTCCTCAGTGCTTGGCACATATCAGGTCCTCCAAACAGTAGTCATGGCCTCCCTTCTCCTCCCCTTCTTGTCCTTCATCTCATGTCTTATGCTAATGGCTTGATTTTTCTCACATATCTCTACAGAAAACATTCCGTTTGTGTCTTACCGTTCAGAAATGTCATTTAGATTTGAATCTGTTGTTCCAAAAGCTTAGTCATGATTTTTGTTCAGTGATTACAGAAGCTCACTAAGCATTACTCTTATTGCAAGTCATCAGTGGAAAATTCAAACGTCACCTGGTTTAAATTGAGTCTATAAATTGAGTTTGCTGCATTGTAGTGCAGGCGTGAGTTGCTAGGAGGGTTGCTTGCCTATCCTTCTTGTTCAGACTACTTATCCACTTTGAACTGCCCCATTTCCCAATAACCCTATTGCATTCTATTTTGTCAAATTTTAGTATGAAACGTAGCACTTGTCATAAAGATTTTATTAGTATGAAACCTTTCAAATCTCTAAAATGCTCTGAGTCTTACACATATTAGCTAATTTAGAAAAAAATTTGTCATAGGCACAATAACCTTACATGTGTATAGACGTTTCCTTTGAGAATAAATTTGCTCTTTTTATTCCTTTCTAGGACTTTATTTGTGTTAATCAAAACTATTAAGGAGCAGGTGGCAACATTCAGTCAAGTTAAAGGAGCAGCGGTGCAAACACTCTACTTATTAACATTATTCATAAAGTTTCTATCGTAAACAGCATTAAACTACTTACTATTCACCATAAGGGTATAAAAAGCGCATTGGAGCTTCAAAATCAATGACACGTTGCCCTCTACTCAGTGCTGCTCTCTGGCAAAGAGAGAAGCAGCCGCTCCTCAAACTCAGCATGCCATTTTTTAATTCACACTTAAATTTCCACTTGAGGAGGCAAGCCAAAACAAACTAGTCCTCCCTGAGATGCACCCTGGGAATAAGTGCCCTCCCAACTTTAATAACCGTCTGAGAAGAGGCTTTCTCCCACTCCCCTCTTCTCTCTGAATAGGAGTTGCTTATTAGGGCCTAGTTGTTTTCTACTCTACTATTTGCATAATTCACAGATGTCAACCTGCCGCTCCATTCTGTCCTGTAGAATTATAGTCTTTGTTTGCTGAGTAAATTGTTCTCTCTTTGCAGCTATAATTAGGGATACACTATGGAAAAGTGCTAAGATGAAACAACTAGCAGCATTTAGATAGATAAATAGAGAGATAGATAATTACCTTTCTTAGTCAATCATATTCTGATTCAAGACTGCCTCTTTTTTTATAAATTAACCTATGTGCATGCCTGCAAAATAGTATATTTATTTAGGAAATCTTTATTTAAACATAGGATAGTTTGAGGATATGAAAACAGCTGTTATTGTTACTTGATTCATTACATACCATCTTTAAAAACACGCTACTACAAATGGAAGTATATCGTTATTTATTTATCAGAGCTTGATAATAAAAACTAGAAACTGTGATTTTATATCCACCCACAATAGCATCTCAATGATTACAAGGATATTTAGGTGAAGTTTTTTCTTCTTCATTGATATTCTAAGCAATTCAGCTCAGTTATTCAAATATCAAGTGTTTTTAGTATCATTAACTGTTCAGGCATTTTCTTTACCTTAAAAAGCTTTTTTTTTTTTTTTTTCAGAAGAAAGTGATACTCAAAGCCGTAGCACTACAAGTAAAAGAGATAGCTACACACTTGAATCATACAGGGTTTCAAAGACTATCAAGTATAATTGTGTTATATAGATGTAGTCGAATTGGGGGAAAACATTCTGGTCAGAATATTTGTGTACAATAGTATTTTAGGAAGCAAAACATTTGGGCTTCAATACATGCAGTGAAATTTGGTTCACAGATATTTTGTTCAAGTGGAATCTTGTAGAGTTTTATTTAAATTTTTCTTCGCTCTTTCAATTTGTGCTATATTCACTGTAGATTGGTTCAGCCAGGGGTTGATGATTAGTGTTTGAACAGAGACATGCAGGCAAAACTCACTGCATTTGTTCGTCTTCACAGCAATTTTGGATGAGGACTCTTGGAAGTGTAAGTCAACGTTAACAAGCATGTGTCACAGCATGGTTTTGTAAAAATAGTTGAATAACAGTGAATATAAATTCTTAAGGTAAGACCAGTTTCTTTGGCCAGGATTAAGAAGCTGTTTAATTCGTTGTTTAAAAGAAATTGTTTTTTAACATATAAAAAATTTGACTTGAATTATTATCTAAAAAAATGAGGTCTCTGATGGTAAACACATGCAATCACTTTTATGATTTCCCTTTTTCTTGAAGGTGGCAAATATATACTAGATGCAAGCTAATCATAATGTTGCATTATCTTTCCATTTTACACAAATATTGATCTTTTATACGTGAGAATAATACAGAAGTCAATAGAATCAACATGACTTTATTATGATTAAGGAGTGTTGGAATATCTGTACCTCACCAAGAAAATTCTTTTGATTTTTGTCCTGCGACTGGTCAGTTACGGTTTCCATGACCTTCTAGGGTCTTGAACTGAACATTTCTAAGGCCTCCTGGAAGATACATAGTATTTGAACCAGGTTATCTGACATAATTGTAAAAAGAAATGAGGAAAGTGAAGTACTTCCTAGTGGCCACATGATTAGAAAAGTGCAAAGGGTTTGCCTGTATCTAATCTCTGCTTTCCTCCATTTAACTGAGAATGGACCAAAGTTAATTATAATAAATGTGATGTGAGAACCAAACATAGCAAACTTGCTCGTTATCCTCAGCACAGAACACATGATAAGTGCTCCCAAAATAAAGAGTAAATAAAGCAAATATATAGTTTTACTAAAAGAGGGAGAAAAACTGAATATGTAGGTTAGAAAATGAGAAAACGAAAAGTTACTCAGGTAAAACCGACTTTCTCCATCTGGTTTTTCCTAAAGAGTTCCAAAGAGGAACTGAGAATAGATTTTTTGTTTCTTCCTTTACTGGTAAAGATGAATATTGTTCAAAGATGAAGGAGAGAATCAAAGAAAAGTGTGACTAAGACTATTTTATTTTAACCATCATTAGTATGTAATAGTACCGGAGGCAATTTGGCAAGCCATATGGTAGAAAATCATATATAGAAAGTCACATTGCCTTTTTAGACACAAGGATTTCTCAACAATCCGTCCATTTCAATAGCTATCATTGGTACTAGATGTTATTGATTTAAATTAGACTTTCTGCCATACTGATGTGAGTGAATGATTAAATAAACAAACAAAAAAACATTCAAATAAAAAGAATAGACAAATCTTCCATCCAGAAAAATTCCAAATAAATTCTATAGATATTCTACCTTCAAAAAGGTTAAGCATAACTCCTTAAACACAGGCTGTGCACAGTGACTTCCTTCCAAAGAGTATGGATGAAAAGAGAGAATATAGTAACATGGCTGTGGAGAAACCTGATAAACACGACCTAAGTCAAATGATCAAAGTCAACAGCAACAATGATAAATTGTGTTGATACTATGTACCCTTGATATGATGTGATGGAAATGGCACTTTAATTCCGTAGTCTTGTTGCAAAAACGTGTAACCCTAGTCTAATCATGTCAATCCCCCTATTGAGGGATGTTATACAAAATGCCTGATTAGTTCTCCCCAAACCTATCAAGGTCATCCAAAACAAGGAATGTCTGAGAAACTGCAAAGAGGAGATTACAGAGACAGGACGACTAGTAATTTAGTATCCTGGATGGGCTCCTGGAACAGAAAATGACATTAGGTAAAAACTAAGGAAATCTGAATAAAGTAAGTACATGAATTAATAATAATGTTTCAGTATTGACTGTGATCATACTCATGTAAGATGTTAACAATACGTACTAATACATCAGAATTGATTCATTAATTGTGTACCATATTAATGGAAGATATTAACAATAGAGGAAATTGGATGTGAGGTATATGGGAACTCTCTATACTATCTCCACAATTTTCCTATAAATATCAGACTATTTTAAACTATGAAGTTTATTAAATATTACTGAAAGAATTCCAGAATAATTTAAAAATAAATTGATTTATACATTTAAATAAAGACTTTCTCACAGAACTTCCAATCTAAAAATGTACTATAGGTATTCATTAATCTGATATTCAATTAATTTGTTCCCAAATGTTTATTTATGACATTATATATTACATTGCTTTTGGTGTTGACAGAGGAAACATCATCAGATTCATAAGGCCTATTATAAGGGTGAAGAGGAAAATGCCAGCTAACTAGAATTTTAGGATATTGAATGGTTTAAAGATATTAAAAGTTAATTAAAGCTTTATATAAATTAATGCTTAATATTGCCTAAATCACTTTCTTATAGTCCATCTACTTTGGGAAGGAATTAAGTTAATTTCGATGTAATGGTAAGTAAATATGACCTTTGATATAGGCAGTTCATTCAAACTAGTACGACTTATTGCCTAATTTGATTTTACTTTTGCATCTGATTGTGTACAATGGTATGAATTTTGAATAAACAAAAATATTAAACACTCAAAATGTTTAAACTTACATTTATTATACAAGATAAAATGTTACTGTTTCAGTCTAAATATAAATAGTGTGTGAAGAGCTTTCCCTTATTAAATGCAAGTTTAATTTTCTTCAATACTCTGGCCCAGTTAGTTCTGTCATACAGTGTCTATACTGACACAATGATATATATCACAAGGTGCATATTCATCACCTCTGTGTGTTCAGATGATGAATTTGCTAAATTGAGTATTTTATTTTTATAAGAATTTTATATTTATTACGTGTACTATAAAATTTTAAAGTAAATTATCAGGGGAAATTTCGAAAACAATCTTGAAAAATTGAAAGTTGAAAAATTTTGAAAGTTCAATGAAAACTGAAATGAAACTAACATGTTAAAAAGATCTGAATAAATTAGAGTCTAAAAAGTGAGTAGCATTAATATTGACAGGCAATTTATCAATGATCAGATCATGAACACAAAAGAACATTAAATGTGGGAACATTAGAAAAATCTGAGACAATTACAGGTAGTTAATCAAATATTCTGCAAAAAGATTTATCATTTCTATCTGATTGGTAAAATTCTAGTTCCAGATCCTACATCAAAATGGATATCTCTGGATTATTTATCTTTGTATACATCTCTTGATAAAGAAAAGAACCTGAGTTGCAGCATCTTATTTCCAGTCATGATCTGGGATGTGAGCAGAGTGGCCTGACATTTACAATACTTCAGTGGCAATTACAGCACAGTTAATATATCAATTTAATTAAATTCCTATAGTGATTCATGACATAAAATATCAAAATAAGTTAACTTGCACAGAAATAGACAAAAGATCAATGCAGTGGGCAGAGATACAATGAATTAAATTAAAGTGTAATTGCCATCTACTGAAAAGATTGTGTGCATAAGTAGATTTTTTTGTGAAGCAATCTCTTAGAAAGACATCATTTAGGGAAATTAGATAAGATAGATCCAAAAGTTTCTAAAGATTCCTAAAGTCGGCCTTGAAGCAATATCTAAATTATTTTTTATCTTACTTTTGGAAAGGAATCAAAGAAATATGTTTGTATTAAACTAAAATAAATGGAATTCTTACATTTTACTAAGTACAATATGAGTTTTGCATTTTCAATTATGATTTGCCACCGACTTTTACAGTGTTTTTAGATAAACTAATATAGCTAAAATCCATATGACATAATATAAAACCTATGTCAAAGAAAGAATCTATGTGTCAAAGAGAGAAGACAACAGTGAAACTAGTTGGTGAGTTGATCAGGTTCTCCAATCTTCTCACTATCACTCTGAAGTAAGTATGGTCATGGGGTTGTAGAGAAATTTGAAAGGAAGGCTGATGGCCTTCCTGCTAATAAAGGCAATTGGGTCTTCAGTAATTAAATAAAGAAAAAAAGGAAATACTATTCATTTAGCATCCCAAGCTGATAAAGTGGGTCTTATTTTTACTGTAAATGTGCTAAAGAATTAATAATTGGTGCTTTTATGTGTCGCTGCTCTATAAATAATCATGGGATCTTGTTGCATTTTCCTTGTGGCTCTAAGCATCTTCATCCATAAAGAAGAATGAGTTGAATTAGGTGTTTACCAAGATATCTCCTAACTCAAACATTTTATAGTTCTATGGTGGATAGATAATATCTAGCTCAAGCTCATCTCCTGTGCTAATAATCCCAGTTTAGTTACTGCTGGAGTAAAGTAATTGTTAACTTATAAATAAAAAATATTTTGCTTCATTGAATCAAGTAAAATAAGGTGTCGCACTTGTGTGTGTGTGTTTGCTTTTGTGTATGTGTGTGTGTGTGTGAATTAGAATGTGAAGTAGTTCTGAAATCTTCCAGCCTGTTAAAAAGATATCAGTAGTTTTGTATGGACACGTGCTTTAGAAATAGGATTACCAAATGGTCCAAGAAAATCTGAGTTGCCACCCTCACCTTCAACAGTAATCTACTTTCTTGAAAAACCCCATTGATAATGCTAAGGGAAAATCACTGATACTAGGAAGAGAGAACAAATACGTAGATAAAATAGATTCCTCTTTCTCTAACAGTACCGCTGAGTCACTTCTCTATTAAAACCAGATTCAATTATGAGTAACAAAAAATCACAAATTATGGTAGCTTATTAAGGTAAAAATTTGTTTCACGTTCACAAAAATATTGGCAGACTCTGACTTAGGTGGTGGCTCTGTTATCTAGAGGGACCCAAGCTCCGTTTGTGCTCTATCATCTTTAGCATGTAGCTTCCACCTTCTTGTGCAAGATACCTGTTCCAGTTCTAGATACCACATCCACATTCCAGTCTTCACAGAAGTTGTGTTACCATCTTGCTTACATTTCACTAGTCATATCTAGCTTCAAAAAAAAAGCTCGCAAATAATATATTTTGGGCGATCCATTTGCCCAGCTTAAATTCACGGGGTCTATTACTGAGAAGAAGGTGAGAACAGTTATTGGGAGACAAATGGCAGCCTCTGCCTCTACTCCACCCTTTGGCAAAATATCCCTGCTTGTGTAACGTACTCACCTCTCGTCCTAAGGCATCTTCTGATTGTAGTTGACTATAAATCAAAAGACAAGACCTCTTCTCCCAGCACCAATGTGGAACTTTGGAGTAGGATTACATAACGTCAATACAAAACTTCCATTGAGAAAAGGAAAGAATGTGAAATATCTAGCAGCTACTAGCTCATGAGTAATTTTGTGTAGTTATGTAAGGTGATTTTCTATTAGTGCATTTTCAAAGTTAGTGGTCCTCAAACTTTTTGGTCTCAGGACTCCTTCACATTTTTATAAGTCATTGAGGAGAGCTTAGAGCTTTTAAAATGTAGGGTATGTCTATCAATATTTTCTGCTTTAAAAATTAAACTGAGAAATTTCCAAAATATTTATTGGTTAGTTTATTTAAAATAATAACAAATCTGATACATGTTAACATATTTTTAAGAAAAATAACTATATTTTATAAAACAAAAATATAATGAGAACAGTGGCATCATTTGCATATCTTTTTAATGTCTGACAATGAAAGACACTGAATTCAGACACCTGCTTCAGCATTCAATGTACTGTAATGTTGGTGAAGCAGATGAAGAAAATTAGGCTTCAGACACATAGGAATTTGGAAAAGAGAAGAATATTTCAGTAGCCTTTACAGAAAATTCTGGATATTCCTTTTTGATGCTACATCAAAACCGGACGAATGAAGGTTTCTTAAAGTTTAGCTGCAACGCGGAATTTGAAACCAAATTAATTTTTTATACTGTTACATTAAAATCTATTTGTGAGTTTGCATTTTGAATGGCTATTTTATCCATTCATGGATCATTTTGAAAACATTGGTTTCAAGAGTTATTAAGAGTTTCCAAATGTTGACACATTTGTTTTATAATATGAAAAATTACACTTATTAATATCACCATAGAAAAATCTTTAAGTATCGGGGAGCTGTCAAGTTCTTGGTGATAGATATAATTTTCCAAAATTCTAATTTTTGCTTAAAATCTCAGATTTTATTATTGACAAGTAGTGTTAGTCGTTTTCCTTGAAGTGACAGATTCACTTTGTTCATTTTAGAAAAACTATCCCCAATATCCAGCTCTGAATAACCATAGTTTGTCTGTCAGTCATTCTTTCTAGTAAAAATGATGTGCCATGAAATAAGGGGCTAGTTCAGCTAATACAAGGGCTTTCCTCTCAAGACAACCATCAGTAGGTAACAGAGGTGCTTAATGTGTACCTCACATTTCACCATGTAAAATGTTATGACAAATATATACTCAAGAGTAAAGTCTTAATAAAATTAATAATTTTTAGTGCTTCATCAGGATGTTATGAATGAAACTGTGTGTGTATGTGTGTGTGTCTAACATGTATGCATGGTGAAAAAACAAAACGACCATTAGCATAATTTGCTGCCATTGCCTTTATTCTGACTAAAGCAATAGCAATTTTACCCATCATTGCTTTTAAACTCTCAGTGTGAATGTTGACACAGTGAAAAAGGACAACTCATGTTCTAATATTGTGATGAAAAGCATGTTGTTCTCACAAATCTCCTGAAGGGATTTTGGGGACCCCTCAGTCACACATTGAGATTAAAGAGTGTGCATTTTAGACTATTTCTAGATGCTACCTGATTGTACAATTTTTATTTGCACTAAAATTTTTGGTGTAACTGGTTTTGACATTCTGACCAATACTGATAGTATTAAAAGCATAAATTTTTACCTGTCTGATAGATAAGAAAAAGAACATTGTTACATTAATTTGTTTTCCTTTTACTGTAAGTGAGGTTCTGGATCTTTCTGTACATTTATGGATCAATATGATGCTGGTGCAGGAATAGATAAACAGCTCCATGGAACAGGAGGAAGAGTTTATAAAATGACCTAAATTCATTTGGAAATGTAATTTATGATCAAGGTTGGATTTCCCTAATAAGTAATCGGTCGTGAGAGACGTAGAAACTCTAATAAGTGATGTTAAGTGATATTGGGAGAACTGGCTAACTATTTGAAAAAAAAGGTTGATCTTTAATTAGTTTACATTTTGCATCAAAAATTCTGAATGGATAAAAGATCCAAACTCAGAAAGTAGAAGACTGAATAACTTATTTTTATATTTTATGTTTGAAATATCTGTCAAAATATAACAGAGGAAAACCAGAAGAGTTAAAGAAAATAAATGATATGTGTGACTGTACAAAATTATTTAAATTTCTAAATGGTAAAAAAGCACAATATAAATCATAAGAAAAATAATAAAATGGGAAATAAATGTTTAACACATACCGCAAATAACTAATTCTACTTTTTAACATATTAAATGCTATTATTATAAATGTGTGATAAAAAGAAATAAAGAGCCTCTTGGAAAAATAGAAGATACGATGTAGGATACTGAAGTAGATTGTAAAAACAGTTTTATAGCTATTGCGTTATAAGGAGTATTTGAAGTCAAATCTTCCAGCTCTCATTATAGATGGGGAAACGGAAGTCTAAGCAAGGGGAAACGGAAGTCTAAGCAAGCATAGATAAAAGTTAACTTTCTTTGTTCTCCATTAAGTGCTTTAACAACTGTAGGTTATGTATTCATTTGTTTCTACTAAGTAACTAAGTTACTTGAATCTGATTTGTTTTCAATAGCATATCAATTTAAGTATATATCACTCTGCAACCCATCCATGAAAATGCAAACGGAATAGAATGACCTTTAGCTTTGCAACTGATATATTTTCAAAAATAGACTAATATTATTCTATTGAAATCAACACCATCTGCTCTTATTATACAGGATTAGATATAGTGGTTAAGAACCAAGCTCTGAGCAGACTCTCTGCCCCAGTTGGAATCCTGGCTTTGTAACCCGCTGAGTAACCTGAACAATTTATCGAAACCCTATATGCCTCAATTCCTGATTTATGTATCATTCCAGTTTCTAAGGTTATTATAGGATTAACTCATACTTATAAAGAGCTTATGATAAGGCATGACATACAGTAAATGCCCAATAAATGTTAGCTATAACCATTTCATCATTTATAGGTGGGGGCACTTTTGGTGACCATGCACAGATTTCCCTTTGTGTATCATTGCACTGTGGATTAGAAGCATGTCTTATCTTGCTCTGTTACCACCACAAAAACGATCTGCATATAGAATTGATTTCTATACAAAGTCTGTAACCTAGTTATTTTCATAGTGTATTAAGTAACATGATGAATGAATCTCAGGTGTATATTGACAGTAAGAGGTTGGAAAAAAGATTTAGGGTCATTTAGCATAATGGAAATTGGATGATTCTATTATTTTAGCCTTTTGTATGAGGAAGGACTTATAGAACCTAGTTCCAAAGTTGACACAAGAGTGAGAGAGAGTAAATGACATCAACAGGGGTTACAAGTCAGCTCATTTCAAATCCAGACTACAACTACACTCCCTCCGCTTGTCCCACATATTTCTTATTGTGAGGTTACTTCCAGCTTGAACTTACTGTTCTTTGGTCTTTGAAAACTCTTCTAGAAACACTGTGGCAGCTGAAGGGATTTATCATAAGGCTAGATATGCAGTATTCTAATGTAGCTTGCAAACTAAATTGAACTGGGAATCCTTTATGCACAGTAAGGCCACTGCCTGCCCATTCTGAATGGATCGCTGGTGGCTTATCACAATTTCTTGGAGACCTAATACTGAACTTAGATAGAAAATGACTCTCAGGAGCTAAAAAGGCTTTAATTTTTCAGATTTTCTTCCCTTTGTCCTTTATAGTCCCGAACCCAATCAAATTGTCAGAGGACTACCTCCCATCACAAGGATGATGGAAATGGGAATTTGTGTCTATTTATTTCTGAAAAGAAATAGCCACGGGTATCAACACCTCACCCCTCAGCGTTTTAGCAACATGCAATACACAAAAGCAATGAGTTTTCTTACATGAAATTCTTTTGTAAAAATACAAAATACCAAACACCAAACGGGCTTTCTTCTTAAGTCAAATTGTTACTGTCATTGTCTGTTTCTTACTGCTATACTTTCTAAATTTCTCTTATGTTCTCCTGGTAAATATAAAAATAATGCATCTTACTATCACTCTAAAATATACACAAAAAGCAAGAAACATCAGCACCAAGTCATGCCATGTTAATTATCTTGGATTAAAGAATATTTAAATTTTAAGGTTACATAAAGCCCAATGACTTGATGGGCCGATGTATGGTTTTGCAAGTTTAAGTAGAGAGAAGTGGTTCAAACAAATAAAAAGAACCTCTCAGGGTCTATAGTAACATGAGCATGCCGAACTTGTGCTATAGCATCTGTTCTATAGGCATGTTGTTTTGGAAAATAACATCTATCACCTTGAATTAGGTTGTTAGTGTAAATGTTACAGGTTTACACTGTGCTGATGGGTATTTTCTAAATTGGTTTTGGTTTTAGAGTTGTTTAAAAGCTACAGGTACAGGTGTAGCAAGTTTATATCTAGATTTTTGTGAACAATTTAAATAATATAACAGCAAAATAATTACGTTAACATCTTAATTCACTTTTAAAAAGATTTTGAACAAATGTAAGTTTGGAAAACTCTGGGTTTAAACATTCAGGTGTTATTTAATATGTCCCTGAAAGTCTATGATTTATGACAGAAAGGGAAAAAGAAAAACTGTAAGCTTAAAATTTAGATTGGTTTAATTTCATAAAGTCTTGACATAGGGTTTTGCATCCCCACCAAAAGGATATGGGAGTCTTTTAAGTTACTGATCTCTTCCAAGTTTCATTTCTTATAAGAGGTTGGGTCAGAAAGAGGATCTCCAAGTAACAAGTGGCTTCCTGGCTGAACAGAGAAGCCTAAGTCTGTTGCTCCAGTCCTTCTGTCTTGTGGATGCCCTTATCCAGTTCAATAGTCTTCACTTCGGAACTGTTGTGAATTTTTAATTCTCAAAGTTAGAACCATGGAATTTTGTACTAATTTTGTACTATGAATATTATATAACTTGTGAGTAGTTTATTACCAATTTCAGACTCTAAGTCAAACAGTGCTTTTGGTTGAGCAAATCAAGTACTAATATTTTGTTTCTCACAATTGTATCTTCTTTTTCTATCTCATAATTGTATCTTGATATACATTTTCAGTAATAGGTTATATAATGTGGACAAATACATTTTATGGCTTAGGCCTTTTACAAACCAATAAGTATGTCTGTTCTCAGATCCTAGATGATGCCGACCTTTTGACTTCACCTCTTGCCCTGGTTTCAGCCAATTAATTCTCATTAGCTGGGAAGGCTGAGAGATTTTCCTGAGCTTACCTGAAATTAAACAGATGGCTTTCCTGCTTGGTTCTCCAAATATTTCTTTCCTCTAGGTTTCCATTGACATACTTTATTGTTATTATTGTTATTATTATTATTATTGAAGTATAGTTGACATACAATATTGTATTAGTTTCAGGTGTACAACATAGTGATTTGACACATACACATTACAAAATGATCAGCCTGATAAGACCGATAACCGTCTGTCACCATAAAAAGTTATTACAATAATGTTGACTATATTCTCTATGCTGTACATTGCGTCCCCAAGACATTTATTTTATGACTGCAAGTGTGTACCTCTTAATCTCCTTTGCCTATTTTTCCCATTCCCTACCCCCCTCCTCTCTGGCAACCACCAATTTGTTCTCCGTATCTTTGAGTTTGTTTCTGTTTTGTTATTCTTTTTAGATTTCACATAAAAGTGAAATCATATCTTATTCTCCTTTCTCTGTCTAACTTATTTCACTTAGCATAATATTCTCTGGATCCATCCATGTTATTGAAAATGGAAGGATTTCATTCGTTTTTTATAGCTGAGAAATATTCTATTATTTCTATCTTCTTATCTATTTATCTACTGATGGACGTTTAGGTAGCTTCCATATCTTAGCTATTGTAAATAATGCTACAATGAACACAAGAGTGTGTATATCCTTTTGAATAGGTGGTTTTGTATTCTTTGGATAAATATTCGGAAGTGGATATGATAGCTCTATTTTTAACTTTTTGAGGAACCTCCATACTGCTTTTCATAGTGGTTGCACCAATTTATATTCCCATCAACAGTGCACGAGGGTCCCTTTTCTCCACATCCTCATCAACATTTGCTATTTCTTGTTTTTTTGGTAATAGCCATTCTAACAGGTGTGAGGTGATACCTCATTGTGGTTTTGATTTTCATTTCCCTATTGATTAGTGATGTTGGATATCTTTTCAAGTATCTGTTGGCCATCTCTACGTCTTCTTTGGAAAAATGTCTGTTCAGGTCCTCTGTCTATTTTTTAATCAGGCTGTTTGTGAGGAAGATTGGTCCTAAGCTAACATTTGTTGCCAACCTTCCTCCTTTTGCTTGAGGAAGATTGTCGCTGAACTAACATGTGTGCCAATCTTCCCCTGTTTTACGTGGGATATTGCCAGAGTGTGGCCTGATGAGCAGTGCTAGGTCCATGCCTGGGATCTGAACCTGTGAACTCAAGACCTCTGAAACACAGCACACGAACTCAAACATTATGCCACCAGGCTTGCTCCAGACTGTTTGTATCTTTTGATATTGAGTTGTATGAGTTCTTTACAAATTTTGGATATCAACCCCTTTTAGAATATATCATTTACAAATATGTTCTCCCATTCAGTAGGCTACATTTTTGTTTTCTTGATGGTTTCTTTTGCTGTGCAAAAGATTTTTAGTTTGGTGTAGTCTCATTTGTTTATTTTTGCTTATGCTGCCCTTGCCTGAGAAGACATATCCAAAAAATACTGCTGAGACTGATGTCCAAGTGTTTATTACCTGTATTTTCTTCTAGAGGTTTTATGGTTTCAGGTCTTACATTTAGGTCTTGAATCTATTTTGCCTTTATTTTTTTAATCTAGTGTAAGAAAGTGATCCAGTTTCATTCTTTTGTAAGTATGTGTCCAGTTTCTCCAACACCGTTCGTTGGAGAGATGGTCTGCCTCCTTTGCCACAGATGAATTGACCATATAGTCATGGGCTTATTTCTGGGTTCTCTATTATGTTCTGTCAGTCCATCTGTCTATTTTTGTGCCAGTACTATACAGTTTTGATTACTGTAGCTTTGTAGTATAGTTTGAAGTCAGGGGGTATGATACCTCCACTTTTGTTCTTCTTTCTCAAGATTTCTTTGTCTATTCAGAGTCTTTTGTAGTTACAAACAAATTTTAGGATTATTTGTCCTAGTTCTGTGAAAAATGCCGTAGGTATTTTAGTAGGAATTGCATTGAAGCAGTAGATTGCTTTGAGCAATATGGACATTTTAAGACTAATAATTCTCTCAATCTGTAAGCATGGTATATTTTTCCATTTATTTGTGTCTTCTTCAATTTCTTTCATCAAGGTGTTATAGTTTTCAGTGTACAGTTCTTTCCCCTACCTGGTCAGATTCATTCCTAGATATTAATGAGAGAAAATGGGATGTAATTGTAATGGGATTTTTTGATGTAATTGTAAATGGGATTATTTTTTAAATTTCTCTTTCTAATAGTTTGTTGTTAGTATATATAAACAAAACTGATTTCCGTATATTTATTTTGTGTCCTGAAAAATTACTGAATTCAGGGGCTGGCCCCGTGGCTGAGTGGTTAGGTTCACACGCTGCGCTGCAGGCGGCCCGGTGTTACGTTGGTTCGAATCCTGGGTGCAGACATGGCACTGCTCATCAGACCACACTGAGGCAGCATCCCACATGCCACGACTAGAAGGACCCATGATGAAGAGTATGCAACTATGTACCAAGGGGGTTTGGGGATAAAAAGGAAAAAATAAAATCTTAAAAAAAATTACTGAATTCATTTATCAGTTCCAACATTTTTTTGGTGGAGTCTTTAGAGTTTTCTCTATATAGTATCATGCTGTCTGAAAATAGTGACTGTTATACTTCTTGCTTTCAATTTGGATGACTTTCATTTCTTTTTCTTATCTAATTGCTGTCTCTAGGACTTCCCAGTAGCATATTGAATAAAAATGACAAGAGTGGGCGTCTTTGTCTTGTTCCTCATCTTAGAGGAAAACATTTCAGCTTTTCACAATTGAGTATGATGTTAGCTGTGGGGTTGTCATATATGGTCTTTATGTTGATTATGTTGGTTATTTACTCACTTGTTGAGGATTTTTATCACAAACGGATGTTGAATTTTGTCAAACAGTTTTTCTGCATCTATAGAGATGATCCTATGATTTTAATCCTTTGTTTTGTTAACATGTTGTATCATGTTAGTTTATTTGTGTATATTGAACCATCCTTGCATCCCTGAAGTAATCATATTTGATTATGGTGTTTGATCCTTTTAATGTGTTGCTGAATTCAATTTCCTAATATTTTGTTGAGGGTTTTTACATCTATGTTCATCAGAGATATTTGCCTGCAATTTTCTCTTTTTTTGTAATGTCTTTGTCTGGTTTTGATATCATGGTAATGTTGTCCTTAAAGAATGAGTTTGGAAGTGATCCTTCCTCTTCAATTCTGTGGACTAGTTTGAGAAGAATAGGTATTAACCCTTTAAATGTTTGGTAAAATTCACCTGTGAAGTCATCTAGTCCTGGACTTTTGTTTGCTGAATGTTTTTTGATTACTGATTCAATTTCATTACTCATAATCAGTCCATTCAGATTTTCCATTTCTTCCTGATTTGGTCCTGGAAGATTGTATGTTTCTAGGATTTTAACCGTTTCTTCTATGTTGTCCAATTTGTTGGAATATAATTGTTTGTAGTAATCTTTTTCTGTCTTTTGTATTTCTGTGGTGTCAGTTGTAACTTCTCCTCTTTCATTTCTGATTTTATCTATTTGAGCCCTCTCTTTTTTACTTGATGGGTCTTGCTAAAGTTTTATTAATTTCTTTTATCTTTTCAAAGAAATAGCTCTTAGCTTCATTGATCTTTTCTATTGGTTTATTAGTCTTTATTTCATTTATTTCTGCTCTGATCTTTATTATTTTTTTCCTTCTAACTCTGGGAGTTATTTTTTCTTCTTTTTCTAGTTCTTTTAGGTGTACGGTTAGATGGTGTTCTTGAGATTTTTCTTGTTGCTTGAGATAGACCTGGATTGTTATAAACTACCATTTTAGGACTGCTTTTTCTGCACGCCATAGACTTTGGACCATTGTGCTTCTGCTTTCATTTATCTCAAGATATTTTTTGATTTCCTCTTTGATTGCTTTGTTGACTCATTGGTTGTTTAGTAGCATATTGTTTAACCTTCATGTGTATGTGTTTTTCTCATTTTTCTTCGTGTAATTAATTTCTAGTGTCATACTGCTGTGGTCAGAAAAGATGCTTGATATGATTTCAATCTTCTTAAATTTATTAAGACTTATTTTGTGGCCTAACATGTGACCTATTCTGGAGAATGTGCCATGTGCATTTGACAATACTGTGTATTCTGCTGTGTTTGGATGGAATGTTCTATATCTCTCTTAAGTCTATCTGCTAATGTGTCATTTAAGGCCAATGTTTCCTTATTGCTTTTCTGTCTGGATATATACATTTTTTTTTAAGTTCTTGCTTTTATTTTTAAGTTTGGTTTGCTAGAGTTCACCTCTAGATCAGTATAATTTAATGGTCATCAATGATCCATCAAAAAATTTCCTTAAATGCAATCCCTGTATATTTTCCACCTTTTCCAATGGGATCTCTGTGTGTGAGAAGGCACATCCGAACTTCAGACAGTTTACAAGACATCCTTGGCTTTCTTTCACTTCTTGTTTCTTTAGAGTTTGAAGGTCAGTCAGCTGTGAATGACTACTGCCTTCTTTCCCATGTCTTTCCTGGGCTCGGGCACAGCCTTTGAGATTCCCATGAGTATACTGGAGCATTTAAAGATTCCTGTGGTCATCTGGTTCTCCAGCATTTCTTTTAAAATCTCTCTTCCAGACTCTTCTTTCCTCCAAATGAACCTCAGCCTTAGGCAGCTGTGATGTTGCCAGTGCTTTGCTATTCTTTTGGTAATGCCCTCGGGCTCCCCTGTCCCCACTGAGCTGAGTTCTGAGTCAAATCAAATGGCCACAAAACCCTGGGGATAGAGATTTTTCCAGAGAGCTGCAATTTCAGACAAAATATCGACCATGTTCTGGGGATGGTGCTTTTAAGGGAGCTCTAAGTCAGGCCTCTCCATTGTTTGTAAAGCTGCTGGCTTTTGGCTACCACACTGCTGATCTGGGGAGGGAAGGAGGATGGGACTAGCCAGAAGTAAAAACAGACTATGCTGGCTTATGGAGGTCTAGTAGCTTCCTTTGGATAGGGACGTTCAGTTTGTTTGTGGCTTTGGGTAATTTCTAGAGTTCTGAAATGGTTGATTTTAGTTATTTTGCTCATATTTTCATAGTTTCAGTGGGAGAGCAAGTTCAGAGAAGTACTCATTCCATCATTCCAAAAGTTTATTTAAATTACACATTTTTAGGCAAAAAGGTACAATGTGATCTTGTTTACTTTCTCATGTCTGTTACCTTCCCTTTCATTTATTCATAACTATATTCTTGATATCTGAATTTTCAAATAAAATTTATATTTATCATGCTCATTCCATTTTGAAGTTTATTAGGACTCTTCTCTCCTTCTTCTTGATAAAATATGTATTTGTGAAGGTGTAAGAGATATCATTACATGTAGGTATCATTACATATTTTATTTTTTTGCTTGACTTTCATGTCAAGCATTTTATAAGATTTTATTCGTTATTTAAGTGAGTTTTATTATTTTTATATTTAATTAATATTTCTCTTCTCAATGTTCTTGGCTTTCAAATGCTGCTTGCTTCTGTATTTGATTTGATGAAAAAACTGAATTCCATAGAATTTTCCCTTGCTAGTCTTTGCAATTGTGATTTCCAGAGAGAATAAGCACTACATCTATTAAATTTTAAAATGTAAATTTCTATAAATTCCCTAACGCAAGTTAGGATGGCTCAATTTTACTGTAGTAAATTTACTGCAATAAATTTACATTACACTCTTTATTTACATTGCATCCTTTGCATAAAATCAGTGGATGAATCATGGCTTGAGAACACTTCTTCAGTTAATTATGCAGCAATAAAGTTCTCAATATGTATTACCATCTACAATTGTAATTTGCTAGATGATACAGATGAGATGTAGCAATGAGTAATAGAATTGCCTTTTTAATGCTGTGGTAGGTACACTATGGTCATTAATTATCAACTCGACTAATTATTATTGGTAGCAATTAATCTTTGTTCTAATAATAATTGCTGATGAATACGCATATTTGCCCCCTTACCTTTTACAACGATATAAAGATGATATATGTTACTAAACTACAGATTATCTAAGACAGAGTTAAATAATTTGATATGATAAAGATGTCTCTGAGCTTAGATAGATTTTTATTAAGCTCAAACTGTAAAAAGTTACATGATATAGTGATTTTTTTCGATATTAAGGTTTCCCCATTTCCCAACCCCCTGATTTGTTTCTTTGCATTTCATATACCACTGTCCAAAGCTTCTGGCTGCCTTAAGCAAGGCAGTTGTTAAGAAGTGTGCTTCTATAAATGAGTGAGTATAATCTTAGCACTGGACAAAAAGGAATAGAAAGGAAGTCATGAAATGATGACTCTTAAAATCTCCTCATAGTATTACCAAAGCTCATATTTACAAATCCCTGACAGTGACCAATATAACATTTATAATAAGATGGATGGATCTTGTGTTGACAGCATAAAATTAGTGCCTGGCACTCAGTAGATGCTCAATAAGTGTTAGAAGAAATAATTGAATAGTGAAGTGAACTAAGTGTCTGGTAACAAGGAGAAGCTGGTCTAAATCAGCGGATAATCAATTGACTTTCATTGATGAGCTCATTCAATAGGTCTTCACAGAAATAACTTCCACTCTGACATTCACTGTTCAAAGACTCTCAGAGTAATACATGGACATCCACTGAATCAGAAACAAAAGAAATTTAAAACTGATAATGCTGATTTTTAAACAAACTTTGCTGTTTCTTGGAAAAATAGATGTTTACAGTTGTTGTAAGATTTATCAGAAGGATTATGTCATCAGAACAAACTTCAATGAACTACTATTTTAAGAACTCTGAACCAGTTCGGTCTATGCAGAAATATTTTGCCATAGCAATTATATTAAGTGTTTAATCTAAAACACTCTTAAAAACAGATATTTGTGTTATTTCACTCTCATTTATTTTGGAGGAACATTTTAAGTATGATTAAGGGTTAAAAACGGGTTTCCAGTTTTGTAACTTTAATATATAATATTGTGACTATGGGAAACAAGGACTTAATTTGAGGTAGCTTGATTTATAACTGGCCATTATACTAGAAATAACTAAATTATATTTTGATGGTTTCTCTGAGAGAAAGAGTATGTGGTTTGTGTGTTTGTGTGTGCGGTGAATAGTGAGTTCCTGTGAACAATCTAGGAGAAATACACAAACACTAGTTTGTCTAAGTAAAGCAGTGGCTACAGTACATTAGTTTTTTAGTTAGTTACAGTACAGTACAGCCCCTTAGTTTTTCTTGTGATCAATATTCTCCTCGAAAATGTCTCTATTTAAGCAATATACAGCATGAAGTGATCGAAAGCGCTGTGGGTAAGAGCAGAAGTTCTGAGGTCGGGTGATCTTGGGTTGGAGTCTTACCTCACTGCTTACTGTGAGCCTTACTGCAAGTTATTTCATCATTCTTAACCTAGTTTCATTGTCTTTGAAACACTGGCTATGAAAATAAGATTATGTCATGGGATTATTATGGAGATTTATTGTAGGTAAAGATCTTATTATGGTTATGATAATAGTATCTGCCTCATAAGGTTGTTGAGAGGATTAAATGTAAGAAAATTACTTAGCATACATAGCAAGGTCTAAATAAATATTATTTAGTATTTTTATAGTTATTATTATTGCCAAGTAAATACAATTCAATTACTACATGAACATTTTAAGATCACATTTGAAGATGAGATATAAATACTAATACAATTTTTTAGACAAAACTATTTTCAAATCAACAATATCAGATTTATTGAATAATTTCCCTTAAATAACCCATCAGTAAGCCTACAAAAGAGTATTTCTCTCTTTTCTAAGATGTTCTCTTTAGCCTAATTGATATTCTCTGTCCTGTAGTGTGGGGAAGTGTATGAGCAGAAGGATGGCTCACAGCCAGTCACCTTTAACCCCCAGCTTATTCTGGACAGAATTCCCGTGTGGATTTCACATTGCATCATTGGGGTGAGTGGTTTATTTGGTCTGACTCTTTCTAAATGGATCCATACCAATAACGTATCCCAATTGTGATGTCCTTCAGCACTTGACCACGGATAACTTCCCAGATTGGGCTAAACTCTATAGTGGTGACAACATTAAAAATTTTTATATTCTAGTCCTACCCACTAAGACATCATGTTCTTCTTTTAGTTGTACTGAATACAAGCTCATGACTTGGCAAGTGTTAAAGATTTATCTATTTATTAACATTTTCCTCACAAGGATAAAACTTGAAATATTACATCTCATTTTCAAGAATGTCCTTGGGATGGAAAGCAGATATATTCTTTGTCACATTACATTTTCAGACCATGTAGGTCACTGTCATAAAGCAGTCACCAGAAAAGTTAAATGAAACTGCATTATGCAATAGATTTTTTTCATATTTTAGATACATATACATTTATATAATACCTGATTGTAAATTTTGATGGTAGGGCTAAGAACTCTGTGGAGTGACTACTTAGCTCTCAAGAAGGTAAACAATTTTTGGAATGGACAGAATTGCATATTTTGCTAAAATGTGGCAAAATTTTCATGTTTACCTTTATGAAGAAATCATTCTTTGGGGTATGTGATTAACAATTATGTGAAAAATATAGTAGAGTTTCTTGCCATTCCGTCCTCTCTTGTCGGCCTCTTTGGCATGCGTTATGCATAGAACAGAATTAGCTTGGGGTGATGATAGTGCATGGATTATGGAGTAATATCAATTTTTCAACCTCGTTGGCTCCAGCATATTTGGCGCCTGTTCTCAGTTGCTATTGTGAGGAGTGTACTGGATGCTGGTGTGAATTACAGTATGGAGCTTAAGACTGTAGGACTTACGATTGACCAAAGATGGATTTGTGTCCAAGTTTCACTGCTTAATAACCTCGTTCTTTAGTCTTCTCATATCTAAAAGAGGTGCAACAATAGTGTCACTGTTTTGGGTTGGTGGTGAGGAATAAAAAGATTATAGCGCAAGACCCAGAACAAATGAGCACTTATAAAATGAAAACTATTGCAATTATCACCTAGTGCTTGTTAATTTTGTGTCAAGTTGACTGGGCTAAGGGATGCCAAGATAGCTGTTAAAACATTATTTTTGGGTGTGTCTGTAAGATGTTTCCAGAAAAGAGTAGCATTTGAATCCTTAGACTGAGTGAGGTCCCCCTCACCACTGCAGGTGAGCATCGTCCCATCCATAGAGGGCCTGGGTAGAATAAAAAGGCAGAGAAAGGTGAATTTGCTCTCTTTCCTTGAACTGGGACATCCATCTCCTCCTGGCCTTGGACATCGGTGTTCCTGTTTTGGGGTCCTCTGGGCTCAGACTTGGCCTCACACAATCAGCTCCCCTTGTTCTCAGGCCTTTGGACTCTGATTGAATGCACCACCTGCCTTCCTTGTTCTCCAGCTTACAGCAGATCATGGGTTCTGCTCTCTAGAGTAGATCTCTAGGTTCTGTTTCTCTAGAGAATTCTGACTAACATACCCCCCAGATTAAATCATTCCTTCAGTAAATTCTATGCTTCTCTAAGAAATTATCTATTTCTTTTCCTTTCTGTAACTTATTTTTCAGGCTGGGCCACTTCTCACCTAGAAGAGTAGATTATATAAGCAGACTTATTACAACTAAATTAATGCTTCTTTTTATTTGTTATATTTCAGTTTTGTTGCAGCTTTAGGTGAGTTTCTCTCCTTCGTGGGTAAGGATTCATTGTCAGTCAATTCACATTGAACACACTCTATGCGCCCGTTATTGTAGTAGGAGCTGGGATAAAAAAATGTATAAGATAAATAGAAGGCCTACCTTCCTAGAGCTTACAGTTTAGAGAGCCCTGCAAACAGGCAATTGCCTTGCATATGATAATTACTCTAATGGGAGGAGTACACGTTGCTATGGGGGCCCATGGTTGGTGTTGGAGAAATAATGTTTAAACACAGACCCAAAGATTGAGTAGGAGTTAGTCACAAAAAAATGTAAGGAAAGAATTATTCCACATGGAAGAAATAGAATGTACAAAAAATCTGTAGTATAAGAGTGAGCATGGTGGGTTCAAGAAACTGAAATAAGGTATTTTTTAAAAAATTTAATTTAAATTTTTAGTTTATTTTTTTGTGTGTGTGAGGAAGATTCACCCTGAGCTAACACCCATGCCAATCCTCCTCTACTTTGTATGTGGGACGCCTCTACAGCATGGCTGATGAGTGGAGTAGGTCCACGGTCAGCATCCAAAGCTGCCAACCCTGGCCTGCAGAAGCAGAGTGTGCGGAACCTTAACCACTGGGCCACAGGGCCGGCCCCAAGCTATTTTTGTTTTTGATATGAAGTTAAAAGTTGAATTTCAAAGATAGCAAGAAATGAAGCTGGAAAAGTAAACAAAGGCAAGCTCATGAGTAGCTTTTTACAAAATTTTGAATAATTTTTACTTTATCCTAAAGGAAAAAGGAAGCCACAGAAGGCTATCAGGTAGGATAAGGAATGATCACGGCTTGTTTAGGAAGTGTAATTGAGGGGCAGACGGAACTTGGAGAGAAGGAGGTCAAGACCAAAGGCAAGAGGGCAAGGTGGAAGGTCATTATAGAAATTCAGGTAGAAAAGCAGGGACATGTAGACCAAAGTAATGGTGGAGGGATGGGGAGGAGCAAATGGACCTGGGAAATGTCTAGAAAGTTTACTTATCAAAATTTCACAGAACTTTGGATGACCTCTGTAGTAGCAATAACAGTAAGCGTTAACTCTTAAATAGTACGTATTATATACTTACACTCTTCTAAGTGTTTTCCCTTATATTAAGCTATTTAATATTCACAGAAAATATCAGAGTTAGTTACTACTATAATCTCCATTTTAGAGGAGCAAACTGAGCAACAGAAAATTTAAGTAACTTGCCCAAATTCACATGCCTAGTGAGTGGAAAAGCCAGGATTTAAATCCAGGCATTCAGGATCTGGAGCTGAAGTTACTCAGCACGAGGCTACTCTTGTTCCAAACGACAGCAAGTAACGCTGATCTTGCATTTGTGTACCAGGCACTCTGTCGAGTGCATTATAGTCACTGTTTCATTTAAATGGTTGCAACTGGTGAAAGTGAAAGAAGGAAGGTGAAGGAAGAGAAAAATTGGATTTCCTGCTTTGTTACAAAGATAAGGAGCCCAGGAGATGAGCACAAGTTGGAAATGATGAATTTAATTTTAATCAAGTCTATTTTGAGCTGCCTCTGAGTCATCCAAACAGAGACGTCCAGTCGGCAGTTGAACATGTATGACTAAGTCACTGGAGACTTATTTGGGCTGGAAGTAAAGATTTCTCTATGGATGGTAATTAGAGATATAGAAGTATTCAGATAGAAAATGCTACAGAAAAAAAGGCTTAGAGAAGAACACAGAGAAATAGTAACTTTAAAGTCTGGGCAGATAGAGGTTCCTGAAAAGCAGGATAGAGAATGGTCTGGGAGTTGAAAAAAACAAAAAGGAAAATGTGAAGTCACAGAACTCAAGAGAAAAAGTACTTTTCAGAATGAGAAAGTAGTCAAATCAACAATGTCAAATGCTACAAAAAGTCTAAGAAAGTTAAGGCCTGCAAAATGCCTGTTTGATATAATAATGCAGGAGCCATTGGTGACCTTAGGACAGTAAGTTTCAGTGCAGCAGTAGAGGCAGAGATAGAGTCTATGAGATAAGAAGTGAGTGGAAAGTGAGGGCTTAGTGATAGGAAATACAGACAAGGGATTCAAGGATTTCAGCTGTAATTCGTAAAAGAACAGTTAGGTGGTAACTGTGTGGTGGGTGTGTACATGTGAAAAGAATATTTACAGATCAGTGGAATAGAGGTAAAGTCACACATGTATAGCTAATTGATTATAAAAGAGGCCAAGGAAATTCAATGGGAAAAAGTAGGCTTTTAACAAAATGGTGTTGAAAAAACTGAGAAATATGTGAAAAATAAATCTTGATTCCTAACTTAAACCACATGCAAAAATTAATTGGAGAGAGAAGACAGATCAAAAACAACAACAACAAAAAAACAGTTGAAAGCATCAAGGCTCTAGAAGATATACGATTTCGGGTAGACAAATACTTATACATAGGACACTGAAACTAATAATCAGAAAAGAAAATGTGTAAAGTATAATTCACTAAAATGAAAAGTTCTGCTCATCAAATACCCCAGTTATTAAGTGAATGGACAGTCAAGTAGAAAATATTTGCAAAATATATACCTGATAAAGGAGTTGTATCAAGAATATATAAAGAATTATAAAACTCAGTAACCAAAAGACAAGCAACCCAAGAAAAATGGGCAAAATTTTGAACAAACACTTTACAGAAGAAGATATATGAATGGCCAATAGCACATAAAAGAGTGCTCAAGATGATTCATAATCAGGGAAGTGCAACTTAAAACCACAAAGATATACCTCTTTGCACTCACTAAAATGATTAACCTTAAAAAGATTGGCAACAACAAATTTTGGTGAAGATATGAAGTAAGCAGAACTCTCATAAATTGCTGGTGGGTGTGTAAAATTCTCAGGCACTTGGAAAAAAAGATTTTGTCAGTTTCTTACAAAAGTAAACAGGCACCTAAACTTTGTCCCAGTAATTTCACTCCTATCTGTTTACCTAGGAGAAATAAAAAGACTTGTATAAAGAATCTTCATAGGACTTTTATTCATAATAGCTCAAATTTTGAAATAACCCAAATTTCCATCAAGATGTGAATGGTTAAAATAAAAGCGGTATAGGGGCTGGCCCTGTGGCTGAGTGGTTAAAGTTCCGTGTTCTCTGCTTCTGCAGCCCAGGTTGGCGGGTTTGGATTCCAGGTATGGACCCACTCCACTCATCAGCGATGCCTGTGGAGGTGACCCACATACAAAATAGAGGAAGATTGGCACCGATGTCAGCTCAGGGCGTATCTTCCTCAAGCAAAAATAGAGGAAGGTTGGCAATGTATATTAGCTCAGGGCAAATCTTACACACACACAGACACACACACACACACACAAACACACACAAAGTGGTATCTTCATGCAATGGAATACTATTAAGCAAAAGAATAATGGTTAAAAGCAAAGCAGAATTATTGACGCATACAAAAATATGCACGAATCTGAGTCATTATGCTGAGCTAAAAAAGCTGGACATGAAAGAGTATGTATACATGATTTTATTGGTATGAGATTCCATATCTGGTTTACTTAATGGTTAAAAAAATTCAGGAAATGGTTGCCTCTGGGGTGATGAGAATTCCTGGGAAGGGGGGTGAGTAAGTTTTCTGGCTAATGGAAAAGTTCTGTATCTTGATGAAGAGTGAGTTATACAGGTGAGTGCATTTGATTACACTCTTGAGATTGTACACTTTTGATTTGTACATTTCACTTTACATAAATTTTACTTAAAAATACTCTTCATAAATATTTAGTGCTAACTGGTAGGCTTCCTTTCTGCAGTGACGGGAGTCGGCAATTGTGAAACTGATTTCTGTGTATTCTAGACTTGAACAAATGTAGATGTAGGTGTGGGCAAATGTAAACATAAAGATACATAGACATAATACATACATACTATTGTGTATCCACATGTTCCTATTTTCCCAGCTCTTCCTGCTGAGAGGCTCTGGAAACAATGACACAGCAGAAGCAATGGACACACTTAGTGCCTGGATCTTGGTTTCTAAATATCATTTTTTTTTTTTTTGAGAGTGGAGCTTTTTTTTTTTTTTTTAATTAATATTATGATAGATTACAACCTTGTGAGATTTCAGTTGTACATTTTTGTTAGTCATGTTGTGGGTACACCACTTCCCCCTCTGTGCCCTCCCCCCACCCCCCCTTTTCCCTGGTAACCACCGATCAGATCTCCTTATCAATATACTAATTTCCACCTATGAGTGGAGTCATATAGAGTTCGTCTTTCTCTGACTGGCTTATTTCGCTTAACATAATACCCTCGAGGTCCATCCACGTTGTTGTGAATGGGCCGATTTTGTCTTTTTTATGGCTGAGTAGTATTCCATTGTGTATTCCATTGTGTATATATACCACATCTTCTTTATCCAATCATCAGTTTCTGGGCATGTAGGCTGGTTCCACGTCTTGGCTATTGTAAATAATGCTGCGATGAACATAGGGGTGCAATGGACTCTTGAGATTTCTGATATCAGGTTCTTAGGATAGATACCCAGTAATGGGATGGCTGGGTCATAGGGTATTTCTATTTTTAACTTTTTGAGAAATCTCCATACTGTTTTCCATAGTGGCTGTACCAGTTTGCATTCCCACCAACAGTGTATGAGGGTTCCTTTTTCTCCACAACCTCTCCAACATTTGTCACTCTTGGTTTTGGATGTTTTTGCCAATCTAACGGGTGTAAGGTGATATCTTAGTGTAGTTTTGATTTGCATTTCCCTGATGATTAGCGATGATGAACATCTTTTCATGTGTCTATTGGCCATATTCATATCTTCTTTTGAGAAATGTCTGTTCATGTCCTCTGCCCGTTTTTTGATCGGGTTGTTTGTTTTTTTGTTGTTAAGCAGTGTGAGTTCTTTGTATATTATGGAGATTAACCCTTTGTCGGATAAGTGGCTTGTGAATATTTTTTCCCAATTAGTGAGCTGTTTTTTTGTTTCAATCCTGTTTTCCCTTGCCTTGAAGAAGCTCTTTAGTCTGATGAAGTCCCATTTGTTTATTCTTTCTATTGTTTCCCTCAACTGAGGAGTTATAGTGTCCAAAAAGATTCTTTTGAAACTGATGTCAAAGAGTGTACTGCCTATATTCTCTTCCAAAAGACTTATTGTCTCAGGCCTAATCTTTAGGTCTTTGATCCATTTTGAGTTTATTTTGGTGTGTGGTGAAAAAGACTGGTCAATTTTCAATCTTTTGCATGTGGCTGTCCAGTTTTCCCAGCACCATTTGTTGAAGAGACTTTCTTTTCTCCATTGTAGGCCCTCTGCTCCTTTGTCGAAGATTAGCTGTCCATAGATCTGTGGTTTTATCTCTGGGCTTTCAATTCTGTTCCATTGATCTGTGGACCTGTTTTTGTACCAGTACCATGCTGTTTTGATCACTGTAGCTTTGTAGTATGTTTTGAAATCGGGGATTGTGATTCCGCCGGCTTTGTTTTTCTTGCTCAGGATTGCTTTAGCAATCCGCGGTCTTTTGTTGCCTCATATGAATTTTAGGATTGTTTGTTCAATATCTGTGAAGAATGTTCTTGGGATTCTGATTGGGATAGCATTGAATCTGTATATTGCTTTAGGTAGTATGGACATTTTAACTATGTTTATTCTTCCAATCCATGTGCAAGGAATGTCTTTCCATCTCTTTATGTCATCGTCAATTTCTTTCAAGAAAGTCTTGTAGTTTTCATTGTATAGATCCTTCACTTCCTTGGTTAAGTTTATCCCAAGGTATTTTATTCTTTTCGTTGTGATTGTGAATGGGATTGAGTTCTTGAGTTCTTTTTCTGTTAGTTCATTGTTAGTGTATAGAAATGCTACTGATTTATGCACGTTAATTTTATACCCTGTTACTTTGCTGTAGTTCTTGATTATTTCTAATAGTTTTTCTGTGGATTCTTTGGGGTTTTCTATATATAAGATCATGTCGTCTGCAAACAACCAGAGTTTTACTTCTTCGTTACCTATTTGGATTCCTTTTATTTCTTTTTCCTGCCGAATTGCTCTGGCCAGCACCTCCAGTACTATGTTGAATAGGAGTGGTGAAAGTGGGCACCCTTGTCTTGTTCCTGTCCTCAGAGGGATGGCTTTCAGTTTTTGTCCATTGAGTATGATGTTGGCTGTGGGTCTATCATATATGGCCTTTATTATGTTGAGGTACTTTCCTTCTATACCTATTTTACTGAGCGTTTTTATCATAAATGGGTGTTGGATCTTGTCGAATGCTTTCTCTGCATCTATTGAGATGATCATGTGGTTTTTGTTTTTCATTTTGTTGATGTAGTGTATCACGTTGATTGACTTGAGGATGTTGAACCATCCCTGTGTCCCTGGTATAAATCCCACTTGATCATGGTGTATAATCTTTTTGATGTATTGCTGTAATCGGTTTGCCAAAATTTTGTTGAGGATTTTTGCATCTATGTTCATCAGTGATATCGGCCTGTAGTTCTCCTTCTTTGTGTTGTCCTTGTCAGGTTTGGCGATCAGGGTGATGTTGGCTTCATAGAATGTGTTAGGGAGTTCTCCATCTTTCTCAATTTTCTGGAACAGTTTGAGAACAGGTATTAAGTCTTCTTTGAATGTTTGGTAGAATTCTCCAGAGAAGCCGTCTGGTCCTGGACTCTTATTTTTGGGGAGGTTTTTGATTACCGTTTCTATTTCCTTACTTGTGATTGGCCTATTCAGATTCTCCATTTCTTCCTGATTCAGTTTGGGGAGATTGTAGGAGTCTAGGAATTTGTCCATTTCTTCCAGGTTGTTCAATTTGTTGCCATATAGTTTTTCATAGTATTCTCTTATGATCTCTTGTATTTCATTGGTATCTGTTGTGATTTCTCCTCTGTCATTCCTAATTTTATTAATTTGCAATTTCTCTCTTCTTTTCTTGGTGAGTCTGGCTAGGGGTTTGTCAATTTTGTTAATTCTTTCGAAGAACCAACTCTTTGTTTCATTGATCCTTTCTATTGTCTTTTTTGTTTCAATATCGTTTATTTCTGCTCTTATTTTTATTATTTCCCTCCTTCTACTGACTCTGGGCTTTGTTTGTTCTTCTTTTTCTAGTTCTGTTAGGTGTCGTTTGAGGTTGCTTATGTGAGCTTTTTCTTGTTTAGTGAGGTGAGCCTGTATTGCGATGAATTTCCCTCTTAGGACTGCTTTTGCTGCATCCCAAATGATTTGGTATGTCATGTTCTCATTTTCATTAGTCTCCAGATAAAATTTGATTTCTTCTTTAATTTCTTCAATGATCCATTGTTTGTTGAGAAGCGTGTTGTTTAGTCTCCACATTTTTGCACCTTTCTCTGCTTTTCTCTTGTAGTTGATTTCTAGTTTAATCGCATTATGATCAGAAAAGATGCTTGATATTATTTCAACTCTCTTGTATTTATTGATGTTTGCTTTGGTTCCCAAAATATGGTCAATCCTTGAGAACGTTCCATGTGCACTTGAGAGGAATGTGTAACCTGCTGTTTTTGGATGAAGTGTTCTATATATATCTATTAAGTCCATCTGGTCTAATTTTTCATTTAATTCTATTATTTCCTTGTTGATTTTCTGTCTGGATGTTCTGTCCATTGGTGTTAATGGTGTGTTGAGGTCCCCTACTATTATTGTATTGTTGTTGATGTCTTCTTTTAGTTCTATTAAGAGTTGCTTTACAAATTTTGGTGCTCCTGTCTTGGGTGCGTATATGTTTATAAGTGTTATGTCTTCTTGGTGGAGAGTCCTTTTTATCATTATATACTGTCCCTCTTTGTCTTTCTTTATCTGTTTTGCTTTGAAGTCTACCTTGTCTGATATTAGTATAGCGACACCTGCTTTCTTTTGTTCATTATTAGCTTGGAGTATTGTTCTCCATCCCTTCACTCTGAGTCTGTGTTTGTCTTTGGGGCTGAGGTGTGTTTCCTGGAGGCAGCATATTGTTGGATCTTGTTCTTTGATCCGTCCTGCCACTCTGTGTCTTTTGATTGGGGAGTTCAATCCATTTACATTTAGAGTGATTATTGAGATGTGGGGGCCTACCACTACCATTTTGTGTCTTGTTTTCCAGTTTTCTTCAGTTTCCTTTGTTTCTTGTCCCATGGTTTAATCTGTTCTGATGTAGAGCTGCTACTCTCTGTTGTTGTCCTTCTACTTATCTCCTCTGCTCTTGGTTTTGTAGCCCCTTTCCTTTTTTGGATTTTTCAGGAATGAGGGTTTTCCTGAGGATTTCCTGAAGAGGAGGTTTTGTGGCAATGAACTCCCTTAATTTTTGTCTATCTGGGAAAGTTTTTATTTCTCCATCGTATTTGAAGGATATTTTCGCTGGGTAGAGAATTCTCGGCTGTAGATTTTTGTCCTTCAGATTTTTGAATATATCATTCCACTCTCTTCTAGCCTGTAAAGTTTCTGCTGAGAAATCTGCTGATAGCCTGATGGGGGTTCCTTTGTAGGTTAGTTTCTTTTGCCTGGCTGTCCTTAGTATTTTCTCCTTGTCGTTGACTTTTGCTAGCTTCACTACTATATGCCATGGAGTTGGTCTTCTTGCATTGATAAAGTTTGGAGATCTATTGGCTTCTGTCACCTGAAGATCCATCTCTCTCACCAGATTTGGGAAGTTCTCAGCCATTATTTCTTTGAATAGGCTTTCTGCCCCTTTCTCCTTCTCTTCTCCCTCTGGTATACCTATAATCCTTACGTTGCATCTCCTAATTGTGTCTGATAATTCTCGGAGAGTTTCTTCATTTCTTTTTAGTCTTGCTTCTCTCTCCTCCTCTGCCTGCAGCAATTCTATGTTGCCATCTTCCAAATTGCTAATTCTTTCCTCCATATTATCGGCCCTACTGTTCAGAGCATCTAGATTTTTCTTAATCTCCTCTATTGTGTTTTTCATTTCCAATATTTCTGTTTGGTTCTTCTTTATCGTATCAAACTCTTTTGTGACATAGCTCCTGAACTCGTTGAGTTGTTGGTCAGAACTCTCTCTTAACTCATTGAGAATTTTAATGATGGCTGTTTTGAAGTCATCATCATTTAGGTTATATATCTCATTTTCTTTGGGATTGTTTTCTGTGTATTTGTTACTTTCTTTCTGTTCTGGAGATTTAATGTATTTTTTCATATTGCTTGATTTTGTTGATTTGTGCCTCCGCATGGAGATAGAGTTTAGTTGCTCCTTTCACTTGTTTCAGCTGCTGCGGTGGGGGAGCAGCTGTTTATACTGCACCAACCAGGAACCCTGTCCGCAGTTGCTAACTGGGACTGGGCCCCTCCTCGTAGCCACAGTGGCCCTTTGGATTCCCTCCTCTGCCGTGGGGGCCGTCACAGGGGGGCTTCAGGCTGCTGGTGCCTACTGTTGCAGCCCACCTAGATGTGCTCTCTCCTTGGGGTCTGCAACGGTGTTATGGGCTTTTCCAGCGGCCAGAGGTGGGATCACTTATATTTGTCGCTCCGTTGCTGTCGGCACCCACAAGATCTCACTTGTCCTCTATGGGTCGCAGGAGAGCTATTGGCATCTTCTACAGTCTGTGGTTAGTTCACCTAGCTATGCTGCTTTTGCCCTGGGGTCTTCCAGCCTTGTGGCTGGCGGCTGGGTGCCTTCTACTGGTGCTGTGCAGAGGCTTTCCCTAAGGCTGCTGTGAGCCTGTAGGGTTTCCCCCTAGGCTACGAAGCTGGGTCTCTGGAACTCCCCCCAGCCCCAGTCCTCTCCGAGGTCTCCGGCTATCTAAATATCATTTTTCTTCGAAAACAAAACAACGAGGACTTCTTAGAGAAAAGTGACTTCCAAAGCTGGGGCAGAAAAAATTTTGAGGCAAGGCAGGAATATCTTGTTGTGGAAGAAAGTGCTTAAAGAATGACATGAGTAAATCAAAGGACACTGGATTCCGTTACAGGAACTCATCCTGGCGAAATCCAGGAAAATTTGGCTACCAAAATAAATGATAGAAATTGATTTTAGGCCATTGGATACAATAAAAATCCATGAGTCAATACTGGAATAAATGAGTGAATGAATAAGTGAGTGCATGGTGAATAATAAGCAAATAAATGAAAAGGAATAAAGGGAAAGCCCTTATTTACATATCTATACCAGCTGATCAGAAGGAAGAGGAGGACTGCCCTCAGAGTATGAGAGAACAATGGTAGGGGGAACAATGCTTCCATCCTAAAGTGAGGAGGAGGAGGAGGAGAGAACTGGCAGATGCCCGGATGTTTGTATATTCACTGGAGAGAAAGCGAAGGAATTACTTTCTGATTTTTGTTGTTGGTGGTGAATTTCCTGAGCTGTCTGTAAAATGGACTAGGTGTCAAATCAGGGTTATTCATTCACTGTGATTTTATTATTGTTCCGCTCTATCTCTACCTGAAGGTAAAAATTTTGGGTGGGGATATATTTTTCTTTTTAAATTCACTCATAGAGTATTCTTCTCACTTTATTTCTTAACATGTTTGTAAATTGCAGTTTTCTCTTGGCAATGTCCAAGCGAGACAGAGCTAAAAGTAGAGTCAGCATTAACTCCTTGGCTAATGTAAAATTAAATAGCTTTTACTCCTTTATCTTGGAGGTCAGAAGTCCCTGCTGTGTATCTTTTTTTGATTACAATTTTTATTGAGAAATCTGTAGAGTCACATGCAGTTCTCAGAAATAATACAGAACAATCCTGATCCCTTCTATACTTTCCCAGTTTCAGTCAATGGTAACATTTTGAAAAACTATAGTAAATATCAAACCAGGATGATGACATTAATACCACCCACCAATCTTATTCAGATTTCCCTGGTTTCACTCGTGCTCATTTGGGTGGAAATGTGCATGTGTATTTATTTCTATGCAGTGTTCTTAGATGTGTGGGTTTATCTGCCACCACAGTACTGCTGCAACTCCAGAAGCATCCCCTGCATCCTCTTTTCATAACCACATCCATTCCCCTCCTGCTGCTTGCATTCTCCATCCCTAACCCTGACCGCTACTGTCCTCAATCTTCAAAATTTTATGTAAAAAATATTATATAAATGGACGTGTACAGTATGTGACCTTTTGGGTTGGATTTTTGTTTTATTGTCCAGCATAATTCCCTGAGGATTCATTCAAGGTGTGTGTATCAAAAGTTTTCTCTTATTTAATGCTGAGCAGTAATCCATGGGATATAGGTACGAGAATTTGTTTAGCTATTCACCTTTTGAAGGACATTTGAACTTACTCCAGTTTTTGGCTTCTACAAATAAAGCTGCAAATTTATGCACAGATTTTTGCATGAGCATAAGTTTCTATTTCTCTAGGATAAGTGACCAAGAATAAAATTGCCAGGTCATAGAATATATTGGTCTGCTAGGGCTACATAACAAAATCCTAACGACTGGTTGGCTTAAACAACAGAAATTTATTCTCACAGCTCTGGAGGCTGGAGTCCAAGATCACGGTGCCAGCAGTGTTGGACTGCTCTGAGACCTCTCTCCTGGGCCTGCAGATGGCCACCTTTTCTCTGTGTCCTCATGTCTTAGTCCATTTGGGCTACTATAACAAAATACCACGGACAGGGTAGCTTATAAACAACAGAAATTTATTTCCCACAATCCTGGAGGCTGGGAAGTCCAAGATCAAGGTGCCAGAGTGGTTATTGTGTTCTGGTGAAGGTCCTCTTCCTTGTTCATAGCTGGCACTTTCTTCTCGCTGTGCCTCACATAGTGGAAGGGGCTAGGGAGCTCTCTAAGGTCTCTTTTAGAACACTAATCCCATCCAAACACGTTTCACCCCCATGACCTAAGCATCTCCCAAGAGTCCCACTCCTAATACCGTCATCTTTGGGGCTTAGGATCCTAATATATGAATTTTGGGGGACACAACCATTCAGACCATAGTACCTCACATGGTTTTTTCTCTGTGCGTGCACATTCCTGGTATCTCTTCATCCTCTTATAAAGATGTCAGTCATATTGAATTATGGCTTCACCCTTATGACTTCATTTACCCTTAATCACCTCTTTAAAGGCCCTATCGCCAAACATATTCACATTGGGGGTTAATGCTTCAATATATGAATTTTAGTGGAACACAGTTCAGTCTATTACACATAGCAATTGCATATTTACTTTTATAAGAAATTGGCAAACTATATTCCAGAGTGGCTGTGCCATTTCACGTTCTCATCAGGATTCCATAAAGTGACTCAATTTCTCCATATCTTCACATCCTTGGTATTGTCATTTTTTATTTCCCTGATGGGTAATTATGTTTAATACATTATCATGTGCTTATTTATCTTCTGTATATCATTTTCAATAAAAAGTCTGTTCATGAGTTTTGCTTATTTTCTAGTTATATTGTAGAATGTTTACTGTTCAATCTTTGGAGTTCTTTATGTATTCTGGATACCAGTCCCTTGTTGGATACGTGGTTTCCAAATATTTTCTCCCAGTCTCTAGCTTGTCTTTTCATCAACTTAATAGGCTCTTCATGGAGTAAAAGTATTTACTTTTGAAATGGGCCAAGTTACCAATCTTTTTCCTTTGATTAGTTGTATTCTTGGAATCAATTCTGAGAACTTTTTGCCTATATCTATATTCCAAAGATTTTCTACTAGTTTTTTCTAAAAGTTTCATAATTTACATTTAAGTCTGTCATCTATTTTGAGTTAATTTTTGCAAAAGCTGTGACATTTATGTCAAGGTTCATTTTTATTCCTATGGATGTCCTGTTACTCCAGCACCATTTGTTAAAGAAGCTATCTTTCCTCCAATGAATTTCTTTGTGTCTTTTTCAAAATTCAGTTGGCATGTTTGTGTGGGTCTGAGTTCCCAGCGCTGTTTCATTGATCTATTACTCTAACTCTCAGCAATACCATACTATCTTGATTACTGTAGCTATATACTAACCCTTCATTTCAGGTAGAGGAAGTCTTCCCACTTTAACTGTCTTGGTCAAGAGTGTTTTAGCCATTCTAGACCCTATGGCTTTCCTTATATATTTTAGAATGTCTATATATATCTACAAAAAAACTTCCCTTTTTTTTCTTTTTAACAGAAATTGCATTAAACCTATAGATCAAATTGACATTTTTACTGTGATGAGTCATTCAATCCATGAGCATGGTATATCTCTCAGCTAAGGTATTCTTTGATTTCTTTCATAACCATTTTATAATTTTTAGCATATAGATTATATAATTGTTTTAATACATGTATAACTAAGTATTTCATTTTGGGGGAACAATTCTAAATGTTATTTTTTTTTTTTTGAGGAAGATTAGCTCTGAGCTAACATCTGCCACCAATTCTCTTTTTGCTGAGGAAGATTGGCCCTGAGCTAACATCTGTGCCCAACGTCCTCTATTTTTTGTTTCTTTGAGTTAATTCTGTTGCAGTTTGCTCACCTTCTTGACCCTGAAGGTTTGCATCTTTTGCCAGATTTGGAAAGTTTTTAGTCATTTTTTTTCAAATACTCTCTTAGATTCACTCTTTTTCTCTTTTCCTTCTGGGACTCTAATGCCGTGAATGTCAGGTCTTTTGCTATTGTCCCACAGATCCCAGAGGCTCTGCTCAACTTTTTCAGTCTGTTTTCTCTCTGCTGTTCAGATTGAGTGAATTCTGTGACCTGTCCTCACTTCACTGTTTCTGATCTCTTTCATCCCACTCTACTATTGTGCCCATCCAGTGAGGGGTTTTTTTAATGTTATGATATTTTTCATTCCTATAATTTCCACTTCATTCTTTTTTATAAGTTCTCTTTCTTGACTGAGATTTTCTATCCTATCATTTGATTCAAGACAATTTTCTGTTGAATATTGAAGCACAGTTGATGATGACTGACTGAAAATCCTTATTAGATAATTCGAACACCTGATTCATCAGTGTTTCTCATTCAGGTTGTACTTGCCTTGTTTCTTGGTATAATAGGTGATTTTTTATTGAATCCTAGAAATTTTGCCTATTATATTTGGAAGGCAGCTATGCTCACCACTATATAACCAACGCTTAATTTTTTTGATTTTTTTTAAACAGGCGGTCACCCTGTTTAAGTTTTGGCCTACTTTTTTGAGCTGTAGTTCCAATGGCAGTTTAAATTTCAGAGCATTCGTGGTGGACTTTTGGTCTATTTGGTTTACTTGGTGATGCTGAGGTTCTCTCTCATCTCAGCCCAATTGCTGGATTTCTCACAGTGTAGAAGTATGACATGGGATCCCCTTACCCGTGACCCCGGCTTCCCAGTTTCTCTGGGAAGGAAAATGGATCCATAGGCCTGCAGTGTCAAAGAGTCTTCCTGGGTCTGGCAGCTTACTCTTATTTGGTCCACCTTGCTGATTCTGCCCATCAGCCCCAGTGCCTTAGGACAGGGAGGGGTTTTCTGAGCCTAGCTTATTATTGTGATTGGGTACTTTGTCTTATTGAGTTCTGGCTGCTATAATAAAATATCATAAACTTGGTGTCTGAAACAACAAACATTTAATTTCTCACAGTTCTGGAGCCTGGAAGTCCCACAGTCAGTGCCAGCATGGTTGGGTTCTTGGTGAGGGCCCTCTTCCTGGTTTACAGATGGCTACTTTTTTGCCATATCCTCACAGGGCAGAGAAGGAGCTCTGATCCCTTCATCCCCTTATAAAGATGCTAATCACACCACGGGGGCTCCACTCTCATAACTTCATTTAACCCAATCAACTCCCAAATGTCCCATCTCCAAATATCATCACGGTGGGGATTAGGGATTCAACGTTTGAATTTTGGGGGAACCTAACATTTAGTCCACAGCAGTCCTTCCTGACTATTTTGCCCATCTGACCTAATTCTTCCTGGAGGAGATAGGGGTTGGGTAAACAGGCCTCCCAGGAAGGATGCCTGCTATGGCTCAGTCCCCCTTGCTGGTTCTGCTGGCTTCTCTTGCCCACCCAGTGTTGCTAGCCCGAAAAGTGGTGTCTCAGGGTCAAAGAGGCCAGGCTTCTTGTTGCGACTGACTCCCTCTTGCTAGTTCTGCCCACTATCCCCATGTCTCTTAGAGGTGGAGGGGAATCTCAGTCTGCTGGGGAAGGAGAGTGCTTCCCCTGGCCGCTTTCAGTTGGTGGGATTACTTATTGGTCCCCGTTTCTGTGGTGTCAGGCTTGCCTAATATTCTCAGAGGGACTCATTTTCTCTCAGAAGAGAAATGAGCCTGTCTGGGCTGCCTTCTATTGCCAGGCTGCGGTTGGCAAATGCTGGGTCTAGGCGGCCTTCTTCTGTTGGGTAGGGGGATATAAGACCCTCCCGCTCTGTTTTTCCTCCAGTCCTGGGCTCCAAAACTACTTTGCTAGTTATTGCCTCTCGGAGTTTTCCTTTGATTGTCAGTTACATTATTTCCATGATTTATAGCTGTGCTTAGCTGGTAAGAGCTAGAACTACATCTATATACTCACGCGTGGACCAGAAGCCCCGGACTAAGTAATTTTTACAGTGATGTGGTTTTAATAGCTATGCCAGAACTACACTTAAGGTCTAACATCCGTCCCTTAAATATTTGTATTTTTCGTTTATCTTTTTCTCTAATACTAAATTTTAAAGCAGTGCTGCAGTCCTATGACAATATAATATTCTTCGTTTATTAGCAATTCTCTAAGATTTATTTTCAAGTTTGAAAATCCCTTGCTGATGACTTGATCTTTGCTTTCATAGCTTAAGAGTAAAGTTTTCTAATAGCTCAACCCATCAAGGCTTTGCAGCACTTATTGCTCACTGGGGCCTTCTGTTAGAATGAGATTGAGCAGCTTTGCATAAAATGAAGAGGCAGGAAAGGATAAAAAGGATATAAATTGGATCAGTTCTAATATTTAAAAACAGATTTTGGTGAAGAAATATTGTGTTTAATAAGAACAACGATGGAAGCTCTGCAGTTGTTGAAAATATTGTGAATGTCTCCTTCATCAATTAGATACAGATTGAGAGCAATAAAATAGCAGTTTTATTTGGAGAGATATACTTCTAACAAATAATTTTGCAACAAAGTTTTTCTAAGTTCTATGAGGACAAATAGAATTGTTAACTAAATGTTTAGTGTTATTTATAAGAAGCATAATAAATAGTTTGGGGTTACTTGTCAGTGTAGTGGAATTGTGCATTTATGGGCTGTCATCCAAACTTAAAATTAGGAACCATTGAACAATGCGTGCACATTGAACCTGTGCCAATTTTACAATATTTGCTGCATAATTTTACTCTTTAAATTATTAAGGCTTTTAGAAATCTAATAACTTTTGATTTATGACATTGCTGGGTATATATATGATTTATTTGATGCCAAGACCTTGGTTAGGAAGGCAATATTTAATTATAACTTTTTCATGGGAAATCAGTTTCATTTATATGGCATAGTTTCTACTAGCAAATTGTAGAGAAAAGAGGGAAGCATAATAATAAATATTTCTGTGTGTAAACACATTCACTGAATAATGGAAACATAAATTGCGCAGTATCAAAATTTGATCCAATTATATGACTCTGAAACAATCACGCAATGTAATACTCACTAATTTAAGTTATCATGACCATTTCCCCTTTGATTTTTACCAGCAGTAGGTCTTTGATCCAAAATCTCTTCATCATTCGTTCTGACGTGTGTACTCTGTCAAGAAGACCTTGTCCTTTTTCTCCTTTCCTTTATCGTACCTAGAGCTAAAAGAATTTTAATCTGAACATCTTTTCTGAAAAAATCTAATTGATTTTTCCAACTGCTCAGGAATAGTCTCTTAGCAGCGATGGAAGCCCTTCAGGAGCCATTTGCACTCTCAGTTTGGCGTGCAGAACAAATTAGTCCTTCCCAAAATAATACCAATTAAGCCAACATAAAAAAGTTAGTATCTGTATTAATCTCAAGAGATAAGTTACGATATCTCTCCAAAAGACTTGCCACTCAAGGACAATGTTTTTTCAACTTGTGTAGTTGCTACATTTATATTATACTCCTCGGGTCTGCTTTTGCTAGATGTCGCCTACTGTTACTGCTGCTACTGCTTTTACTACTGATACTGCTGCTGCTGCTGCCACCGTGTGCACACACGCACGCACACACTTATACACATGTATCCACACACCACACACATTTTTTAATCTACAAATTCTGGCATTTCATTTTGCCAACTGTCCTATGTAGGGGTCCAAAAGACCCGTATTCTTTTTCTGGTTCTTTTATAAGTACTGTGTGACACTGGGCAATTCATTTTACAATTGTAGAACACATTTTCCGCATTTGAAAAATGAAAATGTTGGACTAGGTTATAGGTGGGCAAGCTAAGGCCCTTGGCCCGGCTACCTGCTTTGGTGAATAAGGTTTTATTGACACGCATCCACGCTCATTCATTTATGCATGGTCTACTACTGCGCTTGCACAGAATCGTCAGAGTTGAGCTGCAGCCACAGAGATCACGTGGCCTGCAAGCATAAATATTTACTGTCTGTACCTTTAAGAAAATGCTTGTCAATTCTGGACTAGATGATCAATAAGGTCCCTTCCAGGTATTTATTTATCACTCAAGAAGATTCTGACAGAAAAGAAATCTTAGTCTTCCTACCAAGTATGGTGATAAAAATTTTAAATTATTTAGTTTTATATCCTGAAATTTTTCTCCGTGAGTCCAAGTAACAAAAATCAACCCAGGCCATTTAAATAGTAGATTGTCTAAAGTGATAGTCTGTGGAATAAAGACAAAGTGCTAAACCCAGTGGTAGTCACATTTTTAGCAATCTGCCCATTTTTTCAATGCTTCAATCTTGTCATATTAATTGCAAGAGATGTAGCCTAATCTTAAATCAATCTACGTTTGTTGGGAGACTTTTATTCATTTTGATCCACTTTGGGGAGTTTTAAACACAGCTACACTCCTCAAATAATCAGAAATCAAATGGAAGCAAAAACATAAAATGAAAGTACAAGTGACTAAAATTCGTAAACTCATAGAAAAGAAAATATAGCTACATATATAGATATGCGTGTGTGTGTGTGTCTACATTAATTGGTAGAGGGTATTAAAAGCGAGGGCTTGAGTTTTATCATATATCAGAGAGGAAGATTGGTGTTCATATTAGATTGATGCTTTAATAATTTTTTTTTTCTGCGACTTTCAAAAGCACTAAAATGACAATATGTTAATTAAGTGGCCACTGGGAAGTTGACGAACTGTCAATGTTCGAATTAGTGAAAGACCTTAAAATCTATGATCTCCTGATCACAAAAAGGCAAATTGGGAATTCCTGCAGCATTGTGAGGAAGAGAATGAAAGCGTCAATTTATTGTAAAACTTTCGGAGTGAAAAATGAAAATGTGTTAAAGAGCACAATCTAAGTCACACAAGAGAAACCTAGGACGCTTGTACAAACCAACAACTGGATTTCCCTTTTGCTTCTCATAAAATCTTTATCATCAGAGTTATCATAAGAGTTTATCTTAAATTTGTTTAAATTTAGTTTATTTTGGAAATTGTGGTAGATTTTGGGCAAAAAGGGCCGTAAATTCCCTTCCTGGTATTCACATCCCTTGTAATGTGATTTTGGATGTTCTTCCATTAGGCTGTGGAGTCTGTTTCCCCACAACTTATATCTGGGTTGGCCTCATGATCTGGTTTGGCCAACTGAATTCAATGGAGTTGATTGTATGCCAGTTTTGAACAGATCTCAACAGGGCTTGCGTGCTTCGTCCTTTCACTCTTCAAAGAGGGTTCCAATGACTTTCATCTCAAATACTTTAAAAGCCTCTCACAGTGAAATGGGGCTGGCCTGTGTGTTCAACAAAATACAGTGGAAGAGACAGTGTCTGGCCTCCTGGACTAGGTGAGAAGGGTGTTATAGTTTCTGCCTTGGACTTTTGGAGTACCGATGTGGGTAAGCCAGCCACTTGCTATGAGGACACACAAACAGCCTCACTGAGAGTTCAGTATGGAGAGAAACCAACTTACCAGCACCAGCTTGAAAGCCATGTGACTGAACTGTCTTGAGAGCAGATCCTCAAGACCCAGTCAGCCTAAATAGGACTGCAGATGACATCTGACTGCACCTTCATGAGCAACCCAAGCCAATACTGCCCAACTGAGCTGCTCTTGAATTCCTGCCCCACAGAAACTTGATTAGGATTCTTTTTAAACCATTAATTGTTGTGTGCTTGTTATGCAGCCATCTTCAACTAAGACACTGAAACCAAGTAGGGTGTCCAGGGTTTTAGCCGCACTGGGAACTATGGCCTGTCTGTGGTGGCAGAGGCAGTGTGAGCATGTTTAATGCATTGGAATCTTGCTATCTTGAGAAAGAACTTACTTTTTTCCCAGCATGAGTAAATTCTGACTCTCTCTGTTTCCACCTTATTTGCCCCTCCTTTCCTTCCCTTCCCTTCACTTCCCAATTTTATTAGATTATATTAATTTTATTTGTACTTCATATTTATGTATAATAACAATAGTTATGATGATGATTTTTATTATACTATTTATTATTTGACTTATCACCTTCCAATGTCTTTTAAAATCTGGCTAATGAAAGAAGGGTTTGCTATGCCCACGCTACTGCAAAAACTCTTGTTACCTTTGAATTCTCAAACTTCATTATTAGTTATAGGAGTGCTACGTTGCCAATGTTTTTAATTGTAGTATTAGCTGTACTACTTACATTTCTCTTAGTCCTAGAGCTTTGTACTCTTTTTGATATTTTTACCATTAATCTCTTAGTTGAATAAACTTTATTCCTTAATAGTTTCTACAGGAAACTCATGGGAACTGCACTGCTGTATGCTCAAAACAATTTTGTGTTGTCTTGGTACTTGAATGGCTGGGAGTAAAATCAGTGGGTCACACTTTCTTTAAGGATTTTAAAAGCATTTCTTCAAAGTGTTCTCTGGCGTTCACTGCTATGTTAGGGAAATCTGAAGTTTATACCAAAAGAGAATTTGATATTTTTCGTGAGCTGCCAAAGGATTCTTAATTTTATTTTTAAAAAGAAATCTAAGATTTACTCACTTCTGAGTTTTACTGTCATGTGACAGCTATATGAGATGGGCATAATTCTTACTTCCACTTTATAGATGGAAAAACTGAGGCACAGATACTTAAGTAAGTTTCCCAATGCCATACAGGAAGTAAGTGACTCAGTTTTTCCAAAATAGTGGCAAGAGTTCCAGAAAGGTATTCTCCAATTCTAAGGCTATTCAACCTAGATTTTCTTTATGCTCTGTCAGTCCTAGAGAACAGGTGTATTGTGTCTGCCTTCTTGGCACTCTTCACTCCTTTGTATCAATCCAAGTTTTCATCAGGGGTACCATTTTCCTTCTGCCTGAAGAACTCCCTTTGACATTTCTTGTAGTACAGTTATGCTGGTGACAAATTCCCTGGATTCTTGTTTTTCCAAAAAAGTCTATGTTTTGCATTGGTTTTTGAACGGTCTTTTTGTTGAGTGTTGAGTTCTAGTTGATTTTTTTAGCACTTTAAAGATGTCACACCATTATTTTTCATCAGACAATAATTCTTTGTTCTATTGGGCATAATGTTCTTCTTGTCTCCAGCTGCTTTTAAGATTTTCTCTTTATCACTGGTTATCAGCAATTTGCTTAAGATTTAGCTTAGTGTGGTTTTCTATGGGTACATCTTGCTTAGGGTTGAGCTTTTAGATCTTTGTAGAGTTTTCCACAAATGAAGAAAACTCTTGGCCATTATTTCTTCAAATATATTTTTTTATGTCTACCTCTCTCTTTCTCTGCTCCTTCTGTGGCTCCCATTCTATGTATGTTAGACCACTTCAAGTTAATGATGTTTTGTTAATTTATTTTCAGTAATTCTGTCCCTGTGTGAGTCATTTTGGGTAGTTTTTATTGCTATGTATTCAAATTGTCTAATTTCCTTTCCTGCAGGGTATCATTTGCAGTTAATCTCATCCAGTGATGCTTTCATCTCATATACAGTATTTTTCGTCTCTACAAGTTCCATATAGCATGTATTTTATATCCTAATTTTCTTTTCTCATTATGTTTATGTTTTCGTCTGTGAGCATACTGAGGATGTTTATAATAGTTACCTTAAGATTCGAATTTGTTAATTGGATCATCTCTGTCATTTCTGGATATTTCTATTGACAGAGTTTTCTCCTTTTTACGGGTCACTTCTACATCTAGTCATGAGGAATTAAGAACCTTTGATAATTAGCATTCACTACTAGGAAAACAGAGATTATAAACTTGGCTGAGAAAATAAATTATTAGGCTGAGGAAATACCCTCTGTCAAAGCTCTTCAATCCTGTTCCCCATTTACAATTATAAAAAAAAAACCATGAAATTATCAAATATTTGAGAAAATCCAACAAAATTAAAGAGATATTAAAATCAAAATACAGGCAAGATTAGTACCCAAGGGAAAAGAACTCAACAGTGAAAAAGAAAAGAAAATGGAAAATTTTAAATATATAAAATTAAATATCTGTAGAGAGTTTCTTTAACAAAGTCAAACAGTTATGATAAGAAACAACCTAATTTTGAAAGTTAGAAGCAACTGCATGAGGACTACTCTCTCAATATACAGATGAAATATCAGGGGGATGCATGGTAGAAAATTAAAAAGTGACTTGAAAGATTGAGCTGAGATTCTTTTCCAGAACATGGATGGAAAGGACAAACTGATGAAAAGTGTGGAGACGTGGGGAATAAAGCCAAGAGTTTTAAAGTTTGTGTAAGATTTTCAACGGTTGTCCAATTGGACAAAATGTGGAGAATAGAAGGAAGAAAATAAAGAATGATAGAAAAAATATCTTTAAGCTGAGAGAGCAAACAATGAAACAAAATAAAGAGTCTTCAGGCTGAGAGCCAAGCAAGAACACTGAAAGAGACAGACACCCAGAATAGCCTGACAAAATGTTATATCTCCAAGGAAAAGACGAAAATCTAAAAAGCATCCATAATAAATATGAAACAAAACAAAAACAATAGATTTGCTGGCAACTATTCCAAAGCTTTGCAGAAGTCTCTCCCAGGAAGAGTTTGGAAAACTAAAGGCTCTTCCATTTACTACTATTTTTACTGTAAACAGACCTTAAACTGGAGGTAAAAAATGGGCAGATGAAACTTTTAATTGTGAGAATAAAATTCTTACTCTCTTTTTACTTTATTTTTTCATAGCACTTATATAATAAATGTTAAATTTAATAAATTTGTAAATTTTATATTATGTAAGAAGGTAATATTTCTCTTCACAAGAATGTAAGCTCCATGAAGGTACATATTTTTGTTTGTTTACTGGTCTACCCCAATACTTAGAATAATGACTGAAACAAAGAAAGTTATCAATTAATATTACAAATGATTTTGTAGCATAAATTCTTTATAGTATCAAAGTATTGCAAACTACCTAAATGTCCATCAGTAGGAGAATGGTTACGTAGTGCATCCAGAGTGGGTACCAGTTAAAAAGAGTGACGTGGTCCTATATTATTGATGTGAAGACACAAAACCCATCTGTAAGCATGTAGATGTCTAAAAAAAGAACTGATAGGGTATATTCTGAAATACTAACTGTAATTACCAAATGAGACTGAGAAGTAGGTAGTCAATTGATAGTCAAAAAGTATTTTATGAAACTTATTTTGTGCCAGACAATATTTTAGGAACTGTGGTATTACAGTGAACAGGTTCTTACCATAGGCTAAGTACATTTTTGAGGGTGGGAAATAATATGCAAGCATACATAAGATAATGTCAGGAACTGGAAAGTGCTACAAAGAAGATAAAATAGAGTTTTATGCTGGAGACTTACTTGGTAAATGTTGGCTGTTGTGTACTCGTTGGTCAGGGCCAGTGTCTCTGAAAGGGTAATATTTAAGTTGAAACCTGGATATGAGAAGGAGAGTGGCATAAAGATCATGAAGATGCAGAGATTAAGCATTGGAAAGAGAAAAAAAAAATAGGCAACTAGCAAACGCAAAAGACCTGGGATGGGAATGTGCATGGTAATGATTGAAGGACAAAATGAAGACTAAGATATGTGAAGCATAGTAAATGAGGGGGGATGGCTTGCTGGGGGGAGGTAAAAGCCGTAGGCTAGGGCCATTGTCAGCAGTGACCTAAACATTGAAGTGCAAGTGTCATAGCAGAGCATTAATGGAATTTAGAAAGTCAGAGCTGCGATCTGATTCATGCTTTACAAACAAGTGGTAGCCTGGGAAGGATGATTAGCAGAGCATCAAGAGCGTGGTCCAGAGACCAGTTAGAGGCTGATGGAGCAGACCAGGTGAAAGATAATGACGTCTCCAAACGGTGTGGTGAGCAGTATGATTTCCAGTTGTCAACATATATTCTTCTGTGTCTTCCTTCCTTCCCTTCTTTTCCTCTCTTCATTCCTTTCCTTCCTCTCTCCCACCTTCCCTACTCCTTCCATCCCTCCCTCCTTCCTTCCTTCCTTTCTCTCTCTCTCTCTTTCTTTCCTGAGAACACAAATTGTTTCAGGATAGCTACACATAAATATTTTGAAATTCACGTCTTCCTAGATAAGTTCCTAGAGACAGAGTAGTAACGCTGATAGGCAACAGCACTAACTGTTGCAGACAATTGGTTTGAAAATAGTCAGAGATTTATTTCATCTTATTTACATAGCTTTAGGGTATATTTAGAGTTTCAAGTGGGAGGTGCCTTCTTTGCCATATATCACTTACAACCCATCACATGTGCATTCTTTGTGTGCTCAATGGCCCGTAAAAAAGAACTGAACTAAGAGACATCCACAGAGTTTGGAGAAATAGTTTTGTGCTCTAAAGTGTTTTCAAATAACAGTTTTCAGGCTCAGGGTAGAGTGGGAAATGTACTGAAATGTTCAGAAATTTCTCTTGACTACAGGGATTTTGCTATTTGTATCTGGTAGGAAATAGCTGTTCTATAGGCAAAAATTTGAGAGTAAATATTTGAAAGGAAACTCTAAAATCTGGCTTGCTAACATCGCAGTCTGGGTTATTAAGCTAGAAATTTACACTGTATATCTTAAAATAATGTCTTATATCCCATAGGAGGAAAATTTTGGCTGATCCGTGCCCTGCAAATAGTTAAAAGGAGTGTGATTTCACTCTCAATTGGATTTCTAAGGTAAACACTTTATTAGCACTTGGTGTGCAAGTCATTCAGGGCATGTACACCTGTCAGTTCATATTGGATCCACTCATGGAGGGTCTGCCGGCCAGTGTGGCCAAAAGCTGAAGAGGGCATGTGCACGCTCAGAGCTGCCGTTTATGACACCACCTGCCTGCAGCTTTGTTTGTTTGTGTTAATCTCCCACCGAGGTCTATTTCTTCTCTAGAATAGAAGGGATCACTGTGTGGATTAAATTATTGGATATTAGCACTAACGATGACTATTAGCATAGGGTATTAGCATAGAAGACAGTAAATAAAAATAAAATACATCCATTTGAGGAACTTATCACATGAAACATACCACTTATCTTCAGTCCTGAGAACAGAAGATGACTAACCTGCTCGGTGGTCCACCAAGTCATCTGGAAGTGAGTAGGAAATACTCGTGATAGCTTGCATCCCAGATGACCACTTACTAAGTAATCCTGAGCATATCCTTGGCCATCCTAAACTTTGTGTCTTGAGTACTGAAATGGCTACGATAATAATATCTCCCGTAGTAGAAAATGTTTACTGTTAATTCAGTAGAAAAAATAGAGTAATCATGTGTCTTTGTTTGCATGGAAGAAATTCAGTGTATGTCTACTATGATGGCATTCTGTCTAGTTTGGCATTTGTCACTCTCAAAAGTGTCCCAGTTTTGATGACAAATAACGTGATTGCCACAGCTCTCAAGCCCTTCTTACTGATTTTCTTCAGGTCCCACCATCTCCCACGAAACCCAAATTACTCAGGGGAGGGTGAGTCCACCTCGGTTCCAGGAGTGGGTCCTGATATATCTAACCTGGTGACTGATTTAGAGACTCATGCTATGCTTTCTCTAATTAACACACGACATTCTCCTGCGGACCCTTTAAACCCAACCGTGGGCACATAATCTAAGTTGTCTGGCTCAAAATGAAAGGGAAAGTTTATTTCATGGTTGGGGAAAGGAGGAAGTTTGTTCCCTCCTTTGGAAATAAACAGGGATGGATATTGTCTCAAGGGCTGGTGGCAGTTATCTTGCAACCATGAGGGCAGGTAGCTTGAGGACAAAGCTGCCCCAGAGAGAGGCCAACTAAGAAAATCCGTGGAGCCCCATTCATAGCACAACTGATGAGACTCTACCTTCTTAAATTCTGCTCCTTCCCATCATAAATGGCTTTATTGTTTATGCTAGTTTGAGGTAGTATCTTTTGAAATAAATTGCAGCTAAAATATCCTAATAAATACACTCTCTTATGTGGTTTCTCTGAGGATTAAATAAGATTATTCATATGAAATGCTTAGCACACTGTTGGGAACAGTAAACAGTAGTTTATTTATTTAGTTTTAATATAACTGTGAGAATGCTGCCACAGGGAATCTAAGTACAAACACTCAGATACGTAGAATTTTGTCACCTAGATTTGTCACATTCTTCTTAAAATCAAACATAGCTCACTGTTTTTTAGACAGATAAGATACTCTCTTTGTATCATAGATATCATAGCAAGCGGAGTCTAGACAGAAGCTAGTAAGCACCAGGGGTTTCCTTCGCACAGTGTCTTACTGGAGTGGAGAGAACGTGAGTTAAACATCAGTCTGCCTCAAGTAGCTGTAGTGGACATTTGTGTGTGAGTGTGCGCATGTGCATGTGTGTCTGGACTCAACGTATATAGTCATCACACAGTAATAACATTGAAAACTTTGTGGGGAGAGGCTCTATCCTCTTCCTTCTCAACCCTTGTGGTTTGCTGTGGGTTCCGCCTACTCTCTCTAAGCTGGAGCACGCGTTCCAAGCCCAGTGGGAATCAGCAGAGTTTTCTCCCTGGCCAGGAATGAACATGTGACTCGCGCCATGTCAATAGGACCAACCTGCATTAGAATCACAAGATTTCTGCTCCCGACTGAAGAGAGTGCTCTCTGTCTCATGCTGCTCTTGAGTTTGAGAGCAGGTGTGGCTAGAGCCACTACCGCCATGAGGAAGCTGATGTTTCATACCACTTGTTTAGTTATCTCAGTCAAGAACTTTGAAAGCAGTCTCCGTCCTCTCTGCTTTGCTCCGTACGCATTGTTCAGGGCTTCATAACTCCCCAATGTAATATTTCATGGAAAAAGTGAATTTTGAGGCTGGTATCATATATACCAGGGCCAGGGCTGGGATATCCAGGTGAGCAAAGGTTTTGCTTGAGGAGCCCTCATAAAAAGTTTGTAAAGCATATTGTAAGGCAATTAAATAGCATGGCCTCTGAATATCTGCACTTCAAATTGTTCAAATATTAGGGACTGTATCACTGGCTCTCTTCTACGATGCATTCACAGAGAGTTGCGTACATAAGTTTTTTTGCTGCAGGAAAAGTTATGAATTTGGTAACAGAATTACAAAACCACTTAAAAAGCTAGTATTAAATACATAGCCTCTCTTTGACTTTTTCACACTGCACAAATAGTTCAGAAATAAATAAGGAGCTTCAAGATTTCTAAGTCTACAGATAAAAATCCAGAGGGCCAGCTCCATGCAACTGAAGAATGTGTCCCCAGCAGGAGACAGGAGTCTTGCATGAACTTTCTCAGTGAACCTGCCCATGAAGATCAGGATCTGGAAGGAAACCACCAGGCTTTGGACTTATGAAGACGGTATCAATTTATCCAAAGATAAAATTGCTGAATTAACATGTCTTTTAAGATCCTGAGAAAAACAAAGACAAATGAAAAAAATAGCGAAAACCCAAAAAACTCTCTGTCCCTCACTTTATTTCCCATTTATTAGGGAAGGACAATCAGAGAGGCATTAACAGAAGAGAGTCAGAATCAGTTCTGTGCTATCCTAACAGGATGCCTGACAGCTCTACAGGGAGAACATAATAACATGTTAAGAGCTGGGCGGAGAAGCTTTGCCCGCCAGGCTCAACCCTTCATTTTCACAAGAAGAATAGCAGGATTGTTTTATTTCTGGGAGGAGGGTGATGGGTAGTCTATTTTGATTTTAAATCTACAAGGTAGGGTGTCATATGTCCCTGAACTCTCAGTGGAAGCGATCGCTTGATTGGATGGTGGCTGCCTTGCCTGCAGTAGAGAAAATGGCTGAAAGATGAGAAAATGGCAGGAATTAATGCTGGAGATTTTGCCAGAGGGAAGGCAGAGAGAGAAAGAGATGATCTGATTATACATTCAGGGATGATAGGTGAACCTCGAACAGTTCAGAGGTTCAGTTCAGAGATCCATCTCAATGTTTAGCTGCTCATTTGAAGCTTTGCCGGCACAAGGGCACATGCTCTGCTTCGGAGACTGTTGGCAATCTCCCACCATCAGTGGGGCTCACCATAAGGCCTCTTGCTTATTCTTGCATTTCTCCTCACTCCGTCTCAAGAGCAAAGGGGTCACCAAGATTGTGTGTTGTAGTCAGAATTTCCTTTTGCTTCTACCCTTGGGGGTTCTAAAATATAATGGAATTCTACTACATAAGGAATATGACTACTTTAAAAACTTCTCAGTACCAAGTCAGTGGAATTATAAAAGAAAGGAAAGGTAAAAATTCGAATATCAATATCCTAATTTTGTGGAAGTTTTTACTGGCTTTATTTGTTTTCACAAAAATGTTTGGTAAATCAGTGAATAATTAAATCAGCTCCTTTTAACTGGTTGTCTGGCTCTTCTGCCTAATTATAGTTGAAGAATAAACTTTTTGTTGCTGTTTGAAGTACAAATTAATTTTAACATCACAGGCTACACGATTCCTACCTCTGCCAAGCATTCGGCTAAGGATTTTATGATCACTATCTCATTTAATTGTCACTGAGATTAAAAAACAATAAACAAAGCAAAACACAATTCACACACATAACAAATTCCAACAGAAACAGGTCCAATTCTGTCTACTGCCAAAATTAATAATAATCTCTATGCTCTTGCCGTACAAATTGTGGTCTGCAGATCTGCATCACTTGGAACTTCTTAGAAATACAGGATCTCAGGGTCCACATCAAATATATTTCCTGAAGTTCTGTATTTTAGCAAGTTCCCAGGTGATTTCTGTGCACATTAAATTTTGAGAAGAAATATTCTATACTGCACTGTCATTTTTTTCTTAACAATGAAATTTTCTTGGCACATCTCAAAGTTTTTAAGAGTAAAAGACTACTTTTTTTGAATTCAAAATGAAAATGTCTTATTTTTTGATTATGAGTATACATGCCTATTTAAAAATAAAAACATTCATGAATTTATGAAGAAAATAAAATATCTATAATCTTATCCCTTGAAGATGATCTCCACTAACAGTATAAAATAAATAATCAAAGGAATGACTCTACTTTTGCCACCAAACTAAAAAATAATAATTGAATCATTTGTTTAATAATGTTATGATTAGGAGAAATCAGAACCCCATTCATAAGAGTTAAGATAATGTTTACTTTTTAAAAAAATATTGTAATATCTGAGCCTTCTCTTAAGTGAGATTTCAGTGAGGAAGGTTTTGAAAGCTCTAAGGAGAGGGATAAGGTCTAATCCTCCGAATTTCTATTCTCCAGTATTATACTCACATGCTATTCAACATGCTGCTCTTTCTTCCTCATCTCCTCTCATACCTCACCCCGGCTTACCTTCCCGTTACACAAACTCTTCATGCTTAGCATAGGCAGAGACAATGACGTGAAAGCTTGATAGAATTTGCTGTATAAAAGTCGGTATATAAAAGCGTAACAAAAGCAAATATCAGATGTCAAAACGACAATGCTTTCGAGAAACAAAATAAGACTATTTTGTATAGTAGTACAAATAAAGAAAAAGCGTGAACATTCCAATGGGCAAAATAACCTATTTGTTTTCAAATATGATAATGGTAAGTAAGCATATGAAAATCATTATTTCACCTTAAAAGAATCTAACAAATGCAGTACCATTTTTCATGTATTAATTGGAGAAGATTTAAAAAGATCAAAAGGAACGACTATGAGGAAATGTTACTCTCTTACACTTATGATTAGTTTTAAACTGGTACATTTCTAAAGTGTAATTGGGGGATGTGTGTCAAACCACTTATAATAGGCATACATATTTACTTATAAATTCAATTTCTAGAATTTATGCTAAGAAAATGATTATGGTTTGTGAAAATTTTATAAAGATCTTTATGAAAGCAGCTTTTATAATAAGATACAATTAAAAGGCAATGCAGATGTCCAACAATTTGGAATTTCTTAAGTAAATTATAATAGATTCATGCAATAGGATGATGAAAAGTCATTAAAATTTTGCTTCAAAAGATATTATTATTTTATAGGAATATCTATGGGGTGGAGAAAAAAATCATGACACATTTTTTGAGTGAAAATACACAGCATCATTTTGAACTGCTTTCTATTTTGCAAACTTTGAAATTTGGCAGTTTTACAGGTTGTCAGTTTTTCTAACCATTCATTCTTTTTCCAGATGAAAAAAGGAGATTTCACTTGGAATGAGATGTCCACCCAGGAATATATTTTATTTATTCCATGTTATCAGATAACAGCACAGTGTCAAACACAATGTTTAAAAATATTAGGGGGAGGGGACAGAGAAATTCTACTTCTTGATCATATTGGGGATGTGTCTATTTACCTCCGAGTCAATATCTCTGAGGTCCTGGTCCTGGAGTCAAGTCAATTGCCATGAATTCTCCAAACCCAGAGAATAGTGGAATACTTGTAGCCAAAACCTCACAATCCACAGAATTTCCTGCTATTCCAGGGAAGTCTATCATTTCTCCCTGTCTCTTCATCTATTAATCCTTTCACTTTGTGTATATGCACAACTAACAACAAGATATAAAGTAGACAAGTAATTTTTCTGTCTTCAATAACCCATCAACGCTCTCTCTATAATCATCTATCTCTCATCAACTATTTATCTATCTAGTGTCACTGATGGCTTGAACTTTTTGGCTCATCATTCATTACTTCCTTCTATGTCTCTGAGTTAAGCTACAAAGCCAAGAAAATGGGGGATAAAGGCGTGCATACTCTAAAGTGAGGTCCTGGACATACCAAAGCAGTGTAGTAAGCACTGTCCATCCCTACCTCATAAAAGAGGCTGTTATGGCCTTATTGGAAAGGAGAGCTCTGTAGCAGGAATTTGTGAGAGTATGCTTTCTACCACCACAACTACCAAGACAGTTTGGTGGGGGGAATAGGTAGGGGCAAGAGAACTCCTTGGAGGATGGGGAGAGGCATACAAAGAGAGAAGAGTGGCATCCCATACTTAGCTTTAATGCTTGCTGAACCACAGGACATTTTGGGTCTGCACTAAGCTGTTAACAGAAAGATACCTAAAAAATGTTCTTGAGGAGCTAGCTCGGTGACATAGTCGTTAAATGTGTGCACTCTGCTTTGGCGGTCTGGGGTTCACTGGTTCTGATCCTGGATGCAGACCTGCACGCCACTCATCAAGCCATTCTGTGGTGGCATCCCACATAGAAGAACTAGAAGGACTTACAACTAGAACATATAACAATGTACTGGGGCTTTGGGGAGAAACAACAAAAGAAGAAGAAAGGAAGACGATTGGTAACAGATGTTAGCTTGGGGCGAATCTTCCTCACCAAAAAAAAGGGTCAATTCAAGATTTGATTTCAGGATCATTTAAAAAAAGTTCTTGAGTGAACTTGACATGTGATAAGGGGTGGACTGAGGCAGTCAGTAAAGACAGTATGAGGAAAGAGGGCAGTGAAGAGAAATGTTTTTAGGCATCCTTTTGTCATTTGGCTGGACGAGGGTGAATAGGGCCAAAAGGCCGAAAAGGTGATCAGGTGTGAGTCACCTGAAGGACTTTGCACAAGAGGCCCGCAGGCTGTGTGAGAGCAACCGAGCAGGAAGAGGCAGCAGCTCTGGGGAAATCCTGGGAAGGAACCAGACTGCACCCCGGCAAGAGGGAGCTACTCGTACAATGAGGAGCCCCCTCCTGCAACCCTTAAGTAGTGAAGAACGTGCTGGAACACCTTCCATGACAGAAATTTTATAGTCAAGAAATACTCACCAGCTAAGTAAACAAGGCTGAAGCTTTCCCCTCTCTTCTCTCCCCCCGTTTATCTGACACTGAGGACAAAGCCAGTAGAGATGGAGAGTGGAGCACCGACAAACACCCCCTTCTGTATTGCTGGCCATTGAGCCACGACTCATTTTGATGGAAGGGCAGGAAAATCTATACTTTGGTTGTGAGATTGAATTTTTTATTTAGATTAGACTGAACTTCTGAACACTCTGAAAATGAAATTGTTCAAAGACTCTCCTAAGAGATGAAAATTCCTAAAAGTCTATGGGGTCAGCCCAAGCTATGTCTGCAGCAAACAAAAGATCTAATAAATCATGTTGAAGACATTTATAAGAGAGAGAGAAAAAATACTGTTTCTTGACTGTACCCTACTGAGTTCAGCTCACTCAAAAAATTGCTTATATGTACACTAAATTTATAGTGTCAGTCACTTGAAAATGTGCTTTATACAAATTACTTTGTTTTTAAAGTAAAATATTCCAAAACCCTCCAAATTTATCTCATACAACAGAATGCAAAATAAGTTATTTGCTGTCCATATAACTTTCAGGAACTTCAAACTCATTAATCCGTCAACAAATAGTATTGCACATTTATTCATTCCTTATTCATTCATTTATTCATTCATTATTTGTATATTCCAAATATACACTGCATACTGCCAATAGGCACTAGGGCTAGAAACATGGGCCCAGAAAGTCTTATATTTCATGTTTCACATAAACCTTAATACAAAAAAATTGAACATGTTTGAGCATTTTCCATTTGTTAAACACTGTATTAGTTGTTTAGACATGTAAAGATTATCAACAAGCTCTTGCTAACCTCATCATTAAAGTGAGGTGAGAAATGGGACTTTATTTTAAAAAGAATGAAATATGATTGATTTATTTGGAGAAGCACACATAAAGAACCATGGATTTCAGAAGAAGAATGATATGAAAATGGGAGGCATTTCAGGCACAGGGGATTAACAAAGATATGATGTTAGATTAATGTCACAACACTGATCAGGGAATCAGTATTCAACAGTCTAATTTTCCATACTGACCCCCCGCTTTCTATCTCCTTCACTCCAGCAATAGTAGCAGCTCCACGTACATGGTCCTCCCGAGGGCTCTGCACTGCCCGCTGTGTCACTGCATCTTCTTAACTACCCTCGTGCTAGGGCACAGTGTCCCCTTTACAAAGAGGAGGAAGTTAAGACTTCCTTTTTCCCCTTTCTCCATTCTACAGAAGCTTTGATCACGCACACCCTTCCAACTGTCCCTTTAATCCTGTGTGTGCCTCCTTCAACGTTGCGTTCAAATGTCGTAATAGTGAAAGACAAGGAATTCTTAAAGACGGATACTTGCTCTTGTTCATCTTTGTAGCCCAATCCACAGCACGGCCTACGGTGGATGCAAGGGGATCGTCAAGAAGTATGTGAGGTTAGAGGGATAAGGCTAAGATTAGTTCAATCTCAGTCACATTAGTTAGAGTTTGAAAATACTTGTGAATATAAAATTTTACAATAATTAAGAAGTTGTAGTGATGGAGGAACAAGAACTAACCCGTTCATGGGGATGTTTAAGATGCTCAGGAAAAATGGATATGCATGGAGACAATAAGATAATAAAAAGTATCATTTGATCTTTTAAATAAATGATATTAGCACTTTTATTAATTTCTCCGTGACACTCTTTTCATTTAAAGTGGTGGTAAAACTTCCTTGAGTCCATTTCATAGGATGTTGAACATAATGTTACACATATAAGAAGCTTAGAGTTTTACTAGAAAAGTCTTCTAATTTTCAATTCGAGGCTCTTTCCACATCTGTGACATTTGAGTTACTGTTTTAATTTGTGTTTCCTTGAGGGTGCTGGCCCATGGGTGATCCTGAGAGAGGAAATTTGTTTTCTGCACGGTTTCTCTCTGGTTTTGGTGAAGGTGCTAATCTGGGTGCCAGTCTCGTGCTGCTGGGCATCTATCCCAGCTCAGGCAGACCTGTGCTTCTCTTGGGATGGAGCTTGCCAGTCCCCTTTCCAATGAAGAATGGCTCTCCCTTTGGAAGCCCCTCTCCAGATCTGCCCTTCCCACTGCTATCTCAGGGCCGTGGCGCTGCCACTGCCAGTGTAGAGTGCAGCAGCTTCTCCGGGTGGTTCTCCCGGGCTAAGTACCCAGACAAGAGCTGTTCACCTCATCGTGGACGGCCTTACCCTCCAGCTCCTCCAGGTTGACCTAGACATTAGTTCCCTCCCGGTCCTGCCAGGAGAAAGAACAGCAGGAGCTCTCTGTAAGAGGGCGTTGCTCCTGCTTCAGCCTCTTTTCTGCTTATTTCAGCTGCTTGTTAATGTTGCCTGTGTCCTGTCTAATCAACAACCAAAGGAATTTCAAAAGGCTTTTGTTCCGTGGGCCTCTGTCACCTTGTTCTTGTTTATCTGTTCTGTTGATTTCCACCCCTTGATCCTCTAAACTCCGTGGTGTTCCTGGGGTCCAGAATCATCCCCGGTACTTCCGGATAGGACCGGCTATTCCATCCAGCAGGTGCCCATGACTCATCCGGGGCGTCATTCTGTACTTGCGTCAGAGCCAGAAGACAGCCCACACTTCTGGCACTTCGATGGCTCTCAGAACTTCTTTCCAAGACAGATTCAAACGTCCCCTATTGTATTGTTTACAGAATTGGTGAGAAATGTGTGGCAGACTATCAAGAGTCTGTCCTCAAGCCTCCATCTCTTCCCCATGAACAAGTCTTGACATTTAAAAATACTGACGACTCCTGCTTGCTTGCGTTCCGTTCCTTTTCAGAATGTTGGTAAGATTGCCTTTGATGGCATCCACGGCATTTGCGCATTAACTTCTTCGGGACCTGTCCGGATGCTCCACGTGTCCCTTCATAAGCTCGCTAAAGCCTCCCTTGTGTTTGTAGGCTAAGAACTCCGCTGGACCTTCCCCAGGCGCAGGCTTACAACAAACACCATCAACTTCTTTTGTAGCAGTTTGGTCTCCTGTAGACCAGGTTGAATAAGCCCTTCAACACTTTGTAAAATGTTCTTTAATTTACTCAGTATAAGCAAGGCTATTTTCTGTCAATTTCTTGTTACTTCAAAGAATACATCAGAAGGGAATTTTTTCTTCTTTTAAATTGTGGTTACAAATAATAAAGCAAGCTTAAAGAATATCGTTGGAGGAATCTCTGGCTTCTTAACAATAAGAGCTATGGTCACACATACAGAGACTGTACATACGGAGGGAAGATTCTTTTTTTTACCATGGAAGGGATTTTTTTTTAAGGCAGAAACAGTCTTTTCTAATTTCTCTTAGCCTTCTCCCCTGGCAGTGCTTTTAGAAGAATTAATGAGATATGGTCAGGAAATCCCTTTGTGTTCCTTAGAGAAGTGCTATGCAAATTTAAGGTAGCAGTATAAGGAGTCTTTATATTAAGAGTCAGGCAATTATTTGAAGGACTGGGAAACTTAACTCTCACTCATAGTGATTGAAATGTTTGTTGACATTTTGAAATGATTGATGTCCAATTCTAAATGAGAATCATCACTGTCATCAATAGCCTTGGAAAGTGTCATCAAACAATATTCCTCGTGCTGAGTTAAGTGTCTTACAAACCTAATCATAGCTATTTTCTCACAGGAGAAATAGAAAATAGTTTGCTTTAGGCACTATTGTAGCATTTCCATGGAGAGCCTTTATCTTACTTTACAATTCACAGAGGTGTTTTACTGCAAGGCACAGTCCACAGCCAGCATAACCAGCTTTTCAGTGTCACAAACCTAAGGTTATGTTGGGTTAATTTCCTCTTTGTCTGCCTGCTCTGCCAGCCTTTTTCCCCCCTTAAGAATGACAGCAAGATGACTGATTATATCCAACTACAACGCCCCTTTTTGAATGCATGACTTTTTCTGGACTCAAGATAGAAATTCAGAGGACAAGAAGAAATCACTGTAAATTAATAAGGGGAAATAGCTTGACATCCACTGGCCAGTTAAGCAAATCATCATCATGTTCACTTGCTCCTAGAAATCATTCACAATAGATATTCTTTCAATTACAGAGAAAATTAACTAGCTCACAAGAACCAAATTAAGAAGTCCAGCGCAATGAGCTGGGAAGGTCTTTATGAATGGTACGGCCACCTGGTGAATGACAATTTCACATTTAATTACAATGGTGTATAATTTATAACTCTCCCTCTCTTCTTTCAAGTTCTGCCACACGGGGTGGGTTTCCAGCTGAGGAGTTCTGCCTAAGACGATTGTATCACCTCTCTGTGATATAGGCAAAGACACTACAACCAGTGGCCCTGGCTTTTACTTTGCCCTGAGAAGACGTGTGATATACGGCAGGATTTTTCAACTAGAGCTCTAAGCCTGTGGTTTTGGTCATACGTCCTTCTCCAGGACAGCGTTTGGGTCTGGCAAGTAAGGCAGAAGGAACTGAGTGGAGATTATTTCTTACCTTCTCTACTTACTCACACTGGATAATAAGGCACCATTCTTCACGGTCAAACACATTAACACTGAGGTGAGTTTGAATCTTGGGCATGTAGGGAGCCAGAGGACAATGCAGGAGAAGAACCAAGAACTGTTAGCTTTGAGAGGTATGACTAGGTGAGATCTGTGGGATTCCCTAGAAGAAAGACATTGCACCTGACAGGCACACGTCTGTATCTTATGCTCTAGACTGTTCTCACCATAGTGAGGAATCTTAGGGAATCAAATTTGTCTTATCTTCTAGAAGAGCTTGACTACTTCTGGCATGTATTTTTAAACTGTTCTTACAAATAGTAATAACACTGGAATAGAGACATGAGCAGATATTTGTTAAAAGCATCCAGCTTCTCTGCCTCCATCCCTCAGATCACATGATTGTTTTTATCATCCTCAACCCCAGCAGAATGTGTTTTATTCTTGAAATAGAAAAGTGTTTTTCACAATTCAGAGAAGTTACGTAGCACAGTGGGAAAACCATTTAAAAATTAAGCATGCATTTGTTTTAAAATATAATAACTTTTAACAGGCTATAATTCAATAAATGTATTTTTATTCAGTTGAGAAAAACATGTTTTAAGACAAAGGCCAGCATAATATTTAATGAAGAAACATTGGACACATTAAAAGTCAGGAAAAATATAAAATGTCCAGTATCAACACAACTGTTTAGCACGATACAGAAACTACTGGAGCTACAATACATTGCTAGAAATACAGAACCAGAAAATAAAAATAAATAATATATAAAATATGACAAAAAAGAAGGAAAACTTCATTTTGTACAGATTATATAATTGCAGATTTTCCTTTACAATTGAATCATCCTTCAATAGGTCCAAATCTGGCACTACCTCTTCTGGGGAGATTAATAGTGTCCACACTGAAAGGGTCAAGCAATGTGAGTGACTGGATATACGGGCTCTTAAGATGCTGAGATGTTCACTCTAACTTACGCACTCAGTCAGGTTAATGGACGGAAAAGTCATCCTTGGAGTTCAGCAAGATGACTTTCTAGGTGTGAGTTCACTGTGTCGGTGTCACCCAGCGCCCTGGTCCTCACCGCTGAATATACTTTTCTCTAACCTGTGTCAGGCACATGCACTCTATCTCACTCACCTCTCTTGCCACACTAATCTTCTCTTTGTTTCCCAGACTCACTCTTCTCTTTCCTGCCTGGAGCCTTTATACACTCTTTCCATAACCTGCTGACCTATCCCTCTCTCCCCACCCTTCCCTTATTTAGAATTTCTCGTGTTAAACTCACAACCCTAATGCCACTTCCTCAGGCAATCCTAAATCTCTGAGATGAGATGAGGTCTCCAGCTAAAATATTCATAGCATTATGTAGTTCCGTTTCATAACAATTATTCTCATTGGAATTAAATTATAGTGTAATTAGTTGTCCATTATCTGTCTCCAATCTTCCCTGCTCTCTCCGTCTTCATAAGTTCAAGATGATATTGGTTGCCATTGAAAATCCAGACCTTGCCCATCACCTGTATTACCAGAGGCATATTTGGTGAATGAATGATTTCCATTACTAGAGATCTCTTATTTTTAGAAAACTATTCTTCTCCCCCAAAGAAAACAAACAAAATAAAATTGTTAATTTTCCTCTCTTCAATCTAAGAGTAGCCCTTTGAGTTATTCAAAGAAGTCTGCTTCTTCTTTCACAAAACAAGCTTCAACATTTTTGAAGACAGTTCCCATACCTGCAGTGTTTTCTCTTTACTGAACATTATTCACTCATTTGTGAGAAAAAGATTTATTGAACATCTGCTCAGAGTGGGTCTAAAGTTCAAGGTTTTTCCTAACTTTTTGTGGCACTATGGTTTCCGGACCTTTCATCTCAATGCCAATGTGGAGAAGTCTTCAGAACACTGTGTTTCTACTCCTTTTCCTCCAGACCATATCCTATTTCCACTGTTTTTAATTTTCTTTAATCTGCACTTTATCTAGTTTCTGCATTTGGAGAAACTCACTCTCCAATGTGCCTCTTGATCCTTCTATTTCAGAATTCCCCAAATTTGATTCTGTTTCCCCAGTAGATATCTGCTGTTTATTAGTGGGCAGATGGTAGTGATAATAAAGAGGCTCATAGGGGTCAGTTGTAAGAATTATGTAAATTTTTGATGTGGGAAGGAGTATAAAATAAGCATATTAATACTTAGAAATATTTTCCAACAAGTTTTATGTCAGAAAGAAAGTGAAAAACCATTGGAAGATATAATATGAAATTCAGGAAGGTGCTCTTTTCAAAATGAATATTCTGAAGGAATTATCTTTTCTACATAAAGAGAAAAAAGGTAAAAATTTGAATGGAGAAACCGTTTTACATACAACGTGGACAAAACGAATATCTTGAAAAGTCAATAAGAAATGTGCAGGACCAACATGAAAAAATTTTCACTGGTCTACACAATTTAAAAAACAAAACATGATTACAAAGTAAAAGTGAAAATGACAGGCTGGAAAAAGGCCTAAGCTGATTTTAAAACTTAAGAGCAGATTTTGGGCAAAACTGAGGCTGAAACCTAATGTTGGTGCATCCATAATTATAGCAAATAGCCTTTAATCAAATGCAAAAATTAAGAACTCTAAAAGTTTGTGGCAGTTACTCTCCCGAAAATGTTCTGCACTTTTTGATCAGTTCATAGAACATTAAGAGAAATCTGTGTGACGCTATGCCCCCAGGGTCACATCAAAACCATTGGCTTGGGAAGCAGACTTTAGCAGAGACAAGGGAACTTGGAGGATGGTCCCAGACTGGCCATCTGTTTGGACAGGAGGGCTGGAAGATGAAACTTTCACTCAGGCAGGGCCTTCATTTTTTTTTTTTAAATCTTGGGGCAGCTTGATGGACTCTTGGAGAGAAAAAACAGGAAAAACATGAGACACTTGTCTTAGGCGATGCTCAAAGCTATCACACGGTGCAGTAGTCTACAAGCTTTATCTCCTAGTTCTGACGTGGAGCACAGAGCATGCTAAGGGATGGGGCTTCATCAACCGCACACTTTCAAAGATGTCTGCATCAGCAGTGAGAGATAAGGCTATCCAGTATGGAAAAAAGAAAAGAAAAGAATCAACAACAACAACAAAGTCACAACTTTAAAAGCCTACTCATATAATCAACTTTTGCCTTCTTCCTTTAATGATCTGGACACAGTAGGATGTAAACTGCTTTATCTTTCTCCACTGTCCTTTCAGTTTCACTGTAAGTAGACTGTTTTTATTCTGGTCCCGAATGAAATTTTGGCTATGTCCCACAGCTTTTCTGATCTATTTTAGCTAAAAAGCTTTCCTCAGTACAGTAAATAAATTACAATATCAGCAATAAATTTTTTCTCAGCAATTCCCATTCTTTTATAGGACTGGAAATGAGAAAACACTACAGCTCGTATTACTTGTCCCAACTGGGTAATTTACCATCTACCTTTCTGATTTGAGTGGACTTAATTCACGTTTTTGAAATTAATTAATTAATTATTTTGGAAAGAGGAGTGCAGATAAATTTATTGGTTGAATACTGATTTTATAGCCATTTCACCTTAAGACAATGTTAACAGGTTTGTGAGTTAGGGAAGGGATATGAGCGTGGACTTCATGGCAGAAGAGCATGTACATGATAATTAAAACAGAATAATTTTATAAATATTCAAAGTTATTCTCTGCTACAGCCAGTAGAATTTCTGGGTTGGGGGGCTGGGTGCTTGGGATAGGACATAGTTGGGCCACAGTCAGCTACAGCTCTGTTGGTAACGGGGACATTGAAGGAGGAGCCTTTGTGAGCGGCACTGGCAGAAACAGCAATGAGGAGAGAAGAAGCCCTGTTCCAGAATAGCTCAGAGCTGGGAAGCCCTCGAGGCCCACCTCACTGTCTTCTCTTACCTCTTGTCTTCTTTGTTTCCATGAGTTTTGTTGCATTATGTTTGTTGGCTTTGAATTTGTGTTGCAAAATCCCTAGCTTTTAATTTCCTGAAAAAAACATTGCTGCTGGGGAAAGGACGCAAATGCAGGTACTCCACACCCCTGGGACTCGGCCATTGGCTGACAAGAGGCACTTCTTAGAACGACAGCAGGCAGCTTCAGCAAGATCCAAGTGCAAGGGAGCCAGAATCCATGGAAAAGCCCTTAAGCCCACACAATCCTGGCCCAGCCCCAGGGCCGGGGTCCACCTGACTCCTCTCCAGAAGGATCTTATGTCTTAGAGGGGGTTTGTCACACTTGCTTTAGGAGCAGAACCTTTTTTGTTCTTACTTAGAACTCCACTAAATGTGAGATGTGGTGGATGAAGGATTTTGAGGAGCAAGCTTGACGGGGCTGCTGTTTGGAGAAACTGCCCAGTTCTTATCTTGCTGAGGGAGAGACATGTTCAAGCTGAAGGCAGAGCTGAATCACTCAGAACAGGGCAATATTTTTATTTTGAGAAAACTTGGGAATGAAGAGGAGTGAAGGGGTGAGGCCATAGCAGGGAAAAGGAACCTGGGGAGGCAAAGATTCTGGGTCCTCAGCACAAACTGAGGCAGGACATCGTGATGTGTCCTCATCCGTAAATATAAACAATTAAGAGAAACTCACTACTTATTCGAGGAAAATCAGCACTTGGAGTAAATGGCTCCCCTTGAAAATAAATGCAGAAGAGAAATTTTTAAGGTCTTGTTAGCATTTTCAATACAATTTGAGCATTAATAAAAAGAATGCTGTAATAAAAATGTAAAACTGTAAAGGAGATAGTTCTTGAATATTAAAAAAACCCACAAAACCCTCAAAATATAATTTTTGGAAATGAATAAATATTGAGAGAGGAACAGAATTTTTAAAAATGATTAGAGTTGAACACGTGACATTTTAAATTATATGAAGAAATAGGAAGTTTCTTCAGGAATGCAGTGGAAAATATAAAAGAGAAATAAATTATAAATGACATGAATATACATGAGATCCGATAATATTAAAATAAAAGGTACAGATGGAAAAAATGGTAGCACAGCAGTTTGGGGAAAAAATGAGAAATAATCAAATAAAATTTTCCTATTCTAAAGAATGCCTTGGATTCTGTATTCCAAAAACCTCTTCCTTTCAGAGATGACTGTATTCACATGTTCACTTATTCATTAATTCACTCATTTGTGTAATAAATGATTTAACCAACATTTACTGAGAAATAATGCTTAAGGGCACCAGGCAGATAAAATTTTAAAAGGTACATTTCTTGTCGCCAAGAAGTTTGTGATGTTGTGAGGGCACCACGCGATTCCATACATGAAGTGTGCTGCTCAGGGTGAGATTTTACTCAATAAATGTTAATTTCCTCCTTTCTTTCCTTACCAGATCCCATGTGATCTCTCCTTTCTAAGGAAGATGTGCTAAGTATATTTTGTTTGTAATTTTGAGAACTAGTTTTTATGTGATCAACGTTTACCTGCAATGTGTTGGTAAACCCTCCCTTATTTTACAATAAGCAATTTTATTCCATTTTCCTTCTTTAACATATGAACATATTTCTATTTGAAATAAATGTATATTGAAAAAAATAGCTTCCTCCACTTTTGTATTCATTAAAAAATGAATCAGTCCTCAATGAGCATGATATTTTAGAATATACTTAAAATAATTTTGTTTAAGTTATATGTGAGCTAGACTTGCAATGAATAGCAGCTCAGGTGTCTATACATATTTGTTGCTCTGTTACTTCTTCCTAAAATTATTTGATTCGTGTGCCTCTGTCTATTTTCTCAAGAATTGAAACATTTCAAGAATAGGAGCAGTAACACTTCTTTCCCTTGGTAAGTTTCCCAGTGCTTGGTAATTAGTGTAGGCAGATCTCATCTATTAATGGTGACTGCCTGGCTTTATAACATGCCTGTATGTCTGATCTGTGCTAATCAACACCGTGCAGAGGACAATTCATTTAAAGGCAAACATTTTCATATGTCATTATCAATGACCTTCAAGACTGATTTCTTCTCTGAAGCTTTTCAGTAAAGTCCTCCTTAGTGTTTAGTTAGCATTTCAGAAATTTGTATGAAATGTCAAAGGTGAAGAAGAAACAAATAACTAAGTAAATTCTACCAAGGCAATATCTCTACCTACTATAAGTTTGTATTGTAAAATTGATATTGTATAAACATAAACTTTTTAGTACACATTTGAAAATTGCTATACCATATATGCATAATAGTTAAAAATATTTCCAGAAGTGCCTTAAAATTGATAAGCATATATTTTAATTCCCAAACATATATTTTAATTGTCAAAAATGTTGTCATTTCATCTCATGACTTTTTTAAGCCCAGGGATGCAAGTTTTCCCTTATGACAATATAAATTCTCTTCTTAAAGAGGTGACTGTCCCAGAGTGGGGCAGAATTGTAAGCAATATATATAAATGTGAAAGACTATGTATTTTAAGTAGTGAAACTGAAGGAAATGTTGGGGTTTTCCAGGAGATGGTGACAGCTGTCAAATGAAACTAACACGTACCAATGATTTCATCCTGCAAAGAGGACACAATGATTAAGGCTGAAGGTGGAAGAGGGTGTCAATGGGCAGAGAATTAGAACTTAGCTGCTCTTGAGCCCGAAGTGTACAATGTAGTGAAATAAATTTTAATCGTTTTTATTTGTATGGATAAATAGGTTAGCCATGACTACGATAACTTAGAATTTGTTATAAATAGTCATCGTGGAAAGAGATTGAAATGAATGATTGAATTTATAACTGGGGAAAACATGACCATATCATTAATCTGCCAAAAGAAAACTTCAACAGAACTGCTTATCAAAGAAGATAACATAAGGTTGAGGTGAAGTTTATGAGCTTCAAGGCAAAATGACTGCGTTTCAAATCCTGGCTCCTCCACATAGAATTGTGATCTTTAGAATATTACTTACCTCTTTTAACCTCTATTTTCTCGCAGGTAGAGTTGAAATACTAATAGGATCTACCTCAAATGATTATAAGAATTTAAAAATAATATTTTAAGATTTTTCAGTATTATTCTTATATATTGTTTTATGTAGATATTCTTTTATATATATGTTCTTGTAAGGCTGTTATATAAGGAGATACCTTACATAACACAGTTCACCACTTGTTATATTCTCTTATGCCCTCAAAAAATTACTGTTCTTGAGAAGTGACTATTTAGGTTGTTTTGAACTCACCTCCCACATTCAATAATTTAGAAACATGGGCCAAATATATTTTTAAAAATCTATGTGAAGGCATTGGAAAGTTACTAGTGTTAAAGAAAAATTCTTCTGATACTTGTTAAAAAAGGCAAGGAAGATTTTATTTGAAACTATTACAACATGAGTTTAAGACCATTGCAATAGGGAAGAGAGAGTGCGCTCAACTCCAAATGCCACAAAGACCAGTGGGTATTTATAGTCAACAGAGCAGACAGAGCGGGTCAGTGGAAGGAAAATTACTAGGAGAAGATTTCAAGTGTAGGAGGATTTTTGCTAAACTCACCTAACAGGATCTTGCTAAAGGCAGGCCAAGGACTTACACATCAAAGGTAGGGGATGAGGAAGTTGATCAGATGTCAAAAGTGATCAGATCTCAAGGGTAGGGGGCTGACTTAGAAGGATTCTTTGCTAAGACTGGCTTTATCAGGCTGAGAAAAGAGGAGGCCTGGTTGAAACAGAGTTTAGAGGAGTTTGTCTAAAGTTTGATGAAGGAGAGAGTCTGTCATAAGGCAATAAGAATCTGCTGAGCAAGGACACAGAAGAGGAGAAAAGCCAAGAGAAGTGGGCCAACCATTTAGCGCCATGTTTCTGTTGAAGAGATTGCCAGTGAAGTAAAAGTTGAGGTGACAGGGTGAAAAGTTGGGCAGAGCTTCCAGCAGATTCATGGGAATGGTTTGACAACAATTGAAATTCAAGGACTCCTACTTTTTTTTTTTTTAAGATTTTATTTTTTTCCTTTTTCTCCCCAAAGCCCCCCAGTACATAGTTGTATATTCTTCGTTGTGGGTCCTTCTAGTTGTGGCATGTGGGACACCGCCTCAGCGTGACTTGATGAGCAGTGCCACATCCGTGCCCAGGATTCGAACCAACGAAACACTGGGCTGCCTGCAGTGGAGCGCGCAAACTTAACCACTCGGCCATGGGGCCAGCCCCTAAGGACTCCTACTTTTGAAGCAGAAATAAGTCTTCTTTTTGAAAGGTAAAATCAAAGACTTTCAGTTTCAGATCTGACATGCAAAGAGCTTACAGGGGAAGCTGTATACTGAAATCTGGAGAGACAGGAGAATTCAAAGATCACAGCCAAGATCTGCTTTGTAAAATCTGGAGGAGTCCAGGAGCTGTGAATTGATAGGAACACTTGAATGGTAATTTTGATGCCTTGCTGGAGCTGAAAGGTGGACAAGTCTGAGAGTGGGAAACTATGGTGGGGGGATCTTAGGTGAACCTTAGGGTAGGAGTGACCGGTACTTTCACAGGTTCTCCTGGGGAAGGGCCAAGAAAAGTCTCCTGGTGGCTCTAGCAAGAGGAAGGGAAATATAGCATTTTGAGATGTACCCAGGCTGCTGTCCGTAACAAAGGCCTACTATCCAGGAAAACAGACTTTATCAGGCCTCACCTCACCTAAATGGAAGGCATTTATCAAGTTCTAGCCCTCTCTAGCCTTGTGATGTCATATAAATGGTGTGATGGAGCAAGAAACACTTGTCAAAGCCCAGAGACACCAGCACACTAAAGTCTGAGTTATAATCTTAAAATTAGAAAATGCTTACCCTGCCCCACACCTCACCACCACACCCACAGGGTCCCTGCAGAACAGCAGCAGGTCACAACTGATTACAGCAGATTACAGGGGATTACAGCTGAAAGAGCTACAAAGTAGAGGCTCTGTTTAAGGAATAAGGAGACGCAGACACAGAGGGGGAGACAAAAACAAGGACACGGGACATTAGACTAATTTTAAGTCTTGGGGTCCTACAGCCACAGCAGACATGAAAGAAGCCCAGCTCAGCCAGATTAACACAAAATCTCACAAGACAGGACTTTACCTAAGTCCCTACGACCGGATATATCATATCCAGATTTTAACAGAAAATTACAAGTTATTCTACAAAATAAGAAAAAACAGTTTGAAGAGTCAAACAAGCATCAGGATCAGATTGAGCTATTACACAGACTTAGGATTATCAGACAGGGAGTTTAAAATAACTATGATTAATATGTTGAGGACGCTGTGCTAAGGTTAATGAATTACCTTTAATAAACAAGTTAGGTTTATATCTGTTAAAGAAAAGGCAGAAAACATGCAACAAGAGCAGAGAGATGGAAATGCTAAGAAAGAATCACAATGAATACTTGAAATAAAAAATTCTGCAACAGAAATAAGATGCCTGTGATGGGTTCCAGAGCAGACTGGGCACGGCCAAGGAAAGAATCAGTAAGCTTGGAGACATGTCAATAGAAACTTCCCAAAATGAAATGCAAAGAGAAAAGGAATATAACTTAAAAAAAAAAAAGGAGAAGGGAGTTAGGACTTCAATAAACCTTTTTGGAAGCACACAATTCAACCCAGAACATTTGGTTATAAAGAAACTGTGTTATGCATGAAGTGGTATAGTGTCATTTGAAAATAGATCTAAATTAGTGGTAAATGTATACTGAAAATTTTAAGGCAATTACTGAAAAAATTTTTAAAAGTATAATTGAATAGCTAAGAGAAGAGAGAGGCTAATCATATAAAATGCTCATTTATACTAGAGAAGGCACAGACAAGGGAAGAGAAAAGAAAAAAACTTAAGAGCAAGTAGAAAACAGTTACAAACATAGTAGATAGTAACCTAGCTATGTTAATAACCACTTTGTATGTGAATGATCTAAAAACACCAATTACAGGCATACCTTGGAGATATTGCAGGTTCAGGTCCAGACCACCACAATAAAATAAATATCGCGATAAAACAAGCCACACGAAGTTTTTTGTTTCCCTCTGCATGTAAAAGTTATGTTTATGCTATACTGTAGTCTATGAAGTGTGCAATAGCATTATGTCTAAAAAATGTGCATACCTTAATTAAAAAATACTTTATTGTTAAAAAATGCTAACCATCATCTGAGCCTTCAGTGAGTCGTAATCTTTTTGCTGGTGGAAGGTCTTGCCTCGATCTTGATGGCTGCTGACTGATCAGGGTGGTGGTTGCTGAAGGTTGTGGTGGCTGTGGCAATTTCTTAAAATAAGACAACAATGAAGTCTGCCACATCGATTGACTCTTCCTTTCACAAAAGATTTCTCTGTAGCGTGTGATGTTGTCTGATGGCATTTTACCCACAGTAGAACTTGTAAAATTGGAGTCAATTGTCTCAAACCCTGCTGCTACTTTATCGACTAAGTTTATGTAATAGTCTAAATCCTTTGTTGTCATTTCAGCAATCTTCACAGTCTCCTCACCAGGAGTAGAATCCATCTCAAGAACCCAGTTCCTCAGCTCATCCTCAAGAAGCAACTCCTCATGAGTTAAGGTCTTATCATGAGATTGTAGCAATTTAGTCACGACTTCAGGGTCCACTTCTAATTCTAGTTCTCTTGCTATTTCTACCACATCTGCAGTTACTTCCTCCACTGAAGTCTTGAACCCCTCAGTCATCCACGACGGTTGGAATCAGCTTCTTCCAAACTTCTGCTAATGTTGATATTTTGACCTCTTTGCTTGAATCCCAATTGTTCTTAATGGCAACTAAAATGGTGAATTCCTTCCAGAAGATTTACAAATTACTTTGCCCAGAGCCATCAGTAGAATCACTATCTATGGCAGCTATAGCCTTATGAAATGTATTTCTTAAATAGTGAGACTTCAAAGTCAAAATTACTCCTTGATCCATGGGCTGCAGAATGGATGTTGTATTAGCAGGTACAAAAACATTCATCTCGTCGTACATCTCCATCAGAGCTCTTGAGTGACGAGGTACATTGTCAATGAGCAGTAATATTTTGAAAGGAATCTTTTTTTCTGAGCAGTAGGTCTCAATGGTGGACTGAGAATATTCAGTACACCATGTTGCAAACAGATGTGCGGTCATCTAGGCTTTGCTGTTCCATTCACAGAACACAGGCAGAGTACATTTATCATCATCCTTAACCTAGGATTTTCAGAATGGTAAATGAACCTTGGCTTCAACTTAAAGTCACCAGCTTCATTAGCCCTAACGAGAGAGCCAGCCTGTCCTTTGAAGCTTTGAAGCCAGGCATTGACTTCTGCTCTCCAGCTAAAAAGTTCTAGGTGGCATCTTCCTCCAATAGAAGGCTTCTTCATCTACATTGAAAATCCGTTGTTTAGTGTAGTCACCTTCATTAATTATCCTACCTAGATCTTCTGGAGAACTTGCTGCAGCTTCTACGACAGCACTTGCTGCTTCGCCCTGCACTGTTATGTTATAGAGATGACTTCTTGAACATCATGAATCAACCTCTGCTGCTTCAAACTTCTCTTCTGGAGCTTCCTCACCTCTCTCAGCCTTCATAGTATTGAAGAGTTAAGGCCTTGCTCTGGGTTAGGCTTTGGCTTAAGGGAATGTTGTGGCTGGTTTGATCTTCTATCCAGACCACTAAAACTCTCTCCATATCGGCAAAAAGACTGTTTCACTTTCTTGTCATTTGTGTGTTCACTGGAGTAGCGCTTTTAATTTCCTTCAAGAACTTTTCCTTTTCTTTCACAACTTGGCAATTATTTGGTGCAGGAGGCCTAGCTTTGGGCCTATCTCAGCTTTCAACCTGCCCTCCTCATTCAGCTTAATCATTTCTAGCTTTTCGTTTAAAGTGAGATATGTGTCTTTCGCCTGAACCCTTAGAGGTCATTGTAGGGCTATTAATTGGCCTAATTTCAATATTGTTGTGTTTCAGGGAATAGGGAGCCTGGAGGAGAGGGAGAGTGATGGGGGAAGTCAGTGGAGCAGTCAGAACACTCACACATTTATTGATTAATTACTCTTACATGGATGTGGTTTGTGGTGCCCCAAAACAATTACAACAGTAACATCAATGATCACTGAACACAGATCACCATAGCAAATATAATAATAATGAAAAAATTTGAATTATTGTGAAAATTATTAAAATGTGATGCAGAGATTTGAAATGAGCAAATGCTGTTGAAAAAAATGACACTGCTAGACTTGCCCAATTCGGGATTGTCACAAACCTTCAATTTGTGAAAAATGCAATATCTGCAAAGCATGATAAAGTGAAACACGAAAAAATGAGTTATGCCTATAAAGGATAGAGATTGTCAGAGTGAGGAGAAAATAGCAAGACCCAACTACATGTTATCTATAAGAAACTATTTTAAATATAAAAAATTGGATAAGTTAAAAGATAAACTACGATAACACTAATCAAAAGAAAGCTGGAGTAGTTACATTAATTTCAGAAAAAGTAGACTTCAAACAAGGAAGATTATCAGGGATAAAGAGGGGCATTAGATAATGATAAAGCTGTCAATTCCCCAAGAAGACATAAAAATCTTTAACATGTATGTACTTACCAACACAACAAGAAAATATGTGAGGCAAAAACTGATAGAATTACAAGAAGAAATAGACAAACCATATTATAGCTGGAGACTTCAACACTTCTCTATCATTAATTGCTAGATCAGGAAGGCAGAAAATCAGTAAGGATATCGTTTACCTGAACAGCACTATCAATCAACTTGATCTAATTTACATTTATGGACTATTCCATCCAACAAGCGCAGAATACATATTCTTCTCAAGATCACTTGCGGCATTCAGTAAGATGGATCACATTCTGGTCAGTAAAAAATATCATAGTAAATTTGAAATTATAGAAGTCATACAAATGTGCTCAGAACACAATGGAATTAAATTAGAAATCAATAGCAGAAAGATAGCTGGAAAATCCCCCAATATTTAGAGATTAAACACATTTATACATAACACTTTGGTCAAAGAAGTCTCAAGAGAAACTAAAAAGTATTTTGAACTAAATGAAAATGGAAATACAACTTATCAAAATTTGTAAAATACAGCAAGCAATGCATACAGGGAAATTTATAGCATTAAATGCATATATGAGAAGAGAAGAAAGATCTAAAATCAGTAATCTAAACTTCTATCTTTGGGAAACAGATAAGAGAGAGCAATTTAAACAGAAAGTCAGCAGGGGAAAAGAAATACTTAAAAAACAGAGAAGAAATCAATGTAATTGAAATCAGGAAAATGATAGAAAAAAACAAGAGAACCAAATGCTGATTCTTCGAAGAGTCTGATAACATTATAAACTTCTAGGCACCTTAACCAATAACAAAAAAGAAAGAAGACATAAATTACCAATATCAGAAATGAAAGAAGAGCCAAGCCATGGACATTAAAAGGATAATAAAGGCACACTAGGAAGAACTCTATGCCAACAAAGTTGATAAATTAGATGTAATGGGCCACTTCTTTGAAAGACTCAAACTATGAAATTCTCACAAGAAGAAATAGATCATCTGAATGGGTTTATGTCTATTAAAGAAATTGAATCAATAATTAATAACCTTTTCCAAAAGAAAGTGCTAGGTCCGGGTTTCACTGTTGATTTTCACCACACATTTGAGGATGAAATAACAATTCTCCGAAATTTATTTCAAAAGATAGAAGTAGAGAGAACATGTCCTTACTCATTAATCTGATCAGCACTACCCTTATGTCAAAAACAAGGTGGAGATATTACAAGAAAGGTAAACTACAGACCAACATCTCTCATGAACACAGATACAAAAACTCAATGCAATGTTAGCAAATTGAATCAAACAGTGCATAAAAATAATTATATACCTTGAACAAATGAGGTTTATTCCAAGTATGCAAGGCTGGTTCAACATTCAAAAATCAAATAATGTAATTCATCACATCAATAGGCTAAAGAAGAAAAATCACATAATCATATCAATTGATGCAGAAAACATACCTAAAATAAAAATTGTACACTCATTCATGATAAACATGCTCAGCAAACTAGGAAAAGGGTAGAACTTCCTCAAATTCATAGAAAACATCTACAAGAAACCTACAGCTGACTTAATATTTAATAGTAAAAAACTGCATGCTTTCCTCCTAAGATTAGGAAGAAGTCATGGATGTCCCCTCTGTCTTCTGTTCAAAATTATACTGGATGTGCCAGCTAGTGGAATCAGAGAACAAAAGGAGGCAACCAGTATACAGATTGAGAAGGAAGAAATAAAACTTTTCTTTCTTCACAGTTGACATGATTGTCTATGTAGAAAATCTCAAATAATTGGCCAAAAAAACCATCCCAACTCAAAAAAAAAAGAAAACAGTTCCTGGAATTAATAAGAAATTACAGCAAGGCTTCAAGATGCAAGGTTAATATACAAAAGTCAATTGTCATCCTCTATATGAGCAATGAACATTTGGAATTTGAAATTGAAAAAACAATACCATTTACATGAGCACCCCACAAAAATGACATACCTGGATATAAACCTAGCAAAGCATGGACAATATCTATAGGGGCAAAACTATAAAACTTTATCAAAGAAATCAAAGAAGATCTAAGTAATTGGAGAGATACTCCATGTTAAAAGATTAGGAGAATAAATATTGCTAAAATGTCAATTCTTTCCAATTTGATATATGAGTCAACACAATTCCTATAACATTCCCAGTGACTCTTTTGTAGATATTGACAAGCTGAGCTAAAGTTTATATGGAAAGACAAAAGATCTAGAATACTGAAGGAGAAGAACCAAGTTGTAGGAGTCACACCACCCTACTTCAAGTCTACTATACAGCAACAGTAATCTAGATAGCATGACACTGGGGAAAGAAAAGATACATAAACCAATGGAACAGAATATAGAGCCCATACATAGATGCCCACAAAAACAGTCAACTGATCTTTGACAAAGGAGCAAAGGCTATCTAATGCAGAAAGCATAGCTTTTTAACAAATGATGCTGGGCTACTTGGGCATCAAGATGCAAAATGTGAACCTACACACAGGCCTTAACTTAGTTTCACAAAAATTCACTCAGATAAGATCATAAATCTAAATGCAATATGCAAAACTGTAAAATTTCCACAAGAAAAAACTTAGGTAACTTTGGGTTTGGACATGAGATTTTAGATACAATATCAAAAGCATGATCCATGAAAGAAAAATTGATGTTTGATTGTTTTAATATTAAAAACATCTGCCTTGTGAAAGGCACTTTTGCAATTAAAAAAAGACAAGCCACAGACTGGAAAAAATATTTGTAAAGCACATATGTGATGAAGGATTTGTATCCAAAATATACAAAGAATTTTCAAAACTCAACAATAATAAAACTAACAACATGATTAAAAAATAGGCAAAAGATCTGTAAAGACACCTCCATAAGAAGATATAGAGATGGCAAAAAAACTACGAAAATATTCAACATCATCTATTAGAGAATTGCAAATTAAAATAACTATACCACTGTATTATTTAGCCTATTAGAAAGATTGAAATTTAAAAAAAAATTAACTGACAAAACCAAATTCTTGTGAGGTTCTGGAGTAAAAAGCAAGTTCACTCATTGATGGTGGAAATGCAAGAATGGCACAGTCCCTTTGGAAGACTCATTGACAGTTCCTTACAAAACTAAACAAATTCTTATGGCAAGATCTAGCAATTGTGCTCCTAGGTATTTACTCAACTGATTTGAAAACTTCTGTCCTCACAAAAATTGCACATAAATGTTTATAGAGGCTTTATTCATAACTGCCCCAAACTGGAAGTAGCCAAGATGTCATTCAACAGGTGAATGGATAGACAAACTGTAGAGTGCCCGTGCAATGTAATATTATGAGGTAATAAAAATGCAAAGAGCTATCAAGCCACAAAAAAGACATGAAAGGAGCTTAAATGCATGCTGTTAAGAGAAAGAAGCCAGTCTGAAAAAGCTATATACTCTATTATTCAAATTATATGGCATTCTGGAAAAGACAAAACTTTAGAAACAAAAAGATCAGTCATTGACAAATGTCCTGGGGGAGTGGGAGAGGTTTGAACAGAGGAAATACGGGGCTTCCTGGAGAAGTATAACTATTTTGTGCAATACTGTAAGGGCTTACCCATTACAATATGCATTTTTGAAAACTCATAGAAATTTACAGCCATGAAGAGTAAATCTTAAGGTATCCAAATTTAAAAAAATAGTCATTTAAGAGGTGGGGAGGGGATGCGGATCCCAGGAAGTAATATGCAAACTGTGACAATCTAACTACATTACAAATATATAAAACACACTTACTGAAGCACAGAAGGAAATTTATAGCATTAAATGCATATGTTTGAGGGGCCGGCTGTGGCCGAGAGGCTAAGTTCCTGCGCTCCGCTTCGGCAGCTCAGGGTTTCAGCAGTTCTGGTCCTGGGCATGGAAATGGCACCGCTCATCAGGCCATGCTGAGATGGCGTCCCACATAGCACAACCAGAAGGACCTACAACTAGAATATACAACTACGTACTGCGGGGCTTTGGGGAGAAGGAAATAAAAAGATTGGAAACAGATGTTAGCTCAGGTGCCAATCTTTAAAAATAAATAAATAAATATATTTGAAAAGAATAAAGACCGAAAATCAATGATCTTATCATGCATCTCAAGAAATAAGGAAAACAATAGCAAGCCAATGCCAAAAAAATAGTAGAAAGAAGAAAAGACTACTAATTGAACTAATAAACACTTAGTGATATTGTCCAGAGAAAGAGAAAAATTGAGAGGAGGAGAAAAGAGAGAGAGAAAACAAAAACTTTATATAAGGCATAACGTATACGGAATGAAAAAGAGGACATCGCTATAGTTCCTACAGACGTTAAAACAACTTTGAGGATAATGAAAACTACTAATGCCAACAAATTTGAAAATTTAGATATAATGGACAAATTCCTACAAAAACGCAAATGACTAAAGGTGACATGAGAACAGATGGAAAATATGAATACTCATATATCTACTCAACAAATTAAATTCATTATTACATTTGTATGTATGTACATATGCAGGCGTATACCCATACACACACAATATCTGACCAAATTATGTTTACTCCAGGAATGCAAGTCTAGTTTAAAATGTGAAAAATCAGTCGATGTAATTCACCAGATTAAGAAGAAAATGTATATCTTTATCTCAAAAGTTTAGAAAAAGCATTTGATAGAAAGGATTCATGATAAAAATGAAGTCAAAGTAGAAAGATAAAATTTTTCACAGTGTCATAGGCAGAATTTTAAGAACGGCCATCAATAACCCGGTCCTTGTATAATAGACCCTCTTTCTAATGTGGGTGGAACCTGTGAATTTGATGAGATGTCACTCCAGTGATTCGATTACATTATGTGGCAAAAGAGTGGGGACTAACCTAATCTAATCACAAGGAGCCCTGTAACAACAGAGTTTTCTCAGCTGGTGGCAGAATGGGAAGTCAGGAAGAATCGAAGGTGCCCTTGCGAGGAGCTGAGGCTGGCATTCAGCAAGTGAGACGGGACCTCAGTTCTCCAGTCACGCTGAATTCAGTTCTGCCAGCTACCTGAGTGAGCCTGGAAGTGGGTTCCTCCCTGGAGTCTCCAGATAAGAGCCCTTGGCCCACACCTTGATTTTCAGCCTGTGAGTCCCAGCTGAGCGCCCCTGGAATTCTGACCCGCAGAACTGTGAGCTAAGGAATGGGAGGAGTTTGGAACCACTAAATTTGTGGTAATTTTTTATCTATTGATAGAAAACAAATACATCTAGTCTGACAAACTGTGCTCCCATCAAATAAGCAAACAAAAATGCTACAGTATATAGCACAAATAAAGTGAAATAGTTTTGACTTTGACATTAGGACCTGGACAAAAACGCCCATCATCACCATTTCTAATTTGGGACTGGAGGTCCCAGCCAGTACGATAAGGCAAGATAACAAATAAATGAATGGAAAAAGAATAAATTAAATGTCATTTGTCATAGATAATACAATTTTGAGCATAGAATCAACTATTAAAATTAATAGATGCACTTAGCATGCTCACAGAATTCAAGGTCACTATACAAAAATTAAGTGTATGTCTATAGGCTGCAACAAACAATCAGAAAATGAATAAAAACATACCATTTATGATAGCTTTTCAGTCATCAAAGCTTTACTCTAGTTTTGTGGAAATCTGCTCATATAAATTGTCTAGTCTCTCAAAGAATAGCATTTGGGATATTGCAGAGTTTTCCCAAAGGTTAGAACTTTACAGTCTTGCCACTCTCAGCCATCTAGGTCTTAACTGAGGTGTCTTGAATATTTAAGACCTTTGAATTTCCATTTCACTTCTGAGCCCCGTGTTTCCGGCATCTCCATATCCAATGGAGCATGGGAGAATCTCTAGAAGGTCCCCTGAACAGGCATTTTTTAGCCTGTGAGCAGTGACTGCCACCAAGGCCTCTTGTTGTGGATTGCTTGAGCCCTTGTTTCTCAAGTCCACATGTGATTTAGAATCACTGGGGGAGCTGTGCAAAAATATCCCACCCTCTAGCTTTGAGTCATGGATATGTTTTAAAATCTTTCCTTGGCATTCTAATGTACCTCCAAGGGCTGAGAATCGCTTGCTTGGGCTTATAAAGCAGTAGTTCTCGACTATCACTGCACATTAGAATCAACTGGAGAGCTTTTGGAAAACACTGATGACTAGGTCCTACTCCAAATCAATTAACTCAGAACCTCTGGGGGATGTCTGTGATAGCACTGATTTTTTTGTTTTCCCATGGAAGATTTGTCCTGAGCTAACATCCATTGCCAATCTTCCTCTTTTTGCTTGAGGAAGATTTGCCCTGAGCTAACCTCTGTGGCAATCTTCCTCTATTTTGTATGTGGGTCACTGCCACAGCATGGCTGCCAACAAGTGGTGTAGGTCTGCACCTGGGAACTGAATTTTGGCCATCAAAGCAGAGCACATTGAACTTGATCACTGCCATGGGGCAGGCCCCTGTGACAGCACTGGTTTTAAAAGCTCTCCAGATGATTCCCACATGCTGTCAGGATTGAGACCTACTTATATAAGATCTACCTCTTAGGGAAGTATTTTCACTCATTGTCACAATTGTTTCATTTGGAGAATCAGCCTCTCCAGGTTCCTCAGCTGAGGCTGTTGATGTTCTAAGAAACTAGCAAAGACCCACAGACTCGAGTCTGTTCCTCAAGATGCTGGTTTTCCAAATATTTTGAACATCAAATTGGTTAGCGTTTCTTACTACTATTTCTTTTCGTGAAGCGACAGTATTTAGTTTTCCATTTAAATCTACTATTTGTGTATTATTTTCAAGAAGATTCTGTAGTTTCTAAAATCTTAACCTTCTAATATAGTTCTCTAAATTTTGTTTTGTATTCTCTTCTTGTGTGAAGAGGGGTGTCAAGAACTTCTGAATCTCATAAAATCATCTTTGGGTTAATCAAATCTTGGGCTCCCTCTTTCTGAATTGGATAATCCCACACAGGAGATACTCTGTCATCAGAAACATTTAACCCGGTCATTGTGCTCCTTTGCTCTCTGGTGCTGTGTCTCATCTTCCTATATCATGCCCTGAGGTCTGAATTCCAGAAATTTTTAAGATATAATAAATATCTATGTCTTCACTTTACTATGATTGCATCACTTTGAAACAAATATTAATATATTGTTGCTGCTGTCTTTCTTTTTCTTCTCCACTGATCTTCCTGGTCTTCTCATTTAAAATCTTGCCTGGTTTTCTGCAACCACTTTGTAGAGACAATCTTGTGTGGGGTCTCCCTCACTTGCTCTTACTCTCCATTCTTTTTTTGTGCCTGAGGCTACCCGTGAATACTTTCTTAGATCCTGGCACACTCTGGGGGATTATCTCTGAGTTGGCTTCTCTTCTGTTGGATTTTTCTAGTTCTTTATCAATTTTACTGACTTAATAGCAACTAAACTTCCCTCCCTCTCATAGCTATCTTATTTTCAGAGAAGCTAGAACTAAGCATATCTTTTCTTTTTCTATTTGTCTATCTTGGCCTTGAAGGTATAAATTTCCTCTTCATAACTATCTAGATTTTGTCCTAATAAGTGAACCTTTCTTGTAAGAAAATATACCCCTTACCTTGAGCTTAATAGGTCTGTCTTTCCTTATTTAGTTTTCATCCTTCTACCACTTTGGTCCGAAAGCAAAGCTGAGCTATATTTTTCCACCTTATCTTTTTAATACACTTTATTTTTTAGACAAGTTTTAAGTTCACAACAAAATTGAAGAGAAGGTGCAAAAGTTTCCCCTATACTCTCTGCTTCTACACATGCATAGCTTCTCCCATTATCAACATCCTCCACCAGAGTAGGTACATTTGTTATAATTGATGGAGCTACACTGACATATCCTTGTCACCTAGAGTCCACAGTTTGCATTAGGATTGTCTCTTGGTGTTTTACATTCTATGTGTTTGGACAAATTTATAAGTACTTGTATCCATACCATTGTAGTATCATATAGAGTAGTTTCATGGCCCTAAGAGTCTTCTGTGATCTGTGTATTCATGCCTCCCTCCCCCATAACCCCTGACAACCACTAGTCTTATTCTCGCTATAGTTTTGCCTTTTACAGAATGACTTACAGTTGAAATCATACAGTATGTAGCCTTTTCAGATGGGCTTCTTTCACTTAGTCATATGCATTTAAACTTCTTCCATGTCTTTTCATGGCTTTGTAGCTCATTTCTTTTCAGGGCTGAATAATATTCTATTGTATGAATGTACCATAGTTTATTTATTTGTTCACGTACTGAAGGACCTCTTGGTTGCTTCCAACTTTTGGCAATTGTGAATAAAGCTGCTATAAACATCCCTGTGCAGGTTTTTGCATGGACATATGTTTTCAACCCCTTTGGGTAAATGCTAAGGGGTGCAATTGCTGGATCTTATACTAAGGGTTTGTAAGATGGTTTTGTAGGAAAGTGCCAAACTGTCTTCTCAAGTGGCTGGAGCATTTTGCATTTCCACCAGCAATGAATAAGTGGCCGTGTTGCTCCACACTAATGCCAGCATTTGGCATTGTCAATGTTCTGGAGTTTGGCCATTCTGATAGGAGTATAGTGGTATTTCATTGCTGTCTTTCCAACATTTTTAAATACCTTCCACATTTTAAATTTCATGTGCAAACTTGACTTCTCAGACAGCATTTCAAGAACAGACTTTTGAATTGCCTTTTTAGTCTTTATTTACAACAATTTCAACGAGCTGGTTTTCTGCTCCAAGCAGAGAAGATGGCATATTCCGTTATAATATGGTCTCCTTTTACTTTTTTGAGTTATAAAATCTACTCTCTTGCTATGAGTGAGTCAACTAAAATCCATAGATAGAGCATGTGTAATTTAGTCCTCCTCAGCCAGATTTGGAATATGCAGAGCAAAGAACTTTTAAAACCTTATAAAAAGTCACTTGAGTTCAAGAATTTAGCCCTTTCTCAGGTCCCTCCTTTAGTACTAAATACAGCTTAGAATGTAGAAAAAAATAACAAGACTGAGGGCAGGCTATGCATATTCAAGATTTGTTATTTTTGAAGAAATAGACCTTGGTTGCTAGTCTGAAGACCAGACTGAATATCAGTCTGAAAACTCAGGAAAAACAGAAAATTTGTTTTGCTCCTAATTTCTAAGATGTCTATATGAGAAAAGACGCTTTTTTCCTTAATTCAATCCTTGTCCCATACCTGCTTAGCAAATGTTGGGCCCACACAGGTTGAGGGAAGCTACAGAAGCCTACTCTTTGGAGCCTCTACCATATAAAGCTTGAGATTTGCTGCCTCTGACCCATCTGCCTTTAGAAGGCTAGAGACACCTGCCATGGCCGAATTTATCTGGTTGATATCCTTGAAACCTCTTGGAATTTGCTAAGGCCCAACATAGCTGCATAAGGCTTCCCAGCTTATTTAAACTAGCCAGTAGCCAGTAGGCCAAGCTATAGTTTTATCAGTGAAAAACACCCCAGAAAACCTAAGACTTACAGTGATATTTCTAGGACACAGAAGTTAGTACTAAACTATAATGTCAAGTGGACCAAGACAAGGATTTTCAATTAAAAAAAAATCACAGGTGACCTAACACTTAAAATCATCTTAGATATAGCTGTTAGTAGTCAACTTCAACAACCATCCACATAGAACAATTTAAACTGAAAACCACCAAGTTTTAACTAGAATTTAAGTTTTATTATACTTCCCAAATTTCACATCTTTACCAAGTACCAATTTTAAACCCAATGTACCAGCTCCCTTCATTTTCCTGTTATGAAATTATCTCTACCTCCCTTACCCCCTGCTTCCTGCAGGGAGAAGCCTCACCTTTTAGAACATAAGGCATGAAGCAAGAAGGCAGAATGCATGCTCTCTGATTTCGGTTGGCTTCTAAGAGGAAGAGACAGACGTGACGGAACTAGACATGTTCACATCCTCTCTCAAATTCACTTCTTCCCCAAAAGGGGAGGAGTAAGGGAGTAGAAGTTGAATGGGGATCTTACTACAATAATGGAGCTCCTGCACAGGGAGCACACACAGTACTGAGCAGCGAAGGAGCATTTGCTCTCTGCGTTATGCTCCCCCTAAAATCAGAACCAGAACAGGATAACAAACTAAAGGACAACTTGGAAGTTTCCTAGGAATTTTGCTTCACATGGTCACTGATTTAATTCCCAGGTTGAACAGTTTTCTATTAGGAGGTTTTGACCAAAAAGGAAAGAGAATTAAAAATAAATAAGTAAATGAGTCTAAGGACAGTTCATATCTGGGAGAAGATGTTTCTCTGAAAATTACAGGCTGGTTTTTTCATGAAGCTGAAAGATGCTCCTCCCAGGATAAGGAAGTTACTTTAGATTTGAGAGCAGAACTCAGGGGTCCTAACAAGAAGGAATATGGTTCCCAGGCCAGGCTTGTACAGGTCAGAGAATAACAATGGCGACTCTCTAGGAAAATGTGCACAATTCTTTAAGCCTGTGATACACAGAGAGTTTTGTCCACAAACATGTTTCATTTCACACCTCTGAGGAGTATGGGGTTTTGTTAGCTCGGAAGTCTCCATTTTCTCACTGATTTACCAATGTTTGCGAGACCCTACTGTCTATCCTGTCTGGTGCTGAGGAGCACAGTCTTTCCCTGTTGTCTCTTTAAATTAATCTCTTGCAATCAATATGCATCTGAATTTTGTTAGAGTTTTATTGGTTTATTTTTTTAAATCAGTTTGAACAAGGTAAGAAAATGATGACTCATGCAAGAGGACTCACTAAGCCGAAAGGGGAAGATTAGGCCCACCATTCAGACTGTGGGCTTCCACGGAAGTGGAGCTGATGGAAGAGAAAGACAGTGTGAATGCAAAGGTATGGGCAGACATTCCACGCAAATGTAAACAGATGAAAGCAAAAATGACAGTACTCATACAAGGCAGAACGGAATTCAAGGACAACATCTGTAAACAGGACAAAGTTTTTTAATATGTAATGATAAAAGGTGCAAGCTGAGAATAACTTATAGTCATAAAACTATGGACCAAACGATGAGCCAGACAAATCAACAAACTCCTAAGAAGACAGAAAAGACTGTACAGAAAATGTAACTTATAGTGGATGATATTAATATAATGCCTCTTTCTGAATATGACAAATCAAGTTGACAAAAAGAGCTGGATGAATAATATAATCAATAATCTTGTTTTAATAGATAATTTAGATGTTTATATTCCAGAAAGAATTTGCTTTTGTTTTTGGAATATTTTTAAAAGTTTGCCAGAAAAATTCTTATAAGTCAAAAGAGATTATTTTGTGAAAATCTATGAAGTACATTTGGAATAAAATAGATGTTTCTTGGCAAAACAAACAGAAATGAATGCAAGAAAATGAAGAAGCTGTGAGAGAATAATAACCATAAAAAGGATTGAAAAGTAAAGAGAAAGATAGTTCTAAGGCTAAATTCTATTTACATCTTAAAACTATATTCCATAAGTTATTTGACTAGTCCAGTAATAGAAAAATATGGAAAATGCTTTAATTCATGTTAGAATTCTTAGACAACCTTAATTCTTTTGATAGAGACTGTACAAAACTCTTAATATTAATAGAGATAGTGAAAATATTCTTTATAAAATAAGAGCAAAGCAAATCCACAAACCTATTAAGAAAGCTAACACACAATGGCCAAATACAAAACTGTAAGGATGGCTCACCAGTATGTAGAATATCTGAATATTTCACAACATCAATGTGCCAAAAAAGAAAAAATATAACTATGTCAATAAATGCTGAGAAGACATTGGTGAAATTTAACAATCATTTCTAATTGATGTTCTACATAAAGTAAAAATTGAAGAAAACTACTTGATAAAGATTTTCTAACAAAAATCAAGAACAAATATATTAAATTGTGAAACACTAAAACTACTATTAAAATTAGGAATAAGGGGCCGGCCCCATAGTAGGTAGGTTCACGTGGTCCACTTCAGCAGCCTGGATTCATGGGTTCAGATCCTGGGCGCAGACCTACACCATTCATCAGCCATGCTGTGGTGGCTATCCACATGTGAAATGAGGGAGGTTTGGCACAGATGTTGGCTTGGGGCTAATCTTCCTCAAGAAAAAAAAGAGGAAGATTGGCAATGGATATTAGCTCAGGATGAATCTTCCTCAATGAAAAAAAATAAAGAAAAAAATTAGGAATAAGATATTAACATGCTTATGACTAATATTATTCAGCATTGTAGGGAGGGAGAGAAGGTCTTATTTAATAAAATTATATAAAAATTAAATAAATTGGAAAATTTGGATAGACTATAATCTTTAGCTCCAAATTATATAATTATAATTTGATTCTACCAAAACAGACTCTACTAAAATATTTTAGAATTAGAAAAATGGCAATGTTGCCTTTATAGAAAAATATGTGTATACAAAGGTCAGTAGCTATTTTCTATATTAGCATTATACAATCACTTAGAAATAGAAACAAAAACGACCTCCATTCACAATAGTTTTTAAAAGTATTTGTATTAAATTAACTAAAAACACATACAAATACCCATAAGAGGAAATAAATAGAATTTCCACAATAGAGAGATATACCATATCTCTAGGAACGTAATGTATTAAAATTGTGAAACTTTCATAAATTGATATGTAGTTAATGCAATTCTAGGCAGTATCCTGATGGTATATTTTAGATTTGAACATCTAAGTTGCTGTAATAACCAAGAATAATTTGAAAATATATAGTGAGGGTGATTTACAAAAATATAACTTACTATAGAGCTACTCTATTACAAACAGTATATTGGAACAAAAGAGCCTCCATTAACAGACCCAACTCTCCATGGGAACACAGGGAGTCACTTTGATTTGGTGCCAGTAAATGATTTCTGGTTACAACAGTGTCAGACTTTGTATCCACAACAAAGACAAAGGAAGAATACACAAAATATAACCAGAAAAAGCTAAGGAGACGTGATTTTGTTCAAAACTAAACAAATATCCCTATGTATTAGAAACAGAAGAGGAAATAATGAAGAAATAGGGATGAAACTACAGGACTCTTCAGCTCGGTGTCAGAGCCAGCAAAGGTGGCTGGGAGTTCTACCACACAGGGCGTGGAACCAAAATGCCCCACTGAGCGAGGGGACTGGAGTTAGGCTCATGGCTTGAAACTTACACCTGAAACACAGGCTGAAAAGTTGAAGCTAGAGTTTATTATGTTGCACACTTGGGGTGCTAGAGGAAACACACACACCTTATCGTGCAGACATGGGGCATTGCAAGCAGATAGATGCACGAGTGGATCTGTGGTCTCCAGTCTCAATACAGGTGGGGACTGACTGATGGGAGGTCCTAGGGGAGTGGGTGGAGGCAAATGGCTAAACTAACTTTGTCAAATAAAATTCCAAACTTCATGAGCAAAATAAAAAATGGTTTGAAATGTTTGATTAGGTAGTGAAAACCCAAATATCACTCATAGAGAATAAAACATTATGAAACCAATGGATGACCAACCAAAGAAGCCAGACAAGAAATAACTATTGTTAGATAGGAAAAGGGAGTGTTTTAGAAGTCCTAAAAATTAAAATATAGTGTTTGAAGGAAAAAAATACTCAGTAGATGAGGTGTGCTTATATTTGGATGTAGTTAATAATAAGACTATGTAATAAGTGTCATGGTATAAGTGGCTTGCTTGGTGGAAGAAAACAAATACAGACACCTTCTTTCTACCTTATATGAGCACAAATTGCAAATGCATGAAAATTTCAAAATTGGGTTAAAATATTTAAGAAATTTTTCAAAAATATTTTTGAGAAGAAAAATTTTGTGAATATTTGTATAGTCTTCTGGTAAGGAGAGCTGCCAGACTGAAAACATATAGGCTGTAAGGAAATTAAATATATCTGTAAATACATTAAATAATGTTCCATATTGAAAATGACAAAGTGAAAATGCAAAGAAACTATTTCTAACATTCAGGCACAAATAGATTCTACAAATTGATAAGTAAAAGACAAATGAAATAGAAGAGTAGGCAAAAGAAACGAAGAGAAAACAGAAAGCCAGATGGGCAATAAAAATATTTCTTGACTAGAAGTCGGGAAAACGCAAATTATAACTACAATGAGAACACTTTTTTCGTGTACCAGATTGGTGGCTATAAAAAAATTGATATCCAATATTGGCGAGTGTGTAGTACACGGTCTCATAGATAGCTGGAGAAAACTTGAACGCTTAGAACAGAAATAGAGCAAGAATGTAATCCAGTAATGTCTGTATAATTTAAAATACCCTTTAATTTAAAAATCCTACTTTTGGCAATCTGTTCTATAGGAATAAATGTACTAGTAGATAAGGATTTAGCACTGTTTGTAGTGAAAACACGTTGAAACAATGTATTTTGAAAATGTCCTGGTGGAGGGAATGCTGGGCCTGGTGCAAGGAGGCAGGCACTGGGAAAATAGGGGGAGAATAATGCCGACCAGGACGGTGGAGCTGGCCAGTTACTGCTAAGTCGTGTTGATGCTCTGCAAGGATAGAGAACAAGAGTTGTTAACTAGCAGTCAGTTGCTAAGTTTGAAAAGCAGAAAACACAAGTGGTAGCTTATAAAGAGTCCCTCGTCAACTGTAGTAGGAGACATAATTAAAAGGCGGCCTGAAGATCTAATTGTGACAGTTGCAGAGCTCCATAGGTAGTTCTACTCTCAGCCAAAGCAGGTCTATCATGCCAATGTCAGGGCCCCGGTAGGGAAAAGCTGGAATCCTGAAAACAGGAATGGACACATCTGGAAGGATCCACCTGAGGATGTTGTCTATAGTCGCTCCGGATCCCCAAGCCTGCAGGGGTGGCCACTGTGATGGATAGTGCTGCAGAAGCTTCTCCCCTACAAATCATAAGTACTTCCGTCAGAAATTTCCTACCTCCTCTCCCAGCTGCCAGGCCAATGGATAGGATTAAATCCCAGCACAACCCAACTGGTAAGATGTTGGCGTTGAAAAAGGAGGAAAAAGATTATACAGTCATGCATCGCTTAACAACAGGGATGCGTTCTGAGAAATGCATCCTTAGGTGATTTCATGTTGTGTGAACATCATAGAGTGCACTTACACAAACCTAGATGGTATAGCCTGTATACACCTAGGCTCTATGGTACTAATCTTATGGGACCCCCGTCATATATGTGGTCCATTACTGACTAAAACATCGTTATGCAACACATGACCTACATCTAAAGAATAATTACTAGCTTACATGTGCCATGGAAGTACTCTGACACTGCATGTTGAGAATGCTTGATCAAGAGACTGGAATGTTAGGCTGGAAAGCAAAAATTCGTTGACTTGGGGACAATTTCTCTAAGAGTTTTAACATCCTAGCAAGGACCCAGAGGGATGGGTTAAATTCACTGCTGGGTGGCTCTTAGAAACCTGGAGCGAATAATGGCCAATTCTCAGTGAAATAGAAATGCTTGAGTTTCCCTAGCAGAGCATAAAGGGAGGAACATAAAGGCTGAGGGAAGTAAGTGGTAATGTTTATTTATTAGGTCCTGCCAGATATACCCGGAAGATACACTAGAGGCATATGCTCGGTGAGAGGGCCCGTAGGAACGTGGTGATGTGAGGCACCAGCATCACTACGAAATTCAGTGATGGCTCTTCTCTGCAGGCCAGGAATGAGGGTAGAAGAGGCATTCACACAACTGAGATCATGAACATCTGTGGGGATGAAAGTCCCTGAAGAAGTGATAGAGGCCGAATGGCAGTGCTTAATCACTAGAAGCTAGGATCCTGCAATTACCACAACATGGGCAAGATAGGAGGAGAAACCAAAAGGTCTTGATCATTTGGAAGGTCAAAACGAAGTAGAGATGGATAATAGAGGTAAAACAGATGGGCAACCAACACGGGATAAATTGCTGCTTAAAATTTATAATACCAAAATTAATCAAAAGAGGGGAAGGAGGAGACTGAAAATGGTCGACCCAAGAAAAAGTCACTGTCCCTTGTTCAGTTCCAAGATCTGAGCCAAATTTTCAGATCCAGAATCCAGTGATTAAAGAGATAGCTGATTCTCTAAGAGGAGGGACACTGAAACACCACGGTAAATCTGTATTGTCATGATTCATCCAGGAATTCAAAAGTACCTATGACCATTTTCTCGGGCTATCGTGCACTTGGAACTGAGAAAAGCAGACATTTTGAGGGCATGTGGACACAGGATCCAAACTGAGATTGATGCTTGAGGACTCAAAGCCTCATCACAGTCCTCTTGACAGAGGGGAAACAGCTACAGGGGCCAGGTGATAAGGGGGTCCTGGCTAAAGTCTGGCTCCCAATGGGCTTGCCTTTCCCAAGCACATTGGAAGATCAATATCTAAGTCACTAGGCGCACTTGTGGTAGTTGGAATAGCTCCCACATTGGGTCCATGGTCCATAGAATAAGAACTAACACAGCCTTGGAGGCCAAATGGAAACCTCTGACACTGCCATACCCTCAAGACAGTAAATCAAAACCAGTAGCATATCCCTGCAGAGAGAGTGGAGATTGGTGCCACCATTAGAGACATAAAAGAGGTAGGGGTGGTGGTCGTTAACATATCTGTTTAATTCTGGCTTCTGTGGAAATCAGAGGGATCCTGACTATAGACCATACTGCAGGTGTAGCTGGGGAGGAGCCCCAGTCATAGCTGCTGTGTTGGACATGGTATCATTACTATAGCAAATTAATAAGACCTCAGGTAGACGGTATGCAGTCATTCTCTTTCATTCCAGGTAGAAAAGAGGATTAGAAACAGTTGCATTCACATGGACCCACAAAATATTTTTAAACTCTTGCATCAGGGTTATGTCAACTTCCCTGCCCCCTGCTGTTATATAGTAAATGACATCTGGGCCACCTGGACATCCCATAGAACAAGACTCTGATCCATTACATTGACGACATCATGCTGATTGAACAGGACAAATAAGGGGTGGCTACTATACTGGAAACATTAGTAAGACATGTGTTCCAGAGGGTTGGAGATAACTGCCACAAACATTCCGTGACTGGTCAATTCAGCAAAGGTTTTAGGGGTCCAGTGGTCAGGGGCATCCTGGAATATCCCTTCCAAGGTAACAAATGGCTGCATCTTGCATTCCCCACTACAAAGAAAGCAGCACATTCTTTGGCAGGTCACTTTGGGTTCTGGAGGCAACATTTCCCAGCTGACATGGAGGGCTGTCAGCTTTGAGTCAGGCCTGGAGCAGGAAAGGTTGGTGCAGGAAATCCAGGCTGGGTACAATAAGTCCCGCTGCTTGGGCCTTATCTTCTCTCTAGTAGACCCCACGGTGTCGGAGGTGTCAGTAGGAGGACCTGAAGCAGTATGGAGTTTATGGCAAGCTCCAGTGAGAAAAACCATGATGCAGTTCCCCGGGAATCAGAAGCAAGGAAGAGAGGATTACCCTTCCTTCGAAAAACAAAGGCCTGTAGACTGATGCTGGTGGAGATGAAATTCTTGACTACAGGGCACCAAGTTATCACACATCTAGAACCGTGCATTTTGGGTTGGATTCAGAGCAGGCCAAGTCATAATGTGGATAGGCCCTACTTCCTTCCACATAGGAACTTTCTTAATAAAATTCTTGCATGTTTAATCTCATCTTGGTATCTGCTTCTCAGAGGACCTAGACTAATATACCTACTTTATTCACTCTTTTCCCAAATGTTTACTGAGAAATTATCAGGTCCCAAAATATAGCTCTAGAGAACATAAACTCCATGGGGAGAGGGGTTTGTGTCTGTGTCCCTGTTTCTGGAGCACTGCTTGGCTTCTCTTGGCACTCAAAAGATAGGTGTCCAATGAATGAAGGCATCACATGGGGTAATAAAATAAATACGACAGAGGTCTGAGGGTCACATGCAGCCCCTGGCTGCAGTAGAACATTGCAGTGGGAAAGAGTGGGGAGCAGAAGGGGCGGGGCAGAACTGCAAATGCCCCACCCAAAGCTCTTCATCTTCCGTGTTTTAGTAACACTTTGCTGACCAATTAAAACAAGGCTAGCGGTTAAATCTAGTTAGTGGACTACTGGTTTGCAACCTCTGAGTAGTGTAAAGTAGAAAGTGATTCCTCATGGTAAAACCCTGCAAGACGATGAGATTCCCAGTGTTAATAGTAAGGGCAACTAATAACAACATACAGAATACAATTAGCCAGCATTTCCTGAAAATCTTACAGCTGGTGTCTGACAAAAGGCATCATGTCTGCCTCAGCCTCAAGGAACTTAGATCAGAGGAAAAATATGTGCCTAAGAGATTGCATAAGAATCATCGCAGTGTTTTACGCAGTCAAATGCAAGGGAAATCAACACAGGTTCAAGACGTATGCACCGGAGGAGGTGCCTGGTTCATGCCATGATGAGACTCTTGTTTGGATTCCCTTAAGCTTGGAAAATAAAGCTGTGTTCTGTATAATTCACAGAAGCCTGAACCTAGGGGCTGATGAAGTAAAGTTCCAAGCTATAAAATTTAATTATTTTCTATTAAGCTCAGGAGGGCACCAATCCAAAAAAGGAGTTTTAGAAGCATTTCAGGTATTTAAAAAATATATTTTGGCGCCTCTGTCTCTAAGAATCCTTTAGTTTCACTGCGAGAAATTGAGCACAGGTGACCAGTCACCTCTCTGCAGGACAAGCCAGTGGTGGTTTGGGAAACATTCTCTGAAATGCAAACTTTCTTAAAAATGCTTTTAAGTGTCTTGTAAAAGGCTAGCTACACAGACAGTGCAATTTGGGCTAAAATTCTCCCTACAAGTCAGAATGACTCATATTCTCATTGCCATTGTCCACTTGCTAATAATAACCTCTTTATAAAAAAAAAAAAAGCAAAGAAAACCCTTTAAAATAAAGTGAAGAGATGAAGGGCACAGTAAAGAATGAGTTAAAAAAAATAACTACAAAGAAATTCACCTGATTCAACAGTATTTGAGCAATACACACTTTTCAATAAGTTGAGAGTTTTGCCTTTCTTTTCCAGATTACAAACTCAGGCAGAGAAAAAAGGAGTGAAAAGATGCCTACAAAGTGTTTCCTTCACATATGAGAGAATACAACCAAAGTCAGTTAATGTGACTACCAAGAGAGGAAATAAAGGATCTAAAAAGTTCTTGTGGATCCCGAAGAGCAATAGATGAAGATATTTGTTCTCACAAATGTCTCCAAAATAAGGCATGAAGAATGAAACATCCTTTTGTACTTTAAAATGTATGACAAATGCTGATTAAATTCACCCTGAGAGCATGTCACTTTGAAAAGGGGATTATAAATGTACATGGCACGGGGTGCTCTCTTATGCAAGAGGGGTGGGGTGGTGCGTGGATCCATTTAAATACTTTGTTAGAGCTGGCACATTTAGAACGAGAGCAAAACTGGATGAAAATTGGGATAACATTGGCCTTCTGGAGGGTTAGGGAGGCCGTCCCTGCAGCAGGTTGGCCATTTGTCACATCAGCTCCTTCACGAACTATCAACCTCATTACCGTGGTTCACTGCACAGCTGGCCCCTGGGAGTCTAATACTAATAGCATGTGGAGGGTGATGAGGCTTGTGGTCGCAACTACTCCATTATTGATTCACTTAAAAACATACCACCTACATATTCGAATAAAATAGGTAATACATTAGAGGGGGTGAAATACCAAAAACGTCTAAAATCAATTGAAGTAGGGGAAACAAACAAAAAAACAAATAAGAAAGAAATGTAGGCAGTAATAGCATTGAGAAAGCAAGTCTTCTTGGAAAGATGGAGGATGGGTAATTGTGTGGGACAGCTACCATTTGTTTATTCTGTCGTGCGGGGCCATGTATCAACCAGCAGCAGCTATAACTGTACATTAAGTAAGACTCCTAAATGAAATAGGTCTCAGGGATATTTTTAAGACATTGAAAGACCCACAGAGTTGGGATGTTTGAAGGACATATATTTAACCAACAAAAAGCCACACTTAGAATCTTTTCAACGATTTTAGCCAGGAAAGAGGAGAATGGTTCATTTCTAAAGCTCCAAGCTGATAGGGGGTGTATGGAAACATATTGATACATTAACAGGTATTAGATAATTTCCTTTTGTATGGGTCCCCCAAATCAGACATTTAATAGAGACCCTTCTATGGAGAAGCAGAGCTCACCTAGTAGAGAGTATTTGGTCACTATCTCAATTCTCTCCTCATCCAGAGGCAAGGGATTGTTACTGTGCTGACTGCTTTAAGCACTGGAAAGAACAAATATACATATACATAAAAGAAGGGGTTATAACGCTAAATTTCCTTTGTGTTTAATATTTATTGATTCATTGATAACGCAAAAAAATACAAGCAACAACACATACTTGTCAAAAAGGTTGATATACACTAACATATTTCAACTACTTTCAGACTTTAGTTTGCACTGTCCAATACAATAGCTTCTAGCCTCACGAGGTTGTTGAACTTTAACTAAAATTTAAAATTCAATTTCTCAGGCACATAAATCACATTTCAAATGGTCAACACATAGGTGGCACTCCACGAGATATGGATGTAGAACAGATAGAGGATATTTCCATCAAGTACAAAGCTCGATTGGAGAGTGATGCTTTATAGCGTAATTCTATTTGCTGTCCATAAAGGCTCAAATAAGACTCTGAGAAGAACTTCAAAGTAGATTAAAATACATAGAAAATTTGAATTTTCATAAAGTTACACTATTTTTTCCTGGCATCCGTCACTCACTGTATTTTTGACGCTATCATCCAAAAATATTTTGCATTTAACACATATATTTAAATTACTCATGGTGAACATTTGTAAAATGACTAAAATATGGTTCTCAGACTTGATCAGGCAAATGTCCTTTTTCACATGGAAATGTGGACTGAGGAGCTAAAATTTTTGGTAGAAGCAGCGGACCTTTTGTTGTGATTGCAATTATAAATAGTTTTATTACCAGTCATCACACATCTATTTAACTAAGGCAGGATGGAATTTCTAGCTGTAAAGTGTCAACTGCTGAAAAATCATTAGACTTTCAATACTTTAAGGTATGCACAAAAAAGTCTGAAAATGGTTAAAAGCAGAGCCATCCTAAATTTAGAAAGTCAATTAAAATGTGTTTTAGCTAGAGCTTTATAACAAGTCCCTGTTTCTAAGGTCATTTCTATGGAAGAACAAACTAGTGAGATAAAGTGTGAATGAGGCTCCCACAGCAGGACGTGAAGCTAATCTTTTCCGATATTCTTAGAGATTTCTGTAACTTTTCTTTTCCATAGGCTTTTTGTCGTGTGGAGTGTGTGTGCATGCATGCACGTGTGTTCTGAGATAAGACAGACTCATATTTCTGGCATAAAAGAAATGGAAGTTTTGAAACAGTGTGAAAGTGATTCAGCACAGCTGGAGGCCACCTGAAATCTTAGGAGGATTTGGATAAAAACATTTCCAGCTCCGTTTGACAGAATCCTGAAGATGGAAACTGCATTAGCACTTTTGAACCCAAGGCTTTGTTCCCTCTGACTGCGCCCTTTGGGGCTGTGATGGGCCTAAGGAAAAAGGATTCACCACGTCCAAAGTAGCTGGTTTCTGTATGTCACACATTTTTCTCAGCCTTGATTATTGTTGCTTGTGATTTCTTGGGGTTTCTTTTCCTTGATAATTCCTTGGGTCGAAATGTCTTAATTTCTCTTTTGCTGTCATTGCTGAGAGAGATCTAGAAGGCCTGTCGTGTGTGGTTACTGTTTCGTAGTGTTCCATCTGCTCTGTTGCTCCCCATTACTTTCAAAGTAAAAAATGAAAAAGTCTCCAGATTAGCATCCCTAATTTTCTCCAATCTTTGTCCAAGTCCATGATTCTTCTTTACGAACTCTCTGCTTCAGTCACACTAGTCTAATTGTTGCCCCCTCTTCACACCACTATCCCATTAGAGGGACTCTGGCTGGAGTGTTCTCCACTCTCAAAATACCACATCACCCTTAAAAATGAAAAATTCCATAAAACTGTCATAAACTATTATCATCGAATTGATACTCTTTTCTAAATTCTCAGAGGAATATGTTACATAATATTTAAGAAGATTCCAGGTCAGACCGCCCACACTCTTAACCAAGCCCAGCTAGGTGTTAGCTATATGGCTTAATGCAAGTACTTCAACTTCTTTAGGGCCTGCAATCACCTACATAATTCTGAACTCTATCTCAAAGGATAATTGGGAAGATTTAGTAGTAATCTATGTAAAAGCTCAATGACTGGCACATTATGAACACTCAATAAATATTAACTATTATAATTGTTTAGTATTTTTATCACAAGCTCCGTTGTGACAGCTTTCATTGTCTAACCAGCTGAAATGGAAGCTACTTGAAGGCAATGATTTTTTTGGTATTAGTGAGCTCATCTTTCCCTCATAACATCTAGTGCAATATTAAGCACCCTTTAGCTATTGACAGCTGAATCTTACTCAACAAGTGTGTTTCAAAGTATATTAGACGTTTCAAAAACTCTTAATTATGGAGCTTGAAACAATAAGGTCATAAGGAAAATATAATTCACTTCCAAATTTCAAAAGATTTGCTTCTTGTACATGTGGTAGCTAATCAGAGCCTGACAAGTAATTTAAAAACTTTAAGAACAATAAGAGTAAAAATGTGTAGAAGTTAAGTTGAAGAGTCATTTTTATGACTCAGCAGTTTGTTGATGCTCTGTCAAATACAGCACGAAGCCAAGGCAGTGGTATAGTTCTGTTAAAGGATACAGAATTCTGACTGTTTACAGATAATATGATTTGCTACTTGGAATCTTCAGAGAATAAAAAGAGTTAATAGGGGCTAGCCCAGGGGCGCAGCAGTTAAGGTCGCACATTTTGCTTCAGCAGCCCTGGGTTCGCCAGTTCGCATCCTGGGTATGGATCTATGCACTGCTTGTCAAGCCAAGCTGTGGCAGGCATCCCACATATAAAATAGAGGAAGATGGGTACAGATGTTAGCTCAGGGCTGATCTTCCTCAAAAACAAAACAAAAAAAACCGAGTTAATAAAAGAGTTCAATAAGGTGGCTAGAAATAAGGTTATCTCCAATCTAATAGTTTTCTCCTGCGCCCACAATAATCGATTAGAAATTACAATGGGAGAACAAAAGAATAATGAATCTATTATGTATCAGAAGTTATTTCAACCTACTGAAATTATGGTTCTCTGTTTCCTATCATGAAAAAATAGAAGTTTCCCCAATGCATCATGAGTATATTTTATTTTATTAATATTAATATAATTAGTCAATACTGATTATTGAGTTTGGGAGTAATATTTGATTTTGTAATCTTCTGATTGTCCTCAAGCTTCAAAGTATGATTCAATCACCTCAGAGCGATCTGATATATGACGGGATAGTCAATTACTCATTAAAAAATTCAAATTTGTATACATATGTCTCTGCACACATTATTAAATCCACACATTTTCAAATACCATTACTTCCTTCTATGCATTCACCTCTTATATCTGTAGTATTAGTAATAGGCTTTCTTCTTTACCCCACAAAATAAAACAAGCAATCTATGCCCAACGCCTCCTTCTATGATATGATTCTACTACTTCTTCTGTGATGCAGACGCTGGGTCTCTACAGAATCTTCCTGGACTTCCTTCTCAGCTGCCTCGCAGTTGCTGGGGTGCATGTTGGGAGAGGCTGTAGAGTGAGAGTGCGAATAGGGGAGAAGTTAGTTTCCTCATATTCCAGCTTCTGTCAGCATCTCTTCTGCAGTAAAGGACAATTATGACTCGACTCTCCAACTTCCTTGGCACTCTCAGGCACAACCAGCCAAACGTATCAGCACCAGCTACCTGTATCCACCTTGGTAACTCAAGCACCAGTCGCACTACACCCCATTTATTAAACATATGTCTCAGAAAAATTACAAGCTACTTTATTCCATCAACTTCTGTGATCACTTGAATAGTCAAAACAGATCTGTTGAAATACCAAGCATCTACTGTATTCCAATAGAAGTTTGAATTATGACGGCCACTTTCCTTTCCGTTTTATGAAACTAACATAGTACTTTAAATTAAACTAGTATTCCGAATAGATTCTTACATTCAGATAAAATTAACTCAATTAACAATATGGAATATGTAACTAGAAATAAACTTCTTCCAAGGTTTTAAAATCTAAATGCCTTTGAACTACGTTCAAATAAAAAAAACCCCAGCAAACAATCACATACATACAATCATTTACATATTCCTAAGTAAAGAAAAGACTTGTGACTTTCAGCTTCACAGACTTTTAACTATATGTCAACTTTGCTTTTTGAGAGCTGGCTTTATCTCTGTTTTGTATTTCCTATTTTGCCTGAAACTAAAGAAGTCATCAATCTTTCACTCATTCATTTTATTTCCTTCCTAATTTACCTCAAACTGTTATCCTCCCTACTGTTTATATATCTTTTTTCTCTTCATGGAATTATTGATAATGATAAATGATTCAAAATAACATAAAGGATTTTCTATGTTGTGTTTCCCTTTTTATATATGAAAGACGGAATTGTTGCTCCACTCATGAAAAACACCTTTACTAAAATAACACTGATTTAAAGATATTTCTGCCTCTGATTACCATAGATAATAGGAGTTCACATGATTCGAAGTAGCAGATAACTTCCCCAAGCATGTTTACTTAGGCCTGTGAGCGAATTTTCTTTTTGTATTAAAACATGAATGTGTCTATTGGTCTGCTAATGTGCAATCTTTCAAAACAAAAAAGAATAAAAATAACACTGTGATAAGACAATTTAGAAGGAACTGGTAAGTTATCTCTCTCTTGCTTAACTCATTTTTATCTTCCCACTCCATAATGCAGGTGGAGAAATGATATTGAATTCTTAACTTGAAGACTCACGTTAGCATCTGCATTTTTCCTGCATTTCCTTGGGGAGTGGAGAATTTACTGGAGAGTAAAGGAAAACAGGAGACAGTGAAATAGTCTCTTCAATCCTTCCCTTTTTCTGCCTTCTAGGATAGAGACTCTTACTAAGAGTAAGCCTAACGTAAATCTCTAAGGAAAAAAACTTTTTCTTTATTTTTGAGAGTTTCAGATTTTGCTTGGAATTCTGCATTAAAAATGGATGATCTATTTATATACAATTGAGAAATAGCTACAATTTCAATCTTGTTTTATTTCAGGGTGATCAAAACCAATTGGGTAAATACATACTAACGGAGGAGAGTTTTGAGAGAGATATGTAAGACTGTCTCTACTACACTGAAATGTTGAAGCACAGTATTATTTTTGGAGGTCCCTAACATTAGTTTTTATCTGTGTTTCAAGCTTATGGATGTTCCCAAAGGAATAGTCTATTGTTTAGCTCCACAAAGGGGAACATTCCATTTGACCCCTGAGGTGATCAGTCAGAGCCTCAACTGGGAGAGTCCATTACCTGGAGCTTGGCATGAATAATGATGAATGTCATTAGCCATCATAAAATTGTCCAACAGCTTTCAAAATTCTAGCCACACCATTTGATTCAGTGACCTCCTGTGACAATCAACCCCACAGGCTAACTGTTTACCATGTAATGAAAGTTTTTTTCATTTATTCTATAATAATATACCATTAATTCATGTGCGTCAGAGGACAATATACACGTTACACACTGTTAGAAGTATCCAGGTATTTTCTGGATATACAGTCTCGATGAAGCATAAAACAATACCATTGTCTCCTGAAACATCTTTTAATAGGAAGATCATTTTATTACCTGTGATCTAGGACCAAATGTCCTTAGTTTTCAAAATAGATCTTACATTGACACTATATTTGTGTTACACTAAGACTCCATTTTATAATCTACAGATTGATATAAAGTCATAAGAGTTGTCATTTTCACAAAATATGAGCAAAGTTTTTGCAACCAAGACGTGATAGTGCAGACTATATTTGGCAAATGTTCAGTCTCCTCTTCTCCCGCTGTAGTGTGTACTTCCTTGATCCACTGAGGTTGGGCTTGGCCATGTGATTTGCTTTGGCCAATAGAGGGACTGGCAGAGGTGACACAGCACAGTCCTCAAATGTGCTTGTCTGGTGTGGCTTGGCTCTTGCACTCTAGAGATTACCATGTGAAGAGCAGGCCACAGGAAGCCACTGCCCTGGGAGGTCCAGACAAGTGCACGTGGAACAGAGCTGAGCTGACCTGCAGTCTGGAGGGAAGCTGAGCGGCCCTTCCCGGCTGGGCCAGAGCCAGCCAAACCACCCTGTCTTGCTGAGCTGAACTGCAATCAAAGTACAGACCTGTGGGCATGAGAATCAATGCTTGCTGTTTCTGCTAAGCCACTGAGGTTTTGGGTAGTTTGTTATACAGCATTATTGAAGGGGGGGAAAAAAAGAAAGAAAATTGGTAAACCACACAGAACTGACCGTTTGAGATTTATCAGAGATTCTGAGGTCATTCTGAATCTACTTGCCAGCTCCGTCTTGGAAGGAAAACATAACTAGGAACTGGGCATTTCTAGTTTTAACTGCTTACCTCAGGATGAATTTCAATCACTTTTTTGGAAACAGATTAGAAAGGGATATAGGTGATGCATGAATTGTACTTTAAAATATTTGACAGTTATGAGAGAGGAAATGAATAAGGTATATATACCTTCTGTTAGCAATTTTTGCTGGCCTAGATTTTTTCCAAGTTAATCTTCTGTTGATTTTTTAAAAATTCTGATTATTTGATCAGAGTAATACATTACTTTTCAAATCCCTTGCAGTTTTAAAAAGAAGATGACTTTTCTCTCTCTGCTTAGGCCAACTGTATTGTGCTATGCTAAATTTGTCATTCCTAAAGAAATATACATATTTCCATAAACTTTTCCCTGTGTGTCCTCTTTTTCTTTTTCCAGATCTCTTAGGCAGTATTTATCATGAAGGGAAAAGAAGGTAGGGATGGCATGGGGGTGGGGAGGGCATGATAATAACAGTCCAATTATAAGTAAGGTCACAGAGCACTGAGAGTTTATAAGGGGTTGTGAATGACATTCTTACCTCAATCCATTGTCACAAAAACTTTGTGAGACTATTAGAACAGCTAATATAATCACCTTTATTATTTTGTATATTATTTCTTTTTGGTAGAACAAGGCTCAGAAAATTGAAGTGAGATGTGGTATTTTTAAATGGTAGAGCTTCTTCTTGAGCTTCAGGCCTCTGACACTCTTATTTTCAATTATAAAAGCCACTTTTGGTAATAAATATGAACACATTTTCCCTGATACATCATAGAATTCCCACCCTATAGGAGTTAAGCAAAGCCCCATTCAAGTCTGGCTCAGAGAGAAATTTTCACATATACTTCATACACTCTTAAACTGAACATATCTTCCCATAACCTCCCTATCAATTCCATTCCTCTTCCAAAATATTGCCAGATAGGGGTGGTCCTTTTGTCCCTTGCTGATTTCTTGTCGTAAAAAATTCCATCCATCGCCTGATCCCAATGTTTCTAAACTCCGGAGAGCTCTTGGATCTAACAATGTCTCTACCTTTTTGTGGCCCCTGGCCTGTTCCAAACTGCCAGAATATTCTATGTGAAACTGATTCAGTCACTGCGGCTCTGACCTGAGGCTCTCGCTGCCATGGCTTCTCTGAGGACCGCGGGGGTCTCTCTTTTCTCTGATCTCCCTCCCATCGGTCTGTAGCTCCAGCCTGGGAAAGTGGGTCTAGGACTGAAAGATCTCACTCTGCGGTGTGGTCACTCTTTCTTATTGTTTGCTGGACTTCCCTTAATGATTTCTCTGGCTGCCCCACAGCTTAACTCATTTAAATTTTGCACAATATTTTTGACATAAAGACTAAAACAAAACAAGCAAATAAAAAAGATGAGAGTGAGGGAAGGCAAACATGGGAGGAGGAAAGAGACAAGAGGCAGTGAGTGGGAAGTTCTAGCTGAACAAAGTCCTGAAACAGCTGGGGAAGTCCTTACTGTTGCTCTCTGGTGGGAAGTGTGAGGGTCTCGAGGAGAAAGTTTCTTAAATCTTGTGATTTATGCCTGTGAGACTGGATGGTGAGAGTTGGGAACTACACAGCCCTACAGTCTTTCTCCTCCCTTTTCCAGAAGGTTCTGGAAGTAGAGGGAGACTGGCTACTGGAAGACAGGAATCTATATACTATACCTAGAGATAAGCAGGATTAACATTATGGTTTTCTGCATACACTTTCAGATTTTTCTATTTATGAAAATATAAGTTAAAAAAAAATACAAATTGCCCCAACATTTTTGAAAAGAAAAAACAACAAAATACATTGAAAAATGTTTTTATATACCAGAAAAAAATTAAAAACACACTGAGATGAGCAGAGTCTCTGGGGATCCAGAGACAGAAATAGCCAGCCAATGGCTTTCTGGGAGTTCACCTCAGAAACAGGGACTCAAATGGCCCAAGTGAGGGCCCACATGGATTAGGGATCTGGTAGGAGGGTAAATGCATGGAAATAGATCTAGGGTGGGGCTTATCAAGTTGTACTAGGGGCTGAAAAGGGCTGGGATAACTGCCCAGAGTTGTGGTCTCTGAAGAACTCCTTGCCTAGCGAGCTTGAGAGCAGAGAAAGCGGCACCACAGAGAGCCAGGTCCACTGTGGGAGATGTTTCATGAGCTGGAAAGGCTAAAGTGAGCAACAAAAATGTTACTTAGAACTGGGATCCCCAAAATCTTAGATTGAAGCAACTATAAAACGTCCAGACTTCGGGTGGGGCAAAGGGAAAGAAAAATAAATTTTAAAATAAACAAAAACCCAATTCCCACTCACAATACATTTGCAAATGAACATTTCAAAAGAGAGGTAGAAAATTAACAGAAACCCAAACATAGCTCACAAACTCAATAAATGAGAGAAGAAATTCCTGGAGCAACGGGAAAACAGTAAACAAAATAAGCAAAGTTTAAGTTCCTGAAGAGGTTATGAAACGAAACCTCTTGGTTAATCAAGAACAAGTTGAAATAAAAAATTGAGCAATTAGAAACATTCAAAATTAAATACATATATGCATATATATATCTTTAACATGTTACAAAGAGATGTTAAGTAAACTGGCAGGAAGTACTTAAGAACTGATCAGAAAATAAAGAAGATTCTATAAAGGTGCACACAGTTTGAATGATACAATTAATATTCTTGACCTCATAAAATTTCTGCAGGTAGCTCTGGGAATAATCTTTTTTTACTGTGGCAAAATGTACATAGCATGAAAAATACCATTTAACCATTTTTAGGTGTACAGTTCGGTGACATTAAATATATTCACATTGTAGTCCAACCATCACCACCATTCATCTCCAGAACTTTTTCATCTTCTTAAACTGGAAACTCTATACTCATTGAACAATAACTTCCATTCCCTCCTCTCAGCTTCTGGCAACCTCCATCCTATTTTCTGTCTCTATGAATTTGCCTACTCTAGGTACCTAATATAAGTGTAATTATACAATATTTGTCCTTTTGTGGCTGGCTTAACTCACTTAGCATAATGTCTTCAAAATTCATCCATGCTGCAGCATGTTTCAGACTTTCCTTCCTTTTTAAGGCTGAAAAATATTCCATTGTATGTATATACCACATTTCGTTTATCCATTCATATATTGTTGGACATTTGGGTTGTTTCTATCTTTTGGCTGTTGTGAATAATGCAGCTATGAACATTGGTATACAAGTATCTGTTTGAGTCCCTGCTTTCATTTCTTTTTGGTGTATACCCAGAAATGGAATTGCTGGATCACATGGTAATTCTATATTTAATTTTTTGAGGACTGGCCATACTGTTTTCCATGGTGGCTGAACCATTTTACATTTTCACCAGCAATGCACAGGATTTCAATATCTCCATGTCCTCTCCAACACTTTTTTTTATTTTTGTGATACCATCCTAATAGGTGTGAGGTGGTATCTCATTGTGATTTTGGTTTGTATTTTCTGAATGATTAATGATGTTGAGCATCTTTTCATGTGTTTATTGGCCATCTGTATATCTTCTCTGGAAAAATGTCTATTTGAATTCTTTGCCTTTTAAAAAACTGTGTTATTTGTTTTTGTTAAGTGGGAAAAATATTTTAAAATGTAACCAGATTGTGTAGCCCCCTTGAGTAAAACCCTAGCATGGCTTCCCCCAGAAATAGACTAAAAACCTTACATTGACTGGCATGGTGATGCTGCCTCATCTGGCTCTGCTGGTTTTCAAAATCTCCCTTTCACATTCTATGTCCCCCACACAACATCCTTCTTTCGCAGCCTGCCACTTGTCAAGCTCCTCCCACCTCAAGGCACCTGCAGCTGTTGCCTCTGAGCTTAAGAGTCTTCAGTCCACCTTCAGATGACTGGCTCCTTCTCATCCTTCAGACCTCAGCTTCAAGGCAACATTGTCTGGAGAGGGCTTCAACAAATACTCAATCTAAAGTAGGAACTCTGCACCAACGTTTCTTCTTTCTCTTCCCTTCAGAGGACTCGCCAATATTTTAGTTTATATATTCATCTACTGATTCACTTGTTTAAATCCCCTCTCCTTCTAGATCATGTACTCACTAAGTGCTGGGTCTTAGCAAGGTAACCCTGAGGGCCCAGTGTAGGACCTGGCATCTCTTTGATGCTAATTAAATATTTCTGTATATTAAATTAAATATCAAATATTCTGAATACTAATTGAATATTTCTGGATCCATGAAGCCATATGATGAGGTATGAGTTTGTGCTGTGGGCAGAGAACGATAGGTGACAGGGTCTGAAGCACCTCTCATCAAGAATACAGATGACACTGCAGTCACTGTCTATATGCTGGGAAGTCTGCTCTTGTTCTCTAGTAATCCACACAGGTCATGACTAGACTTCTTTACACTTTGTAACAAGCCTCAAAAAGCTCCAAATCAGGTTTTTGGTAGCAGTTAGGGAAACAGCCATTCTTCATATTTATAGACCTCCTTTCAGAGGACTGTAACTTCCTCCCAGCTTGAGGCCCATTTTAAACAGAGGTATTCTAACAGAGTGACTGGGGGATGAAAGAGACCAGGGCAGCCAGTGAGCAGATGGCTAGCCACAGGAAGCCATCTGACCTTGAGCCACTCCTTCATGGTGGATGGCAGGAGCTGCAGTCTGAACACTTTCTGTCTCCCTCAAATTTACCATCATTTTATTATTAAAAATATTATACCACAATGTATTACAGCAGGTTGCTTCTAAAAATCTTTGATCTAATCTAAAATTATAGTTGACTTCTTTTTTCTATAGACAACTTCACAAGGCCATTAAAGTACACTATAAATAGTGCCACCTCAGCCTACCCCAGCCATTTTCATTTTTAAATGAGAAAATAATACTAGTCTACCTTATATAATTTATTTTCAGATTTGACTAATAAAATGATTGCAAGGTACTTTTCAAGAGTTGAAAAAGAGGCAAAATATGTACAATAATAGCAATAGTTTCCTTAGAGACCAGCTTTATCATACAAGAGCTTAAAGAAACTCTAATTTTATTTTTACTCTCCACTGGAACGAAAAAACACGCCTATCTTAATTAAAAGGCAAATGAAATATAATTATTAAGTTCCAAAAAAAAGCAGTAAAAACAGATCTTAGTAAATGTTACATTAGCATTATCAGGTTTAAGCCCTCTTGATATAGATAGAAATTCCTTCTTATCAATATCTTGCAACTTCCAGCAAAGTAGTTCTGGTTCAGTTTTTAAAATATCACTGTTGCTCTTCCCAGAAATGTTTAATGGAATGATTTCCACATCTTGCTTTTGAAGACATTGCCACGGGTGGAGTTAATTATACTAGCTCTCGAATTGCTATCTGGTTCTCTTTAGATTGGGTTTAAAGTGCTGCAAGGAAAAGAGTGACTTACTACATTGACTAGTCAAAGCTTCCCAGAAAGAAGTGGAAACATGATAACAGCTATTTCTGCCTTCCCTGCATACTTCTTTCATTCTTTCCCACTTTCACGCCCTTTTACTTATATCGCTGGTATGAAATGACCAATCTCTCCACTCTCTTAGTCCAATCCATTCCCCTGATCTTCTATTAACTGGCATCATCCTCATGAGCTTCCTGTGAGCTCGCACCCTAGGACATTCTCTGCTTCCACTGAAAGCCCGTGGACAGCTCCTAGTTACTTCACTACCTGGCATCAGACTGATAGAGCATTTGTTTTAGGTTCCCTAATGAGATTGTCAGATCCTTTCCACCCCTTATACCACATAACACAGTGCCTTGTACATACCACACACTCCATAAATGCTTTTAAATCAAACTGAATGTTGCTTGGTGCTTAACATTTGCTGCAAAATAAAGACTTTATGGTGATGATTATGACTTATTCATACTTTATGATAAGAAGAGAATTTGGAAGATTAAGAGACAATCTCTTATTGACCTTCTCTACTTTTCACTCCTATAGGCAAAAAGTTTTTCATGCCTCTACCATTTTTCCTACTGTGACTTCTTAAAGTAGGTACAAAACTCTACAGTATGCCTACAAGAATTGGTGTTTAATTGAAATATAAAAGTTCTTACTAAAGAATCAGCCCTGGGAGGAGAAAGTGCAGTCTTGGATCGGGCAGCCACTCTGCTTTCTCCTGCAGCTGCTGCTTTTAAGGAGATGTTTGTAGTGAGTAATGTGAAGGTTATTTGTATATTCATAATGCAGGGCTGTTTTCAGCCTTGCATTTTTCATCTTTCATCTGTGTCAAAAGGGAGTCACACAGATTTTTGAACTCTTTCTTCAGAAAATCAATTTTGAGAAAGGATTATTCCAACGTGCCGTTTTTACAGCATATTTGCTTTACATTTTTATCAGTTGGGATGAGAGAATGATCCATCAGTGACCACAAACTTTGTGCTACCCTGAAGGCTAATGCCGCTCTGTAAAGTCACGGTATATACGGCGAGTGGAAGACAAAATCCTCAACAACGACACACCACTTCCTAGCTTTTATTCAGATTGCAAAACGTTCCCCCAAAATGTGGGCACCATTTGGGAGTGCTTTAACCTGTCTGGTTATAGTTGTTCCAGGTCAGGTTACCCAGGACGCAGACTCTGAAAGGGAGATCAGCATGCAGAAGGTTACTGAGGAATTCTCCCAGGCTCGGCAGCTGTCGGGAGCGGAGGAAGCTGACTTGGGCAGAGTGAAATCTTGACCACAGTACAGTCACAACAGAGGTCTGAGAGAGCCAAGCCAGCAGGGTGCTGTGGAGCTGCGGTGTCTGCAGAGGTGGCACAGCTGGTGCAAGTAGTTCAGGCCTTTATTCTCCTGTGCTGATGAGTCATTGGATCCGCTGCCCCTGGAAAGGGGACACGAACTTGGGCAAAATGGCTCTCCTCAGACAAGGGCTGAGAGATGTTAGCTGTCAGTACTCCCAGTATTTGGGGAATGAGTGTTTCAGTCCTCAAGTTGGGGGCTGTGTGGTACACCCAAGACTCATGACAACTGTCTTATAAAAGGGAAAAAATTATAAATAAATAATATGTTAATAATATATATTAACATAATATGCAATATGTTTCTATAATGGCATATGAACTTATGCTATATTTTTTCCAATTGTGAGAGAATCTTGTCTTTAGAAAGACCTCTGAAAATCACAGGTGATAAATTATCTTTATTATCAAAGAGTCCAAGTCTAGAATGATAGCCATTGGTATTTCCAAATACCTGAATTTGAACGGAAATAACACATTAATAACAAGAGGACCCACATATGATCTACCTTATATTTTCATCAGTGTTCCAAACGTTCACACTATTATCAATCTTGGATTTAGAACTAATAATTTCGTCTATTTATGTAGAGATATTATTTAGGAGAGCTTGCCAGAAAGTTGTGCATAAACTCACTAAGCCCATGATAATTTATATCCTCATAATTACTATTTACAAAATGAAAATATTAAGAATCTTTAAAACATGCCAAATATAAGTGGATGTGTGTTGACTAAAAACTACCAGGAGGATAAACGCAGGGAGTGGAGCAGAGTAGGGTGAGAAAAGCTATTAAACTGAACAAAAATATGTACATGTACATATATCTGTGGATAAAAAGATATACGTTTGTTTGTATATACATGTGTGTGTATAAAGGTGGAAGGAATTTCACTAACAAAAATTTCTGTCTAAGGAGACCACAATAATTTTTATTTGCTATATTTCTTTCATTTTCCACACAATTATGTATATACGTATTTATTTATCCATTTATCCATCTATCCATCCATAAAGTGATGCAGGTCCTCGGGTCACATTACAGGGGAAAGCAAGCAAAACATCAAGTTATTTTTTTTTCTCTGAACTTGTGTGTGCGAGGCAGAAGGAACTTGGGACACTCTGTCACCTTGAGCCAAGAGAAAGGAATAATTCCTTACAAAAGGTAGTAAAGACCATAATGTTTTTTTTTAAATTTCCCATCACATTTTTTCTAGTACAAGATGCTTAAATAACAAAGGCGAGTAACTGAATGAGGTATTAAAATGGTTTTCTCTCTTCTCCAACCCAATGAATCGTCATTTGGTTTCAGAGTTTAGCCTTTATTGGCCTTACAATGGTTTCAATTTTTTTCATGTGAAACAATATCATTCCTTATTTACAGTCTTTGAACCTCAGTTCAGACGTCTCTATTTTTATTTTCTCAGTTGTATTTTGAATTGTGAATTTTTTTTATTTTGCCTTTACTTATATTATCATCAAAACATTTATCATAAGAGATGTGTTTGAGTAGAATCTCCAAATATTTCAGAAGTAGCTGAATATTCTTTCCTCACTTTTCATATCTTTTCTTACTTGTCACATAAGGAACTGTTAAATGGTGCTTTTCAGTGTCCTGTTTCCTCAGCGCTCCTTTACTCCTTTTACTGATAACACTTACAGATTGGTTTTTCAGATCGTGGGGTACCGTGGACGCGGATGCTTTTTCTGATGGATCAAACCAGCTTCTTTTCTTGCTCACTGGCGACAGGGTGAGTGAGTTTGCTCACATCACTGTCAGACACAACACGGCTGAAGTTTTTAAAAATGTATTTTCAACTATTTTTTAGAGAATTTGGAGATTGAGGGAAGGCTATAAATATGCAATCATTCTGCAAAACTTCCTGCCGTAAAGGATAAGACAAAATTGAAGTGAGGCTTTCTTCCCTGTTGCTTTAGGAAGTTACTCAACAATCCTGATAAATTTCTCACAACAGAGCTCAGTGTTTGTAAACCAGAGGTATGTGTCTTGGTTAACAAAGAAATTCATTCCGTGCTGAGATCCCAGACTTGAGATTTACCACCACCGGAGTTCTGATCCTCAGCTTTTCAGGCCTGAAAGCTTACCTTGTCTGTTTCCTAAATTTGATTAGACTCTGAGATTCTTAGACTTACCAAGTTCATATGAGATTTACTACATGCATCATGAAAGTCTGTGTCTTAATTTACAGTGAGAATTTTATAAAGTGGAGAAACTACCCACATCAGTTCAACATGAGGACTTTGTCATGTTGCCAAATATCAGTGGATTACTGCGTGATCATAGAATCACAACACTGGAGGGTGCAGATTTAGAATTTTCAATTTAATCTGGTGAAGATAGCCTGTAAGCTCATTTTCCCAAAATGCATGTCCTTACCAGCATCATTCTAAATGTTCCTTGTAGACATTTCCTCTCTCCTGCACAGCCCCTGGAAGAACACGATGCCTTTCTTCTGTGACTCTGTTTTCTATTGTTCCATTAATCACTAGCACTTTTTCTAGTAAATAAATACTTTCTTTAGAGATATTAATGGCTTCATTAAGGTACAGTCGTATCTTGGCCCCAGTACATGATGTGTCCATTTGAAGTTTAACTGTCGGAGGATAATATTCTATTCCAAGACTCAAGCATCCCCTTACTTTTGTTTCCCCATGACCTGCTTAATAACGCCAATACTTTTGAACCCGCTAGTTTTACCATGGTTTGTCAACCCTGGATACACGTACGCATCACCTGTAGAAAATTTAAAAATACAGATACCTGGGACTCAAGCCATTCCAACTAAGTTTGAATCTCAAAGTGAAATGGGAAAATATATTTTAAAAATCTCCACAAGTTATTCATGAACCACTCTGGCTTAAAACCACTAGTTTATACACTTGACTTGACTACCAGGGTGTGTGATTTCCTGCAGGGATAAGGGGAAATCTCCTACAGTAACCAACCAGCTGCCACAACTGATTCATGCCTCTCCTTTGAGCTATTCCCACCTCTGACAGGGAGAGGAAAAGCACCATCACTGGGTTCCTTCTCTACCATACGCCAAAACATCATATCAACAGTGATGAAGGGCTGGCTGTGGACAGAGTTTTAACTGCTAACAAGAGCTAACCTTTACCATGAGCTGACCACGTGGCAGTTACCTGGTAGTTTATCTCCACGAACCTCTCCATTCATCTTCTTGTTTCCTTTGGCAGTTGTGTTTTAAGTAATAGGTGTGTAACTTTACTTCACGAATTAAACCTCTTACAATAAGTAGCAGAATTAATTCAGCCTTTTTAAAACATTTATTTAAAATAAAAATGGGAAAGAAAAGCTTCAAAACCTAGTGTGCTGCCCTCTTATGAGTACGCATTCCAAATATTCATCCCTCTCAATAACCCTGAGTGGGGAGCATTATTTTCATTCCCATTTCACAGTAAAGCAAATGGAAACACAGAGAGGTCAAATAATTGCCCAAGTGCTGACGTTTGCAAATGATGAGCAGGATTCAGGTCCTCTTCGTCTAACTCCAAATTAGTCCTTTTTTTTTCAAAGAAAACGAAAAGATTCCATTCCTTCATCCTTTCGAACAAGGGACAATACAATTCAACAGCAATGTACATTAGTGAAAGCTTTTCAGTTCAAACATATCCAGAAGTCAGAGCAACAAATTCTGAAAAGAAGCATCAGGCATGTTATAATAAAGATACTGAAAATGTGAATATTTCAGTAAGTCATTACACTAGGAAGAGGATTACATTTCAGTCCTGCGTGTGTGTGTGTGGGTGTGTAGATGTGCACATGCACACGTGCATCCTAGATCTTTCAGAAAGCCTGGTAAACTCAGCAGTGAGAGAGAGCGTGCTCTTACATTTAGAGTGCTCAGTTCATCACTATTGTTTATTGCCTGCCATTCGCTCAGCAGATATTCTGGTTAAAACAAAGCAAAACAAAAACAAACACGAAACAAAACAGAAGACTTGGTTCCTTCTCTTCAGGAACATATTATCTATAGATTACAAGCCCATTTATAAGGATATTCATGATTATACTAGAGATTTATGTACACCTTTATAGGTAGGTACTGAGAAAGGTAGGTGGCAAAGCTTGGAGGAAGAGTGTAATCGTGGGTGTCAATGACAGAGTGGGGGTTTGGATTAGAGAGAGAAAGGAGAGGGCATTTCCTTTTTTTTAAAATTTTAATTCTTTTTTTAAAGATTGGCACCTGGGCTAACTGTTGCCAATCTTTTTTTCTTTTCTGCTTTATTTCCCCAACCGCCGCCCCCCCGGTACACAGTTGTGTATCTTAGTTGCAGGTCCTTCTAGCTGCGGGATATGGGACGCTGCCTCAATGTGGCCTGATGAGCGGTGCCATGTCTGTGCCCAGGATCCAAACCCCGGGCTGCTGCAGCAGAGCTCGTGAACTTAACCACTCGGCCACGGAGGAGGCCCAGGGCAATTCCTTGTAGGAAAGGCTGCATAGTGATGGGCAGGGAGCTGGGAACAAAGGATTGAGAAAAGGAAGCAGCTAAGCTAGCTGGGTTTCTTTGGGGGTGGGTTTTCTTTCAGGGTCGGGTTCTTGGAATTGGGTTTGTAATCCTACTGAGGAGAAATTTATTGAGGATATTTGGGGAGGGCTCCCGTTTGGCACTCTAACTCTAATGGGGGATGTGGGAAGCTGGCTCTGAAAGGGAAAAGTGTGTGCAGGAGGTCCATTAGGGAGTGGCCTCAGGATCCACACCTGGAAGTAGCCAGGCTCAGGGAGACCAGAGCTTCAGTGCAGATTTCCTATGGCCTTAGCCACCCTGCCTTGTGGTCTGAAGCTGAGGCGACCATCACAGTTGTCACCAGGGGGAATGAGGGGCTGGGCCCTGGTGCTGGCAATGACACATGCTCTTGGCTGAGACAGCCTGCTTCAACTTAGACAATTCCTTCAGGGGGCAGTTTAGGCCTTTTTGCCAGCAGTGCTGACAGAAGTTGGGGGAAATGGACCCTCAATTTCTGGAGCGGAACTGGATGGTGCTTCCCTGTGCTCAGAGAGTCCTCTTTGACAGAGTAGTGGTCATGAGCATCAGAATTAACTCAGTTAAAAAAAAAATTGAGTCCACTAAATCAGGATCTCTCAAGACAGAGCCCAGATGACTGAATTTTTAAGAAAAATCCCACAGGTAATTCTGTTGGTCATCCAGGTTAGGGAACCACTGATCTAAAGGGCATAAATTACTTTCATGGAGCTTCAGAAATCATTACCATTTTCTTCCTCAACTGTTCAGTAATTTCACACAGTACACCACTCCTTAACGGGCAGAGCAGAAGGAGGAAGGAAGAAATCACATTATGAATAGCTCTGGATTCAACAAAAGGGCACACAGGCATTTTAAGTGTATTCCACATTATATAAGAACAAAAGGATTAAGCACAATAGGAAGCCCATTAAATTGCTATCGCATTTAGAAGAAATTAAAGGTTATGTTCAGACTATTATAGAATAGACATAAAACTATGTTAATCTATAAAATCTTCAGATGGATATGTAATAAGCTACCTGGGCAAGTAGGTAACAAATAAAATTAATTTATGATTTTGTAATGCAGGAGCTCCTTTACTGTGGAAATAGCATGCTGTCTGTAGAATTTTAGATCTAATACCTGAGGACAGACATTTACAAAAATTTTACACATTAAAAACACGTATGATGGAATATTCTGTTGGATTTGTGACTTGTTGCTTAGAATCTATTAATAGGAGGACTTATTGTCACTCCTTGCTCCAAATATTTGCCAGTATTGGATATTTACTGTTGCATACTTTGGCGAGATGCCCTCCCTCTCAAGATCCCTATGTGCCTCCAGAAATTTGTGTCTTCTTTTTCCCCACCCTCACCCGCTTCCCCAGTAAGTTTCAGTGATGTGATAAGAGTTTGATGGACTGGGGTAGACCTGACTGAGACACGATTGCTGGATGGAACAGGGCCCCTCTCTCTTCAGAAACAAGGTGCAGCTTGTAGGTGGGGGATTTGGTTGAGACCTAATTGCTGGATGGAACACCAGGACCTTGTCTCTTCAGACACAACATATAACTGGTAGGTATTCGTCTCGCACATGGAGGCGACGCGTGAACATTTACCAATATTAAAAAGCGGGACAACCGGCAACACTTGGGGCCCAGGCAGTTTTTCTGTGGAATACCCATGACCAAGCACTAACACACAGGGAGAGAACATTTCTTCCTAACCTTGTGGGAGCATTTCTCATCTGGACCAGGAAAGGGTTGGAGAGATTCTAGTGGCTGCAACAGAATTGGTATTGGATTTCCGGCTGCTCCGGGTGGGAGGGCCTTCGGGTGAACCTGACCTCCACTGACAGTTCAGTCAGTATTTTGATGCAGCTGAAACAATAGGAGGAAGCTTTGTGATGAGCAGGAGTGGACAAATCAAAGGCACTAGTGAGTCCTGAGTTTGACTTTGAGAGGCGCCTCTGCATTCCCGTGGGAGAAGCTGCAGGTGGTGAAAAGGAGGACAGATTCTTTGAGAAACACTCACTAGGGAGCTTCGGAGCTGTCTGGAGTGAAGCTGTCTTTTGAAAAGACAGAATTTCTGTTTGTTAATTAACCACTGCCACGTAGGATATGGATAAAAGTGACCTCATTTCTAGGAGCGGAGCGGCGAAGCCTGCCCATATCACTTATATAAGGAATCAGTATACTTAGAAAAGATGCTGAGATGCTCTTTAGAGAAGGCAGTTAGTGCAGGGCTTGCATTATGGAATAAAGAATATGCAAATATTCTATGTCAGTTTGAAAACTCTCCTAAGGAATTTTTTTACCACGTTCCTAAGAGCCATAGTTTGGTGTTAAACATAATTATGTAAATTATTTCCATGACTAGGAACTTTTATATAAATTGGCAACTTTAGGTCACGAACAAGAAATAAGTACACAGGTATTCTTCTTTAAATAACTCTGGCTACTGTGTTCTTTTCATTAGAGTCACTATTTTAAGTAGGAAAATATCACAGTTGCTTCTGGCCGCACTGTCTGGTGCAGGGCATGGCTGGGAATTTCCGACTGTCTTAAATGTGTGACTTACCTGCTGAGGTCTTTGGATTCTCCTGGCACTTCCAACAGCAGAATTCACTCAGAAAGGTGTTCCCCTGAGACATCTAGGGAGATCAGAGCCTGAGGGTAGACAGCCATTCAGGCACATAAGCACAAACCTCCTGATTCCGGGAGCAGCACCCAGCTCCTGTCAGTTTTGAGAGAACGCTGCAGTGTCTGGGAAGCATGGTCCACTGGGTCCAGTTCCCAGATGGCTGCAGCTCCACAGTTCTCTTTTGCCTGCAGTGACACAAAGAGAGAGGCTTTTTGCCAAAATAATATGCAGTTCTATTCCTAATCTCTACCCCTTCCCATGATGATGTTAGTCCTATATCTGCTGGGATTCTTAAGGTACTATCACAGATGATATGCACCGTCCCAAGATGTGAGAGACTCAGCAGTTCTCATTACCTGAGTGTGTGCGTGTGTGTGTGTATGAGGGAGAGAGAAAAAGAGACAGAGAGAGAATGTGCGCATGCTTTGAGAGTCTTCAGAACTTTTTATTTGAGTAAAATCCTTTGAATAAGACCGCCTTAGATGTGATACACAGTAAGCGCATCAACCTCTCTTCCTGTCTTTGTGCCCTGTGTGGCCCATACCTACTGACCCCAGGCAAGCTCAGGTGACCTCCTCTGTCTCTCCTTTAGCAGGAAGCTTCATCGAAAACGCTCAAGGAAGAATTTTTCTATAGTGTAAAGGCCCCACATCTAAGTACTAGAGAATTCTCTGAAAAGCTTTTGGCTCTCATGCCAAGAGGGTCCAAATAACTGGTCCTTGCATCTCCAGCATCCTGGGATGGGTTGGCCTGAGTTCTTACCCCCGAACTCCTGTTCGCTAGCACTTATCAAGCTGATGTCAAGGAAGGAGGATTTCAAAGGGCACTGTGAGGCTTGTCCTCGCCAAGAACGTTTTGCTTTAGGCTTATCTTCTGTCTTTCCTATTGATTTAAAGTGATGTTCCCCAATGGAGTCACCTCCTTGAGTTTGACAACTTCTGGGTTTTTATGTTCAGAATATCATTGTTACACTCCACATTAGCCCCTGAGGGTTCAGGAAGAGCCTGAAGCTTTATTTTAGTTTCCCAACAGGCACTAACTAATATGTACATTCTTAGTTAATTGCCATTTTAAAAGTTATGGGATGACTGAGATACAAGACTGCTAAGTCTCAACGAATACGTCTGAGTGTGGGAAGTTCATATTAATGTGTTGATTATTTATCGTGGCAGTAGTTTAGTTATAGCACATAAACTTGGGAACAGTTGGCTGTCTGTGTTTAAATGTGAGCACTTAAAGGGATAGAGAAAAGTAGTGTACAAAGCAGTTCAAAGAACCTAGTGCTGCAGAAAGAGAAGCAGAGATGAGCGACATCCATGAGATAAAATCAGTAATTGCCTGAGCTTATGCTGAGTTTCTGGTCCTGGTTCTGGTAGCTCTTACTGCCCTGGGGTACTCTGTGATAGCTCTCTATCCCGGCAATTAATCTTTGTACTACTTTGAGCTAGTTTGAATTATTTCTTGTTACTTCAAGCTAAAAATGTGTAGATAAGGCAGCAAGAAGTGTTAACTGGTAGATACCAGCAATTATTTAGGAGTGTATTCTATCTAGTACAATGTCTAGTCCATACGATATACCGAATAAACACGGAAAGATAATCTGGCTAGGTGGTGGCAATGAGACTGGAAAAGACAGGCTGGAAACCAGAGATTTGCGATAAAAGAAACCCCAAAGGATTTGGAAAGTGGTAAGATATAAAAGAGAGGACAGATGCCTGTGATGAGGATTCAAGCTGAGAGCTGACTCTAGAGGTGGATGACCTGTCACTTTTTCTCAAGATAATGCTTTTCCAATAGCCTTTTAAAAAAGAAAAAAATCCAAAGAGCTCAATAACTAATGGAAAAGCACAGGCCAAAATAAACAGTAATATAAGTTTAAAAAGCATTTGCAATTTTAAAACCCTGGTCTCTTTCTATGCATTTGTGAGAAAAGCAAATATCCCCCCTTTTTTTATCCTTTGCTTTGTGTGTACAGGTTAACGTTTTCAGGCATGAGAATGGAAGCTAAAGAGTGCTTTCTTTAGAAGAGAATATTTTACTTTTTACTCCACGTCAATTTAGCCCCACACAATGCACTGGGAAATGGGGTGTTTCTCTATTTCAGTGAAGGTGTTGGGAAGACAGTGAGTGTAAGAGACTGTTGTAAATAGCCTCAGACACAGCAAATCACGGCTGAAGGACAGTGTATGCATTTATGTAGGATGGAAAGGCCCATTAGTCACACATCCATTGTTTCAGTCACTGAGAGAACAATCCCCATTAGTAACATCATTTTTGAATAATAAGGAAAATGTATGTATGTCCTTGTAAGTTCAATAAATAGTGAACCTTACACCTGAGAAATTTGCAGGCACATGGGGAAGTTTATTAACTCTTTTATACCCCATAATTTTATAGGATATTTTCTACATTACTAGGATAGTAGAGTAAGACGTATCTTGGTGACCTAAAACATAAACATAGCCCCACAGGAAAAAACCAGCAGAGAAATAGGTGAAAATTGCTTCACACAGTGTCTGCACGAGTAAGTCTGTAGTGACACATGAAGGGAGGAAGTGATGTTTTCCCAGTCCATTTCTGCAGTGACGTATCTAGCCTAAGACGCATGGGAGCCCCGCCTCACAGCAGCTAGGCTCATCTCTGGTTTTGATCGCTGCTGCGGACCCATGTCTGGGGGAGCGTAGATTTACCGTGTGCCGACCGTGTTCCATCTCTAGTCCATGCTGCTCTATCTTTGTGGTTTCCCCTACGGACTCCTCCAATGCTGTGTCTGGCTCAAGCTCAGCTTGGAAATGTGGAAGAATCTACGTCGCTAGCACAACCCTCAAATGGGAGACGGAGCCAGTGAAAAAAGGCTCCTGTCCTCAAGCTGAACAGTTAACACTGGTGTTCTGCATGCCTCCGCGGTGGTCCTGGCCGCACTCACCCCAGCAAACTTGCTAACGCCTCCTCACATTGGCTTTTCCTCCTTCCTGGTCTCACTCTCCTTGTTTCCTCACTTCACATAAAATAACTGCACCAAGTCCTTGTCATTAGTTCTCTGTTTTTAAGGCATCTTAGGTTAAGACACAACGTCATCGTGATTTAGAAGGTTAAAAAAATATTCTTGAATACTACACTGAAATACTTTATGTACTTTACTTCACCTATAAAAATGGGTATAAATCATTTCATACTGTGTGTTATGAAAGGTTATATCTGAATAAAATTTTGCAAAACAAATCAGTCATTAGGAATTTTCTCAATTTCTGAAAATCAATTTCTATCACTTTAAATTTGTATTATTCTTAAATAGTTAACATATAAATCAACACATCACTCATTAAGTACAGTAAATGGAAGAAATTGTTTTGTGAGTGAATAAGTTGTTTCAAAAAGGAATAATCACTTCTCAGTTTATAAGCGCTAATTTTGATATAACAACTTTTTTAATGTGGAAGCCACACATTCTGAAAATATTGTACATAATGAAGATTTGAACTTTCATCTTGGAATAAATATCTTTTAGTTTTGCAAGGAATATGTGAACTTTAAAAGGACAAAATGGAATTACTTTTCATGAATTAATTTCACTACTAGTAAGATTGTGTTATTATAGAGCTTATAAATTGTGCCTAGCATGCATTTTATAAGCTTTGATTCGTAACATAAAATAAATGAATTTGAAGGGAGAATCTACTTAAATCAGACTTTGAATACATAGCAATATTTGGAAAATATAAAAAGTACTTTAAAATGTTATCTAATTGTTGAGGTCGGCCTGGCTGCATAGTGGTTAAGATCTCGCACTCTGCTTCGTGGGTAGGGAGTTTGCTGGTTCAAATCCTGGGTACGGACATTGTCAAGCCATGCTGTGGCAGGTGTCCCACATATAAAATAAAGGAAGATGGGAATGGATGTTAGCTCAGGGTCAACCTTCCTCAGCGAAAAGATGTGGATAATCTTCCTCAAAAAAAATAAAAAGAAAAAAAATTGTCTAAGTGTTGAAAATAATTTTCCAAAATGAATATTTTAATCATAATGTAATTCAAAATGACAGAGAATGCAAATATAATAGATTGTGAATTTTTCAGTGATGTACTCTCTTTTAAATATATTCTGAGTTTGGAAGACAATCACATTGAACATAAAAATTTTCTCTATGTCTGGAAATTTAGATTTAAAGAAAAGCTTGAGTTGTTAAGCAACAAAAGAATCTATTTGGAAATTTCTGTTACTTAGCTTTGAAGGTCTTTTATAGTGCTTTGAACATTTTATTTAGAAACATTATTATCAACAAATATAGTTATAATATGCTAATAAAGAATCCAAAGAAAAATGCAATTGTCTGTTTATTTGGAAATAATGCATATTTATAAATCCAAAGTGACAATTAGCTAAAAATAAAATGTCTGTAAACGTCAGTTAGAAGCAAGCAGTTACTGATGTGGGACTCCAACTCAGACAATATTAATATTTTTAAGGTAAGATTTATTCTTTACTCCTATTTTTAATTTACTCTGACTTTAAATCTGCGGTTTTATGCTCAATCTTTGTCACTCTAGGATGTGGTTAAAAAATTCAGACTCTCTTCCGATTAAAAATTTATACACAGATAATTTAGCAATTTCTTTTATTTAGTCAGACTTGGTCAACCACATATGACTCCTGGCAACATAGCATATATTTTTCTGTATCGCTACATTGATGCCATACACATTCAATTCACCTAAATTAACTGTAAAGATGTTTCATCAAAGGTAATTGTAAAAAATAACAACACATCTATGTGATATACACAGGGAAAAAATAGCTCAACCATCTGCAAAGTCCTTTAGATCATCTGAGTTTTTTTTTCTAAAAAAAGATAACATTTACTATTTACTCTATAATTTGCAATAGAAAATATACATTGTATTTGTCTCAATTTTCATCTTCTTGTATTACCTATAATATAACATCTTGAAATCACTATTCAGAGAACGTTATGTTGGTACCCATGGATAGTCCGAGTCAGCTAAACTCTTCATGAGGATACGGGAGGGAAGATACTATATCTATTATGTAATAAAGATCTCCAAATTTCAGAAGGCAAAGTTACTTGTGGAGTCAAATGAGTCCAAATTAAGGGTAGGGAGGTAGAAGGGGTCCACCCTCGTACATGACGTAAGAGGCTGCATTATTAGTGGGTAATTCAAATGAAATTCTAAAACTCATCAAATAGGTCTGCATTTTATTTGCACAATGTGTCAGTGCTCTTGAATAATTTCAGTGATGAAATACATTCTTGCACCCCCCAAACTCTTTGTATTTTTTAGTTCTAAACCAATTGCAGAATTACTATTGATTATCTTTCTTTCTATCTCAAATTATATACCTAAAATGAGTCAAATTTGTACAGTGTTTATTCCTTATCCTCTAATATGCATTGTATTCTACATGGAGGTTAATTAAAAGAATTTTCTATCATAATGTTGGCCCACGGAACACAGCACTCAGATACATATGTTCAATTCAAGAGTAAGTCTCTAATAATTTGAAATGTTTCAAGATCACTTCAGATGCAGTCTGACTACCTTTGTGATATTATGTATTAAATGTTCCTGAGTTTAAATAGTATACAAAACAATCAATGATAATAGTGATTATAAAGACTTAGAAACTGAACTTGAGTCATTTCAATTCTATCATTCAATGTAAGCACTTGAAAATTTTAATTTGTTTTTAAAATTTAAAGAGTATAAACTGTGAGGTGTAATATTTTTGTTTGGCAAATGAAAATTTTGGTTCATACATAAAATATGTTGCTAAATTTGAATATTTTAAAACTAAAAATTGAATCAAGACAATAGTGATTATTGCTGAGAATAATTTTGCCCTTTAGAAAATGGTGATATTAAAAAATGATATACTTGAAGTTTTCAAATGCAGTATGTATGCCACTGTTCACATATTTACTAAGTTAGATAACCATGAAACTAGAGAATACTATGAGATGCTTTCTCAACCTTCCTGCTTAATTGCTGCATACCCTGAGCTGCAAGGATGGCATAGAAGTAACTTTAGAAAGGTACAGAGATATCTTTAATAGATATTTGAACAATAGAATCCATAACCATTCTTAGTCATAGATCTTATATTATAAAACTTAATTTTGCCTTTGTGTCTTTGGAAGATCAAAAATGCTCTTTAATTCACAAATTGAATTGGTAAAGAGGCAAATGTGGGTAAACAACTATAATGGAGTCTCACTCCAGTTTTGACACAACTACTGAGAGCTTTTAAGTCCCACCACTTCCCCTTCCCACTCTGCCTGGGGAAGCTAATAAAAAAGCCCACGTGCTCCTTCCCTTGGTGCTGGTGAGAGGTTCAAATCATGCAGTCCCTGCCCTGGCCAGGGAACCCTCACCCCGTCCCATCCCTAACTGCCATGAACCCTGTGCTAGTCTCCTTTCCCTGCTCTCTTAAACCGATTTTGGACCTGGTTGGGAGCTTTCCCTGCTCTCCCAAGAAACCCGCATTTTGTAGGTAATAATTCTTTCTCAGACCTTCTTGATGCTTGTGTGTGTATGATCACCAGTCTGGGTATCCAACCCAAATGTTGAGTGGAGGTTTCATTCAATGTCTGATGAGTATAACAAGGCTGTTCTCTAAATGTAGGATACATGCTGAAGCTCAGCCAATGTGAGGAACTGGAGTACTATGAAGAACCACTCTCTCATCCCAACACATTGAAATCCTGGGTATATTAATCACACAACAAACATTTTATGCCTAGTTGAGCTCAAATCCAAGACATAGAAACCATATATATTTAATAGGAATATAGGGCATAGTCTTATAGAACAGTTCTACAATCCAGGTAATGGAAGATATACTTTTTAAACAACTACCAATGAAGAACATATCACAGGAATAGTAAATCCCACACAAAGTACTAGGCAGAAAGAGGAATTGTCAATGTCCCAACTAGCTAGAAAGCTTCTACAATAAAACTGAAAATCTCTGAATGGCACTTTGGACAAGTCTATTGCAAAAATTCAATGTTATAAGGGAAGATGGAGGAGAAAAGCAAAAAACAAGGTACAGTATTAAAATAATGGGCATATTTTTTAAAAAAATAATATAAAAATTAGAATATAATCAATGAAATTAAAGAAAATGAAATGGAGAGATTGTAGAGTAGATAACACATGCATGAAGAGTGAACTAGTGCCATAGATACATGTGAAGAAATCATTCAAAATGAAGAACAAAGAGATAAAGAGATTGAAAAAAAGATCCAACATACCTTTAGTAAGAATTCATAAAGGAGAGAATAACAATAGCGCTCTTTGAAAACCTAAGAACTAAATTGAAGAAATACTCGTCTTCATGTTAAAAGAGGATGCCAAATCTCAAGGAAGATAAATAAAAACAGATGCTTATGAAAATTTAATATACTATGATTACCATAAATCACCAAAGTGAAAAAGAACTCCTAAATCCAACTGGACGTAAAACATTACCAACAAAGCAATAATAAATTTCACAAACAATAGCTATGAAATCAGTAAAATAGAGAATAAATAAAATAGAATCGGGTATTTTGGGGGTGAGATTTTAATTTTGTTTTTTTTTTGTATTTTTGTGAGGAAGATTGGCCCTGAGCTAACATCTATTGCCAATCTTCCTCTTTTTGCTTGAGGAAGATTGTCCCTGAGCTAATATCTGTGCCCATCTTCCTCTATTTTGTATGTGGGACAGTGCCACAGCATGGCTTGATGAGTGGTGTGTAGATCCATGCCCAAGATCTGAACCCACAAACCCTGGGCCACTGACATGGATTATGTGAACTTAACCACTGTGCCACTGGGCCAGCCCCTAGAATCATATTTTTAAGTAGCAGGAATCACATTTTTAAGTAATGACAATATAAAATTTATTTAACTCAAGTATTATCATGAAACATCCATAGAAAAAGAAAGTTTCCTAATCATAGATCCCTAGTGAAAGATATGGTAAAGCATTTCCCTCAGTAACGAGGAAGTTGAAAGCACAAGGAAAGAAAGGGCAAATTAAGCATGCTGGAAAGTCTAAATAGGTACTAAAGATAAAATTAATCAATTTCTGGGAACAAAATACAGTGGACTTAAAATATTGGACAATAACATTGAAGATGGGAAGTCAAAAAGCAGAGTTACAATATTCTAAGGCTATTGGCTATTATGAAATAGGCTAGTATTAAGGAACTTTACACATTGTTAGATTTACATGTTAAAAGAAACAAAAGTTAGACTATGTAAGAGTTACCAGCACAAGCAGAGAAATTAAATGTTTAAATTCCAAATGAGTAGAGGTCAAAACAAGTAAAAGCATTTATGGAATTGATGAATCCAGTAGTATTCTAAGTAAAGGAAGATACGTAAAAGAAAAGAGAAATAAAAATGAAGACAAATATATAAGTAACCACAATAAATATAAATGAAATAAACTTATCTATTTAAAAGAGAGAAATTATCATGCTAGTTGAAAGAACCACCACCACCAAACAAATCATATTATATGCTATTTGAAGACACAAAGCAAAAACTGGGATCGTTTGAAAACAAATCATCAAAAAAATATACCACGACCATATCCACCCAAAGAAAACTGGTTTGGAAACATTACTATTAAAATGAATTCAATTTAATGGAAAAACATTAATAGAAAAATCACTACAAAATGACAAGAAAAAAATCTAGTGAGAAGATTTACTAAATATAAACTCCAGAAAATCACATTCATACATACTAATATATAGAGCAGCAACTGAGAGAGTTAAAAGGAAAAACTGAAAATTAATAACCATAATAAATATTTATGTTAATAATTTTAAGCAAGTTTTCAGAAGCTGATTTTTATGAAGGTTGTATCTTTTCTATTTGTAGGGTAGATATTATGCTGCAAATGAACCATTCACAAGTATTGACTGAATACAGGTGTACTGGCCACCACCACCACCGTGAATCCCAAAAATACCCCAAATTGACATGCACAACAGATTCTCTGACCATAATGCAGTTAAGTTAAAGAGCAGCTATAATTCCACATATGCTTGGGAAAAACACTCTAACTTGTGAGTTAAAGAGCTACTTAAGGAATATTTAAGATGATTTTGAGTGACATTATAACAATATTTCTTTATAAATGTGTGGTGTGCAGATAAATTGTTACTTGGAAGAACACTAATGGCTTTCGATGATTCATTAATAAACAAGAAATCAGGAAAACAATGAGGTAATGATTTAACTCATGAAGCTAGGATAATACAAATTAAAATAGTCAGAAATATTTCACCCACATTCAGTTGTCTTCAATAGGGGTACTACTGGAAATTTGGAAATTGTGGAGTTGTTATTGTTTACTGTAACATGCTATTGGCATTTAGTGCCAAGGGGCCAAGGATATAAATGGCTTGCAATGCACTGGACAGTTTCATGTTAACAAAGAATGGTTTAACCCAAACTGCCAAGAGACTTTCCATTAAGAAACATAACATGATGGTCAAAATCCTTTTTAAAGTCTAAAATTTCCAAATTTGATAAAGTCATGCAATGGGAGCTCCCATACCCTACCAGCAGGATTATAAATTAGTACAACCATTTGAAGAGGAATTTGGCAACATTTGATAGAGTTGAAAATATACACACCTGTATTCATCCCATAACTCAGACCTTCCACTTACGGGTATATATTCTAGAGAAGTTCTTGCATATGTGTACCAGGAAACATAGACAAAATGTTCATGGCAGCATCCTTTGGAATAGGAAAAATTTAGGGATCTCAGACATCTAAGACATCTAACAATAGAAGATTGGATCAATGAATTGTGGCACATTCACATAATGGAATATTGTACACTCATATAAATGAATGAAATTATTCTATATGCAGACTCATCATAAAATGTTGAGTGAGAAAAATTTGCAGAATGGTTCAGGAAAAAAAGAAAAATTAACACATAATTTTATATATTATTTATAGATACAAAATGTAGTAAAACTATAAAATTATGAACTGGAAGCGTAAACATCAGGTTCACTATTGTGCCTACCTCTGGGGAGGATGGTGGAAGAATACGAGACTCGAAAGAAGGATGCCAAGGACACAAAGGACTTAACATCATGTGTTACTTTACTTCACTTTTCTTGAAAGAAGAAAACAAGAAAATCTTTGTTAATTTTGTCTAGTGCTTACATAGCTGTATGTCATTCTCTGTAGTTTGATCTATTTTTTGAAACTAAATTTTTCATTAACAATCTCAAGTTCATTGAAGTGTCCTGTTTAAATTTACATGGATGATAAATTAAATATTCAAGTCTACGCTGGAATAAGCCTGCCCGGTGGTCTAGTGGTTAGGATTTGGCGCTTTCACCATGGGGGTTCAGGTTCATTTCCCTGTCAGGGAACCACACCACCCATCTGTTGGTTGTCATACTGTTGCTGTGATGCTGAAAGCTGTGCCTCCCAGCAGGGTTACCCATAGTGGACAGGTTTCAGCGGAGCTTCCAGACTAAGACAGACTAGGAAGAAGGACTTGGCCACCCACTTCTGAAAAAACTGGCCATGAAAACCCATGAACAGCCTTGGAGCCCTGTCTGGTAGAGTGCTGGCAGGTGAGAGGATGGTGCAAAAAGACCAGGCCAGCTCCACTCTGCTGTGCAGTGTTGCGGGGAGTCAGAATTTGCTCCACGGCACTAACAGGCACTAACAAAAACACTGCAATAAGATCTTTAGATTACAGATTCTCTGCTCTGTGTCCTTACTGTACTGTCTCTTTTGTATTTCCACTATTTCCTAAGTATTCTCCCTTGTGCTAAGATTTTGAAATTACTAGTCTACATATTTGAAAACTTTCTTAGCTTAACTTTTTCACCTATAGATTAAATTAACCAGATCTTTTACCCTTGAATACCAAGGCTTTTTTACACTAAACTTTGATTAATTTTTCTTCTCCTCTTTACTTTCTTAAAGTTCTAAATTCTGTAAAATCCCATTATAAATCATATTTATTGTCTAGTTTCCTTATACCCTACCATGTGACCCAGATAAAGAAACACATTTTATATGCAAGGCAATTTGCCAGGGGTTTTAGGAGGATACGTAGAGATATGGGCTTTGTTTCTTAGCAACTTATCGTTGAATAGAATGGGAAGTTTGGAGGGGAGGCAAAATGAATATATTTAACTTTATTATAGAGTGTTAAAATAGTATTGAAAGTTCATAAATAAAACGTTTTATGTGTAGTATGAGAATAGAGACTATTGAAGTGAGGGAGAATTAAGTCAAGAGAAAATATTCTATTAGGAGAAATATTGTTTTTAAAAAAGTGGGAAAGGGCAAGACATCCAGTTTGAATGTTTTGTCCAGAATATCGTTGGAAAAGGAATCGTTTAACCACATTGTGCAGGGTCCTGGTTGTCGTGGAAACGAGCACTCGGTTGGTAGGTAAGAGGGACAGCTGAAAGGCTTTTAGCCTGGGCTTGGGGGTGGGAAGTGCAGAGGATGTATTCAAACTTGCAATGGAGGAAAATTAATTCAAAAGTTGCATGTAGAAGATCATCATAGATACTCAATAGACGCTAAAAGAAGGAACAAAAGCAGCTATTTATTCACTAAACATTTATTATCTGCATGTGTCAGACAATTCACTGAGTTTTAGAAATACAGTCAAGTGGAGGAGACACTCATTCATTTTACTGACTCCCCTCTCTCTGCCTTCGGTCTTGCTTCATGACAGATGACAGATGCTGTCTATGTGGACCTCAACTTGTTCTTCTGGAGCCAAGCCATGTCTGTGCCTGTCTGAGTACCTGCCGTCTTGTTACCTGTTGCTAGGACGTCCTCCTTTAGCCTAAAGCTAAAGAGCCTTGAGGGCAGCCTTTGCTCAGGCCCAGCTACCACCAGATGGGCCCTACCTACCTCCCAAGGGAAGCTCTCCTTTCCTACCTCCATCAGTTGTGTGGGGGAATGACATGTTTATGACATAAGACTTTGCTTGAAACATCATTTGTAATAATAGCCAGTGATTAAGATTTACCGACTTGCCTAAGGAAACTTTTCTTTTTAAGTCAGGAAAGTTCTTCTTATACAAAAGTAGTGAGAACATTATATTTATCAAGCCCACCTAGGCTCATCAAACAGAAAATCCTTTTGTCTGACATCTGTTCACTTATAGCTGTTCTGATGTTGGCAACTTTAAAATGGTGAGCTTCTAATTGATTTTTTAGTAAAATGGCTTCTTTATAGAAAAGGAAATAAACACATCCAAAGCATTGCCTTTCTCTTGAACTTTAGAAATTTTCAGCATTACTACGAGTGTGGAAAGATGATTCTCTTTTTGTTTTTTGATTACTCTGTGTTTTCTTCCCTTTATAAATTTGTCGAAGGAGCCAGAAACCAAGTTGTCTCTAGAGGTGCAAACCTAAGGGGAACCCTGTGACATTTTTCAAAATAAGTGCAATCTGAATAAAAAAAAAAGATGAATAAAAAAGGCTAAAGCATTCCTTCTTATTTTGGCCCTTTCCTCTGCTTGATTGGTCGCGAATGATGACGTGATTCATCATCTTCACTTCAGCTGTTAGCATCAAAACTACCAGAACCACTGCCAGGATCAGGAGGACATCTTCTGCCATTTGTCTCCTCCAAAACTCAGTCATGGTTCATTTAGCTGCGGTGAGAGGAGCAAACATGGAATTCTAAAGCGACATTTGTTTCACACAAATTGTACTGTTGATTCCTTCCAGACGCCAAAGCTGATCAAAGTAAGCCATCATCAATTCACAAGGATGGAATCATGGAGAAGCAGTATACATGCAACTTACAAAATCGGGCTTGCTCCTGAGCAGTTGACTCCCTCAGGAGGATGGCTTTAGATTAGAACAAAGAAAACACACTGGGACCTTGTCGTTCAGAAAAAAACATCATGTTTTCTCCTTTTTTTTTTTTTTATTTACAGAGGAGACGATTATATCATGTATGCAATGCTATTATGATCTAAAAAATTTTCTCCAAATTTCTTTTAGTTTACTGTCCGTGAGCTTGAATGTCCATCTTTGGTCAGTTTGAAAACTCCTGTGGTCATCCTGAGCGACATCAGCTTTAGCCTGGAGGCTCTTGTATCAAGTTTTCAAGGACATTTGAATTTCAGGCCCTAACTATCCAAGATGTGTGGCAAACGGAGTAACCTACTGGTAAAAGATACAGCATATAGAACATTACGTAACTTTTCTGAGAGACACAAAAGAGGACTCAAATAATGAAGAGGGTAAGATGGGTCCTGGATGGGAAGGCAGAATGTTATTAAAAAATCTGTCTTTCTAAAACGAATTTATAGAGTGAACTAACTTTTCTTTTATAATTTGACAAAACAGTTCTTACGTTCATACCAAATAAAGAAAAACTAAGAAAAATTTAAAAATAGAATTATAACAATACAATTTCCATTAGATATTAAAATATAATTAGGTTCAGCCCCAAGACAGAACAGAATAAACAGTATGAAATGAAATAAAAGTCTAAACCAAAGTTAATTACATAAAATTTAAAACACAATAAACAAGAAATTCATTTATTAATGGATTTTTAATAAAAATCGTTGGAATGATTGTTAGCTCATTTTAAGCAAATAAAGTTCAATCACATGTCTAATCATACCAAATTAAGTTTCAGCTGGATTGAAGTGAATGATATAAACTCTAAAACCTCACAAAAAATATATATTCCCTTTCTGTCAGAGGGAAGACAACTCTTAATTTGAAATTAGTAGTAGAATATACAGAAGAAATACAAATAAGTTAGAGTACACGCTCCTTTTATGTCAAACTAAAAGAAAAGGGCAAATTATAAATTAGCAAGCATTATTATTAGTTACTAAAAATTTTTATAGATATGTAGTTCATATTTTGACCATAAGAAAGTTATACTAATATATCAATAACATATAAATGAAAAAGGAAATTAAACATTTTAAAAATAATGAAATGTAAAAAGTTAGGAAATTCAGCGAATTCTATATGTTTGTACTAGAAATTAAACACATGACAAATTTAAATTATAGTCTTATTTTAAGGTAAAGCAGCCATTTATAAAAGAAACTAAACACATGAAAAATTTTAATTACATTTTTTAAAAAATAAAGCAGCAATTTATAAAAGATTATATAAAATATTTAAAAAGATGTGGTAAGAGAGAGATTTTCATATATTGATGTTGAGATATAAGTTGGGATAAACTTTTAGAAAGAAATTTTGTTATATATATATTTTTTATTTCAGTAACATTGCATTATAACATTATATAGCTTTCAGATGTACATCATAATATATTTCAAATTCTGTGTAGATTGTATCATGTTCACCACCCAAAAACTGACTATAGTCCATCACCACACACATGTGCCTAATCACCCCTTTTGCCCTCCCCCTTCCCCCCTTCTCCTATGATAACCACCAATCCAATTTATGTGTTTGTTTGTCATTGTTTTTATCTTCTACTTATGAGATCATATGGTATTTTATCTTCTACATATTAGATCATATGGTATTTGACTTTCTCCCTCTGACTTATTTCACTCAGCATAATACCCTCGAGGTCCATCCATGTTGTCACAAATGGCCGGATTTCATCATTTCTTATGGCTGAGTAGTATTCCATCGTGTGTAAAGACGACATTTTCTCTATCCATTCGTCCCTTGATGGGCACCTAGGTGGCTTCCAAGTCTTGGCTATTGTGAATAATGCTGCAATGAACATAGGGGTGTGTGTATCTTTATGCATTTATGCTTTCAAGTTCTTTGGATAAATACCCAGCAGTGGAATAGCTTGATCATATGGTAGATTTATTCTTAATTTTCTGAAGATACTCCATACTGCTTTCCATAGTGACTGCACCAGTTTGAACTCCCACCAGCAGTGTACAAGGGGTCCCTTCTCTCCACATCCTCTCCAACATGTCTTGTTCCCTGTCTTGTTAATTATAGCCATTCTGACCTGAGTGAAGAGATACCTCATTGTAGTTTTGATTTGCATTTCCCTGATAGCTAATGATGTTGAATGTCTTTTCATGTGCCTGTCGGCCATCTGGATATCTTCCCCGGAGAAACCTCTGTTCCGATCTTTAGCCCATTTTTTAATTGGATTGTTGCTTCTTTTGTTGTTGAGATGTATGAGTTCTTTGTATATTCTGGATATTAACCTCTTATCTGATATATGGTTTGCAAATATCTTCTCCCAATTTTTAGGCTGTCTTTTCCTTTGGTTGATGGTTTCCTTTGCTGTGCAGAAGGTTTTTAGTTTGATATAGTCCCATTTGTTCATTTTTTTTTTTTGTTTCCATTGCCTGGTCAGACATGGGACTTGAAAATATGCTGCCAAGATGGATGTCAAAGAGCATACTGCCTATTTTTCTTCTATAAGTTTCATGGTTTCGGGTCTTACATTCAAGTCTTTAATCCATTTTGAGTTGATTTTTGTGCATGATGTAAGACAATGGTCTACTTTCATTCTTTTGCATGTGGCTGTCAGTTTTCCCAACACCATTTATTGAAGGGGCTCTCCTTTTTCCATTGTATGCTCTTGGCTCCCTTGTTGAATATTAGCTGTCCACTAATGTATGAGTTTATTTCTGGGCTCTTGATTCTGTTCCATTGATCTGTGTGTCTGTTTTTATGCCACTACCATGCTGTTTTGGTTACTATGGCTTTGTAGTATATTTTGAAATCAGGGAGTGTGATACCTCCAGCTTTCTTCTTTTTTCTCATGGATCCTTTGGCTATTCAGGGTCTTTTGCGGTTCCATATAAATTTTAGGATTCTTTGTTCTATTTCTGTGAAAAATGTTGTTGGAACTTTGATAGGGATTGCGTTGAATCTATAGATTGCTTTAGGAAGTATGCACATGTTAATGATGTTAATTATTCCAATCCAAGAGCACGGAATACCTTTCCATTTCTTTGTGTCTTCTTCAATTTCTTTCAACAATGTTTTATAATTTTCAGTGTACAGATCTTTCACCTCTTTGGTTAAGTTTATTCCTAGGTATTTTATTCTTTTTGTTGTGATTGTAAATGGGATTGTATTCTTAATTTCTCTTTCTGCTACTTCGTTGTTAGTGTATAGAGACACAACCGATTTTTGTATGTTGATTTTGTATCCTAGACTTGACTGTATTCGTTTATTATTTCTAAAAGTTTTTAGTGGATTCTTTAAGGTTTTCTATATATAAAATCATGTCGTCTGCAAAGAGTGACTGTTTCACTACTTCTTTTCCAATTTGGATCCCTTTTAGTTCTTTTTCTTGCCTGGTTGCTCTGGCTAGGACTTCCAATAGTACATTAAATAAGAGTGGTGAAAGTAGGCATCCTTGTCTGGTTCCCCTTCTTAGAGGGATAGTTTTGAGTTTTTCTCCATTGAGAATGATATTTGCTGTGGGTTTGTCATATATAGCCTTTATTATGTTGAGGTATTTTCCTTCTATACTCATTTTATTTAGAGTTTTTATCATGGATGCTGTATCTTGTCAAATGCTTTCTCTGCATCTATTGAGGTGAACATGTGATTTTTATTCTTCATTTGGTTAATGTGGTGTATCATGTTGATAGATTTGTGGATGTTGAACCATCCCAGCATCCCTGGAATGAAACCCACTTGATCATGATGTATGATCTTTTTAATGTATTGTTGTATTTGATTTGCTAGTATTTTGTTGAGGATTTTTGCATCAATGATCATCAGTGATATTGGCCTGTCATTTTCTTTTCTCGTGTTGTCCTCATCTGGTTTTGGTATCAGAATAATCTTGGCTTCATAGAATGAGTTATAAAGCTTCCCCTCCTCTTCAAGTTTTTGGAAGAGTTTGAGAAGTATAGGTGTTAAGTCTTCTTTGAATGTTTGGTAGAATTCACCAGGGAAGCCATCTGGTCTTGGACTTTGATTTTTGGGGAGGTTTTTGATTGCTGTTTCAATTTCCTTACTGGTGATTTGTCTATTCAAATTCTCTACTTCTTCTTGTTCCAGTTTTTAAAATTGTATGTTTCTAAGAATTTATAAACTTCTTCTAGATTATCTACTTTGTTGGCACATAGATTTTCATAACATTCTCCTACTACCTTTTGTATTTCTGAGTTGTCCATTGTAGTTTCTCCTCTTTCATTTCTGATTTGATTTATTTGAGTCGTCTCTCTTTTTTTCTTGGTGAGTCTAGCTAAGAGCTTGTCAATTTTGTTTATCTTTTCAAAGAACCAGCTCTTGGTTTCATTGACTTTTTCTATTGTTTTTTTAGTCTGTATTTCTTTTATTTCTTCTCTGATTTTTATTATTTCCTTCCTTCTGCTGATTTGGAGCTTTGCTTGTTCTTATTTTTCCTGTTCCTCTAGATGCACAGTTAGATTATTTGTGATTTTTCTTCTTTGTTGAGGTAGGCCTGAATTGCTATAAAGTTCCCTCTTAGAACCACTTTTGCTGTATCACATAGGTTTTGGCATGTCATATTTTCCTTTTCATTTGTCTTCAGGAATTTTTTGATTTCTCCTTTGATTTCTTCATTGACTCAATTGTTGTTCGGTAGCGTTTTGTTTAATCTCCACATTTTGGTGGCTTTTCTGATTTTCTTCTTTTAGTTGATTTCTAGTTTCAAACCTTTGTGGTCAGAAAAGATGCATGGTATTATTTTGATCTCTTTAAATTTATTGAGACTTGTATTGTGGCCTAATATGTGATCAATCCTGGAGAATGTTCCATGGGCATTTGAAAAGAATGTGTATTCTGTGGTTTTTGGATGGAATGTTCTTTATATATCTACTAAGTCCATCTTGTCAAATGTATCATTTAAGGCCAGTGTTTCCTTATTGATCTTCTGTTTGGATGATCTATCCATTGGTGTAAGTGGAGTGTTAAAGTCCCCTACTATTATTGTGCTACTGCCTATTTCTCCTTTTATGTCTGTCAATAATTGCTTTATATATTTAGGTGCTCCTATCTTGGGTGCATAGATATTTACAAGTGTTATATCTTCTTGTTGGATTTTTCCCTCTATCATTATATAGTTCCTGTCCTTGTCTCTCGTTACAGTTTCTGCTTTAAAGTCTATTTCATCTGATATAAGTATTGCTACCCCCACTTTCTTTTCTTTGCCATTTGCTTGGAATATCTTTTTCCATCCTTTCACTTTCAGTTTGTGAGTGTCTTTAGGTCTGAAGTGTCTCTCTTGTATTCAGCGTATATATGGGTCTCATTTTTCATCCAAGTGGCCACCCTATGCCTTTTGATTGTAGCATTTAGTCCATTGACATTTAAAGTAGCTATTGATAAATATGTATTTGTTGCCATTTTGTTCCTTTTTTTCCCTGGGTGTTTTAGTAGTTCTTCTCTGTTCCTTTCTTTTTCTCTTGCTCTCTTCCCTTGTGATTTGATGACTTTCTTTAGTGATATGTTTGATTTCTTTTGTCTTATTTTCTTACTCATTATAGGTTTCTGGTTTGTGATTACCATGAGGATCCTATGAAATATTCTATGTATATAGCAGTCTATATTGAGTTGATAGACTCTTTAGCTTGACCTCTTTCAGAAAGGTCTACTTTTTCACTCCCTTCCTCCCACATTTTATGTTTTTGAAATCATATCTAATCTCATTTTTTGTGTGTGTCTATCCATTACCCTCTTATCATTGAAATAGGTAATTTTAGCACTTTTGTCTTTTAACCTTCATATTATCTTCACAGATGGTTGATCTGCTACTTTTACTATAATTTTACCTTTAACAGTGATTTTATTCCCTGGTTCTTTTGGATAATTGTTTTATCCATATTTGTGGTCGTGCTTTCCCACTTAAATAAGTCCCTTCAGCATTTCTTGTAGAACTGGTTTCTTGGTGATAAACTCCTTTAATTTTTGCTTGTTTGGGAAGCTCTTTATCTCTCCTTCCATTCTGAATGAGAACCTTGCTGGATAGAGTATTCCTGGCTGTACGTTTTTTTTCTTTTATCACTTTAAATATGTCATGCCATTCTCATCTTGCCTGCAGGGTTTTGGCTGAGAATTCTGCTGAAAGCCTTATGGGATTTCCTTTGTATGCCACTTGTTGCCATTCTCTTGCCACTTTTAGGATTTTCTGTTTATCTTTAATGTTGGGCATTTTAATTATAATGTGTCTTGGTGTGGGCCTCTTTGGACTTATCTTGTTTGGAGCTCTCTGTGCTTCTTGTACTTGGATGTCTGTTTCCTTCCTTAGGTTAGGAAAATTTTCAGCTATTATTTCTTCAGGTAGATTTTCTGCCCCTTTGTCTCTCCCTTCTCCTTCTGGGACACCTGTTATACGAATGTTAGTGCACTTGATATTGTCCCAGAGTCCCCTTAGACTGTTCTCATTCTGTCTAATTCCTTTTTCTTTTATCTGTTCAGCTTGGGTGACTTCCTTTAGTCTTTTGTCTAGCTCCCTGATCCATTCTTCTGCATCATCTACTCTGCTATTGAGTCCCTCTAGTTAATTTTTCATTTCCAGTACTTTATTCTTCATTTCTGATTGGTTCTTTGTTATGTTTTCCAGTACTTTGTTGATGAGCTCACACCGTGCTCATCCTGTCTTCTCCCAATACCTGTGTGCATCCTTCTGAGTTTGTGTTTGAACTCTTTGTCAGGTAGGTTGCTTATTTCTGTTTCATTTAGTCCTTTTTGTGAGGTTTTGTCCTGTTCCCTTGCTTGGAATATATTCTTTTATCTCCTCATTATGCATCTTTCTCTGTGATTATATTTATGTATTAGGTGAGTCAGCAATGTCTCCTGGTCTTAGAGAAGTGGCCTTATGTAAGAGATGCCTTTTGAGGCCCAGCAGTGTGCTTCCACCTTGTCACCAGTCCAAATGATCCATGACTGACAACTTTGTGGGCTACTTGTGTCCTTTTGCTGTGGCACAGTTGCTCTTAATGCAGGTACCCCAGAAGACTAGACTTGCCTTTCCTGGCCAGCTATTTGTAAACTGGTTTGGGGAGCCTCAGCACCATTGGCCACAAGGCCTAACAGCACACTCTTGTTGCAGTTTTCCTGTTACTTGGGTAAGTACCTAGTGTATCTGGTTGCTAGACTCAGGGGCTTACAGTTGCTATAGGCCTCAAGCCTATAAGGCTGTTGTCAGTTCTCTTAGGAGCACAGCTGAGTGGGGCTGGCCCAGGCATGGGAGCACTCAATTGTTTCAGGCTTTGGAAGATGGGGTTGATCCTTTTGATGGCTATTTGTGAAGCACAGGTCTTCTGCCTCTGATAAGCCTCACCCCCCACAGGTCCACACACACTGTCAACACAGTCCTGGTCCATGCAAGCTTCCCAACCCCCTGGAGCATACCCCAATTACCCACTTCAGAGGTCCCCCACCTCTCCACCAATGCCCCCCACAGTTCACCTGGTCCTCACATAGGCCCTGCCCCACAGAGGTGGACACACATTCCTGTCTGTAGAGGATCAATGCACCCAGTCAATGCAGACCGACAAGTAGCCTGAGGACTTGCTGTTGGGCAGGGCTGGTCCCTAGGGTGGGCTGCCTGCCCTGGTTGAACTAGATTAAATCTGCACTCTAGTGAGTGTGGCAGACCTCTGGGATAACAGGCCAGGGGAAGAACTTCCATAGCATCTGCCAGGGTCTGTGTCAACATGCCTGGACTAGGTGACAACAATGGCCACCACCAATGTCTCAGTCTCTAGAGAGGTCTCTCCTCTCATTGAGATGCACCCAGAGCCTACCAGGTGAGTCTCTTTTCACCAAAGTACTGTCAGCCTTATTTCTGGTGATTTTAGGTTGCTGAGACAGGTAAGTTTGTGCCTGGACCATTTAAGACCCAGGTCTTTTCAGCTTTTGTCCGATAGCTTTTCTGGGGGTATTCCCTGCTGCAGTTAATAGCCAGTGAAGCCAAATTGTAAGACCCTCGTCTCAGTCGTGCTGAATCTGAAGGATGCTTATACCAGTATCAGCCCCCCGCTCAGGACCTCACTCTTCCAGGGAGGGCTGTGTACCTTAGGGTAGCTCCTGCCTGGCCAGCTGAGAAGCTCCACTGTTCCTGACGGTCATTTTATTTCTCTCCTGCAGGAATTTCTGCCTCTTCCAACCTTAGTCAGGACTGTCTCTTGTTGTGGGGGTTCTTTTTATCCAGTTTTCAGTTTTCTATTCAGGGTAATTTTTCCCAAAATAGTTGTAACCTGGTTGTGTTCATGGGAGGAACTGAGTTCAGAGTCTGCCTATGCCACCATATTGACAAAATCTCTAGAAATTTTGTTATATTTATCAAGAATCATAAAAGTAATAATGCTTAAGTGGTACATTCTACAAAACTTCTCTAAGATAACCTAAATTATAGAAGATATTTATGTATAAAAGTGTTTATAACAAATTACCCCATTGTTGTTAACATTCCATCATGTCAGTTCCGACTCCTGGCGACCCTATGGGTGAGTGACGTCGACGATGTCCTGTCCTCCACAGTCCTCCTCAGCTCCTGTAGACACACACCTATGGCTGCCTTTATGGAGTCAGTCCATCTCACATTTGGTCTTCCTCTTCTCCTGCTGCTTTCTACTTTTCCTAAAATGGCTAAATTTAAGAATAATTTCAAGAAATGTTTAAGTAAGATATTTAGCAAGCCTAGTTTTATATAGGCTTTAATAACAAATGTCCATTGTATATTAAAGGAAAACGTTCAAATATCACACATAGCATGTCTATGTAAAGTATACATCAAATACACACAAAAAAGAAATTAACACTTAATAACTTATATTTTTATATTTTCTCATGAATCTTATCTAAATTTTCAATAATGATTATATAATCCTTTCCCAATGGGAAAATATAACAACCAAAACAATTATAAGAGGAAAGTAAATGGCTTATTATATTGAAGTAAAAATACCCAAATATATGTTTTCTACAGATAAGAATATTGAATAAATTTGAATTTTCAATTCTTCACTTACTAATGTGTTTTATTGAATTTCTATATTGAATTAATTTGTTTTCAATTCTTTGCTAATTAATTTCTTTTACTGATTATAATTTAAAATAAGTTTAAATATTATACTTTAAATATATATTAAATATTATAGTTTAAAATAATTTTTTATTTTCCTGTCTGACAATATAATTCTAAATGTCATTTATATGACTATACATATGAGAATAAGAATGTTTTCCAACATTTTAGGATCAGGAATTCTATTAAATATTGTAATTGTAAAACCACAACTATATAAAGTTTTCATAAACAGTAAAAGAGAAAGATTGATGGAATCCATAAATAGTACATACTTTAAATACTGTTTTTTTTGTATATAACTGTCTTAGTGCGGGTTCCTAAGAAAACAGCTTGAGATGAAGATTGGGATTAATCTTGGGGAGTTGCAACGTCAGGGTGATAGGAGTAAGGGACAAGGGAAGTAAGTCAGGGGCAGAAGAGAAGTCGTGAAAGATGCTGACCACTATTTCACATCAGCTCTTACCACAAAGTTGATCACTTGACTGGGCTGCCTGCTTGGCCTCATCTCACTGGACTTCTGTACACAGAAATCATACTTCGTTGCTATCCATCGGCGGAAGAAAGAAAAGGGCCCCTGTTCCCCAGTCGTCAAATTTTAACTCAGGGGAATTTGCATCCACACCCCTTCTCATACAGGCACACACACAGACTTCCATGTTGCATTATTTGGCCACTTTGGTAGTTGCTCAGACCTGTTGCCCTATGGTGTGTTGCATCATTCAAGTTCAGAAGTAAGGATCCAGAAATGGGAGGGGAAGGTTGGTGCACCTGACTGTGCAGTCGCGGTTAAATGTTACAGCAAGCCTTCATGCACTGAGTGGAAGTAGTAGCTGAGGAGGAGCAAGCAGGTGCAGGAAACAGTGTGCTAAGGGACTCTGAGGGGGTGTATATCCGCTATAACGGCTGCCCCTCACCTATTCAAATGTGCTATAATCTCTTCCATTAAAAAACAAACACTAAAGCTCAGACAATAATAATTTAGTGATCCCTCATTCTTCCCACGTACCATGCTTTCTCTCTTTTAGAGTCAATGTTCTTAAAGGAATTATCTCTAATCACAGCGACACTTCTAAACCCTCAATTTCCTTCCGGCTATTACTCAGGATCATTTCAGTTTTTAAAAATTCGGTTGGGAGATCTGATCTGTCGGTTCTACCCCTCTTTCACTATTTCCCTCTGGGTTCTTGCATTTCAACTTTTCAGCCTGGGTCCCATCTTGAAAACCTCCCCAGCATCACTTCTCTGTTCTTATCTCACAAGTGTGTGACACAGCTAATCACTGTCTCCTTTTTCTTCAAGTCTCTTTTCCTGACTTCATGATTTCCTCTTGTTTCCTCCAGCCTCACTAGCTATTTCATCTGTCCGATTCCGAGTTCCCCTCCTCCGCTCGGTTTCTAAACGCAGTCAGGCTGCAGGGCTCGTTCCTAAGCCACACAGTGAAGCTTGACGACTATTTTTCTATGAGAATCCCCTCTCTCTCCTGCTGTCTCCACTTTGCTCGTAGCTATGTTAGTCACCTTAGCCACAGGCTGTTATTTGAGTTTCTTAGAAAAATGCCGACATCTGGTCCTTCTCAGGGGTCTTTTGCATAAGCTCTTTCCTCTGCCTGGAAATCTTTTTTCCCAGGCCTTCAAATGACGACTTTTCCTATATTTTGAATCTAAAGTGAAAATGTCATCAGGGAGGGCTTCTTCAACCACTAATCTATAAGATTCCCCAATTTCAACCACATTTCTCTTCTTGGCATTTGCAAGAGTCTTACTCCCTTTTTTATTGTTCCATTAGAGTAGGCTCTCTCTCTCCCTACTGTGAGACTGTCTGCTGAGAGCAGGTGCCCGCACCTGTCTTGCTCACCGGAGTGTAAGAAGGAGCTATAAGGGCCTAACTCACAGTAGGCATGCAATGAATAGCTTTTAATGAATAACACTGAAGCAGAATTATAAGACATTTTTACAGATCAAACAACCTAACATGTGAAAATATAAATAGCAGAGAAGGCATAACCGTGTGAGGATGCCTACTCACTCTTATGCTTTGAAGTTGGATTATGACTTGTTTTATAAAAGCATTTTGGCAATACACACCAAACACTTAAATATATGTATGCTCAGTGATCAACTATAAATAATGACCAGTTAATGAGTTACTGATTGACTCCCAACAATATAGTAACTTTATACCTATAACAGTAATATTTTGCCTATGGGCAAAAAGTAGATGTCTGTGCAATTGCTTTGAGCTTACTTTGTAATGTCTTCACTATGGTTCAGTGATGTTTAGTGGTTTTTTCTTTTCGTGCCCTATTGAGGTATAATCGACAATAAAAATTGTATATATTTAAGGTATTCAATTTGATGTTTTTATATATGTATACATTGTATAATAATTACCACAATCAAGTAATTAACATATACATCACCTCACATAGTTACCATTTTCTTCTTTTTTTGGGTGTGGGGAGAACACTTGAGATCTACCCTCTTAGCAAATTTCAAGAATACGATACAGGACTGTTAACTATAGTCACTTTGCTATACACTGCGTGCTCAGAATTTATACATCTTACATAACTGAAACTGTACCCCTTGACCAATATCACCCCTTTCCCTATCCACCAGCCCCTGACACCGCCATTCTACTCTCTGCTTCTATTCATTTCCGTATTTTGATTCCACATATAAGTGAAATCATGTAGTATTTGCCTGTCTGTGTCTGGTTCACTTAGCATAACATCCTCCAGATTCATGTATGTTGTCACAAACGGTAGGATTTCCATCTTTTTTAAGGCTAAATAATATTCCTTGTGTGTGTGTGTGTGTGTGTGTGTGTGTGTGCGCGTGCATACACATATGCCAAATTTTCTTTATCCATTCATCTGTCAAAGGGCATTTGGGTTGTTTCCATATCTTGGCTACTGTGAGTAATGCTGTAAGAAATAGGAGTGCGATATCTCTTTGAGATCCTTATTTCTTTTCCTTTGGATATATACCCAGAGTGGGATAGTGGGATCATATATTAGTTCTATTTTAAATTTGTTGCAGAAGCCCCATACTGTTTTCCTTAGTGGGGATACCAATTTACATTTCCACCAGCAGTGTGCAAGTGTTCCCTTCTCTTTTGAAAAACGTCTATCCAGATCCACTTCCTATTTTTTAATCAGATTCTTGTTTTTTTTTTTTCCTGTTATACTGGTAACAAGCATCTTAGCTTAACATGAAATATATAATTTGCAGGTATAGATTAGAAGGACATTTCAGATCACTACATAAATAATATATTCACAAATATCTGAATTCATGACTGCCTAGCAAAGCACATTATGTGAAGTACATTTTTCATGTAATACATTCCTTTCGTCCGTTTTTCAGTGTGTGTGTGTCTGCCTAAAATAGTCTATTTTCATTTTGTCTTTTAATATTCTTATTTAATAGGACACGGTAAATATTATACACACACACCCTTCCACTAAATAAATAAAATAAATTGAACTTTAAAGGGAAATGGAAATCAAGAGTTTGTTTTCTAAGCAATACATTTTTGCTAAACTACTAATAAAATAAATCATATATGACTGCCATAAACATAAAATATTTGGTAGAAAAAAAGGGCTTCAAATACTTGCTCATTTTACGTGATATGTACTGTGTCCACCGCAACAGATATAGTATGATGCCCTGGACAAGATACATTATATTTCTTGTGTATATCTAGGTGACGGTGCAACAAATAACAAGTAAAAATGCTTGTTAGAAATTTTGAACATATGAAGTCCTACGTTAGTACTTAATAAGCTTGAAGAAAAATCTGAGAAGCTTGATTAGCTTTTAAATATAATCTGTAAAGATTTATTATAGGTTCTACCACTTTTTCCTAAATAATTCCTGAATGGATGTAGATTTATAGTGCCAGTGTTTTTATATGTCTATTCATAGGAACTGAATTTACTGAAGTCATTTCATACAAGTTAAACTATTAACACTATACTTAAAACTAACCTTATGTCTTTTAACAATTAGAAATACAAATTCAAGTCACAGTACTGATATCAGAACCTGACTGCTATACTCTTCATTAGTTCATCCATTTATTGAAAAGTCCTTTATATGATTTAGGTGTACTAAGACTTTTTACCAAGAATGGATTTTAATTTTTTGGTAAAATGTTCTTTACCTGCATCTTTTTAAGAGTTTGTTTCTCCTCCCTTGAATTTGTTAGTATGGTGAAGTATAATGCTGGGTTTTATAACGATAAAGATTGTTGTATCACTTAGATAAAGCCAATTTCATCATGTGATCTTTTTAAAAACATATACTGCTACAATTAGTATGCTAATATTTTATGTAATATTTAGCATCTACATTCACACCCAAAATTGATCCATATGTTTACTCTCATGGATAGTGTTTACTTGTTACTGCAATGGACTGAATGTTTATGTTCCCTCCCCAAAATTTGTATGTTGAAACCTAATTCCAAATGTCCTGGTATATGTATGCGGGGCATTTGGGAAGTGATTAGATCAAGAAAGGGATTAGTGCTCTTATAAAAAGGGTACCAGAGGGATCCCTCATCTCTTCAGCTGTGTGAGGTCACAGTGAAAAGACAGTGGCCAATGAGGAAATGTGCCCTCACCAGTCACTGAATCTGCTGGCACCTTGATCTTGGGCTTCCCAGACTAGAGCTGTGAGAAATGGGTTTCTGTTCACCTAGTCTATGGTATTTTGTTCCAGCAGTCCAAGTGTACTAAGACAGTTATAGTAGTAAAGCTATAGTTATAAGATTACATAGTATGTATGTTCTATGTACTATCCTATTTGGTTCTCTAGAAGAATTTCTTAAAGATTTTAAATCCCTTTTCCCTGAATGTTTGTTATATTTTGTCCTTAAAACTGTCTGGGCCAAGATCTTGTTTTCTTTGAGGAAAGATTTTAAATTAATTTAATGAGCGCTGTACCATTTCTTGTTCCAGTTTCTTCTTTTTTTTTTTTCGCTTGAAGAAGATTCGTCCCAAGCTGACTTCTGTAACAACCTTCCTTCTTTCTCTTTTGCTTAAGAAAATTAGCACTGGGCTAACATCTGTGCCAATCTTTTCCTATTTTGTATGTGGGTACCACCACAGCATGGCTACCAATGAGTGGTATAGGTCTGTGCCTGGGAACCTAACCCAGGCTGCTGAAGCGGGACATGCTGAACTTAACCAATAGGCAACAGAACCAGGCCCCCAATTTATTCTTGAACCAGCTGTATTATATTTTATTTTTCTATAAATTTGTCTACTTCATTTAAATTTTAAACTGCATTGGCATAAAATTCTTCAAATTATTTTCTGATTTTTAAAAACTGCAATATTTGTAGTCGCATCTCATGTTTCAGTGTCAATATTTTCTCATTTTCTTTTATTTCTTTTTTAAAAATTTATCTTACCAGAATTTATGCTTTCTCCTTTTCTTGTTTTGGAAGCTATGCATAATTTCTACAGTTTTTCATGTTCATTGTTCATTTTGTTTTTGTTTTTTTTCCAAATCTTAAGTGAGATGCTCAATATAATGATTTGTAGCCTTCTTCTTGTCTAATATAAGCAATTAAATCCTGTAAACACTTTTCAGCTGCATGTCACATATTTTGGTATGCAATATTCATTATTATTCTGTTTTAAGTGTTTTCTAACTTCTGCTATGTTGACTATGTTAACACACAAGCTAATAGGTACATAGCTTTTTGTAGTGTTTGTGTTTCTTTAGATTATCAATGCCTATTTTTATTACATTTTAGTCAGATACTATGGTCCATATAAAGCCAATACTTTGAAATGTACTGACACTTGCTCTGTGGCCAATTGCATAGTCATTTAACAAATGTTCCGTGTGAGCTGGAGATAGATCGTTGAGTGTATGTTCTATGTAAGTTATTATGTTAACTCTGTAATTTGTGTCACTTGAATACTCTCTATACTTTATCCTTACTGTTATTTTTGTTTGGTTATATTAATTAAAGAAAGAGGTGTATTAACATCTTCTACTATGGGCATGGATTTTATCAATTTCTCCTTTGATTCTGTCAATAATTTTAAGCTATTTGTTAATGTATACAGGTTTAGAAGTGTTATTTTTTCCCAGTAGAATATAAGCTCTACACTAGAAAGTTGCCCTTGAGGACAGGTTTTTGCATCTGCTTTTTCATCGTTACATATCTGATATCTGGAATGGTGCCTGGCTCCATAAATATTTGACGACATCTAAAGGAATCATCTTGGTGAATTAAATGTTATATCATTATATAGCAACTTTAAAAACACTAGAAATACTTTTTTCCCTTAAAGTCTGTCTGTTTCCAACATAGTGACACAAAATTCCTTTTGATTAGTAATGACTTATACTTCTATTTTTCATTCTTTTTCTCTCAGTTTTTAGTGTTATGTTGTGTGTCTGTTGTTAATAGTATATAGTTTGTTGCATACAGCTGAAACTCTGCTAACTAAAGATTTGGTCCATTAATTGAAGTAGCTCACATATGTGCAATACTTTATTTTTTATTTTATGTTCATTGCCTCTTTTTCTTCCTTATTTATTTTTCTACCTTCTTTAATTATTTTGACTTGGTTTATTTTCCCTCCATACTGCTTTCATCCTATTGTTTGGGAAGTTATACTTCTATTTTTATTTTTTAGTAATTTCTGTAGATAGTTTGCATGCATACCTATCATAACAAAGTCTATATTGAATAGTGTGCTTACTGTCCATCTAAAGTTAAAGGAAACTTACAGTATTTAAATTATGATCATTGCTTCAGAATGAAATTTTTGCTGGTATATTTTTGCATTTGATTTTGTTTTTTAACCTAATTAAATAATATTACTATTATCACCATTTTCAGTCAACATTTCTTTAAATTTATCTTGATGTTTATGTTTACGTTTTTTTCATAACTTGTCCTTTCTTCTCTCATAGCACATTCCTATTAGGGTTATTTCCCATTTTCCTAACATGTGTCTTTTGAGATTTCCTGCAGTGAGGGTCTATTTATGATAAATTTTGTCAGTTTTGTTTCGTCACCTTTATTTCACGTCATACCTCAAAGTTAGTTTCTCTGGGTATAAAATTTGAAGTTAGCAGAGACTTTTTCTAGAAATTTTAAAGAAATTATTCCACAGTACCCTGACTTTCACTTCTGCTTCTGAGAAATCTACCATCAGTATAATTAACATAATTTATGGTTAATTTGTGCTCTCTCTCTGCTATTTTGAATACATTATTCATTGTTGGCTTCATATGTAACAATAAATTAGTCCTGAATGAACTGACTACAAAAATTCGAAAACGTCAAGTTGTGTTCTATGTCCCTAAAGAGTTATTTAGAATAACTATCTTCCAGTTCTAAAAATATGGTTTCTTTCTTCTCAGTAATGCATGGTTATCAACTGGACATAAGAAGCCTAGCTCTGAGAGGCCTCTTGGTGTGTCTGTCTGGAAGGTGAATATCTGATGGGCTCCATGGCTTAGCGTCCATGAGTCACTTTAGTGTTGGATTCACCTAGATCTTAGCCCTTGTCCTCGGCTAAAACTGCTATTTCTGCACTTTTGCAGTGGTGTGTTCTCACAGCAGTTCAACATTTCTGACTATGCTTCTTGTCACAGCACTCTCCTGGAATTGCTCCGGCTTCTCAGTCACTTGAATGAGAGTAGTTCTAAACCCTGCTTGATGACCTGTCCTGCAGTATCAGCAAAATTGCTAAAATATCTGGGGCCAGCTGTCTGGTCTGGGCAGAAGCTGTGAACAAATATGAGCAGATCTGTGATTTATCTCTTTTCTCCATCTGAAAAGACTCTAGACAATAACTTGGGTAAAAATAACTTTCTAATTTGCAAATTATTGTTGAATATTTAATGCTATATAAATCAGTTTTTTTAGTCTCAAAGTACACAATCTCCTCCAGAATTGCAGTTCTCAAGTTAACATTGGTACCAGGATAGTTCTTGAGTCTTTTCTTAAATACTAAGAGCCACAAAGTCTCATGTCTAAAGAACATATGTGCCTAACACCATGAATCTAATAGTTAGGCAATCATGATGATTATATGCCCTAATTCAGTACTGAAGTGATTATTTTAATTTGAGGTGCAGCTCAAATTTATACCTTTTGTGAAACTCTAATTTGGAAGTCTCTCAAGTGTGACTATAAAAAAATCATGGGTCCCTTTATGGCTCAATCTTTGCTCAACATCATATTCAAAGAAACTATTGTCCAGCTCTAGAAACCTACGGTTTTTATTTTAAAATGTGCTTCACATAAAAAATATTCTTTAAAGACTTTAATTTCTCCAGGATAGTACCTTTTGTGAAGAATATCTTTTAAGTGTATAAAATTCATTCTATGGGGAATAAATTTTGAGTGCCAAACAATGACAGATTAATACATTTTTGGAAGAGAGATTATTCCTAATTTGGGAACTACATATGTAGGGGCATTAGCTGGCATTCCTCTTTAAAAACCATATGTCTGTGAGGCTCCTCTCTGGGTTACACACCAGCACTCACCATGATAACAGTCCTAGGCTTGGCCAAACCAGCTGCTGTCTTGTGGGAGAGTTAGCACAGAGACCCTTGTGGTCTGAGGGAAGACAGAGGCCCTCCAGGGTGCGGGCGGGGCTCTAATCCTTGGAATCCAGGTCTAAAAGAGACGATCCCCCTCGGCAAGCATGCAGCCTTTGTTCCTCTGCCTACTTAAGCAAGCTTCTCTCAGAGGGTGGTAGTGGGTGCATGTTGCTGTTCAGCTGGCTGCCACTGGACCTCCCTGTAAGTACCACCCAATAAACCCATATGTCTCGTTTGCCAACTCCAGGTCTTTTCTTTGGTCTCTCAGCAACCAACCTATCCCACCTGCTTAACCAGATGGGAGCGTGGCAAAACAATGTATATCTTCATTTTAAATAAAATAAGACATGGTATCTTTTCAAGGAGATTACAGCCTAGTGGAAGAGAAAACACAAAAATCAACAATAATAGTATTGATATTCTGGTCACCAATTTCCAATGTGTGTCTGTGTGTTGTGGGGTTCTGCACACCGTCAAGTGATCCTTTGGCACCAGGTGGGTGTCCTACAATTCAACTCAATTCTGATGCTGTCTACTTGGAGATAGAGTCAGATCCCAAAGATTAAGAGATCAGTCCTACAAGACTGCTCCCCTACCCGCCACCCACACAGTTCATGTGCCTGTTGTAAGTCCAGGTTGTTGCCTGTGCTTCTGACCCACCAGCTATAGACTGGAGGTTCCAACAACCGCCTCTTTGAGTGGGACTAATTTGCTAGCGTGGCTCACAGAACTCAGAGAAACATTTTACTTAGTAGATTACTGGTTTATTACAAAAAGATATAACTCAGGAACAGCCAGACAGAAGAGATGCATAGGGCAAGGAATGAGGAAAGAGTAGAGCTGCTATGCCCTCTCCAAGTGTGCCACTCTCCCCCAAATCGCCATGTGTTCACCAACCTAGAAGCTCTCGGAATCCTGATCTTTCGGGGTTTTATGGAGGCTTTATTACACAGGCAGGATTGATTAAATCATTGGCCACTGGTGGCTGATTCAACACTCTGCCCCTCCCCTCTCCCCAGAGGTCAGAGCGATGGGGCCGTAAGTTTCAAGCTTCTATTCACAGTTGGTTCCCCTGTCAACTAGCCCCATGGTTAGGTGTTTTCTAAAAGTTACCTCGTTAACAAAGAGACACCTTGATTGCCCTCATCACTTAGGAAATTCCAAGGGTTTTAGGAGCTCTTTGCCAGAAACAGACAAAGACCAAATATATATTTCTTCTTATAAATCACAATATCATGAGTACTGCTAAATATAGTGTATTTATTTTGCACAGTGGTTTATGAGAGCTTAGTAAAGAAATGTTTTAATGGGCTTGGGGTCATGGAATTTTACTGTAAGAAAAGATGTTTAAGCTAAGATTTGAAAGATGATGAAGAATGGTCTGATGGAAAACAGTGGGATGGACTTTCCAGGGAGAGAGAGCAGCCTGTGGAAAAGCACAGCAGTTTGAAACAGCGTAATGTTCTTAAAATTGCAAATAGTATAATATGGCTGGAGTGAAAAGTCCTCACAAGGGAGTGGCAAGAGATGAGATAGAATGATAAATGGAGGCATATTCTAAAGAGTGTCTTGTAGTTAACAAAGAAATTTAAACTTTACCTTTGACTGCATTAACCGATTTAAAGTAAGAGAGTGATGTAATATTTGCATTTAGAACAATATCATTTTGCTAGCCTTATGAGGCATGAATGCTGGGCATTAAAATGAGAACTGTTGGGGCCAGGCTGCCGCTGCGGAGGTGCGATACTGGGAGAGCTTGTACCGCGACACTGGAGGTAGAGAGAGAGGCATTGATCTCCAGGAAAAAGGGGCAGGGAAGGAGTTCAGAACGATTCTAAAGTTTCCGTGCAAATACAAATAGTATGTACTATTAGCAGCTGGACAAAGATGAACTCAGGTCTGAGGGATTCCCAGGATCATCACAGGACATCTTTCAAGCAATGTTTTTAATCTCAACCACTGAGATGTTTCACAGTAATGGGCTTCCCAGAACACAGAGCTACTGTCGCTGTGTAATGAGACACCAGGCTCCTTCTCTGGCGGTGTCCACTTGTTCAGTGAAGTAGAATCTCCATAAAGCCACAGGCATCCTGAGTCCATCGTTAAGCCCTAGAGAAGCTAGAGGCTTCTGAGCCTGAATGCATCTTGCACTCCATTCAGGAACCTCTTCAGGGATGGGCTCTCCCACAATCAGGGGCCCAGGGGGTGAGCAAGTCTCTGCCTCACATGCTGTAGCTTATCTGGGTTTGATCCAAACTTTTTTTTCCACTTGGGTTAGGAACATCTGAAATATTTCCTTAAGGAAAAATCCACTTTTCCTATGCTAATACAAAAACTTTATTCTATGGTGGTATATTCAAATAATAATAACCATTTTTATAAATGGAGGTAAGTGCTTGGATAAATAGTTTGCCTTATAAATTTTGCCTTATGAAGTAAGGAAATTCTCCATACCAACTGTCCTGAACTTCAGAAACAGAGAGGTAAGTTTCACTGGCAAAGACTGATTAGCTCGTCACCAGCGCCATTTTCCCTTCTCCCTGATATACACCCAGACTCCATTTCCCAGCTCCTTTGTAGTCAAGGATGATCAGAAGACTGAGTGTTGACCAAGGAAAGATAAGCGGAAGTGATATGCACCAGTTCGAGGGCTGGCCCATAGCAACCTCTGACGCATGACCCTGGGCTCTCATATCGCGAACTGAATACAGAGGACTACAGTGCCCTAGAGCATGAGGAGGACACCAGATGAAAGCAGCCTGGATCCTGGGATGATTTCTTAGAATGTCGTGGATTTGGAGCATTCTTTTTGAAATTAAATGTGCAAGAAATAAATTTCTATTGTATAAGCCACTGAGATTTTAGAGTTCATGCATTTCAGCAACTAACAAACAAAATTATTATTAGAGCCCAGATAATGCAAATTATTTACTGCCCTGAGGATGTCTTAAACAAGGAGCACTATCAAGACATGGATAGCCCTAAACAAAGATTGTCTCCTCTCTAGAAGTTTCTGTAAGGAACGTGCAGTGTTTTGTCAAGAATTGTGAAGAGTTTGAGATTTTCGCCTTACTTACAAACCAACAAATTAGTCTGCCATAATTTCGTAGATGTTGGCAGAGGACACAGGACACCTTGGTCAAATGAAAGGAATTTTTTCTTCTTTTTTTTGGTGAGGAAGATTGGCCCTGAGCTAACACTTATTGCCAATCTTCCTCTTTTTGCTTGAGGAACATTGTCACTGATCTAACATCTGTACCAATCTTCCTCTATTTTGTATGTGGGACACCGCCACACCGTGGCTTGATCAGCGGTACACAGGTCCTCACCTGAGATCTGAACCCACAAACCCCAGGCTACTGAAGAGGAGTGAGCAAACTTAACCACTACACCACCGGGCCGGCCCCTGAGAGGAGTTTTTAATCACTGCACAGCAGGCAGCATAGCAGTGGATCCTCCTGTCCTCGAGTCCCAGAGGGATGCTGTGCATAGAGGCTGAGACGAATCCTGCACAGGCAGTGAGTTTGTGCCAAAGCTGAGGAACCCTGAGCTTAGGACCTTCCAGTCCCCTAACAGGGGCTGCTAACTAACTGCCCAACTTTGCCCCAGAGGGAGACATCATCTTGATTATGCTGTTTAGGAAATGAATCAGCCCTCTTCCTCGGAAGGTGACACTGTATCTTCCAACTCTGCTTGCTACACAAACCTCTTTAAAAAGATAGTCTGGGACAAAAGCAAACACAAGCTGTGCAGAAATGTCATGTGGCCTTCTCTCTCAATATATTTTAGATTTTAGGTTGGATAACTAAAGAGCAAGTTACAGAAAAAAGCAGTGAGAGAGAAATTAGGAGATTTTTGGAAGCCACTGATTCCGTTCCTTTGTTTTAAGATGACAAAAAGATGTGCAGAGAAGACATCTTGACTTGGCCGAGGTCACATCGAGAATCAGTGGGAACCCTGAGTCTATTCTTCATGTCTTTTCGAAGAAGAACGCTGTCCAGATTACACATGCATAAGTGTGACTGATGTCCAGTCATTCACGCCCCGGGTTTATATTTGGGTTTACAAGCACTCCTCGGGAAGCAGCGTTTACAATGTTCCGTGGTGGGAACCAGAAATCTGTGCCCTCATCTCGGTCCTGACAACGGCACTTTTATGAAGTCACTCTGATCTGGCTGCTTTCAGGACAGTTAACGACTGTCACTTCTTCCTTCAGAGTACGTTATTCATGTCTCTCAATGTTAGATTTATACATTCAATTATGAATTTCTTAAAGGCAAAATCTGTTTCTAGAAAAAAATCTCAATAATTTGAAAAGTACATATGCAAAAAGTAAAAATGAGCATTGCTACTACAGGATAACTGGATTCTAGCTCTTGTATTCTATGCTTTCTAATGTCTGGGCTGTAATTTATGCCGTGTTTCAGTTATCATGTTTAGTTGTCTAGCCAAAAAACTGAATAAGATATTATGCCCACTTGTGTTCTATTACCTTGAATTGTAAGCTCAAGCTTCCAGAGACAATAATCAGTTGTTAAAAAAAGTACCTTGTCTCTTTCCTACGGCATTGATTACATAATTGTATAAGTAACCATAGCACTGTCATCATATTTCTGCAGTTGGCATAGACTCCTTTGAAAAATGAGATTGTTAAATTAGAAAAACAAGAAAAAGAAGTAGTTTTTCATAAATCCTGTGAAACTTATTGGCCTGTGCAATATGGCTAAACAGTAAAGTTGCTATCAGATTATGCTGATATGGTGGCCCCATGCAGCCTCTCACCCTACCTTGTACACAGCCATGCTCACCTAGAAATTCCATTCATGCCTACACGATTGAAGGTGGACAGAGGCAAATGAAGGCAGGAGTTTAAAGCTGGGGACATGGTTGCAGTGACAACCTCTGCTTTCTCCAGATAATTACACTGTCAAAAACAGCCACCTCTACTCCACACACAGATGCCAGCTGGTCTCTGTGTTTGCTTGTTTTCTAATCCTTCCCCGTAATCACACCAGAAACAACTCTATCAGTCCTTCACACAGGTTGATTAACTGATTATACATTAATGAGAATGAGATTTAAATGAAAACATATGAGTATAAAGGTATATTTGGTATATAAAATATATTCTCAAAATTATTAAAATTAGCTACCTAATGAGCAAGATTATGTTTGAGTCTAGTTTTCTTTGTTATTCATCTATTTACAAAATTTTTTCACCAAGAACCCAATTCACTTGTATAATCAGAACAATAATAAATGTTATTTTATTCTGTTTTTTTGTGAGGAAGATTGGCCCTGAGCTAATACCTGTTGCCAATCTTCCTCTTTTTGCTTGAGGAAGATGGTCATTGAGCTAACACCTAGCCAAAATTCCTCTGTTTTATGTGGGATGCTGCCCCAGCATGGCTCGATGAGTGGTGCCAAGTCCCCACCTAGGATCTGAACCTGCAAACCTTGGGCTGCTGAAGCTGAGTGCACGAACTCAACCACTACTCCACCAGGCCAGCCCCAATAAATATTACGTTAAAAACTAATTTAAGACATAAAGAAAGTATATGAAATGTTTCACCATCGTCCAAGAACATATCCACTCTTGTTCCTCAGCAGCTATTAATAATATAAAATGACGTGATCTCTGTGGTAGTGACAAAGATTCTTGTCTTGACCAAACTCTAGTCAGGATCCTCTCAACCCTCTTCTCAACTAGACCCTGACTTTTGGGCTTCTGTGTCCATCTTTGCATGGCCCAATTTTAGCCAGTATTCTAAGTCACTTTAGCCAGAATCCCACCCTTGATATCGAATTGAGTTCCTCATCCTGCACCATCCAGCAGGAGGTGTCCTATAACCCTGGTCTGCCTTCAGTAAGAATCCTGTTTGCTTGGTTTAAACAAAATCTCCCCTTAACTCCTGATGTTTCTTCTTAGTAATTTTCCATCCACTGACCCCCACTCTGCTCTTTAGTTATACATTCCTGCTTTCCCTTGTTGTGTTGAGAGTTGAACCCTATCTCTCGCCCTAATGCAAAGTCTCACCATAGTAGGCCCCTTGAACAAAGTATTCTTTACTGTTCTTTAATAAGTGTAGTGACAAGTTTTTCTTTAATAGTAGGCAGATTAATGCCCCTTTAAAACATGTCCACATTCTAATTCTCAGAACCTCTGATTATGTTAGTTTACATGACCAAGGGGAATTAAGTTTGCAGATGGAATCAAGGATACACATCAACTGACCTTAAAATAGGGACATTATCTTGGGTTATCCAGGTAAGAGATCACTGCTATTACAAGGGTCCTTACAAGGGAAAGAGGGAGGCAGATAAAAACCAAAGAAATGGAAACATGAAGAAGACTCAGCCTGAATTTGCTGGCTCTGACGGTGAGGAATGCAGATAGCCTCTTGAAACTGGAAAAGGCAAGGAAATGGATTCTTTTCTGGAGCTTCCCGAAGGAACACAGCTTTGCCTGCTCCTTAGCTTTAGCCCGGTGAGACTGTGGAACTTCAGTCCCACAGAACTGTAAGAGAGTAAACGTGTTGTTTTTAGTCCCCAACGTCATCATAATTTTTTACAACAGCAATAGAAAACTAATACCAACTTCTTCTGGTTTGGCTAGAAATCAGAGACCAGTTTAGGACAGTTTAAAGGCCTCTGCAGAGGAGAGAGATGACGTGAAATTATATTGGCTCCTTGGAAGATTGGGCTAATTGGCATTTTTTTACTCCTCCCTCTTTTTAAGACGGTTCTTTCCCTAAAGAAGCAGAGTAGATTTCATCAGACTTTGACTTTGGGGTGGACCACGTGACTTGCATTAGCCAGTCCAATGAAGCAGAGATGAGAGGACGCTGGCTCCGACCAGCTCTTAAGAAGCCTTGGGGGTTCGCCTGGCACCCTAGCACTTTGATATCACTATGAGAAAGGCATGCCCCAGCTAGCCTGCTGGTCCCCAGAGGAAGGCAAATGTCACAAGGAGAAGAGGCAAATAGGCTGAGCCCAGCTCAGCCTAGATCAGCCAACTCGAGCTCACCTTCAAACACATGAGAAAAAACTAAGTGATAGCTGTTTTAAGCGCTGAATTTTGGAGCACTTTTCTGCGCTTGCAAGTTCATATAGCTCCAATCTGAGCCTTTTTGTTCTGTTTCATTTTTGAGGGTCAAAGCATCATAGAAACTTTCATACTATAATGTCCGGCTTTTTACTTGAAGGCCTAAATCTGGAAGCTGCTGAAGCTGGTTCTTTCCACCAAGATTCTTCCCTGTGAACTGACAGTCTGCAGGGTCTTCTCATTTTCTTACTTTAGAAAGGTCAGGCTTTTATTAAACATAGCTGCCCTCCGACATACCCCGAGGATCTTAGATCTATCTTTTCTGAGTTTTGGCAGAAAGTATGTTATTTTAGTAAGCATTTAAATGTCATATTTGTACCATAATCCTCTCGGCTGATATCCTGGATGAGTGCCTATGTTATATATACTCCTTCTGATAACGTTCTGAAATGAAATAGCGCCAGCTGGGGAGCAAATGTTTTTGTGCTCACTGAGGTAAGCATTGGGAATGGAGGAGCATTTCAAACTATTGCAAAATCTTTTTAGCAGGAGAGGAAAAAGCCCCTTACCATCAGTTTTAGTTCCTTCCAATGTTTTGTTCAGCTGTCAATCCACTATATTTTACGTAAAGACTGCTAAGACACAACTTGCCCCCAAAGTTTGTATTGTATGTGTAATGCTGATGTTCTGCTCTTTCACTAGAGAGGGATAAAGAGAATGAACAGTGGACCAACACCTTGGGCAAAAGAACTGAAGTTCCTGCATTTTCCTACTGCGCTCATGCATTCAACAACGTACTCTAAAACTGGCCTTCTTGAATTGCTCAGTGCTTTCCACATTACATACAGCAACAGGAGAAAGTGGGATCCATATAATAAGAGATGTGGCAAATACAGGTTAACAATGAGGCTTTGAACTTTAGGGCTTCTCTTCCTCTTGACCATAAACTCCGCGCAGACAGGATCAGACCTCTGTTGACTGATTGTTCTGTCCACTGTGACTAGCACAGAGTTTGAAGCATATATCAGTGATCAATCAGTATTTGGTGAATTAGAATCAGTGAATGACTGAGTTGTCCTTTAGGTACTATGAGTAGAACCAACAGAAGCTCAACTAACCATATTTTGGGTAGGGTCTCTTCTTTTAACTTGAGAAGAAAAAGAATGTGGCTATACAAGTGAAGAAACAGCAGAGTATATAAGAGAAGGATTTGGAATCAGATATGAACTCTGGGGAGTATATAAGCTACTTCCAAATTTTGCCCAGTTGTCTCTTTGAGGAGCCATATAAAATTGAAAGTCACAGTTGAAAAGAGAGTTAGACACATTGTTGCAAATGGGCAAGATTTCATTATTAGTGAGGAACAGGGTTTGCTATTCATGAATTGAGATAGCAATTTTATAGGATGTTCTAAAAATGCCTGACTCTTTTTAAATGTAAAACTTGTGGCAAGTAGACTGTACCGTTTTAAATTCTGAGCTATAGATCGTAGAAAAACAAGAATACAAAAGTTGTTTTTCTTTAACATTTTCCCTTCTAGCACATAGAGGATCTCTCTGTGTGCAAGGTCTGAGGATGAAATTAAGGCTTTTCTCACTATCTATAGAGGAAAGACAACATATCCTGAAAGACTGAGCCAGAATGTTGGCATTGCACCGGCTGACCGTGCATTAGATCAGACGGCAAATTAGATATTGATAGAACTATTTTGAACAGTCGATAAGCTCTCATAAGCTCTCTGATGATTGATATCTTAATGCTGCCTGGTAACATCAATGCTGACATTTAGAAACTAGAGAAAGAAACTGTAATGTAACATTCTCTTTGTGGATCCTGAAGTGTAACCCAAGCTCACAAGTCTCATTACTTAGATAGCGGGATTTACAGAGTCGACTTTCACAGGAACAAGGGAAAGAAAATTAAAACATCCCCCTTTCCTTTGTGTACAAAACTGTCCTTCCAGCCACCCTTCAATCTGAATCAGAGGACGAAGCTATCAAGTTCTTTGAAATTCTTCCGACATGAGAAAAGAAAGTAGTTCACAGAAGCAGTCAGAAAAAGTGAATCTTAGAGGACAAAAATAAGCTAAATGTTGAGCATATGCTTCGTTTCGTCAGGTGACTGTCTGACAGACATTCAGCTTAAAATTGAGTGCTCAGAAAACCACAAAATATGTCACTGTTCACTTCTAAATAATATTTTCTAAAATGTAATCAGGAAAGTGGAAGATGATGAAGAGAAAGTACTGTGATTTATACAACAGCCTCTATTTTACTTTCTCCTATCTCTGCTCACCCTCCGTTTTATCTTTTGGGGATAACTTTCCTCCAAGATCAATCAATACATTAATTAAATACTTGTTTGTTTGTTCAGCAAATATTTAGAGAGTTCCAATTATAGACCAGCATTGTCATAGGCCCTGCAACACAGCAGTGGGCAAAGCAGATATCAATATTACCCTCACAGAGCATACCTTCTGGTGGGAGAAGACAAAAGATGAGCAAATAAATAAAGTGTGAGGAGGTCTATTGGTGATCAGTGATAAGAAAGTAAATAAGGTCAGAGAAGAAGTTAGGAATGCAAGATAAAATATAGCATGCTCAGTTAAATTTGGATTTCAGTTTTTAAAAAGACAAATAATTACTTCAGTGTAAGATTATCCCAAATATCACTAGGTGAACAAAGAGGAAAGTGATTGAGGATGAGGTCATGATGGATTTGGTGAGCAAATGATGTTATGGTCCTACAGTGGTGTTGAAGAATTAGAGGAAATATTGAACAAGTTGAGACATAAGAGGATATAAAAAATGCGAGTTGGATTTTTAGATGTGAAAATTAAAATGTCTGAGGTGAAAATATACTAGATGGGATTAATGGCAGGTAAGACATTCCCAAAGAAAAGACTAGTGAACCTGAAGGCACAACAAAAGAAAATATCCCAAATAAAACACAAACAGAAAAACATGAGTAGAGCATCAGTGAACTGTGGGAGAAATTCAAAGACTTAACGTGAATATAATTGGAGTCCTCTACAGAAAGGAGAGCAATAAAAAATAAGAAGAAATAATGGATGAACACTTTACGAATTTGATGAAAACTATTAACCCACAGATATTAAGAATCTCAACAAAACCCTACCGCAAGAATCGTGAAGAAAATTATACCATGGGACGTTATAAAAGTACATTATAAGCATAAACAAAGTGCTTAAAACCAGTGATAAAGACAATATTTTAAAAGCATCCAGAGCGAAACAACAGATTGCATGCTTAGGGACAAAGAAAAGAATTACAGCAGATTTCTAATCAGACATGACGCAGGTCAAAGACATAAGCGTTGTATTACACCTGACCAGAAAACTGCTGTGCTAAGACAACAAAAACAAAACAACAAAACCCCTGACAACCTACAAGTGCCTACCCAGGGAAAATACTTTTCAAAATATAAGAGAGAAATGAAGATATTCTCAGACATACAATAGCTTAAAGAATTCATCAACAGCCAACCAGCACTACAAAAAATATTGAATCCTTTAAGGATAAGGATAAGGAAAAGGATGTCAGATGGAAATGTGGATTTACATAAATAAATGAAGATTACTGGAAATTGTAGCTATGAGTATAAAGACTCTTATTTGTTTATTTAAACCTCTTGAAAAGATAATTTATTATTTAAAGTGAAAATAATAACCATAGTGTAGATAACATCTACTTCATAATCTATGTAGAAATAAAGTATATAGCAAAAATAGCATAAAGACCAGGAGGAGAGAAACGAATGTATATGGTTGGGAAATTCTTTTCTTATACCTAAAGTGATACAATATCGCTTGAATTGTGACTATGATAACTATGCATCTCCCATGACAGTCCTTTAAGAATCTCTTACTTCTAGTAGCCACAGGGCTGATGTTGCTGAAAATCAAACACCATGCTTAATCATGGGAGTTGTATTAAAACAACAGTGGGATTGAGTATCTCTTAGTTTCTCATGTGAAAATTAAGGCATTAATCAGGAAAGAATTAAAACTTGAAACTTGAAGTAAGGACATTTCATTGGATTTGTTACAGTCTTGAATCCACTAGTCATTCTGAGACTCTCTTAGGAGGAGAAGCCTTCCCTTCAAAGGCCAAGGAGACTAGACTTCCTCATGAAAAGTAATGAAAGCATGAAAAGTAATGCTCATTTTCCTCAAGACCCACTGTGACCATCCTGTTGCCACTATAGCCATAACTAAGGTCAACTCAGCATTCTCCAGTAGGACGGGTAATCTTTTCCTCCACACTCTAGGAGGAAGTGGAAATAGCTTATATATTGAAAGATTTTCAAGATCTTGCTAATATATTTCAGCAGAAATCTTATTAACATATGTGCAAATATATTTCAAGAGTGTTAAACCAAAGAGGACAGAATATAACAAGATTGAATTCATTGATATGGGTGCACTTAATAGGGATTCCGGATTTAATGTATTGGCTTGTGCAGCTGGATGTGGCTCTAACCACCTACTTGGTTGGTTGAGTAGATATGAACTCAATTGTGGCATCCGTTTACTGAGATGAGATGCCAGAACTTCCCTGACATAAAATAGGAAGAGAACCTAAAGGCTCAGGAAGATAGAAATGTTGGACTAGAATTGTTATGTGTGAGCTACACAGCCATGTCACAAGTGTGCTCCACAAGAAAACCTAGAAAATACTCTCTTCACCAAGGCATTGATAAAAACATTAGTGACAGGAACATCTCTGAAAGGCTCTGAGGTGGCTTTACATTGTAGACCAGGCATGTAGGGGATGCCGCCATTTGGATGGGTTCCCTGATTCAAAATAGAATGACACAATCACAGAATAGCAGAGGCCAAGCAGCAGCACTTAATCACCAAAAGTGGTCACATCAACCATAAAGGGAAACAGGGATGTGCCAGTGATTAGAATGCATTGGCCTGCGGAGATCTTTAGTGGTGGCTAATTGATCACAGCGTCTCTAGGAATGGACTAAATGCCATCCTACTAGTGTATTGCTTGATTTACACAATGGGAAAAATTGTAAGTTTAGTAAGAAGAAACCTGACTCAGGTTGCCAAGATCTGAGTTTGTTCACAGACTCAGAGTCCCTTGACTACAGGAGCTCTGGTCCCCTCCAGGGAGGATATTGCACTATCACTGCAAGCACACACTATAAATCTTCCTTCAAGCCTTCCCCAAAGAGATCTTCAGCCATTTTCTAGAGTTACTTTGTATTTGGGAAAAGAAATGCCAAGACCCTTCAGGGATTACTGGACACTGCCTCTGAACTGAGGCTTATTCCTGGTGACCTGAAATGCCATTGTGACCCACCAATCAAAACAGGGGCCTGTGATGATCAGATGGAGTCTTAAGTCTGAATTACAGTGGTCCTGGTAGGTTTTCAGATACCCTGTGGTTATTTGCCCAACTCCTGAATATATAATTGGAATAGACACACTTGACAACTGGCAGAATAGCCACATTAACACTTTAACCCATGTGAGGGCCATTATAGTGAGAAGGGCTAAGCAGAAGCCCTTTGATCTTCCTGCCAAGATAGGATAGTAAACCAGAAGCAATACCGCGTCCATGGCAGAATTGAAGAAATTAATGCCACTACGAAGACTTGAAAGAAGCAGGAGTGGTAGTATCTCCCACATCCCCATCTTATTTACAACTTTGACCCCTGCAGAAATCAGATGAAGAGTGACTGTGGACTATTATAAACTTAAGTAGACTATTATAAACTTAATCAAGTTTTGACTTCAATTGTACCTTCAGTACCAGATTTAGTATCTTCACCGGAGCAAATCAATATAGCCCCTGGTACTTGGTATGCCACTATTGACCTGGCTCATGCCTTTTTCTCCATACCAATTTTTAAGTATGACCAAGAACATTTTACTTTTACCTGCCAGGGCCAACAGTATAACTTCACAATATTGCACCAGAGTTAAACAATTCCACTGCTTTCTGCCATAATATTGTCTGCTGAGATCTTGAACATCTTGACATTTCACAAATCACCATAGTGGTTTGATATATTGAGGCCATTGTGCTGATTGTACCTAATGAGCAAGGTACAAGAAATTTGCAAGAATAGATTGTTCTGACTCTTTTGACGCCAACTCTTGCTGCATTGTCTCCTCTCACTTAGTCGAAGACTTTGGACTCTTGGAAGGTTCCTCATGACCAAATAATTGAGGAAGAACAAACTCAAGCCTGCTTTAGAAATTGGTCACATGATAAACTGCTACCACCCCCAAATGGAATGCTATAGCACTATTAATCCATTCAGGGGTGACCCTGAAGTTCAGAGGTGAAAAACAATTTCCCAGTGAGCAGAACTTTGAGCAGTAAATTTTGTTGTTCACTGTGTATTGAGTGAGAATGGGGCAGATGGACAGATCTATAATGATTTGCTGGCAGTTGATAATGGTTTGAGTGGATGGCCATTGACTTAACAAGGTTGGAAGATTGATGAAAAGGGAGTTTGGGAAGGAAGAATGTGGATGGACCTCTTAAGATGGACACATGTTGTAAAATTATCTGTGTCCTGTGTGAGTGCCCCCAAAGAGCATCCATTGCAGAGGAAACTTTTAATGATCAGAGTAAATAAGATAATAATCAGTGGACAAAATGAAATGAGATGAGGATGTCAGTGAGCCTCTTTGCTCAGCTATTCCAGTTCTTGCTCATTGGGCCCATGAACAGAGTGATCAAGATGATATGGACAGAAGTTATACATGGGCTCAACAACATGGACTTCCCCTTATCAAGGCTGACCTGATCCCTGCTACTGTCAAGTGACTAATCTGCCAACAGCAGAAACTAACACTGTGCCCCTGATATGGTATGATTTCATGGGGGTAAGGGTGAGCAAGCCTATCATCTACTGGCAGATTAATTACATTTTACTTCTTTCATCATGGAGAGGGCAAAGATTTGACCTCAGTAGAGTAGACACATATTCTGGATACAGACTTGCCTTCTCTTCTCATAATGCTTCTGTGAGCATCATTATCCCCATGATCACAGAATGTCTTATTCAAGATCAGGGTATTCCATACAGCATTGTGTCAAATCAAGCGGGTCATTTCAAGCTAAGGAAGTGCAGTAATGGGCCCATGTCTGTGGAATCAGGTACATTATCATATACTCCATCACCTGGAAATGGCTGCTTTTCCTGAAGGTAAAATGGCATATTAAAGACACAGTTATGGCTCCATTTGGGAAACAATTCTCTGAAAGCATAGAGTTCTGTTTTATGGGATACAATTTATGCTTTGAATCATTTTATGGTGTTACTTCCCCTACAGCCGGAATACATGGGTTCAGAAATCAAGCATTAGAAGTGGGAGTTGCTACTCTCACTGTTACAACTAATTACACTTGCAGATATTTGCTTCCTCCTCTGGCATCGTTGAGCTCTGCCAGTTTGAAGATCTTGCTCTCCAAGAGGAGAAGATTTCTAAGAGGGGAACTAACAAAGGTTTCACCAAATCAGAAGTTAAACTTTCATTTGGCCATTTTGGGTTCCTTGTGCCATTGACCCCAAAGGGGAAAAAGGAGATAATCTATCGACTAGTGTCATTGATCCTAATTACCAAGAGGAAATCAGGGTTGCTGCCACACAATGGAGGTAAAGATGACTATGTCTGGAACCAACGGCATTCTCTGGGGTGCCTCTCAGCACTGCCATACCCAATAGTAAAAGTTAATGGAAAACTACAGCAACCAAAAAAAAAGACAGGGTGACTGAGGATTCTGACCAATTAGGAATGAATATTTGGGTCCCTCCACCAGCTAAAGGAAACAGGAGCTGAGGTTCTGGGTGAAGGCAAGGGAAATATTGAATGGGTAGTTAAAGAAGAAAGCCATAGAGATCAACTATAATCTTGAGATAAATTAGAGAACTGGGGACCGTAGTTGCTTTGCATATTTTCCCTATGCTTTTTATATGTGTTGTCTATATTAATTATTCTCTTCTCTCTCCTCATTTATTTTCTTAAAAATTTATTTTCTGCATGAGTTATCAGAGTTTAACTTTACAATTTATTCTTTAGATAAGAGAATATTCAGTGGGGCCATGACTAAATTTGGGGTGTAATTAATATTGTCTGAAAAGGAAACAAGCAAAAAAGACTGTGTGTCTTCTCATTCTGGGGAAAAGTGAGAACTTCACTCATAAGAAGGATATACAAATCTTAGGTGGGACTATCTTGTTAGGTCGTTTTGCTGTTGCAAGGGAGTTAACAAGTGTATGGAAGAGTGCATATGGGAGTCGAAGAGCCAAAGGGGTGGGCAATGTCAATTACCAATTCAGTGCTTCTCAGCTTCCAGTGAACCCATCAACACAGGCTGTGTGATAAATAAGGAAATTCCATAGCCATTTCTCCACTGAAGTGAGTTTCTACCTCTTGATTGGACCTAGATTGCTACAGCCATATTGACAGGCTCAAAAAGAGAAACAACATGATCATCTTCATAAATGCAGAAAAAGCATTTGAAAATATTCAACATCAACTTCTAAAAAAACTTCCAGCAAACTATGAGTAGAATGGAACTTCTTTTACGTCATAGGGCATTCTACAAAAAAATTCTACTTAATGTCAGAAAACTGAATGTTTTTGCCCTAATATCAAAACAAGGAGTGGATCTCTGCTCATTACTTTTATTCAACATTGTACTGGGAATTTTAGCCAGTGAAATAAAGTAAAATAAATAAATAAATAAAGAGCATCTAGGTTGGAAAGAAGTAAAACTTTTTTTATTTGCAGATGACATAATCATCTATGTGGAAAATCCAAAGGAATCTACAAAACAGCTGCTAGAACCAATAAGTAAGTTTAACAAAGTTGTGGAATACAAAATCAGTATACAAATGTTAATTTTATTTCTGTATACTAGCAATGGGCAATTAGAGAATGTAATTTAAAAAAGAATATTACTGAAAACAGTATCAGAATGTATGAAGTGCTTAGAGATATATCTGACCAAAAATGTTCAAGAACTGTACACTGAAAATTACAAACCATTAGTGAGAGAAACTAAGGAAGATCCAAATAAATGGATAGATTGTTTATTCAGCAATGTTGCTAGAGCAATTGGAAAACCGTATGTAAAATAACAACAACGCTAATCCATATCAACAACCACATAGAAAAAAACATAGCTCAAAGTGGATCATGGATCCATATGTAAAACCTAACATCATATAACTTCTAGAAGAAAATTTTGTGACCGTGGGTCAGATAAAGCTTTCTTATATACAGAACCAAAAGCATGATCCACAAGACAAAGGATTGATAAATTGGATTTCATAAAAGTTAAAGACATCTGCTCTTTGAATGATACTACTTAGAGAATGGAAAGACAAAGTACTAGTTGGGAGAAAATATTTTCAAATCAAATATCTGACACAGTACTTGTATCCTAAATATATAAAGACTTGTCACAACCATTATTAAGAAAATAAACCACCTGATATAAAATAGGCTGCAGATTTGAACAGACACCTAACCTAAGATGATATACAGATTCAAGTATACACATGAAAAGATGTTTAACATCATTAGTTGTTAAGGAAATGCAAACTAAAACGACATTAAGATAGCCCTACACACTTATTAGAAGGTCTAAAATTAAGAAGTGTGACTGTATCAGGTGTTGGCGTGGACGCGGAGTAAAGGAATGTCAATACACTCCTAGTGGAATTTTAAATGGTATAACAACTTTGAAAAAAAGTTTGACAGCTTCTGTAAAAAGTTAAACCTACAGCTAACATATGACCCAACCGTTTCAAGTCTTGGTATTTACACAGGAGAACTGAAAGTATATATCCATATAGAGACTTGTATACAAATTTTCTTAGCAGCTTTATTTGCAATAACCAAAAACTGGAAACAATTCCAATATCATCCAACAGATAAAAACATAAACAAATTGTGGTACAAAAGCAAGAAAGAATGAATAGTTGATACATGCAACAATTGGAGGAATCTCAAAATGATTATGCTATTTGAATATAGTCAGGTGGCGAAGAGAACATTCTGTATAATTCCATTTATATAAAATTTTAGAAAAGGCAAACTAATCCAGAGTGACTGAATGCAGATTAAGAGTTGCCTGGGAGTGAGAGGGAAGCAGAGAGGCTGAGGGAAGGATTACAAAGAGGCACCAGGAAGCTTTTGAGGGGAATGGATTTGTATATTATCTTGATTGTAGAGATGTGTTACTAGTGTGCACATATGTCAAAACTAATTGAATACTATACTTTAAACATGTGAAATTTGTTATTGTAAGTTATTCCTCAGTACAGCTGCTAAAATATATCCAGGCAATGGCAAAGCCAACATTTTAAGTATTTCAGAGAGAATGGCAAGAGAGGATTAAAAGACAACTAAAAGCTATGACAGTTGCTCAGAAAAGAAAGTGTTTCAAGAAGAAAAAGAGTTGTCAAAAAATATTGAATATTGTTGGAAGAGAAAGGATTAAAAATGATCATCACATGTAGGAAGAGGGTCCTAGAAAGAACTGGTCCTGTGATTGGTGGAGGCAGTAGCCGTGCCATGTAGAATGGAGTGACAGGGGAGGCGACACAGCAAGACAGAGTGAGGGCGGTTATTTGAAAATCTGGCTGCGAAGGGGAGAAGAAGGAGAGCTGGCTGGGAATTTGTAGTCCAAATGTGTTATCTTAAGAGAGAGATTAAACATGTTTCAGTGCTCATGGAAAAATCAGATAAAAAGGTGCAGTCCGAAGATATAAAGAGAGGGGATAAGCGAACAGAGAACAGCGCAGAGTGGTCAAGGTTGTGGCAAGGGCGGCTGTGGTGAGAAAGCAGAGGTCTCCATGGTGGGAACTGCGAGGGTGTCAAAGGCACCTTGAGAAGGAAGTTCTACCGGAGGATACAGATCAGGTTTGGGATGAGAAAGATTCTTGGGGAGGGTGGAATGAGGACGTGTGTGGCCCTGAAGGCCTGCTGGGGCTTTGCAGGGCCGCCCGGTGTGGACAGAGTGTGACTGGGAATTGGAGAACAGCGTTTGCCCTGCTTTTTAACTCCTGGTGTTCCAGGGCTCTTTAAGACTTCATTGAAGCATCACAAATCTCTTAGCAAGCACTTTTGGGCCTGTTTATACTTTTCTGGTATCTCAATGATCCATTGGCAAGCTTGCCATTTCCTCTTCCCAAACTATGTTCCCTGGTGTGTGGAGAGGATTTGGCAGACAGGAATGACTCTGATTGGACTGTCCTGGCTTTTCAGTTTTATTATTGTTGTTGTTTACCACACGATGTTTGGACCCCTCAGTGAACCAAGCCGGCCACTTTTCAAGCCTGATCCAAAGAAAAAAACTGCACAAGTTTATGTAAAGGAGTCCTCCTTAGAATTCTTAAGCCTTCTTCACAAACTCTCTTTGTTACCATAGTAACCATAATAACCTATATGCCATAAGAAAAGCTAAAACCAAATAGCAGAAGAGGCAAGAGTGGAGAATTCTGAAGTTTGCCTTTTCTACGGATCTTTTCTCTTTGCCAAAGTTGCTTGAGCCATTGTGATCCACTTGACTGCTAAATATGTGTTAAATATCCACTCACTACAGAATCCCGTGCTTGGATGTTAGTTTTGGTACAGATGTATCCTCCTCGTATTTAGCATCCTAAAGAACACGCATTTTATACAGCACATGGGAACATTTCATCCCTAAAAAAAGAACCAAAAGGGTGACATAGAAAACACATGGCATGGTTTAGGGATTCTTACAGCACTTAATCAAAGGGAAAAAGTCAATACCAATTATGTGAACAACATAAAGATTCAGATAAAAGCAAGGCAGTCATGGGAAGAATTGACTACATATGAAGTAGGGCAAGAAAGAAAAAGAGGTGGAAATCTTAGGCCCTGAGAGGATCAACTCTCTGCAATTGGTAAGCTTTTAGCTGGTTCATTCTAGGTGTCCGTGAAATGAACTATTTGACAAATATCGAGAGGAGAGATTGCGATTGGGAAATCTGAAGATTGGGGTTCATGTTTGGCCTTCACCACTAAATTGCTGAGTGACGTGGACACACAATTGAGACTCCGTTTAATTATCTATAATTTGACAATAATTAAATTTGTGCCATCTACTTACCAGATACCAAAGTGAGAAAATTTAGGGAGGGGCTTCACAAACTATAAAATGTATCACCCTGGTTCCTCTGAAGATAATTGTCATTTTTTATTGTTGTTAATAGGAAGCTGTAAGAAAACCAAATAAAGATATCTTGAAAACAAGAAAGAAGGTCTAAGGTAAAGAGACACCTACTGTTTGCATGCAGACATGCACCCTTCACTCTCTTTAATGCTGGTCTGTGGAGGCCCATTGAAAATATAAGACAATGATATTTCAAAGCTGGAGATGTAGCTTTATTCTAAATTGGGAATACATACCTGGCTGTGTCAAATATTAATCATAAGGCAGTTATAAAATTAACTGAAAACTGTTGCAATCCCAATCACGCTTCAAGACAATAAGCTAAAATATCAAATAAAAATGGTCACATAGACTTGTTTTACTCTTTCTATTTATTTATCTCTTTATGTTAACAAAGCTTATACATTATGACAAGTTATTCATTGGTTCTTTATCCATGTTCTCCCTGGTGATCCATCCATCCCAGAGTGGACACAGCACATGTGCCACAGTCGGGAATTTAGAGCATCACTGGGTGTATCAGAGTCGAGCAATTTCTTTGACTCATGGCGGCCATTGTATCCTATAATGTGTTTGACAAGAAGCTTCCGCTAAATATACTTTTCAGAGAGAAAGGTAGATTTTGAAACACAGTTAATACATTAACATTTCTGAGGTAATAAATTTGAGGCATCACTGGGATAGCTGACACAGCCCTGGATAGCCGACGGTGAGCTGAAATGGCTGTTTTAGTTTACGATTTCATTAGATTAAAAATATATTTATTTCAATTGTACCTCCTGATAGTTAAAAGAATCTTGGAAAGCCACATACTCATATCATAGGGAAAACTACCAAATGTTGTTTTTAGACATTTAGGTGCTCTTACCATAATTGCTATGTGGAAAAAAGTAATGCCATAGCTCGTGCTGATACGATCAAAATGCCATATTTAGCCTGCATGAAACTTTTCTTCTGGGAATTACAGAATGCTCTGTCCTATTTAACATAGCATATGGACATAGCATATACTATTATTGTAGTCTTCTTTTTCTATTAAAATGCTAATGAATAAAAAGGGATTTCATTTTTATTAAGGAGGGTAGAGGTACAAGTGTGGGAGAGTGAATTAAAAACAAACCTACTGGGATACCAGATAAGAATTCCAGACATCTGCGTGATTCTTCCTCCCACGTATCAAACTCCGAATCATCCATCCACAGGGAAGAGGAATGTTAAAATACAAAAGAAAACTGAACCCAAACATACGAACGAATAGCAGAATACACCAAAAAGTTTCAATAAAAGCAAACGATTTTCTTATTTTATTCATAAAACAGCATTTATATTCAAGAAATCCAGAGGCACACATAGTGGGTGGTTTCATCTTTTATTCTGTCATTTTTTAAAATTTAGTTAAGAAAAATGTAATAATACTGGCGTTTTATTATTCTTGGCTTTTCTCATGATGTCTCTGTTTTTCATTGCTGATTTGCCTTTGGCTAATTCAATATTCATCACTGCCTCCTGCCTGCAAAAATGCTTGTAAATCTAATCCTGCCTTCATCTATGGCCCAAATCCACACCTCCCTTCAGGTTCAGGCCCCATCAAGCATTTCTCTTACAGAGCCATTCAGATGGGGAAATTAAGTATCATGAAAAGTCATCAGATACCTTCACTTTTTATTCTTTTTGTCAGAAAATTGGAAACTAGTGCTCCTCTTTAAAATAAAAATGCTTTTGTGCTGACACTCAGCCGAATTGTTTGTGACACTTTGTTTTTTATGATGATCACTAACAAAGGTGAAGAACCTGAAGGAAACTGTGCTATTTGTAATGATCCTAGAGGGGAACAGGCACAGAAAGGTATTGCAAAGTTGGATGTCCCAAATGGATTTGCACGAGCAGGTTTCCATTCTGTACCTGTGTACTTAGAATGATTAACAGCAACAATTCTGAAAAAACAAAAACTTCCATATTTAAAATGCCTACATAAAAGATAACATTGCTTTCAAGACCCCAAGCTCTTTAGCTTTAATTACTCTTTTCCCTGAAATTAAAAGTTTTTAAAATACAAATTTAAAAAAACACATTGCATATCCAAATGGGTTGTCATATGGATGCCCACAAATTCAAATGTCTAAAAGAAATACCTTTTCTCTTCCAATATTTTCTTATCCCATATTAACTCTCTTGATAGATGATATGTTTTCATTCTAGTTCCCAAACAATAAAACCGAGAACCGTCTTGTATGATTCCCTCCTACCCCATCACTGACTGTTCAGCAAATCTCTATTACTTTCAATTGCTTTCTGTTGCTTTCTATTCCCATTGCCATTTCCTAACTGAGAAATCATCCATAATTCATCCTACTGCCAAGAGACCCCTAAAGCTGAAGTCTGTCTTCACCTCCTCACTGCTGGAGAAGGTACCAACCCCTGTCATCATGACAGCCGAAGCTTTTTTATGATTTAACCTCTAGCTCCCAAAATCATTCTCCACAGGCCCGATGCTTTATACTTCATTTATACTTCAGGAAATTCCAGTGGTTTCCAAGTTTCCTATACATTATGTTCTTTTTGTACTTTTCATTTTTCTGCACTATTTGTTCTCTCTTTCTGGAATGATTTTCTACCCTTTCTACTTAAGCAAATAAAAAAACACATTACATTCAGAGTCCAAGTAAGGCATTGCATTGTTTGGGAAGTCTTTGCAGATAATACCTTCCTCATGTCTATTCCCACTTCCTCTATTTTACCTTTGTAAAATGTATACGTGCTTATTTTTGCATTTCTCCCCCAGTACACACAAATAGTCAATAACAGCCTCTCCTACTATGAGTTTCCGGAAGAACGACATCGTGCGTTACTCATATTTCTATCTTCACATTGAAACAAGATTTATGAATGAATAAATAAGACAATTTAAAGGATAAGATGTGAATCACACGATAGGGATAGGCAAATGCTAGTGCATTGAAACCACAAGGAATGACAGAATGACGATACATTAGGATAGAAGGAACATAGTTGCTGAAGGCTCAGAAGAGTATGATTTTAAAACGTTATGCTGCCCCCTTTGGGTTGTAACCATTCTCTGAGTTGTATGTATTAAGAAGCCCACCTGCTTATTGCTGACTTAGCTAAGATAAGTGAATTCCTTTCTTCTCATATTCTAGGATAGCATCCTGCAGTAATTAGGGTAGAAAGGCCTACAGTTGATGGACTATTCTAGATTTTCTGACTAGGGTGGATCTGACCATTGTGTAAAGCACTTTCTTAAGTGCTCTCTCAGGTCTGAGCTTAGTTCTAGCTCTTTTGACTTCCTGGTGCTCTCTCTCCTCTCTTGTGACAAGAGGAGAAACTAGTCTTTCTTCTCATTTTAATTTTATTCATTGTTGCATTCTTATCTTTCGCAAGCATATTTTTTGGTTGGCTTAACAGATGGCAGATATGCTTTAACAGTTAACCTGTTTAGAAGTAGTTAGGAAACATAACACAGTTTTTTAGGTAAATATCAGATTCAATAGGATAGTCACTCAAATGAGAACATTTAGACATTTGAATAGTGTTATACCTTATTATAATAGGAAGCTTAACAGGCATAATTATTGATACTTTCAGTGTAATAATCTGATTATAAAAGATTCACACTTCACAGATACGTTATTTTTTTTCTCATCAGATTTCGTTGTAGAATTAAATTGATAAGGGACTTAGAATTATAAATATATTATTAATTTAATTAATATAGTAATTTCCAACACAGTAGGTATTATATATATGTTATTATTAAGTTATTAAATGAAGAACTGTATTGTGCATTTTTCATATTTTTTTCTGTCTCCACCACATCTGAAAAGAAACATTTAAAAATATTTCTTAATCTGGGGCCAGCCTGGTGGCATAGCAGTTAAATTCGCGTCCTTCACTTCGTCAGCCCAGGGTTCACCAGTTCAGATCCCGGAGGTGGACCCACACGCTGCTTATCAAGCCATGCTGTGGCAGGCATCCCACGTATAAAGTAGAGGAACATGGGCACGGATGCTGGCTCAGGGCCAGTCTTCCTCAGCAAAAAGAGGAGGATTTTCAGCAGATATTAGCTCAGAGCTAATCTTCTTCTTCAAAAAAATCATTTCTTAATCCAGAGTTGCAGTTAAAGAGAGCAGAAAAGCAACAATTTTAGAAATGCCTTTTTACATCCCCAAATTGTTTCAGGTTCTTAAGAAACTATCAAAGAATTACTATGCATTTTCTAAGAAACTTTAATTCCCCATAAGTTTCTCACTCTTAAATGTAGTTCATTTTAATTAAATTTTGTTTTTAAAGAAATCTTTTGATTTTCTTTTAAACACACCATAAAACTGCTGTTTACTAAGAATCCAGTGGCTGGCTATGAAACTGTGTATTTTTGAACTTGAGGTTTTGCTACTGTCAAGTATATATTCAATCTATCTATCAATCATCTATCAATCATTTATCCATCCACCCAACCATCCATATATCCACCTATCCAAAAAATATAGAGAGAGTATCCACTCCGTGAAATTGATGTCTTTGCTGAATTTATATAATAAATCAACTTATGCTTTGTCCTTAAAAAGCTTGCAGTCTGATAGAGTTGATAAAAAACATATATATTCATAATGACAAGTAACATTTGTTGAGCAGTATAATAGATGTAAAGATTAGGTGCTATGAAATTACCATGAAAGGTAAACTACTTTCTAATGGGAGAACAAAGGAAATTTTAATGGAGAAGATAGCATTTGAATTTGCCCTTAAAAAACAGAAAAACTCTTCAAAAGAATCTTTTCGGACACTATAACTCCTCAGTTGAGGGAAACAATAGAAAGAATAAACAAATAGGACTTCATCAGACTAAAGAGCTTCTTTAAGGCAAGGGAAAACAGGATTGAAACAAAAAAACAGCTCACTAATTGGGAAAAAATATTTACAAGCCACTTATCCAACAAAGGGTTAATCTCCATAATATACAAAGAACTCACACTGCTTAACAACAAAAAAACAAACAACCCGATCAAAAAATGGGCAGAGGACATGAACAGACATTTCTCAAAAGAAGATATGAATATGGCCAATAGACACATGAAAAGATGTTCATCATCGCTAATCATCAGGGAAATGCAAATCAAAACTACACTAAGATATCACCTTACACCCTTTAGATTGGCAAAAACATCCAAAACCAAGAATGGCAAATGTTGGAGAGGTTGTGGAGAAAAGGAACCCTCATACACTGTTGGTGGGAATGCAAACTGGTACAGCCACTATGGAAAACAGTATGGAGATTTCTCAAAAAGTTAAAAATAGAAATACCCTATGACCCAGCCATCCCATTACTGGATATCTATCCTAAGAACCTGAAATCAGAAATCCCAAGAGTCCCTTGCACCCCTATGTTCATCGCAGCATTATTTACAATAGCCAAGACATGGAACCAACCTACATGCCCAGAAACTGATGATTGGATAAAGAAGATATGGTATATATACACAATGGAATACTACTCAACCATAAAAAAAGACAAAATTGGCCCATTCGCAGCAACGTGGATGGACCTCCAGGGTATTATGTTAAGCAAAATAAGCCAGTCAGAGAAAGACGAACTCTATATGACTCCACTCATAGGTGGAAGTTAATATATTGACAAGGAGATCTGATCGGTGGTTACCAGGGAAAAGGGGGGGGGGTGGGGGGAGGGCACAAAGGGGGAAGTGGTGTACCCACAACATGACTAACAATAATGTACAACTGAAATCTCACAAGGTTGTAATCTATCATAACATTAATAAAAAAAAAAAACAGAAAAACTCTGACTATAAAAATATGGGGAAATAAAGTGAGGAAGGGAAGACCTTTGTAGTATGAGAACCAGACCAGCGGGGTGTGTAAGTGCACGTTGTCAGGTTAGAGGGTGTGCATCCTGGCGCAGTGAGGTTCTCAACAAAGAGATGGAAGGAAGTGTGGCCAGGGGCTAGGGGTAATCTCTTTGGTACTTCTCACAATCATACGTGTACTGATTCTTCAAGTGCAGTCCTGCATTTTTATTTAAATGTATCCGCTTCCTCCTTTCCCTCATCTCAGTAGATTTTAATATTAATGACATTATTGGGAAATTACGTCTCTCTTTAATCTGTGCTTCATGAAGACAAAGGAATGGCACAGTGAAGATGGGACACAGCAATTCATTTTCCTCAACATTTTCGAAGCAACTCATTTTAAACCAGGCAGCATTTTTTGGGAAGATCTATTAAGAGTTTAGCACTGTGTCAGGAGCAGTTGGAGAATGGAAAGAAGGTCTTGAAATTAATGGGCTAGGAACTTTTAAAGGAGGCAACATTCACTTAGAAAGAATAAAAAAACAATTTTAAGATAGAAGGAGATTGAGTTCCAGAATGTATGGTTTACCAATAAGGGATGCTAGGCTCATTATATTTTGAATTAAATGTTGAGGAAAACTGATTCATTTAGTCATTCATTTATTCACAAATCTACACTGAGTACCTACCATGAGCCAGACACTGTTCCAACCAGGGGAGAGAGAGTAGTGAATGGAAACACATAAATATAAGCCTCTCTGCCTCAAGAAGCCTTAGTAAATAATAAAGCCTTAAATAAACAGACCAAAAAAACCCTGACAAATAACCTTTATATTCTATCAGATAGCGATAAGTGCTATGGAAGACACTTTTTAAAAGCCAAGAGAAGTTCTAACATAAAGTGTCAGAAATGACAATTTAAAATAGAGCAGTTGGGGCATCTGTCTGATGTGATATAAGCAAATCCTTGAAAATTGTGAGGGAGTGAGCCTTAGTGAAAGAACATTCCAGACAAAGGTAGTACTAAGTCCAACTTAATGGGAGCAGTTGAACTTGGTTGTTCAGGGAAGAGGAAAGAGGGCAGTGTGTCTAGAACTGAGTGAGTGAGAGAAAACACACTTAGCGATAGTGCCAAGGAGGTGACACAGGATCCTGGAGGCCTCACAGGCCATGGCAAAGATCATGGCTTCTACTCTGAGTGAGGTAGAAGGTCCTGGAGGGGCTAGAAGAACAGGAGTACCAGGATCTGATTTACATCTTAAAGGATCATTTTGCTTGAGAATAGGCTAGGGAGAGCAGAAAATAGAGTGGGTGGCTGAAAGCAGTTTTGAGTGGGAAGGAATCTTTCAGCAAAGAGAAGGGGCAGGAGCAGGAGTTCACCATCAATGTGGTACAGGTCTCAGAGAATGAGCATCCAACAATGCATACGCACACAAAGCACTATCAGTTTGGTCTTTATTTAGCTGTAATAAAATATGCAGCATGAATAATGAATATGGATGCATGGATATTAATAAAACCTACATTCTTTAAATGCATACTGATTTTATAAAACATTGTATCTTTATGAATTGTCTTAATCAATGGATTCTAAGAGAACAATGACTACAATATAGGAGGCCTATAATTTTTTGTTATCAAAAAAGTTATGCTATTAAAAATTGGAAGCCACTGTGCTAAATAAGAGGCCTTGACCTTCAGGTGAACTTTTTCCTCATTTTCAAAAGGAAGAGATGAAAAACAGCCAACTTTCTGGAATACGTCAGTAGATTGGCCAATATTGGTATATTTTCTGCTGAATCTAAACTCTGTCCTTTGTATCCCTCTTTGTAGGGATTAAAGTGACCATGGAGAGGCAGGAATAACTAGGGACAAACTGGCTCAAATTGTCACTGTTGTTGGATCCCATTTTCTTAAACTTCAAGATGTGGTAGCACTGGAGGTCTTGAAATTTTCCCAAAGCAATAAAGTGAGTCCATTTAGATATAAGCTATAGCTCCTCCTCCATACATCTTTACAGTGATGACTGCTTTACACAAGTATGGGAAAAGAAGTGAAACCAAACACACACACACATCCATGATTTTATACAGATATCCAAAAATTTAATTGTTACTACTTGTCCAAACTATGCTTTGTAGTTTATTGGGGGCTTTAAGAATAAAACATATTTAAAAATCGTGCTCTCTTAATTACCTTCCAGAATTGTCAAAAAATTGCTATGCTAATAATTAACAGTGCTAGATAAGAACTGTTAATTTTTCTCAGTTTGAAAAAAAACTTACTGGAACATTGATAGACTTTATTAAATTAAAGAAAAATGATCAACCTCTTTATTATTTATAATAAGTATATAGACAAATGTATGTGAACGTTTGTTAATATTGAGGTTAAATCCTCACTCTGTTGGTCAGAATAAAGTTATATTTGTCTATAGTTTGATTTTGTGTATTCCCAGCCTCTACTTTCTGCTGTCCACTAAAATAAATCACAGTAACTAGTATCAATATATTTTTGTCCCCTCAGAGAGCCCCCTTTACCAAGACATGTCCTCCATTTCAAGGTCAGTGCATTAATGACAGCACATTACTCTGGTGAGTCAGTCCAACTCCTGAGCTTGCAAAAGGTTGAAATTTTGCTAAAAGCAATTCTTGAATTAATTGGAACTACTTGGTCAGTTCAGAGTCAAATGATCCCATCTGGATTTGCCAAATTGGACTGTACAGAAGAAAGTGAAGCCCCTTTTAAACACATGTATTCCATGTTGCTCAGAAATCGTCACGGAATACAGCTTTCTCCTCTGCTACTGCCTCGCCTATGGCACACGCAGGGCAATCCTTCCTATTCTTCTCATGCTCTCTGCTTTGCCTCCTGACAATTTGTCTGGTATTTCCACTCCATGATCAAATTAATTTATATCCCCCTCTCAACTTATCTTCTTTCAAAACTCCCCTTTAATTAGAAACCTATCTTTGTACTAGATAAGCAACAAAGACAGCAATGTAGGGGAAAAGGTTGATGGGAATCTGTCCACATTATTCACCAAATGGTTCAGTATTTCCAAGCAGCTGATGACAGACCAGTCATCAATCCAAATTCATTCCCAGAGAGACACATAAAAACTTTACTGCTTAACAGAGCTCAAAATATCCACCTGTCTCTCTGACTAAAGTGCACGGAGAGACCGTTCTGCTGACGTGGGGGTCCTCTCTAATTGTTCAGATTGGATATCACCATCTGAGGCTAATTATATTGTCGATGTTTCTAATTCTTGTTTAGACTGAAAATTTTTATTACCTAGGTTTGGGTGATTGAGTTGTTGGGGCGAAAAAGCCAGATCACGAAAAAAATGTGCTTGATATATGTATGTATGTGCGTGCATGAACACATGTGTAACTGGAGTGGACGGTACAAGCTCAGATGAAAACTACATTCAAATCCCCTCTGCATTTATACTTAAATGCTTGAGCACCTGTACTTCTCATGAATAAGAAGTTTATTATTTTCTTCCTGAGGAACTCCTCTCCCTGTACTGCAAGCACTTACACAATTTAATAAGAGGTTAACCTGGGCTTCCACAGTGAGATGCTGAGGAAACTGGAGTCTGATGAACTTGTCACTGTCATAACTTCTTGCTGCTGCGCAGTGTGTGGCTCAGTCTAATTGTCCCCGTGCTCAGTCTCACTGAGCATGGCCACCTTTCACTTACGCTCTCAAAAGGCAGTTTTTCCCAGAAATAGACCTACAAGAATTTTGTCAACTGATTTTTCACAAAGGTGCAAAGGCAATACAATGAAGCAAAGGGAGTCTTTTCAACAAATGATGCTGAAACAACCAGACAGCTACACAAAAAAAATGAATCTAGACATGGACCTTGCATCTTTAAAAAAAATTAAAAATGGATCACAGACCTAAATATAAAATTCAAAATTATATAAATATAAATAACAATATAAAATGCAAAACTCCTGGAAAATAATACAGGAGAAAATCTAGATGACCTTGAGTTTTGTGATGACATCTTAGATACAACAATGAAAGCACAATCCATCAGCTGGACTTCATTAAAATAAAAAATTTCTGCTATGGAAAAGACATTGTTAAGAGAAAGGACAGGCCACAGATTGGGAAATAATACTTGCAAAAAACACATCTGATAAAGGACTATTATCTAAAATATACCTAAAATGCTCTTACTACTCGACAGTTAGAAAATAAACAATCTGATTAAAAAATGGGCCAAAGACCTTAACAGACATCTCACCAAAGAAGATGCACAGAAGGTAAACAAGCACATGAAAAGACACTCCACAGTATATGTCATCAGGGAAATGCAAGTTAAAATGGCAATGAGATGCCACTACACACCTATTAGAATGGCCAGAATCCGGAATACTGACACCACCAAATGCTGATGAGGATGTGGAGCAACAGAAACTCACATTCAATGCTGGTGAGTGCAGAATGTATCAGCCACTTTGGAAGGCAGCTTGGTGGTTTCTTACAAAACTAAGCATACTCTTGCCCTATTATCCAGCAATCGTGCTTCTTGGTATTTACCCAAAGGAGTTGAAATCTTATGTCCACATAAAAACCGTCATACAGACATTTATGGCAGCTTTATTCATAATTCCAAAACTTGGAAGCAACTAAGAGGTCCCTCAGGAGGTGAATGAATAAATAAACTGTGGTACATCCAGACAATGGAAATTTATTCAGCGCTAAAATGAAATGAGCTATCAAACCATAAAAAGACATGGAGGAAACGTAAGTGCATGTTACTAGGTGAAAGAAGCCAAGTGAAAAGGCTTCATAGTATAATTCCAGCTATATGACATTTTGGAAAAGGTAAAACTATGAGACAGTAAAAAGATCAGTGGTTGCAAAGGCTGGGGATGGAAGGGGAGGGATAAATATGCAGAGAACTGAAGATGTTTATGGCAGTGAAACTACCCTGTATGTTACTATAGTGGTGGTTACACATCATTGTAAATTTCTTCAAACTCATAGAATGTACTGCACGGAGAGAGAACCCTAAGGTAGACTATGGACTTTGATGTTAATGTTGCATCAATGTAGGCTCATCGATTGTAACAAATTGACTACTCTGGTGGGGGATGTTGAAAATGGAGGAGGCTGTGCTTTTCTGTGGACAGGGGATCTGTGGGAAACGTCTGAACATTCTGCTCAATATTGCTGTGAAACTAAAACTGCTCTAGAAAAATAAAATCCGTTTTAAAAAAAGGGTAGGTTTTTCTGTCTGCAAACACATTCACCTGCCAGGTGTCATGTGACGCTGACGTGGCAGTAACAGTACAGGGGCTGGTCTGGCATCCACACCTCTTCATTGGAGACTGTGTTCTCCTTGTTTCCATGAGATTCCAGCCTACAACAGGTAGGGTGATTACTCTCCTCAGGAACACTCCTAAAGTGAGTCAGGGTGATTTCCTCTTATCTCTAGCACATTAAAGCTGTGCATGTTTGTGCACGTGCTCACGAATTCATATCTGAAAACACATGCTTATGCATTATATATGTACTCACACACTGAATAGCTAGATCCATCATGCCACTTGCATTTTTGGCAGTGAAATAGTAGCATTCTAATGTACATAATACAACAAGTGTTGATATTTTTTTCCCCTAAACTACATCAGAGGAAACAAATGATTATTATACTACTCAAATATACATTCTGAACTCTTGAAGAGCCGTCATATACTGCTTGCAACTCTAGGTACCAATCTTACTTATATATATTTTTAGTGCAATGATCTATTTTAAAAACTTTGTGACCATTAGATGAGAAGGAAAATGTGCAGCAAAATTGGGTCCTGTCTAAAAATCCAGCAATGATTTTTAAGAAAATATTATGCTGTGACATATTAGGCTTTTATACAAAGTGAAATCACTATGCCGGAACCATAGGCATTTAATAAAAATAAAGGAAAACCTGTTAAAGGCAAATACCTCAGTATAGTAATATCCTTTCACCTTTCCTTGCAATTTCTTCACTTGGCACAAAGAATCTTGATGCTTTTAAGTGTTTTTATGTAGCTAGAAGAATGGATTTTTCAATATATCTTGATTCCCAGAGGCTTTATGGGTTTTGCAAACCTATGGCAAACCGTAATTTGTATAAGTGTTATTTTCTTACATGAATGCCATTATTCCATAGAGATGGTCTTGCTGAGTGGACAAAGTGTTGCATTTTCTTCTCTGTGGTATATTCAGAACCTAGTATAGTTCTAAAGACTAAGAAGTTGAATAAATGAAGAACAGGATGAAAATTAACAGAGCAGAGAAGCCCCAGCTGAGGGAGAAATAAATGGCTTCATAAACTTTGAATTGATGCGGCATAAGAGGTCACATCCATCCTAAAGACACCTGCTAAAGATTTTTTTCTTCTGTCTCAGGATATTATATTCTGGCATCAGAGAGCTCTTATGTTACCATTTGCAATATAGAACACTGTAACTAATACATACATGACGTAAGTGATGGTTTGTAACAAATTTAGTAACATCCTTACACTTCCATTCTTGCATAAATTCAATATGTATTTGTCAATATTGTGGGTTGAGTTGTGTCTCCCCAAAAATCCGAATGTTGATGCCCTAAACCCCAGGACCTCAGAATATGGTCTTATCTGGAGACAGTGTTTCCCAGAGGTGGACACTCAAGGAAAATGAGGTCATCAGGACAGACCCTAATCCAAAAGACTGGAGCCCTTATAAAAATTGGAAATTTGAAGGCAGACACACACACAGGGAGAACATCACGTGGACATGGAGACAGCCATTCATAAGGCCAAGAGAGAGGCCTGGAACAGGTCCTTCCCTCACAACCCTCAGAAGGAACCAGCAGTTTTAACACCTTGATTTCAGAATCTCAGCCCCCAGGACTGGGACAAAATGAATTTCTCCTCTTTAAGCAACTCAGTTTGTGGCACTCTGTTAAGGCAGTTCTAACAAACTAATACAGACACCTACTGTGTGACACATAATTTTCTGTGTTGAAGAGACAGAAATAAAAAGAAGATAATTATTGCTCTGAAGGAAGTTTCCAGTAAAGACGAGAAGAGGGACAAGCATACGAAAAATACAATCATTGTGACATTAGCTAATCAGGGGGATGGCCAAAGTATTATAGATGCACAGAAAAGGAGATGCAACTCAGCTAGGGTAATCAAGGGCAGTCAGCCCTCAGCACTCAGTCTGAAAAGTCAAAGAGGATTCATGACAACAGAAAACAGGTGAATTACATGTGCAAAGGCAAGGTGGTTTAGGACGTTGTGGTTCCTTTTGGAAGTTCTAAGCTTAAAGACATTCTAGGAAGAGTCTTTGGAAGGGCAAGGAGAGGCCAAGGCAGAATAAGTTAAAAAAAAAAAAAAGATTTGGTATGTCACGCTGAAAGTTTGAAATAAAGCCTGTAAAGTAGCAAAGTACAGGACACGTTTTAACATGAGGCAACTTTATTTTGTGATAATCTGGGCATTCTATTAGATAAGAGTATAAAGGTAAATTTGACAAAAGACAACAAATGTGGTTGCTATTGCTATAATTAAATAATGAAGATGCCCACAAATCGGTTGCTGCGTGTGTGGGAAAGGAGTTTTTTGTTCTACAAGGGGGGGGAATGACTTTACAATGGTCAAGGTGTTTGTTCAAGGTTACACAGTCACTCAGTGGCAGAACTGAAATTTCAAGTCATGTCTGACCCCAGAGCCTGCTCTTAGACTACCGTGCAATACTGCCTCTGAAAATGTCTGATGCAGGCGATGGTGGGACCATGAGACACTAGAGAGGCAGAACAGAGCAGGTCTGTTCTTGGGAAGAGGACAGTGTGGGTATAGGTGCCTGGAGAGGCTTCCATTACGGATTGTGGCCAATGGGATTGGCCTGGGAACATGGCGTGGTTAATTAGCCTCAGGATTGAGAACAGGATTCCAAGATGGAGAGAAAGGTGCTTCCTGAAGAGAAGGTTTGGGCAATCCATAAATTAGAATCTATGTTCCAGGAATCCATTTGGGTATTTTGAAGTTGGTCCTCAGGTACTCCCTTACCATGGAACACGCGTGAACTGCTGCTGTATATTCCCTCAGATTTGAGGCAAGTCCATCCTGAGAGAGAAATTTAGAAAGAGATGAACAATGTACAGCTTCTTACTCTACATATTTTATCAATTAGAATTTTTCTAAAATTATCTTCTTAGATTTTTAATTATTAAGAAAAGTCCTTCTACACAATCTAGAAGGACCTGCAACTAGAATATACAACTATATACTGGGGGGCTTTGGGGAGAAGAGAAGAAGAAGAAAAAAAGAAAAGTCCTTCTATTTACTGAAGAGAGAGATTCTAAAGTTCAGATTCTGAGTGGTACCTGTCTCAGAGGAAAGGATTCTATTTCACAACACGTATTCAGTAATTTATTTGGTAGAAAATCGGAACCTCAGGGCTCAGGTTTGGGCCTTGCACTGGACAGGCTACCTCCTGAAACAACCTTCACTAACCAGACACCTAGTTATTCTGAAGTAAAATGCAACACACAAACCTCGGAGGGGCAAAGTAATGTTGATTTATTTCTCTAGAGACTGTTGCACCAGCAGCTAATGCAGTATGTATGAAGCGACCTGCATCATTTCTGCTCCCATGTCATTGGCTTAAGCAATTCATATGACGACAACTCACTTCCAGGAGGACGGAAAGAACATTTCCCCGCGCACCGGGAAATAGAACAGAAATATTTGTGAGCAGCAGTAAAGTCTTCTACCGAAACAACCCAAATATTTCAGCGACTTAAATAGAAAAAACTGTATTTCTCCTGTCACTATGTCAGACTACTTGGTTTGTTGTGTTGGCAGCACAGCTGTGTATGTGCAAGCATGCGCACGTGTGTGTGTATTCACAAGCGATCTGTTCCCCACGATCATTTTGAGACCCAGGCCTCTTAGAATTTTTGCTTCCACTGTAATACTCCAGAGTGTTCCCTCAGGTGTTGAATGGAGAGAAAGACTGAGGACCACACACAGAGAGATTCTATGGCCCAGGGCTGGAAGTGGTGACATCTTTTCTATTTACATCCTATTGGCCAAAATGCAGTCATTCAGCCCCACCTAACTGCGACGGTCGCTGGGTGTGCCCAGGAAGAAAAGCTGACCAGATTTTTAGTAACCATTTGCAGGCTGGATGGACTCCAAGTCTCTAAGCAAAACGTCTAATTGCCACTTCCTTCTGACTTCCAAGAAAGTAGGTCCTTTAACAGACACCGAGAGGTCATTGGTCATTTACTCTAGAAAAATCAACAAAGCCTCTTAAGGTTCCGTGTTTAAAAAGTCAAAATGAATTAACGAAAGGTGAATTATCAGCTTGTTGCTTTTGATTCCAGAGAAATATTCTTCTCTCTCTCAACTATAAACCTTCCTGATAAGCTAAGAGTGTGAAGAAAAAACCTTTTATTTATCGAAGTAATTTCATTTTTATTTTAAGCAAAATCCATTGTCTGCTATAAAGGGCATTTTGATTCAGGAAGAGAATACTAATTTAAGGGATAAATTAATATATATTCCCTTTGTGCAGACAGTCAGAAACTAGGTGAATCGGAAGGCTATTTTTTAAATAGTTTTCTATACTATTGTAATCTTAGCAAAGCAGGAAGGAAGATTTGTTCATTTCTATTGAATGAGCATGAAAATATGGGAACATTGTCTATAATAAATGTTATTTGAGTACTTCCATATGGCAAATTCTGTCTGGTCTCAAAGACAGTGTGAGGATCATCTTCCTGTAGGAAATGTGATAAGAAAATGAACATTCTCTAGTATTTGCTATCTTTTGATTATAACAGCTTTGCCTCAGAATGGGCAGGGCTTCTATTTTCAGTGGGTGTACTAAGATATATCTTGAGGTTACTGTTCACAATTCAGGAATGCTTGTAAGGAAATGTGAGGGTATTTCTCTGTGAATTGCTCTGCACCTCGGGTCCATATTAATTTTAGATATTGTGCATAGCTCCAGTCAGGGAAACTCATCTTATGCATATCTGCTTTAGGCTACAATGGCTATGGGAAGCAGTTCATTTTATAATTTTAGTAATACAGTTGCAGACTACTGTAATTAGAAACACAAGCGGTAATGTTTTGATTGTATAATTAGATGAAATAAAATTCTACTTAGAACTTACATAGAGATTTCATCTGAGATAGTCAAAGTGTTCGCTAATATTAATCAATTGCGTAGTAGTTATTCTGCAGGGCACAGACATAGAAATTCTCTTGTGCATCTGGACATGGTTTTCATTCTCTATCCTTTAATGTTTATTTTAGGACTAGATGAATGTTCTAGTATGTGGCTGTACCCTATATTCAAAATAGCATATCCCTAATTAAAATGTCATTTGCAATTACCATGTTTTGAGAACCTACTATTAGCTAGGCACTCTACTAAAAACTAGGCACAAATAACCCCAGGGATTAAGTGCTATTTAGTTCAACTTTAAATTTGAGAGAAATGAGGAACTAAAATGTAATTGCCAAACTCCATACAAGTAGTAACTGGAGCAGAGATTGAACCCCAGGTCTGACTGACCCCCCCATTCTCTTCCCAATCCACCACACAAAAAATATTACCACCTCTTCAAAATATGAGAGGCAGCATAGAAAGCTGAAAGTAAACAAAGAGTGGTTTTCTTTATTCAGTGGTGGGAATTAGACTCTTCGAAGACAGTGACCAGCAGTTGAAGGGACCTCTTGGTGTCGTCAACTGTTTGGTAACACTATCAAGCTTTCCCAGGCCATGCCTTTGCTGGGGTTTATCATCTGGAAAGCCCTTCCTCACTTCTCTCCCTGATGAGCTCCCATTCTTCTTTCTGTTTCTTCACTTTTTCTTTTAACCTTTTGAATTATTCATTGCTTCTATTTTGTTCTCTTTGCAGTTTGTATCTATTAGGAAATTGTTACGTTATTTGTTATGTAAATGCTCATATTCCCAACTGGATTGTGAGTTCCTTGAGGGACTCCGCAGGGCCCTTCGAAATTGTTGCTCACTCTTGGTGGGTTAATACAAGAGTGATAAATATCTCTCATTTATAAGGATTAAAGGGATGATAACATGTTATAGTGGAAAGAACACCATAATTGCGTGAGTCACTTAATAGAACCTCTGTTTTCTCTTCCGTAAATTGAGGATGTTGGGCTGGGTAACTTCCAATGTCATTTCTAAATTTACTGATGCCTGATGAATCCAAGTGCTCTGTTTCACTGTCAGTAGAAAGTGTACATAACAGTCAACCGAGAGAGCTGATCTTTTGCTATATTTATTTATTTTTTCTATTTCTATGGTGTTAAGCTGTATTAGAATTCACAACTTCTCTATCATGATAAAAAATTAAACATCAACAGATACAGCACAGGGAAGTAAGAGAAATTTTCTGTGTGTAATTCTGACTTCCTTTTGCTGTAATAATTGAGAATCTATTAGTAGAAAACAACTTTCCATTATAAACGTATGTATAAGTTGATATTTCTTATCAAAGGCTTATTTTAAGACATGAAAATTATTTGTTATATTGATATACATTTTAGCATATAAAAATGCACTGGATCAGAAACTCTGTAATTATGGTCAGAATCTTGCGAGTTCCACTTTTGCCGTTCTCTTGCTCTACGAGCTTGGGCAAATCATGTCAAACGAAGAGCCTGTGTCCTACTAGGTGTAGGTAAAGCAAGTCAGCTGAGCCAGACCTTCTATAAGTTTCCTTCCAGCTCTAAAGCCCTTTGGTTTTAAATTGCATTATTTAGATTAAAATGTTAAGTGATTCCAATTTGTCATTTTAGGGATTTCTTTAAAAATCATATTATAATTGTTTGTTTTAAAATGTGAACAGAGTAAAAATCACATTTTCATTCATTTTGTCAATAAAAATGCAGATACATTGCAGATGACTTGACACACGTTCAGGAGAAAATAGTTTCACCTGAATGACCCAAAGTAAATAAACCATGATTACTCACCGTGTACTCATCTAAAATACTTGATTTCAAGAGCTTCAGGGCAGAGGGTGGTGAAGGGTGCGATAAAGTGCTTCTTGTTGGCCAGAGTAATGCATTAAATACATTAAAATAATTATTTTCCCCACAAGAACAAACCTCCTACAATTTCTGGCTTTCAAGGTCCTTTCCTTATTCTGTGATGGCAAATCTTCAATGCTCTCAATGAAAGACCATAAATTTGCAAGCATAAATATGATAACGCTTCCACAAATACATGTGGAAGCTTATTGGATAAGAGATTTGTCTTTGGTGCCTTTTGGCAAAAGACCAGCTTGACCCAGAATGTGTTGCCAAGGAGGTTCCAGTGGTTGATTCTAAGTTGAACAAACTCGATGCACAAACTTTTGTAGAGTGCGAAATGTGCCAAGGAATGAACGCAAAGGGGACAATGTGTGGTTTTTGCTACCCACTCAATATAGTGTTTACAGTTGGTGGTGAAAAGCAAATGGTAATATAAGCCTCTCCTCAAATTAGCACAAATAAAGTTAAGAAGGTTAGGCAGTAAGGAATGGGGAACCAAGGCCCAAGAATATTCTTTTCTTCCCTGGGTTAGTATCAACTTGCTCAAGTGAGTGTTATAAAAGGTATTTATAGCACAGTATAAACTGTATTAGAGACTTGAGTTTTAAATTCAAAAGCTTTGGTTAATATTGCTGTCTATATTCAAACAGAGCTCAGTGCCTAAAAGCTGGTCAATAAACGTTTTAGTACTGCTCTTTTCCAGTGATCTGAATTCAATAATGTTACCTTTCCAGAAGCTGCAAAATGGAAAGTGAAAGAATGATTTATGAAGCTTGGTTATGCATGGCCAGATAAGAAAGCTTTAACTGATGCTTGCGGGATTCTCTTTAATGAAGTACAAGTTGCCAAGATAAGTTTAGGTAAATGAAGCCTCTGTCACATTATGTTATAGTGAAAGAAATGACAGACATAGCCCAGCAGATGGAGGTTAATGCAGAATGGTGGTGTCAGACAATGTAGTCTAGGTAACGGCACAAAGATGGAGCAGAGGCGTTAGTGTTATTACTATAAACAAGTTCATAATACCACAGCTCAGTCATGGAATCTAGGCAAATTAAGCGTAGCCGCTTTCTTTGTTTAGGTTGTCACTTAGCCCACATGCAGATCATATTTCTGAGCCATCAATTCCTTTCAAGTAAAAGCTTCCATATTCAGTACCAACTCCTATTTAGATGGTACTGTTAACCTTAAACCCCCTGGTGTTTTGCCTTTTCAATAATTTCTTAAGGCGATATTTGAATACTTTGTTGAATACGTTACTTTCGGGGCTATGTTTTAAATGAACCAATTGTCACCCCTTCATATCTCTGGTCTTCTCAGTCTGAATGCAAACCAGAATCCCGAATACTTGGCTGGGGAGAACTCAGCTGTGTCCCTTAAGCAAAACAATAGGGACTGAGTCTGGAAGTTTAAGATGTGTGTGTGATTTCAGTTCAGGAGGCTCTGGGAGTTGACTTTGCTTGAAACAAGTAATTGCCTTACATCCATCTTAGAATTCCTCTGTGGGGAACGCTGGGTGGCCGACTACTACACCCAGAAACGGACAAGGAGGGAAAGAGGAAGTTAATTGTTCTGTGACACTTGACATTGAACTTGCCTAACAGATAAATATTGGATTTTCTACAGTCATTAAACTGTCACAATTCTAAATTTTTTCTATGTATGATTACAAAAATATATAGAGAGAGATAAAAATAAAAAAAAACTATAAAAAGTATATGTATACACACATGCACACACACACACAGAAGCCTAGAGGAAAAAAATAACACCCAATTCAAAACAAAGTGTATTGGAAAACGATCATTAGAAAATACCCAGACTTTTATTTCTGATACTGAACAGAGAAGTCCTGCCAGGGCTTGCTTATGTTCCAAACTGAGCTGCACTCAGAAATGTTTTGACCACTCTTCTTGTAGAGGATTCGAGAGCAAACTCCTAAAGAGAAGAGGCTGGGCTTTTATGACAGTCGTGCAGCCATATTTTTGAAATGGCAAGTAGTGCATGATGATGGACTGTATGTTGTTTATTGTTCTAGTTAAAAATCTTATTTCTGTACATTTTCTTACTATCTGATCTTTAAAATGTAATTTTTCTGGACTACTTTGGCTTATTTTTATCCATACTTTTCCTTTCTTTCTCTAGAACCTGGGCATTGAAACCTCCAAATCTTTTTATTATGGGTGGGCTGTTACCAAACCAAAAGTGGGTTTGCCCCCTGACAGAGTTCCTCCTGCGGAGTTAAATGAGAGTTTGCACCAGAAGTAATTGTCACACAAAGCAAGGTATATCTGCAGCAAATAGGAGGCCATGGGAATCATTTCCAAGTCGTGGTGTCCAGGAAGAAAGGGAAGTAGGGACCTCTTCTTTTGGATGGGGAATAAATATTCAAAAAGGAGAGGTGGGTATTCACTTGTGCAGGCTCAGTTGGAAAGCATGAGTCCACATACACTGCAGGTTATGGCAACAAGGCCTAAGCTCCTCTCAGAGAGGAGGTCTTAGCATTGTAAATGAGGCAAAGGTCATAGGCATGGCTTTTGTGGTGGGGCTTGGTTTGGTTCAGGGCGTTGGTGATTGCATCTCTTGTTTCCCAACCCCTCCTTGAGTTCCTCAGGGCCATTAGTTGGTGACAGGGGTAGAAGGTTGTTGAAGAATGTTATAAATGGCAATTTGCATCTGGGTTTATCTACAAATGCCTACATGAAAGAGCAGCTACAGGTCATTTGTGAATCAGGCATTTGCTTGTAGCTGATAGATGCCAGATAAAGGGCCATCTGGACAAAGATAAGCAAAGTAGTTCAGATTATTTCACTTGCAAGATAAAATATTAGGGGAAATTACAGTATCCAAGCTCTAAAATAGAACAGTTGGCGCATGTAAACATTTCCCCACCCTCTCATTTCCCATTTTTAGAAGACCTTGACCCAGTTAAATCTTAGTTTGTTAATTGCAGCTATCAAGCCTCTTCTACAATTAAGTTTTTCCACTAAATCATTTAAAGAACCAAAATGCAGACTGTGGCATAGGATAAAGAAAAAAATCCTCCAGCAGGATGTGTTCAGGGATGCATCACCATCCTCTGCAGGCTCTTACCTCGCTTCCTAGAAACCTCCAGGTCCCACCTACTCAGCAACTGTCCGATTTAACAATATTTTGCGGACAGCCCATGATAAACACTATGCTCCCTAGTGCCCCCTCATATGCCTCATCCCAGTGTCCTGGATACACTCTCTATAGGCCTATGGCCCCGTTTGTTGCAGGATCTCCTAATTTCTCTTCTGTCATAGGCACATAGTTGCCCAGAGAGTTTCAACTAAGATACTGAGCTTCTGAATAATGGAGAACTGGTTGAAAAACATACTTTACATTTCCATGTCCATTATGGTGTCCTTATAGCATTACTCACATGCCCCCAAACTCACCAACCTTATCAATTTCCTCTCTCAAGACTCTTGGGCCCAAATGCCAGGAGACTGTTCGGCATCAGTGCCTGATCCTTCAAAGGCTCTCCCTGTGCCCAACTCCTCACTGAAGCTCTGCTTCAGTCGCACTGACTTTTTTCATCCCCCTGAGCTCACCAACTTCTTCTGGGCTATAGTGTTTCAATTGTGCTCTTACTCTTGATGGAATGCGTCACCTTCCCTTCATCTAGTTAACTCCTGCTTATCTTTTTAATGAATCCAGACTCATTTCAGCCTTTCTGTGTTCCTTCTCCATACCTTCATAACAAGAACAATTAATTTTTAAAATTTTTTAAACATCTATTTTCTCCACTAAACTTTAAACTTCGTGGTGTAAGGGGAAAATGTTTGTCATACCCATGGCAGTATTTCTAGTCCTATAAACTCATTGAGTATTTAAGAACATTTGAGCGACGATCAATGAAGAAATGACGCATAGGTGAATAGGTAAAATATCTTGCTCTATATTTCCTAATTGCTTTCTAAATTTTTTTAACTCAATTTATGCTTTCTTTACAGATTTAAAAATGCCCCTTAACCTGCACCCTTAGCTGCACTGTTAGCATTTTATGAAATGTTTAATTATACGAGTGAAAAATACATAATTTCTCTATATGTCTTTGATCATTAATGATATCAATATTTTTCATATGTTTATTATTGATTTATTCATCTCTTTATGTCCTTTGTATGTTTCAAATTTTAATTATTTTAATCATTGATTTATTTGATCTCTATTTGTTAAGGGTATTAATCATTCAATATCAATTTCTCACAAAAATTTCCTTCGTTTGTCATTTTCATTTAAATAGATTTTATTTTTTAGAATAGTTTTAGGTTTACAGAAAAAATGAACAGAAATACAGAGAACTCATTTGCACCCCTCTCCCCTGATACTCAGTTTCCTCTGTTAACATCTTGCATTAGTGTGGTACGTTTGTTACAACTGATGAACTGAGATTGATACGTTATTACCAAAGTCTATAGTTTATATTAGGGTTCTGTGAGTTTTACCAAATGCATAAAGCTGGGTACCCACCATTACGGTATCATACAGAATAGTTTCAGTGCCCTAAAAATCCCCTGTGCTCCTCCTATTCATCCATCCCTTCCCTATTTGATGGCTCAGCTGGTAGAACAGAGGACTGTAGACTGAACACCTGTCATTTTCAGTTTGATTTTGTTTATACTTTTAGTTGGAGTATCAAAGTTTTAACATTTTATGTGGTGACATCTATTATGTGAGAATTTTCTTCCACCTACCTAGTCTTTAAATTTAATAGCACGTTCCAACAGAAATGAAATCATTTTTGTTTCCTATTTACTATGTTCAAGTAAATTCCTTAATTAGGAAATAAGCAGCTTGGGAACAGGAACAGGCCATAACACACAAAAGATGCCGAAGCAGAACTATATTTTTGTACACACCACAGGTCCTAGAATTGTAACTGAACATAATTATTGGGTAGAACACAATAAAAAGAACACTCAGACAAGCGAACAAAGTTCATTTCTAACTTCCTTGAGATCTTTTTTTCTCCCTTTGAGAAACAAGAAGGACTAACTAGCTCAAAAGGTCCTTCACCTCACTCTTTTGAGCCCAAACACCTAAATTAAATCCTAAAGCGTTATTCCTCATAGTGGTAATACTGAATGACTAGATACTCAGATTTAAGGGCCTCTGAAGATCTGCTGACGGGGGGGGGGGGTTCAGAATGAAGACTGGTCTGTCTGCTAGCTTGCCTTCTCTGAGGCCTCTGTGATGACTTTGGTGCTTTCTCTTTGGAAGACCCACCCCGCTAGCGTCTTCCATGGCAGTCACACTCCCGCTTAGTTTTGTAATCGTTTCATGTGTGTGCCTGTCTTCATTGCTAGAATAAGAGCTCCTTGAGGGCTGATTATGGTAATTCAAATTACCTTCTTTTATGTTCCCTAGCACCGAATTTGACACAAAGCAGTCCCTTATATCTTGGGCTTGCCATCTGAAACAACAAATATAATAACAATATGAAAGAAATACCAAAATACATTAAGCATGGAATAAATTTCATTTTTAGTCATTGGTATTCTCTCAGAACATTCAGGTAACATCTGGTATTGCATTTTTCCAGCTTCTTGAGAAAAGTAAAGAGGCCAAAAGATAGGCAATTATGTTAAAACAAAGCAAGAATGTTTAGGAGAGTTCTAAATTCATTATTTAAGAAATGGTGCTTTCACAGCCCTATTTCTATTTAGCAGTTCCCCGTCTTTCAAACTCACTAATTTGTTGGCTGCAGTTCAGTTAGGCGACATAAAAGGATCCCCACACATTCTTGGAAAGTAGGGTTATCATGATCTAAGGACATCATAGTTCTGAACAATACTGTTTATACAAGACTTACTGTAACTCATAAACCCGGAGATTTTTCTTTATTTTTCCAAAGGAAAAGCATGCTAAAATACATTGCATTTAGAAGATGCATTATTGTCTTATTAGTATTTCTTCCTTTAACAAATCATTGTTTTTCATCAATGCACCTGTCTACGTACACTGATAATAAAATTGCTGCTCTGTATTGTGTACTTAGGACAGCTACTGGGAAAAATGGGTCTTTTGTATTATTTCATCAAATCCCCACAACAGATCTATTAGGTAAGATTGTTATTTTTTATCATTTTACAGATAAGAAAACCAAAGCTCAAAGAGACTAACTTGCTCAATGTCACACAGAAAAAGATGTAGTAACATAAGGATTCCAAATGGAGTATGTCTAATTCAAATGCTTTAAAAAAACGAGACTCTCTATTTGACTAAAAAAATATTGACTGATTATCCAACACAAATTGGCTTAAAAGGGGCATGAATGAATTGAATGTTGCTTAATAGAACAAATCTATGGCACAAGGAGTAAGATCTTTATTTTAGTCATATGGGATGAATGTCCTGATTTAGTCGTTGATGAGGTTGTAATACTATGTATTTACTCCTTTATTTAGTCTGTATATTAAGATCGGCCCTTTCCTCTCATCTCTGTTCAGACTTCTGTAAAATTTTAATGTAAGAATTACTAGTCATGAACATGGACCACAGAGCAAGCTTTCCTGGCTGGAATGTCAATTTTGCTACATATTATCTTTTGACTTTAGCCTAGTTACTTCACTTCTCTGGGCCTCAATCTCCACATCGATGCAAAAAGAGCAATAATAGCACCCATCTTATAGTGTCCTTTTGAGGTTAATTTAGTTTTTATATTTAAAGTGCTTAGAATATTGCCAGGGCATAGAAGAGAATCAATAAATCTAAGCTGTTTTTCTTATCCAAAAATAACAAAATCATACTTTTGACTGTATGTAGAATGTGTGGGAGAAGGAAAAGATGGAGAATGAACCGGTAAAGAAGTAAAACAAGATAGAAAACTTCAGCAGAAGGATAAAAATTCATTGAGACCACAAGGCATAGATTCGTTAATTGTAACTTTTAATTTCAAAGTGTCCCTGGCCCCCAGCGGCGGCCCTCTACCAGGAGTCAAGCTTCGGTTCTGTTTCTGCCTGTGGCCTGCCTGGCAAATGTGCCCAGGTGAGAAAGCCCGTGCAGACCTTCGGTAGTAATTCAGCACTTCCTCCCGGGCTTTAGGTTCCACTCAGCATTCTCTGGTCACCCTGGCCGACCTTCGTTTCCCAAGTACTTCTGGAAATTCCACTCTGCTTTTCTAAGATTTTGGCTTGGCTCTCTCGTCTCCCGCTCTACACACTTTCAGAAGTGATCAAACGTCTTGAAGGGGAATCCAACTGTGAATTTGAGTACCCTCATTTCTCTAGTTCTGTCACTCCAGCTGGGCGGCACTGCCAAAATTCTGTTTTCTAGATCCTTCTTGGTCTGCCTGGAGCCCAGATTCTCAACCTCTAGCCTCGGCTAGAATTAGAAAATGTCCCCTGGGAAGGCTTAGGATCCTCAATTCGCCTCTCCCTCTGGGCCATGTTTCCACAGCCTCTGCTCTCTTTTATATCTTAATTCATCCGACTTTTCTAGTTGTTCTCAGTCAGCATTTGCCTACCACGACCTACTCTAACCAAGCCATAAGATTTTATTTTTCGGGGCTGGCCCCGTGGCCGAGTGGTTAAGTTCGCGCGCTCCGCTGCAGGCGGCCCAGTGTTTCGTCGGTTCGAATCCTGGGCGCGGACATGGCACTGCTCGTCAGACCACGCTGAGGCAGCGTCCCACATGCCACAACTAGAGGAACCCACAACGAAGAATACACAACTATGTACCGGGGGGCTTTGGGGAGAAAAAGGAAAAAATAAAATCTTAAAAAAAAAAAATTTTATTTTTCATCTCTAGATATGTATGTTAACTAAGTACTTTCCAGTTTTGTGAACTTCTCCGTGCCTTAGTTTCACATCTGTAAAATGGGGCTAATTAGAATAGCTGTCTCATAAAATTGTTGTGAGGATTGAATGAAGTGATTTATATAAAATGCTTGCAGCCGTGCGTGGCCCTTGGAAAAGGATGAGGCAGTGAGCCTTAGCTTTATTATTGCAGAAGACTTCAGAGGACGTCTTGTGCGCTTACAGGATAACCTTTTATTCCATATACCAATTTGAAAGAGCTTTGGCTTTTAATAAATTAAGTTAGCCTAGTAGTTCTTAACCCTATGAGACTCAGTGTCCCCCTCTCTTCTTTTTAAATGATTTCTAATGACCCATTTACTAACTTGAAATGAAATACAAAAATAATATAATCTATATCTAAACACAATTATGGAAAAAATTTATAGTGCCCTGAGGAAATATAAAATAAAAGGGAAGTAATTTATAATAAATTAATATGAATTTCAATATGAACATAATCAGGCATGGCTATACTAGAAGACAAAAATGTAATTAGATGTTTTTATCCACTTATAATGAGTAAATCTGGATTTAAAAGAAGAGCAGAACCTTTTTCATTAAAGGATACAGAGAGAGAAAGGGTGCAGAGGCATAGGACGGGAAGAAAACTAATGTAGTAAGTAATAACATAATGCACTTATATGAGAAAGAGGAATATAACTCCAACTGAAGTATAACTTACGTGCCAGACACTTTACTCTTGAAGTGGAGAAAAAAACGAGGCACCATATTCATGCAAATGTGCCGGGGGGTATTTGTATGTGGAGTTTCATTTATAAATTATGTTATATTATGAGGTGTTTGCAGTAATAAAAATATGCCACAGAGAACCCAAGATGAAGCATACGTCTGGTCTCTAAATGTCTGGCAGAACATTGAAAATCTTACAGATCATGAAAACATTCTTCTTTGTTCGATGGGTGGATATTAAAATTCTTGGTCATTTTATCCAATCGGAAGCAACACCAGTCTTATCGCTAGAGCTGGATATGAGACTCATGTCAGGCCAGATGTTAACCACTAAGCAGTGAGACTGTTAAATGCCAGGGGCAGGGGATCCTGGGAGAGGCTGCACTGAGGAGGCTTGGAGAAGCTTTTATCCACCTGTAAGGGGGAATTTTGGTAGTATAAGAACGAATGCAGCTGCACCAAGGTGAGCCGCCTGACTGTCAACCTTCACTGTGTGGGCCTGTCCTGAGCGCTGCAGGCGGCTGCTGGGGTCTTCATCCCCTCTCCAGCGAATGTCAGTAGTGTCTTCTCAGTCGTGGTGCCTGGACAAACATGACCCCAGAAACTTTCAAAGTAACCCTGGAGGGAAAGGAGGAAGCATAACACATTATTCCAGTTACAGTAAAACTAACCCCGTATAATATCTACTATTAACACAAAGTAATGCTAAAAGTCAGTAGAGAAAGTACTGTCCCTTCAATATAGAGTCCACTGCTGGTAAGAAAAATGTTTATAGGAAGACTTTTATTTTTCTTTTCATAAGAAATATCCGTGTGCTCAATTTCTATATGCATTGGCATGTGTGATCTGGTGAATACAGCCTAAACAGACAAACAATAAATACCAAATTCTTATGATAGCTGAGCAAAAAGTAATGAAACTACATGTCATCTTTCTGTTCATACCTGAAACACTGTGATCACCAGTTACTCTTTATTGAGCAATTTAGAAACTGGGAGATAATTCCTAGTGTGTCGTTTGAATACTAGATACATCAAACAGATAAGTCCACAGCTAGAATTATCAAATCATATGCAGTGTATTTCAACACAACTTAATTAATAATTTACACAGAGCATGGAAAATATGCTATTTCAAATTAATTCTTAAATAAAAATTTTAACATTTAAGTGATTTGCTTATTTGGACTTTCAAGAAAAGGTAAGGCTTTTCCTTTTTCTTATTTTTGACTTATTCACCTGTAAAATGTAAGCGTTTAAGATAATTCTAAGAAATATAGATTGCTTTCCAAAGAACCAATCTATTCTTTGTCCTCTGCCTTGTAGACATGGCCGTAAACATTTAGGATAATTCTAAGAAATATAGATTGCTTTCCAAATCTTTCCATGGATACATCAGCTTTATTTGTTGTCAAGCAGCATGAGACCTGTCTGCAGTATGTTCTTTATTTTTACCACAAATATGGAATAGGACATAACTTTTATTAAAAAAATGACATCAAATTTTATAAATAGAATTAATACTTGAAAATTTTAAATGAGTATTTCTGGTTACAAACGATATTTTAAGAGATCTTGACTTTAGTTTGTTTTAGGGTTATTACTAGCTTATTCTGATTACTGTTAAAATTTATATAATTTTGCATTTGGATTACGCAAAAATCTTATTGTAGATTTGGGGGAACTATTTTAGTGAATTTAGATAGAAAATAAAATCAAATAACAAATTAACGCTTTCATACATTTTTAGAATAGAAATTCAAGACCAGGATAAAAAATTCAAACAGCACTCCTGAACCCTACCCCCTCATTGACCCTACCCAAAGGCTATTATTTCTAGGTTATTTTTAAGTATGAGTCCAGGGATATTTTATGAATATACGGGATATTAATAAACACGCTATCAGACGATGGCTATCCAGTTTTTATCTGAGCTAAGCTATTTGCTTTTTCCCTCTCCGACTTCTGGAAATTAAGTAAACCATTTTATCAATGGCATCTACTCTCTTTGGAAATAAAGATCACTGGATGAAATTACTTGTTGTTGAAGTTTTTTGTATAAATGAGGAGAGGGATAAGTTGCATCATGAAAAACTAAGATTTGCCTAGTTTCCAACTTATAAATGAATCCTTATGAACAGAATGATAACAGCAGGAAGTGAACAAAAAGGATATATGGAGAAGCACGCTTTGTACACAAGGTGTTTTTTTTTTAATTTATGGAGCCGTTCCAAAGAATAATTGAAGCTTCAGATGCTCAATAAATATTGCTGTATGATGAATGAATGAATGAGTTGTTCTGAACTCCAAGAGAGGCTACTGAAACATTCTTCTTTGTGTCAACATCTGGTTTGATATGTCTATAACTCAAACACACTCAAAAGTAAAATCTTTCTCTGTGGATGCAGGATAGGAAGCTGACAAGATTAAAGCCCTAACCAGGCAAATAGAAAGCCAGACATTTGTAATGGTCGTAAAAGGCTTGATATTTAGGTTAAAAGCTGCTATCACAAAATATGTGGGAGCCACAAAATACTATTACTGAGTCTACATGTTAACTTATGAAATTCTCCTAAAATTTATGGCTATCTGCAGAACTAGCATTTCCAGTGGTGATTCTCAATTTTCTCTCTTTTAAAATAAAGATTTTACATTTAATATCAAAGCACCATAAGCTCAGATTTATCTTTGATATTTGCAGGTGAATTTATTACACTTGACAAGGGCCAGATTTATAGCCTTGGTACCCTAATCATTTTGTTATACTCAGAAACCATTCAGTTTAACAGTAACTCCTGCCTTTTGTTGACAGCAAAGAAGTGTTTTCTGGAAGTATCCAATATAACACTGTTATTTTCTCCAAAATCTGCCAATAAGTGGTTCTCTATACTTATCGCTCTCACATATAAGTATCTACATGGGAATAAAATTGACTACTCAGCAATTCCATTTAGTAATTTTACTTATGCTTAAAAAAATTCACTTTTCAAAATTTTGTGAAGTTTTTCAGAACATTTAAGGAAAAGGTGGCCAATTTCTTATAGTCTAAGATGTGAATGGAGGAGACGGATGGGTAGTCTCTTTCTCATTTGGGATGTCATCACGAGAACTGGTGAAGAGTCTTGTCTCTTGAGTCAGGAGGATTTAAGTTCCAACCCAATCCCATCATATGTTAGCAAATATTTAACACCTGTGTTTCACTTTCACCATGGACATAATAGTATCTACTTCACATATATTTTTTGAAAAGATTAAATTAGATAATCAAATACAAAAAGGTTAGGATTAGACCTGATGCAAACTAAGGACTTAATAAGATAAATAATGATGGTGATGATGGTGATGGCTTTATGGATGACAGTCAATATTATTTTACAACACATAAGCTAAAGTTGGATTTGTTGTTTCTTTACTGGTTGTGAAATATCTCTAGCATAACCTTTAACTACAAACAATGATAATAATAATAGCTATTAATTATTAAGTACTCTCTGTCAGAGTTCTAGACAAATGTTTGATCAAGTTCTTGTTTAATTCAGGATTGTGGAAGATCACACAATGGTTTCTGGCAGTCTAGGTGTGGAGAGGCCCTGGAGAGCATCGGATTAGCAAGAATCATCCAATTTTAGTATTTTCAACAATAAAACTTAAGGGTTTCAATATTTTAACAGTGCATATAATTGAATGTCTGCCCTGTTTGTCCCAGACAGCAAGATTAAGATTAAGGTTGGTGACTTGGGAGTTGAAACAAGAAGGGAAAATATGCACCCAATGAGACTTAAGAGGAGAGATTTTTCAAAGGAGATATTTTTCAATCACTTTAGTCAAACTCTGTAGGGAACAGAATAAACTTGCTGCATGTTATGGACTGAATGTTTGTGTCCACCTCCACTCCGCACCAAATTCATATGTTGAACCTCTAACCCCCAATGTGATGGTATTTGGAGATGGCACTTTGGGGAGGTAATTCCATTTAGATGAGGTCACGGGGATTGGGACTCCGTGTTGGGATTACTCCCTATAATAAGAGGAAGAGAGACCGAGAAGATAGCAAGAAGGTGGACGTCTACAAGCCAGGAAGAGGGCCCTGACCAGGAAAAACATCTGCTGGCACCTTGACCTTGATCTCCCAGTCTCCATAACTGTGAGAAATAAATGTCTGTGGTTTAAGTTACCCAGTCTATGGTATTTTTTTAATGGAAGCCTGAGCTAATTAAGACACAGTGGTTCATGGTCTTTTTGAATGAGGTGACCTTGCTTTCCATTCATGTCTGTGTCAGATTGTTTGATTTTTTTTCAAGAACAGATCAGTTTTCCCAACATCTGGCTCTTTAACACATGGCTCATCCTTGACTGCAGGTGAGCAGCAATCTTAACCTCACCGCCTCTATGGTTCTGAAGGTACATCTATGACTTGCTTCCCTTGCTGTTCTACCATCTATCCCTTAGAAAGTTACTACAAAGAATGAATCCTTGTGGCCTCACAATGGAATGGCTCTCGAAAAATTAGAGGTGGAGGTGATGGTATCAGGCAATATTGAAGTCTCTAATGAGAAATCGGTCTTTAACATTCATTGCTGCATTTGTCATGAGGATTATATAAAGATGATTATAATTAATAATTCACTTATTTATCCATTCATTGATTTAAAATCTTTGTTTGAACAGATATTATGGACCAGGCCCTGGGTTGATGCTGTATATTGGAAATTTCTCTCTAATATCTGTTTAAACAATAATAACATTGTCCTGAACATTTAAGATGGGCTTTTATATTTTGTAATTGATTGGTCTTTTCTGTGTTGGCTGCTAGAGGCTCGTACTCAAATCTGAGGCTCACCTCAGAAAAGGCATTTGGTCTAAGGTCATTCTGGTTCTGTTATTCTTCTCCAACTTGATTTTCCCTTTGTCTCATTTTTAAATGTTTTTAATACTTCTTGTTAATTTATATACTCATACAAGTCACCTGGAATTCATCTATGGAAAAAGTGAGAAATAAAATAAATGTAAATATCAAATATAGATCACACATAAATAAAAGTGGAGAGAATGAATGCCACGGCAGGGTTTAACAGTGTATGAGTCCAACTGATAGATCATTTTCTGGTGTTTCCTATCAAAAACTGATACCTCATGATCTTCTGATGTTAAAACTCCAATGAGTGTAGTAGAAGAATGTTTGCCAAGAACAAGCGGCATGAAGAAAACTACAATTTGCTTAATAAGTCAGGGTTGAAGTAGAATCACCATAGAAAGCATAAAGTAGGTCAAGATATTAAAAAAATGATATAACTTTATGAGTGAGGAATTGAAAATACACATAAGGAGAGAGAAAATTTATGTTTCATCCTGTAACCATATTAGCCATGAGAGAAAAGTAAGGGAAATATTATCCTACACACAGGGTAAACTATTGCTATGCTTACTTAAAAATGAAAATTTAGTGTTTTGTTTGTATATTTACAGCAAAAGACTATTGTTATTTGAAAACTATGCTGGCAACCCAGAATTTGTGATTCCAAAAGACAAAGGTGTAAACAAGGTAAAAATGTATTGAGATTGTTTAATTAAACTGTTAAAATCTAAAAGTATATGAAATAGAAAGAGAGTCTATTATAATTTTAGTCTTAACTTCTTTGAGAGCTCTTGGGGTTAATATAATACCAATTCCTAAACAAGTAAAAAGGTATCAGCCTTGAAAGTACAGCCCTACAAAATCTGGAAAAAAACTCTAAACTTCCATTTTCAAGTCTAGACTAGAATGACGTAAACACACAGGGCTTTATAAAGAACAAATTCTGTCACAGTACTAGCAGATATCTCTCTGTTGACGGTATGATAGGATAGTAAATCAAAGAGAAGCATTAGCTGCAATTTGTCTTGACATTACAGAGAGTTTGATTTGGTCTTGTATGAAGTATTAATCAAGAAATGGGGCAAAGTATGCTGAAGGCCTTGCTGCTGTGAAGGGGGCCAGCCTCTGGTCCGTTTAGTCAATCAGGGCACTCAGAACAGGTCTATTAACAGCTTGATGTGTCTGGAGCTGTGGAATACATGGACTCATATGCAGTTAATACCATTCTATAAATATGGGATGTATAAAATAGAAAATAAATGGGCATCAATACCTACCTGACCAATGTTAAATACTATCATTAACATAAATAATTACCTATGGATATTTTACTTTGGTGCTGTGCTCTATCTATTTCAAAAGGTCTTTATATTATGTCATCTTAAAAATTAGAAGATGGAAGAATTTATCAAGTTTATTGGATGAAGATAATTGATGTGTTGAAAAGTGGCCACATGAAGGAACCAGTTTAGAGCTATCTTTGAATTTGATAGATCATAGCAGAAATAATCTTACACAGCATTTATTGAGTGCTAAATATGTGCCAAGCATTTTATGCACATTATCTCTCTGAATGCCGACAATAAGCCTATGAAGTAAGTGTCATTATCAAGCATTCCCTAATCTCAAAGACATCCAGACCAGCACAGAGATGGAGAAACAGAGAACTCAGGATTTGGAAAGGAATTTAAGGATGATCTAGCCCAGCTTCTTTCAATGTGAAGGCACTTCCATAAAATCCCCGCCAGAAACAGATTGTTGAGAACCTGACCAGACAGGGGACAGGATGCTGAGCAAACAAACCGTTGAGAAACACGCAGTAAAAGTGTTGTGTTTTTTTTATAACAGAGAGGCTACTGACTGAATGAAATGGAGAACCAAGGGAAAGTAGGATAAGCCGTTTAAAAATGTTACACGATTTGGTGAATGGGTTTAGGTTATGACCTTGAACAGTACCAGTTTAGTGGGTGGGAGCAGAAGGCATTTCACAGGGGTTAATAACGGGGTGTGTGTGGGGGGCGGGGGTGGGTAGAAAACTGGAGCAAGGGGCATAAACCATTTGAGGAGTTTGGCCACAAAAATAATGAAAGTTGAAAAGTAAGAAAGGAGTCAGGAATAAAATAAAGGCTGTTTTCAGAGATTTTTTAAAAACTTCAGTGAGAAAGGAGGGCTTGAATGATGAGACAGAGATGAGAAATATTTATCGGGCGGAATCAAAGTGAACTTCGATGCAGGACATTCTTGAAAGAAGAAAGAAATATACTCTAGAGGCAGGTGAGCTTTTCCTCAGACGTGACAGGGCAGATCAGACACACGCATGGAGAAGGATGCTGACATGAAGGAAGAGATCATCGGTGATAAAAATTGCAGGAACGTGGACTTAATAAGAACGTCGCTACTGTGGTAAGTAAGCCGTAGAACTGACGAATGGTGTAGGGTACGGCTGGCAGACTTTATTTTGGCACACGTATGTGGTTTACTAAGTGCTGCTCCATCCTTTTAGGTCTTCATAGAATTGCAAGCAAATGAGGAAAAGAACAAAGTCATTTCGTAAAATAGACTATACAGGCCATTTTGAAAGAGCAATTTCTTTACTTCCTATTCCTTTTTTTTTTAATTTCATACTTTCCCTATGGGATGGTTTTCTTCCTCCTAAATCACATTCTTCGAAAGTTCCTTTAATGAGGTTGTGTAGGTAGTGAAGAGAGAGAGGGGAAAAAAGGGAGTCAGGCATAACACTGTGGGTTGTCTTTTTGTCTTAGCACTTTGAAGATATTGTTGCACTAACTGTTGTCTCTTGGTTAATTGTTATTACTTTGCAAGTTGTATTTTGGCTGCTTTTAATATATTCTATTTACTTCTGACTTTCTACAATTTTACTGCATAAGTCTAGATATGGATTATGTGTTTATTAAACATTTGGACTCTTTTGTGTGGGCTGCTTGAAACTGGACATGGTGTTCTTTCTTCAGTTAGCAGCTGTACTGCCTTCAAATAACATCTTTTCCACTTACTCTGTTCTTTTCTACAGGTCTCCCATAGCATATATGACAGTGAGAATGCCTAACGGATCAGAAGTGTTTTAGGATGTCAATCTCAGTAAATAATTGTTTTATCCTCCGAAACTACGATATCATAAAGATAAAAATTATTACCTAGAAATAAAAATAACTTCTTTATTTTCAAGTTTACTGCTAAAAATTGCTTTGCTTCATTTCAAAATAACTAAATTGCTGGACTGTTACTTGACTAAGTAGTCACTTGATTCAATATAAATCTTTGGCCAAAAACACTGCAAATACTTTAGAAGTTCTTTTTTTTTTTCTGCTTTATCTCCCCAAACGCCCCCTGTACACCGTTGTATATCCTAGTTGCAGGTCCTTCTAGTTGTGGGATGTGGGACGCCACCTCAATGTGGCCTGATGAGCGGTGCCACGTCCGCGCCAGGGATCCGAACCCTGGGCTGCTGCAGCGGAGCGCGCGAACTTAACCACTCGGCCACGGAGCCAGTCCCAGAAGTTCTTGCTTCACATATATCTGATATTCTATGAAACAAACAAACATTATGCATGTTTTGAATGTAAATGTGATTTTTATGTTAATTGCTTATGATTTTTAATATTTTCTGTTGCCTTTAACGAATGTTAGGGTTGGGGGGAGGGAAAGATAGAAAAAGGTAGAAATACATATCTGGGGATTAGCATTGTTTTGAGGAAGTTTAAGGAGATGGAAAAAGCCTTTATACATATGCATATGTGTGTGTGTGTGTGTATGATATAAACTTTTTTCATTTTCACTTTGAATGTTTATCATCTCTTCCTAGAATTCCCTGTGAGAACCTTCGCATGTTGTTGCCCTACATTTTCATATAGTTAAGACAGCCTCTTTTCCCTTCACAGCAGAATTTCTGATACAAAGCTTGGAATCATGAGCTATATTCCAGTTTGACCCAGAAAGCTTTGACATTCAAAATCAGAGTGATCTGAGGGGCTCAGTCAAGAGGCAAGTCTGAATTAAATGGAAAATTTGATTATGATGACCCTTGAAGGAAGGGATAATATATTGAACTATTTTTTTTATTAAAATGCTATCTATATAATTTGAATGAATAATTGTTAATAAAATAGCTAAACTGAAAAGTGTTCAGGTTAAATAAAATAACCTCATCAGCATTATAGTGATTCAGAAATACAGAAATGAATTGGGCTTCAAACCATTGGCAGAAAAATTTACAAATGTGTAATCACAATTCTTAGTACAGTCTGAGATATTTGTGTATTTTCTGAATAAATACCTAGCTGTTTTATAAGCTTTTAGTTTTATATGAATTGAAATAAATAACTCAAATTCAGAAGCATCATTAGCATGCATCGTGATATTTAACACGTGTAATTATACTTAATTACGTAGCCATCTTTGCTTCCCTTTCTTGGGATATGATTGAGTATACTGTTAAGAGTCCAACTTTGCTTCTCGTTCCTATACAGCATGTCTTAGTCAAGAGATTTAACAATTTAGAAAAAGGCACAATTGTAGCTCATTGCAATTGCCTGTCGTGGTTATAATTCAGCATCACAATCAGCCACTTGATAAGTTTTTGAAAGCAAATGTTTTAAGTGTAAAAAAAATCATGTGAAGTTTGCAAACTCCTTAAATTATACCTGTTTTGATATAGGAATATTATTCATTTATTTATTTAATCATTTAACACACACACACACACACACACATATATTCTAAATTAGTCACTGGGTTTAGAGCAGATAATAAGATAGACATTACCCCACTTGTCTTCGTGAAATTCACTTTCTAGTGACAGAACAAATTAGCATTCATTACACTATTAAGAATTTGATTTCAGTTCTAATAAACACTACAGATACGGAAATATTGCTGTGAAATTGTATAGTGGAGAGCTGTCCTCTAGGAAATGAACTTTTAAGGAAGACTAAAAATTGAGTGTACAGGGGCCGGCCTCGTGGCTGAGTGGTTGAGTTCGAGCACTCTGCTTTGGCAGCCCAGGGTTTCGCCGGTTCAGATCCTGGACGTGGACATGGCACCACTCACTAGGCCATGTTGAGGTAGCATCCCACATGCCACAACTAGAGTGACCCACAACTAAAATATACAACTATGTACTGGGGGGATTTGGGGAGAAAAAGCAGAAAAAAAATTGAGTCTACAGAGAGAGGAGTGGATGAAAACGTGCTAGTTATAAGAAACTGACTATGACAAGGTCCTGAGGTGGCTAGGGACACAGCATGACGAAGAAAATGAGTCAAAGATCATGTGGCAAGTATGCAGATGGGAGGCAGATGTGAGGCAGTGAGATTAGCTGGTCTGAATCATGCTTGTAGGTTAATTTAAGGATCTTATTCATTATCTAAATAACAATGGAGAATTAATGAACACTTTTAAGCAGGAGAGTGACATACTCATACTTTTCTTTGAAAAATGTTACTTCGCTATGGAAAATGAATTGAAAGACGGCAAGAATAGATCTGAGATGACTGGTTAGGAGGGTCTACACTGGTCCAGGTGGTAGTTAGAACTAGGGTAGACATAGTAGAGAAGCAGAAAAGTGAATTCAATAGAGAGTTAAGAAACGGAATGGGCAGGAGTCTGTGATCAATAAAATCTGAGTGATGAAGGAGAAGGGACAACCAGTAATTATTCCTAGTTTTCTAGCTTAAAAAATGAATATGAAGCCAGCCCTGATGGCCTAGTGGTTGAACTTCGGCATGCTTTGCTTTGGCGGCCTAGGTTCAGTTGCTGTGCACAGAACCACATCACTTGTCTGTCAGTAGCCATGGTGTGGTAGTGGCTCATATGGAAGAATGAGAGGAACTTACAACTATACACAATTATGTTCTGGGGTTTTAGGGGGGGTAAAAGGAAGAAAGAAGGAGGAAGATTAGTAACAGAGATTAGCTTAGGGCAAATCTTCCCCTGCAAAAAAAAGAACACCAAAAAAAAAAACTAATACCATGGTGACAGAGGTTAACTAAACTTACTGTGGTGATCATTTCACAATATATACAAATATGGAATCATTATACATCTGAAACATATAATATTAAATGTCTTTTATACCTCAATAAAAAAATAATAATAAACACATTTTGTATTATGCATTAAAAAAAAGCAAACAACTAATACCATTCACTGAGATAAGGAGCTCTGGAGAAGGACCAGAGTTAAACGGTTGGGAAAGCTCATGAGTTTGGATTTAGGCATGTTAAATATGAGGGGCCTTTTCACATACTCCAGGATAACTAGAAAAAAAATATTGGATAATAACAAGTAGTGGTGAGGATGTGGAGAAATCAGAACTCTCATACACTACTGGTGGGAATGGAAAATGGTGCAGCCAATTTGGGAAATAGTCTGGCAGTTCTTCAAATGATTTCATATAGAGTTACCATATGACCCAGTAATTCTACTCCTAGGTATATACCTAAAAGAAATGAAAACATGTCCACACAGAAACTTATACATTAGAGTTTATAACAGCATTATTCATAATAGCCAAAAGGTGGAAACAAACTCATTATCCAAGTAACAAATGCTAATCAAAATGTGGTATATTTATACAATGGAATATTATTCAGCCATACAAAGGGATGTAGTTCTGATACATGTTTCAACGTGGATGAACCTTATAAATATTATGCTAAGTAAAAGAAGCCAGCCGCATATCGTACATATAGTATGATTCCTTCACACGAAATATCCAGAACAGTGAAATCCATAGAGACAGATAGTAGACTACTGGTTTTGTAGGGCTGGAAGGGTAGATAGTGGAAAAGGGAGATGATAACCAAAGAGTATCGGATTTGTTTTTGAGATGAAAAATCTTTTAAAATCAGATTGTGGTGATGCTTGCAAGCATCTGTGAATATACTAAAATCCATGGAATTGTATACTTTAATGAGTAAATGGTATAATATGTCAATTATATCTCAATAAAGCTGTTTAAAAATTTTGAAGGGCCTGTGAGAATCCCAGCTCTTGGAACTCAAAGATGTCTTGATAGAAGAAATATATTTGGGGCATTTGTGAATAGATTGTAACTAAAATTGTTGGTGGGGATGAGGAAATATGAATTAGGATTAAATATGGCTGAAGACCAAACCTGCAGAAATTCTAGTATAAGTAAGTTGAGTAGATGAGAGTGAGTCAGTGGAAGAGAGTGAGAAGGAGCAATGAGATGTGATCTATAAAAATAAAGGGTGTGGGGTTTGGTTTCAAGGAAGCCAATAAAGAGTGTTTACAAGAGAGTATGTGTAAGCAGTTTCAGATGAAAATAAGAGTCAAGTAGGATGTGGCATGAAAAAGATCCGTTAGACTGAGTGACTCAAAAGTCATTTTTACCTCATTTAGAGCCATTTTGTGCAGTGGTCGGGGAAAAGGCCGCAGAAAAAGACTGGAATTCACTGAGCAGGATGTGCAGGGGAGGATGTGGTGGTAGTGAGAGTGAAATCTCTCCTCTGAAGTTGGGTGTGATTTTAATTAAGGAGGGTAAGTCAGGAAGTGGGAAATTTTTGTCTTTAAGTTGAGAAAATTCCAGCATGGTTGCATGTGGATTTGAAGAATCCCAGAGAGATGTGTATGATGGAGATCCAGGATATATACGGAATAATCAATATTGGAAGATTCCTGAGAAAAAGATAAATGATTTGGCTTAGATCATAGCTTGAGTGTTGACCTTAAATTACACTGCTTACATACTGGAAAGTAAGACCTCTATGTATCTAGTCTGGTCATTGGTGAAATAGGGTTATACGGAGCCCTCACTATCTGGAAAGTGAGTTGGTTAAAGAGCATTGCCAGTAAATATCTGCCCATATTGGTACCTATTAGTTTCTTAGAACTCAACCTCCTAAATATAGAGGTGCTTTCATATGCACTGTGACTAAAAACAAAAAACAATACACCTTTTTAAGGGGCCGGCCCGGTGGCGCAGCGGTTAAGTTCGCACGTTCCGCTTCTCGGCGGCCTGGGGTTCGCTGGTTCGGATCCCGGGTGCGGACATGGCACTGCTTGGCAGCCATGCTGTGGTAGGCGTCCCACTTGTAAACTAGAGGAAGATGGGCACGGATGTTAGCTCAGAGCCAGGCTTCCTCAGCAAAAAGAGGAGGACTGGCAGTAGTTAGCTGAGGGCTAATCTTCCTCCAAAATAAAAGAAAAAACAAACAAGAAAACAATACACCTTTTTAAGGGTTATCACCAAGGAGAAAAGGAGAGAATCCTTTCAAAAGAGGAAGTATGGGTACTCTTGCAGGGCACTACAATGTAGATACAGCGTATATACCTTGTCATGAAATTAATTGTTTCTCATATGTATGGATTGAATGAATCATTGACTAAACAGTGTTTTTTATTTTCCCAAGAAACTAGTCAGCAAAAGGTTTTAATAGTGAAGAAAAGTGACTGATGGTATTCTTTACCAATGTAACAGTAATTTACATCATAGTAAATGAAATTGACTCACAGCCCCAATGTTCAACTCTCCTTATTCAGCTGTCAAGCTTTGTTTAATTGTCAGAACTTTTAAATGAATAATGAAAAGTTTCGTAGTTTAGTTTTGCGTTAGGGACTCAAAAACCTTCTCAACCCAGTAAGCAAAAGAGTCAATACCAAGTAATCAGAGTTGTCATCTATGATAAAACTTATTGGATATCTCTATGACTTTCCTATGCCCACAGTAACGAATTTTGACAAACAGTAGTTTAAAACTACAGAAATGTACTCTCTTACAGTTCTGGAGTCCAGAAGTCCGGACATTAGTTTCAATGAGGTGAAACGATGGTGTTAGCAGGGCCATGGTTTTCCAGAAATTCTAGGGGAGAATCTGTTCCTTGCCTCTTCCAGCTTCTGGTGCCTACCTGCATTCCTTGTCTTGTGGACACATCACTCTGACCTCTCTCTCTGTAGTCACACTGACTGCTCCTCTTCTGTGTGTATCAAATTCCTCTGCCTAGCTCATTCATGTAGGAACACTTTTGATGGCATTTATGGTCCATCTAGATGATCCAGGATAATCTTCTCGTCTCAAAATCTTTAACTTAATCAAATCTGTAAAACTTTGTCGTAAAAGGTAAAAGTCGCAGGTCCTAGATAGTAGGACCTGATATTTTGGGGGCACCATTCAGCCCACTACGCCATCCCTGATCTACACCTTTAACATAGTATCTTAACTGTTCTTCATGTTTTCAACCTCTTCGACTTCTGTCTTTGCCACCGCACCGCACTGCTCCCAAAACAGCATGCAAATACAACTTTCTCATCACTCTGAGAGGGTTTTGTTTTTAAATTCAGATGTAATTATTATACTCTTCTGTTTAAACCTTCTTCTTCTTTAGCATCAGGATAAAGTTTTGATTTATTCTTGTTGCATCCAAAGCCCCTTTGGATTTCTAGTGTGGTCCCTGTTGAGTTAGATGCACTCTCTTCTTTCACTGCGTTTTTCTTGCTTACTATACCAGGGAAAGCAGACTCTTTGTGGTTCTCTGTTCTTGTCCGTAAGCTCTTCCCTCTGCTCAGGATGCCTTCACACGAGCAATCCCTGGGGCACCTCTCTTGTGTCTCTCCTATGCCTCACCAATTCTCCTTCAAGCCGTACATTTATTGGAATGCATAATCAAAGCCTATCTTCCAAATACTCACAAAAGCTTAACTGGACTTTTCCTTAAAAAGAGCAAGTAGCAAGTCTTATGTTATTAAGGGCTTGATTGAAAAGACAATTCTAGCATTTAGTTAGGAATATTTTATTTTAGAATAAAATTCAGTATAGAACATATTAATACTGATGAAACCATAATAGAATAATAACCAAAGTTTAGTAAATTTTTATTATTTGCAAGTTCTATGCAAATGTGATCTGGCTCCTGATCTTTCTCTCAACTGCTTCAGAGTGAATGTCAGAAGGATTGTTTCCAGGGGGGCTTACACTGTGGACCATCAGGACAGTGCTGGTTATCCTCAATAATGTAGTGGAAAGAAATTCAGTAAACAGCCCTAGGAAAATTATTTCAATTAGAGTTAAATATTATATCACTCTAATAATTAGAATTAAAAGTAATCTAATTAAGCAGAATTTTAATTAAACCTATTTATTAATAATTAATATTTCTATTGTTCTTTATAGCTGATAAATAACTTTTACAGGATCTCATACGATTGTCACCACAAACGTGTGAGAGAAGGAAATTATTTTGCTTACCAATTTGTAAATAAATGCATTCGACTCCCTCAGAGTTTAAAAAAACTGATCCACACTATTTGGGCACCAGAATCTTTCCACCGCTCAGCTTATTGTTTACAACTTTAGGAGCTCTAAGTAGTCAACCACTCAGAAACCCAGCAGTTTCAGAACAAAGTAAAAGAGAAATCACAACAATCCTTTTTTCCATGCTTCGACTTCCACTTTACGTTTCTGTGTAAGATTCAGCTTTAGCTGTGAGGAGGAAGAAAGAGAGTATTGGAGGCTGGCCTACACTGTGAGGGTGGAGGACAAGAGTAGTCCCCAGGGGGACAGCAATTACATTAGGCCCAAGGGACCTGTTGACCGGTGCCCAGACATCTCGTTTCAGTTTCTTTCAGATTTTTGTGCAACAAGATACTCACATAGTGCACAATTCCACGGTGTTAGTGAGGGCGGATCTCTTTCGTTTCCGATCTACTAGCTAGGCCAGTTATTGCAATTCATCTCTGGAAACTATGGGAAGTCAAATGGTTAGGTGTTTCCCTTTGAAATTAACTAATATAACAAATCTTCCTGCCAAAGATTACTGTGGATAGTGTTACCAATTCTCTAAAATGACAACTTTCAGGTTGTGTGTTTTTTTAATGTGTGTATTAACTTATAACTCCCACTTAGAATTCTCTTAATTATTTATCAAGAAAATAGAAAAAAAGTATCTTTTATCAGTATTTTTTATCAGTTCAGAAACACCTCTATCTTTCAGTTTGACCTTGAATAAATTCAAAACATTGTTTAACTGACGTATCTATTTTTGCATATAAAAGTAAACTTTAAAAAATATTTTATAGGCTGCCATAACAAAGTACCAGAAACTGGGGTGCTTATACAATAGAAATTATTATTTCACAGTTCTGGACTCTATAAATCTGAAATCAAGGTGTTGGTAGGGTCTGTTTCTTCTGGAGTTTGTGAGGGAAGGATTTATTCTATTCTGTTATTCTATTATATATTATATTATATATCTATTATATGCATATAACGTATAGATACTATGTAATCTATTCTTTTATTCATCGGCTTGTAGGTGGCCATCTTCATATTCACGTGGTGTTCTACCTGTATGCAAGTCTGTTTCTAAATTTCTTCTTTTTATAGGGAACTCATTTAAGTTGACTCCCTCTGCAAAAACCCTATCTCCAAAAAAGGTCACATTTTAAGGTTCTGGGCATTAGCACTTCAACATATGAATTTTGAGGGGACACAATTCAACACACATTACCACTTTTTCCATATTTTTTCATACTGGCTTTCTGAGTAATATATATTTTGAGATTGCTTACTTATTAATGGAATTTTTGTTTTATAGTTAGGAAAATAGAATACACTGTCCAATACAAAATGTTGATAGGAATTATGAGGAAAGTTCTTAATGCAACGCATTGAAGAATCAGAATCTAAAAACGGAAAACGTATAGTATATGAATAAATGGCTAAACATGTGGCAAAATCAAAACCTACAGGAAATCAACATACCTTATTACAACTTAGAGGACATATTACAATAGTAAAGAAAGATAAAAGAATGGAACTTCTCCATGGATGTTGGGAATTTCCCCAAACATTAAACAGGAAAACTTCTAACTAAAGAAAAGTACCAATGAGGCTGGATCTTCTTCTGATTATTCATCTCTCAGCTGGAAATGTGGCTCTTATAATTACCAGTTTGAAGTGAAAAATTAAAGCATCTGTTTTGACGTTCCTCTCTCTTAGAGGATTAAATTTATTAACATGTTTCTGTTTTTCTATGTTTACACTTTAGTATAAAAGTAAATTTAAACCTAAGTGTTCCAGAGTCTTTTTAACTTTGTTGAAATTTATAACTTTTTAGCGGTATGCTGGTAGCTTTTGAGGTTTTAATAGGAGTCGTTTCTTTCCTTAGATGTTTATATATAACAAATTGCATTACAAATGATCTGGTTTTCCTTATCTTTTACTACATTCCATACTCAATCTAAATTTTCCTCTGACATTTCATTCATTTATTCCAGAAATGTTTATTGAGCACCTACTATGTACCAGATACTTTTCTGGACCTGCGGATCTAGCAGTAAACAAAATAGACAGAAACACTTGTCTTTGTGGAGTTCAAGTTCCCATGGGGGTAGACAGACAATAGACAAATAGCTAGTGAATTAGACAGCATATTGGAAGCGATCATGGACTGTAGATAAAAATATAACCAGAAAGGGAGATAAGGAGTATAGCATGTGGAAGAGGAGTTTATAACTTAAAATGCATTCTCAGAAAAGTCCTCATGGAAGCATCTGCACAAAAACTTGATAGAGGTGAAGCAGCAAGTTGTTTGAGGCTCTGCAGGAAGAGTAGACAATAGAACCTGCAATGAGAACCATGTGAAGATCAGAGGGTACAGCTGGTGCAAAGGCCCTGAGGCAAGGGAACAGCATGGAAGTTGGTGTGGTTAGACTAAAGTAGGGAAAAAACATGATGGGAACAAAGAGTTAATGGAGAGCATGGGGGAGTAGCGTAGAAAACTTTAGACTTTTGCACAGTGTGGAGGAGACCCTAAGTTATACTAGCTCATGGGGATAAACATTCTTCTCCAAATATCATGCTAGACCTCAACCAGCCTTATCTCCTACTGAAGTCACTATCACACCACATTATGCTAACACCTTAGAAAAACCATTCCCAAGTCACAGAACTATAGAAAGCATTACGTAAAGTACAGACATAGAGAAGTTAATTTCCTTAGGTTTTGTCATTGTGCTGGTTACACGGCTGCAAAGCCTTACGTGCTTGCCATTACCATTGCAATCGGCAGCAAAGTTAAGGAAGACTGTGCAACTGACCCTGAAGTTTCAACTATTGAGGCAAAAACAAAAGTGAAGTTTAGCAGCTTGAGGATCAGCTCTGGTAAAATGACGTGACTAGTAGGACATTTAAAGCAATTATCATGAGGTAAAACCAAGAAAAATGAGAAGCTCTATTAGGAATCGTCATATACGGTAAGACTTTCCTTTTTTCCCTTGTGAGTTACATTTGGTTGTTAATATCAGGACAACACGATAGTTATATATTGATAATGTATAGTTTGGTATAGATATGTGTAAGTTAATTGTTTAGTATACCACATAAAGTTTATTGCATTGACTAGATTTTTAAAATTTATTTTCATTTTCAAATATGTGTTTTATGCATCTATTTTGAAATCCCAGAGTAAAGAGAAAGCTTTCATATATTATTAAAAAGTACTTGCAGTTTCAAACTATGAGATAATTGCCATCAGAGTGGTGTCTGGAACAATTTTGTTGGAATAATTTCTGATTAAGGACTCTTCCGTCCCTGTGTGCCTGGTGGAGGTTATGAAGACAAAATAAACCTCACAGTTTAAAACACAAAATTTGTTTTTTTGTCAGACTTTTTACTATTTGTCAGATTTGTATCTTTTTTTTTTTTTCTTAAAGATTGGCACCTGAGATAACAACCGTTGCCAATCTTCCTTTTTTTTTTTTTTAAAGATTGGCACCTGGGCTAACAACTGTTGCCAATCTTTTTTTTTTTTTTTCTGCTTTATCGCCCCAACCGCCCCCCGTACACAGTTGTATATCTTAGTTGCAGGTCCTTCTAGTTGTGGGATGTGGGATGCCACCTCAACGTGGCCTGACGAGTGGTGCCATGTCTGTGCCCAGGATCCGAATCCTGGACTGCTGCAGCAGAGCACTCGAACTTAACCACTCGGCCACGGAGCTGGCCCCCTCAGATTTGTATCTTGAAAGCTTTTGTGAATGGAAATGTAGATCTCTGCAGATAGAGATGATTTTCTATCATCTGGAGTAATTTTCAAAGGAGTTATTAATTTCTGAAGGGCTGGAATTCTACAAGACACTTTCCTTTCCTCAAAAATTGGTGAAGCAATAGAAAAGACTCAAGACAGTTTTTATTGGGTGGGTATTATGCTAGTAATGAGAATAGAATTACTTTCCCCAAATTGAGAAATAAGTCTAAAGCGAGTGCTTGAACCAATTAAACCAGACAGGAAAGACCATGTATAAAGCCTCATTATATTACATATGTACTACTTACTAAATTCAGCCTCTTTTAATCCTGTTAGTTGCACAGATTCCTCCCATTAGACAATTTGTTTGTTATATCTAGCCAACATTTTTATTGAAACATGAGTTAAATGCAAGGAGAGTGCCTTTTCAGCAAGATTTTAATGTAGTTCTTACTATGGAAGAATGAAAACCACACACTTTACCTGCTACTGAGTACAATTAAAGTATAATTAGAATCTAATGGATTTGCTAAAGCATTTAATGATGAATAACATTTAATTCTGCATACTCTGAAGGGCATCACATTGATATACACAATGTTAGTAGAGAAATGCATACATTAATGGGAGGAAACATTTAGAGATGGCCATGCAAACCACTGAACAATATGATAGTTTCAAGACTGGTTGCTTATGCCCACAGAGTCTCTTTACTTATACTTCTATAATTTAGTATGGAAACTGTGATTCCCAGTGTAGAAAGTAATATAATCTGCCACAGGACACCTCTGGTTTTATGGCAAGACATGCTTGCTAATGCTAGGGTAAAATGTTTATTAAAATCGTTTAACATCTTCTTTACAAGCAGCCTGAAATTATTTGCAATTTTTGTTTTATTATATTTTATATTATAAATTGTGAAAATCATGTAATCACTAAGGACAAATGCAAATACATATAAAATACACACAAACTAGACACTGTAAGTTTGCAATTTTGCAGTGTAAGACATTAGACTTGCAAAACTACTAACAACATGGGGCCGGCCCGGTGGCACAGTGGTTAAGTTCACATGTTCTGCTTCGGTGGCCCGAGTTTCGCAGGTTCGGATCCCGGGTGCGGACATGGCACCGCTTGTCAAGCCATGCTGTGGCAGGCATCCCACATATAAAGTAGAGGAAGATGGGCACTGGATGTTAGCTAAGGGCCAGTCTTCCTCAGCAAAGAGAGGAGGATTGGCAGTAGATGTTAGCTCAGGGCTAATCTTCTTCAAAAAAAAAAACAAACTACTAACAATATGTTTTGCCTGATAATGTACTGAAAGAGTTGATGTTTTATGCTAATAAACATAGGACAATGGAGTCGAAAGGAGAAAGTATTTGGAAGCACATTCCTTCGGTTTAGCTTACTAATATTATTTTATCAGTATTTTTGCTATCAGAACCTGAGCCCTAGCTATGATACGTGTTCCATGTATAAGGTGACCTGCGTGGAAATTGTTGTTGTCCCAGGTGCTCAGTCAAAATGAAATGGGCATATGGTCTCCGTATGAAACACTTCTCGTGGACTGACTTATATTCTATTTCCCAGCATGTTCCTGACCTCCTCAGCTTCTGACCTTGTGAGCAGTGCTTTAACCTGTGCTCTTAAGCTCCCCAGGATCCTGTTGCTTATCATCACTCTTTTTTGTTGTGGGCTTTGGATCCTACCGTGAACATAGTTCAGATTTTATAGTGCCACGAGCAAACATCACATTTAACTTAGTTGTTGCCAGGATGTTACGTCTTGCTCAACCCTTTGTGAGAGGAAGCCCTGTGATTGGTACCTGGACAAGAAGTGGATCAATAAGTCAAGCAAGGTATATCAGTGATGAAGGGCCAGGAGGTAGAATCCATTAAAAGATTCCAAAAAAAAAACATGTAGCCTAGACATCTATTTTTCCCAGCCACAATACCAGTTTTAACAAAACAAAAACTGATGATTTTCAGCAACTTTCAAGAAATATTTGTGGGTCAGCATCAACAAATTGTAGTTTGGCTTTCTTCATGTGTTTACTCCATAAATACACACTGGGTATATGTTATGAAGAAGGTGCTATGGTGGTTTCCAAATAATCCTCCAGACTTCTGGCTCAGACAATATAGTCTAGATATGATTTTCCCTCCTATAAGCCCTGGAAACAATGGAAGAGACAACCAAATGAGATTTCTATATTGCATAAAGAGGAAGGTAGGAATGGTTAGGAACCCCAGACTAGAGGAACAACAGAGCAGCAGAATGCCTTCTAACCCAACAGAATAAAGACCTGGGTCCAGCCTTTCCTGACCTCCAGTCTAGCAAGAGAGGGCAACCCAGAGAGGCTCATTTCTGCCCTGGATGTCTTGGGAGTACTGTCAACAACACCAGGAAAACCTGGAAGCACTGGCAAAGGACATCACCTGGAGTGCTGCTGATAACAAGGAGTCTGGGGAGAAGCTCTCCTTCTTCACCAGGACTGAGAACAACTACATGGCTGGGCAGCATCAGCCGGGGGAATACCAGAATGACATGCACTTATCTCAGGAAGTCTCTTGTCCCTGTGGGCCTGAGAGTACTCTCATTCACTCAAAGATTCCAGGCAACTGCATGGCAACAGTAAGGGGATGCAGCCACAGAAAATGTCCATCATGGGAAACCTCTTTGTCCCCATGGGATGGTAACTTCCTTCTCATACTTAGAGGAGCTATGGCCAGGGGAAGCTCTTTCTGTCCTCTCACTAGAGGGACTAATAGGAGTTCCAGTGGCACCAAATAAACCAAGATGACCAAAAACCACTACAGAGGCTCTGAAAATTAAGTTTTCATTGGAACTACAGCCCACAAAAAACTACAGCCCACAGGACTTATATGCTATGCCTAAATAAGGTGACCATCTTCCAAAATAAAAGATATATACAAGAACTAGAAACTGCTAACATAATAGACAGTGCATCCATATACAGTGAAAATCACCCATTATACCAAGAACCAGGAAAATAACACATGAATGATAAAAGATAATCAATTGAGCTCAATGCCAAATAAATAAGACATTGAAATTATCTGACAATAATTTTAAAGTAGCCATCATAAAGTAGGTGTCAACAAGCAATGACAAATTATCTTGAAAAAATAATAGAAAATCTCATTCAAATATTAAAAGTTAATTTAAAAGGAACCAAATTAAAATGTGAGAACTAAAAAAGTATAATAGAAATAAGAAACCTGCCAGATGGGTTTGATACTAGAGTGGTAATGACAGAGGATAGAATCTGTTAACTTGAGGACAGAAAAATGAACTTAATCAAAATAATAGAGGAAAAATAGATTTAAAGAAAAGAACAGGGCTTTAGGGACCATAACAAAAGATCCAACATTTCACCATCTGAGTTCAAGAAGGAAAGGAGAAAACGAGAAAGATTGAAAGAGTGTTAGAAAAAATAACTACTGAACACTTCTCAAATTTGGTGAAAGACATAAACCTAAAGATTCAAGAAACCAAGCAAAGGCTAAATAGAACCAACACAAAACTCCCATGTCAAGACACATTGTACTCAAACTTTGAAGAACTCAAAAAAAAGAAAAAACTTGGAAAACAGCCAGAGAGAAATAACACTTTGCCTATAGTGGAAGATTAGTTTGAATAACAACAGGTTTCTCACATGAAATTGTGGATGCCAGAAGAAAGTGGCATATTTTTCAAGTGCTGAAAGAAAGAATCAGCTGTTTTCAATTCTATATCCAGAAAAAAATATCCTTCACAAATGAAAGGGAAATAACTTTTAAGATGAAGAAAAACTGAAAGAATTTGTTCCTAAAAAATAGCTAAAGTTGTCCCAGCCCGGTGGCATAGTGGTTCTCTTCTTCGGTGGCCCTGGGTTCGCTGGTCTGGATGCTGGGTGCAAACCTACACACCACTTATCATATCAAGCCATGCTGTGGCAGGCATTCCACATATAAAGTAGAGGAAGATGGGCATGGATGTTAGCTCAGGGCCAACCTTCCTCAGCAAAAAGAAGAGGATTGGCGGAGATGTTAGCTCAGGGTTAATCTTCCTCAGAAGAAAAAACACAGCTAAAGAAAATTTTTCAAACAGAAAATGAATAATACAAAAAGGAATCTTGGATCATCCTAGAGCAAAAACTCAATTGAAAGAGCAGAAATGTAAATACATACAACAGACTACCCTTTTTCTCATGAGTATTATAAATCATATTTGATGATTCCAACAAAAATTATAGCAATATCTGATACCAAAGACAGTGATTTTTAAAAGTGGGAAAGGTAAAGGGATCAAATTGGAAGTAAAGAGTCTACAATTCACTTGAAGCGGTAAAATGTTATATCAGCATACCGTGACAATGCATGTGTATATTGTAGTACACATAGAAACCATCAAGAAACATGTACAAACAGGTATACTCAAAAATACTATAAACAAATCAAGACAGAATCCTAAAAATGTTCAAGTGACCTATAACAAGGCAAGAAAAGTGAAACAGAAGAACGAGAAGAGGAAGAAACAAACAGAAAAACAAATTTTAAAATGTCAGTCATAAGTGCTAACACATCAATCATTACATTAAGAATAAATGGTGTAAATATATCAACTGAAAAGCAGAGATTGATAGAGTAAATTAAAAAAAAAAAAAAAAAGATGAGGGCTGGCCCAGTGGCATAGTGGTTACGTTTGTGTGCTCTACTTCAGTGGCCCAGGGTTTGTGGGTTTGAATCCCAGGTGTTGACCCACATACTGTTCATCAAGCCATGCTATGGCAGCATCCCACATACAAAATAGAGGAAGTTTGGCATAGATGTTAGCTCAGGGACAATCTTCCTTAAGCAAAAAGAGGAGGATTGGCAATAGATGTTAGTTTAGAGCCAATCTTCCTCCCCAAAACAAAAAAAAGAAGATAAGGAAGGAAATACTATGAATAACTTTATGCTAATAGAGTCAACACCTTATAAAAAAACAAACTGATGTTTCAAAATTCATAAACTATTGAAACCCAAGCAAGATGAAATAGATAATCTGAATAGTCTTATAATTACTTAAGAAATTAAATTTGTAGTAAAAATTTTAAAAAAAGAACCCAAACCTCCAGGCCCAGATTGCTTCACTGGAGAATTCTATGACACATTTATAGAAGAATGGCCCTATACAATCTTTTCCATAAAATGGAAGAGGAAGGATTACATCTGAACTGATTTCATGGGGTCAACATTACCCTCAAAGAAGACTCAGGAAGAAAGGAAGGAAGGAAGGAAAGAGAGAGAGAAAGCAAGCAAGCAAGCAAGCAAGTTACAGTACAATATCGCTCAAAAATTTAGCCACAAAAACCTTCAACGAAATAAAAATTCAGCAATTTAGAGAAAGATGTATCCACCATGACCAAGAGGGATTTATTCCAGGTGTGCAAGACTGGCTCAATATTTACAAGTCAAACAATGTAATTCACCATGTCAGCAGGCTAACATATAGAAATCATATGATCATATCAATTTATGAATAAAAAACTTTTGTCAAATCCCAAACCAATTCATGTTAAAAATACTGCAGGTTAGGAATAGAAGGAACTACCTCAACATGATAAAAATTATTTATCAAAAAACCTACAGCTAGCATCATACTTAATGGTAAAAAATTGAATAGTTTTTCCTAAGATGAGGAACAAGGCAAATATGTCTATTCTTATCACTCTTGTTCAACATGGTCCTAAAAGCTCTACCCACTGCAACTAGGTAAGAAAAGGATGTGAAAGCCATATAGATTGGAAATAAAAAAATAAAATTGTATATATTTGCAGATGACATGATAATCTATAGTGAAAATCCAAGGAATTTACAGAAACTCCTGGAACTAATAAATGAGTTAGGCAGGCTGCAGTATATGAAATAAATAGAGAATTATTGAGTACACATCTAGATAATAACAATAACATTGTGAAAAACAAAATTAAAAACACAACACTGTTTATAATTATTCCCCCAAATGAAATATTTATGTATAAAGTTAATAAAGCACATCCAGGATCTGTATGCTGAAAATCACAAAGAGATGATGAAAAAAAAATCAAGGAGAAACTAAATAAATGGAGAGCTATACTGCATCCATGGTTTGGAAGGCTTAACACAGATGTTGTTTCTCTCCAAATTGATTTACAGGTTTAATGTAATTACTATCAAAATTGATTACATTAACAGGGTTTTTTGTAAATATAGACAGGCTTATTCCAAAATTTATATAGAAAAGCATAGGAGTAGCTCAATCAAACTTAAAAGGAAGACTCGTTCTCCCCAATATAAAGGCTGACTATAAAAGTACAGCAGTTGAGACTATAGAATGGATGGAGTTGTAGATACACACGTCAATGGAACAGAATAGAGAACTCAGAAGTAAATCATAGCAACATGCTCGACTAAGTTTGACAAAGATGCAAAAGCTATTAGTTGGGGAAAGATAGACTTTCAAATAAATGGTGATGAAGCAATTGAAAGATTAGATATCTATAGATTAAAAAATGAACGTGAGGGGCCAGCCTGGTGGCATAATAGTTAAGTTTGCATGCTCTGCTTCGGTGGCCTAGGGTTCCGGGGTTCAGATCATGGACATGGACCTACACAAAACTCATGAAGCCAGCATCCCACATACAAAATAGAGGAAGATTTGCACAGATGTTAGCTCAGGGACAATCTTCCTCAAGCAAAAAGAGGAAGATTGGCCAATCTTCCTCACCAAAAAAAAAAAAAAAAGAAGAAGAACCTGAACCTAATCTTATACCAAAAATTAAGTCAAAATGGGTCATAAGTTTAAATGTAAAACATAAAACTCTAAAAACTTTTAGAACTACACAGAGGAGAATATATTCAGAATCTAGGTATAGGCAGAGTTCTTAGACTTGACCCCAAAAGTATGACCAATAGAGGAAAAATTGATAAATTGGATCTTGTCAAAATAAAAAAACAATTGATCTGTGAAAGACTCTGCTTATAAGATGAAAAAACCAATTATATGCTGGGTGAAAATATTTGCACACTACATACCTAACAAAGGAATGGTATGTAGAATGTATGAAGAGCTCTCAAAACTTAGCATTTAAAAACAATCCAATTAGAAAATGGACAAAAGATGTGAACAGACATTTTACTCTAGTGGATATACAGATGGCAAATAAGTACATGAAAATGCATTCAATGTCATTAGTCATTAGGGAAATGCAAATTAAAACCCCAATGGTATACTACCGCACACCTCTCAGAACGGTTATAATTTAAAAAAAAAAAATTGTGACAAAACCAAATGCTCTTGAGGGTGGAGAAAAGCTGTATGAACTGAATCTTAGATTCCTGGTGGGAATACAAAATGGCACAGAAACTCTGGAAAACAATTTTGCAGTTTCTTATGTAAGCGATCATGTGCAATTAGTATACGATCCAGCAACTGTACTCTTGGGCATTTATTCCTGAAAAATGGATACTTATACAAATAAGTGTACAGGAATGCTCATAGAAACTTTGTTCATAATTTCCCAAAACTGGAAACGACCCAGATCCCCTTTAATGAGTGAATTGTTAAGCTGTGGTGCATCCATACCATGAAATACTAAGCAGCAATAAAAGGTAATCAACTATTTATATATTTAATAACTTGGACTAATCTCCAGGGAGTTATGCTAAGTGAAAAAGCAAATCACAAAAAGTTATATACTTTAGAATTAAATTTTAATAATATTATTGAAATGACAAATTTGTAGAAATGAAAAATATATTAGCGATTGTGAGGCATGAGGGACAATGATGTGTATGTGTCGGGGGTAGAGAAGGCAAGATGGAAGGGAAAGGAAGGTGGGTATGAAAGGGTGATGTGAGGAATTCCTGTGGTGAGGCAACAGTTCCGTATCTTGACTGTAGTGGTGAACAGATGACTAAACAGTTGATAAAATTTACAGAATTAAATACACACATACAGATAACTACAATAAAACTGCAGCCAGCTGAATGAGATCCGCATATTATATCCACATCAATATCCTGATTACATTGTACTAAAGTTTTTTGCAAAGTGTTATAATTTGTGGAAACTGCCAAGGATACGAGATCATTCTGTATTATTTCTTAAAACTCCATGTGAATCTATAATTTCTCTCAAAATAAAAATATTTGATTAAAGTGTATGCCAGTTATGTCTAGAAAGGAATATAAGAAAGGAATAATGCTACATACATAAAATAAAGCAGAATATGTTACAAAAGTGCTGTGTAGAAAGAAACCTCTTCCACCCATGTCGATTGGGTGATGGTCTTTGAATGTTGGGAGAATTTTGCCAGTGGGAAATTGTAGATGGAATAGAAATCTAGATAAAGAAAAATCTGAGCAAAATTGCTTGGGAGGTACAGTGACTTACGTAGGTTATTTAGTTTGAAGCGAATTTTACAGACAAAGAAGTGGTCAAAGTTAAGACTGAAAGGGGGAGAGGATATTAAGAATCAAGGTTTCACCTTTTATCATTTAGACAATACCGAACTATTGAACAATCATGAGTTACACAGCATGCCTGGTATGTTAGGAAGACTACCTAGGCATAAATACAAAGATTGGGACTGTCACGTATATTGTAGGATGTTTAACAGCACCCTGGCCTCAACCTAGTAGATGCCGACAGCACTCCTCCACTAGTTGTCCAGTTTTTATAACCAAAAATGGCTCCACACATTGCCAAACGTTCCCTGAGAGGCAAAATCTACTGCAGTTGAGGACCACTGGTCCCGGGGGGATGTCGGCAATTTGTGATTTCGTCTCAGCACTGAGGTCAAGATTAGATATATACATAGTAGATGTTTTCTTAGCATTTGCTGATAATATGTAAAACTTTCCCTGATACTCACTTTTCAAGTTGGCCTTGAATCAGTAATTCAAAATTTGGGCCATTCAGTAATTTTCCTACATATTCACATGAAAATATAATATTTAAAGGATAAATTGGGTGAGTTTGAATGACATATAAAATCTAAAATTTAAAAGTAATTCACTTCAAGATATCACTCCAGGTCAGGAAAGAGAAAAATACATTTGTCAACTAAAGTTCAAAATTTAAAAATTTGTCCCTGATGCAAATGTCTGGGACATTTCTATGACCTACCTTTAGGGTATGTTACATAGAAGCATGCTCTTAATGCAATTTAAATATTTCCCCTTATGGCCTTAAGATAGAGGAAGAATTGGAGCTGGCTCTGTGGCCGAGCGGTTAACTTTGCCTGTTCCGTTTTGGTGGCCCAGGGTTTTGCTGGTTTTCATCCTGGGCGCGGACCTAGCACCGCTCATCAGGCCATGCTGAGGTGGCGTCCCACATGCCACAACTAGAAGGACCTACAACTAAGATATCCAACCGTGTACTGGGGCTTTAGGGATAAGGAAAACAAAAAAGAGCAAGATTGGCAACAGATGTTAGCTCAGGGCCAATCTTTAAAGAAAAAAAAGATAAAGGAAGAATTATAATAATACAATATATACACTAAGCCGTGTTTTATTTTTTAAACTTTACTTTGCCCATAACTTCTGTCCATAACTTCTATTTTGCTTTCTATTAGTTATTATGAGGGAAAAATTGTTGTTTCTCCCCGAAGGATAATTAGCGTGTTCTGAATTCATATTATTTGGGCTGTCATGGATTTGAAATACCTATTTTTTTAGAGTTATGGACGCTGGAAATAAATTTCAAAAGAAAAAGCTTATATAAGCATTCAACATTTTTAAGCTTTCATAATTAAGGCATAATACTATTATAAATTTTTAATAAATGGACTGAATTTTATGAAGTGTGTTAAATGAATACTGCTACACTTAAAATATTGAATTTGGGAATTCAATATTCAATATTCAAATGAGCAGACAAAGGATCAAAGCATCTTTCATAGTCCCTTGAGGTTCTGCTGGCCCATGGAACAGCCTCCACAGTGCCACAAAGGAAAAGAGGGGCTTGGGGCTGCTTCGGACTAAACGCTCCCCTTCAGAGTTCCATGGTGTAAATTAGTACATTAGGAGCTCTGAGAAGTTTTACAGTAAAGGAATCTGTTTAACTTTGTCCAACCCAGTGTGCTGAAGTCTTTACACACAGCTCTGAGTTTGTGATGCACTAGTATTTTTTATATATACGTATACTTGGAATTCTAGTTTTGTGCTGTTCTTATTTCTCTTTACAGAGAGTGTTGACCCTTACCGTGCCCTGCAATTAGTAAATGCTCAGTCAATGTCGCTAATGGTTCTTCCTGATAACTGAAAGCAATTACCAAATGCATTTACCATTTTGTATCTTAATGTATCTGTTTATATTTCTTCAACAGACCATGAAATTTTTCAGAGTCATCATCCCTTATTCACCTTTTTTCACACCACCCTACCACAAAAATGCATGTGGTAGAGTATTATTCAGACATAAGTGTGACTACAGCTGCCGTGCAGCATCCAAAAACACCTCTGCCTCACCAATGAAAAGAAAGGTCTTTTAGTTTTCCCAGTAGATTGGAAGAATGGTAGATTGAAGCATACCGTCTTCTATACAAGTAGAAGACTAACAATACTCGAAAGTACTGCGTTAATAAACGGTTGTGAAGATAGCACAGAAGTGTGTGTGTGTGTACATGCATGCATGTGTGTGTGTATATGTGTGTTTTCTTGGTGCTGCTTCTCAACATATCGCTGAGTCAATCTTGGCTGACATTATTATCATTATTACCATTATTATGAATGTCCTTACTGTTGTTTACCAGTGACCACATATAAAGATATAGAAGTCTCTCCTACAAAAACATCCTAGTAGAATCTGAAGTTATCTAATATGATAGATTTTTGGGTCAGTTTTTCAAAACTAAAGAAAACAAAAAACATTTCATCTTTATCAAAGTCATTTGGAATTTCAACTCTAAAAAAGAAAAAAACATAACCAGTCTTATAGTCTTTACTCCAAAAAAGAAAATCTCCTTTAAAACACTTAGATGTATGAATAGGAAGTCATTTTATTGACTTCCTCTTTTTTTCATTTAATGAAACATTCACTCAAAGAACAATACAACATGTTCATCTAGGAAAGAGAAGTAGTATATTCACTGGTAAGGGATTTAAAAATTAATTAACTTGTTGCAATAATGATATATCCATAAATGTGTATATATTCTCAATGAGGTTATAAACTCTAACATCTGAAGCTGCTGCTAACAGAGTAGTTAATTGCTTTTGGAGCACAGACTTTTGTATCTGTCAGTATCATGTTGTTGCATTTGCAGTTTTCATATTACTTTAGTTGCAGTTTCGTATTTATTTCTATAAACACATATTTCACGTGGTGGGTGGAAATTAAGGCAGCCAGATGGTTCAATGAACTAAGTGAAAGAATGGAAACTCAGAGACACAAGTTCCCTGCTGTGCTTCTCTTCCACATAACCTCAGATCTAGCAGGACGATCTTAGTTTTATTGATTCCTGTTAGGTAACTGTTCCAAGTTTAGGATTCTCTGTGATATCGTTGTTGTTATTTAATCAATATCATAGATAAAAATTGTGCCCAATCTATGTTTTGATGACCAGAGTAAGCATAAATTACAGATCTACCTGTAGATGGCCATCAACGACATCATTTAAATGCCTCTATCTACGTGATTCCAAATCTTCCATTCAGTTTAGAAAAAAGATTATGTAAACCCTCACAGGTGCAGAAGCAGTTGGTAGCACCAGGTTGGCAAATTAGCAGGTCAAAAAGGTCAGGACCAGGAAAGTATAAACATGGCTTTCTCAGAAGCAGTTTTCACCCAGCAGCAATGAGAACAGACACAGAAAGAGGCAGTTTCCATGGCAGATTCCATGAAAAGCTATGGAAGACTGTCATTACCCTTGAGATACAAAGAATGTCCTTAAATTTCAAGGCTAGGGCTTTAATCTGACTTCAGTGCATGATTATAGGCAAGTATCTTACATTTTCTGGGTTTCTGTTTCCTCTTCTCTAAAATAATTGAAAGATGCATGATTCATTATGTTGGTGTGAGGTTTTGATGAAATACACTTGATACAACTGGGACATAAATCCACAGACTATCAACTCAACAGATGTATTTATGGGCTAGCTGCTGGGACAGTGTTGAATATCTGTCTCCTCTCATTCGTTAGTAAAATAATTCCTGGATTTTAGCCAGGCTTACTGCCTCCAGGAGAAAGATAGCCTTTCTTTGTCTCTTGCTCCTTCTGCTAAGTGGAATGTGGACGTGATAGCTGGAGCTCAAGTAACCATATTGGACCATTAAGTGTGTTATACGTACTGAGAATAGCAAAGTAGCAGGATCGAAAGAGCCTTGGTCTCTGAAACATTTGTGAAGCCACTGTACCACTGATATAACATGACAGTATTCTGTAACATGGAAGAAAAATACACTAGCGTTTTTAAGTACTCTGGGTTTTCTTTTCCTGTTGCTAAAGACGACCTTACCTGATGCTGTGAACCAGACAGAAACACCCCCTGTCCTCACAGAGCACGTCTGGTGAAGAAAAAAGAAAATAGAATAATTAATCTTGCCTATTTCTGGAGCTCACACTCCTGCATGGTCTAGAGACCTATATTAGATCCTGTGCTGATGATTAATAAAGCCTTTTCCAGGACCTAATATAAGACCTTTTGAATCCAAACAGTTCAGAATAGGACCTCTGAGAAGGTGAAATTTTCACAAAAGGCCAGTCTTAGGTGTCACACAACATGACTCTCTGCTGCCTCCCTTGGGTCTCTGAGTGAATGGACTCCTGCATCTCATCCTACAAAATGCCACAAAGATTGTCTATGTGATGTGGTATACAGTATGTAAGGACTGACAGTATTTCAAGCTGTGAGAAGTAGTTTGGGATCAAACTGTGAAGTGCTGTGTATACCTTTAAGAAGTTTAGAGAGTTGGCAGAAATTAGTATGTTGATAAGTGATCCAGTCAGAATGTTTATTAACTGAGCACAGATACTGTGAAGTGGGAAGGGGGTGTAGTTGCAGGAAGCAAATAAAGAGGCAGTTGGAGTGTCTCCTCTGTACCACTTCTGACGGATCTCTCTCCCTTGATATTATAAGAGTCAATCTCCAAACTGATTTCTAGAAGAAAACAATTATATGAAAGGTAATAATTGACTTTGTAGATAGTCATTGCAGTTAATTTCCAGAAGGAAAACAGTACCCAATAAATCTTGGGCAGTCGTTCGAGAAAACATACAAACAAGCAAACAAAACCCAGTAATCTTTCAATATGGAAAGAGTCATAATAAAAGCATTTAGAATACTAGAAACTGAAGGAGAAAGTAGTTACCAACCATCCATCTCAAAGTTTATATTGAAAGCTTAAAAAGAGACACATGCTTTGTCGGACATGGGCTGGGTATGGATTTACTCAAGTTTTAGGCAATCAATTTGGCGATACAGATGATACAGATAAGCCACAAAAAGAATCCATGTCTTTACTCCAAAAAGAACAAATTGCTCATAAAGTATTTCTGAACCTTGATTTTGTTCTCTAAAGACAAAGAAAAAGAAAGAATGTTATCAATAATTTTCTCTTTTTTAATGTATAAAATGATGATGAAAGTAGGTACCCAGATATTAAAAATTAACCAGCAGCAACAACCACCATGGAGTTGAAGACTTCTAGTACACTAGCTTCTCCAGCCTGATTCTCTGCGTCTTTCCCCCTCACTCACTCTCCTCCATCCTGGTCTTCTTTCGATTCTTCAAACTTGCGAAGTTCTTGTTCAATGGAGAGCTTCCCACAGGCTCTTCACTCTGCCCTCAATGGTTCTTTCTGATTCTTCACTTAGTTGCCTCATCTCCTCATTGAAGCTTTAGCTCACCTCCTGAGCATGAACACACCTTCTTCCTCTTGCTTCCCTGTCTCTCTTATTTTCCTTTATTGCACCTGTTTGATATTTTCCCTCCTCAAGGAACACAATCTTCTGCTTGGTGTCTTCTCACCACGGAAGAAAAGGAGAACTGATTTTCTGTCTTTCTCAGCACCGCATCCTCAGGGCTTCGCGCAGTGTCTGGCAGATAGCAGCCTACTGGTAATAGTGGTTAAATAAGTGAATAAATCAAATTTCCCCTTGCTTAGCTCACCTGAAAATATAGTTTATACACTATACAACCACTTAGTACATAGTGATAAAAAGCACTTCTTGCAAAATAAAATATTAGTTGTATCGGAAGACTTTGTCATTATGATGATCCTAAGGTATGCACGCAACAGTCAGTAACTGTTTTGAAGAAATTAATAATACAACAGGTTTTTTTCCTCAAAACAAGGCAAATTTGTAATATTTATTTCTGAAAAGAAAATTAGGATTCTCTTTAAAGCATGCCTACGAAACAGTCTATGTGCAGTCTGCCACTAGCACAGTTTACTTCTAAGACACTGAAGTAAATGATTTCTCTTCCAGTTTGACTTTGAATAAACCTGTAGGCAGAGGAATGAAATAATATTCTGAAAATAATTTTCTATCAAAATAAATTTAGTATGTTCACTCTATAGATCAAATCATTATCATGCAAGTTAAATAAATATTTCTAGTAACTGAGCAAATAAAGTCAGATTCAAGGAAAATATATTAGATGAATTAAAGTGAGCATATAACATTCATAATTTTTCTTTAATGTTCATACCTAGAAATTAACAGACCATTATATCAATAATTTTAAAGCTATTAGGAACCAGTGTTTAATAAAATAAATTGCATATAACGGGTGTACTTTAGACAATGGTTTAGGTGTTAACTTCTAGTCATTCTACAATACGGCTTTTAAAGTTATTAAAAATAAGGTAAATTTTGTGAGTCAAGAAGCACCGAAATACAAATTCAATGTTTAATTCACAGTAAAATATTTCATTAACTTTAAATAGAAAATAATATTGGCAAGCATCTTTTACCTAAGCTATAGCCTCTACTGCTGGTAAGTATACTATAAATAAAGATGACAAATCCCTGTACTGTAGAATTAGTGGGCTATGTGTTTGGCATATAGAAAATTATTCATAAAATAATCAGAAAAATTATATGTTGGTTTTCTCCAAATACCAGCCTATAAGGCATGCCCCAGAAAGCCATAGTGGTAGAAACAACTTACTTTTTGATGAATGACTAGGCCAAAATATTTAACATTTACATCTTAAGGAAATCCTTTATAAATTCAAATAACATCATTAAAATCCACAGTGTTGTTCTAAATTGCAAATTGGTATAGGTGAAATTTATTTTAAAGACTAAGTATATCATGATAAATTTAACATAAATAAGCATGTTAGAAAAGCATTCTAAGATGTTTTTTAAGGGGATCTTCTTATAATTATATCATCTAACATTCAGGAAATTCCTTACATCAGGATAATGGAATCATCTAGAGAATTAGATGTTTCAAGAAATCACTTCATGACCAGAAATGTTTCAGTAATGCCCTTTCATGTTTCTTTCTCTTTAAAGATGGTGATTCATGCTAACTGCATGATTGAAAGAGGGAAATTTTTTACCACAGAGTCTCTGGAAAACACTAAGTCCTCTGGCATACTTAACAACGTGCTTTGTTTTGAAGATAATGAGAACATTATAAACTGTTTGGATGTTTTGTCTAAAAATTCCCAGAGGCTCCTTTAAGCCACTGTGGTTTTCAGTGCCTGATTCCAGCAGAGCCCTTCTGGTTTTGCTGTAGCGTCGGCTGTTACTCATGCTTGTTGGGGCCTGTGTGCATTCGTGGGAACAAACTCAACCTCGTGAGAAATCCACTCACTTTAGGTGCTCTCCTTTATGGGCATAGTTTTGGTCAGCTTTTCAAACTAAGATTCTTGTCTTTGAAATTCTGAGCAGAGTGACATATGTTAACTTGCCCTGACCTAAACAAAAGTGAAATAGAACTAATAACTGGCATATGGTAATGATACGAAAGACCGCATTGAATGAATAGCATGAGATATCATTACACTTTTTAAATGTTCCATCAGGAAAATTATAGTTGAGTGTTTTGATTGAGGTGACAAAGTTTAGTCTTAAATCATGAACCATAATGGACAACTGGCTTGAACAAGGAATTCCTTTTTCTTAAACTTGTCATTGCCCTGCAATTAGAAAAAAAGATGATATATCAAGGGGAAAACATGTCAGTGACATTGCCTTACCTAGGGCAAATTTGCTCAGCAGAGTTTGACTCCATAAGCACAGGAAAGAGTCAACCGAATTTTTCGAAGAACTGCTGAAGAACATAGAAGAAAATTACATGAATTCTGAGCCTAAAGTCTTGTAAATAATCAGAAAGAACCACACTATGGTTACAAAAATAGAAATAATTTGGTACAGAATATTGAAATAGACTAGTCAATTAAATACTATATAGGGTTTTCAAAGAAGACGGGGAAAAATAAATGATAAGGTATTTTCTCTATGTAAGTGTGCATAAAAGATCTGCTAAAATGGAAGACTAAGAATTAAATGAACATCTTCCAGGAGGCTCATGTCATTAAATATACATGGGAGGAGGGATGTGGGATCATTTTGGCAATATATAGCTTTACAAATTTTATTATAAAAAACTTAACACACACACAAAGGTAGAGCAAATAGTATAATGAACTTCCTTGCACCCACCATTCGGGTTCACAAATTATTAATGCTTGACCAATATTATTGCATCTATACCAATTTCCACATCGCCTCATCTGTGCTTATACACTTTTGACTTTTTTATCAGGATAATATGACTCCAATGATTACACTTCATGCTTTCTTCTAGTGCACAGGACAAGTTAAATACAAAATAATGTATATATAAAACCCTCTCTCTCGCTCTCTCTCTACGTATATATATATATATATATATATATATTATGCACTTGATATAATCAGAAAAAGATTTGGTATTGGGAAAACTTCAGTATTAAAATTTCTTTAAAATGACTTTAAATAAATTAATTTACATTATGCTCTTAAAATAATGTTCTAGCTTCTGCTTTGCGAAGTTTGTGAACTTTTCTATTCCTATTCTAATTTGAAGCTTAAATATCGGCTAGGATTGACTCTTACAAGCTTTCTGAGGAATTCTTAATAGGATTATTCAGGTATATTTTTAAGCCAAGGGACAAGAAATGACCCAATTTCAAATCCCAAATTTAAACCTCAAATTGCACAAAAGATTTCTGGAATTTCTCGTATTTAATAGGTCAAACAAAAGACAGAGAGAAATTCTAAATGTGAGGAAGAAGACAAAACACAAAAACATTTGTTGACTGATTTAAATAAGTTAATAAATCCATTATGCTATTTCAACCCCATTATTCTTTATGGTATACACATTGACAGAATTATACTGCTGAATACTGTGGATAGGACAGCCAAGGAAAAAAAGAAAAAGAAAAATCGCATATGAAGCCATTAGCCTGTCACTTTGGCTAAGTTTATTAACATGGGAATTGTTTCCGACCAGGAAAACATTGAATCCCATGGTTTATTCAAGATACTACTTGGTTTTCCATGAGAAGCTCTAGAAGTAGCTATAGAAATCTTTCTTAGTTCTATTTGCCTCGAGGTAATTTTATACCAGGAAGGGGTAAGATGGAAGGAGAAGAGAAGACATTGGCCTCAACTCTATAGCGATCTTGGATATGTTTTACTTACATAACTAAGTAGATAATTTATTTGCAAAAACACAAATCCTCACTGTGATAGATTTTTCATTAACATAAAAGAAGGGCACATAAGTGTGATCCAATTCAACGCCAAGGGAAATTTTGCAATATGTAAATATTATACTTAACTTGCCATATAGAAGATTATAACCGCCTTGCTGCTTTGCAAGGAACCACACAAATATAGAGGAATCTCTTATTTCATAATTAATACTAAAAACTACAACTGCATTGCCTTTAATGCCTTAAAGATAAAATATTAATATTGTTTATGGTGGTTTCAAAACCAAAGCATTATTTATTTCCTGTAGTAATCGTAGGAAGAATAGAAGGAGGTTTGTAAAGGAAAACTGCCTCAGATGAAGGTCAGCCAAGGAGAACTCGCACTTGAATCGGGCTTCAGGTACAGATTGCCAGTGGGATTTATCCTGAAGAAGTCAGAAGCAAAACATCTCTGAAGGCCCTGGGAAGCTGTTGCTTGCCCTTTACTGCACATGGCATCATCTGTAGTCGTCGGCTTTCGGAGAAAAAAATTTCTTAATTTAATTTCAACTGTATGCTACAGAGAAATTAGTAGAACAGAAGAAAGGAGATATTTGGGAGACAAAGGCTCTTCAAACACAGACGAGGTTACAAGAGCAGAAGAGAAAGAAATGGATGAGAATAGAGAAGGATATAGGGAAAGGAGCTGGTAAAGGAAGCTTCTGGCTTCCGAACTAACTAGCTATGTGACTTCAAATACACTATTTATTTTATCAGCACCAAAGTATCTTTGTCTTCAAAAATGAGTTGAATAGCTGCCTCCCAACAGCTCTATCATTAAATTAGACCATTTGTGTGAAGTGCCTGTAGAGGGCAGGTACCCAACTAACTGGAATGGATTATTCTATGTGTATTGCAATGTTTAAAACACTTTTGCATTTTTAAGAAATAACTTTAGGATTAACTAATGAGCCATAAGAGAAATCAGTCTCATTAATTTATAACAACAATTCATGATTGTGACTTTGTGTTTATGACACAGAATAAAGAAACTTCATGATTTTGAACTTTTAATTACAGATAGTTTCAGGTGATGATTACACAAGTGACACAGAACTTATTTGGCATAAGATTATTATTTAGACATTTACTCTTCACTTTAATTTATCAACAGTTTAAACATGCTCCTTGGACAGAGTTCCTTAAGTAAGGAATTTTCGTTCCACAAACATGAGTTCTTAAGCCACTGGTGTACCACAAGGAAAAGACACAAAATATATCCTTTCTCAGAAGTTGATGCTGAATCTCCAAACATCATAATCCACACTGTTTCCTAACCATTACTGTTTTAACCTTGCGTAATCCTGAAATAAAAATGAGGGAAATGTTCTCTTCTCCATATAGCTTGCGTTCAGATAACACAATTGGAGTGCTTAGTTGCCATGGTAAGCATCAGTCTAGAAGTATCTTTATAGGAAGAACAATAGAAGATCACCTAGCCTCTCATCAGAATTATGAAAATGTCTCAGAACCAGCAAGCGCGTTACTGATCAGGCGATGAGAAAAACACCTATTGCAAACCTGTATATTTAGGAGATTCCTCCGTGAATCTCTGGGGTCATTGCAGTTTCAAGCCCTCCAAGAGAGAAGAGTTGTTCAAACAATGGTCCTATTCTTAGTTTTACAGTCCAGGGTGTTTTGTTTTCTGTGTTTCTTGCTGGGCTTTGGACATTTATTTGAGCAAACAACACAGAACCTGGAGAGGAACAGCCTTCGAGCTAGCTTAGTTCTAATAGCTTTGCTCTCCGAAGTGCTTAAGCCATTCGACTGGCTCTTGGAAGTCCTTGGCAGTGATGGAGTTCGCTATCTGAGTCTTCAGCACCAAGGCTGCCTGCTGACAGGGGCTGTCTGGCTGATTCTGGTTACTCTGGCCTGGCAGCATTGGCACATGGAGGGAGGAAAAGATGTGTATATGGACTGAAGATGCCTACTCAGCCTGCATTTCTCTAGACATGTGTTTAAAACAAAAATACAGTACGATATTAAAGTGTGTGAGATAAGGAGCAGGCATGTGTGTATGGGTATATGTCCCTTACCTCTGAAGTATGATCACTCTTTCATCTTATACTGGAAGATATGCCGTGATATACTTACTAGGAAGTTCAGGCTGAGACATATTTTCGCTTTGAAGATCATAAAAGAGCTCTCCTGGGAATTGCAAAGTAGCTTATATGAGGATTTCAAAGGGTTATACAATAAAATCTGGGAAAATGTCCTAATTGTTGCCCTAATGACTCACCATGTTCAGCCTCTCCCTCCTTTCTCATTGTTGCTAATGCTCATTTAATGTAAAAATCTCAACTGGAACTAACCAGAACATCTTTAGGGTAATGTTAGTTTCCAGGCAATACTAATTTTCAATTAAAACTGCCCAGTGTACCAGTGAATTGAAAGTCAGATACAAGGACGCTGTATTACGGACTTTTTGTTTTTTCTAATCTGTCCCACACCCCACGCCTTTCTCAAAACTGGCAACAAGTTTCTGGTTTCTTTCGGTTTTACGCCACACTGCTTATCTGGTCTCCATTCCGCTCTGTAGAGAGGAGACAAAAATCTCCCCGAGATTTAGGCTCAGGTCTCCTCAGGCTGTGGTGAGGCCTGCACAACTCAAGATAAGAGAAGAAAGCACTTCAAACAGCTAGGAATTAATCAGCCAGCCGGGCTTTACGCTGGGTGTTATAACTGAGCAATTCAGTTTCAGAAGCTCACTTACATTAACTGAAATTAAATGAGACAGGCTCATTTAATTCTTATGTGTAAAAGGCTCTTGAAGCACAGTTGAAACCAGTTACTTTGTGATGTCATGAAGCAAAGTGGCTAATTGAGCCCATTGGAAACAGAAGGGCCCCTGGGCTGGTATCACAGAGGGATTGGGCTGGCCTTTGAAACAATTTCCTTATGTCGTATTCATACCTTTACAGCATTACAGTTGGTACTATCCATTATCATCTCACCAGAATGTTCACCCCGCCTCCTCCTCTGGTGACTGGTATTTGTCACAGAAGAAGCTCTTTGGGGAATTCACGTGATAGTTTAATTGTTCTGTGAACCAATGTAACTTAAGGCCTTTCTCATTCTACGTCAGAATGACATTTCTACATTTGAGCAATCGGATTAATTGTCATGTTAACTGACTCTAGAAAACAGGGTTTTGTTATACTAATGGCTTTTGATAAAACGCTCAAATATGAAATAAAGTGAAGTATGTCTATGACTGTTTTCAAGTTTCATAATCAGATATTCTATTTTCACAAATGGCAAAATTGTGTATGCATATATTTCCTTCATGTATTTCTATTGGAATTATTTCAATAACTTTCACATAAAAGCAACATTAAATCTCATTTTCAAGTTTCAAAGATACATTTACGTAAAATAGGACCACTAATTCTCTCCCAGTTTGAGAACTGTCTTGGATCAGTTTATTAACAAATGTTAGCTATTTCCTAATTAAATGATTAGCCAATCAGAGTAATCAATGTATACCAACGAGAAGGCTAAAAGTAAAGTCCCAAGTGGATTTAAATCTATGACTTTAAATTCAGAATCATCTGTTGTAATGATTAAACCATGTGCTCTCTAGGTATCAGATACTAATCCATTAACTTTGTCAAATATATTGAAAGCTTTTTCTTCTGCAGGCTGTTAGTAAAGCAAACAAACCATTCTCTGTGTTATTGACAAGTTCTTAGTAGATTTATTCCTTAGACACAGTGACCCTTCAACTAAGCTTTAGCCATGCAGAGACAAACATTTAGGAGAGTGTGAATATCTCTGGTGTTGATTAAAATATGTTCCTTCATGAAGGTTAAAGTTGTTCAATACATTCAAAATATATTTTCTGTCTGGCTAACTCAATAATAGCAATTTCATTGTGACTTTTTTAGTCATTTTTGTGAAAACAAAACTGGTTTTAATAAAAAGCAAGTTGAAAATCTGTAAGTCTTTGCAAAGTGGTGGAAAAGTTTTTCTTTTTCTTCTTTCCTTCTTTTTTTTTTCCTGCTGAGGAAGATTTGCCCTGAGCTAACATCTGTGCCAATCTTCCTCTATTTTGTATGTGAGCCACTGCCATAGCATGGCTACTGACAAGTGGTGTAGGTCCACGTCTGGGAACCGAACCTGGGCTGCCAAAGTGCAGAGTGCCCAACTTAACCACAGGGCCAGCCTCCTGGAAACATTTTTCTTAAATACTGATTTATATGTACAAAGGCTTCTAAATAGGGAGTCAATACAGAAGGATTCAAATATTAAAGAGAACTGTGATTCAGCAACTTAACTAGTGTTTCACATTAATTGAGAGGGCATTGATAAATGAAGCTGATCATTCCACATGAACACATTCTGTCTAGATGTTGACCTTAAATGACCTAAGTATCACTGTTATAATATAAAACTTTGGAAATATCTCAAACATTTATCAACAGGAGAGTGGATAATTAACTAGTCATATATTCATATAGTGGAATATTATATGACAGCAAAAAAGGAAAAACCATACTATCATATATTATATTGAAAGAACTTCAAAAATTTTTATGAAAGATGAATGTAAGTTACACATTAATACATGTAGTATGATCACATATCTGTAAATATCAAAACCAGCTGACAAAGGAATATATTTCATAGAGATCCATACACATGTTAAACTAATAGAAAAACATGATAAGAATAGAAAATATTTCTAAAGCACTTAGTGTGCCAGACACTTTTCCAAAAATACAATATATATTTTTACTATTATTATGATTCCAATTTAAAGGGGAAATGACAGACAGAGAGATAAAGTAACATCCCCAAAGTCACACAGCTATAAAGTAGAAGATCCAGGAATTAAGTCCAGCAGCCTAGCTCAGGAGGTTGTGCTCATTCACCGTGGTCTGTGGCCCAAGGGGAGGATTAATGGAGAATTCACCAGAACTTTTACTTCTTGGAAGGGTGGGAAATGAGAGGGGTGCACATTTGATGGGGAGGGACTTAGAAAGGGCTCCAAGGTAATGGCAACGTTCCTGTTGGATGGTAGTTATATATATATATATATATATATATATATATATTCATTTTATTATTTTTCTTTAAAACATATGCATATTCAATATATGGGGTTTATAGAATTTTTATATTTTTAACTTACCTATTTTATAATTCAAATAGTATACCTGAGAATCTTGCCACTTTCAGCAGAATTAATCAAACTACTGTGGTAATAGAAGTTTACTTTTGTTTAGTTTACTAAAAAATTAAAAAATAGTGTTCAAAATCAAAACATTTTGTAAACAAATTATCCTGTTCTTTGGGTTTTAATAGTCCTTTTTTTTTACTCTGAGAGTTGGCGGAAAGAAAAGTACTGATAAGTCATTGAATGTGTAATAACATTGAGGGGAAGAAATGAAAGGACACATGTTAACCTAGAGCTTAGTATATGCCTGAAACTGGCATCAGTACTTTACATATTGTTTCTCACCAATTTTGAGGTGGTAGTAAAAATCTGTGAGGGAATATTAAAAATCTGCAAGATAATAGTAAAAAAATGTCATTAGCAGCAAATGTTAATTGAGCATTTAACATGTCATGGGCATTGTGCTAGGTGCTAGCATATATGATGTTTTATTTCATGCTTACACAAAACCCAGAGAGAGGTGTTTTATTATTATCTCCATTTTCCAGATAAGAAAAGGAGGCTAAGCTTGGTTAAGGAACACACGTATTTTACCCAACTTGGAAGTTGCAGTGCTAAAGTTAGAGCACATTTCCTTATGATCCCAAAAGCAGTGCTCTTACTAAGCATCCCCAGGAATTTTTGGGCTCATTTTTAGTCTTTTTCATATGATAATGTTCAATCATATAACAGAGTTGGAGGAATATTACAATGGACACCCATTGCATTAATCTTTAGGGCTGGCAGGACAAAGTACCATGGACTGCGAGGCTGGAACAGTGGAATTACTCTTTTCACTATTCCTGAGACAGGGAAGCAAGATTGAAGTTCATCTGGGTTCAGTTTCTGGTGAGGACTCTGTTCCTGGTTTGAAGACAACCATTTTCCTCACATGACGTCTTCTTGTGTGTACACGGACAGAATGAGAGAGAGGGAGCGAGTGAGCGCTCTCTAGTGTCTCTTCTGAAAAGGACACTAATCCTATTGGACTAGGGCCGCACCTTTTGACTTCATTTAACTTTCATTACTTCCTTTTCGGCCCTCTTTCCAAATACAGTCACACTGGGGGTTAGGTCCTCAATATATGACTTTGGAGGGACACAAAAATTCAGTCCATAACGCCTGTATACTCATCAATTAGGTTCTACTACTAACGTTTTATTATATTTGTTTTATCAAATATATATGTGATTCTATTCCTTTATCTGCCCATTTGACCATCTTATTTTTAACGCATTTAAGAATGAATTATGGGGAGCCATGAACATTCCTCTAAATACTTTATCTTGTTCAAAATTTGTTGCTTTTTATGTAAAATTTACATATCATTAAATCACAAATCTTAAGTGTGCAATTCAATGAGCTTTGGCAAATGCATATATCAGTGTAATCTAAACGTCAACCAAGATAGACAACACTACTGTCACGCCAGAAAGTTTCCTCGTGCTCCTTTCAAGTTATTCCTTGCCCAACCTCTAGCCTCTGGCATCTGCTGTTTCAATACTTTTCTACCATCAACCACATTCACCCCATATAGAACTGCACATCCATGGAACCATACCAAATAGACTCTTCTGTGGATGACTTCTTTCACTGGGCATAATGCTTTTGAGATTTATCCATGCTGTTGGGGTTTTCACTAGTTCATTTCTTTTTAAGTTGGAATAATCTCCTGTTGTATGAACATCTCACAGTTTATTGGCCAGTTACCCTATTGATAGAAAGCTGGGTCATTGTTTTTGACCATTGTGAATAAAGCTATTGTAAACAATTATATAAGGTTTTATGTGGACATATTTCCTTTTCTCCCAGGTAATAATGGAGGCTGAGAATTGCTGGGTCAGTGTATATTTAGTTTTGAAAAGAAATGCTAGATTTATTTTTCAACCATTTATACTTTCACAAACACCATATGAGGACACTAATTGCTCCATATTCTCAACCCCATTTATTGTTATCAGTCTGTTCAAATTTTGGCCATTCTGGTAAATGTGTATTAATATCTCTCTGTGGTTTTAATTTGAGTTTCTCTGGTGATAATGATGTTGAGCACTTTCTTACTGGCATTTATCTTATTGGCCATTCATATATATCCTTTTGTGAGGTGTCTATTAAAAATATTGGCCCAATTTTTAAAAATTGTGTTATCTTTTCATTATGACCTAGAGGAATTCTTTATTTATCTGGACTATCAGTATTTTCTCAGATAGACATTTTTCATATATTTTTCTTTCCGAATCTGTGGCTTGCCTACTTATTTTCTTCCTGGTGTCTTTTGATGATCAGAAACTTTACATTTTGATAAAGTCTAATTTCACTATTATTTATGGTTATTGCTTTCCATGATTTCTTTAAGAAACATTTGCCTACTCTAAGTAATTGAGATTTCTCCTATGTTTTCCTCTCGTCGCTTTATGCTTTATCTTTTATGTTTAGCTTTATGATCTATCTTGATTTAACTTCTGTGTATTGTTTGAAGTAGAAATTGCGTACACTTTTTGTGAAGGATACACAGTTTTGTTAGTTAGGGTTCTCCACAGAAACAGAACCAACAGAATAGAATTGGCTCAAGTGATTATGAAGGCTGAGAAGTCCTACGATCTGCAGTTGGCAAGCTGAAAACTCAGAAGAACCAGTGATGTAATTCTAGTCTGGGTCCGAAGGTCTGAGTACAAGAGAGGTGGTGGTGTAATTTCCACTCCAAAGGCAGGAGAAGACTGATGTCTCAGCTCAAACAACAGGCAGCTGGAGTTCCCTGTTACTCAGCCTTTTCTTCTACTCAGACCTTCAACTGACCGGATGAGGCCACCCATATTAGGCAGGATAATCGGCTTATTCAGTCTATCAACTCAAATGTTACTCTCATCTGGAAACAACCTCACAGACACACTCAGAATAACGATTGACCAAATTTCTGGGCACTCTGTGGCCCAGTCAGGCAGATACAAAATTAACCATTACATCATTTATTCCAGCCTCATTGTTGAAAAGACTTTTCTTTTCCCATCAGATGTTTTGGCGTCTTTGTTGAAACTCAGAAGACTACATAAGTGGATCTATTTCCGGGTGAATGAGATAATTAGTACCTTTGAGGGTACATTGAACTCAAGGTGCGGACTCTTGATTCTTCTTTCAAGAAGTTTTTTAGTTCGGTGAGGATAGCAGGCCTGATAGCAGAAAAGGTCAATTGTCAAGTAAGACTCACAAAATTCAGAAATCTTACCCAGGGACCAAACTTGACTAATAATTTAAATAAGAGGTTTGCAAAAGTGTTTCTATAAATGGCCAGATAGTAAATATTTTAGGCTTTGCGTGCCACGCAAGGTCTGTGTCACATGTTTTTATTCATTATTTTTTCAACAATCCTTTAGTTTATGGGCTGCTGTTTGTTGACCCCTGATTTAAGGGAAACAGGTAATCACAAGCCTCAGACAAAGAATGAAGAAGGCTGAAAACTCTTGATGCAGCTCTCCAGGTCGGAATTTCCTTCATGAAAATGTACTCCAGCCCAGATTTAACCTATGGGATATCTGAGTTATGCATGCAGAGCATTGCTCACACAAAGAGGGCTATTTTGATTACAAAACATCTCCATTTTATACTGTAACAGTTTTATATTTTGATGATTATATAGCCAACACAGATAAATTCTAGCAAAGTGGAAAAATTTCAGCCTAGATAAAATACATATATGCTGCTAAAAACATTTCAGTAAATACCACCAAGAGGTCTGGTTAGTGTGTTTGCAAGGAGATTTGCCCAGGGCATTTCTTTCTGTGTCTAGATTCTCTCCCCAGTTGTGCCCGAGGTAGGGAGAATGGGTTGTAGACTGGCTGCTATCCCTTCTTCCCCAGCAGGATTGAGAAAGCTGGTTATTAGTACTGAGGATACCTGATGATGGATTCAAGTGATAGAAAGATAATGGAAATAAAATCAGGAATAATAAAAGCAAGTTAAAGAAGACCTTTGAGGATGTATGAGGGGATGACGTCTTAGTCTTAAGTTGGAGGAGGTTTATTTTTCTTCAAAGACTGGCCAAAGGAAGAGAGAGAGTTTAAATACAAAGGAATGCTTTTACATGGAAAAATGTGAGAAAGGCATATTTATTGAATAACCTTAATTGGAGGAGTAAAAGAGGAAACTGAGTCTCTGCTACAAGTGAAGAGGGAGCAATGAATAGGAGACTGGAGGGAGGTGGAAAGGTTTGGAACAACAGCCATAAGGGATCTGGTAAGCCATGAAGAAGCTAAACAATTTAGCAGCTGTGGTTATTATATTGTAGAAATGAAGCAATGAATAATAATCACCTAATGGAATTGAATGTCATTAATGTGTGAGAGGTGATGGGCAAGGCAATTTACAAACACTATTGTAGAATAAAACAAAATTGTATCATTCACAAGTGTTGGGTTCTAAAGTCAGCCCGCAAGGTGAATATTTCATATAGCACACAAATATATTGTCTGAGAATTTCCAGGTAAGGACAGATCAACTGCTTCTTCTTAAATCTAATATAGCCAAGTTTTCCTTCAGCACTGAAACAGATTGCTTTTTTGTTTGGAACTGAAAGCTTGCACTTTGGAAATATGTTGCATAAAAAATATTTGTCTCTGCCTAAGAGATTAGCCAATTAGCATCCCTCAGGTCACGCTTGCTCCAAGGCAGAGACTTATATAGTAGAATCCCTGATGGGATCACGCGTTCCGTTTACATTATTCTTTTTTTCTCAAGCAAAAGTACTTTGTTTTGAGAAAGTTAAATACCCAGGTAATATGACCCCATGATTCACACAAATACTCTGAAACTGAAGACAGCATGCTGATTTTACATTAAGGAAAGTGAGGCTTAGATAACTTCAGTAACTTGAGGAAAGCCAAACATTTAACGAGGAGCAGACCTGGGATTTGAGCCCAACTCTCCCTGAATCCAAAGCACGTTGTATGATGTCAGCAGAGTTATTTTCTTTTATTTTATTTTACTTTTTTATTATCCCTGGCTACTATTCTGCAGCTTTAAAGTAAATGAAGAGAAAATAGACAGGGATGATTCTGACTAACTACTGATAAGGAGATCATAGAGACTTCAAATGACATTGGTTTTTAAAGTGTTCAGTGTTGATGAAATGGCTTGTCTTAGAATCGTCACTAGTTGGGAAAAAAAGGAAAGGCAAAGTTGGACACACATTAGGACAATTAGAAAGAGTCAGACACTAAGGTTGTTTCAATATAGTTCAATACAAATAATTTGACCTCCTACTGTGTTTCAATGGGAAGTTGACAAAGACCAGGGCTTAGTAGTTAACTACAGAATATCATGTAAGTGACGGTCAGTTTTACAGGGATAGAGCTTTGTGAACGAGGTTCTGAGTAGCTACAGCAGTACTTGAAAAGCTAGGTTCATGAACGAGGGCAATTAAAGTCATAAATATTAGATGCCGTGGAAATGAGTCATCATTTAGTGGCAAAGGACAAAAACACTCTAAAACAAGTTTAAGTGAAGTAGGGTTTTAATGAAAGGCTTGTGAGGAACATCATAGCCCCCTACTACAGAAGTTACATGCAGGGCTGAGGGGGACTAGAACTTCTGAAATGTTCATCGATGATCTCACTACATAAGTGCCTACACATGTCGATGTTTTGTGTATATGTTCTTCTGACAAGGTAGTCTCTACAGTGCATAACATTTAATGCATTAAAATTCATTTCTTTGACATAGAATAAGATTTCTCATTGGTGGGATTTTGCAAGTTGATTCAAATAAAGAGCTGTGAAACAACTTGTCACCCTCATAAAGGATTATAAGATATCTTCAAAGCGTTCTTTACTGACAGTTGGGCGGTAAAGGAGCGTAATGCTGAAATACTTAGTAATGGTTGCAAATTAAAGAAAGCATCAGAGGGGATTAGCTCTCTCTCTTCAAAATGTGTGGGATACCAAAATACATTGTGGGTTTAGCATAGTTTTCAAAAAGACTCTTAAGTTACTAAATTGAGAAAGAGATAAGACAGAAAACCTAAATGCATATATTTAATATTACTAATGTGTTGGATCGCTTTATTTTTAGGTGGGCAGTGCATAAAAATAGAGAATATAAGGATGGACAAGAGTGAATGAGTCTTTTTCAGTATATCTCCCACCTCAAAACTATTCTAAAAGAACAGAAAATATATTTCTAGTCACAGTTGAGTGTATTTTTAGGAGTGATTTTCAAAACTTGAAAAAGACTTCAAAGAAATGTAAATATGTTGCTCTGTGCTCTCCCATTCCCCTAAGGTCAGTTTCTTGGCAGTGTTCTTTTCAGTCAAGACAGTTGTCTTTGCCAGTACTAGTCTACTGGGAGACAATTGTGTGTTGGGCAGCTGCCTTTGCAATGAGAGATGTGTCTCTTCTGCAGATCAATTTTTGCATCTTCTCAGGTTCGAGAAGCCACTTGTCTAGTTGTCACTCCATATGCTATGCCATATGCTAATTTGACATGAAGCTGCATAGCAGGCAAGTTTGTTTCCCAGGATATCACTCCAGGAGAGTTGGCAGGACAGTGGGGCCACATCAACAAGGGGGTTAGTTTCATACCCATGAAACGGGGCCCATTGACTATTCCTACTGTCCTCAGAGGGGGTGAGATGATTTGGGGTTGGTCAATCAGAATCTCATCTCAGGTGAGATCCCTGAAAGCAAGCAGCGTTCCCTAGTGATACACACAATGTTCACTTTCACAAAAAGTCTTTGCTTGAATTTCTGATTTGAAAAGAAAGCCTCCCCTGATAGGACTGGGTAAGCTGTTTTATAGCTTTTAGATTTGATGGTGACTTCATCCAAACTCTCCTTGTTAGGCAAAATTGAGATGTCACTATGGAGTTATTCTTTTTTGGAAAGGATGGAAAATAAGATTTTCTTAAATGAAAAATAAATGGGAATGTATTTCAGAAGTATTTTGACAAACTGCCATTTTATCTTTACCAAAGCACTTGGTTGGGGTGCAGCTTCCTTGGGGGAATAAAGGATGATATTAAAGGAGAAGTAGAAAAGCAAACAGGGGGAAAAGCCAGATGCATACGCTCCCTTCTTTGGCGCCCCAAAGAGTCATTAAAACAACTGAAAACAGAATGAAGTTTTGAGAATGGGGGATGGGGGAGAGCTCAGAGCACCAGCTCTAAAAGTGATTGGCTCCAAGGAAAACAAAATAGCTTTCTTTGTCTCACTCCCTGGGGAGAGTTTGAGACAAATTGATCTATAAATGATAGAAACAAAAAATAATGTGTAGCTTTTCCCTTTCACTGTGGGGATCTGGGACAGTGGGCTGTATTTGATTTCATGGGATACCAATGGAACGGTGAAGATTGCGGCCATTTCCCCTACACTCCACCTGAAACATCTCAAAAGACTTTCTGTTGTAATGTATGTCCTTGAGCATCTGGCCTCCAACACACCTGTACTTTCTCATCGTGCCCATCAGGCATTTGTCACAGGAGCTCGACATCGAAAGTCGTGTGCGGTACACATATTAGAGGTAGTGGTGTTTAATCAAAGCAGGATGATGAGGATAATGATGATGATGTGTGTGATTTCCTTAAGTCGGAAGAGGAGAGGAAGTTGGCTGGGGAGGACACTGCTGGTTTTGTTGTATGTGTTTTTACTTCAGGGACTACTCAGTCTTACAGGTTCTGAAATTCAATTTTTCTGAGATCTACCAGGGCTTACAGGCTCTGTGGATTCAATACAGACTAAACTCTCCAGGGACTAGTGATAAACGACAGTGTCAATTTATTTACAGTGGAATATCTATCTGGCCTTCAGTGGTTTTTCCAGTTTGTCCAGTGGGAATATTAGCAATCCTCACTGGGAAAATGTTTACCAGAATTAAACTAGACTGCTCAATAATTTGGCCACCGAAGAGGGAGGAATTACAGTCTCAGAGTACTTTTAACCCATTCAAATAAGTCATGTCAGCATCAGGAATACCGTAGCTGAACCTTTTAAATGAAATGTTAGGAAACAGAGGCATTTAGGTTTGGAGGATCTCCCATTTTTCTTGTTGTCATCAGTCCTTCTCAGCTCCTATTTGATCCACTTATTCCCTTAACCATTGAGTAATGCCTCATTCTGCTAAAGTACCCCTTGTTTTAACCCGTTCCATGGCCTGTGGCCCCTGACACTGCAACACTTACTCCCCTCACCCCAGATTCCTCAGGGTCTGTATCTAAGCATTGGGACAGAGAGCACTGGCTTAATGAATTCTGAGGTACACAGTACTAGCAGCAGCTCAGTCTGGTTCAGATTATCTTTAAAGAGATTACCGCATTCAGAGGATATAATTTAAGGTCCTTCACGTGCAAGAAACTTCTCATGTTTAGGTAATGGGAGATTCTTTTTTTTTTTTTTTTTGAGGAAGATTAGCCCTGAGCTAACATCTGCTGCCAATCCTCCTCTTTTTGCTGAGGAAGGCTGGCCCTGAGCTAACATCCGTGCCCATCTTCCTCTACTTTATATGTGGGATGCCTACTACAGCATGGCTCGCCAAGAGATGTCATGTCCACACCCAGCATCTGAACTGGCGAACCCTGGGCCGCCGAAGCGGAACGTGTGTACCCAACTGCTACACCACTGGGCTGGCCGCGGTAATGGGAGATTTTGTTCAACACCACCACACAGTAATACTCTAGATATACAGTTTATGGGGAAAAGAGAATTGATCATTCTCCTTTACTCTGTATGGGGCAAACTATAATTTGAGTATCTTGCCCATTTCTAGCAGTCCTACTCATTCGTTCATTCACTGGTCTAATCATTAAGTATATAGTGTATTCTAGGCAAAACATCAGTTTTAAGTGGTGCAAAAATAAAAAATTCAGTTTATGCCAAAGATCTCACATGTTATGAGTAGGAAAGAGAAAAATGATTAATCATAGAAATAATCATGATAATATCTACTATTTATTTATTAGTACCTACTTTGTGTCATGACCTGTCTCCATTCTTTCTATAACTCATTTAAGCCTCATAACACCATATAGTATTATTACTATCATATAATATTAAATAGTATCCTAATTTCACAAGGGAATGCAAGAAATTAAGCAAATTGCTCAAGGTCACACAGCTTTTAAGTGACAAAGCTTGGAAGTTAATTCCTGCTTCTCTGACTCTGAAGCTTGTACTCTTATTCACAATGTTAGTCTTTTAGAAAAAATTGTAATACATTGCTATGTAAAATACATGAAAAAGATATTTTGCAAGAAAAAAAGGAGATGGTAAAAGGTTCTGTTCAGGGTATTTCTCAAACAGGAGGCGTGACAGGAATTGAAGTTTTGAAGTGTCTTGGGCTGGAAGTAAGACAGGACAAAGAACAGGGGAGAGAGTCTAACCCTTTAAGAGCATCTCAAATAGTTCTGTATTGCTGAACTTTAAGGGAAAGTAAAACATAAAAACTGAAGAGTTAAGCAAAAGCCAGATTCTAAAAGCCTTGTGTGTTTTCATAGGAGGCTGAAACTTTGTCCTGTTAGCAGTAAGGAGCCACAATAGAATTTTAAAGCAGGGGAGACATACCCTATGTGCCTGAATATATGTCAACACTTAAAATAAGATTATCCTCTACTTTCCCAGTTGGAAGATACATAAATGCAAAAAAATTTTAACTTTTTTTCATTCTTGGTGAAGAAGGTGTATTTTTATTAATTTAGATACACATTTATACACTATAATATTTTATTATATAGCAAATTAACTTAGGATTATCTATCTGTTCCACTCTATCATTTCAGAACTCTCTATTCCATCTCTGTGCACTAACATCACCTGGATCACTTCAGATGCTGTTGAGGTGGCTGACATGCTTTTCCAGAGCACATGACTTCACTTCTGTAAGAGCTATTTGAGATATAACACATTGTGAATCCATACTTCAGGCTGTCATGAGGAATTATATTCCAAGCTGCAAGAACCTCATTTCTTAAAAGAAATTATCTTGTGGGACGGGACTGAAATAGAATTCAGTGTATCTCCAGAATTTACACACTTACTTATTGTATTGTTTTTATGAATGACCTTAAACTGACTTGTGTACAAAGGCATAGAACCTGGTAACTGTTAGCTCAAAATCTCAGGAATATTATTAAATCTACCTTCTATTGAGTACCTTTTGTGTGCTCCACATGTTAAAGATTCCTCTGTACACACTGTCTGTTTCACTACTAAAGCCAAGTCATCTTAGACTTAGGGTACATCTACTGTGGACTCCGTCATATGGAATGTACTCAATGAAGCTTTCAGGATTGAACGAACAATTATAACAGATGTAGTTATAGTAAGAGCTATTTCTAAAGTATTAATTTATTTTTAATTCCATATTTTTTTACTCACTTGTCATTATGCAAATATTGCACGCTAATAGGAAGCAGTGTGCGAAACTCCCAGTTTTTGCATCTCTGGCAAAACTTTGTTTTATTAAGTTTTGTCAGCTTGGGACTTGGACCATTGAATGGGTGTGCGATAATATTTCCTTATTACTTTAATCCATTATTCCCTGCTTCTAGTAATACTGGGCCTATTTTTCTGTGTTTATTGGCAACTTGGATTTTATTTTCCGTGACTTTCTTGTTCATATTCTACACTCATTCCTTGCTTAGTTGTTTTTCCTTTATCATTTATTTGTAGTAATATTTCCTATATTTTGGATTTAGGTCCTTGCCCATTATATGTTTGAAGTATCTCATCTCAGGCTGGGGCTCTCTTTTAACTTTGATCACCACGTCTTGCACTGAAGAGGTGTTTTCCACTTCAAGGTAGACAGGCACATAGAATGTTTTCCTTTGTAGATCCATCAACATTCCAATTAACTGACCAATTACTGGGATCTTATCATATGGATACATACGGCGGATAGACAAAGGAGTGAAAAAAGAGCCATCAAGTGCATTATCGACGGAGTGATGACAAATTCCACAGAAAGATGACTGAAAGGGAGTGATATACTTTAATGGAGAAATCATGGGATAATTTAAATGGTTTTAAGGAAACAAGCTGTGTAAGTGTAAGGTGTTGTTAAACAGAAGGATAAAAAATGTAACACATAGTTCAGAGTGCACACATTAGTCATTCTTTTTGGTTTATACCTTGGGTATTGGGGTTCTTGGTTGTTTAAATGTCAGATATTTTCTTTGATGTTCTTTGACATTTTCTATAAACCTAGAATCCACTTTTTTTAACAAAACAACCTTAGATTGTGAAATGTCACTTGCCATTACCTTCTTGAAATACATGACTGAACATAGCATGCAGCACTGTAGTGGTATACGTAATACTGCAATGGATATTTGAAAACATCTTGCATCAAGAGTTAATTAATTTTCCTGGCACCTAGGTAAAAGTGGTGTCTTTTACTAAAATTTATTTCTTATGCAGAGAAAAATCAAAGAACAGAGTCTATACTGCCAGCAGGTGATAGCAAATCTGACAATGATAAGAGTGTGATTGCTGTTATTATGTCAAGTGAGGGTGGTTTTGCTCATCTACTCCTTCTCCAAAAGCCTGCCTTTTGTCTGTTACAGAATTCATGGTGTCTTTACATCAGTTATCTCTTTCGATTCTCAAAGCTTTGTGCAATTGGGTGTATAATAATTATTACCCCCATTTTAGAGATGAGAAAACTGAGGCTCAAAAGTTAAGTGACTTGGTTGCAGTTAACGCCTAGTTAGCTTTTAGCTAAGTCCATCCAGAATTAGTACCCAGGTCTCTGGAGTTTTTTGGTCTTTTTTTTTGTTTTTTTGTTTCATTTTGTTTTTCCCTTCACCTCACTAGATCCCTCATCTTTATTTTGGGTCCCTGATGCTCTCAAATGCGCTTATCCATATTTTCAACACACCAGCCTGGTGTGGATGCTAGCATTGATTGGTGGAGGAATGCATGGTGATTTTAAAACATGTGTACAAATTCTTTGACACAATTCCCATCAAAATGTGAAGTTTATTTCTCCTCTATTTGACTATGAGCTGGGCTTAGTTAATCACTCTTACTAACAGAATGTGGCAGAAGTGACGCTGCATGATTTCCAGGCTAAGTCACAAAGAGCAATACAGCTTCCTCTTGGCTCTCTCTGGACACTTGCTTTTGGAACCCATTCATCATGCTCTGATGAAGCCAAGCAGCCACATGGAACGCTCAGGTGGAGGAGTTCTGGCCACAGCCCCAGCAGAAGCGCGAGCCAACAGACAGCATCAAATGCCAGGCAGGTGTGTAAGGGAATCTTCAAATGATTTCAGCTTCTCAACCTTTGAGTCACTATAGTTGATGCTGAGCAGAGCACTCACAAATTGTCCCCAGCAAGCACAGCCAGATCACACATTCGCGAACAAAATAAAATTCCTCATTGTTTTAAGACATTAAGTTTGGGGTGCTTTGGATACAGTGAAGATAACAAACAGATAGACTCACTTGCATACACTCATTTAACACTCCCTGTGTGTTGACATTGTGCTTGGTGCTGGGGTGAAAGGGGGAAGCAGGGTAGGGAATCAACATTTGCAGGCTGTATATTATGATCTCGGCAGTGTGATTTGTGAAAACCGACATATGCTATCCTAAATCATTCTCAAAATAACCTGTAAGGAAGGTATAATTATTATCTTTATTTGGCAGAGGATAAACTGGGGAGAAGCAAGGTTAAGAGATTTGCTTTGGATCGCACTATTGGTAAATAGTAGCACAAAGAAACAAACCTAGCTTTTAGGCCTCAGACTTCATGCTTGTTCTTTCTCACTGTCAAAGGATGATTAGGATGTGCTTGCTGAATCTGAGGATCCTACATTGGGATAAGTTTATAACTAATTATTAAGCAATTTAATAAGTTCTATAATAGAGGTATATGCCCAGTGCTTCAGGAATGTAGATGGCAGAAGGATTCTTTATTCTGACCTCTCTTCCAGAATTAAATAAGATTTATTCATACTTTTTCATAAGAGTCAGTAGTCACTTGTGTCTTGAAAGAGATTTGGGAGGAGAAGAATTCAGAAGAACACTCACATCAGAGGGAAAGATATGGCAATACTGTAGAGACTCCAACAGCCTGGGGTAGGTGGGAAAAGACAGGTTTGGGCTGGTGTGCACACAGGGAAGAAGGGAAGCAGTGACCAGAGGTAAAGCTGGACGAGAGAAAGGAGCCAGGGAAAGAGCTGGGAAAGACTTTATTTCTCAAGCCGAGAAGTTTGCATCTTACTCCAGAATCAATAGGGAGCTGGGGATGTTTAAGACGAGAGAGTGCTTGACCAGATCCTTAGTTTAAAAAGACGGCTTGGGTTGCTGTGTGGAGACATCATTTCAGTGGTTAAAACCAGTTAGAAAGCCGTTGGAATAATCCTTATGAGAAATGAGGAGGCACCTAGACAGAGGAGAAGTAATTGGAATGAAAGGAGAGAGGTGATTCTAGAGAGATTTAAAATAATGGTTTTGAATTACTTTGGGTATGATTTAGATGGTTGTTTACTGACCCTGGACTGAATGGACAGTGAGTCCTTGATTCTAAGCAGAGGGTAGAAGAAGGAGCATACGTGTGACAGGGACATTGAGTTCATGTTTCAAAATGTTGAATCAGGGAAATTAAAAACAAAACAAAAAAACAACTAAGTGTAAATCTGTAGCTCAACAAAAATGTCAGATCTGAAAGGCCGGTATTTGAGAGTTGGCAGAAGGAAAAGACAGGGACGGAATAGAAACAAATGAAATTATCTAGTGAATACCAAAGGAAGAGGGCAGAGAATATGAACGTGGGAGATCAGATTACTATTTAGGGGGCTGACCTTAGAAACAAGCCAGTGAAAGAGAATGAGAAATAGGTGTTAGAAAGAATGAGGAGGAACAAGACAATGTGATCTTCTAGAATCCAAGAAAAAGGAGGAAGCTAAAAGCAGCGTATGAAGCAGAGAGTTTAGGTAGCATGCATGCCAAAAATGGCATCGCCTTTAGCTCTGAGAGCATGAGCATGCAAGTTCAGCTGCAGCAGACGGGAGTTTGAAGAGATTGAACAAAGGCGGACTTGAAACTGCAAAAGGGCAAAAGGTAGGGAAAAACATTTCAAGAGCAGGAATTGCTTTTGTTAAGTTCATGCAATTTAGCACCTCCAAAACAACCTTTCCCTTCTCTCTAACATTTTTAATACTGTTGTTTGAGCCTGAGAGAGGTAAACAGGAAACATGAACAGATAGTACCAAAAAGTCTGATGAAACTGAGTTTAAGAGAGAACCAGAAGTAAGGAAATCTTGACAAGATGTACAGACAACTCTGCAGGAGTTTGCTGAAAGGAGGGAGAAAAATAGCACAGTAGCTCATGTGTGACATGAGGTCAAGAATTTTTTGAAATTAAAATTTATTTGTACTAACACAGGTGAACCCACAGGTTATTTTTAAATATGTATTTAACATATATTATGTTATGCATGTATATAAACATATTAATATACATTTATAAAGTATATCTAAATGTATACATGTAGGTATAATATATACATATTGCCATAGACTGAATGTCTGTTTACCCCCCAAAATCTGTATGCTGAAACCTAATCCCCAGAGTGGTGGGATTCGGAGACTGGGCCTTTGGGAGATGATTAGGTCAGGAGGGCAGAGCCTCGATGAACCCGATTCGGGCCCGTGTAAAGGAGCCCCCAGAGAGCTCCCTTGACCCTTCTACCGTGTGAGGATACAGCAAGAAGACAGCTGTCTATGAGCCAGGAAGCTGCATCTCACTACCAGCCCGCCAAGCCTGCCAGTGCCTTGATCTTGGACTTCCAGTCTCTAGAACACTGAGAAATAAATTTCTGTTGTTTAAGTCACCCAGTCTATGTTATTTTTGTTATAGCAGCCTAAACAGACTAAGGCAAATATATGCATATTAATATACAAATATAATGTGCATATATTAACGTATATATACACACATTTATATATATATATATACATGTACATATACATATTTTAAGATTGGAGATTGAATAGAAATGATACACTAGAGTGGGAAAATCCATGTGAGATAGAAGGCAGACTCCCAGGAGGGACAGTCTTGAGTAGTTGGCAGGGGCTAGGAAGGATATCCTGCGTAAGTGCCGTGGTTGGCTTTACGCATAAAGGCAGCTCTTCCGGGTTATCAGGAGAGAAAGAGGAGCAGATGTATATACAACAGACAGGCTGGCAGATATGGTATAAATAAGTGCAGGTTGTCTTCTGATTGCTCTGTTTTCTCGGTGAAATTGAAATCATTGTAATAGCTGGAGTGGGATGGGGAAAGCTCACACTAAAGATTTGAAGTGAGAGAAGGAATAAAACGGTGAGATAGAATAGAACGCTTAGATGGCGAGATATAGATGAATTGCTGGGCCTTGCTCCTCAACAAGGGGTAGATTTCAATTGAATAAAAACATGACTAGAAACAACAGAACAAAGTTTTAGGATGTAGGAGATTGTCTAATGGTTGGCTATTGGCTATACATTTCGAAGAGTACCATGGACTGATTTTAAGAGTTTCTATAGAAGATGTACAGATCTTTATGGAATGAGAGTCCTGGTGATACAAGAATAATCTAGAAATGTGAAGTTTCTCATGATGTGTTATGGGCTGGATGTTTTTGTCCCCGAAATTCATATGTTGAAGCCCAGGCCCTACTATGTGACTGTATTTGGAGATCAGGCCATTATGGGGTAATTAAGGTTAAATGAGGTGATAAGACTAGAGCCCTGATCCATTTGGATTAGTGTCCTTATAAGAAGAGACACCAGAAGGCTCTCTCTGTCTCTGTCTCTCCCCCAAGTGAAGACACAGCAAGAAGGCAGCCATTTTCAAGCCAGGAAGAGAACCCTCACCATGAGACAAATTGGCTGGCAACTTGATCCTGGACTTCTAGCCTCCAGAACAGTGAGAAATAAGTTTCTGTAGTTTAAGCCACCCAGTCCATGGTATTTTGTTATGGCGGCCTGAGCTGACTGATGCACGCCGTCTGAAGGAAACAGGAATGAGGAATGAAATGAGTTTTAAATGAACTATCTCCATACAGACTGTTTTGTCAGGCTGAGTATTGTGGATGAGAGAGAGGCAGGGGTCTTTGAGGACCAGTCAGAGCTCTCATTTCCCAGCTTCACTTCTACTGATACAGATGTGAAGGTGTCCTGGGAAAAATTCAGTTCTCCTCCTGTGTTTCTCCTTTACTCTCACATTGCTACCACACTCACAACACTTTTGACACTAGATGTGTGGGTGTTTTCCTCCACCAAGCAATTCTCTGTGACAACAGTTGGGTGTCCTACAATTTAACTCAATTCCAACCCTATCTACCTGGCTACAGCATCAGATCCCATAAGTTAAGGGCTCAGTCCCACAAGACTGTTTTCACCCCCTTCAGATGTCAATTGCAAGTCCAGGTTGTCACTTGTGCTTTGACTGATCAGTTATAAATCTGAGGTTCCCTTCCTGGGGTTCAATTAATTTGCTAGAGACACACACAGAACTCAGGAAAACACATACTTAACCTTTCCCAGTTTATTAAAGGATATGATAAAGGATAAAGGTGAACCGCCAGATGAAAAGATACATGAGGTAAGATCTAGCAGGGTACTAAGTGCAGGAGCTTCTGTTCCCGTGGAGTTGGGGTGCATCACTCTCCCAGTGTGGATGTGTTCATTAACCTGGAAGCTCTCCAAACCCTGTAGTATTGTGATTTTTATGGAGGTTTCATCACATAGGCAAGTTCAATTATTAATTCCCTTTCCAGCCCTTCTGCCCTCTCCAGAGAAGTGTTGAGGGTAGAGCTGAAAATTCCAAGCTTCTAATTATGGTTCGGTCTTTCTGGCACCCAGTCCCCATCCAGGAGCCATCTAGAAGCCCACCCAGAGTTGCCCCATTAGAACAAAAGACTATTCTATCACCCAGGAAATTCCAAGCGATTTAGGAGCCCTGTTTCAGGGACCAGGGTCGAAGACGAAATATTAGAACAAAAGATGCTCCTAGTGCTCTTATCTCGTAGGAAATTACAGGGGTTTCAGGAGTGCAGTGCCAGAAACAGGGGGCAGAGACCAATATATCTTTTCTGTTATCCACAGAAGGCAGGAGAGAAAAGCAGGTGTTATCGGAGCTTCATTCATGTCTCTTTTGCACACACTGTCCCTGTGTATGCTAACCCAACAGATTTCTACTGCAAATGCTTGTGACCCTGCTTGCAGGGTTCTCTGACCACTGGAAAGCACTTGGCCCTGTGGAAGCATGTCAGAAGTACTGGGATGTTAATGTTCTTAGGGAACATCTCTCATCCACCAACTGATAGGAGTTGATGAATAAATCTCCATACTTCTTGTCCCTGAGTGAAGAAACTTTGAAGACTTTTCTATGCAGTCTCCCAAAAGCTCCCTGTGGGGTTGAGCCACTGTTGCATAAAATGGCACCCTGATCGTTAATGCATCTTGTACTGGCTCCCTTTCCTCCCCTGTCTTATTTATCTTCCACACTTGTTGGTACTTCCTAGGATCACCTCTCAGGTAAACTACTTGCACTTAGGTTTTGCTTCTGGAGAAACACAATCTAAGACACTGTTTTATATTAATTTATAAGTTGTGGAAACTGTTTATCAAACATTAGTGAAAAGTTATGCAAGTTATTTCTTTTCTAATCTAGCCCCACCCAGTTTCACACACAGTCATGCATTGTGTAACGATGAGAAATGAGTCCTTAGGTGATTTCCTTGTTATGTGAACATGATAGAGAGCACTTACACACGCCTAGGTGATACAGCCTGCTATATGCCTAGGCTGTATGTCACTAATCTCATGGGATCACCATTGTATATCTGGTCCTTTGTTGGCTGAAACATTGGTCTCCTGGAGCCTTCATGTCTAGCATTTTTTCAATTCTTGTCTTTCACAAAATTCACGATTCAGTTCCAGTTGTTGAATGTCTGTACTTCTTAGGTACCAACTAGATGGTATATTTCTTCAGTCAAGGGCAATGTTTTTATTTGTTTGCTTAGCAGAGAAATTATCAATAAACTCTTGGATCATTGACTCTCTATTACTCTTTGTCCTGTCTTCTTTATTCTCCTGCAAGGCAGTTCTAGGACTAAGGAAAAGAACTTAAATTTTTCTACATTGTCTTGAAACATACACACCTTTGCTTTTTAGGTTATCGTAATGTATCTCAAACCGTGCTTTTTCTCCTGTAAGCAATTAAGCCAGCATTTCTTTCTCTCTTTTCTATTTTTGGGCCACTTAATGTCTCCCAGGTTTTAATGTCTCTTCTTCTTGTAAGACTTCTTCCCAATTATTGTCAATGATGATGTATAAGGGAAAACCTTTCATAGTAATCAAGAGAGATTACTAAAGTGCTAATATCCTCTTACACTAATTAATGTGCTTAGCTTAAGAAACACATAACCATATTTCAATACCTCCAAAATACTTCAAACATTGTCTACAAAGCAGAATTATTATTAGTTCCTGCAGATCTGCAAGCAGAACCTTCACACCACCCGTGAAGGGACTGGAAACACAGGAGAGATTTTTCTCTTTTTGCTTCTTTCCTTCCTTCCTTTCTTCCTTCTTTCTTTCCTTTCTTCTTCCTTCCTTCCTCCTTTCTTTTCGTTTCTGTGTTTCTGCATTCAGGACTAATATAGACGTCAGCACCTCTAAATGCATATCAGGGAAGCTAATCAAATAAAATGACACTTCTGTAATCAATAAACGAATGCCAGAGCAGTGAAAGAAACCACTTTCTTATCTATATTTTGCTTTCCTAGACATTATTAGAGGAGGCTAGAAAGTTTCTTTTTGACAAATGAATGCTGCTTTTTCAATTTCATCCCTGTATATACCTTATTTTTCTTGTGTATTGTAAACATTTCCTTCATTTCCTTTCTTTCTTTTCTTTTTTTTTTTAACCATTTTAAAGTCTACAATTCAGTGTCATTAAATACATTCAAAATGTTGTGCAGCCATCACCACTATGAATTTCCAGAACTTTTTCATCATCCCCAAACAGAAACTCTGCATTCATGAAAGAATAACTTGATTTTTTCCTATCAAACTACCAAAAATCCTAATATAAATATGTGGAGTTTTGAAGTTGTTTATTTGAAAGGAAAATCAGAAAAAATAATTTAATCGAAGGGAAATTTTTTTCATTTTGGAATTTTCAGAATTGAAACAACAATATTCTGATAATATAGTAAAGTTTTTATCCTGATCTTACTTCTCTTATATCAATTATCTTATTAAGGACTTTTCTTAATAGAAGAAAGTTGGTTCTACTCTTTAGCTATCAATTTCGCATTCTTCGTGGCAATTACCATCACAGTGGTAACGCATAAGTTCTAAGTGGCCTTAGTCAACATGGTTCTTATGCCTGCCAAGTAGATCTATTGTCAACTGACCTTTCAACAGTAGCCTTTAGAAAATAGATTGGAGCAAGTGGATATTCTTACTCAAGAGGACACAGATGTGGAATGGCAAAGATGTTTAAATTCTTTTCTAATTGGAAAGATACATCTTTCTGCAGTCAAGATGGGATTTAGGAAGAAGTTTACTCTGACTGGCAGCGCTGAATGGTATGTATGAGGAGGCTTCGATCACATCCGCAACTGCACAAGGTCATTGCATTCTTTTTTTTTTTTTTGAGGAAGATTAGCCCTGAGCTAACATCTGCTGCCAATCCTCCTCTTTCTGCTGAGGAAGACTGGTCCTGAGCTAACATCCATGCTCATCTTCCTCTACTTTATATGTGGGACGCCTACCACAGCATGGCTTGCCAAGCTGTGTCATGTTCGCACCAGGGATCCAACCCATGAATCCTGGGCCCCTGAAGCGGAATGTGCGAACTTAACCGCTGCCACACGGGACCGGCTACTGCATTCTTTAAAAGAATCTGTGAACAGCTATTTTCCCAAACAGAATAAGTTAACTACGTATTTACCTGAGGCTAGACACATGTGATAAGGACTTTCAGAACCAAAGCTACTTCTTCCTACGGAAAGAGTTTATTTTTCCTGAGTCGTATTTGGACTTAATATCTATATTATAAAACACACCACATGATTGACTATTTCAAGGGAGCTAATGACAAGAAAGACCACTTTACCACTGAAAATAATTCATTTACATGAAGATGTTTAATATCTTATCTTCCTTTCATTATTTTTTTCTGAGCAAAATTACAAAATTCTCGTTTCTTTGCTTTCAAAAAATTACAAATTAAACTCAAGGTAAATGATAAGGATGATTTGATAGAAAATATTTTCATGGAAACCTGAATAATTGATTTACTCATGAATGATGCAAATATCAAAATATACATGTATGTTATGTTTACAATTGCTTATATATAAATACATAATTAGTAATGTCTATTATATAAACAAATGAAATATTATATAATATCTAGATGGGAAACTTCTGTGATTCTGAGAATTTTGTATATATAATTCTGGGATAAATGGTTCCTATAAGTTGTATTTTCAGATTTATAAATTTAGCCCTCTTTTGGAACCAGTTGTGTAATGGATGTTTCTATGAGTTCCTGGAAATAAGAGTCATAAGGTAACATCTAACCTATTGGTTGTGTAGTACTTTATAATACATGCTAAATATATTTTATGGATGTTATATAATTTATAATGTAACTTTACTTCAATAGAATTAGACACTTTGAATATGAATGCCATTAATTGAAAATAAAACACAATTGATTGTAATTTAATTCTTTCAGGTTTACATTTTGAAAACTACAAAACAGCTCTTGACTTATACAGTTCAGCACATTAGCATCCATTGCAGTTGAATGAATACATTTTCAGTAAGAAACTAATGAATTATGGAGCCTTTTCAATGGTAACTTACTATGAGCAATAATTCATGGAATTTATATTCTTTACAATCTGTTTCTCTCCTATGAAATGTGGGTTGGTTGACATATCCTTCAGCCTGCTTAATCTTTTGTAAATATTTGCAAGTCTGAATTATTGCTATGGATTATTGCTATGGATTTGGATGTTGCTCAAGAAGAAAAAAGCACCTCAAAGAGGCGGGGAGATACTTAAAAGACAAGTAAAGGGGAAAACATAAAAAATCAACAGGGGAAATAGGTCCTTCTGTCTATGGTATATCTAGTGCTTTGTATTTTGAAAGTTATGTCTCAAATATAGATAGCTCAGGGTTTTTTAATTTTAATTTTTTTTTACTTTAACAAATCTTTTAGAACCAAATGAACTACTAAAAATAGAAAAAAACCCTAACTGTAGCAATTTTCCAAATTATGCAATCTGTAATGTCATATAAGTTTCTGATGCCTACCCCCTCTGTGAATTTGATAGTGTACTTTGATTTAATATTGGAGAAAATTGAAGGATCATTTGGCAAAAGTTGAATTTAGTTTGCATAATGCAAATACCTTTTTCTAAAGAGGAGGAATTTTGTTTCCTCCCCTGTGAGGAACCCAGTCACACTGACCCACCACCGGATCACAATCGATGGTTCCTTCCCAGTGCCAATATCTGGTTGAAGTGTACTTGTTAATTATGACATGTAACAGTCTATAATACACGACATTTTCTCTTGCCTGGGGTTTCTACTCAGAATGCCTTATGGGCAAAGACTGCGTTTGTTCATTATTTTATAAAATGCCTATTTTTTTCATCCTGGGTTACCGCAAAACCTCCTAGTTAAGTTTCCAGCTCTCACCTTGCCCCTTCTTCCTTTTTTTTTTTTAAAGATTTTATTTTTTCCCTTTTTCTCCCCAAAGCCCCCCGGTACATAGCTATATATTCTTAGTTGTGGGTCCTTCTAGTTGTGGCGTGTGGGACACCGCTTCAATGTGGCTTGATGAGCAGTACCATGTCCGCGCCCAGAACCAACAAAACACTGGGCCGCCTGCATCACAGAGCACAAACTTAAGCACTTGGCCACAGGGCCAGCCCACACCTTGCCCCTTCTTCAATTGCTTCAAAAGGAAGTCTGACTGGGGCCAACCTGGTGGCATAGAGTTTAAGTTCACCCACTCCCCTTTGGCAGCCGGGGTTTGCAGGTTTGGAACTCAGGCATAGAGGAAGATGGGCACAGATATTAGCTCATGGCCAATCTTCCTCAAAAAACAAACAAACAAAAAAAACCAAAAAAAAGAAGTCTGAGCACGTTACTCTTCTGCTCAAACTCCTTTCAATGGCTCCTTTCCTTAGGATTAAATAAATGCCATAGTCCTTATCATGACCTAAAAATCCCTTTTTAATTTTGCCCTGGTGTTTCTGTGCTGTCATCTTCTATACTCTCCCCCTCACTCACTTTGTTCTAACCACTCATCTTCTGGCTGTTTCTTGAATAAGCCAAGCATACTTCCACCTCCGTGGCCTTTACATGGACTATTCTTCCTTCCAGAATGCTTTCCCCACAGCCATTCATTCAGAGTGTTGACTCCTTACTTTAAGACTTTGCTCAGATGTCACATTTTCAGAGAGGCTTCTCTTGACCACGTCAAGGAGTTGCAATTCTACCCCAGCCCTATCATCCTATCCCTCCCCACGACCCCACATCTCTGCTGGTACTTCCATTCCCCCATAATACTTTTCATCTTTTAACAATTATACAATTGACTTATGCTTGTATATTACTATCTGTCTCCCCTACTAGGACCCAGGAATTATTTTCTTCTTTTAGGTCTGTTTTCTGACCTGTCATCAGCCCTGGTACATGTTGGGTTTTCCAAAAATATCTGTTGACTGACTGACCAACAGAATAAAAGATCTCAAATAATGGTCTTAAATAAAGTAAGGGCCAGCCCGGTGGTCTAGTGGTTAAGTTCAATGCTCCGCTTGGGGACCTTGGGTTAGGCTGGTTCAGACACTGTGTGTGGACCTACATACCACTGATCAAGCCATTGTGGGGCAGCGTCCCACATAGAAGAACTAGAAGGACTTACAACTAGGATATACAACTATGTCCTGGGGCTTTGGGGAGAAAAAAGGAAGATTGGCCACAGATGTTAGCTCAGGGCCAATCTTCCTCACCAAAAAATAAGTATACATTAAAATAATTCATTAATTAATTAACTAAAGGTGCTAGGAGTCAAGAACTCCAAGAAATGCTTATACACTTTATAAATAATAGTATTATAAAAAATCTAATCTTATATATAATCTTCATATTTGTTTATCTTGTATACTGTCTCTTTTCTTTAATTTGTAATTTTTACTTCTACAAGCTAAAAATATTCTGTCGTATGTGTTGTTTCCTCTCAAGGACAACATGACCTTTCAGAGGAAAATTCAGGCCCTACTGCAATACTATTTTTGCCACATCAGAAAATTGTGGGGAAATAAATAACTCCAGTTTCATCATTATGATAGCTAATGGCTTCAGAGATGACCCGAAAGCAGACAATATGGTCCAAACGTCGTCTCCATCTGTGTCTCTCCTGTCAGGGGAAATCGGTTTACATCATTTCTTATTTCTTTCTTGGTCCAAATGACAGGTAACCCACACAGTGTTCAGCCCCAGCTCCGATGACTGGTGCAGGATGATGGACTGTGAATTGATGAGTGAGTCTAACTTCCCTTCAGAGCCACAAACTCAAAGAGCTGCTCTGCCTCCATAAATTGTGCTCTGTGCTTGCGTGTATGTGCACAGAAACACCTGTGTGATTTCCTCTGGAAACCTGTCAAAATAACTTGAAATGTTGTTTTCATTCCGATTCAGAAATGATTTGGAAAACAGGAAGACAGTACAAAGAGAGAAATGATGGATTAATAGGCTGTCATAAAGGTATTCTATCATGAAAAGACCTTAAGGATTTTTCATAGAGCAGACAATTGCCCCCAAAAAACAGTAGACAAAGTCAAACCTTATACAATTTGTGCTTCATCCTTGGCTTCAGTGTAAAATTGCAGAGGATTTTCATGCTCCAATGCTGCAGTGAAATATGTGGCCTGAAGGATCTTTAAATAAAATCATCATTATTACTAGTATCATCAGCAACAGAAGTAGCTAAGTCCTCACTGTGATGGTGCTCTGAGCGCGCACTGTGTGCCTCTGCCATCTTAACAAGCTACAACGAGACAAAAGGATAAATTGCAACTGCATGTAATAAACAAAATAAAGTGTAAATTCTTGCTCACAGCTGGCTTGAAAGGCAGAGTTAAGATTAAGTTTTAAAGCACCTTTACTTTGTGTAGTGATATATTTACATGGCGTTGGTGATAACTGAAGTCATAATAAAGCCAAAGTATCTAATAATGTCCAATAGCCCTCATGATATCCATTCATTCATACTGTTCGGCCCATACATGATATCAATTTGATACGACTTCAATAGAGAAAACAAAGACTACAACAGAAAGAGAAAAATGGGGATAAAGAATTCAATGACAAGAAATGATATTTATGGAATCAATAGTCTTCATTTCCAAGTAGAAAAAAGTTATGGAGTAACAAACACTTTTATAGAAATGAGTCGTTTGAAGGAGTTTGAAGGTGCTGTACCAGGGAACCAAAATCACGAATGCATAGTGATCTTTGTTAAACAATTTGACATGGTGTTTATTCAAATGAATTGCTGGATTGGTAGCCAAGTGGAGAAAGAGTGCACGTTTTAGCTAGTCCACTGACAGGCCGCCGTTCCATGTTACGTATCATATTAGAAGTAAGGGGTGAAGTTAATTAAATTTTACTCTTAGAAAGAAACCTCTGAAATAATCTTCACCAGGAGTTCCTACTCTATAGACCATGGATGCAGTAGTGGCCTTGAGCTGTGGCCCTGAGCCTGAGGAGCCCATATGACAACCTACATTGTCTGTGTGCTGAAAAGACAAATTAAGGTTTTGCTATGAGGTTCATGACCTGTTTTGACAATTTCTCCTTTAAGTATGGGAAACACAGACACGAAGTGTTTAAAAGATATTGCTGGTCACATTTCTAGTCAGTGACAGAATACTTTTCAAATATTCATTAAACCAAATAACCTCAGATGAGCACACATGCTGGTGGATCTCTTAGTGAGTGGCAAAGGAGCTTTTAAATATCTGGTGTGACCCATTGTTTTGGTCAACTCAGGCCGCCATAACAAAAGACCATATACTGGGTGACTGAAAAACAACAGGACTGTATTTCTCACAGTTCTGGAGGTTGGAAGTCTGAGATCAGGACCCCAGCATGGCTGGGTTCTGGTGAGACTTCTCTTTCTGGCTTAGAGAGCCCCTTTCTCGCTGGGTCCAAACATGATGGAGAGAGAGAGATTGCTCCCTCTTCCTCTTCTCAGAAGGCCACAATCCTATTGGATTAGGGCCCCACCCTTATGACCTCATTCAACCTTAATTACCTCTTAAAGATCCTGTATCCAGATACAGCACATTGTGGATCATGCTTTCAACACATAAGTGTCAAGGCATACATTTCAGTCCCGGCACTCCTTAAATTCTAGAACTTTGATTACGTTCTATTTCAAACAGATTTAGTCAAAACTCATCAAGTCTAGACAGCCACTTAGGTTAAATTTACATTTCCTTTCAGAGCTTAAACTCAGCTTTGTTCTAAACTATGTTGTCATGAAGAGAGTGAAGCCCTCAGGCATGTTTTTCCCAAGTGTGGTCATGGTTCTTACTTATAGCAATTTTTTAAAATGTGGAAACCTATAATTCATGAGTTTGTTTGCAAAGTTATATATATATATATATATATATATATATACATACATGTATATTATATATATATCTTTGTATAAAGTCTTTGACTTGGGTCTTTATTTTTAGAAACAGCAGGTTTCTACAGATATGGTGGTAGCACATTCTGATTCCTCTTGGTTAGCTATGAACACAAATCACAAAATATTAATATTGAGACAGGAAATGCAATTACTTTCCCATCCTGAATTAATACTGCTAGCAGACATGAATCATATCCCTGAAACTATATTTTGTACTCTTCTTTCTGCTAAATAAAAAATTTGGAGTAAATTTGGTACTCTTGCTCTATAGAAATGGCAGGAATTCTAATATATGGATTTCATTAGACGTGCATTCAGAATTCCTTTTATGCTGCAAACAACTGCTGGAAAGCAATGCACTCTGCTATTTGCCAACGTAACTGAAAATACATGGAAGAATTATGAGAGCACAGAAGTTTGACCAATTTAACATGATGATACTAGGGCTTATGGGTATAACATGATTGTACTTGGAATGATTTTGATTGTTATAAAAATGAATCCACATTTAGTATAAGGTCATTTGCATTGTTATTCATAGTAAAAACAACAATAATTAATGTAGTACTAACAAATGGATAGTCAGACTAAAGACAGAATGAGTAAGCTGTATAATGGCTGTTTAAAGCTTCTGTTAATGTTCATTCAAATACAAATTAGAATCCAGTAAGGAAAGATAAAATAGCCAGTTAGCTATGATCTATAAGAACAACAGACATTGTTTTCAATTCATCTGGGTTTGGCTTGTGATCAAAGGCAGCCTTGAAAGAAACAAGCTGAAGTGCAAGGAATCTCCAAACACATTTCAAAGATTATGTTTGTCTATCAAGGAACAGAATGATGCTGTCATAGGTTTGTCAAAATAAATCCAGAGATACCATTACTCTCTCTGTCTGCCCCATGCATCTCAACTGCCCATCAGGGGAAATAATTTTCCTGTTCCCAGAAGCTTAATGTTCCTGTGTGCTTTCTTCACAGGTATTGTCTGGCACAGAATATGTTTATAGAAATAGACTTGTCACTGCTGACTCCTCTCTAGAAATGGGAACATTTCTAAAGCTTGCTTTTGTCATACTTTCTTAGGTTCTCTTTGAATTTTCAACTAAAATATTAAAAAATATTTTAAAAATTTGCAATGTGGACACTTTTAAAAATGAGATATGTTACTAAATTCTCCAATAAACTGTATTTTCAGTGAAATGCATAAAAGATTTAAACAGATCCAAAAAGATATACTAAAAATGTAAAAAGCATTTTCTAATCAATTTCTGATAAGCAGTTTATAATTATTTCTTTAAAAAATTATAAATATATATAGTAAAAACATAACCATTTTTCTGCATACATATGGATATTTGTATCTGCTGCCATATATGCAATGGTTTTTCTTTTCTTTCTTTTTCTTTTGGCTGCCTAAAAATTTTGGATCAACCAAACTCAACAATGCTCATTTAACTTCTTCACGGCAACATTCTGCAATAACACACAAGCTTTTCTTCTTAAGTAACTTTGGTATTATTTTTAGTTTCTCAGTAAAAAGAAAAAAAAAGAAAAAACCCACCCTATATTAGTCTTCAGATTTAGTTGGCTGCCCAATTAAATTTTCTTCATTCTCTGATAAACTTCTTTTTTCTCAATTTTCAGTCAATTCAGATACGAACATGGTTGCTCCATTGGCTACATGAATACAACTATATTCTCCAAATACCCTGTAGGTGGTCAGTCATCAGTTTAAAGAAACAGCAGGTGGTAGTGGATATATGCCTTTATATTAGCCGAATAGGTCTTAAGTGATTTTGAGAAGTATCGTAGTTTCAGGAGACTGCAGGCGTTGTTAAGACACAACTTTATGTTCCATTTATATTGATGATTTCAAGAAAGCATCTCTTTCAATGAGATTTTCTTATTTATTGTTTTTATATTTTATTTTATTTTTAACTTTATTGCGAGTTTTTTTTCTTTTGTTTTTTAAAGATTGGCACCTGAGCTAACAACTGTTGCCAATCTTTTTTTTTTTTTGCCTGCTTTATCTCCCCAAATCCCCCCAGTACATAGTTGTATATCTTAGTTGCAGGTCCTTCTAGTTGTGGCATGTGGGATGCCACCTCAATGTAGCCTGATGAGCGGTGCCATGTCCACGCCCAGGATCGGAACCAGTGAAACCCTGGGTCACTGCAGCGGAGCTCGTGAACTTAACCACTCGGCCACGGGGCTGGCCCCGCAAGTTTTGTTTAAAAACACATCCAACTTCCATTTCTGATTCAGACGGAATAAGGGGGACCATATATACCCTCTTACTTGAAACAACCAAAAAGCAAAATATATGCAACAAAGGTTTGCAATCCAATTCCATCAGGCAGTGAAGCACATAGCTCCCAGACAGCCAGGAAACAAAGAGGGTGAGCCCTCTGACTGCTCCAGTTTATTGTCTGGGAAGAATTTCCAGGTTGTTATTCAGGGTAGAGGAGCCCTGGCAGAGCCTGGAGGACCTCTGACTTGATGACAGAGCTGACTGTTTGGGAACCAAGGCAACTAGAAGTCCCCAGATGGAGTCTGGAGAAGAGAGCGAGGCACAAAAAGAGAACACTGGCGATCTGCAGGGGTCTGTCTTGATCATTCAGCAGAATACTGTTTAGTGCATGTACGTGAAAAAGCTACCTAGGCAAGCAAGACCCCGCTGAAAGGATTTGAAGCAGCAGGGCCCGCAGACACACAAGGCTAGCAGTGGTGGCTCCTCCCACCAGCCAGACTGAAAACTCCCACAATTCTTGGGGAGTTGCGTAGAGTCCTCAGAATAACCACCCTAGACTAAATGCTGTTCTGTCCCACCTAAAAACCCTGAAAGCAAGACCCAAAAGGATCAAACTCTTAATAAGTAAATTAACCAATCCCAGAGGAAAAAAAGTTTGAGTATATTTACAAGAGTATAAAAATATCCAGTCAAAACGGTGAAATTTGTAATGTTTGGCATTCCATCATAAATAACCTGGCATGTAAGGGAGCAGGAAGATGCTATCCATAATGAGAAGAAGCAAAGCTGACCCAGAATTGACACAAATGTTAGAATTTGCTGACCAAAACATTATACCAGACATTATAACGGTACTTGACATTTTTAGAAAGTTAAGTAGAGACATAGAAGTAATAAAAAGACCCAAATCAAACTTCTAGAAAAGACAACTATCACACCTTGTGTGAAAAGTACATGAATTGGGATTAAAAATAAGATAGACATTGCAGAATGATTAGTGAGCTTAAAGACATACCGATAGAACCTATCAAAACGCAAACACGGAAGAGAGAATTAAAAAAATGAACAGAGTATCAGTGAGTTGTGACTTCAAGTGGCCTAAAAGTATAGTTGGAATATCTGATGGGGTGCAGGGGTGGAGGAACAGACAAAGTATTTGAAAAAATATTGGCTGAACATTTTCCAAATTTGATTAAAACTATAAACCCACAGACTCAAGAAGCTCAAAAGACCTGCACAGCTACAGTAATAAGACAGTGTGGTATTCCCATGAAGATAGACAGGTCAATGGAACAGAACAGAGAGGCACAGATTACAAAAAGTTATGAGGACACTTTTGGAAGTGATGGTACATTTATTCTCTTTTTGCTTTGTGAATGTACATAAGGATTTCATGGGTATATGCATTCATCAAAATGTAGCACAATTCACACTTTTGGTATATGCAGGTTATTTCATGTCAACTAGATATTGATAAGCCTGTTAAAAAATGCTATTTCCTCAAGTGCAAAACACTCAATGTAAGATCAGAAATATTTCAGATATAAAGAAAAATACTTTCAACTGTTTTATAACTTATTTCTCAAAAAGTTAAAATTACTTAAAAACTATTTTCATATTTAAATAACACCTGGTTTCATTTGTGAGAAATGGCTTATCTTTTTTTTAGGCAATGTGCCATCAGTGAAGAAGTATTTATTGAAGTACTTAAGTTATACACTGCAGTGTGCCAAGGCAATTGGAGGACATGACAAAGGTGGGATGGGTTTGCTGTCCTCATATCTAACAACCTAATTGGGAGCCTTTTATTACATGCATTAGTATTATTTTATACTCTTTTGTCTACATCCATGTGTTCTTTGTAGCAGAAGGATGACATATTCCAATTTAATTCGGTCTGTTAGAATGTCATCTTTACTTGGTCACTGAGACATGTTTATTTGGATAAAAATATTCTTCTACCAAAAAATAGTCCAAATTTGTTATCAAATGAGCTAATATCAAATACTTTCAAGGTTGGTAAAGTCTGTAGTTTGAAAGTCATTGTTATTTTATTCACGTGACCCATTGAGTCCCAAATCTTTCCTCATTTCTATGATAATTTGCTAATATCTTGATTTTCCATCATTTGAGGAATTTGACATACACATTTTTGTTTTCTGATTTAAAAAAAACTGAAAAATACTATGCTAGTTGTTTCTTAGCTGCCCAAAGAGCTGGAAGCTCGAGGCTGAGGGACTTGTCTGCATATTTATAATAAACCAAACAAACATGGTTTATATCTATCTTAAATATGCAAAAATCATCAAGTTCTGAATGAGAAAGACACTTAACAGAGAGATCTCACTTTTCTCCAAGCTTACCAGGCTCACGCTTCCACAATAAATGATCGTACGATTTATAAATATTTCCATCTCCTACGGGGATCTATTAGAAATATTATTTCTTTGTTGTTTTAGACAAGTATTTGACCCACAGCATACCATATAATTCATTTATTTCACTGAAAATTGGTTCATTCTGTGGTTAAAATTACTTACAACTTAAAAACAAGTGTCACTTTTTCCAAGAGATGTTTATCAGCTTTAGAAAAGATACCACTTAATAATGAAGAGATCATAAGAGAAAACATCGTTCTTTGAAAGTGAATGACAGAGACTCTGCTTCATGGAAATTATTTAAGAGAAAAAGGAAAGACAGAGGTAATAATAGCTCTTACCTGTAGAGTGCTTTGGTGTTTACCAATCATGTTCACATATATTATCTCATTTAATTTTCACAACACAGCTATATGTTAAACCTGATTTATGTAAGAACAAGCTGATATTCAGAAAATGAAGTGATTTTTTTTCATTACTGGCATCATGTTTTATTCCACAAAGGATTTAGAGTAAAAAGAATAAGTGAAACAAATTGCTGGAACTTCACCAGTAAGTGGCAAAACTGTGATTTCAAACCAAGTTTTCTAACTCCAGTTCATTGTTTGAGGTTGACAAAGTATATTGAAATGTTTCCTTTGAATAACGTTTCATTTCCGAATGATGAATCCTGACAGCTCAGGCTATTGGTGCATTTAACTGTGTGAGAAAGTTGGTTGTCAGTGGGCACTAGAAAGTGCCTGGAGAGCAAGCACAGTCTGATAAGGCTAATTTGGACCCATGGGAGAAAAGGAGGCCAGTATAATGGGGAAGAGGGCATAATCACAGAGGAGTGATCAACTCCAATTCACTTAGTATGGGCAGCATCAAAATCCCTGAAGATTCAGAAGATTGCAAGGAGTTTTATTTTTTACATGACGGTGAAATTTATTACTGCACCAAGTGTTAGTTTCTTTCCTCTTTATAATATGATTAGTAATGCTTCCTATGCCCACCATAATAATTGTCAAATCTATCAAATCACTTCAAATCTTTGCCATTGCCTTTCCTGGAGTGCAGATGGTGGTCAAGTCACCACGGCTAGAAAAAGAGAAAAATCACTTAAAATTAGGGTGAATGGTCTATTAGATAAATGAAATATTTGACAGAAGTAGAATCTTGTCCCCAGACACTATCTGACTCTTCCCAGTTGAATTCTCCTAACTATTCCCCAAGAAATAGTCAACATCCTGAACTTGGGTTGATCATTTTTTTACTTACATACAATTTTTACCCCTTTATTTTCTAGATAAGTAACATTTCTCTGTGAATACCTTATTTAAAAGACAAATTCCCCAGAGAGAAATATAAAATGCAATGTAAATCATACATTCTAAAAATTCATTGTAATATACAAAAGGAAAATTTGAAGTGATGTAGGAAGTAGGATTACTTTGACAAAGAAGACACAATATAAGTTTATTCTTTTAATTTTTAATGTTGAAAATGGAGGTATTCACAAAATAATTGTTACCAGTCTCCTTTGGGGATGCCATTTTAGAATTCACAACTTACTAAAAACACATGACTAATTGAATGTTAGACTTGTAACAGATTTCATCAAATGTGTTGCTCTGCCCAAAATTCTGATGAAGCTCAAATCTTGACCTCTTCTAATGAAAGTAGGTTACTCTGAACAAGTTAACTTAATGATAAGCTCATAAGAATCCAGAAAAGACTCTTCAACTGGCCGTTTATGAAAAAATGCTGCAGAGCAATTATTGCTCATAGAAAATATAACTGTTTAATTAAAATATTCTTGGCTTTTGAAATTACTTACTACTTCCACAAATCCATAGGGTGCTTTTGAAAATGAAATTATAATGGTATATTCCATTTTATTCGGTTGTTAGCACATGAATAGCAATCATAAAAATCTTTCTCTATAGTCTGCACATTTTATATCTATATGCTAAGCATTGATACTAACTGCCCTTTAATCAAAATTAGTTTATTTCTCACCTAATGATAATAACAGTAATTATACTGGGGAAAGACAGGTGAAGATGTCCTCTGGATAGGTGAAATAAAACAAGGATGTAGAGCCTCATCCTTGAACTCATCAAAAAATATTTCAGAAAGCCTTTTTCTAGTCTGGAATATGCAGAGCCATCACACACAAAAATGCATAAATAGTGTTTGTTCTTTTTGGATTTGAGAGTGTAATGATAAAAAGGATATAATAACTAGTTGGTCTATATTTGTTCTTATATATTGCAATTACATGAATTTAACTGAGGAGTTCCCGAGGAAAATGAGGCCGTGGTGTGTCACTGTCATCGCTGAATCACTCACCATCCTCTACCTTTATATAGAGTTCTTTCTGTGAAAAAGGACGGAGGTGGTGGAAGATTATCAGGCTACAACGCTGCAATGTGACGCTAGTAATTCTTTCTATTGGTTACAACAAGATTTTAACTTAAGTTCTCAAGGAGAGGGAATGATATTAACTATGAGTTTCAGACAATTTATTACAAAATTTGAAAGCTTAAAAGAATACATATCCAAGGTTGGAATCTAAATGTTTTCTTTATTCATCTTTGGTCTCAGCCAATCAGAAGACCTTTATTGATCATTTCCCACAACCTGATCATCGCTAAGGGGCTTAAAACAGGAAAGCAGCAAAACCTTGGTGAAGGCAGTAAGGTGTGGTGTAAGGAAGATGGTTGAAATAACCACAGAGGAAAGCCTTTTGAGTAATGGCAGAAGCATTTGGCAGGTAATAAACCAGCTAGGAGATCGTGCCTCCACTAAATTCTCCTAAGCCCATCGTGTGGTCTGTACAATGGTTGGAGGCCAGGATTTTCTTAATCACCACGGGATGGGGCCAGGAGCAGCAAAGAATCTTGCTTATTAAAGGCACTTCCTCCTCCATAATACATGATTTTCCCTTGGCTTCCAAGATATCACAATCTCCCATCTTTCCTCTAACTCACTGCACATTCCTACTCAACTACTTCTGGTTCAGACTTCTCAGTACTACCGCGTCCCAAGCCTCAGGCCTGGCCCTCCCTTTTCACATCCTCATTCAGTTCATCCTCCATAAGCTCATCTAAGTCCACAGCTTTCAATAGCATGTATATGTTGATGACTCTCAATTTGTCTTTTTATTTTATTTTTCGCCTCTTAATTCTCCCTCCTCAAATATAGATTCATGTTTCCACCAATTTTCCTGCTCCTATTACTCCTACTTGGATTCAAAGCATATCATCATTCCTCTGGATTATACACACATAAATTACAGAAGTAATACACTTATGTATACTGACAAATACACAAGTCAGACGATGTCTATTCTCCATTCAAAGTCCTATAGTGGCTCCTCTACTCACCAGGTGCAGAAGCTAAATTCCTCATGATGTCCTACACGGTTCTGGTCACCATTGCCTTTTTATCTAAAACTCATACTGCCTCTCCTCTCTCACTCTATTTCAGCAAATTAGCCTCCATACATTTCTAGGAACATGCCAGGCAAGCTGCTGCCTTCAAGCCCCTCCTCCAGCCCTGAGCTTGGAATTTTCTTGCCAGATATCTTTTGTGTTTAGGCTAAATCTTTCATCTCCTTCAAGTTTTCCTCAGAGTTGATCTTCCTAACAAAACTTACTTTTTATACGTTATTCAGTATTATAACATCAACTCATTTTTCCTACTCTATGATTACGTCTTATTTTTTCCATAGCGCATCTTATCTTCTTATGCACAATATAATTTACCTCCTAATGATGTTTATGGTCTAACATCTGTCACTCGCACCCAAAAGCAAGTATCTTTTTTCAGTGATGTCCAGGGACTAGAACAGGACCTTCCATGTATTAGGCATCCGTCAATATTTGTTAAATGAACAAAACTGGAGAAAAAGCTAAGGAGAGACAGAACATCAGTGTATTTATAAAAGCTTTCCCACGTCAGCAAAGAAAACAAAAGAAATATTGCAGAAGATTTTCATGAGGGAGAAGTATCGCAATTTCAGCACTTGTGCAATTGCAGGTCTAGAAACAAAAATAGCTATACTAATTTTAATGCAGTGGATAAAGACTGTGTAATTATGAGAAAAGGTTAAGTTTTCAAAGAATAAATTCCAAGCAATTACAGAGATTGAGAATTTGCATCTCAGCCATATGACCGACGTGGGGCACAGAAGTGGAAATGTGCGGAGCACAGAATGAGATCAAAACAGAGAGAAGCAGATAGAACATAACACGTGTGATGAAGAAGAAGAGCATATGTCCCAGGATTGTAACAGAGATGGCTGCAGCTAATCTCTGATAAGGGATACGGCAGTGGTTCATTTGAGAGGCTGTACACCAAGAGCCTAATAGCATCATTGCTGGAGCCAGTCGTCCTGGCTGCTTGTGAGCTCTGTAATCTTGGCCAGTAATCTCACCTCTCTGTGTGTTTGAGTTTCCTCATCTTTAAAGTGAAGATAATAGCAGCACACCAAACTCAGAGAGATGTCACTGGGATCAGAAGAGCCTGCATGTGTCAAACACTTAGGATAGTATGTGGCACACAGTGAAAGGCACAGCAGCGTTAACTATTAGTGGTAGTAGCAGCCACAGTTACCACCGCAGTGCTGCACGATACAATGACATCCCGAACTCCGGCTCCCGGAGGGAGCTCTGCGCAAAATTCCAGAGTCACATGCTCAGGAGCAATCAAACGTGATTTCCAAACGTCCCAGTGAGAGACACTGTTAAAGGAAGCACTGTGGACAAATAAACTGGAGAAACACTGCTTACCACATGCCCCTCTGCGGGAGATTTATTTCTGCAAAATTCTGTCTCGTCCTGTTCTAAAGAAATCTAACTCACTCTGTTTGTAAACAATTTCTCACAAATATTTGATTGTAGAAGCTTTAGCTATAAAATATCTACTAACATTTTTATTTATACATAAGAGGGGACTGACACATTTATATTTGTAATATATGAGTACTCTTAACAGTGACTGCTGTGTCTAATTCATATTGTTTTGTGATATTACCTTGCTAACTGATGACCTTCTGATTTTGTCAGTTATCTATATAGAAGTGCTTGAGCCATCACATTAATTTCTTCAATGTGCTTTCACTATAAAAATAAATGTAAATAAAAATGTATTTAAGAATCAAAATTAATTATAAACAAAAATTAGCATTGCAATGACAAAAAAATTTCCAAATAAAACTGAGGCATTGAGGCAAAGCACTAGGTATTCCCAAGTGGCTAATTTTTAGCCTCAGATGTTAATTCAAATTAATGCCGCCTAATCTGATTGAATATGAAAAAAGAGAAAAATATAACATTAATAAAATCTGGGACATATATCATTAAATGGTATATTGAAAATCTGAGATATAAAGAAAGGATTTTTTAAGTGTTCAGGGTAAGACAACACTTTTACATGGCAGATTTAATCATATTTAAAATAAAAATTACAGTCCCTTTCTCCATTTGACCACACCTCCTACTACTGTCCTCTTCTCTTGCTTTGCCTCAGTCACAGCAGCCTTCTTGCTGCCCCTTGAACACACTGGACCTACCCCCACCTTTAAGCCTTGCTACCTGCTGTGTCCTGTGTCAGCAATGTCCCTCTTTTCCTAATATCCCCTCAGGTCCCCCTCACCCACTCAGGTCTCTGCTCAAACGACCGCTTCTCAGTGTGGCCTTCTCAGCCCCTGCACTTCCACGTGTCCTTCACTACTCTATTTTTTACATAACATAAAAATCTGTCACATGACATACTTTAGCTGTTTTTTTCCTGGCTTTCTCTATTAGAATATTAGCTGGTAAAGGGCAACTATTCTGGCCAGTTTTATTCACTGCTGTATCCTTTTAGGCTAGAATGGTGCCTGGCATATGGAAGACATGGAATACCTCTAACTGAAATATTGAATAAGCAAATAAATAAAAAAAATACTATCCGGATAAATTTCCTTTTCATAGTTTTAGCTGCTGAGTAGACATTTTCCCCTTTCTGTCAAATAGGGAGCTCTGTCTGGATTCCTTCGACACGGGAGGGGTGCGTCCAAGTGCCCATGCTAAGTCAGGACGGCAGGATGAATCTCTCTCTCTGCTCCTCTGCCTCTAATCATTCATGGAGAACAGCAGCGCATTGTCCTAAATATTCCTCATACTGACCCTTTTCTATGACCACTGCCACTGCCTTAGTACAGGCCCTGACCCTACTTCATTCAGAATTTTATCACAGTTTCTTAATGTTCCCTCTGCCCCATTCTATCTACACCGCTCTCCTCCCTCTTAATATAAATAACAGATATGTTAGATCAATAGATCAGATCATGCCTCTTTTTTCATCAAAATTCTTCCATGGTCTTCTATTGTTCATAAAAAGAAGGAAAATGCCATACAAGGTCTCAGACCCACCTCCTCCCTCTATATTTCTGCTCTCTGGTCATAGTGAATTACGTATGGCTCCCTGAGACTTTTCATCTCTGAGTATTTGCATATACTCTTTCCTCTGCTTACAAAATGCTTTACTTTGCATTTGGCCTGATGCTGCTTCCTGACACATACCATGTGGCTGTTCTAGGAGGCCTGCTCAGAGCCCACCAATGACACCCTTTCTCCTCCGTCCTTGTAAATCACCATTTGAGCACTGTTCACGCTATCGTATTTCCTGTTTCAAATCTCTCTATTAGGCTGTGAGGCCCTCAAAGGCAAGCAACATATTGCATTCTTATTTTGTTTTTAATATTTTTAATTTTTAGCACATCTTTCAAGGCTTGGCACATAATACAGTTATAAGAATTGAATGTTGAGAACATTTCTGGTCAAATGAGACTAATTCCACTCATGTCGTATTTGGTAAACTCTGTTTTTGTTTCTTTTATAAATGCTACATAAACTCTAGTTCCTTCAGGGTTCCTTGGATAATAGTCAGACATCTGAAAAGTCTTGCTCTCCTCAAAGCTGGACTTCAGAAAATAATCAAAACTTTGAAATCCATTTTACAACAAAAGCAACTATTTTATGTCCAAATCAGTAAAGAGCATGAGAATTGAAATGAGTGGTTGAACAGTGTTTAGTTACAACTAAATACCTTAATTTTCTTTGCATACTTGACTTTAGTTCATTAATGCCATAAAAATGTTTTTGGTGTAAGTTTCATTTAATTGCATTACATATTTAAAGTTTTTGCACTCATATATCACTTTTTTCCCCAAAAAATATAGCGACAATTAGTCATAGGGCGTCAAGTCTGTCTTCTTAAGGCCGCAGCCAGGATTCCAGGGAAGCAATGCTTTGTGTTCTGTGCTCTGTTATGAGACCACAGGGAACTATGGTTGCACAAAGAAGATCAATTAAGAGACAGATGATTCTTTCTGATATTTTGGGAACATGATCTCTACATGATTTTTAATTCTGTTTTTCAGTCAGTCTTCAGAGGACATTCCATTTAGATTTATGCATTGGGGCAGCCATGAAAACGTGCCACTCAGGTCTCCTGCTGTGAAGAGGATAATGGACCACTGGCCCCAGCTGCTGCCGCTCTGAATCCAACGTTGTATTTGCTGCCAAGCTCTGCTTCCCACGGCCTGCTTCCAGCCAATGACTACACACAGGGTGGTACTGATGTAGGTTTATGAAGTGAGATGCAGGACTCCTCTAAAGGACACCTTTGGCTTGAGGACTCCCTATGGGCTTGACCTTTCTTGCAACTGTGCTGGAGTCTGAGTCTCCTCCTACCCAACCCTCCTTCCTTCCGTCTCTCACTGCACAGGCATCAGACCTGCTCTACCCCATGAAGTCTCCCTCTGCATTCTCCTGTTCAGGTCCCAATAAATATTTTGTATATTTAATCCATCTTTGCGTTTGCTTCTTGGCAGACCTATACTAATGCATACCTTAAGTCGACATGACTCTTTGCACTGTCAGAGAAAGACTGTTATGTAAAAGTAGAGAGAAATTATGGTAGGATAGGAAGATCTGCAAAATATTTTGTCAAGGTGATTCAGTACTTTCTGTTTACTATTGATTGATTGATAAAGTTGATTTCATTCAACTTTTCTTGAATGAAAGACTAAAATATATGGGAAATCTTTAAGAGACTTGGGATCAAAGATGAAAATCCTACACTATACTGTCTTTTCCTTTCTACTCTCAATATTATTCTTCCCTTATTTTTATGTTATGATTCATTGATATTGAACTTCTGTCTCTCTGAACATGTTATAGTAACTCATTACTGCATACTTAAGTCCAAGATGTTCCCCTCCCTTGGAATGCCTTTTTCTACTCCTTGCTGCTCATCTAAATGTATTATCTTTCCCAGCCTCTGCCTACTTAACAACCACCTTCCCATCCAGTCTCTAGGTCTGAGCCCAGATTCTCCCTGCTCTGTAAACACTTTCATGATGCTTTAAAGTAGACTCAAATGCTCCTAAGATTGCTAAGTATCTAGTTTTTGAAGCAGCAGGCCAGTAGAAAGTAATCATTAAAAGCTAAAGAAAACATAAGTTGGTATACGGTTGTCGTTAATAGTATTTCCTGTCATGCCTCTTATTTTTTGTTGTTGTTCCACAATTCTTTTTTTTTTTTTTTGAGGAAGATTAGCCCTGAACTAACATTGGCTGCCAATCCTCCTCTTTTTGCTGAGGAAGGCTGACCCTGAGCTAACATTCATGCCCATCCTCTTCTATTTTATATATGGGATGCCTGCCACAGCATGGCTTGCCAAGCAGTGCCATGACTGCACCCGGGGTCTGAACTGGCAAACCCTGGGCAGCCGAAGTGGAATGTGTGAACTTAACCACTGCACCACCGGGCCAGCCCCCACAATTCTCTTAATGAAATATGTTTAAAACATTCTTGCAACTGCAGGTGCTCTGTTCCCTACACTCCCAATGCACTTTGTATCTACTATCATCATAACACTTCCACAGAGTAGCGTGTGGTTTGAGTGCACAACTGTCTTGCTCTGAGACTCTAAGTTCTCTGATCACAGGAACAAAAGCCTTTCATCTTTGAATCCCTGGTGCCAAAACAGCCACCAAATAAATATTGGTTTAATGAACAAAGAAGATCTAGTTAGTAGGGGAGATATATATATATGCACAGTTATAATTCCTTTAGACAAATTTTTTCATGGAATACAAATTGTTCAGAATAAAGCAACTATATGTCAGAAAAGACATCTCAGGGTCTTGGAAGCCAAATAGCTCTACCAGAGATCAATGGAGCTCAAGGTAAGTGTTTTTTTTCTCCTCCAACATTTCGTATTATTTCAATTGTCTTTGATTTGTTTTAATATAATGCTATGATGAACTGGGTGAATTAGATTAGAAGTATTTGTGAAAAGAAAGGGCATTTTTGTGAAAATTTGCCCATTCATTTGTAAATCATTCCTAATCACGTTGCGACGGAGTTCTATAACTTTACTTCGCAAAAGGAAAAGGTATCCTACACTTTTTAGTATGACCACCTATTTATATTTGGGGATGGAAGAGTCAGAATTCTCAAACTAAAAAATTTCATAAGCCAAAAGCACTCCCTCCCATAAGATGAAATTTGTTAAGGATTTAAAAAATATTTATTGTATCTTTGATGCGCTACTCTTTCCAACTTCTAGGGTATATTTTGAAGGAAGGTTTCTGAAGAGAAGCAGCACATCAGTATTATAAATTTTCAATGATCTTCTTTCCTTTTGAATAGGCTTTTTTAGTTATTTGATATCACCTTATTTGCTAGACACCAAAACTAAATATTATTAATTTATATATTATATATACATCTATGAGTTATACATAAATACTGTTAAATACATGTAATTTGTAAGGCCCTCTTACTGTGTAGCTGACAGCCATTTTTATAACAATACCTTTTATTGGAAAGAATGGGTGAATCACTTGAATAACATTTTCCTGACCTACTTCAAGAAATAATGGTCGCTTGTTATTGTAGTATGCGTTGGGTAGAATTATAAAGAAAGAGAACTGAAAAGGACACAGAAGAGCTGCATCACGCGTTGTTCTCTCCATCTTCGGTCCCTAGTTTGTCTTTTAAAATACACAAAATGGCAGTGATGATCTGGAAGCCACATCTAGTGAAGATTTTTTGGGTTAACATACAAGGTGTGAGCCATCAAAATGGCCGCCCGGTTGCTGTGGATGTGGCTTCTGGAAAAGTGCAGTGGAAGCTTTCCCACCCATTGCTCTGGGACACCAAATTCAGCTCACGGCTGCCGTGCCTAATGATATTTAGGTCCGTGACAAATGTGATTTATTTGGGTGTTCTTCCTCTGCTTCTGTGAAAGAATTGTTGATGTGGTGACGAATCAGTCATTGCGCCTCTAGAGCAGTTTCTTCTGCTGGTAGCGGAACCTCTCTTCACCAGGACTATCAATTTCTTTGAGAACCAATGTCATGTTTCTTTTCTGTGTGAAAACTCTGTTAGGTCCTCTGTCAAGCAAATCCTCTGACATCCATTTTCTCAAAGTCAAGATGTCTGGCTACACGACAATTTAGTTAATTAAGGAGAACTCTTCACAAAACGCAGACTGAGGGAGGAGAGGCTTGGGCTGTGAAGAAACAATGGGGCTTGCAATTTTATAATTTAAGTAAAATTAGAATTGAAATGTATCATTAAATATTATTGCCCCTAATAACATCTAAAGTACTGTTCTGTTCCTTTTTTCCCTTAAAATCTAATTACTGTACAACCAAAACTGCCTTCTCTGTAGCAACTTTTCTTAAGTAATAGTTGTATTCGTGGTGGTGTTTTCTTTCACAGAGTCCAGAAGTAGACTTTAGATCATTGCGAATTAAATGGTCAATCACTTAATTTTGCTTTTTCCCCCAACTCTTGTCCTTCTTTTTCCCTCATGTCATTAACTGAACTGTCTCTCCCACCACATTCCTACTGTCCTTCCTGGTGTCAGCTCCATTGAATTCTTCCCTTTCTTTTTTTTCCATCTAGGCTAATGGAAATTTTATTCTTAATGTTTCTCCCTATTTGGCATCATTTTAAAATAAGATATTAAAGAAAATAGTATTAACACCAAAGGAAACACTTTTCTTGTTCTTTGTAGCTGGTAGACTCTAGTACACATAATTATGTTTACTGTTAAATGAAGACGTTCTAGAATAGATATCTTTTGCAATGCTTTCCTTTCTCCTCATACTCAAGTACTATTTATTCTTATTTTAACTGGATTTTTAAATGCAAATACATTTAAAGTTGAGCAAGTGGTCTCAATGGTGTGAAACACTTAGAGTATTCTCTTCTTTTTTCATTGAAAGTATGTCAGTTTCTTATGATGGAAAGTTTTTAGGCACACTATAATGACCATGTTTTCTATATCTTGACAAATATCCATTAGGTATGAGCATTTTACCCTGTGCCACTTTGCACATTTAAAAGAATCATAGAAATTTCCTTTTGACTAATAATTGTCATTATTTTATTCATTTTTTTAAAAAAGCTATTTCAAATATCTTAATTTCATCAGAAGTTTTAAAGAGAAAATAAACTGATGTTATTCTATTTTAGGGTTTTTCATCCTAATATTAGTAATTTATTCTTGTGCATGAATAGGCTTGTAAAGCATGTATTATAGTATTTGACATATAATAAATACTAAATATATTATAGGAGTTACTAAATATCATTTTATGAGACAGATGGCTCATGTCTTTATTAACAATTACCAATACCTTGATTCTTCCAATCAAGAGTGAATATCCTCCTGCCCCCGCTGATTGGCCTGCTTTGATCCAAGGTTACCAATTATAATTATAGATTTAGTAAAGCTAATTCCTATGCTTCCTCTTAATCTAGTTATACCTGACAAAATTGTTATAAACTTTGTAAGAACAAAAAGGGTTATTTGAAAACAATCAAACCCACACCATGAATGTACAGTTTAAAAATCTATGGAATGAGAGTTCCTATTGCTCAGCATCCTTGCCAGCATTTGGTATTGCCTGACTGAAAAAAAATATTTTAGCCATTCTAATAGGGGCGTAGCGGTATGTCATCGTGGTTTTAATGTGCATTTCCTAAGAACTAATGGTGCCGAGTGTCTTTTTATAAGCTTGTTAGCCATCCTTGTATCATTTTAGTGATGTTTGTTCAGATCTGTTGCCCATTCTTTTCACCTAGGTTGTTGGTTTTCTTATTATGGACTTTTAAGCATTCTTTATATGGTCTGAATATATGATTCACAAAAATTTTCTCCCAGGTCATGGGTTGTGGTTTCATTCTCTTAAGTGTTGTTTCCATAGCAAAATATCTTAATTTGATAAAGGCTAATTTATTATATTTTAAATTTTATGGATCATACTTTTAGTGTTGTATATGAAAACATCATCAAACTTCAGGCACATCAATTTTCTTCAGTATTTTCTTTTAAGTGTTTTATGGTTTCCTGTTTTACATTTATGTCTATCATCCATTTTGAGTTATTTTTGTAAAGGCGTGAGGTGTGAGTCAAGGCTCATTTTTGGTATGCAGATGTCTAAATGTCCCAGCACCATTTTTTCAAAAGGCTCTCCTTTCTTCCCTGAGTTGATTTTGTAACTTTGACAAACTCCATTGATTATATTTGCATGGGTCAATTTCTGGACTATTATGCTCCATTGAACTATTTATCTTTAAGGTAAATGTTGAAATCATGTAGTGAGAGTTTTGTAACTTTCTTTTTCTTTTTCAGAATTGTTTTGGCTCTTCTAGTTACTTTGATGTTATACAAAAATTCTTTCTTGAGTTTTGAATGTGATTGTGTGGAATCTGTACATCAAAATGGGGAGAATTGTCATCTTAACAATATTGAGTCTTCTAATCCATAAATACTATATATCTTTCCATTTATTTAGTCCTTCTTTGGTTTCTTTTGTCAGTGTTTGTACTTTCCAGCCTGTATATGCTACGCATATTTTGTTCATTATCAGTGCAAATGAAAAATGGTACAGCCACTTTGGAAAATGGTTTGGTAGTTTCTTATAAAGTTAAACATACATTTCCCACATAAATCAACAAAGCTGTTCCTGCTTATTCAATGAATTAAAAACATGTTCACACCAAAACCTATATGGGAATGTTTGTGGCAGCTTTATTCATAATTGTCAAAAACTAGAAGCAACCAAATTCTCTTCAAACTGTAGATGGATAAACAAAGAGTACATCCACATAATGGAATACTACTTAGTAATAAAAGGAATGAGGAGGTGATTCATACAACAGGGAGAAAGTGCTACTTGAAAGATGCCAGATCCCAAAGACTATATATTGTATGGGTCCATTTATTTGACCCTTTGAAAAGACACAACTATAAGAAAGAAAAATAGTCCATTAGTTACCAAGGGTTGGCATAGGGGGAAGAGTTGGCTGCATATGGTCAGCACAGCAAATTTTTCAGGTGATGGAACTGTGCTGTAGGAAACTTTGGTGATGGACACATGACTGTACCCATTTATCAAAACCCATAGAACAATAATCTGCCAAGTGAGAACTTGAATGTATTCAAATTTTAAGATAATCAATCAGGATGTTGGAGGATCCCAGAATGTACTGTAGACTTTAACAATAAATTTAACCGCAAATATATGGCCTATCTCACTGAAAGAAATGGGGGAAAAGGAACTAAAATAAGTAACTTTGGAAAACAGTGTTTGACTAGATACTATAAGACTACAGACAAAAAATAAAACCTGTTCATAGTAAACACTGTACTCTAGTTGATAAATTTATTTTCACAACTCTATGACTTAGCAATTCTAAAACAACTTCACATGTTCACTAGATTTGAACAAACATGTAAGTTAGTTGTAAATAATGTGATCCAGATTTCTTACTATCAGAGGTAGAGTGACAGAGAAGACAGAGGGGAAGGCTAGGATAAACTTTGTGGTGCTGAACTGAAGTTAGAGATTTAAGTATGAACACACGCTTACTGTAATTTAGATGCTGATAGATAAAACACATAAATAAATTCAGATATGTACATATACTTGGGAAGTATTTCTCAACTCTTTCTCTTGAAAGGGCCAGCATCAGTGAAACCTCAGTGGCAAAGAGCACACCTAGCGCTCAGGTATTAGTTTCTCAATCTCAGTCTCTAACAAAAGAAAATAGGGATTACTGGAGAAATGGCTCATTCAATGGATTTGACAGGGAAAATATCATATGAGCCTAATGCATCTTGCATTGCCAGTAATTGAGGAAGTTGAACATTTTTTTTAAAATATGCTGTATCAAAAGGACACAGAAGTTAACCAGAAAGTGCTTGCAATAGCCGAAGTTGGAACAATTTGAACAAGAAGACAAATAATGATAGTAACAGAGTATAACCCAAGACTAACATAAATATCCACGAGCCAACACTCATACGAATGAATGATTGAATAAATAAATAAACAAATGAAGGAGGATGGGCAAATATTCCTTTCAGAATAATTCAAAATAATAAATGGAGGAATGAGAGAAAAAGAAAATACCAAATGAATAATAAAATTAGAGTATCTAAAAGGAGAAACTGAGTATTTCCATATGCACAAAGTATTTCCTGCCAAGTGATGACTGCGGTGGTTTAAACACATGTCCACAAATTCTTTGATAGTCCTCCTTCCAGGAAGCGGAGCCCAATTCCCCTCTCCAGCATGGGCTGGACTTGGTGATGCAGTTCTTACAAATAAAGTACGGAGAGGGAAATATAGTAACTTTACAGAGGAGAAACCTGGCAGACACCACCATCCCAAGTGACCGGGATTAAATCATCAGGAATAAACAATGTTGATAGCATAGAGCCCCTGATGTGATGCAATGAGAAGGGCACGTCACCTCTCCTGTCTTCTTCCCCAAAATCTATATCTCGGTATAATCATAAGAAACATCAGACAAATGCACGAAGGATATTCTACAATATATCTGGTAAGTATTCCTTGAAAGTGTCAAGGTCATGAAAACCTGGAAGGACTGAGGAACTGTCCCAGAATGAGGAGACTAAGGAGACAGAAGATTGAACACAGTGTGAGATCTTGGACTGGATTCCCGACCGGGAAACTAGCATAAGTGGACAACAGATGGAATCTGAATAAGGTCTATAGCTTAACAAGTATTGTTGTACCAATGTCAGTTTCTCAGTTTTGATAAATATACCATGGTTGTATAAGATGTTATCATTAGAGGAACATGGATAGAGGGTACAGGGGAACTTTCTGTACTATCTTTATAATGTTTTAAAAAAATCTAAAATTACTTCAAAATGAAAAGCTTAAAAACTGCCTCTGGAATTATTTTCAGCGCGTTCAGAAGCGCTAGTCTGCCATTAGAGAATGGCTAGGGAAGTGTTTCTCTCTGATTTGGTTCTGGGCCTCTGGTTTTATTGCCCCACTAGTTTTGCACAATCTGCTCAGCTGTTTATGCATCTCATTCCCTAAGTTTTATGATGAGTCCTCTTGGAATTATTACTTCTTTGTGCTGGAAATACTTTTTAAAAATTGCAAATAATTACTTCTATCATTTTCACTGATCGTTTGTAGAGTAGACATGGTATATAACACTTGGAATTCAGAGGTAAGGGCCACTCTGTATGATGCAATTCTTGGATTTCGTTCTGAAATATGTATGCGTGTGTAGTTAGGGACTGTGTTTGCAAAGACACCGGGCTTGAGAGGACCTGCGCATTTTCCAGACTTCAAGTAGTTTATGAGAAGGAAGTGTAGGTGTGTATATGAGTAGGCAGAAGATGTGGCTGGGAAAATGGGCTGGGGCCAAATCTTGAAGAGGCTGAATGTCAAACTCTACAATAAGTTTTTTACAATACAGGGAATGAGAGACCATTCAAGGATTTTAAGTAATGGGTTAACAAATCAGAATCATACATTAGATAAATTCTTCTGGCAGTGTGAAGAACCATTTGCACAGGGGTGATTCTGGTGGGCTGAAATATATGGCTTGTACTAAATACTTAAATGAAAAGTTGAAATTTCAAGTAATCTAAGGGTCCTTTAACTAATTTTTATATGGAAGGACATGTCTAAAGGTAATTGCTAAAGAAATACTCATTTTTCTATCTACAAATATGAAATTTAGTATGTCAATAGTGCATGAACAAAACTGGAAGATAAACACGAACCAAAAATATAATTGCCAGACGTGTGGTCCAGGTCTATATTTCTATATTTCTTAAAACTCTTGAAAATATGTGAATATATCAACAACAAAAATTAGTAAATATCGTGAACCGGATGTTGTGGATTGAATTGTGTCCCTCCAAATTCCATGCGTTGAAATCCTTACACCCAGTACCTCAAAATGTGACCTTATTTGAAAACAGAGTCTTTGCAGATGATCAAGTTAAGATGAGATCATTAGGATGGGCCTTAATCCAATTAGCTAGTGTCCTTATAAAAAGGGAAAATCTGGATGCAGAGCTGCATGTACAGAAGGAAGACAGTGTGAGGACTTGGGCTGAGTGCCATATGCCGAGTTGAGCTATGCTGCCACAAACCAGGGAGCTACCAGAAGCTGGAGGAGAGCCTGGAGTCGGTCCTCCCCTGGTGCCCTCAGAGGGGGTATGACCCTGCTGACACATTGATCTCGGGCTTCTGGCCTCCAGAACTGTGAGATGACAAATTTCTGTTGTTTAAGCCTCACAGTTTGTGGTACTTTGCTATGTCAGCCCTAGCAAACTAATTCACTGAGTTTGCCAAGAAAGTCAATACAAATAACTAGTAAAATATGAAAGTATGCAACACCACATGTGCCATTAAAGTAATCCAAATTTAGAAAATAAAATATGATTTTTAATGATCAAAAATTTAAAAAATAATGGTGAAAGAACGTTAAAATCATCAGTCTCTTTTACTCCCCGTGAAACTGCAAATAATTAGACTTAATACATGTTAAGATACCCTTAATGTATTACAGCGCTTAGCACAGTGACTGGAATATTGTAAGAACACAAGCGATAGTCGTAATGAATGGTGTAATTACAGATCTCTATTAAAATTATACATGCGATATAATGAGAGCAATAGCAATAAACTATCTCTGGATAGAAATTTGGCAAAATGTATCAAGGCCTTAATATATATACTCTGATCTATCAATTCCACTCCTGGAAGTATATTCCCTTTCTGTATTTAATAATACCTTCTCCTTGCGGAGGAGAGAAAAAAAGAATAAGTTGATATGAAAGAAATAAAAGTGCAGAGTGATAGAGGAAGACTGGAGAATGTTTGGGGCGGGGAGCAAAGGGAGTAAAATTTAGTTGCCTTGTCAAGAAAGTCCTCCTTTATGAGGGCTCATTTGAGCAGTTACCTGAAGGAGAAGCAGAAGTCAGCCACAGGATGATGTGCGCAGAAAGAGGAATCCCCCCAGTTGGTGGAACCAATCAGAGCAAGGAGCCAAAGGAGGGGTAAACTCTTGTGCATTATCAGGTGACGTGGGAAAGCCAAGAGAATTGCAGATGACTGACTGTGTCCCAACCCACACGTGCACTCCGCACGCATGCATAAGCCAACGGGAGGGGCTGCACTTGATCTCCCTTGAGGGAAGGAACTCACTTGGGAGTTTTGCAAAAGAGACTGAGCAGAGCAATTAACTTTACGCGAAGAATTTCAGGGAAGCATCACAGAGGATGTGATTTTTCGCCTTGGGTTTCAAGGAGTTAGTAGGAGTTAGCTGACAGAAGATGGAAGAAGCTATTTCAGACAGAGTAAACCATACATGGAACTATGACCATTCTGGAAGCTGCGCAAGAACTGAGGAGTTTTAGGAAGGGAGAGAAGACAAAAGTGTCTGCAAGGAGACTGCAGAGGAAGTGTGCAAAAATTGGGGATGCTTAGTATCTGTGAGAGCAGCTTGTGAAGGATTTTGTAAGTACTGTTAATAAAATATTATAAAAGGGGCAGGAATATTGTATGCACATACTTTCTAGTCACCGTGCTTTTTTTTAAAAAGATTGGCACCTGAGCTGACATCTGTTGCCAATCTTCTTTTTCTTTTTTCTCCCCGAAGCCCCCCAGTACATAGCTGTACATTCTAGTTGTAGGCCTTTCTGGTTGTACAATGCTTTTTAATATAATTTTATAATTAAATTCAGAATGCAGGTTCTAAACATAATATTGTCATGTATTGCTCCAGGAAGATCTCTGATAAAGTTCCCTCTTTCATCAAAAAGAGTAATATGTCATATTTTAAATAAAAGAGGGAAAGCGCAAGTTCCCGTGGTGAGATATTCTGTTAGGTATTTTTTTCCATATAGCCCTGAATTCTCACTTTCCCCCAAATGACTACTCTTACTGATAAAATATATTAACACCCCATTTTTGTAAGTTGAAATGCTCTTTCAACAATCCTACTTTTGAAAAAACTTTTCCGTTTTTACTGTTAGCCCTTAAAATAGTCATGATTAATACACTCTAATAACCATGAGATCTTTTGTGACATTTTATGTATGCTGATGTCATTTTTGCTTAAAATTGCAACCCAATACAATATTAGTAATAGCAAACAGTTTTACAGCATTTGGTAAGTGGCAGTCACCATTCTATGTACATTTCATGTATTTACTATTAATTTTATGTTGATTATTATTACTATGCTACAATGATCATTTTACAGATGAAGAAACAGAAGCAGAAAGAAGAAACTTACCCAAGGAATGTAGCAGACAGGTGAAAAGCCAAGATAAAATCCCCAGATATTTTATATTTACTGGAAAGAAGAAAGATTACTGGTTTACATAATTTAATAGATTTTCAAATTAAAAAATGTAGGAAATGCACTTATTTGTTAGTGCATTTTCATACCGTCTGACCTGGCCTAGATCTCATTCTCATTTAGACCGAATGCCTAGAATAATATTGCATCTAAACAAAGAGAAATTTTCAAATTGTTTGTCTCATTCTTCTTTCCAGTAAATTGGGATATTAATTTTTTGTAGTATAATAGAAGATCAAAAAAAAAAAAAAGAAACCCCACAAACTTGTAGGTTCTTTTGAATTGACTAACAAACAGTCTTCATGTATAGTTTGAAAATCAGCATATGGGAAGAATGCAACTATCAACAGCAGTGCCTTTTAGCTGATAATGGGAGTCCAGAGCGTTCCCTCTCTAGGCTCTGGGAGGAGATTCTTTTGAAGAATAATCCCTCCCTTCCCCGTTTTCTATATTTTTACTGGAATTTTTCTTCTGAGTATGCTTTATTAACAACAAGTCAATCAACCAAGTATTAATATAGTGTTCATTAATTAGAAAGTTCAACAGATCCAAAGAAGTAAGAGTATAATTCTTTACTAATATCTTGTAATCAAGTGAAAAAATGATATAGATTATTGTAAATATATGTATACCCAACTATTATAAACAAGGCAGCATATGACAATTGCTAAAAGAACACAGTTGTTCTACTCTATAGCTGTCAAAATGTTGGAGACACCACACCTACTGTGTGTCAGGGAAGTCTTCAATAAAATGAGAAAGAGAGTTAGAATGAGAGGGAGAGAGAGGGCGTGCTGTAATTCTACGGCGTGCTGTAATTCTACCTTCCTTAGGCTTATCTCAAATACCCTGACTGCTTCCCAGTCTTTTGCAAGCTAAAACCATCCCAAGAGTCCTTGGGTAGCAAAACTTCCATTCTACTCTCCCCTATCTTGCTTCGGAGCGTGCTCTTTCATCTCTGCAGTGACCTAGATGTAAAACTCAACCTCTTTCTCAGTTGGCAGTTAAAAAGCACGCTTGGACATAAAACGTGTTAATTTAGTAGACATTACAGAACATTCAATCTATGGGAGTAGGATGGGTTAGGGAACAAGCATTCCAGTACCAGGACGTCCTCACTGTTCTTTCGTCTCCCCAGTCCCCAGCCTCACACCATCTCACTGCCTCCCTCTCAGTTCTCCTCCCTCCTGGTCTCTCCTCCACGTTCCCTTTGTCTAGTTAGCACCCTACCCTCACAGGGAATTCTTCTCATGCTTCTTAAAGAGCTTTTATATTCTCTTTAGTTGCTCAGGAAAAACATTTCTATGGTCATCTCTGCATATCCTAACCCCAAACAGAAGAGTCTTTTATTTAACCTGAAGGAAATTTTTTTCTCTATTATATCAGAATTTCATCATTTGGAAGAATTATTGAAATAAATTCTAGATAGGCACAGTAGAATTAGCAAAGACAGAGGTATAATGATCCATTTGAGCAGAAGTTATGATGCCAGTAGGTAGGTTGTCTAACACCTATGGAAGGTGGCAAATGCCAACTCAATTATAATAAGCTTTGTATTTTAGATAGCAAGCATCTATTAGGAGCTTTTGAGTAGAATATAAAAACAGATGGATAAAGGGGAAAGAATCTAGATCCATGGAGTCCAATTAAAGGTCATTGTAATTGTTCTGACCTAAGTGATAATACCAGAAGACACACTGATGCCATCAGGAAAAAGAAATTAGAGAATGCCATGAAGGAGCTGTCAAGAATTTCTACTGTGTTGAAGTTAGTAAAATACTGGGTGCTCCCAAAGTTATGAAATTTAAACAAACAAAAATCTCTAACTTGGGAGCTAACGATTTCACACAGTATACAGAATGCCCATCACATACACACTTCTGAATAAAGCAAAACATGGGTAGTGTATCTGACTCCAAAAATCATTTGAAAGTCTCAAGCAGTTTCGCCCTGCAATTAAGCATATCAATGTAAGTAAAGTCTAACTTGACCTTAGTAGTGTGAAGCCCAGTCTCAAGAATTGAACAAATTAGTGTTCATAAGCAGTAGCTTATACCTTGTAGTACTGAATGATTCATAATTTGTTAGCATTGGAATAAAATAGCCAGAGTCAAAGGCGTCTGAAGTCACTCTTTCATTTGACCAATTTATTGAGCAGCTACTCTGTGCTCAGTATACCAGATTGACAGCACATGCTCAAGGGATCTTATTCTAATGAAGAAGATAATTAAGTAGGAAACAACAAATTCTGATGTATGTCATGACAAGATGAATGAATTGGCTGTGAGAAAATTGGCAATGGGACTTATCCTGAAAGAATGAGAAAATACAAACATTTGGCTGTTCCAGGAGATGAATTGTTGTATACCTTATTACTCTCTGAAAATCTGATTTAAAAGAGTCTCTCTATCTTGCTTACATCAATGTATCCAATTACTACTTCCCTTCCCATATGTGTGTAGGATAGGGAGAGCGATGAAGGGAGAGAATTTTCTTTGTTGAACAAGAATCAAAGTCTTAAGCCAGAAAATAAAGCAGAATTTCTAGTATGGGTGTAAGAAGCGTGTTGATGGGCAGAGGTAAGGAATCTTTCCTTCATTACTTCACGAAGGTTCACCTTTTTTAATCCATCAGGCAGGTTGGCTGCAAATAAGTTCCACGTGTTATTTAGATAAGCTGTGTACACATTGCAGGATTCCAAATTTAGTTAAGAGCATCCAAATCTTCCTTCTGCCTCTTACTGAATTTTTGCTGTTGAATTCATTTTATTCTCTCAGAAATTTCTGTCAAGTCAATATGCTGGAGGAATAAGACATTGCTCCTGGCTTTGGAGAACTCACCATTTAGGGAATTTTCCAGTTTGTTTGCAAAACTTGTTGATCCCCACGTATTGTCCTAATTCTGTGCTTGCTCCTCTCAATTCTTATACTCTTCCTTCTCTTCCTTTATTCTCAGAAAACTATGAAACTCTTTTCCTTTAAGTACTATCAGTAAACAGTTTGCCTTGAGGTTCCCGAAACTGATAGAAACATCAGTGTTTAGTAAAAAGACCTGGGGTTGGAGGCAGCCGGGTGCAGGCGGGGCTTTGCAAGAAGCAGTAAGTATGCCTTCTTTTATCATAGGTTAAGTAAATGTGAAGGAAGTCCTGGAAAGCTCAAGTGCTCTTTGATGATGCTTTCTTCAGAAGACGGAGAGAGAAAAAAGAACCACTGATGTAGCATCTTAAGATCAGATCTCTTTATTATTACTCAGCAAGTCTTTCCAATCTTGAAGACATTATCTGGAAGATTTATGGTCCACAGGAGTTATAATTTAGGCATCTCCAACAAAATGCCTAAGGGGAAGAGAAATATGTGTCAAGAAGAAATAAGATAAGAATTGACACTGAGCTATTTTTAATAGATACAGATAGAAATATCCATAATAATAGATGAAGAAAAATAACTTTATATCAGGGATATTAAGTGTAATGCTATTATAACCTATTCTGCAAACAACCAGATTATTTTATGGCAAAGTATTTTGTCTGATTACATACAGGACAAAAAATGGTATTCCCAACCTAAAGGGAGAGGAGATAAAATGGAGATTTGTGGACATTTACCCAAGTGGAAAAAAACATCAAATGATTTAAGGACTGTTAATGGGAAATGTTTTTCTTTTCAAAATTTCTGGATAGATTTGTGTCTTGATAAAAATTTGGATTTTCTTTGAAGTCGCATTTCACTGTAGTGGGATTGCATACATAAAAGGTAGCAATGGCTCCACCTCTAAAAGTGAGCAGTCTGCTCACGTTGGTGCCAATATAAACTAATGAGCTCTGTACCCACCAGAAAGCTAGAACAAAACTTGCTAGTCATTTCTGCCCTCCCCATCATCCCCCAAAGTGACGACAACTCTGATTGGGTGCTCAGTTCAGCCTCTCAGCACTGAATCTTCTTTATTATAAAAAAAATTTCCTCCTTTTGCATGAAATCTGGATCTCAGCCCAAGACTCACACAAATATTACTGTCCTTTAGTCTCGTGTCTCTCACCAACTGTCCATCATGCCTTTGATCCATTTTATTTTGTGACATTTTCTCATTCTCACTGTACACCTTGAGTGTTGGTCAAATGGAAATAGGAGCTTTCTCGTCAAACTGTGAAGCACGTGTTTATGTTGGGTTGTCTGTTATAGTCCTTGCTTGGTAGTACATTGCACGTGCAACACACTGAGGTAATCTAATCATTGTTTTAAATGGATTGCTTTTAAAAGGTTTACTACAGGGTGACTTAGCAGTATTTCTATTCCTTGACATACTGAAAACCATATAAATGTAAGCTCTTTTTTTCGAAAGTATGTATTCTTAAGCATGGTTCTAGTAATTCATTTAAATGTTTAAGAATTTGAGTTTGTTTGGTAGCAATGAAAAATAAATTTTAGTTTCCTTGCTGGTTGCACAATTTGCCAGTGGTGATCCAAAAATATCAAGGAATATGTGGGAGAATCCGCACTGTATCTCTCATAGCCATCGTTTTACGGGGAAGGCATTTTAAGAATGGCAAGCAGAGATTTTGGCCTCATTTCAACTTCAAAATCACAAGCAGTACTGACAGCTGAGTCATTAGTCTCTTCCAATCAAAGGAAAGAAAAAATCAAGAAATAGGATTATTTTTTAATGGTGAATGTTATATTTAAGTCTTAAACATGGGACATGCATTTTATGCCACTGCACTACAAAAACATTCTACCTCCATCTCAAAACTCCTGTCTCATCACTAGGAACAATGCCACACCTCTGTTGGTATATATGTATAACTCAGTGAAGTCTAATCCTGCCCCGTTTCCTGCCATGGGCAACTCCTGGCAGCAGAGTCACGCTTCAGAAATATCAGGCATAGTAAGAAAGGGGAACCACTAGTGGCAACTGCTCCTTACATTGATCTCTGAAAGGCAAGCACTCAGGCAATTGGAGATGCTGCATCTTTGGTGCTGTTATTGTTGGAGGTAATCATATACAATGATTTTAATAAAGAAGTACATCTTGTAAGTATAGAGCACTTTTGAAATGAGTTGATTGCCTTGAAACACATCCTCTGGGTAGAAAGAGCAAGATTTTTTTATCCTCCTTTTTTTTTTCTTTTGATGAGGAAGGTTACCCTGAGCTAACATCCATTGCCCATCTTCCTCTTATTTTTTTGTTTGAGGAGGACTAGCCCTGAGCTAATATCTGTTGCCAATCTTCCTCTTCTTTTTTTGCTTGAGGAAGACTAGCGCTGAGCTAACATCTGTGCCAATTTTCCTCCACTTTGTATGTGGGTAACCTCTACAACATGGCTGATGGATGGAGTAGGTCCATGCTCAGAGTCTGAACCCCCGAACCCTGGGCTGCTAAAATGGAGCATGTGGAAGTTTAACCACTCAGCCATGGGGCTGTGCCCTCGCATGCCCCCATAATTTTTTAGACAAAGAAGCAAACACAAAAATTATTCAGGTATACCTAAATAGGTCATTTAATTGAGACTTATCAGGCCATAAAAGTACCTCAAATACATCACTTGTGATACCCATCCACTACTTAATAACAGCTTTTTAGAGGTTTGGGAATGGGAGAAGAAAATTTTACGTATGCAACTATTGTAAGTGGATTCCAATTTCAGAAATGTTCAAAGGGGCAGCAGAGAATTAAGGAGCTGCTGTGTAGCAGCTGGTGCCAGGACTACAACCAGATCTCAAGAGTGTTCTCTGTGTACAGTTTCCTTTACTTCTTGAAAATGAAGATGAGCAGGAATATATGCACTATTACAAAATATACAAAAAATATATGCAATATTACAAAAGCAAAAAGAATCAAAGTCGATATTCTTTTCATTCTAAAAATATAAGGAAGAATTAGAAAATTTTTCAAAAATATTTCAAGCTAAGGTTTTAACCACCTTGTATTTCTTCTTTACTACATATTGAATGGTTAATATCATAGTAGGCTAGAATGACTAAATGTAAAAGAATAGTGATTGCAAAAGTTTTCATAAGCTCATACATGTTTCTTTAAGGTCATAATCTATAAGTAGTACCTGAATTGGATACATTTTTTTTTAAGTTGAGACATTGTGCTTGATAATAATGAATTATATTCAATATGCAAGGTTATTCTTAGCTAGAGGATGTTTATGTAAAACAGACTTTTCTCATGGAATTTTTAATTTTTTTAATGCAAGTAATTGAATTTATTAAGCACCTACTATGGGCTAGGTTTTATTTCTCATTCATTCATTTAATTCTTACAACAACTTTTGAAGTTGAGATTAGAAAGGTGAAGCTACTTGTCCAAGGATAAAAAGTAAAAAGTTAGTAAATGATAAAACCAGGATTTGATTTCAGAAACATAAGCCTTTAGAAGCTAAATTCTTTTCTTCAGATTACTCAGTAAAATTTTTTCAGATTATATATATTTACAGAAAGGAATTTTTAAAGAGATGGAGATATTGCAGAATTAGAACAAGAATTTTAAAAGCTCATTTGAAATGTGATTTTTGAATTTACAATATTCAATAGAAGGGGCTGGCCTCATGGACTAGTGGTTAAGTTCATGCACTCCACTTCTGCAGCCCAGGGTTCACCGGTTGGGATCCTGGGGGAGGACCTAGCACCACTCATCAAGCCATGCTGGGGTGGCGCCCCACATAGCAGCATTAGAGGGACCTACCCCTAGAATATACAACTATGTACTGGGGGGGCTTTGGTGAGAAGAACAAGAAGAAAAAAAAAAGAAGATTGGTAACAGATGTTAGTTCAGGTGCCAATCTTTAAAAAAAAAAATATATTCAATAGAAAAAGTGGAAAATAGAGTGCTGAAAGTTGAATGGTTTGGGAAATCAAATGGCAAAATTTCCCACCACACAAAAGAACCCTGTAAAGAACTGAAAATCAAGAGTGAGAGCAACAAGAGAAGTGTAGAATAAATCCAGGCAATCTATTCGAAGAACATGCATTCTGGAAGGCAATAAAAAAGCATTTGAGGAAACACGCAGACTTGAGTAGAGCACTCACATTGGCTGACACAGAATTGAGTTTTTAGGTCATGCCCATCTAGTGCCAAGTGTGATTAATGACAAGAAGGTACACGCTCAGACCTAGCCTGGTGACATTTTCTCAACTCCAAGGATAAACTGGAAAAGCATATAAACATCATGAGAGCAAAGGAAAGAGAGTCAAGTTTGTACAATGCCTCTCATCTGCCCCGATGCAGTCCAGAAGACAGCGCAGTTCTCTGAACCCAGGACTCTTCACCTTGCCAAGGAAAAAAAAAGAAAAGAAGGTTAAAAACAAGAAAAGAAAAGAAGGAAAGCAAGCAAGAAATCTAGCTACACACATGCACTCAGACACACACAGGAATTGTACACTCTCTAAGACCGTTGTAAGGGATATATACATTCTGAGCTGATTACTCAAGAAAATACTGCTTGAATGAAAATTATGTAGAATATCTCAAAATAGGAGGCAAGTTAATTAAGAAAGCACAGTTAAAAATGAAGCCAATAGAATTCATAGTTAATCCGAACTGATGATAATGTTCATGAGCAATATTGTTGGTATAAGAATCATTCTGTAAAAAAAAAAAAAAACTTGGACTTAAAATTCAAAAGTTTATTTAATAAAACTTAATAATTCATGTGGGTTGGAAAAAGAAGCTAGGAAATAAATGTGTCTGTCCTGAAGATTTTGTGTAAGTGAGAGAAAGGACTTATAAATTCTTTGCTTTTGGTATGTTAATAAACAAACCTATGCTTAAATGTAACCATTAAAATGAAGAAACACACTGAGGAAAATATAGAAAATATATATGTGTATACATAGGTACTTGAAATTACTAATTTGAAAACAAACAAATTATTCAATCCAGTAAAAAAAAACAAAAAAGGGAAAAAGAAAGACAAAGGAAAAGATATTGAGGGGCCGGCCCAGTGGCGCAGCGGTTAAGTACACACGCTCCACTGCGGTGGCCTGGGGTTTGCTGGTTCGGACATGGCACCCCTTGACAAGCCATGCTGTGGGAGGCATCCCCCATATAAAGTGGAGGAAGATGGGCATGGATTTTAGCTCAGGGCCAGCCTTCCTCAGCAAAAAGAGGAGAAATGGCAGCAGATGTTAGCTCAGGGCTAATCTTCCTCAACAAAAAAATAAAAAAAGGAAAAGATATTGAATAATAAAAATCAAATAGGGTAGGAGACATAAGCTCAAATGTATTTATTATTATAATAACTGTAAATAAGTTAAAATTCTCTGTTGAAAAGTACTACCTTTAATTGTATTAGAAATTTCCAGCTCCATCCTGATTGCCAGAGAAATGATGTCTATTTGAAAGTTAAAAGGTATAAGAGAATGATATGGCCAAAGATATAACAGGATGTAAATTAAAGTGAAATGCTCTGATGTTATGATAAGGGGGCATTAATATTTACTGAGTGCTTGTGATGTTGCCAGAAGTTTGCTTTGTGAGAAAGGCTTCATTATCCCTGTTCTACAAATGATAATAATAAGGCATTGAAAGCATAGGCAATTTATTTTTTGACTAGTACTCATGTGAATAGGATTTCAACACAAGACTTGACTAACAATTCTTCATGCTGTCCATTACACCAAATTTCATTACCTAAGAGAACGGAAAATGTATGGTTAAGCACTTCCGCACACTTATAACAGCTACGCTGTGTGTTATGAATAGAGTTGACCACCTCTTTCTAACCTTTAAATTATCGGATGCTGGACAGCTAAGATTCCCTATGAAGCTGTTGTAATCAGATATTTATCATAATGACCCAGTGATTGCATAGGATGTAGGATAGAATAGAGAGAACCAAACTTATTCAAGTGTAAATGGGAGTTTTATATGTGACAGGATGGAATTATCTGCCAGTCAAATAAGGGCTGAACTGTTAATAATGGTGTTTGGTAACTGGCTAACGATTTCGAAGAAAATAAAATTAGATGTGAACATTTCATGATAAACATAAGTACATTTACATTGAATTAGAGCTCCAATGTAAAATAAATAAGTAAATTAAATATAAAGGATTGAAAGAAAACATCAGAGTATTTTCAAAATTTGGCAGTGATAAGATCTTATTCCCAGAGTCCAGGAAGAAAAATAAATTGAACTATTTCGTTGCACAAAAATTTTGAAGTCAGTAAAAAGCCAAAAATAGACTAGGAGAAGGTATTGACAGCATATTGGGCAAAAATTAGGTCATCTTTCATACAAAAGGATGCTAAAATGTCTAAGAAAAATATACACAAACATAGTGGGCATAGGATATGGTCAGGAAATTTAGAGAAAAAGAAAGATAAAAGCCAATAAACTTGGGAGTAGCTGATGTTCACTCACTAGCGGTTTCTGCGTCATGGGCAAGCCACCAGCGGCCCAGGTGCCCACACTGAGCACGCCTCCCTGCCTGGGGTTTAGTCCTTGGTAGCCATCAGCTTGGACTTCTTAATAATTTTATTTTTAAATTAGGTTTGTAAGGGTTTTGAGGGGATGTTTGGAGCATGCGCCCTGGCTCTGGTCTCTTCCCGCCTTCCTGCCTCCTGTCACATGCCTGAGATGGGTTCTCTCCTCCCTGCTAGAGACGGATCAGCTTGTGTGGCCAGGGAAGGCCCCGTTTTGCTGTTGTCCTGCGACAGAGTGGGCCAGCCACGTGCTCCAGGAGGTGGGCCAGCTCCGTGTCCTAGGCGGTCCTGGGCAGGCAAGGCATCATGGCCCAGCCTTGTCTGGGTGCCTCACTGCTTGTTCAGCCAGTTACTAGGTAGGGCTCTCTTGCTCACCTGCAGCCAGGTGCCAAATGTGTCCAGGTGCCAAGGATTCAGTCCCTTGGATGTCACCCATCGGCTGTGGGTTGCAGGGCTAGGAGGTGAGAAGGGGAGATCTTTGTCGGATTTTCCCAGGGCCCTGCATTTTTATTTTGTACTGGGCCCCACAGGCATTTAGCTGGCCCTGCTCACTAAGTAGTCAGGGTAAGGAATTTAAAACAACTGACATAGCGTGCTACTCTTATCAGATTGACCAGAAGTGAAATGGTAACGTTTCAGTGGGAGTGAGGGAGCGAGGAAATGGGTCCGCTCCACACTGCGGTGACACTGGAACATCATCTACAGTATTTTTTTCAAAATCTTAAAAGCTGGTATACAGCCTCAGCAATGCCACCTTGGTGAATGTTTCAATATTAAATTAAGTCAAAATACTATTAAATATTAATAGTATTAAGTAAAAAGAAATAGTATTAAGTCAAACTTTTAAGATATTTATTGCATCATCATTTTTGGAAGCAAAAATTGGGCAAAATCTGCATTTCTGCCCAAAGAAGAATGGTTAAATGGATTGATTTAAACTATGGGATACTGGGAAGCTAATAAAATGAGATGAAGTATGTATGGCTACAATAGTCAAGTGAAAAAAGGCACAGAATGTTATGTTTAATATAATCCCATACTGTAAAAAAATTAATAAAAAACCAATATATATTTATATATGAAGAGGAAAATATAGGAAATGATTTGTACTAAACTGACAATGGTGATTAATTCTGTGGGACCAGGGGTAAAGCTGAGGAAGGCAGAGGCTAATAATTTAAAAATTCTATATTATATTCTTTGCCATTTAAATGATTTGAAAATATTTTATATTTACTTTTGGAAATCATATGAATGGAATTTATACGTAGATATGTGTGTATATATTAATGAAAGCATATATATATATGGATATGATGTACTTCACATGTGTACAAAAGAGACACAAAACGCTAAGAATCTGAAGATCTTTTAATTGCATTGAAATTAAGGGCCGCACCAACATCTATATCTTTTTTTGAGAGCAGACCAATTACAACAGTAAGCAAAGTATTACTAGTCTGTGCTTTGTTGACATCTGTGAAATGATTTTAGATATTCAGCATGGCATCACATCTAAGAAAACCAAAAGAGAAGGCGAAGCAAACACTTGCCTTTCATCCCTCTCCCAGGACATGGGTGTTGATTTTTTAACTTTCTGAAAGAACATCCGGATTTCACTGAATTTGTTGATTTTATATAAATCTCTTGGTGGTATACTAATACTCTAACCTAAATCCTCAGTCTCCCTCGTGCCCCACTTTAGTTTGTTTCTAAATTGATAAGCCCAGGAATGGCATTTCCTTCATCATATTCTAGTCTAGGGCTGTCTGGGACTACTTTCTCGCCTTAAAGAAATCCCTATTTTCCTAGGTTTGGATCTAGCCTTCAATGTCTTCAGCATTGTCCATAGATGCCCATCTCCTTTTCCTGTGTTTTAATTATTGTTTTGAAGGAATATTTGTGAGTTTTGACAGACAGTAGCTAATTCAACCATGCTACGAGGAGTCGAGAAAACAATATTCTTCATCCTAGAATCAGGAGAAACACAATACCATTATAAGTTCATCTCTATGAGTTCAAAGGTGTTTCTTAGATTGACTTAGGGGTATCCTTTCCTGCATCGTTTTAGTCTTTTGTTAAGGGTGAGGAAACGTTTGCCATAATACAACCCATTATTATCAGAGAAAGCACCTCTTATGCTACAAAATATTGTCCAAATAACAGTTATTGCTGTTATAATTATTATATGTGACTTGAGGGCATTCAAAATGAATATGATGCCTCTCTCCCATCCTCCCCTGAGCTGAGCATCATTCTCACCACATGACATGTTTTAAATCCATGCCTAAGTTTTGATTACCATGTAAATTTTGACATCACATTTAATAAATCACACAGAGAAGACAGAGCACTGTTTTATTACCCACTAGCCTTTGCCTTGTACCAAATCAAACATCACAAATGCCCTGAGCTGTATGATAATATATAATTATGAAAGCACGGGAGCAAGGATGTCCTCAGATGCTGATGCTGGGTACCGCAGAATTTTTGAGCATCTTTACAGTCATAAAGACTCAGTGGAGCTTCTCCCCTCCCTGTCATGACATCCAGGGTAAAAATTAGCAACTCAAAATTCCTTCTACTTTATTTCAGGCACAATACTTAGGAGTGTTTCAAATAAAAATAAGCTTTCTATATGCAGAGATAATATTTATATGAGGACATGACTCCTCTCTGAATGGCTAGCTTTATTTGAGGGTGGAAGACTGCGTTTATGACCTTCCTGTTGATTGTGTGTGTGTGCTCGCGTGTGCTGGTGAGCTAGTGCCCTCTGACATGGGATTTTGTAGAAGAAATACTTTTTTGAGGTTCCTTCTTTGCATTTAATGTGTAAATCACGATTCTACATTCTGTTCTATTCAGCTCGGTGAGTCACCGCACTGACTCACTGCCCTCAATCCTTCTTGCTCTTTTCTCCATTAGGTATTAACTGGAACCTGCTTTCTCATTCTGAGCAATTAAAGAAGCACAGTTAATCTTCTTAGGAGCCAAATGTAAAATGACAAAGTATGTGGTAACATCCTTTTAGCACTCCATTTATTCCAATGTAATTTCTGAAGTAAGAAAAAGTTCTACAGTTCATTTAATTAATGTATAACTAGAAGTGGGATGGATTGAGAGCAGAAGAAACTCTCTCTGCACAAAAAAAGAATCGAAAGTTGTTCTCAAACTAATTTTAAGTGAAAAAAGAGTCTTAGAATATTCTATTGTTCAAAAAAGATTATTTTGTAATGTATATAGATGTCAAATCACTGTGTTGTACACCTGAAACTAACATAATATTATATGTCAACTATACGTCAATAAAAGCAAAACAACACATAAGAGCTACCTGCCCCTCAGCTGTCATCAGCTCTGGATTGGTCAATATTTGTTTAGATTAACAATGAAAAGCTTTTTCTTCCTTCCACTCCCTCTGCCCTTGATATTTTTTAAATTTTATCCGTCACTTTATTTTATAGTCTCTGAAAATACAATATTTATTGAGTTTATACACGATGTGAATATCTAGTGAGGGACTTGGCAAATTCGATAGTTACCAGGTATGCAACATTTTATTGGCAGACTAAGCCCCTGTTTACTGTCCTCATATTTAGAACCCAGGTTCTAGACATTAATGTTCATTTCATCTACAAAATTTTGAGGGTCAAATTAATTTTAGCCATAATCATTTGTCCTATTTGAAAAAATTTCAGATATTTGTGATTTTTAATATGTGTAAATTCAGTGGAAATATTAAGGTGTTTAAAGAGTTAACATATGCAGTAAAATCTTTAAAGTTCTCAAAATAGTTTCTCCAATGTAATTCTGTAAAGAGTAACGCTAAGGTTATAATTTAAATTTTCTCACATTATCAGATGCACCAACAGAAAAGGTTCATGGTAACAAGTCTTCAAATCATATTTAAGGAACATTCTTAAAGAGTCTTTGCAAAAATATACAATTATATGAAATCACTGTGCCTAGAGCTTTGCCATTGAAGGTTTTCACTCTGAGGTTAAATTATAATGTTTTTGCCTAGATTTTCTATGTGGCTTGAGGGGTTTTTACATAGTAATACTATATTAAAATAATATTCATGTGGGTAATGGGAATAAAACAACAAAATGACAAATGGAAGTGTCATCAGGAATCGTCCTAGGCATCGTCTAGAACAACTGCTCAGGTCGCCCCCTGGTCTGTAGAACGATACGCTGCCCTCACTCCATGTGTATTAGTCATGCGTTATGTGCATGTATTATTGTCTGCCCTAACTTCTTTCCTTTAGTTTTAATAAACAACTATAAAAGAAAAGTTTATTTCTTTTCTTTCTGAACTCAACTGGACCATTTTGCATATTACCAGTGGAAAACACTGTTGTAGATACTGAATTTGACAGATAAATTGAATAAGTTATTCTGCTAGCTAATAAATCACAAAATCTAGTTGGAAAAATAAGTTGTCTGACTCTATGCTCAAAAATTCCTTGAATACCTGGGATTACTTTTCTAATAATTTAAATAATTGTATGTATTTCTGATTATTAATCCAATAAACATATCACTCTCGCTTATTGAATATCCATTAAGTGCAAGGAAAGTGTTAGTTAGTCCTCTTATTTGCAGAGGACAGCCTGAGGTCATAAAGTCTTAAGAGTTTCTCTGAGTCCTTGATAGTTGGGTAGTCGGATCAGACGATTCAATCTAAGTGGATATGCTATGTCACTGGGTTTTAAACAAATAGGAATAGAAAGGAGAAGATTTAATGGAAAGAAATGATTCAAAAAAACTCTACTACAAAAGAAAGGTCTGTGTCAAGGAGGCTTGGCAGTGAACCAACAAGAAATCTACAAGGGCTCCTTGAGTCAAGGTGTTCCTGATTCAGTAGTTTGTATTAATTCATGTATTCATTCATTCAATAGTGACTTGTTTAATGCCTACTTAGTGATAGGCACCATGCCCTCCTGCCCTCCACTCCCCTCACAGAGCCTCCTCCTAAGCCCCAGAATTCCATTGTCTTATGTAATTTTCACTCAGACAAATTCATTCTGACAATTTTGTTGCGTTTATTTCACTCAGGTTCAATATATCTTGGTTTTGTCTTTCTTAGTTGTAGGGTATATATTTGAAATTAAAGCAAAGCAAAACAAAAGTCTATGTATCTGAAATCCTTTGGAGACAAAGCAGTATCATCAGTAGGAAAATCAGAAAGTTAAGGAGAACACACACTCCAAAACACGAAAGAATACTCTGAGATATAAAGAATGTACTGAAAATTTAAGCTAATCTTTGAAGATTTTTGATTGTTAATTTTTTGTTGATTATCATCAGTTGATCATCAAATACAATGGATCAGTTGCTGGGAAAAAATAACTGTCTCTAAATATCTGGAGATTATTTTGCAGCATGTCTGCTACATGCAGCTGTTGACAGTTATTCTCTAGCAACAAATTTCTGAAACTGAAAAAAGGGAAAAGGCAGAATATTATAAAACTTTTACACTGTAAAAGTTGTAAACTACCTGTATCTCTTCTAAAATCTTATTTGCTATAATTAAATGTGTTTAAAAGTTATCATTGGTAAACTTGGATTAAACTGGAAAACATATTGAGTCAGAAATACAATAACAAAACGCCTGCATTATTGAACATTTGCAATGTACTAGGGACTAACCTTTGTGATTTAAACAAAATGCTTCATTTGTTCTTTACAAAATCCCTATGAGGATATTCTATGGTTAACCCCATTCTACATATGAGAAAAATGAGACTTTAGAGATCCAGTGGTGTCACTTATCCAGTAAATTATAGATCCAGGATAAAAACCTAGGTGTGTCTGACTCTAGGGTCTTCCCGTCTTCTTAATCACTGTATTTCCACTCTGCTATGTTTGTTTTACAAACATAATTTTACACCTAAAAGGAATGCAAGTGTCTATATTCACTAGGACCCTCATATCCATAAGAATTGTCAATTATTTAAAAACTATTATAAGACCTTCAGTTGGGGGATTCTCTCAAAGACTCAAGAGCCCCATCATCTCAGCTGAGAAGACAGCCCTGCAGGCATTGCACACACCAGAAAGGGGAGCTTCGTTGGTCAGGCACAGTCCCTTCGAGCAGAGGTGACTGGATCCTATATAACGTTTTTTGAGGAAGCGTGGAATTCAAAGATTGGTGGAGTTCAGGGGTAGAAGTGAGTTGAAAACCAGGTGCGACAGTTACTGACTGTGGACCTCAGAGGGGTGTTTAGTGAAGTGCCTCATCCCCGAGGAGCTGAATTCCAGAAAGGAAGAACTTTCTTCACTTATTAGTCAGCTTGCAAGCTGTTGTCAATCAAGTGAATGAGTTTGAAGCTTACTCTGATGGCCACTTGTTGCTATCGCTACAAAACACCAGTTTTTCCTGGGAGTGTAGGAATTTTTCATCTTAATTCCAGTTAAAATTGTCAACCATATCCCAGTGTGGTTAATATTTTTAGTTTGTTTTTATAAAAGAATGTAAATCCTTCTTCCTTCTGTGCTACCTATAATAAGTAAATAGAAGTGTATATAAATAAACATATTTGTCTCTATGAGAACACGCTCATTCACTGCCATTTTGTTGGTTACCAAACTCTCTTCAAAGTCAGATCCAGTTATATGGCATTAAAGATACTTCAATTCCTTTTTTCTTAAAATTTGAGTAAACAATGCATTATGATGGATCACTTGGAATGTAGTTCTATTTTAATTAGTAATATTCAATAATAACATTTAAATAATACCTCACTTAAAAATGTCTTCTTCGTATTTACCTCCAAAGGAAATTATTTCAGTAACATGAAAATAATAAGTAGAATAAAAAGATAAATAGAATAATAAGTAAAATAATAAATTATAAGTGAAATAATTCTCTTTCAAGAAACTCTTCTTGCGGAGGTTTTAGCTGGTGTCTTTTTTCTTTGTCTTCACTGGAGTTGTCATTTTATCATTATCTTTTCTACAAGTCTTCCATGCATAAACATTTTACGTTATCTCTAACAGGAGCCTTGTCAAGAGAAGTGAGAGAGTGAACATGGATATTCATATACACACATTTTACAGTTTGACGTGAGATTCCTGGAGTCAGACTGTCTGCGTTCAAATCCTGGCCCCACTTCCTCCCATACGAGTGACCTTGGCACATCACCTCACCGCTCCATTCCTCAGTTTCCTCCTCCGTGAAGTGTAGAGTCTCAGCATTTGCCTCAGGAGCCTACTGTGAGGAATAAATAAGGTAATACATATAGAATTCTTAGCATTGTACCCGGAAAAAAGGAAGCCTTCTGAACGTGTTAGTTGGTAACATTACCATTATTATTGTTGTTATTTTACTACTATTGTCAGGTTTTATACAAATTAAGTTATTAATAAATACAATATTATTTTCAATTTTTACAATTTAAATTGACATGTATTTGCTAAGCAAATACTATATCTGTGTGTAGCACTAAATTAAATACAAGGAAAATAATTTAAAAATTAACATTATGTTTTGCTTGCCGATAAGAAACTAATACAGGGGCCGGCCCTGTGGCCGAGTGGTTAAGTTCACGCAGTCTGCTTTGGTGGCCCGGGGTTCACCTGTTCTGATGGGTCCTGGGTGTGGACCTAACACTGCTCATCAAGCCATGCTGAGGTGGTGTCCCACATATAGGAACTAGAAGGACCCACAACTAGGATATACAACTATGTACTTGGGGGCTTTGGGGAGAAAAATTAACAAAAGAGGAAGATTGGCAACAGATGTTAGCTCAGGGCCAACCTTAAATAAAAAAAGAAACTAATACAGAAGATATAAAATGGGAATTCAATTTTGTATTTTTTACCTGGGTAGGCATTTTGTTTCAGCACCATTTGTTTTACCTAGGTCAAAATCCTGTTTATTTAATTACAATGTCTTTATACTGTATTCTGCCATCATGTAAATAAGGTTTCTTTCTCCTGATTTGTCTCTCAAAATTTCTTGGTTAGTCTCGGTAATATCTGTTGTTTAAAATAGGAAATATATAAATACATGGAAGAAAATCACTAAATGCAATTCGCCCTAACATCACTTTAGAGATTTCAGTTGGATCTGTATGTGCATATCTTTTGGAGAGTTAACATAAATACGACAAAAACACTTTTCACATGAGAGAGATACATGGTCTTTCCATGTATTCAGATAATATTGTATAACCTTTGATGAGATTAAATATTTGGTTTCCTCTAGGTCTTCTGCCTCTCTAACTTTATTGTCAAATTTTAAAGTTTACATGTTTTATTTATATTATAATTAGAATGACTTTCCCTTTCCTTTTCTAGGAATGATGCTAATACTAATAATGAAGAAACGCAGCCTATACGACATATATTTATAAACTTTGATACTTGGAGGAAAGCAAGACTTAGATTGTAATAAATGAGCTAATTTTACAGAAATACTAGTTGATCCAAATAGTATGCTTATTTTTATAGTCACATTGTGGGATCATATTTAACTCATGCAACTGAAACAACTACTACCTTTCTTTTGTTCTGCTGCAATAAATACAGCCAGTTGTTATTTTTACCTACCAGTTTTCTTCTCCTATCAGATCTTTAAATAAGGCATTAAAGACAGGGAAATCAGGCAAATTGCTTCTCAAATATTTTGTACTTTAAATGTTCCATAATGGTACCCTCTACTAATTATTCTTTCCCCCCCCCAATTTTCTGAGATGACCTGCATTAATTAAATAAATGTAGAGTGGTTGCTGCTATGTGTTAGTGCTGTGCTAGATCCCAGCAAGTTGTAGATATGAACAAGCCAGCCGTGCTCTCTGCCTTCATAAATCTGAGAGTCTACACAGACCATGGTCCTCTTTACAAAATGCTAGTGAAATCCTCTATCTATAGATGCTTCAGTGGCTTCGGAATTGATTAAAAATGCTTTTGTCTAATCAATTGATGATAATATTAAATGAAAATGAAACTACCACACATCAAAATGAGCTAATTAGTTCACAGATAAGAATCTGTGCCTAAAAGGCCAAGACCATGTGTTTGATCATCGTGATTAATTAATTTCACTCTTTTCCATGACTGTAGCTTAAACACTTAAAACTAGGCAATTTTTACAAGGAGAATTAATGGCAGATTATCGTGGGTGTCTCAACACATATTCCCCATTCCTGGAAAATATTCTTCAAGTTGACCAGTAACATTATCTTTACCTACAGAAGGCAAGACCCCTTCGACAAATAAATATTTTCTCTCAAATGTATCACCATGAGACCCTTGCTTTCTCATGGTTGTGGTATATGCCATGCCAATACCATCTCTGATCTCATCATGTTACCACATCTATTGCAGGTAAATTCTGAAGATAATTTAATATCTCCTTCCAACACAGCAATAAGCCACCCTCCCATACAGAATTAGCACTATAGTCTCCAACTTTGCTTTTCCAATGATGTATTTTACACGAAACTAAATGTTACATCAACATAAAAGCAGTAATTTAATTTAATAAATATATTTGCATTTACCAGGCAATCAATACCCTCAACTGTGAGATATAAATTCAGACAATAGATCAAATATCTCCAGAATAGTAGTTATATACTGTCATGGTTAGGTATGAATATAACAGCAAAAGTGTCATATAAAAATTGATTTTCAAAATTTGACGTTAAAAGACAAACATTGGCAAAAAAGATCACAGGGTAAACATTTTATTAATAAACACCATATAACTTGTAGAAAGGTAATATAGGATCAAAGATTGCATTGGTGATTTTTTTTTTTACATACTATTATATATAAGATAGCTCATTTTCTGGAAATCTCTTACTCTGTTGAGGTTTCTGTTTTCCAGCTTCTCAAATCTCTTGTGAGTTCCACCATCTGTTTTCAAAAGAGCAATAGACCTGTCTAGCCTCCAGCTATTTTGCCTGTGACTCTCGACATCAGTTGAAACATTGAGTAACTGGACAGAAATAGCAGCTCTTTTGTCCCACAGCCCCCTCCCCCAAAACAGCATCTTAACTCCCTACCTGTGAGAGCAGTAAGCTGTTTCCTTGGGATCTGTCATGGCCTGTCAACCCAAGAGCAGTTCAGTGAGATGCCTTTGAATTAATGGGAGGTCAAGGTGGAGGCAGCAGGAGCCTCTACAGTTTGGGTCTTCGTACTAGTAAACAAAGATGGCTTGGTTTATGGGATATAAATTGGCCTAAAGATGTGAGAGTTATAATTATGTAAAAATGCATGGATTATTTCAAGAAGAATTAGGCACTGGAAACAGAAAGAACACATGTAATATTCTCATCTTATTTAAATATCTTTTCATACAAGAAAAAATAGCATGGGTTTTTAGTTCATGATATAAATTTTAATTCTACCTTGATTACATTAATTTTCTCTAGAAATGATCCAAACTGATTCTATAAATTTTTTTTTGATTAGAAAAAATATTCCTCATTATAGAAATTTGGATAAACAAAAAATGAGGAAAGAAAGGTGTGGTAGTTTAGGGTGTATAATTTTTAGTTGAGTGTAGACTCCTTAAATTTGTATTTCAACTCCATTATGTAGGAGCTTGCTGTGTGATTTCAGGAAAGTCATTTCACATTTCTGTGCTTCAGTTTACAGAAATGCGAAATGAGTCAACAATTGTTATTTTTTCATAGGGTTACTGTGTGAATTGAATGTTAGTATATATAAAAACCTTCGAAGAATTCCTGGAATACAGAAAGAGCCTCAGTAAATGTTAGCTATTTATATTGTAACCCATATTTTTTGTTTTTACAACTTTTATGAAAAAATGCCTAGATTAGAATTGTAAAGGCAAATAATGAAATCACTGAATCAAATCATTGTACTTAGTAAGAGCAAAATCATTTTCTATAGCAAAATAGCTTGTAAATTGTAACTTAAGGAGAAACTTAAAGCTAATACATTTTTTTTATGGGAGGCAACAATTTGCAAAAATGGCAGGTAGTTGATTCATCCTATGTTCTCAGAATTTGGATACCATTTGAGCTCATGCTTTACCCAAATTGAGGTCTATTTAGAGTTCTTTATTTCCATGACTCAAATAACTTCTCGTTTGCCCATTCTGAATTATTTTAAATTATTATTACAAACCATCAGAAGAAAGGAGAAATATATCCCTCAAAATGTAAAAAACAAACAAACAAACAAAAATGGTGGCATATATACTGCTATAAAATCAGGAATCAGTAGAGTGCCAAGTATGAATTCAAGTACAAATCCCCTGGGGAACAAGAAGGCGCCCTCGTGGTCTCGGCACACCCATGTTAGCTAGAACAGTGGTTCTCAAATCTGGGATCCTGATAAGGGGCAGATTCTGACTCAGTAGTTCTAGGGTGGGGCCTAAGCTTCTGTGTTTGTAGAAAGGTCCCCAGTAACTGACATGTCATAGGCCCACAGACCACACTTTGAAGACGGAGGAGAGCATCATTAGCAACCACCAGAACTGCAGGTTCACAGGGCGCATTTGCCACAGACAGAGGACTTTAACTGAAGTTGGTTTCTCTAAGACCTTGCCCAAATTCCTTGGAAACAGAGGACAAACATTCAAAGTAAAGTATATGCTTATAAGTTAACTCCCAAATCAGTATGATTTTTAAAGTCAATTTTAACTGTAGAGAAGCGTAGTTTCCAAGATCAACATGAAAATTCTTGTTTATCCGAGTTTCACTCTTGCACCAGCTGTGACTTATAGATCACATGTGGAGTATAGATGAGGATACCTGGAGAATGTCTTCCCTAAAAATAAACCACTTAATAAATTCAATAGTCCAAGGACACTCAAAGAACAATATTGACTCAGATCCCATTGGTAATTCTTGGGCCTCGGCCAATTGCTCTGGAGAACCTGCTGTAGCGGCATATTTGCACTGGCTTTGCTTTTAAACCTATTTTATTTACAGCATAAATTGAAATTACTAGGCAGTAATAAGCTTTATCTTTTTAATTTCCTTCTTTTAAGTTCCCGTCATGATTTTGCTCTCTAAAAGCTTTTCCTTTTGTTTGATTAATTAAGCAAATTTATACACCCATTTATAAGGCATTTCCCCAAGTGTTACTGGAAAAACTAAGCATACATTTTGCAGTCCCCGTAAAGAAGGCTTGAATTAGAAAGGATCCATCTAAATGATACATAAAATTTCCCCTTTACAATTAATATGCACACAAAGAAAACTGCAGCTAGCAGGTTACGCTGGATTAAAGTGCTTTCCTTGGATCCATCATTTTCTCAGCACCCAGGTCTGGCTGACTCTGCTCTTAGATAATTAAACAAAGCTCCTATCAGGTTTAATTTCATTAAATGAACTAAGTATTTTCACTTTGTCTCTAATCTGATGACAACTTCTATAAGGAAATGGGAACTAAGGTAAATTCACTTTGCTGCCATGTAACTTTATGAACAAAGGAAAATCACCTCTGCTGCTTTTTGCTCTCAGAATGTACTTCCTTTGGGCTGTTGGATGGTCCCATTTCGGGCAAGGAAGGTATCTGAGACTGAATTGTTCAATCTTGTTTGGTAATACGTGGGTAGAATTTTGTAAAAAAATGACAAGGTAATGAGAGAATAGTTAAAAGTGCATTCTTCATTCTTCAGTAATAAAAGAGAAAATAATCCAAAGCTTAGGAAAAGAAAGTTAAGATATTATCATATGGACCAGAAAAAGATATATGAACCAAAAATTCATGCAGATTCAGTTACTGTTTCCTTTCTTTGTGGGAACGACTTTAAAATGCATAGATACCTTGCTGCTCCACAGGAGTACAAAGTTAATGCTGGCAGAAGAAACCAGTGAACTGACTCTCTCTTCAGTATGTGGTATTGTCTGAAAGGATTGAAATGAAACTTAGATTTTTTTTTTTTTTTTGAGAAAGATTAGCCCTGAGCTAACATCTGCTGCCAATCCTCCTCTTTTTGCTGAGGAAGACTGGCCCCGAGCTAACATCCATGCCCATCTGCCTCTACTTTATATGTGGGACACCTGCCACTGCATGGCTCAGCCAAGCAGTGCCATGTCCACACCCGGGATTCACACTGGCGAACCCTGGGCTGCTGAAGCGGAATGTGCAAATTTAACTGCTGTGCCACAGGGCCGGCCCCTGAAACTTGGATTTTAAGTTTCATTCACTCTGCTTTCATAGACAAAATGAATCAAAAAGGCCATGGCGTTGTCTTGAGACCTTACTGGTATGTGAGTTGAAGAACAGAGAAAGAAGCCATGTGTGAACAGATTGCCTTCGAATGCCCTGAGATGAATGTTGGAAGTGCCTGACACACAGTCTTCGTAAAAGATGGCTGTCACTTCCAAACTTGCAGCATTAGGCAGTCTGCATATTTGGAAGAGAAGGCAGCTAAGAAGCTCTGGAAAGAAGGAGTAATTTAGACACGCTGACTAGGCACAATCTTTAGGCAACTTTGGCCTCCCTGGGTGCCCCTTCTGCCCAATGTCTCCACCATCATCAACACCACGCTGCCTGGTGATTGCCACTTCACACAGGTGCACTCTATGATTTTTCCTTAACAAGAGATCTAATTGAAAAATTGAACAGTCTCTTTTTGAAGTGAAGATACACATTGGGAGGAAGAAGGACTCATTGCTCCTGCACTTACTGGAGTGATTTTGTTCATTCAGGTGCCCACACTCCAGACATCAGAGATAAGTCATGTCCATTAGATGAGAGTTTAGTTCATCAGGGAATGGAGATGCTGTTAGAAAATCAAGCAGTCTGGAACAGAGCAAATATTAGAGACCTATATGACTCTGGGGATTTTTCGAAACAATTTTTTCGTATTTCAAAATTGTGCCTAAAACATCCTAGAGCAGAGAGGAGAGAGAGTACGCCCCTTATCCCTCCTTTTCTTCTTTTCTTTCCTCTTCCCCCTCCTCCTCTCTCTACCTCCTTCTTTCCTTTCATCTCCTTCTTCCTCTTTCTCCCCTTCCGCTCCCCTCGTCTTTATCCCTTCTTCCTCTCCTCTACCTCTCCTCCTCCCTCCTTCTCTCTCTTCTCTCTCTCCTCCTCTTTCTGTGCCTACCACCTTCTCACTGGTACCTCAGACCAACCCCGGTTATTCATGAGTTCAATAGACTTCAACAGCCTGTATTAAAAGTCTAACTACTATGTATAATGTTTCCATGGAAAATGCTTCTAAATGCAAACAACCAACCGAGGTACGCACCTGTAGAACCGGATGCTTCCCAAAGCATGGAGGCACTGCCAGTGCAATTCCTTGCATGACTGTGCTTAACCCAAGGATGAGGCCCAGGCTTTGTGGCATCTGAAGCTTACAGAGTGTTTGAGGCTCCCCCTTAAAGAACAAGAAGGCAAACACATAATTAGGTACAAAGTGTATATCTATTTAAAATGAAAAAGAAATCACAACAAACAATTGGAAGCTTGTAGAGTTAGGCCGTTTATTGTTCCCTAGGGTTTTTCAGGAAATGTTTTCATAAGAAGGTATTCTTACTGCAAGTTGGTGTCTCTTCCCCACCTAGAACATCGGTGAATAACCACAACTCTCAGAGGCCCAGGGAAGTGAGGGGCCCTGAAGCTCGAGCTTCTTTAGCTTTATGCTAAATCCACCTCTGCTCATCTTGCCCATATCCTTTTGGAATAATCTCATTTTCTTCTGTTTTAAGAGAATAAAAGAAAGGACAACTTTAAAGACATAGGTTCTTTGGGTATTTATTTTTAAGAATGTCACTTTATGTAACACCAATACTGTTTATTGCCGTATGCATTTTTAGGAGATGGTGTCCATATTTGGTATGCAGTAATAAAAAATACTTAAAGGTTTAGTATTGTTTTATATAATCATATAAATCTTAATTGTTTTGAAGTATTTAAATACTTGCTCATTCTACATTCATCAGATTTTTTGCTATATTTATCTATTCTGGTTATAATCATCCCCATACAGTGAAGAAGGCAAATGTGATGTGATGACAACAATAATTAAACATATATCAATCTAGTTGTGTTCCTTGATTTTTTTTTTTCTGTAGTTTGAAAATTTGGAGGATGCAAGAAACTGTTCATTTCCTTTAAACTCTTTCCAACAACTCAAAAACTGCATTAGTAATTTGAAATAAAGTCTCTAATATCATGTATCACATTTATTATTTTAGTGGCAAGTTTTTCACACTTCATCATTGAACCAAGAATTCTGTCATCTTGCGAAAAGATAGCAAAATTGCCTGCACTGGTGAGATTTGTAAATTGGAGCCGAGTGTGAAGGTAACATGATGAGAAAAGCACATTAACCAACCCAGAGTTCAATACAAGATTAACACTTCAGATGAGACGTGTATGAAAGGTTGCTAACACAAACTGAAGATTCAAAATTAAAGACAAGGAGTTTTCGATTACTCAGTGACATGGTTAAAAACAATTTCTAAAAACGAGAAGCATAGTGCATCTTGCATCTGAATTTAAGATAATGTTTTTCATATATTTCAAAATAGAACTTACCTTTATCCTAAACCGGATTCATCAGGCTGCTCTAAGAGCCTGGTATTTTTAGGTCTCTTCCTTACAAAAGAAAAGATTGACGTTAAGGTGAAGCAGAGAAAGCCTGATAGCAACTGGAGAGTAAGAGAAAGTAGAGCGGGACGCGGCTTTAGCTCTCAGTATATGCCACCCAGTTTCTGTGAGTCAGGGGTCCGGGAATGGCTAAACTGGGCCATTTTTTAGTCTCATGATACTGTAATCAAGGTGTTGGCTGGGGCTGCTGTCTCATTTGAGCCGCAAATTGAGGAGAATCCATTAAGAGCTCCCTCATGTTGTTGGTAAAATTCAGTTCCTTGAGGCAGTAGGATGGAGGGCTTGAGTTCCTTCCTAGCACAACCTGTAACTTTGACTAATCACTAGTACCTGATGAGAAAGCCAATCTGAATTGATAATAACATTAATTTAGCTAATGTTTATTAAGCATTTTGTGTGTGCTAAGCACAGCTCCAAATTTGTTCAGGTTTTAACTCATATGATAATCAAAGAAATCCTCTGACATAAGTAGCATTATTTCCTCTGGTATAGATGAAAAAATTGACACATGAATAAGTGAATTGCCCAAGTTCATATAGCTAATAAGTAATGGAATCAGGATTCATGAATAAGCTTTTTGAGTTAGGAATCCACATTCATAACCACCGTACCATAATAGATTTCTTATATAAATTATTTATTCCTTTGTATTTGGCAAAATGGAGGAAAAGCTTATGAAAAAGTTGACAGTGTTTAGATTTGCAATGAAACTAGAATTCATTAAACAAACATTTCACTTTTTACTTTTCTAATGCTACTAATATTTGTGTCCTCAATAAAATCAGGCCAGTCATTAATGTTGATAAGTGCTGCCTCAGTCTCACACGTGTTTTACAGTATCAGTCTTGGGGAGGATGGTTCACTCATCAATAGACCCGTATTTAGGATAAAAGACATGATGCGCAGTGAAGGGAAAACCAAGAAAGGAGTCAGCCTGAACACAGACTGGGTCCTGTTGTCATGAGCATGATGCTTAGCCAGATGGAAATTGATAGGCTTTCTCCACTTCCCCACTAAATAGTTCCTAAAGTTAGAGAACTAGTGTGATGCTCCAACAGTATTTCCTAAGCTTGTGTCCAGTTGTAGTCACGTTCGCCACAAAGTGCTCAGACACTGGGAATATCATGCTTTGAGACCAAGAGTGAGATTCCAAAGAAGATGGACTACTGATGTCACTACTTTGATGACTGAAGGTAGGAGAAGGGGATTTGTAATAAACAGTCAGCTGACTCAAGATTATGGCTATTGTATGCACTGCTTTGAATTGTCAACATTGAGTCAACGTGTTCCAGACCCGAGGGCAGCTAGCAGTGCAATGCGCATAAATTTATAATCTTCAGGTGCCTCATTTGTAAAGAAGAAGGAAAGAGTAATTACTTCATATTAAATGTCAGCTTGTTAAAAACTAGATAAATTAATATTAAAAAAAACCAAACAGCCTAAATCCTGGCATCCTGGCAGACAGCAAGAGTCTAAATCATACCATTTACTAGCATTAGTCTTTGTGGTATTGTTATGATAACTAAACAAGATTTTATATATATATATAATATATATGTAGTGCTTAGCTTGGTAGATACAATTACAATAATATTGTTTATATTCATTATTATTATTACAATATTATGGCAAACTTTCACTAAGTACTTGCTTTATGACCAAGTTATATACAATCCATGCAAAGAGGCACTCTGTAGTAAGATCTTAGAAAATAAAGATTCTACGTATGTTACCACATATATTACTGGAAAGTTTGGCCTTCGTTTCATTGAATGAGAAGCACCCTGAATGCTCATTACTGGATTTCTGCATGGAAGTGGGCCACAAGAAGGGCCTTTATGATAGGCCAACCTTTCTTCAAGAAGCAGTTTCAAATCAACTCAAATAAAATCATGCTAAAATATGTAAAACATATAACTAAATAAAATGTGAGGTCTCCTATTACCTGTATTAGTGGAGCATTGGAGAATTCAGGGATCATCTGTCACTCAAATTCTTTAGGTCCTGGATGTTATTTGGCATGAACTGGTAGGAGTTTTATGACTAAATTTAAACATCAGCGGGGATACTTCGTGATCTCATTTAATAAAAAGGTTAGATAGAACAGGATACCGATCACCAATGGCATTATATTCATATTTCCAGTTGATGCTCTAATCAGCTTCATATAAGAAAATAAAGAAAACAGTTTCAATCTGAAAAATTTTAATTATTATATAGTAGATGTTGCAACCTACCAAATGTCTGATCTTAGTGACATCTCTTGATATAGCCAACCAGGCAAGATGGATACAAGGACAAGAACATAACCAAACACGCCACAAGTTGATTGATGGTGTTCTCATTATCCACTGAGTTTTGGAATGTAGTGATTAGTTTCCTCTTGACGTCCAGGAATGAAACATGGACATATTTTCCAGTTTATCTCAGGCATAATACTTGTCAGGCTCCCACTCATCCAAGGCAAGTTTCACCAAAAACATGAAAGACATTGAGTCATTCTTTGTTATTCTTCTGATGGAGGAAATAATGAAGTTAGGGGTAGGTAGGAAGGAGGATAAAGAGAAATAAAGGCACGGATGAACCAAATTGGGTCCTGTTTTCATATGTCACAGTTGACGGAATATCAATCTGATAAACACAGTTGGTTCCATAAATCCTCATAGTAGTTAAAGCATTTTATCACAGCTTATTAGACTGTGATAAAATGTATAGTTCAGTAGATGTCCCCATATATTCTGGAAATTACCAGCACCCATTTATATGGAACCTGTACTACTAGTTTTAATTAACTGAAATCATCTGCTTGGAATTATGCTCTCAATTTAGCTCACATTTCAATCTCCATAAATTCTTTCTCAGTGCTTCCTCTGTAGAATGCAAATGGGTCCTGTGCCAATCCCCAGGAATGTCTAATGGCATCAGGCAATGGCATGTTGTAGACCATTCAGCAATATACAGAATGGGGGGATGCTGTGCTAAACAATGTTGTTAAGTTGATTTAACCTGAAAAGAAAACCAAACTTTTCATTTACACTGAATGTACCAACTCTTATTGCCAGAATAGCATTAATATTTGAATTAAAGATAGTTAACCAAAGGAAATTATATTTTCTCCATATAGCATACACAATGATATTTGATTATTTTTTACAAAATTGTGGGTGAAGTTTATAATATTCTATTTAAATATTGAATGTTTTTCTACAATACGGTATATGATACATTTATATATAAGAAAAGAAAATAGTACTATTGATACATGTTTTTTGCTATATCAATATTTTTATACTTCATTTTTTTATTTCTTCTTTTACAAAATTGAAAATAACATGTTATTGATAAAACTCAGCATTTAAGATGTCATTGTATGAGAAAATAGAATAAGTATATTCTGTTATACATGCAAATGATAATTATCAACTGTGTTATGAGTAAAATAAATACATAGTATCCAGCTTTCAGAGGAGTGAAGTGGGGTGAGGTGAGCCAGGATGCTAGAAGTATTAAAAAATACTTTCAACTTTTAGGGGTCAGCCACGTGGTGCAGTGGTTAAGTTCACACATTCCACTTTGGTGGCCCCGGCGACCGCCAGTTTGGGTCCCGGGTGCTGACCTATGCACCACTTGTCAAGCCATGCTGTGGCAGAAGTCCCACATATAAGGTAGAGGAAGATGGTCACGAATGTTAGCTCAGGGCCAATCTTCCTCAGCAAAAAGAGGAGGATTGGCAGCAGATGTTAGCTCAGGGCTAATCTTCTTCTTCAAAAAAAAAATAATTAAAAAGAAATTTAGTGAATAAGGTTTACAAATGATAGCAAGGTAGCTATTTGCTTCTTTCTTTACTGCACGCCTTCCCTACCAGTTATACTGTCAATTAAGTACATGTAAGGTTTTGCTTATTCTAACTTTACAGACAGACTGAGAAAGCCGGAGTTTGATGGACGTTCATCTGACTTGTCTCTGCATGAATATATGTTTTCTTTTTGACTATCATCATTCCAAGAATATTTCTCTGCAAACAGTAGGAGCTTAATAAATATCGTTGGTTAATTATGTAATTAAATTGGCAGTACATATTCCTACTTCTTGTGCTTCTTGGCAAACAGACTAAAAGAACACAATGAACTGATTTGTATACATGGGTGAGCACAGAGAGTATTTAACTCGGTTTAGTGTTCCTTCCAAATGGCTCAACATTTCCTTGAATTGAGTCTCTTCCCATGATCAGGGAGAGTGAGTAAGATACTCTCTGGGAATAAAGTGCTCATCCATGTGATAAATATTAACTCCTTCGGAGTACCAGGGAGTTAATGGTAACTCATTTATGCTATGGTACCCAAATGAATCAAATTGCCGATGAGTCATTTCCTAGGGTATGCCAAACTACAGGCTGCATCTTTTGAAAACGTCTCGGGAAGATAGTCTGTTCCTTCTTTCTAGCTTGCCATCTTGCTAGAGCTTATGTGTCTGTCCTTCCAATTTGTGCTCTTTGCTTTGCCCTCATCTAGACCAATTTTTAGAAGTGCATATGTGGAATGAAGAGTGTGCATATCTCTTGGCTAGACAAACTGGCTCGTAGAATCAGTTGGCTGCCGACTCACTGGTATTTCCCCTGCCATGCTGGCAGAGCCCTGATATTATTTCAACGTCCAAAATTTTTCAATGTCAAAACAATAGACCTGATTTTGTTTCATCAGGTAACCGGATGGCTTGAAGTGAGTCATGGTGGTCTCATTCGCCTTCTCAGGAATTAGTTTAGGTGTTGGGTATATGGCCCAGTAGGATCTATGGGATATGAGGAGAAGTCTGTTGGGGGTAGGCTTTGGTAAGATTTTTACTCCCTGATAAAGTAGGACACAAGACAGAAGCAACCTCTCTTCTGCCACACAGTGTGTAGACCTCTCCTTGTTGTTGCCATCTTGCCACCAAGAGGAAAGGGCCCAGGATGAGGCTAAGGCATAGATATAGGATATATAGATAAGAAGGAACTGCATCCTTGAAAACATCATTAGCCCTCTGATGGTGCCCATCCCTACCTCTAAACCTCAACTCTAGCTAAGAGGATTAAATTGAAAAGTGAGGAAATCTCTGTCATGTTATGAAGCAAAATATTTCTATTGCTTACATCATTTGAGACAGAGTTGCCTGTTAATTGCTGACTGACGAAACAACTTCTTTGAACCTACCTGAGACCACAGGAAATAAATATGCATTTTGACAGGATCTGGGATGCACTCTAACATGATCTGTTCCTGTCAAAATAAGATCCCCAGACACGAGCTGGGCCTTGGTCTAAAGACATTGAGCAGAAAAGGCAGTTCTTAGAATTCTACACTCCCCCAAAAGACATAGTAGAAAAATATTTAATATTTATGTTTATTAATAATTATTTAAATAATTCTGAATAAAGTTGTTTACTCTTTTTTAAAACTAAAAGAATATTCATATTTATTTCTAGTGTTTTGAAAGACTTAGTGGGAGACCCCAAGATCCCCATTTCCAGGAGGAAACTTTTTTATTGCAAAGCATAGCCAATATTTTGGTGAGGGTTTATCCTAAGAGCAGACCTACTGTGTGAAGAGAATCTTCCTTGGAATAGGGATCCCCCAAGAACAAATAAACAACTTTGTTGGAAGTAGATTAAAAGAAAAATTTAAAAAATGGCATGCTCCAGGATAAACACACATATTCTTGGATATAAACTCATCAGGAATAAAGACGGGAGTCAGAGATAGGAACATATTAAAGAAAGAAAAAGCTATGTGAATGGATGCAGAAGCCGTTTTGTATTTCAGTAGTACCTGAAGAAATAATGTGTTCTCTGAATTGTTATCCAAAGACAACAAATCCACTTTTAGAAAAGTGGTCCTACAGCTAAATATTGGGAAAGAGAAATATCCTAATGACATTTCAGATGGAAGAAAAGCACATTTGTAGTCCTAAAAATAGTAAAACATATTCATCTGAACGTCTGGCTATTTCAGATGAAAAATCTAAAGGGTCTGCAGTGTATATTATTACATTAAGAGTCAGAGATGAGGAGTGGTTGGGAACAAAAGACTCACTTGTGTGCTTTTTTACAATGTTAGAATCACTTAGATAATGAATTAGTATTAGTTGACACATGCATATTTTTAGTTTGCAATAAGGCTAACTGAACGGCCCTATGGAGTGCTTACTGACTATAAAACCCTGTTAACCTTGACCAGAAACAGAATGGCGTTTACATCTTACTTTTATCTATCTGTAAAAAAATAATAATAATAGTGTCTTATTCTTTCTTTAAAAAACAATTCTTTGCTCCTGGCTATGTGAAATACTATTACAGTGAAGAAGAATTTGCATACTGCTTTTGAAGGACTTAACAGCTATGATAATTTTGACCTACTATAGACTGTTTATAGTGTATATAAAGCGAAATTTTTTCGTGTGAGAGCGGATTATATCATCTAATCAAGAGGATAAAGGTAAGACCTGGGTGGATGACTCTTAAGGTTTTATGTTTGCAAATAGGTTTGAGACTTTCCGGAACTAATTTGGCCAATGAGTCTCTTTGGAAAGGAGTTACTGAGAAAATTAGGTTCTTTTTAAATGATTTATCTTAAAATTGGTTTGTTGTGTTCAATGTGATACCTACTCTAGTCTTAGGGATTTTGACTTATATCCCATGAATGGATCCCTGGAGAGAATATTGCATTCTCTTTCTATCCTGCTTTTGATCCCTCAGGATCCTTTCCACACCCCAGAGTTCTAGGTAGCTAATAGGATCAAAAAGCAAAGTTGAGATCTCTTTGGCATATTTTGCCAGATATACATATCTAGAATCTGTATAATATCACCCTTCTATGAAATGCCAAATGGCGAGCTTGGTAATTTGAAATTAATAGTAATAGTTAATCAAATCATTTCATGGGAAAAAAACAATTTCCTTTTTCAATAATTTGTGTATCAGACTTTTCTGATTATTTTCCCTCTAGATCTAACTGCTTAGGGAACAAAGTCTTGTGTTTGCATAGTGAATAATTTATTAGCTAACTGTATAACCTTTCTGTTCCTGGCTTTAGTTTCTTCATATATAAAATTATTATAGAAAGAGTATGACACAGAATTATGGTGATGATCAAATGGGATGATGTATGTGAAAGCAATTACGACGTCATACATACACAAACATGTTACACGCATATGTGTAGTGTAGTAAGCAATCAGTAATTTTTTTAAATGATACAATATCCCTAAATTTTTGATCAACAAACTTTGCTTCCTCATTTAAAATGAGTTCCTTCAATTTCAAGCATCTGTAAAAATGATAGTATCTTTTCCATTTTTTAAGTGCCTCAGAACTTTTTGGGAGAATTAATGCATAAATGATTACATGTAATCACGTACCTATATATGCATGCATTTATTGTTTTAAATAAAGAATAATGACAAAAAATCATTTTTAAAAGTTACTTAAACACCTTCAACTGGTTTTTGCTATATGTAGCTCCATCCACAAAAAGATTTCAAAGATGTTGTGCATTGATTTTTGAAGCTATCAGGTTTTGTGTGCACAGTGTTTGCAGTCAGTATGTAAGTAAACGCTGTCACAATTCTATATTGTACATGTGACATTCAGACTTTGCCCTTTGCCAACACGTGAAAGTGTGCAGAATCCAATGCCAGAGAATGTAGAAGGCACGTGCATTACATGAAAAATAATGCTATAGCCCAAGCACTTAACTAAGGCTTCATAGGAAGGGTTCCTTATTTGTGATAAATCGGAGAAGGGACATGTTTCCTGCGCAATGCCATAAAGGTTTACACTTAAGTAGAATGATTTTAATGGACTTTTGCACATATTTTTTCTTTTTCTCCTTTCTTTTCCCTTTACTTATTTAGAGGCATTGCCGTATATTTTACAGAGGTTTTGATTCTTTCTACAGATAATGCTTAGACAGTTTTGACACCAAGCCTAGTTAAGGTTTTAAATGCATTGACATGAGAAGTCCCACATCCACCTGCTGTGGGCCTCAGAGACCACTGCTTTTCCTTCTCATGGTTCGCGTTTGGTGGCGCCTGCACAAATGTTGCCATAGAAGGATGCTCGTGTGGCACATCACCCATTTCAATGAAAGTATTCTGTGTTATTTGACGTGAAAGTCTCCTTGGTTTCCTGGCCTGTGCTATCATGATTCTGTGAAACAGCGGCCCTATTTCACCCGAGATAAGTCTCACTTCAAAGAGGATGGAAGTGGCTTCAGAAAGTGTGACTTGGTAAGATATCATGGGAGAAAGAGCACTGCGCAAATAAAATAAAATTACATAAGAAATATAATAACTTCTGGAAATAAACTACTTTTATTGTATAAAATAATGCCTGCACAATAATATACACAACCTATACACTCATTTGGACATTACGATCTTTCACGTTTTTTAGAAATAATTCATTTGTCTACATGCATGGTATATAAATGTGACTTAAAAGTTATCTCAGAGACTTGCCTGGTTTGTTAATACTATTTCCATTGCCTTGAACAGTGCCTGGAATATAGTAACATTTTATTAATATATTTTTTATTTTTATTTTTTAGTGAAGAAGATTGGCCCTGAGCTAACACCTGTTGACAATCTTCTTCTTTTTTTCTCCCCAAATCTCCAGTATATAGTTGTATTTCCTAGTTGTAGATCATTCTAGTTCTTCTCTGTGGGATGCCAACACAGCATGGCTTGATGAGCAGTACCTAGGTCTGTGCCCAGGAGCTGAACCGGTGAACCCGGGGCCACTGAAGCAGAGCACACGAACTTAACCACTTGGCCATGGGGCCGGTCCCTGTTAATATTTTCTAAATGAATGAATAAACGAACTATCATAGCATTATCCAGGGTTATCCATTTTAGGGAAAAAAGAAATGTATTCAGAATGAAATTGTTTACATAAGTGTGTGCATTTGCAAAATTAATCTGGTAATTGTTTAAACAGAGATAAAGTGTAAGAATTTTTTCTAAACTTCTTACGTAAGGGGAAGTTAAACATGTTTTTTCTCTAAGAGAAAGTTCTCTGCATTGACCAAGATGACTCTCAACTTTGCTCCCAAACTTTGGTCTGTATCAAAATTGCCTGGAAATTTATTTATTTGTATATATATTTTTTACTTTTAACTGTAAATTATTTTAATAAAAATGAAATAAATACTTGTTTATCCATACTGAGCTTAAGAAACAGGTCATTCTTTGAAGCCCTTCTGTGTGTTCACTTTATGACATCACTCTCTCTTCTCACCCAATGTAACCACTATCTGGAGCTCTGTGTTAATTATCCCACAGCTTTCCTTTATGGTTTACCTAATATGAATGCACATAATAGTGGGGAAGGTGATTACAAAATGGAGTCACACATGTCAAGGGCACCTCAAATGGAGTCCGGAGGCCATTAGGGAAGCGGGGCTTATATGTGTCTCTACCCATATGGCATGTAGCTTTTGAACTGTGCCTCACTGCTGTCATCTTGACCTTCTTTCAAGAAGTATGCTCACTCTCATAGATAAGAACTTTTTACTTTAGATCCAGCCTTAGCAACCAATCACATACAGCCAAGAAGTAAGAGTCACTGCCAGCACCAATCACAAGTCTTGCAAAACAACCTTTGTGATGTATCTCTTTTGCCTTTGTAAACCCTTGCTTTGTTTGTCTTCCCCGGAGCACATTTTGGGTTTCTACCTGAATCTGTGTCTCCCAAATTGCAATTCTAATTGCCCAAATAAATATCTGCTGTTTGAATTATAGTAAAATTTTCCTTGGTCAACAGTAGGTACTCAATTAACATTTACTGAATGAGTGAATAAATGTGTATGCATCCATTATTACTTAGATTCTCTGTTTTTGACCTTTATATAAATAAGGGGGAATATTTTTTACTTTTTTGGTGAGGAAGATTGGCTCTGATCTAACATCTGTCACCAATCTTCCTCTTTTTGCTTGAGGAAGATTGTCACTGAGCTAACATCTGTACCAATCTTCCTCTATTTTGCATGAGGGATGCCACCACATCATGGCTTGATGAGCATTGTGAGGGTCTGTGCCTGGGATCCGAACCTGTGAACCCTGGGCTACCAAAGTAGAGCATGCAAACTTAACCACTTTGCCACCATGCAGCCCCCAATGGGGATTAATTTTTAAATATAGACATCTGGGACCTCCCTCTCTGTATATTCTGATTCAGTAGATGCGGGACGGGGTTCAGGAACCTGTATTTCTCAGGTGATTCTGATGTACGTGGATTCTGGGCCACACTGCAATAAACACCAAATCAATCAATTTATTGATAGAGATAGAGATAGAGATAGAGATCGAAAAAGATCATGATAGGAATGTGGACATGGATCACACCAGGACATCAATCTTCTACTATTTTAACAAAGACTGCCAGTTTGTAAGACCATGTGGTTTATAGAGGTTAAAACATGGTTTGGGGGCAAGCCCGGTGGCACAGCAGTTAAGTGCACACATTCCGCTTTGGCAGCCCGGGGTTGGCCGGTTTGGGGATACTGGGTGCCGACATGGCACCGCTTGGCAAAAGCCATACTGTGGTAGGCGCCCCACATATAAAAAGTGGAGGAAGATGGGCATGGATGTTACCTTAGGGCCAGTCTTCCTCAAAAAAAAAAAAAAGAAAAGAAAAGAAACCATGGTTCTGTACTGTCCTGCCAGTCCAGGCTGTTGCATGTATTGGCTGTGTAACATTGGGCAAATCGTTTAACCTCCATCTGTCTCAGCTTCTTTAGATAAATGAATGTAATACCAGTATTTACGTTACAAGGATGCTGTAGAATTAATTTATACATGTGAAGTCTGTAGAACAGTGCCGAGCATATGGTAAAAACTAAATTATAGTTATTATTATCACTATTTCCTTAGATAATGATTTTCTAGCTGCTTTTCAGAACTTTATTTGTATAGTCTTCTCTGACATTTTTTCTCTTGTGTTTTTCTTTTACTTTCATTTTAGAAACATAGTACTTTTATCTGATGACTACGAGCGTACATTTCCATACTTTACCTTTAATGACAATAAGAATGTCAGTGTAAGAGGGGCATCCCTAAGGCTACCTCACACTAAACATGCGAGAGGCATCCTCAGACTAGAGCAGCTTGCCAGTGGGACCCGGCTGACACTAAAGTCTCACTAACTTGAATGTGTCTCGCCACTTTCCTTACCCTCTGCCACTTGATGAGAAGTAAAGAAAGAAAAGGAAAAAAGCAGCCACAAGGACAGCCTCCAAGAATGAATTCAGGTATCTGTGGCCTTTATAGGTCCTCCACAATTCTACATGAGAGCATTTGGAAACTAAAAGCCATGATCTCCAACATACAAAGTTCATTTCCACTCATGCTTCTCACATGGACCATGCTGTGGACTAAGAAGGCCACTGATGAGATTTTAGTAATCTGCAAAAGATGTTAAAATCTCTTTATTAGAAGCCTTGGAAGAATGCACAATAAATTATTGGTAATTGCCCCGTAAACTAAAGTCTCTGCCTTAGTCCTATAGTCACAATTATTTAATAAACACCCTCAGCTATGCACTGTGCTAGGTGCTGGGTACCTAAAAGTAAAGAAAACAGATCATGGTTCCTCCCCACAGAGTTTACAATCCACTGTGCACGAATTGGTGTACAAACAACAAACAAATTGATATTTTTATCTGTTGTCAACTTCTTCTTTGGAATAAATGAATTTCTCATTACACCCTTTGTTTCATTAAGTGATCTGACGAAGAAACTTTATGCATTTTCCCTTTTTTGGGAGGATGTGTCAATTATGATAGAGTTGTACTGTGCGATACCAGTAACTGTGGAATCAGTTAAGCTTAACTCAAAATAGCTAATGAAACCATTTTCTCTAGTTTTGGTTCCTCAAACAAATGGGCTCCATCTAAAATCTTTTTAGAATGTGGAAGAGTAGGGTAGACTCAACATCCTGCCAAGCTTCAGTTCTAGGTTTAATAGCATTTGGTCATTAAGGGCTCTCATGGTAGCAGAGTTCCTTTGTACTGGAATGCACAGGAGAAATAGTGTTAGTAGGATAGAGTAGTAGAAGGTAGAGTAAAATGGAGAAGCAGTAGAAATGGGGTTGTAGCACTTGGCTGGGAGCAAATGTTAGACAGGGATCCAACTTCAGGGAGACACACTTGCCGTGGTCTATAGAATGAATGATCTCCTCAAATACTCTATTTCTTCTTAAAAAAAATGCCGTTGAGAACAACCCAACACTTTCATACTCATCTGTATTGATCTATCATTTGCCTCCTCACCTTCCACATTGATAGGAACTATGTCTGGGCCAAACCATGTGGTTCCTGTATGAATTCATATCTTATTTATCCTCTAAATCAGTAGAAATCAGTATAATTATGGATTCAGAATGGGCAGGTGCCATAGATGGGTAGGCATATTCATTAGTTCAGTCAGCAGCTATTTATTTATTGACTCCCTACTGTGTGCCATGTCACTGTTCTAGAACCTGGGGTGTAGAAGTGAAAAACAGACTGGGATCGCTGCCCTTAGGGAGTGTACATTCCTGTGGGGAGAGAAACATCAATGGATAAGATACATGTGTAAATCATATGGTGTATTAAAAATAATGATTACTGTTATTTGGAAAAATTAAGTGGGGAAGCTGAATATGGAAACCAGAGTGGAAATGATGGGGAGTTAGCATTTTAAATGGGGGAGGGGATATTTAGAAAGTCCTCATGGAGAAGACGAAATACTTACAATATGTAGAATAAGATGGGGATATATTTAACCCTCTATCGCATAAGCACATATACCAGAATATCCTCATTTAACATTTTAAAGTAGTCTGATGAAAGCCATATACTCTACCCTCTTGCCCTTAGGAATAGGAAAGACATTTTCCTCTTTCCAAATGACGTTGTTGCACTATCAGAAATCGGAAAGCTTCTTATGGAGCCAAACAAGTTGGATGTGACTCCCAGAGACTATCAATTCTGTAGCAGCTAGGCTAAAACTAAATTTGCATTTGGCATAGTCTAACTTTATATGAGCCACAGTAAATGATTCCATCAAGAGTCCCTTAGGAGTACATTTTGCAGTTCATGAGCTCAAAATGAGGCAGTGCTACTCACAATCATACATTCTGGAGAAGCCAATTGAGATCTCACTTCTTCCAAAAATGACCTCACCCGGAGCCTTCCCAAGCTGTGTGGACAGGTCTCTGTGAGTCTAAACCCTGGGTAGCAGCTAAATGGCCTGCGTGCGCTCTTGTCCGTGGCAGATTTTGCTAATAAGTCACAACAGTTTTACCACAGAATACTGAGACACATCAAAATTCTTCTCAAGTTGAGCTTCTGGGCAGCCAGTACCAGTCTAGCTGAGATGGCTTTTAAGATAAAACAGAGAAATGTCTTCAGTCGATGGAGATATAAAACTCTTTCAAAAATTTGATTCTACCCATTGGTCCCCTACTGTTCACCTCCATGTGGACAGGGATGATCCTCCAAGTGGGCAAGAATATAATTCAACCCTTTAATTTCCATCACAGAATGTAAACTTGCTGCCAGACCATCTGGTATCTTTTCAATCACCAACATAGATATGTGTGTGCCAGGTCCTTGCCCAAGAGCTCAATCTTGCAATGACTATTATTCAGCTCCAGGCAAAATATGGTTGAGGCAAATGCTTCTCATCAATATGGATCTAAAAGACATGATACCAATTCATTTCTCTAGGTAGGTTCAAGTTACACCACTAGAAAATGACGCACTTGGGTTTACTGTTCCTTCGCGATAATTTGTTACAATTGATTCTCTTGTCAGCTTTTGGATTTTATCGATATATGTAATAGCTAAATGATGACACTTTCTGTATTTTGTGCAAATATTAAAGACATTGTTATTCAATATCTTTTATATGTGATAAATTATTTCTAAGGTCAAAAACTAGAAAATGTTTATTTTTCCTGAGAGCTAATCCTTTCCCTTTCAGATGACAAAAAGCCATATTATTTTAGTTTACTTGCTACCTCAGCAGCCACAAATTTAAAACCTAAATTTAATTTTAAGTTGCAGCAAAATCTCCTCCATATTTTATAATTTAGCTCTCACCTTTCCTGCTGGCTATCTGTCTCTACTGACTCTGACCTTTTTTAAATACTATATGGAGAGTATGAGTTTTATTTCGGACATCTCCAATATATATAGAAGTAGGCACATGCATATTAGAAAGTAATAAATCCATACAGACTTTGCTTTGTGGATACTTCTAATGGAAACCACTATAATGGATACAGGTAACGAACACGTGGTGTGCCACTTCCAGTCACCTGTCTGGGCTACTGTAGACATCATCCAGCTGTTGAGAATATAGACTGCTGCCAGCTCACAGCTCTGCCCCTCACTGAGGCTTGCCCTCAGTATCAGGACATTACCTTGCTTTAGACTGTTCTCCCTAGAGGAGGGCTCATAGTCAATCTTAGGCTGCTGCAAGGGCATAAGAGCTCTGTCGTTCATTTCAATTCAGAGCACTTGAAAGGCCATTCTAGCTCCAGGGCTCCATGTGCAATCACAAGAGGCCTCACTTGCAACCACACTGTAGTTTGGCCTTGCCCTCTATTCGATTTTGTCCCTTTAACTACAAACAGGCCAATCTCTCCAGAGTACCAATAGATAAACCTTCTGCACACCACTCCCCATCTCAACTCGGTTTCCAGGAAATCCAACCTATCACCATCTCAGTCAGTTTCTTTTGTTTTTGTTAGACAAGAAGAGCATTTCCTAGACAATGCCAAGGCTAAACACAACGCTGATGAATTAATTCAGATGGTGAGTGGTGTTACCTCTTCTGGTTCAGTATGTTGTTTTGCCAAATAATACTGTGGACCTACTAAATGAACTTACCCTATCTAGTATGCATACTTTCTCTCAATCTTTTCAAAGCAAGTTTCCAGAATTTGTATAGGATATCAGTGGATACTAGAAATCTTTTTAATCATTTTGTTTGTTTGCTTGGGCTAGATCCTTAAAACCAAACTATAGAATCTCTATGACTGACTACGCTATTTGGGAAGATGGAGAGTTGTTACTGTAAATTTTTTATAAAATTAAAGAAAAGATGATTCTCTGAACACATAATTCTTCCACTAATAAAACATATGTGTCATAGCATTATGTTAATCTTTGAGGCAAGAAAACTGATCATAAGTTTCAGGAATTACACTTCAGTTTATATTTCTAGTCCCAAGGCAATCTTTAAAATGACAACTTCGCCATTAGTTAATGTTTACAATTGATGAGTAAAATTAGTCCTCCTAAATGGACTTGGCATATTTAAGTAAAGTGTGGCATAAAGCAAGTTTATCTAAAATGAATGATGTGTTCTTGAAGCAACAGAAATTATGCTACTCCTACCATTCAGTTTGAGAAAAATTTTTTTAAAAGAATATAATTTTAAACCTTTAAGTTTAAAGATGTTACACAGTTTTTCAATTACAAGTGCATGAAACTATTTGCTAAGAGTTTATTCATTAATTTTAAAACTTTTCTTTACAACCTTAAAACCATTCTTGACAAATATTGATTGTTGGGCAAAACTGGGAAATCCTACTTATAGTCTTTCATCTAAGAAATAATCCTTGAAATGAAAGTAAAGATTTTTTATCTTCATTATTTCATTACACTTGTCAGGTTGCTAGCAATTTTAATTGCCTATGAATATAATGTAATATCTTTAAACAATTATTTATTTTTCTGCTGCTTTTATTAGTCAATTTCTATATATCCTTTATAGAAACAATAGCAAATAAAGATAATATTTATCTGTTGGACTATCCTGAAATTGAATCATGTTAAAAATAATTTAAAACATTTTTATGGTGAAATATTTAACGTCTACAGAAAGATATATGTAAAGCAAAAATTGTAACATTTTGCCCTATGCCTTCAGAGTTTTTTAAACGGTGAAACAAACTAGATGTGATTGAATCTTTTGTTACCTTTCCTATTTCTGGTCTCTTCTTTCCTTCCCACTGTCAATCACAATCCTAAAGATGATGTCTATCTTTCCTGTTCACATTTACTACATGGCTACATATCCATAAATGATATGTAGTATCATTTTGCGTATTTTTATGTTTTACACAAGTGTTTTCATATGATAGGCATCATTATGCAGCTTCCTTTTTGTCTTTTACTATTCTGTTTTTGGATTTTATTTCTTGTATTATGTGTAATACCTAGTGCATTTAATTTAACACCAATTGTGTCCCATTGTATGGATATACTGCCATTTATTTAACTGTTCTCTTAGGATAATTCAGTTTGTTTCTCTTCTGTTATTTTGTTGTGTAAGTGCATGTGTGTCTGTGTTTCTTTAACAAATAATACTATAGCTAGTCCTTATATATGGTACACATGTGCAAAATTTTCCCTTGAATATATTGGACGTATACCTAGAAGGGAAATTGTGGAAGACAGACTAGGCCAATTTATTAGATAACACAAAATTAAGAACCAGGTTATTTTACATATTTACACACCTAAATTAAGGTTATAAAACTACCAGTTTCTCAACATTTCTTTCTTTTAGAATTTCAAACATAGAAATTTTGTAGTCTTCTAGTTCTGATTTTTAAAGAATTTTTATTCATCTGCTATGAATTTATCTTTCAGTTATCATTGTTGCCTGTCTTTCTCAGCATGGATCTTCTTTATGTTTTATTTGCTTATTTTCATTTAGTGACTCATTCTGATTAAGAAGTATCCTTTGTGTCTCTGTTCTGTCTCCCTCTCTCTGCCTTCTCGTCTGCTCTCTCACCTCCCCTTCCATCTCTTGCCCCCCAGGCATTCTCTCTATTCTCTCATTCTCTCTAGATTCAGCCCTGATTGACGGTTGGTTCTGCAGTTGCCTCCACTTCTACCTTCCAGGATTGTTATTCAAAAGCCAGTTTTTATATTTCCACTCAGAGATGATATCAGAGAACCAAGTCACTCAGAAAGAAGATTGGCTCAATTTTCTCTATCGTTTCTGTCCTCCTGCCTCCCTGGACATGCAGCTTCATTTTACCTGAAACCCCAGGCACCTGTTGGAAGATGGTTTTCTCTTTTGTCTTCCAAACTCCTTTGTAAGTGGGAGACCTCTTCTAACATCCTGGTTTCAAGCACTAAGCCTTCTTTTGGTCATCCTGTCTAGCAAGGGGCACGTTTATTCCCTTCACCTCATCATCGTCTAGCAATCCGGTACACCCACAGCTTCAGGCTGGTTCACTGTTTGACTTTTATGTTTTGATACGTGGAAATATTTCTCTTCCTTTTGAGTTTAGTTATATCTTTTTAAATTTCTATTTTTACAATTTATCTGTAATTGCTAAATCTTGGAGTAGGAGGGAAAGGAGGAAAAAAAGTCATACTTTTATAATACTATCCTGATTTCACATTATCTTGATAACTGCTTTTCAGTTCGTATGTCATAGATGCATACTTGCTTCAATACACCTACAATTATATTATTCTTTGGTGACTCTGTAACAGACCTTCATACGGATGTACCTTACTTTACTTAAATAATTTACTATAGTCAATATTTATATATTTCCACATTTTGTTACCATAAAAACACTGCAGTGAGGACCTTTTGATAAACATCTTTTATGCATTTGTTCAATTATTCTTTTAAGATAGAATCCTAGAGGCAGAATTTGAGGGTTAAAGATGCATATCTTTGAAACTGGAAAATAAAATATAGAAAAAGTTTTCAAAAACATTATTTTATATTTAAAATTGGAAAATAAAATTTAGAAAAACTCTTCCCATATTAACTAAGTCATTATTTGGATTTCAATCTCAGAGAAGATTAAATGGGTGATATCGCAATCAATCAATTAAAAAGAAGTGACAAGTGTTTATTCAGAACTGTATTATATAGTATACATATTACAAGAAAATAGTAACTTTTATGTTTAAAAATTGAAACTTTTATTTTCTCAGAACTTATTTACATTTTAAAAATTTACTAAGGACATCAAAGTACTGTTTTTAATGCTGACAATATCTGTCAATATTTACTACATTAAAAATGAAAACTAAGAAGCTTTAAATTATTCATACATTGATTTATTTAAAAATAACTTGAATAGTCTTATTTCTTGTTAATATAAATAACACTTTTTTAAAAGTAAAATGCTATTTTCTAAAACAAAAAATAATTAACATTAAGAGTGGCTTTGCTTTACAATTATCCAAATCTCTTTAATGGCTTACTTAATGGAAGACATCTGGATTCTCATAACTGCTTCTGCATTCAATCTGTTGTGGAATTTTTCTGGATTGAAACATGTGAAGAAATTCAGCTTCTCATCCGGTTGAAAAAGGAAAAGTATGTTTACAATGTTAATAATGGGCAGTCTATCACTATACCAAACTCGAAACATGGTGTTTCTTAAATGTAATTTGAAATCTGAAACCAGAAAGCAGAAACAATTTGTCATACTCTGTTTTGTTAAAATCTTTTGTTTTATCTTCACTTGGAACAGATCTTGGAATATCCTTCATTGGTCATTTGGGGAGCATTACTTCACTGGGTTATGCACATCTTACAAATGTTGACACATGCCATTATATGATTACAACAACAACAACAAATCACATTTGTTACTCTCACACCAATCTCATCAGAAATGTCTTTAGTATTGGAAAGCTATCAAACTCACATTGGTGGATACAAGTGTTCTAAAATTATGTTTTTTACTCCCAATTTCAAATTTTATCATTGGCAAAAAAAAAAGTACTATTGATTGTTTTCCTGAGAGTGAAAGGTCATTTTAAAGAATATATCTGTTAAATATCCAAATCTGAATAGACATTGTTCATCAGTTTTTTCAAATGAAGTGATGTTCCATGAAGAAGTAGCTAGGTTAGTTTGCAATGGAAAGAATTGCACATGTGCTTTTCCTTTAGACAACAGTTGTATTTCAGTATGCAGAAATGCTTTATGTGCACTTCTCATTTCATCATATAGCTGAGATGTGGAGAGTGCATTAAGGGCAGTAAGAAGACCTTCTTGGGTAGTCCATTTGGACAGCTGTTGCACTAATCTAGGCAGAAGATGAAGATAGCCTTGAGTAAGTGAAGAGAACACCTTTGAGAGATATTCAAGACTTAAAATTGTCAGAATTTGGGTGATTGGATGTGGGAGTGTGGGAACGGCTCGTGTCGAGGACGATTCACTCCTTTCTGGCTTGGGCAGTCGGGTGGAGGGTAGTGCCATTGAGATCAGGAATGCAGTGGGTAGGGGTAGGTTTGGGAGGGGTGAAAGTTTTCCTCAGCCCTCTTAGGGTCTGTGGTTAGGTCTAAAAATTAAGCTGACAAAGACAAAGACAGATTAACAGAGGGTTACAGATTAACAGATCACGTGACACGGGAGCCTTCATAAGGAAATGAAGATCTGAAGAAATAATTAGATCTGTGTACTTTTATGTTAGGCTTGATGAAGAGTGGACAGTCATGGAGGAATATGATCGGTTAAGGAATATGAAGCAATTATAGTAAACTCTGGGAAGTTTAGCAAAGCCTGTTTACTAAGATTCTTTTTGGCATTCCTTTGTCATCAGAGTTAAGGATGCTCCTTTCCTCCAGGATAGAGAGGGCATCTCTCACATGAGAATTTTATGGCCTGTTTCAGGGAAGAAGGGCGAGGTGCACAGTGGAGGGGGCGAGGGGGGTTTGCTGTGGTCAGAGTGACCTTCCCGCTTCTACTGTTGTCTCAAACTCTTTCGGCTTGAAATTGAAATATTCTGTATGCCAAGGTGTCATATCTTGGGGTAGTCTGTCCTGATCCCCATCAAGTTCATTTTTTAATAAGATGAATTTAACAGGCTTGAAAGAGATCTTGGGAAGTTATGATATAGACTCAAATGGGAAACACAGAAGAGAAAGGAGAGATCGGGCCTCTATCTGCAGATCTGGTGAATGCAAGTCCTGAGCACAAAAGTGATCACTCAGGCAAGAGCGTGGGGTAGGAGGACAAGAGGGACTAGGAGAAAATGCAAAGAACACATCATTTAAGCATGGAAAAGGAGACTGAGGACCGAGGACTAGAGGGGTGGGAGGGATCCCACTGGAGCGGTCAATGTTGGCCAGTGTCCCTGCAGTCAGGTAAGAAGTGGACAGGGATCACCTACCTTACCTGCAGAGAAGACTGTAGTAATCTCAGCCAGAACAGGTTCCTGGGAATTGCTGAGCAGAAGCCAGATGAAGAATAAGATATTCTAGGGGAGAGTCTTCAAAATATCTAGGAAAATGGTGGCCCTGTTCTTTAAGGGCCATTTGTATCCACCATGTGGTATGAGCCATCTACAGCCTATACAATGCATATCAAGTAATTCAGGAGCAAGTACCTGAGGCAACAAACTGGCCAACTTTCAGACTATGGGCTGTTTCTTTCAGGTAAAGACCCTGGGGAAGGTATCTGGTTGAAAGTGGGCAGAACACTGGATCACTACAGGTTTCAAAATGGGTATATTTTGGAATATAAAAAGAAACAGAGATCTCAGAAAATCCAGAAGCTGGATGCATCTGTGAAAATGATGATGGGCAACAACTCCATAACCGCTGTTTATCATTTGCATAAGATAGGAATAATAAAGTGTGAAGAATGCTCTTAGTCCAAGACTACTGAAGAAGGAAAGAGGAAGAGGTGAACAGACTCAAAAAGCCAGAACATTGTTATGAGAGGAGAGGAAAATGATGAAGCTGAAGGCCAAGCTTCACACAGATAATAGCCCAAACTGGGTAGATCACAGCCAAATACTCAGAGAACAAGGACTAGATGAAAATGAAACATTGCACTTAGAAGGTTTACTTCATTCTACTCCAGTAGGGATGTAGATGCTAGAGACCCCACACAACTGAAATTGCTTTATGGTGAGGCTGAGGGATGACATCCTGAACAACTCGCACGCTGTCTCTTTTGAGAAAGCTTGTGAGTTTGGTGGATTTAACCCCAGACACAATTTGGACTTCATGTAGCCATAAACACAAATTTGGATTCTAAGAGTAAATGAACTTTCGTTTTTCTTTTTCCTCTTCTCTCCTCTCTTTGCCTCTGCTTGCCTTTTCCCTTTATTCTTTTTCTTTTCATTTTCTGAGCTGGTTACCCAAAATACACTCCCTAGTTTCCACCAATTTTGAGATTCTTAGCTTCTACTCAGTTGAGCATATGATCACATTTGCAGACCTTGGGCAAAGCAAGATGCTAAGAAACGCATTGTGGGAAGGATTGTAAAGGTTATCGACTCTCAGCTCAGGCAGAGTGTGATTTCTTCCATACCACAGAGCTTGGCGCATCCCTCCAAGCTCTTACTTAGCCTGTCCTGGGGGACCTCTGGAGTTGAAAAGCTCACTTCCTCCATCTTCTGAAACCGATGCCCATTAGAGCATTCCTTCATCATACTGCACCAAATTTGGACTTCTTTAATTTCTTTTTAAGACCCCAGTAGAAGAACAGATTATGAATGAGAGTGTTTTGTGTTCTTTACTATGATCTTATAAATTCTTTTTATCTTTTAAAGTATGATGTATATATTAAATACTTGGTCCACTCAAAAAGAAAAAAAAAGGCAGAACTCAAGATTGTAGATTTCATATAATTAGTAAATTGATCAAGTTAACAATTTTTATTCCTACAACATCCTTAAGTGAAAATGCATTTTTTTTCCCTGCGAGTGCATGGCCAGGGAGAATATTGACTAATATAGTTTGGTGCCACTGCCTTTGTCAAGCTAAGGAAACAACAGTTTTACCCACCATTGCCTTTTATCATCAGTGCAAATGTCAACACAATGAAAAAGTCAAATAGCATCTTGACATTATTATGAAAATAGTTTTGATCTCATAGATGCTTGAAATTGTCTCAGGAGTCCTCAAGAATCAGTGAACCACTCTTTGAGAACAACACCTGTAGGAAAAGGAGCCATGCTTATAAATGAAATAATCAGGGAAACTAACATCAGCTTTTATATGGACATTTCAAATGCAACTTCTTGCATCCTACTATTCTTCTTAAAGAATGATCTACCCTAACTCCTCAAAGTCAATGATTTTCTTACACGCTGAGGTTTTGTGATTCTTTAGAAATGCTCACATGACATTCAATATCAGATCACTAATAACTGCCTGTCACTTCTGATGCAAGGTCGTGTTTAGTTCGGCTATATGTGTGCACCCTCCTTTGTCTATCCTGACTGAAGCTGTAGATTCTGTGTTTGGAATAAGGATGGCCCGCACCTCAGCTAATAGGAAACATAATTCTGTCTTGATGCATGACAACTTAGCAATTTGATTTTTGAAATTTGCACTCAGCTAACACTTAATATATGGCACCAATTATTTAAGATGTGTTGAATCACATTTCCCCAGTGTTTGCATAATAATTAAGCAACTTCTGAAAATGGTGTTTATATTTTGAGTTAATATTTTAATATAGCTTCCAAAGATGCCTAATTTAGGATTGGCTACTGGGAGAATCTGACTCTCATTCAATACTTAATTAGTGGAAGGGAGTTATGAGCAACACAATAGCATAAGAATTAAATATTAGTGTCATAAGGAAGAAATAATGAAGCTGTAATGACTGGTAATTCACCTATCTTGGAAAGAAATAAGTAGTCAAAATTAGATGTATTGTATTCTTCACTACCCCTCCCCAAACTCCCCCAAATCCATGCATGGTAGAAAATGTCCAGAGTTCACAAACGCCACCCCTCTGCATGGCTTTCCTCCCTGTGTTTGCCATCATTTCCAGTCAGCTTCAGCTCTCTTCTGTTCCAGCAACTGTAGCAGTTAGGCCACTTGGGTTCCAAACACCAGAAACTCATTCTGTTTTATTTAACCTTAGAAAAATAATGAATTTATTGGAAAGATGTTTGCTAAACTAGTAATAGGTAAATCTATTATGATTCTTACAAGATGTATATTATTTCTTTTGTCAAAATTCAGGTAATTTAAGATTCTATTCCTAATAGATTACATAGAAGATTAGATACAATTTTATAAATAGTCATCTGATCTGCATCCATTTTCATAACTCTACATTGTTATTTCTTTTCCACAATAACTGCCAGAAAACACATTTTTAAAAATGACTGACAAAACAAGTTGATGATTGAACAAGTTATTGTTTTAACTATTGACAGTGCTTCGTGATTCTGGCATTGTGAAGCACCCCACTATTTATAAGCTAGTCATTATCTCCACACTATAAATAAAGATAGAGGATTCAGACTAATAAGCATTAATTGACTACACTCCTTGCCCAAGATACAGTGCCAAGAACTGAGGAAATATAGCTCCTGGCACAAAAAAGCGTTGAATTCTGCTAGGGAGAGAGGTGTACAAGGCAAACTGTAATGCCAAGTAGTCTGCAGTAAACATTACAATGCAGATTTAAGGATATTTGATGGGAGGTCAGAGGAGGAAAAAATTGTCTTTGACTGGGAAGAGCATCTGACATCCTCATATAAATGCTGCATCTTAAATAAATAATGAGTTTTGACACTGAGGATGATGAGATAAACAAGCCAAGCCAAGACACACTTAAGTAGTCGCCAACACCTGGTCATGCGATCATATCAGAAAATATGCAGTAGCCCGGGGTACGGGGCATGTGACATGCAAAGGCATTGTGGAACATGGGGAGAAAAAAGTAAAAACAATACAAAGAAAGGAGCACATTCAAGTGCATTCTGGAAATTATTTCTGTTTCTCTGTTTGTGTCTTTCTGCTTGGAGTCTCAGTGCAAGTAAATTACTCTCTCCCCTTATATCCAAAATAGATTCTGGAGAGAGGAAATTTTATTGGTCCATTCATATGATCTTTCTTTTTGGAAAAGAGTGTGGTAGCTATAAGGGAGGATAGGGCTAACTGAGTATCATTTTTTAAAGTTTATTCAACAAATATTGGTTATTTAATATGACCAAACATGGAGCTGAGTGCTAAGAGTACAATGGTGTGGAAAATGGAAGTGATTCTTGTCCTGATGTAATGTATGTTTCATTCTGGGAAATGGGCATTATGTAACTGTAGAAATGCTTAGTTATAAATGTGATAAATGCTCTGAAGGAAAAATTTAGAGTGTGATTGAAGGTGATTGCAGGTATTTCTGACATTTCAGAAGTCAGGTTGACGTTTACATTTCTCTCAATGTTACCACTGAGAGTTTCTAGACTAAATTATCATTTGTGTATACCGTTTACGTCTCCTAACAGCAATGTGATGTTCAGGAAAGAGTGTGAACTTTGGAGTTTGTATTTTGGTTAAAATTTGGGCTCAGCTAATCATTGCCTACTTACTTTTCTCCAGTCTTATTTGTCTGTAGAGACAATAATTCCCACCTTATAAGGTTGTTGTAAGAATTACTATATGTAAAGGTCCATAGATGGAATTCTCATGTTAATTACTAATAAAAACTGTCACCATCAGCTTGGACATCCAATAGACTTTCAAGATAATACAAGTTATTATTCAGAAAACATATCTCTTAAACTGTGCCAGCTGAAATATTTACAAGGTAAAAGCAGATCGTTGACCATGTTAGGGTTTAAGGTTGATAGTTAATCAAATACCCTCTCCTATCCTGTCTCCATGCTCTATAGTTAAGAACTATTTGAGAAATAAATGGAAGAGTGTACTTTTAAATGTCAGTTGTGTTTCTGAAAGTGCTGGAATGGAGAACATGACTAGAATCTAGAGTCAAATTGGTTCCCGACTATTATCTGCCCCTCACCATCCCATTCTAGACCTTGCGGTGATTCATTTGAGGGAAAGTTTGGGTCTGCAAAGCAGGCAAACACTACCTACATAAAGATAAGGGTAACCATTACAGAACGGCTATCTGCTCTTTGCAACCTGGTAAGAGGGGCCTAGTGAAAACTGTCTCCAGACCTGCCTCTTAGCAGTTAGCCTGGCTGGATCAAGATGTGTACTTCAGATGGAAGCAGACACACAGCAGAAGACACCTACCTGTTCAGGGGTGATGCTACTCTTAAAGACAGACAGAATGAGGCTGAGACACACATGTTCAGTTCCCTCAGTGTCACCATACTATACATCTCCCAGGAAACATGACAACAGGCAAATAGAATTGTCCCAAAGATCTGTCATGTGCAATAAGAATGAGGGCAATCTAGACCAGGGGTCAAGGGAATTACTCGGGCTGAAAGGTGAAAAAGAAGAAGGACACCACGGACAAATTTGACCAACTTCACACTTTGGCCTAACACCACCCTTCACTGTGTTATTCCAAAGCAAGTTTGCTTTCCACCTTGGCTGGTGAGAGAGTCGTGCAGAGACTTAGGACCAGGTATGTCCAAAAGAATGGCAGCTTCTGTTAGGAATGAAGGTATGAGAATCACTGAGCCACCTGCGGTTATGGAGAGGACATAAAGTCAGTGAAGACACCGTTCACATACTTGCCAGTTTCATTATAAAACCAGCCCTACTCACATTTAACACTTGATCTTTAGAGTGTGGACCATAAAATCTTGCTCTTGTAATTTACCATGTAAATCTTGCCTTTCCAGCTAGCTTAGCAAGTGCACCTGGACTAGGAGCTGGTTTTCGACATCTGTAGATGATGTGAATCTCAGCCCACCAACTCAGGAATACAAGAACTATTCATGCCTTTCTTTGTTTAGATCAGAGGTGAAACCGACTCTTCTTATGATCTCGCCAAATTGGTAGAAATTTTAGTCTTGGAAATGTTTAGGTTATTCTCTTTTCTTATGTTCACACTAATTCAGGAGTCTAATTGTGTTTAGAAAATGGATGAAGGATCTCTAATCACAAGACCATTTTGTTCCTCTCTCACCAAATGGTGCCAAAATCTCCACTCCCACCCGGTCCCTGACTGCTGACCTCCTTTTAATCTCAGCAAGTTTATCCCTTCTCTACCTTTTCATTTGCCTCCTCATTCTGTCCTTCAAAGGTGTGGCCCTTCACAGATGCTTAGTCTCCTCAAAGACTTTAGACCTCAGAGAGAAAGGAAAGATCCATTGTCTCTAATAACTTCTGATTTCCATTCTACGATAGACTCTCTAAGTCAAGGAAGTACTGCTGGAGCCTGGAAGAAAAGAAAACATCTGTGGAGACCAGATGCACAAGTCTTTGCGGCAAGATACATACTTCACAACTCGCTCTTCTGTTATTTCTCACTTTCAAGGCTACTTCGATGCTATATCTCACTTTTACCTTTACAAATATGATGTGTTGGGCAAGAAGCGCAAGATACAATTGCAGTATGGCACTCTAGACTGCAAAGCACAAAGCAGCCACCTGTGAAACCAATGTCAGGTTTTGCAGTTCATAAAGAAATTAGCCTACACTTCTGACAAGGGCCCTTGGGAGGTCTCCAGGGATTTGTGACTGTCTTCCTTTTAATTGGACTAGCCTGTGCCACGACACTAGCATTTTCAAACCCTTTTCTATGAGATGGTGGTATAAGTGTGTGTGTGTTAGTTCTAGCTCAGTGTTTTTGACACAAGTGATAAAGCAGCACGCTCTCTCACTGTGGACCTCTGCTTCATTCTTTCTCAGACTACCTGTTTTTTCCCAGGCAGACGTCAATTTCCTTTTCACCTCCCATCTCCCATGAAACTAGCTTATTTAATTAGGTTTCTCTGGTCTGTCCAGCCTTGGTGAGCCCTGAAACCACAGTAGGAACTAACCATTAATAGGGTGAGTAGGATTTAAGGAATAACAGAGGCTCCCTTCATTATGGAACATCTCCTATTCAGCATTTATATTAATGCATAATTAAATAGCTGTCTCTTTAAAGCCTTTACTTATATCAAAGCTATATCTCCAGAACACCTCATTTCCCCCGAGAGAGGGAGAGAGAGGGAGAAAGAGAGAGTCCCTACAGTATTCACTTTTTAATGTAACTATTAAAAATGCAACACAGGAATTGAAAATGTGCCTAAATCGTTTAGTAACCTCTTTTGACATTTTCATTACATCTCCTTTTACTGGAATCAAAATGAGAATAAGATTATTTCAGAAGTGTAAAGGAAGTCCTCCACGGCACTCTGTGCATTGTGACATGCAGTGTAGAATTGCGTATTGTTGAATATATAATGTTTAATAAAAACAAGATAGAACACAGGCAGCTTTGCCTTGTTCTTCCCTGTGAACCTCTCCTCTGAATATATTTGGGAACAGGCTTCTCACCAGTGGCTCTGGGAGCTGAGTACCCTTTGCTGTGGACTTTGCAGGGAGGATTCAAATGTAAAACGGAAGGCTAGAGTTATTATCATTAAGGCCCTTTAAATTCCAATATTCTATAATTCGCCTAGGGTTACACAACTAGCAGGCAGCATTTCAGGGGAGTTTTCCTCTTTGACCTCTCCTCCCAAGGCGGATGCATAACTCACAGAATGAGTAGAAAGCAAGAAACTCCTGAAATGTTCTGCCTTTCCTACCACCAGCCAAAGGATATTTTTCTTCCAGACATGAGGAGAGGCTTATCGTTGTGGCCATGAGATTCCAGCATTCGTGGTCAACAGCCAACTAGTGACTGTTAACACAACTCTTATTATGCACCAGACATAGTGTTTAGGTTTCACTTGCATTATCTAACTTAAATCTCACAATAATCCTATGATTTTAATACGATTAGTATCCCTGTTGACCAAAACAAAAGCCATACTTAGCCCTATCTCTTGCTAATGCCAGGGGACAGTGTGGAATGCTCCAGGTCAAGGGGGAGACACAGTGCAAGCCGAAGCACTGACTTGCCCTCTGGTGTCAGTGTGGAGGAGAAGCAGGTGACACCTTTGCCTCATGTGTAAGTGCATGGGGCAGGCAGTATGTGTTCAGCTGGTAAGGCCTTCAGTCATTTCTATTTTTATTCATTCATCTATTCATTCATTCACCAATGTTTATTCCATGTCTTCCAAGTGCCAGTCATTGTTCCAGTTGATAGAGATAACATAAAGGATAAGATAGACATGGATTGTGCCAGGTGAAGTGTTAAAAGTAAATGAGAGCCTAAGATCTAGTGTAGATTAATGATGGGAAGTTGGGGTGCTAGGAGGAAGGAATAGCTTTGGATATCCTAGTCAGGGACCATATCATAGTAATTATTACTACATTTTCTTGTCAGGAACTTTTCAGGGGTTATTTAGCAAATAATTTCCATCAGAAACACAGTCCTTGATATTGTGGGGAAAATCTAATCTTCTTAGGATGTGACTTCTGGGCTTTGCCCAAATCATCTGGCTAAGGTTCTCCCTTTCCAGACATCATGGCTGCTTGGGGAGAGGCTGAGAGGATACCTTTAGCCCAGTGGGCTGCTTCTCTTCTCCATATGTCAGTTTTGTAATGAAGCTGTCAGCCAAGGTGATTTATCTTTGTATCATGGGGGCCTTTAAGAATTTCTTTCTTGGATAATTGAATGTCACTCATCCAGGGAAGCTCCTACTTCCTGCATTAGGATGTCAGGGGACGCATGGCAATCACCAGCCGGATGGCCACATATGGCATCGCACCATACATTACAGGAGTGGCCCTGCATGGCTGATTCTCTTGCAGGAAGGAGCAGAGCAGCCTACCAGCTGGAGACCCCAGAGGACTGTGGAACACGCAGAAAATTCCTGACAGGATACCTCACTAACCATAAATGCAAAATTATAAAGGTAAATGTTGAGACATGCCAGACAAGCTACTGTTACAGTCTCCTTGCTGCCTTCACAGGCCTTAGCCTCAGTGGACTGCAAAAAAAATGGACTTTGAAAGGAAAAAAGACCCTGAATTTGAGCCATTGCACTGATTGTTAATCCTATTTTGTTTGACATACTTCGATGTCTCCAGATATTTGAAGCACTCTCTTGAAGTTAATTTTAGGTGATGCCCGTAAACCAGTATTTTAGTCTAAAGAAAAGTTATGGGAAGATAGTGAGTTAGTGATAATCTCTAGATGTTGGAATTATGATAGATTTTAATGTTCTTTTTTGGCTTATCTGTAGTTCTAACTTTTTAAAAATATGTATGAGTTAGTTTTATAACATAAAATTAGTTTAAATTTTTAAAGATTTAGTATTTGTCATCCAATAAATTGAAAAGAAAGTATGTTATCTAAGTAAAATAACTAGTGTCACAAATTCCTCAATGTTGGGATCAATACTCTAACTATGGAATATGTGATATTAAGTCATATTTGCTAGTTATATTTTTCATTTATCTTTAGACTACAAATTGGAAAAAAGGCAATGCTATTTTGAAAGTAGCATACACTGATTTTTTAAAAGCTGTACAGTTCTAAGTAATGAATTTGCTTCCTGTTTTGGCATTTCCTTTTGTAAAATGCCCTGCTTGTTAACAAATTCAGGTTGTTTTTTTTTTTTTTTTTTCATGGAATAAATTTGGTATGAAAGTTCTGGGGTGTCTATTCATTAACATCCTCCTGCTGTTCACATTTTATTAATGAAACAACCCATCACCCCCCTACCAGCAGACACTTAATTCCTTCCCAGAATCCATCTGCTTTTCATGGGCTTGAGAAGCCAAATTCCTTTGCAAAATCAACTCTAACAAAGACTTAATTTCATGGGTCAATTAAATACTAAATATTGTTAGCTGTATTTCCCAGTATCAGATGCTCTGAAAGTATCTTTCACTGTGACAATTACTCATATGAATGGGGGATGGGTGGTTAGGGAATCCAGGTGCTCCCTGTAAAACTTGCCATCCGTGCTTTGAATACAGACCCAGCAAATTCGGCTGATTTCATCTATCCACTTTGCTGTCCTTCCTTCCTCTCTCTCTTCCTTCCTCCCTTCCTCAGTGATAAATACAAGCATTATCTTTTGGGCCCATTTATAAGCTACTTGTATCAATATCAGCCATTTTTTGTCAATCAAACTTAATCCAAAGGACCTTCAAAGGAGAACCATTTATAGAAGTTACATGAAATGGAGTGTTTCAATATTATCAATTCTGAGAATCCAGAATTCTGAGAAAATATAAACCTCCAGCCAGATGAAGTTCAAATGCGTTTTAAACTTGTAAAGTCTCCTATGTTATGTAATTCAGATATCTACTCATAGATAGACAGATATATGCCAGCATTTTCTACATGTGTTAATATCAAAGAAAACAGTTTCGCTTCTGCTTCTTCAATGACTTTCCTACCTTTCCATGTGTGACACACGACATTTGATATTTAGCAAATGAAAAAATGCTCAACTATCAACTGCAGCTTCGTCTTGGAACTCTTTCCTTTCCTTCCTCTACATTACTGGTTATTTCATCTGGTCTCATGCCTTTAGATACTAGCTGTACACTGAAGATCCCAAACTCCTACCTCCAGTGTGGATCTCTTCTCTGAACTTCAGAATCATAAATCCAATTGTGAAATTGGCATCTCCCTTAGACGTCAAATAGGGGTCAGATTTAACATGTTCAAAGTTGTCTCCGTCTGTAACCTCCTTTTACTACAGTCTTGCCCTTTAACAGCAGCTTTACCCTTCTGGTTATTCAGGTCAATATCCTTGATGTCATCCTAGTTTTCTCTCTTTGTTTACACCCCATATCTAATCACCAAGAAATTCCATTGGCCAGACTTGAAATATGTCAGAATTTGGTCACTATTTATTACCTCTGACATTTTCACCTGATCCAAGGAGCAATCATTTCTTACCACTATTATTGCAAAAGCTGGGAACTGGATTCTCCACTCCTAGTCCTGCTTTTCTGCTGTCTGTGGTCCACGCTCAAGACAGTAGCCACAGGGATTGCTTTAAAATACGACACAGTGTGTCGTTGCTGCTCAAATCTCTCCGCTGTTCTCCATCTCCCTAAGAGTAAAAGCAAAATTTTTATGTGATCTAGTGCCCACAACCTTAGCCTCATCTCCTATTACCCTTCCTTTGTCCACATTCGCTGCCAACCACACTAGACTCTAGACTGATTTTTAAACAATTTAGGCCCTTGTCTAGTCTCTATGTCTAAAATGCATTTCCTCCATACCGCGACACTCCTTGCCCTCCCCCTCCTTACCTTCCTCACATCATGGTTCAAAGAAGAGAGGCCGAGAGGCTGAACAGTGAAGAGCATGGAACTGAGGGCCAGGCCACCTGACTTCCAGAGAAGACACTGCCGCTTTCCAGCTTTGTGGATCTCAGGCAAATCATTAACTTTTCTTTCTGTTCCATCTTCTGGAAGATAGGGCTAATAATAATACCTACTTCATAAGTTGTCATGAGGATTCAATGAGTTAATATTTGAAAAGCACTTAGCCTCGTAGATAGTGTTATACGTGTGTTTTTTGTAAAAAATAAAAAACATCATTTTCTTAATGAGGTCTTCCCTGACCCTCTATTGAAAATCTCAAACCATCTCTAACTCAACATTCTCTGTCTTTCTTTCGTTTTTTTCCTCTTTTGTATTGGTTCTAATAATTTACTCATGTACTTTTTTTATTACCTGCCACTCTTCATAGCCTCTAAGCTCCACGAAAACAGTGAATTTTTACTCCTTACTAAACCAATGTCTGAAATATAATAGCTGCTCAATAGCTCTTTATTAAAAAAATTTGAAATTAGTGGCAATGCTATCTTTAAACGAAACTTGAAAATTAATTAATGCCCTGGGATGCATGAATCCTGCTTGTGAATCTTACACTTTGTACTCTGTGAGTCCTGTAGCATGCACTATGGTGTAATTTAAAATATAGCCTGTTATATTGTTTGGGTATTTATCCTATAAGATTGGGTCATTGACTCTATCTTCAGGGTGACATTTTGGGTGATGTCACCTTAACTATGAAACCCTGCTAGAGATAAATTGCCAATATAACTTGCAGGCAGAGAAGTCAGATTAATGCTATTTGGCTGCATTCTAAATGTCATTGTTTTTATTTCAAAAGGCCAGGAAATAACATTTTAAAATATTTGTAGTGCCACTATTCAGCATTAATGCATTCACAAAAAGGTGGAACCTGAACCATCTCTATTCAATTTTTACCATTTTAGAAACGAGGGTTTATGGAGAGGAAGTATCTCTTGGCACATAGTAGGCATTTGTTTAAAATGTTTAGTGAAAGAACACTCCTTGAATGAATCATGTGATTTTATGAAAATCTACTTTTCCCCGCAAGAGAAAGGAGAATCAACATGATTCTTAAGCATTATAATGGAAAGGATAAATAAATAGAAGTATAAATATAAATGTGTATATCCTCTTGCTTTTTCATGTCTACCTGAAGAATTAATAATTAGTGATTATTAACTACTCAGAAATTATTAATAATTAATTAATTATATTAATTTTCTTTCTATCAAAAACTCATCTAGATAATGTGCTTGATTATAAACGAGGGTAAAAACTTTTTTCCTAAATTTAATTTATAATATTTTGTTGACATTGCTGTCAAGTTGGAAATGAACCACTTTGAATCATTCAAGAAAGCACAATAGAAATTGGCAGCTTCGTTTCCAGAGAACTCATTCAATAAACACTTATATCCGATGTGTTTCAAGGGATTTCTTGAAGATTGTATTTCACATGTTTATTTTAGAAGAAAAATCTACCTATAGGGGATGAAGGATATTTAGATACTTGAAAAATTAGCATAATTGATGAATAATGTAAATCACAACAGAGAGAAGCATTGTAAACATTCCTTTTTGATAAATGAATTTGTTATTAAATTGATTCTAGGGCCTTTTTAGTTATGAATTTTTTTAAATTCTGGGCAGAAATTTATAGCTAAAAGGTCAACACTTTAAGAGAATGAAAACACAAGGCTATAAAAAAATGTTTGCAGAGGCCAGCCCAGTGGCATAGTGGTTAAGTTTGCATGCTCTGCTCTGGCAGCCCAGGGTTTGTGGGTTTAGATCCTGGGTGCAGAGCTACACACTGCTTGTCAAGCTATGCTGTGGCAGCGTCTCACATACAAAATAGAGGAAGATTTGCACAGATGTTAGCTCAGGGCCAATCTTCCCCACCAAAAAAAGAAAAGTTTGTAAATCATATACTGGTAAAGGACTTGTGTTCAGAATATACAAAGAACTTTCAAAATTCCATAATAAAAAACCAACCCACTGAAAAATTCAGCAATAGATTTGAACAGGCACTTCTTCAAGGATATACACATGTGTCAAAGAAACACATGGAAAAAATTCTCAGTATTATTCGTAGTTAGGGAAATGTAAACTGAAATCACAGTTAAATACAGCCTCACACATATTGGAATGTCTAAAATTAAAAAGATTGACCATGTTAAGTGTTGCAAGTATTTGAATCAACTGGAACTCTCATATACTACTGGTTGGTATGTAAAATATGCCACTTTGGATGGTAGTTTTGCAATATCTTAAAAAGCTAGACATACACCTACCATATAATCAGTTATTTTACTAAGTATTTACCAAAGAAATGAAAGCATATTTTCATAAAAAGAATTTTATGTGGATGTTCATAGCAGCTTTATTTGTAATACTCCCAAACTGAAAACAACCCAAATGTCCATCTAGATAATGAAATTGTGTATATCTACAAATTGAACTCCTCTTCAGAAGTAAAAAGAATGAAGTCCTGACACATCTAACAAAATGGATGAATTTTAGATAATGATGCTAAGTGAAAGAATCTCAACAATAACAAAAAGTGTATACTGCATGATTGTGTATGAAATACTATAAAATGGAAACTAATCTCTAGAGACAGAAGGCAAATGAGTTGTTGCTTAGGGGTTGAGAGAGGAGGGAGAGGATGGAGGGAGGGATAAAAAAAAGTCACAAGGACACTTTTGGGCAGGAATAGATATTTGCTATCTTGTTTGTGTTGATCACTTTACAGGTGTATACAGATGCCAGAACTTATCAAAGTTTTATACTTTAAATGCAATTTGTTGTATGCCAATTATACCACCATATAGCTGTTTAAAAAAGAAAAAACACATATTGAGGAGCTAGGAAAGAAGTGAATGTTCATTCACATGATTATCACGGACAAATCTATGCCTCAAAGATCTATACAACCAACTCTGCAATCAGAACTATCACAAGAGACAGGAGACTCAGATCCTGCCATGGAGGTCTGCTGGATCTAGAGGTGAAGGGTCTTATTTGTTGGCCATTTAAAGGAAGCCATGGTGCCTACAGAGTAGGCCATCCCAGCCCCAGGCTAATTCATCCACCCCAAGCCCCTTTTCAATTTGAAAAATTTCAATTTTGTAAAAGAGTTAAAAGATAAGTATAATGATACTCTTATACTCATCAAAAATACTAACTTAAGTGTGTATTTGTACTTCAACAAGGCTTAGTATTTTAATGTTCCCATCCATTATTCCATTAAACACAGGATAAAGAAGAAAGTTTGCCTATATACAGCATTTATTCAACTGAACTCACTTTCACAATTGACTAAGATCATTAATAGTTTTTAAATGTAGAACTGAATATAGATATAATGTAGAAGCCAACTGGTTTCATAAAAGTTTAGTCGTAGGAACTGGCTGATGAAAGAAGTTGCAAAATATCCCTAAAGACTTTCAAGTTTTGATTACCAAGTGTCTTGGTCTAGACAGTGAAAAAATAGCTGTGTTTCCCATATTTCTTCTTCTATATAATATATCGTTCATAAACAGAGCCTAGTCACAATATTTATAGACAAAGTTTTTGTGGTAACCTTAGAAACCAGATACAGCAACAGAGAAAATACATATTGGCCTCCTCTAGTCCTGAAGGTTCAACATTAGATGAAAAATATGCTAGATAATATTATAGTTTAAAATAGCAAAGCAGAATATGCTATATACTATGTGTATGAGAAAGAATCAAATTTAAACATGCTTGTGTCTTTATTCAAAGTTTTATTTTTATTTATAAATTTAAACAAGGAAAAGAAGACTATTTTTGGTAAGTTAAAGAAAGAGAAATCATCAATTCATACACCTATTCCAATAATATACTGCTGACTTAAACTCACTGAGTGTGGACTAGTGTGACAGTGTCAAATTCCTGGGGGCTGCATCTTATTAGGATCTCAAAACCTTCATGGGTCTGACATCCTGAAATCTGACCAGGTCCTCATGGTGAATATCCAGAGAAGATCCCCTCATGGCTGTGGCAGTAGGAAGGGAAGAATAACCATTGTGAAGAGTTCTCCAAAATAAATTTCTATTCTCTGGGGGAAGACTTTGCCAGAGCCTTGACCTAGCTGAGGTACAGGCATTCTTCCCACTCCAGAACCCTCCAGTCTCCCTATTTTACCTAAAGCGTCAGAAAAATGCTATACCACTGGGAGAAAAGTCACAGGCCAGAGACACAGGCCCACTTACTTGAAGACTGAGACATAACCTTAAGGTTTTAGAATGCTTCCTATCCTCTACAAGGTTCCACCACACCAACAGGGCAATAGTGTATAATAGATTATTGCCAAAAGAGCCACAAGAAAGAAACTCCCTGAGAAGTACCACCTAGAGAAACCCAGAGTCAAGAGAAGAGGCAAAGGCAAGAACATTGGAGGAACTCAAAGTCTCTGGCACCTACAGTACACCAAACATGAAGCACAGCCCAACTGCCAGCCAGGTTAACATCAACCCTCACAAGGAAGGCCTAGTCACCTCATTTCCTATTAGCCAATGCATGTCCCACTTTCAACAAAAATATTACAAAGCATGTTGAAAGACAAGACAAAACAGTGTGAAGAGACAAAGCAATCATCAGAATCTGACTCAAATATGACCCAGATGGTGGAATTAGAAGATAAGAAATTTACAACAACTATGATTGGCGCCAGTCCCATGGCCTAGTTGTGAAATTCAGCATGGTCTGCTTTGGTGGCCTGGGGTTCGTGGTTTGGATCCCAGGTGCAGACCTATACCACTTGTCAGCCATACTGTGGTGGCAACCCATACATAAAATAGAGAAGGATTGGCACAGATATTAGCTCAGTGCTAATTTCCTCAGCTAAAAAAGGAAAGAGAAAAACAACTATGATTATGTTGAAGGCTTTAACAGACAACATCAATAAGACACGGGTAATAGAAGCAGAGAGATGGAAATATTCAAAAGGAAATAAAAAACACTGAATTATAAATGCATAACGCCTCTGATGGGCTTATCAGTAGATAGGCATAGCTGAGGAGCAAATCAGTGAGCTAAAGATATGTCAATAGGAACTTTGCAAACAGAAATCCAAAAGGAAAGAGAGAATTAAAAATTAAAGCTGAATATTCAAGAACTTTAAGACAACTTTTAACACTTGTAACATACCCATAATTGGAAGTCCAGAAGGTGAAATAGGGAAGAAATGTTTTATGTAATAATGGGTGAGAAATTTCAAAAAGTAATGGCAGACACCAAACCTCAGATCAAGGAGGCTCAGGATAAGCACCAAAGAGCTGCATCTAGATATTTCATATTCAAACAGCAGAAAACCAAAGGAAAGTAGAGAATCTTGAAAGAAGCCAAGGAAGCAGGGAGAAGGGGTAGGGACCTTACCCATATAGGAATAAAGAGAAGAATTACAGATGACTTCTCACCAGAAAACATGCAAGGAAGAAGAGAATGAAGTGAAATGTTTAAGGTGTTGAAATAGGAAAACAAAAAAAAGACCCCAACAACCTAGAATTCTACATCCAGTAAAATTATACTTCAAAAGTAAAGGAGATGAATGATTTCCAGTTCCACACGTAATGAGCTAGGAAGTCACTACTCTGTCCTAGCAACAAGTAAAAAGCTGAACAGACTCAAATGACAGCTCTTGTGAGATCCCTAAGAGAAGTGAGGGTGCAGGGGAAATGGTGGCCCCCAAGAATGGAGAGACAGACAGGCAAGTCCAGAGAGTCATGGCTTACCTGGGTGGAGACTCATGAGGGGAGGTCTTCAGGGGAACCAGGGCCGGAGCAGGAAACCCTAAACTGCAACTGACGAAATGCCAGAGGCTCAGTGTGGACAACTCTGAGAGTTGAAAACTCCAGGGGGATCCAGTCATTGGGAGTTCCCACAATTTTGTCAGATTTACCTTCAGGGGCTTTACCAGGTTTTCACAGTAAATATGAGAGAAAAATCCTCTAGTGCTTTCAATAGGGGGAAGAGAAAAGGAACAATTTTGAAATATGCCCCAGTATTCTGCTCTTTTTAGCAAAGCCTGCCATCAGAAGAACCAGGAGAGCCTAAACTAGTGGAGAATTATCTCAGCCTAACTGACCTCAGGGAAGAAAAGTATCCATTCCAGTCAGCTCTAGCCTTCCAAGTGAGAGAAGGAAAACACCCAATTCCAGCCCAGTCTAGCTATCCTCTCCTACCAAAGGGAGGAGAAAAAATTGAGAAGCACCTGTGAAGTTCACAGTCAGAGGCACAGGTTTGCTGAAAGATGGGGACCTAATCATAGGATGATAGAACACTTCCCCTCCCCACACCTCACCACATTACAAAGCTCCTTTTTACAGCAGTTTCTTTTACTCACCACATTATATCTGGTTATCAAGGAAAAATTGCAAAGCATACCAAAAGGCAAAAAACACAATTTGTAGAGACAGAGTATTAGAACAAGGGATATTGGAATTATCAGGCCAGGAATTTAAAACAACTATTATCAATATGGTAAAGGCTCTAATGGGTAAAGTAGACAGCATGCAAGAAGAGATGGGAAGTGTAAGCAGAGAGACAGAAATCCTAAGAAAGAACCAAGGAGTAATGCTAGAGATGAAAAATACTGTGACAGGAACCAAAATCCCCTTGATGGGTCTATTGGGAGACCGGACACGTCTGAGGAAAGAATTTCTGAGCTTGAGGATATCTCAACAGAAATCTCCCAAACTGAAAAGCAAAGAATACAAAGACTGAAAAAAAAAAACAGAAGAGAATGTCCAAGGACTGCGGGACGACTACAAAAGGCGTAACATACACATAAAAGGAATACCAGAAGGAGAGGAAAAAGGGAAAGGAGTAGAAAAAAGGTTTAAAACAATAACGACAGAATTTCCTCCAAATTAGTGTTAGATACCAAACCAAAGACCCAGGATGTTCAGAGAGTACCAAACAGGACAAATGCCAAAATTCTAGGCATGTCATTTTCAAACTTTGTAAAATCAAAAGCTAAAAAAATCCTGGATGAAGCCAAAGGAAAAAAATCTTCCCTATAAATGAACAAAATAACAGTTACATCTAACTTCTCAGAAACCACACGAGCAAGAAGTGAGTGGAGTAAAATATTTACAATGTTGAGAGAAAAAAACTAGCAGCCTAGAATTCTGTACCCTGCAAAATGATCCTTCAAAAGTGAAGGAGAAATACCTGGTTAGACAAACAAAAATTGAGGGAATTTGTTGCCAGTAGAACTAACTTGCAATAAATGTTAAAAGAAGTTCTTTAGAGAGAAGGAAAATCACACAAGTCAGAAATCTGGATGTACATAAAGAAAGGAAGAGCATTGAAGAAGGAAGAAGTGAAAGTACAATAAAAACTTTACATTCCTTATTCTTAATTATCTATTTGTTCAAAGTAATAACAACAATGTATTCAAATTGTATATATATATACACACACACACACTTATTGAGTATCAGCTCAATTTCAAAACGTAAGAGCTGTAATTAAAGATTTATATCTTTTCATTATTACTGAATCTCAGAATTTCTTTACAAGCTAAGAAAATTCTTGCAAGATATTTTTCCTGACTTATCTCTTTTTTTCAGTAGCTTCTGTCAGGCCATATGCAGTGAAATTTCAGTATTAATTTATGAAATGATAAAGCTTTGAACATGCCATACTCATGAAATGTAATTGAGTTAGATGTCCTGCTTTTAAAATTTATATATAAATTTTAATAATATATATCATATATAAAATATAAATAAATATTTATGTTTAAATTTATATATACATTTTTGGCCTAATTCTACAGACTCAATAGTAAAAATCTATAGTATGATAACACGTAGCATTTAATATGTGTTGGCAATGTTGCATGTTTTGAAGCCGGAAAACAATTAGGAAAAGAAGTAGGAAAGAAGTGATAGTGCACAGTAATTGTGAAATATCATATTTTAGGAACAAGTGCTGGAATCTACTCTGGACAATTTTGAAAATATTTTCATCTCTACTCTGTAGGAACAGATATCTCTCATGTTACCAGCTCCATCATTTTGAAATATACTTTCATCAAGTTTGCTAAAGATCTTTTGTCAGCTTAAATATTATCAAACCATTCAGTAAAAAGAAATCAGTTTTCACCTTCTTTTTTTTTTCATACCTTTAGATTTGCTAAAAATTCAATACTATTTGGTCAATAGACCTTTTCAACTAGTTTTTTACCAAACCTCAAGACAACTCGAGGATGATGTATTTAATCTGGACCTGAGAGCAGACCAAACTATGAGTAGGTAGCATTTATAATAATTCTAAAGTCTTGTGGTGCTGCTTTCAGGCCCGGGCCGGTACAGCCATGTGACAGCAGCAGTGCTTGCTGAGTGCTCTCAGACTCAGACCATATCACCATATATTCGGTGTCTGTGCAGTTCCTGGAAAGGCACTTCTTTCCTCAGATGTTGATAAGTTGACGATATGATATGTTATTATTCTTTGAGAAATTGATTGAGTTTTCATTTCTTGAGCTGTGAATGTAAATTTAACGCATCTTTATCATTTAGCTGGTGACATAGCTATCACGTAACTGTATAAACACCAATAAACCAATGATAGTGATTATAAATATTATGGCCAAAAAGCAGCTATTGAAATATCTACATGAATATACGTTGTGAAGAAAAATGATATAAAACTGTTTATGTTGTATCATCTCAAATACAATAAAAACATACAGAAAAAGACCAGAAAGAAATATCCTAATTGTGTCACTTAGAATTATGGATGACATGTTTTACTTCATTATACTTTTCTATACTTTCCTTTTTCCCCCTCTTTATAAGAAAGAAATATTTTTATAATCAGAAATGAAGTAAATACTAAAAGTCATTGGCATTCTGCCAAGGAGGTGTGCAAATCCCAACCTTTCCTTCTGGGGGCCCATCCAGCATCTGTCTATCCATACATATGCCATCTCAGGTTAACCTTCACAACAGGCTTGGTCGCTTAAGCAGGTATTATTCTCCAAATTTGTGGCAAAGAACATGGAGTTCAAATAAGTAAAAAGACACCTAAGTTACCACAATTAGAAAGGGGTGCAATAGGAAAAGTGTCAATTTTTCAGACTCCCATTCAGGTGCTTGCCACTGTACTGCATTGTTCTGTTTCCACTCTTGAATCTTATTAACATAAATATTTCAAGGTCCGAGGACCATATTTTTAGAAGCAGTGCTTCTAAATGCATGAGTATTCTTCATACAGGCTTCCCTGGATGCAAATACTTCTTTTCCCAGACTCACACAGCACTTTTTCTGCACTTTCCTTTGGTTCTTAGTCTACTGAACAATAAGCTTTATATGAACAGGTTATCTGTCTTTGTCTTTCCATTCATATGTCAAATACATATTAAACAGTATTTTAATATTCTTATATGCTTTTCTAGGAGATGGGGGAAAATGCTGAACAGGACAGAAAAGGTCACTGCTCCTGTTTTATACACCAGATAATAAGTTAATTTCAGAGATCAAAAATTTCTGGAATAAAGAGAGTTATATGAAAAGAGCAGATGGGGTAAATATGGTACTTTATTTGGGTAGCAAAGGAAAGTGAGGAGGTGGCATTAGGATTGAGAACTGAATAGTGAGAGGAGCCAGCCACGCAAAGGAAAAACCAAGAATGCTAAGACCATAAGGCAAGAGAGAGCTTGGCAATTGAATGAAGAGAAAGGAAACCTGCGTTTCTGGAATATAGTGAGCATGGGAGCAGTTGTCCAGGAAGAACATAAGGATTCTGGTAATGAGTTTGAACAACCATTGAACAGTTTTAAACTGAGAAATATCAAAAGCGAAATTATGTTTTGCAATGGTCACTGTGTGAGGACTGGATTTCAGAGTGTAAGGGAAACCAATGAAGAAGTTGAGAAAATAGTCTCAAACAAGGTGATGGTGTCTAGAATTAGAGTTACAAAGTGGAGAAAAAGAAATGAACAGATTCAAAATCTTTATCAAAGGACTTGCTGATGACCTACATTTCTAGTAGGGTTTCAAGTGATGCTGATGCTATGGTTCAAACCACACGCTTTGAGCATCAAGTCACTAGAATGTAGTGGTAGAAAGAGAAATATAAACCACATGCTGTTAAGTTAGCAATCCTTAAAAGAGTGAAATAAAGAGAAGGCATTCCAATGTTGAAGTGTTGCAGAACTTTGAAAGTGGGTGAGTGCTTTGGAATTGTCTGATAAATTGTTGAAAATAGCTATGGGATGAGCCAATCAAAACAACAATCGGTGACATCATTTTCAGGCAACAGGAGGATGTGGGAAAAGAGTGCTCAGCAGGGGAGGGGTCTCAGTGTAAATGAAACTCCCATTTCTTTAAATAAAGGTGTCTTCTTATATCACTGCTGAATATTCTCATGCATTTACCTTGAGTTATCAACATTCTAATCACTGTCTTCTGACTGGGATGTGGAAACACATGCACACGTAATATATAAGAACTCTGCTAAAATGACTGGCTAGATGAATAGGTCACATTTTTCAATGTTGGAAAAAGTAAGGTCAGTGATAATAAATATGGGATCACAAATTAGCAGAACTCTTTGAGCCTCTGAGTTATTTCCTACAGGTAATTTTAAAGCTAAAACGAAACCTTATATTTACATTTAGATGCATTTGAAGATTCCTAAGAATTTTACTGTATTTTCTTACTTAATATGAGCAGGAAGAAAAACCAACAATTCCCATAACAACATGTAAATTTGATAATGGATTATTCTCTAATAGAGTCTTAAGATTTCTTATTCCCAGTAATCATTTTTAAAACTTGCTTTTAAACCTAATTTTAGTATAGGATGTCAGATAGCCTTACTTAAGAGAAAAGCAACACAGTATGAGCAAAGTCACACAATTAGCCAAAGTGAATGTGATTTGTAACCTATATTTTTCTTTCTTCTTTTAACTTTTTAAAGATTGGCACCTGAGCTAACATATGTTGCCAATCTTTTTTTCTTCTTCTTCTTCTCCTGAAAGCCCCCTAGTACAAAGTTGCATATTCTGGCTGTGAGTGCCTCTGGTGGTGCTATGCGGGACCCCGCTTCAGCATGGCCTGATGAGCGGTGCCATGTCTAAGCCCAGGATCCAAACCAGTGAAACCCTGGGCCTCGGAAATGGAGAGTGCGAACTTAACCACTTGACCACAGGGCTGGCCCCCTATGCCTTTCATTTCATGAGGAAAACGGGAAGATAGTATCCACAGTCAGAGGAAATAGCGAACAACTATTTTTCATAAATTAATGGAAACAAAGTATTTTTCTATTGCCTACAAAATTTAGAGCAATGGAAGTATTAAAGTAATGCCCTCAGAGCTTTATTTTATATTTTATTCAACTAACTTTTATTAAGTTAGTACATATGAACTAAGTTTGCTCTTTTTAACCTTTATTTATTTAATTGTGAATTACACATTGTGTATCCGGGTGAATGTTTCAAAAGATTTTCTCTTTCCTGGAATAAGGTGGCTTATATGAGTATAGAAGCAAAATAATGACTGCGCTGTGACAAAAGGCTATTCTGAATTAGATTAGTCTCATCACCAGATTTATAAAATTGTCAAATAGGAATAGTCGAGTACCACTCAACTATTTTCGCAAAAAACTGCTCCAAATAGAAGTTTCTCATCTTGATAAATGGACCCAAGTGATCCACTTTTAGGCATTTCCAGCACTGTAGTCACTGAGATTTCTTTGATCTGTTCTCGCGTCTCTCACACCCTCACTCTTGTGGGCGTGGCCGAGCGGTTATGAGAGCCGCAGCCGGAAACGGAAACGCTGCAGGCCTGAACTGAGACAAAGTCCAAAAGAGCTCAGCTAAATGTGTATATTTACTCTCCAAAGCCTTGAAACAGCTCAATTTTAAATATCAAATAAGTACCTTACTTTCTATGTCCTGCCTGCGTGAAGGTTGGAAAGCCCTCCACATCAGGAGTCTGATTTGCATGTCGCCGTGTCCAATAGTCATTGCCTTCAGCCCCACAGAGCTTGCAGTTTTGGGAGTGCCGTGCCCGAGTTTAATTGACTTCAAAGGGCATCCATTCAGGCACATGAAACCCTCTCTTGAAAAGAGATTGTCCCAAGGCAAATCAATAAAGTAATTTTGGAGCTCTAAGTTTGAGAGGATTTCTTCTAGTAGATTCACGTTCTTATTCCCAGTAATCATTTTTTTTTTTTTTTTTTTTTTTTTATTAATGTTATGATGGATTACAGGCTTGTGAAATTTCAGTTGTACATTTTTGTTAGTCATGTTGTGGGTACACCACTACCCCCTCCGTGCCCTCCCCCCACCCCCCCTTTTCCCTGGTAACCACCGATCAGATCTCCTTCTCAATATACTAATTTCCACCTATGAGTGGAGTCATATAGAGTTCGTCTTTCTCTGACTGACTTATTTCGCTTAACATAATGCCCTCGAGGTCCATCCACATTGTTGTGAATGGGCCAATTTCGTCTTTTTTTATGGCTGAGTAGTATTCCATTGTGTATATATACCACATCTTCTTTATCCAATCATCAGTTTCTGGGCATGTAGGCTGGTTCCACGTCTTGGCTATTGTAAATAATGCTGCGATGAACATAGGGGTGCAACGGACTCTTGAGATATCTGATATCAGGTTCTTAGGATAGATACCCAGTAATGGGATGGCTGGGTCATAGGGTATTTCTATTTTTAACTTTTTGAGAAATCTCCATACTGTTTTCCATAGTGGCTGTACCAGTTTGCATTCCCACCAACAGTGTATGAGGGTTCCTCTTTCTCCACAACCTCTCCAACATTTGTCGTTCTTGGTTTTGGATGTTTTTGCCAATCTAACGGGGGTAAGGTGATATCTTAGTGTAGTTTTGATTTGCATTTCCCTGATGATTAGCGATGATGAACATCTTTTCATGTGTCTATTGGCCATATTCATATCTTCTTTTGAGAAATGTCTGTTCATGTCCTCTGCCCATTTTTTGATCGGGTTGTTTGTTTTTTTGTTGTTAAGCAGTGTGAGTTCTTTGTATATTATGGAGATTAACCCTTTGTCGGATAAGTGGCTTGTAAATATTTTTTCCCAATTAGTGAGCTGTTTTTTTGTTTCAATTCTGTTTTCCCTTGCCTTGAAGAAGCTCTTTAGTCTGATGAAGTCCCATTTGTTTATTCTTTCTATTGTTTCCCTCAACTGAGGAGTTACAGTGTCCGAAAAGATTCTTTTGAAACTGATGTCAAAGAGTGTACTACCTATATTCTCTTCCAAAAGACTTATTGTCTCAGGCCTAATCTTTAGGTCTTTGATCCATTTTGAGTTTATTTTGGTGTGTGGTGAAAAAGAATGGTCGATTTTCAATCTTTTGCATGTGGCTGTCCAGTTTTCCCAGCACCATTTGTTGAAGAGACTTTCTTTTCTCCATTGTAGGCCCTCTGCTCCTTTGTCGAAGATTAGCTGTCCATAGATGTGTGGTTTTATCTCTGGGCTTTCAATTCTGTTCCATTGATCTGTGCACCTGTTTTTGTACCAGTACCATGCTGTTTTGATCACTGTAGCTTTGTAGTATGTTTTGAAATCAGGGATTGTGATTCCGCCGGCTTTGTTTTTCTTGCTCAAGATTGCTTTAGCAATTCGTGGTCTTTTGTTCCCCCATATGAATTTTAGGATTGTTTGTTGAATTTCTGTGAAGAATGTTCTTGGGATTCTGATTGGGATAGCATTGAATCTGTATATTGCTTTGGGTAGTATGGACATTTTAACTATGTTTATTCTTCCAATCCATGTGCAAGGAATGTCTTTCCATCAGTAATCATTTTTAAAACTTGCTTTTAAACCTAATTATAGTATAGTAATTTATTCAAGAGCTTTTCAGATTTTTGTATAAAGTCTAAATCAGTGTTATTGCTTTCTTTCTTTGTATACTACAACTGAGGTGGTTTATTTTTAAGGATATTGTTGGCTTACTTTAAATGAGATCCACAAATATCCACTTTGATTTAAGTAGGAGTTTCTTTAAAATGATTGATTTCAAAATTGTTTATGTTGTGATAATAGCAATGTTTATTCTTAAGTTTGGAGTAAGTCTTTATAAATTGCTGATTTGCTTTTTCTACCATATTAGGCTATATTTTGCAAATAAAAGCATCTCATATTAGTACGATATTTTCAATTTGCATTACAACAAAATCTTTATTCTTGATTTCTGGTTCTGATGGATCTTTAAATATTCACATAGTTGTGTACAAATCAATGGTTTAAACTATTTAGATGCAATAAGACTTTAAATTCTTAAGTTTATTTAGATATGAAGTGATTTTGGGAACACAAAGTTTAGCCGTGGTTAGAGACTCATTGGTAACTATCAAATGCTAGTACTGATCATTTTCTAAATACAGCCGATATTCATATGTAGGAGAATCTAGTTAACATGTACTGTTTCAACAAGAGACCTTATCATATGATTATTATATATATTTATAAGACACTTACAGAAAGAAAATCTCCAAGTCATTCTCAAACATCCTTGCAGTTTCTCAAAGACAGATTATTCTTCTGAGATAGCAAGATTTCTTTAAAGGAATATTACAATGAAATGTTCCCCACAATGAAAATGGTACTTTCCACCTCAGATGTGGTGTTTGCCCTGGAAGAAGAGGTCTTAGTTAAAAATAATGATTTTGGCCGTGAGGATCCTAGTTTACAATATTATTGAGATTTCCCCCTGCTTTCCTGATTTCTTTAAACAAATGAATTATTGGTAAGAACATTATATGAAACCCATGAAAATTGATGCGTTCCCAGGTGACATACAAATCTTATAGGTTTTTAAACAATTTGATTGCTGGCTTCATGAAAAGGACATTGTCATTGTCTTTGAAATTGGATATCAGAAACACTTTCTTTTATCAATCGTATCAAATTTGGTTTTGTTTGCTAAAATAACAAAGTTCAGATAATTACTGTATTTTGCTGCTATGTTTAAAATTGTACCATATGTAAAGAGGAAGAGTCATCTCTATCCCTCCTCATAAAATACCCACCATCATCGAGGTGGGCCCACTCTCTCTTCTGAAGGAAGTCGTGGTCTTTCTTCCACCCATTTGGTTCCCACACACAGGTAGCCCTGTCCATGGCATGAAACTTCTAGGCTCAGTGCACTGAGTCTCCCATTTCTCCAACCTTGTATGCTAATACTTGCATATGTCTGGTCAGTCCAGGGGGCAAGTGACTCTCTTAACGAGGCCAATGGCTGGCCTGCACACATGGCACCGACAGGGTGTTCATTTACTAGGGCTGCCATAACAAAGTACCGCAAACCAGGTGGCATCGAACAACAGAAATTTAGTGTCTCACAGTTCTGGAGGCTAGAAATGTGAAATAAAGGTGTTGGCAGGGCCAAACTGCCTCCATATCTCTGGATAGAATCTTTCCTTGCCTCTTCCTAGCTTCTCGTGGTGGCTGACAGTCCTTGGTGGTCCTTGGCTTGCAGCTACATCAGTCCAGCTCTGCCTCTGTTGCCCCATGACCATCTTCACGTCATCTTCCCTCTGTCTGTGTCTATCTAAATTTTGCTTTTTTTATACAGACACAGGTCGTATTGGTTTAGGGTCCATGTTAATTACCTCACCTTAACTTGGTTATATCTGCAAAGTCTATTTCTCCACCTTGAGGTACTGGGGATTAAGACTTCAACATATCTTCTTTTGTGGAATACAAGTCAACCTATAACAGAAAATATGGTTGGCTTATTTTAAAAAATTATTTTCAGAGGTGAGGAATATACTTCTAGACAGAAAGAACTGACAGAAGAATTTTTGGTTTGTTTGGTAATGAGACTTTGGTGTCTTTAGTTTGCATGATTTACATTCTTTCAAATCTGTGTTGTTTAGTATATGGTTTGGCAAATGAGAATTCTAGTCATTGTTGTAAGATATACCACTGATTATTGAATTCCATGCATAATATATGTCATGAAATCAACAAAGCACCTGCCTGTTGCCCCATCCCTGGGGACTTTGGCATTTAGACAGGACAGGTAATCAAAACCAGTCAGACTCTGAGATTTCTTTCCATGTCCTTTTCTTTGTATATACCTCATACTTTCAATCTTTAAAGTATGTTTCTTCCTTAGTCATTTCACCTCTGCCTTCTGTGCTTTCTTTTACCAAATCTCAGAGCTTTGAATTGTGTTGATTCATCCTGGGAAATGGCAAAAAGCATTTTACTTTACAATAGCACCTGTCAAAGAATGGGTGTGTTGTTTTTTTCCTTCCTTTGGTGCATCTCTGCTTGCCTGATATCTGAACATGTTTTGCTGTTTCCGAATAGTACCTGCACACAGCAATGTTTTCACAAGCCATAAAAGTCATTTTACCAGAAAGTGTCATTGATTTACTTGTGGCAATATAGGATTCCTTGATTAAGAGTTTGACAAATCCCCATTGAAGCTGCATAATAAATCAATCTTTTACTGGAAAAGCCTGAGACAGGGTAAGTGAAGATGCTATACATTAATACCTGCGGGAGAGTTACTAACCTCTGTCCTCTGGTGATCAATCACCTCGGCTGGGCTGCACTGACAATGTCTGGAGGTCATCTGGTTAATGAGACGGCAGTGGGAAAGTCTTTCTCAGGATTACATTGTATCAGTCAATCATTAACGCCCATGTTAGACACCAAGATCCATTTGCTACTTTTAAGAGAAAATCTTATGAAATATATCCAGAGCAGATTAATGATTATAAATGGATTACATAAAAACAATTAAGAAAAATATGCCATTGCTCTTAGAGTGCCTCCATTAGGAAGAATTAAAACAAGTTGCCATGAGGGGTTTTCATCCCAGAGTCTTTCTTGAACACATTTTCATTGTTCCATAGGCTAGGAAACTGACAATTGAGAGGTTACATCATTTTAAAAAATGCATCAATAGTGGAGATGTGAACGTTTGTTTGAGCTTGTAGACATTGTTGCTCAAATGTTGATATCCAGAACACGGCTGTTTGGAAATTGTCATCTCTGGAATATATATACTTCAGAAACATGAAAAATTCACTTAAAAAATTCATCTTGCATAGTTCTTCTTTCAGGAATCTTAATTTTGGCTATTAGCTGCAGGGATGAACAAAAATAAATTCTTTGTGTTTTCTTCTGAGGTAACAAAAATGAAGGAGTTGGGACCAATGCATATTCTGATTTTGTTTTTAATCTCTGATAAACATAGAAAATTACTTCACTAATTTCTCTCACATAAATAGCAGACACCATTCATCTTTATATCCTCAGCAACTACTAAGTAGATATTCAAAAGTTGTTTTGTAAAAATAGTTTGCTTTCTTTATTACAATTTCAAATGATTCAATCTCATACAAAACTGATATTAATTACTGGTCTTTTTAAAGAAGAGGAAGAAAAAATCCTTACTCTTGTTACCCAATGTCACCCATTTGCTTGTGTTACTGAAGTATAAGCACATATTCTATATAAATGTATATTTTATATCTAACTGATTTAGGCCAAACATTGAGCTACCATAGACTTTTATAGCTATTAATATATGAGTTCTGGTCAAAGATGTCTGCTAATTTTCATCTTTTTCCTTCTTCTCAACATACTTGGGTGGAACATCTAATTAAAGTATTTCTTGTTCTGCATCGGATTGATCTGTTGTAACCCTGTCCCCTCAGCGTGATGTAAGTTTCCACCGAGCACTGATGCTATCTTGTTCATTTAAACAGAAATGATTCAGAAATAATTATAATTTATATATGGTAATATTCATTGCATAGCAAACAAAGAAATGACAGTCGTGGCAACAGATACTATATCTAAAATATTTTTACAGATGCTTTGGCTTTAGTGATATCCTTAATTTATAATAATTAGGTTATGAATGAAACTTAAGTTATATACCTTTGAGGGGTTCTTTAAAAAAACCTTTAGAAAATGTTTTCTACTTGTAGATAAAGAGTAAATCGTTTTATATTTATTAAACTTATTTTTATGTGCCTATTTTAAATTTATATATAGATTATTTAACCTAAAATTTAACTAATAATGCTATATGTCATATGGTCCCTGTAGTAGGTTCTATTTGTCCAAAAATGGCTGCACCAATATCAACAATTGCACGAGTTCTTCAGCCATGTGACGTTGCCACTCCCCCATCAAGTGACGGACTGAAGTCGCCTTCCCTTGCATCTGGTATGGCCTTCCTAACTCGCTTATTATCAGTAGAATGTGGTGGAAATGACACTGCACGCTTTCCAAGGCTAGATCAGAGGAAGCCTTGCAGCTCCTGCCTTAGTCTCTAGGAAGCCTTGCTTTCCACATATTCCCTCTTGGGATGCTGCCTCTCGGAATCCACCTGGTATGCTTTGAGAAACCTCAGTCATGTGGACGGGTACAGATATTACCATCAAAAGTCCCAGCTGAGCTGCCCTCCGTGTTATCCCAGCACAGACATCAGACAAGTGAGTGAAGAAGCCTCCAGATGATGATGCTGGTCCCATTATCAGAGACACTTCCAGATGTTTCAGTCTGCAGTTAAGGTTCCAAGCATTGTGGGGCAGAGATGAGCCAGCCCACTGAGCCTTCTTGAACTCCTGACCCGCAAAAGTGATTTTCATGTGATACCACTAAGTTTGGGTGGTTTATTACACGTTATTAGAGAATTGGAATATTTTCTTAACAAATAAATAACATATTCTCAGACACCTACTTCTGTACAATATTTAATTTCATGGACTATTTCTACAGTCATGTGGGAGATTTCTTAATATATTAAAAACAAAATCTTGGCTACATAATATTGGAGATTATATGTAAAAAATAAAATGAGAAATATAGTACCACATCATTAAGACCATATTAAATTAAATAAATCATAATTAGATGAACTAATTCCCTAGTCAAGATATATAACCTTGTTCTTTATGAAAAGTAATAATAAATATATAATCTGAACTCCAGTCATTTAAAAACTTAAACCTCATAATCTAGTTAAAATAGTGAGTAGCATACTATTGTATTGAAAATAACACTTTAAATTTATTTAAGCATGCTGTCTTTTGATTTTCTATAGCTATTACCTAGTTCATCTACTTAGTTACATGAAGACTGATGTAGTTAGTGCACTGTTGAAGTTTTTTCAAAGAAATAAAAGCTTCTTTCACAACCGTATTTCAGATATGTTTCCTTCAATTCAGAGAGGGCCAGAGTAATTTTTATTCTTAAATATGGATGCTATAGATTCCTTATGAAAAGTCTGATCACATAATTATTTTCATTCCATGTATGTACGAATTTTGGCAGAAGGCAATAATAATCATAAACATGTAAATAGCACAGATTGTTAGCCAGGCTTCTTTCCAAGTATTTCACAATCTTTACAAGTTAGCTATAATAATAGGGATAGTATAATGTGGTGCTCTTTTGATCCTCATTTTTACAGAGGAGGAAGCTGAGGCATAGTTCACCAGTTCACTCAACTAGTAAGTGTCAGATCTGGGATTCACATCCAAGCCTGCTGGCTCCAGAGACTGAGCTCGTAAGCCTACCCTCTACTGACTGTCGAGGCAGAAAAGCAAAGCAAGGAAGGAGTCAGACTTCCATGGGCAGCCAGGTGAAGTGCATTTAGAATGTTTGTAGATTCTCTTGCAATTATTTTAGCTTTTATGTTATGATATACCTTAAAAATTCAACAGTTGATTTAAGGTAAAAAAAAAAATTTTGAAGTGAGTGGGCATCTTGATTATATAAAAGAAAACAGAGAAATTCCCTTTTGTTTGTCTGACTTTATATAAACCCTATTTAATATAGTGAAGAATAGAATTAATGTTCCATTACAAGGGACAAAGCAGCCCAGGAGACAGAAGACATCCAGCTCAGCATCCCAACAAGGGGCAGCTGTGCATTAAAAACATGCGTATGTAGCACCATGACCTGCCTGATGCGCAGCAATTCAATGCCTGACAGTGTGTGCACCTGAACTTCTTTCTAACTGGTCCCACTCCATATGCACTTCACCTTGTACACATAGCTTCAATAATTACTGCTTTGTCAACATGTAAAATCTTCATGAAAAGGCTTAAAATAATTGCAATCTGTTAATAGGACTCCTCTATTTCTTTTCACTGCCTGTGCCAACAGTGTTTCTTTATAGTTAATCTTATACCTTTAATGGGCTGTATAAAATGCTATATTCAGAAAAATGACTACTTTTACTGTTCAATTTTTTCAAAAACTAAATTTGTAGCTAATTCCCGCAAGTTCAGAAGAAAGGAAATGACTAATGCCATTAAATTAAAGCCTTATCTTTAAAGCTAATTACGTGAAGCCAAGGTATGAATATCATTATTAATATCATCACTCCATCAATTGAGTTGAAGATTTTTAAAAATTTATTTGATGGTTACAGATTTCTTTCTCCATATCTCTCAGCCCTCCCTTAAATTCCTGTTTCTTCTATCCTTCTCCCATTGCACCAACCCCTAACTTCCTGAAAATCTCTCTTTGAAGGGAAGAAAAATCGGTAAGACTTGTTTAGATCATTTGAGTAATGCTTTGATTTCAAGAAGTCAGAATTGACTTTTGAATTTATTAACCACATCAAACCTCCACAAGCGGACAGCAAGGCCAGCAGCACAGGCTTTGATTCAAGCTGACTGAAGTAAATAAATGCCTCTCCCTTTCCTTTTTCACTAAGGGTGCTGGTGAGGCATAAAATCAGGAAATTTTAATTCCCTACGACTCCTCCAGAATTCAGTGTGTTATCCTTGGAGTGTCACCTACACAAACTTCGACCAATGATAAGAAACTTAAATATCTTTCTTTTCTTCTTAGTTTTTCACGTGTTCTTTTTAACATTGTGTTTTTAACCCAGCCTCTGCTAAAACAGAAAAGACACTTGATCGATGCTGGAGGAAGATGATGACTCTATATCCTGGACAATTTTAGAAAGACTCGCATTTGTTAGCGGAGATGCCGTGGGATGAGATTATGATAAATAAGGTCATCTAAGGCTTGGATATCAGAACGCTCTGTCTGGAAATGCCCTTAGAGACAGAGATGTATGGTGAGAGCAGAGTTGGAATGGGGCAGAAAAAGAAGCATTTGGAGAGAAGAGTGAGCCCTGGAGTTGGTGGTATCACTATACTTTTTGGTTATTTAAGATGGGAAAATTTATAAATTAGACACACAGCTGGGGATTAAATATTATTCTCAATTGTTTATACCAATGAATATTCTACGCCTTTAAAGGGGAAAGCACTCAGTGCTTATGTGCTAAAAGAATGAGCAGAATAGATGACTATAGATTATTGGTAGAACTGTAAAACAGACCTGTCATAAATTTTTAAACAATGGTTTGCTAATTTATTTTCAACTTATTCCAGAAAGAGTTTGAAGAAATTGAAGCTCAAAAATGTGTGTAATTAGAAGGCTGAAAATAAATAATTCAAAAATGATATGTATACTATAATAATAAAGGTAAGATAAACACGCTGAAATTGATATCATTAGGACCTCTCACTTGCTATTAAATGACAACAAAATTTGGCTCTATGTCCTCAAAAATGTCAAAGCAAAGCAAGAAACACATTTAATGTAATTTTCTTAGTTTTTGATACAAATATTCCTCTATTTTTGCTGATAAAATACAGGCACAATTTCTCCCATGGAGTAAAAACACTTTGAGGACATCCATGACACCACCAATAACATCCCAGGAAAGACACGATGTCAAGGTTCAAGGTACAGTTCAGTACCTAGATGTAGGAAAACTTTGTGTGTTGCTCCTGCAATGGATTTTTAAATCCGTCTGTGCTCTCTAATAGTCCTAAGCCAATTGTAGGAGTTTTAACAATATGATCATCATTACTTCTTCATACTTTTATAGAAATTTACAATATTATTGGAAACCAAAAGAGTTCTAAGAATTTTTGTTTGAGTGCTGGTCTTCTGTTGGACAATGAATATAAGGGGAAGCAATTGAAGCATGACCTCTGCTTGGGCCCTATTTTTGTTTATTTACTGTTTTTTGTCTCGATTATGTTTCCTGACTTACGTTATCTGACCTACAATCATTGATCCACATTTCTGGTTTAGACCTCTGTCTCAAATGTATTTCTGATCTTTTTGGTCCCAGAGTCATAGCCTGTGTCTACACTTTCAGCATTTGTTCAAAATCTCGGCACTTCATAACTTCTCTGACATTTGGGGATTGCTAAACTATGAAGGCAGAAATAAGGGAAAAAGGAAACAAGGAAAAGTGAAAGGTAAATCGCATTCACAAGGGAAATAAAGGAGCACTCTGGTTACCCAATTAGTTCGCTCAGCTCTAGCTAATCCCAGAGCCTAAAGGAAGGAGGTTAGACTGTCATGCTAAATTCACATCAGTCTTTTCGGAAGCTGAATTAACCCTTATCCATATTGGAAAATCTATCGGAAACGCATGTAATTTTTCATTAAACTTCTATACTTTCCAGATGCAAATTAATTTCCTTTATTTCTTAAAAAAATTTTGTTAAATTCTATAATTTCTTCCAGCTAAGTAATCGTGTATAATGGTAATCAAATACTCTTCGTAAGAATTTGCTTTAAATGAAAGAACAACCACCAATATTGAACAAAGAGACCACCACCACAACAAAAAACTATGGACTGAGGAGGAGATATTAAAAATATCTAACAATTTCAAATTGTTTTGAAAATAATGATGAAGCAAATTCACTAATGTGATTGTCATGAAGAGGCCAGAAACATCTTTTCTAAACGCGCTAGCTTTCAGACTGGCTGGACTGTGCATTTCCTCTGAATTTTCATCTTTGGTTCCTCTCTTTCCTTAACTTTCCAAGTCAAAATCATCAAGAAATCCTGTTGGCTTTACCTTCAAAACGCATCCTAACTATCACCTCTTCTTACCTCTTCTTACAATTTCCTTAGGTCAAACTACCATTTTTTCTTGCCTGAAATGTTGCAACATCTCTGAAGTGGACTCCTTCCTTCTGTTCTTGACTCCGGACAATCTATTCTCCTTACAACGGCCAGGGAGATTATTTTAACAAATAGTGTTATCACATGGCCCCTTTATCCCATAAATTTCAACGACCATCAGGACCCACAACATCTGCCCCCACCGTCCCTCCAAACTCATCTGAATCTCTGCCCATTGCTCACACTCCCCAGCCATGATGGCCGCCTTGGTTTCCCTTGAACACACCAAATATGTCCCAACTAGGTACAATTTCAGCTGTTCTTCCCCCAGAGCCACAGAGATTTTTGTTCCAAATTTCTTAAGGTATACGCTTTAACATTATCTTGTCAGGGAGGACTTGGTGCTCCTTTTAACCCCCATCATTGTCCTTCTTATTTACTCTATTCCTTTTCCTTCTGTTATTTTTATATTTTTAAGCATGAATTATATCAAATATATCAAAGAATGTAAAAAATATATATGTAGAGTCTAAAGGAGCAAATAAAATGGATAGCCATGTACCTACATCCCAACAGAAGAGAGAGAATTTTACCAATACCTGTGAAGCACCTATGTACTATCAAAAACAAAACAACAGGCCTAAGATGGAATCACTTATGCTAAGCACCACGTCGCTAAACCAAGACTTAATTATGGTTTTGGCTCTCTCAGAAATAGAATCTTAGGCTAGTCAATCAGGAGTCACCTGATCAGCACTAGTTGGGTAATCTGCCTGATAGACCCGTGCCATCCCCGTAAGGAAAGTGAATTTGCAATAATTAGCCGGCTTTTTTGCTGGTGTAACTTCCTTGTTTCCTGCTCCCTTCTGCCTATGACAGTCTTTCATTTTGTACAGCTCCTGGGAGCAACTTTCTATCTTCTAGATGGGATGATGCCTGATTCGAATAGATTTTTGTTAAAATAAACTCTTAAAATTTTTAATATGCCTCAGTTTCTCTTTTAACAGTACCCTTCACAGATTGCATCTACTCGATACCACATTTTCTTCCTTGCCATCCCAATAAAAGTAGCTACTATTCTGATTTTTAGCTTCTTTCTTTTCTTTATAAGTGTACCCTGTATATGTACGTATTAACTGAATGATATATTACCTATTCCATTTCTCTTGAAAGGAATAATACTTTTATATAATCTATGTTTTTTGCCTCAATAAAGTACTTTTATGATTCACTCATGTTGATGAATATAGCTAGAGTAGATTAAAGTCTGTTCCTTAATCCATTGTATGAATAGCAAGATTTCTGAAAGGTCTGAGATTTTCTTCTATTTGTAGACTAACTGGGTAGCCTGTCACAGTTTCATGAATGCTGCTAGAAGACACGAAACTCCAGGGTCAGAGACAAAGAAATTTATTATTCATGCATAGCAAATAACAGGAGCATCAGCATTTTTCCCTTACCCTGAGCCCCAGTTTCCATAGGGTAACAAGAAGAGGGCCAGGTGACACTTGCATGCACAGTGGGATTGTGTTACAGGGAAGAAGACCTGAGATTATGAAATACAAATCTTTTTTGATGGGTGATTAGCATTCCCACCCTTAGCTGAGCAAGGACACATCATTTTTCTGAACAGTACGCAGGTCTGCTTTTACTCTGGAGGGAGGCACTCTCTCTCTCTTTCGTGGCTATGTGCAAGCCTGCTGCTTGTTCCAGAGGGAGACACTATATATTCCAAGGTTTCTGGCTATACATTCTTGAAAAGCCAGTCCAGACAAAGAGTAGTCAGTGCCTCCCTTGCAAGAAGTACAGAAATTAAAAGGCCTATGAAAAATTGTCTTCCAGTAGTGAGTATAGCACAATTATTCCACACTTGCTAGATGTTTGAGTAATTTCCAGATTTTTGTACTGTAAACAATATTGCTGACACATTCTTACACACGTGTGCTGATTCATATATATGAGTTTCCAAAGATTTATTCCTAAGAAACGTGTTGCCGGGTTATGTTTTCACCACCTGTATTATAATCACTTTCATTACTTTTCATCCTCAGTGATACTTTATATTGTCAAACTTCTAATTTTACTAATCTCATGGGTATAAAACGATATCTTAATTTAGTTTCAGTTTTTAACTTTCTCTCTCTCTCTTTTTTTTTTTTGAGGAAGATTAGCCCTGAGCTAACATCTACTGCCAATCCTTCTCTTTTTGCTGAGGAAGACTGACCCTGAGCTAATATCCATGCCCATCTTCCTTTACTTTATATGCGGGATGCCTACCACACCATGGCTTGCCAAGTGGTGCCATGTCTGCACCTGGGATCTGAACCAGCAAACCCCGGGCCACCGAAGCAGAATCAGAATGTGCGCACTTAACTGCTGCGCCACCGGATAGGCCCCCAGTTTTTATCTCTTAATGCTAATTAAGTTGATCATCTTTTTTGTTTGTTTTTGCTTTTGAGAAAATCCTGTTCATTGTTTGGTCCATTTTTCTACTTAATTAATAATTTATTTAACTAATTTTCTATTTAATTCTATTTTGGATCATTTTTCTTGTTTATTAATAAGTATTCTTTATATGTCATGAATACTACTTTGTCAATTTTATGTGTGCAGATATCTTCCAGTCTAGGGGTTAGTCTTTTCAATATCTTAAGGATATTTTTTGAAGAACATGATCTTATAGATTTGTTTTTAATATAATTAAAATTGTTAATATTTTCCCTTATGATGTTGTTTTGTAATATATTTAAGAACTCTATTTCTACTGAAGTCATAAAAAATTCCTATTTATGATTTTGCTGTTTGTTTATTTTGTCTTATACTTAGGATAAATAAGGTTCTGGAATCTAAGAATGTGTCTTTTATTTTAATAAAAATCTGAGCCATTATTATTTTGGTTATTGCTTCTCTCTCGTCCTCTCTTTGGGTGTTCAATAACTATTAATTGATTGTCTATTATATGCCAAACTCGGTTTAAGCATATGCTGGCTCTTCTCTTTCCTCTAGAGCCTCTTACTCTCTTTTTATATTTGTCATCGCTATTTGAACTGCATTTCAGCATCATTCACTGGGCTCTACCAGTCCACCAATTTCCTCCTCATCTGTGTCTGATATGCCTCCTACACTCGCCACTGACTCTTCAATTTGGACTTTTCTAAGCTTCGAAAGCTTGATTGCAATCTCTTCATTTGATACAATTTCTTATTTTTGTTAATTTAAACATTTTAACAATAGATAGTTTTTGTCTAAATCTTACTGTTTCAATACACTCGATTCTACTGTTTTGGGGAACTTCACTCTAGTTTACTTTTACTGAAGCTTACTTTTGTAGGGTATTTTTTTTATGTGTCTTGTCATTTTAGTGTGAGGTCTTTTCTTTTGCACTTTATCTATAGTTGCAAAATGTCTTTTCCTAAGATTTCTATGCTAATGAGGAACACCAGGGTGTAAAAACATTAAGAATGATTTTAAATTAAACTTTGACGTTTTGGAGGAGGAGAAGGTTAGAGACACATAGTGTGAATTCTGGCCCACATAAGTGCAGAAACCTCAGGGCAGAGTGTTTTGTTTTATCTTGCCTTGTTTTGTTTTTTCCTCACATTCCATCTAGAGCTAAGAACACATTAATATTTTCCAAACATATATGTCTACAGAATGGTTTTTTTCTCCTAGTAGAAAATAAAAGTTACCCTTAACAATCTTGGCTTTATGTAGGTGTCATGACTCTATTAAATTAACATTTGTTAGGTGACGCACAGGGTGCCCAGTGGTGAGCCAGGTTCAACAAAAGACCACAGAGAAATTGAAATAAAGAAGTTTATTACTCACAGGTCCTGGAGAAGGTACACAGCAGGCCTTGAGGGGCCAGACAGGGAGGTCAAGGCAGAGTACAGAGAGAGAGAGGGGACGTAGAGCATGTGCCTTTATTAGGCTCTGTGGGTGGACTGGTTTGGGGCTCCTTGGCTAAGGCTGAATTGGCCAACTCAAACCAAAAAAACCAGAGTTTTCTTAAGCTCCACAGGGCTCTCACCCAAGGGATGCACAAGGGGAAGGCTCTGAGAGGTAGAGGAAAGTGTTGGTCAAAAAGGCTGTTGAGGAATCATACAAGGAGCATACATTTGCTGGTGACTCTGGGGGTATTTTCCTAGGGCGTGCATGTGCATGAGGGAGCTAGTGTCAGTTTAAAGCCCTCGCAGGCTGCTTGGCCAAAGAAAGTGGATGCTGAGGCAGCAATACCAAGGAGTAGCTTAGCTAAACTCTTGACAATACATCCTGTGTTGTCTAGGCATCAGGAATAGCAATCACTTGTGTAGCTTTTGGTTGTGGTATGGGGCAGGGTTGTGGCCTACAATGGGGAGGGCATCATGGATAAGATATGGAGAGGAGTGGAGGTGGCAATTTCAGGTATGGAGGAAACGCTGGGCGTGGTGGTATGAACAACAAAGGGGGTAGGGTGTATCTTTCATGGGTATGTTGAGTGGAAAGAAAAAGCTGTAAACTAGTACACTGGGCAGTGAACACAACAGCAAGAGGTCCTTAACCAGGGGATCTAAGCAGGTCAATCTAGGAGTTTTGCAAGGATGTGCCTTACTGTACCTAGTGTGGTTTAGTATACACTGGCTTTCCATAAAGGTGAAATGATGTCTAGTGCAGCCAGGTAGTAAGCAGGAGACTTACTCAAAGTTTTGCAAACGTTTTGATAGATGCAAGGTTCACAGGGCAAATAGCTAAGTCAGAAAAATATTTCCCTGCAGGGTCCTCAGGGTCTATCAACTGGAGGAATTTTTTCAACTTGGCCTCCAGGTTGATAGTCACCAGAATCATCTTCCTCCTGGTGTGGAGGTGATCTCAAAGTGGGAGATGCCAATTTCCAGGGAGGTTGGGGTGCAATGTCTCATTTGTTCTCTTGGGTTGTGGTATCATCATCTGAGGTGCAGACATTGCCAACAGTGAGATCTTGGGCTGGGGTGATCTTGTCTGAGGCATTGGTCTGCTTGGGGGTGGTGGGAGACAGCCCAGGGGAGGGTGGCCTCCCCAAGTGGAGATCCATGAACAGTAGGAGTGGCTGACTTGTGTTAAATTCTAAGGAAATATGCTAGAGGCCTGATCAGTGAAGTCCATTGGATCAACAGGGGGGTACCTTGCAAAGGAGCTTTGTAGGGTCTCCATCCACAATGCATATTAGTTCTGGGGACATTGACAGGCTAATTGTAGGGACATTTTGTGGAAGGCAGTTTCACAGTTCAAAGATTGCCCCATTAAAACTATAGTAAGATCATTAGAGCACAAACCTGTAATCAAATGGATCTCATTTGGTTACATTTGGAAGAGTATTCTGCCTGGGGTATGATTTGAAGTGTGGTATAAGGAGGGAGCAACTCCTTTAAGCGTCACTTCCACTGGTACTATTAAATATAGAGGGAAGTGAGCTCTGGGTAGGAATTCATGCCCAGTCACACTCTGGCCAAAGTCCTTCTAACAGGGCCTGCAGGCACCTGGTGCTCAGCCATCCTGTGGTGTGAGTGTGTGCCTGGTTAATTTTGTTTCAGTATATCTCCTGGGACAGTGTTGGGCCCGAGGGGTCTATCGGCAACTCCATTAGCCAAGCTATACACAGTTAAGAATAATAGCTACAACAATCGAGTGTTTGCATTGGACTAGCTTATGGGGCCCTCCTCCAGGGGAGGCCAGTTGTATACCGACCAAAGGCTGAGCGCAGTTGCTGTGGAGTGAGAGGTTGTTCACCTCTTTACCTAAGGTGGGTAGGGCGTTGGCCTGTCTGCCCCTTGCAGTTGTAGATCCTTGGATCTCGTTTCCTAATGTGACTGGCATCCACTAGGCGGAGGGCCTCTTCTTCTCTCTGAGATCCACACAGTTCTGCTAGCGGGTCCTGAAGCTATAATTTTAATCTCCTGTAACATTTTTAGTGAATTTTGTTTAATTAGTCAGCCTTTATAGCCTAAATAGTGAGGCAAAGCTGGTGACCTTAGTTTCATGGCTGGTATTGGGCCGTCACGTGGGCCAATAAAATCTATACAATCATGATCCCTAAGCAATTTGCTAGAGGATCATTGTCTTGGGCTCTCTATTATGAGAGGGTCATAGTGCACAGTGCACCTTCCAGTGGGTCACCAGCTTGTGGAAGATGGTGAGATGACAGAAAAAAAATGGGAACATTTATCTGGTGAGCAGATGAGAATGAGGTCATTCAAAGGAGTGGGAGTTCCCTGTATGTGCTGACAGGGAGTCTTTGGAGAAGACTGGTAGTCGGTGTGGGGGTTTTGGAGACTTGAGGGGTGGACGTTAAGCTGTATTGGAGCCTGGGGTAAAATTTCTGTCCATTTGGGGGAACACTTATAGTTTAAAAGCCTAAGCAGCATGTCTTTTAATAGGCCATTTTGCCTCTCTGTGAGCCCAGAAGCTTGGAGCCAGTAAACTAGATGGAAAATCCACAAGATTTCATGTTTTAGAGCCCATGACTGAGCAACCTGAGAAGTGAAATGGGTACTTTGATCTGAATCTATGATGTCTGGTGGGCCAAAGGGGACAAGCATGTTATGAAGGAGAGTACATGACGGGAAGCAGTGGTTCTGGAGGGAGCAGCTGGCAGGAGTCCAACAAAGGTACCAATAATGGTGATTGCATACCTAGCAGCTCCAGCAGAGGGTGGCAGTGGCCCAATAAAATCATTTGTTGTGCCAGTAGGATCTGTCCCCCAGGGTCAAATGCCCCCACCTGGGAGCCTTTCAGAGTTTTGTTTGGGAGCAAAGGGAAGAATTATTTACCACTTTGACTATAGTTGACATGAGGGGGATGTCACACTTGTATGCCCAGTCCGTGAGTATTGTCACTCCCCTATGGCCTAATGTAATAAGGGCCCACTGCTAGTGGCTATGGCATCTCTGGAGGCATAGAGGTGTCTGGGGCTGTCAGGTATCCTGGAGGTGGCTTATGTGGAGTTTGGAACAGGTATGTAATTTGGATAAGGAGTCTACACTATGAGAATGTGCTTCCAGGGTTTGTTGGCATGTGTGTGCAGAGACATGAGTGACCATCATCAGTATATGCAAGCTGGCGATCTCTTTCCAAATGAAGGCACCCTAGAAATGCTTTCCCTGAATCATGAATCACATCCATTTGCCATTGTCCAGACTGAAGTGTGAGCCCATTGGCTACCGCCCAGGAGTCAGTAAAAATGTGTGCTGTTGGGAGTCTGATTTTTATGGGCTATTGTAGAGCCAGGTTCTCTGCCACCAATTCTGCCAGCTGGGCTGAACCAGGAAAGCCCTCCTCCACTCGTGATATGCAGCTAGCAGGATGATATGCTTGGGCCTTCCAGCCGGCTGCATTGTGTACAACGGTGGCACTGCCCTCAGTGAAGAACATCGACTCCCTTTCCATGTCAGATTGTTGGTCCCAAAGGGCTCCCCAAACTGTGAGAGGGGCCAGAAGTGGAGGTGCCACTAGCTGCACCTCAGTGACGGTGGGCAAGGGCTTGGGGGAAGTCACAACCTTCTATAATTTGGAAAGGCTCCTGACATCAGGTTTAGCCCCTTCCTGAAGGTACAATTTCCCCTAGTTGAGGCCACAGGGGCCATGCTGAGTGTTGGCTGGATTGAATCCCTGAACTGAGACAGGATGGGGACTTGTGCACAAGGCGATATGGGCTGGGAGCCTGTTAATACCTCTGTCTCCAAGAGGCCCCAGTAGGCTGCCAAAATTTGGCACTTGAGTGGCATGTACTGGGCTGCTGTCTGGAGCAGGCGTTTGGTCCAGAACCCCGTGGGCAGCCAGGTAGAGCCGTGATTAGTCCAGAGACTCCATGAGGCAGACTCAGCTGTTGCCAGTGATTTGACTGGGAAGTCTGAGCAGGAGGGACTAAGGGCAGGGCTTGCTCTATGACTCTGGGCACAGCCACAGGGCAGTTTGTCCAGGTTCTCCCCAAGGGAACAAAGCCAATTTGCATGTAACAGCATAAATAGGCTTGAGTAGAATACATAAGTGTGGAATGTGTTGCCTCCAAAAGGTAAAGAGACCTAACATGTGCTGTGCCTGCTGTGATGTAGTGGGAGGCTTGAGAGTGAGGAGTTGATGATTTATGGCAAGAGGAATTTCACAGCCCTCAGCTGACCACAGTACGCCAAGAAACTTGACAGAACGGCTGGTCCTTGGATCTTATGAGGGACAATGGCCAATGGCCCAAGCTCTCTGCTGTAAACATTGTGTTACTAGGTATAAGACTTCCTGGATGGCATCTTCAGAGGGCCTCCATAGTAGAATCTCATCTACATAACACCAAACATGGCAGTGGGTTAGTCACAGTGAATTTAGATCTTGTCTGCATATGTGTGATGACAGGGCTATTTATATAACCCATGGGCAGCTGAGTAAAGATATGGTGGGGGCCCTCAAAATTGAAAGCAAATTGAGTTTGTGAGTCTTCAGTTATCAGGAGGTAGTAACACATTTTGGCTCTATCTAGGACAGCATAGTAGAGGCCCTGAGCCTTTTGGGTGTCATCTGTCACCTCAGTAATGTTGGGAATGGGAACCTTAACGGTCGGAACCTGTGCATTTCAGTTCCAATAGTCTACTGTTAGTCCCCATTTGTTGGTGGCCAGTGCTATGAGGGGGTGAGATGGTAGGCTGATGATGCTAATGTCAAGCACACCTCTGTACCTCCAACGCGAGCCCAAGGCCCTCTGTATTTTGTTTCAGCAGATATTATGGCGTATATACTGTCTTTTTTTTCCCTGCTGAGGAAGATTCACCCTGAGCTATCATCCATGCCAATCTTCCTCTATTTTTTAGTACGTGGGCAGCTAGCCCAGCATGCCTGCTAACAGAGTGACATAGGTCTGCGCCTAGCAACTGAACCCGGGCCACCAAAGTGGAGTGTGCTGAACTTAACCACTAGGCAACCAGGGCTGGCCCTGTATGTACAGATTTTACTGTGGGAGGCGATTAGGTTCCCATTAGGCAGCTCCCATGAGAAAGGGCAGAAATCTGGGTTTACTTCACCAGCTGTGTCTCTAGGCTAGGGCATCCACAGCTGTAATAGGAGCAGCCACTACCACTGGCAACTGCTTTAGAAATATGGTGCCAACAGACACATCTGGCTTAATTTGTACTTCTTTACAGTTTTACCTGCTATGCCTTGTCGGCTGTATGGGGCTCCCTTGGGGAATTTGTAAGGGTTACCTGGAATTACTGTGATGTGGGCTCCTGTGTCTGATAGAGCCAGGAACGTCTGATTGTTGCCTTTGTCTCAGTGAACCACTAGAGTCTTAAATGGGTGATTGTCTCTGGGAGATGAGACTGACTCTGGGGAGAAGCCAAGTAACTAGAGCAGTGCTCTGGGGGGCTGCCAAGCCCATAGATTGGGGAAGTTGTCTAGGGCAGAGGGGACCTTGGGGCTTTCTGAAGGCCTCTGAGCCATTGAGATTGGGTTCTATATTGAGGTAATCAATAGCTTTAAAGAGAGGAGTTTGTGCCAGGCCTGTCCAGACATAAGGTCACTGGGGATCCCCAGTTGTCAGAGCTGCCAGTAGAAGATCCTTTGATGTTTAGAATCATTCTGGGCACTGCTTTCAGAGGGCATTGGCATGGGGGCTCCAGGACCAGGAGGTGAGAAGGGTGCTCTGCGAGGTGGGCTGTGGAGCCTGGCACCTGAGGGCTAGCCTTGGGGTTGTGGACCGCCTTGGTACTGTGAAATCTGGGAGTCTGAGTGTGTATTTCCTTCATGGTGGGCCACTATGTCTATTGCCTGCAGAGCCTCCTGAATAGTATGAGAGAGTCTTGTGACGAGAATGAGCACAGCCCTATAATTTGGGGGGCCTCCCTCTCAGAAGAGTTCTCTGGATTTGAGGTCTATTGGGCCCTCTTCAGGACTGGAGGTAAAGCTCAGGTCATCTGGGTTGCTATGTGTGAAGAAGTGATCAGACTCATTGGACCATACCAGTCTTAGGGAGGAGTCGGGCTTCATCCACTGTCTGCCGTTGGCTTTGAGCCTTTGTGCTAATAGCTGAGGTGGAAGGCCAAGCCAGACAAATTCAAGTAAGCAGGGGAAGCGCTTCTCCCTTTATGGCTTTGGGGCTTGTGCCTTTGCGTTTGGTCTCTCCCTTGCCTTTGGAAGTGCCCCTTTGGCATTAGGATCATCTGTGGTGGCAGACTTTGCTTTAATCTGGTTGATTTTGTGGCATAAGTCCTGTGGCAGCCCCTCATGGGTGGGGGCTCAGGGTCACCCATGTCCTCAAGAATTTTGCCCTCAGGCTCTGGGGGTCTTTTAAAAGGTGATACATTGGGGTCTTTGTAAATACTGGCTAGTTGCCTCATGTTTGTGGCAGTGAGTAGTAGCTGCCAGACTCACAGGTGGATGCTTTCTTCTCCAGGGTGTCCTAATCCACTAGGAGTGCGTCAGCCTCCACTGGTGCAATGGAGGGGGCTCCTTAGTGCTTTGGCATGCTGTATGCTGTGGTGCTCAGCAATGCACAGGCCGCTTCTAGGCATTTTACATTTAGCGAGGAGCAGGCTAACTTTCCTGGGTGTTCTAGGTGGTGCCAGCACTAGGTGCTATTTATATCACACCATTGGATTTTATGCCACCACATGCGAGGCGTGGGACCCACACTGTTCCATTGGGTTAGGGGATGAGGTGTGATAACAGCAACAGTGACCCTAGGCCCCTCACACTTGCCTCTGTGGGGAGCCATGACTTCAGAGCGAGCATGCCTCTATCACACTGGTGAGGAATCAGAGTCATGGTGCTGCCCACTAACACAGCGGACAGGGAAGAGGAGTCCCCTCCCCCTTCTAAGGGCACTGCCCAGCACCTTTATCCAGTATCCCACACTTGGACAGGGGTTGCCACTTGTGTGTTCCAGCTGTTAACTAGCACCATGAGACCTTCTGAAAATCTTAGCCAATTCTCCTAACAGTCGGCAGCTAGCTCCCCTTTTAGGGCTGGAATTACACCTGCAGTCAAATACCTGCTGGGGAATTTACTTTGTATAGGGTGTTAACAGGTGGAAGATGCATCCATGACACCTCAAACCAGCTCCGTGAGTAATGCTCTGAGGCTTGAGAGGACTCTAGTTGTTTCTTTCGGAACTTACACTTTGGGATGGAAAGCTGACCCAGCGGTCCGCGTACACAGTAGGCTGCAACGCAAAGCAGCAGAAGGGACATCAGCAAGGGCAGACCCCTCCCAAATAACATTACTCCCCACCCATGGGCAGAGCTGTTGGTCAGTCATTTGCAGTTAAAAGGCATTCCCCTTGGTCAACTGCAACAAAACTCTGCCATCCTGGTGGAGGCCAATTGCTATGACTTTGTTAAATTACCGTTTGTTAAGTGAAGCACAGGTGCCCAATGGTGAGCCAGGTTCAACAAAAGATCACAGGAGAAACTGAAATATAGAAGTTTATTACTCACGGGTGAGGTCACGGCTGAATGTAGGCAGAGAGAGACAGGACCTAGTGCACCTGCCTTTATTGGGGTCTGAGGGTAGAGTGCATTGAAGTTCCTGAGTGAAGGCCAAATTGGTCAATTCAAACCAAGACTGGGATTTTGTTAAGCTCCACAGGGGTATGACCTAAGGAGTGTGCAGGGGAAGCCCTGGGAAGTAGGGAGACTGTTGATCACAAGGGCTGTTGGGGAGTCATTTCAGGACCTTACATTTGCTGTGACTCTGGGGGCAGCCATCTAGGACATGCACTTGTCCTGGGGGCTACTGTCCAGGTAAGGCCCCTGCAGGCCACTGGGCCAAACAAAATGGATGTCGGGGCAGCAATACCATGGAGTAGCACAGCTCTCTACAACAAATGGTCCAGAGTTGTCGTCTGTGTCCAATACTCTGGATCTTTTCTTTAAACCCAGTCTCGGGAACACTTGAGAGAAGTGTACATCCTTTCAGCTCTACTGTTTCCTGGACCTGTACATCTGCCTGCGATTCTGACATGGCAGGACTTTCCTCATGCTCATGCCAACTCAAAAACTCATTAAAGCATTTCTAAAAAGTGTTTTTCGAGTTTTCCTGTACTAAGAGGAATTTCTGTGAATTTTAACAGAAAGTTCTAATTTTTTCTCTGGGGCAAGGAAATGGTGTGACATTGTATTTGCTTATGTTTTATGCTACTCTAATATAAGTCTCACAAGAACAGATTCATATTTACCTGTGCCCATGTATGTGTGTGATAAAAACAGTTTCTGTCCTATGGTCATTATCAGTCAGTATTTGTTCAATTGATGAACGCACCTTTCCTCCTCCTTTCAAATGTGTGCTAATCTTAATTTCTTTTTTTTAAGGAAGATTAGCCCTGAGCTAACATCTGCTGCCAATCCTCCTCTTTTTGCTGAGGAAGACTGGCCCTGAGCTAACATCTGTGTCCATCTTCCTATACTTTATATGTGGGATGCTACCACAGCATGGCTTGCCAAGTGGTGTCATGTCTACACCTGGGATCCAAACCGGTAAACTCCAGGCCACTGAAGTGGAATGTGCACAATTAACTGCTGAGCCACCAGGCTGGCCCTGCCAATCTTAATTTTTAATAGCCTCCAGCAGATGTTTGCCCCTCTAAAATTCATCTTCCACACATTTCCAGAAAATCTTTTGAAAATACATACTTATTTATGGCTTATTATAAATAAAATAAAATTCTTCAATATCCCTCTATTACCCACAGAATGAACTCCAAAATCCTTAGCTTAACATAGGATGTCTTTTAAGATTTGCCTCTGTAGGGGATCACAATTGGCCAGCCCAAAATGTGTCTCTTTGGCATCATTATTTTTAAAAACAAAAGACTCTGAAAGAAACTTTGATTTTCCCCTAACTGCCTAAAAGAATTTAATATAGAAGGCCTGCTCTGGGAAGGAGCCATCACCATAGATATCTCTAGGGGTGGTAGACTGGGAGGAACCTTGCTAAGCCCATATTTATCAAAGTTCTCTCTCTGATCACATTGTCTATAGATGGCCTAGTAAACATATGTTTACCAAATGTTTGCTTTTCCATCTCCATGTGAATTGCCTGCCTTCCCTTTGAAGTCCCAAACCACCCCCCCCAACATCTTCGCTTGTGTTTAGCTGGAGGTGGTGTTGAAGGTGGCGGCTTTGGCCACTTTGGCGAGTTACTCCACTTGCCTGGGTTTCTCCCATGTACACGTTATTACACTTTGTTTGATTTTCTCCTATAATTCTATCTCATGTCAGTTTAATTCTTCAAACAGCCAGTAGGACCTATAGGGTAGAGGACTACCTCTCCCTCCCCTGTACGTTATTCCCGTCCTTTTAATGTTCTGACTCTCCCTGCCTCTCAATTTACACTGTAGTAAGGAGAAATAGTTGCATTCCTATGTACATACAATGCTACCCATCTGTTCCCTTGGTTCTCCATGTTATTCTAGCCAGTCTTTGTTATTTGACAAACTCCTATTTATCCTTCATATCCATCCTCAAAAGTTGATTCCATTATGTAAATTTTTTCAGACAGCATTTTCCTTTGAAGTACTTTTGTTCTTCTTGCTGCTGGTATTTTGTAATATAATGCTGCTTTGTCAACTCTGTCATCCTAAAAGATATTTAGTCTCATTAGTATCAGAAGTATCTTCAATTTGTCTTTACATCCCTGCAGCTTTTAATAGTAATGTTCCCATTTCAGTCGTTTTTTTTTCTAACAAGTTAGACACTTGTCTCCTTCTGTTCCTTATTATTTGCACTTCCTTTCAACATATCCACAGGTTATACAACATACTTTGGTTAAATAATCAGTTGATATGTTCATGCTTTGATAGCCTGGATTTTGCCTTCTCTCTTCACCTTAAGGATGGTAGAAATTGTTCTTATTTTTTTTTCCCTGAGGAAGATTCGTCCTGAGCTAACACCTGTGCCGATCTTCTTCTTATTTTGTATGTGGGTCACCACCACAGCATGACTGCCCATGAGTGGTGTAGGTCCATGCCCAGGAACAGAACTCAGGCTGTTGAAGGGGAGCATGCTGAACTTAACCACTAGGCCATGGGGCCAGTCCTAGAAATTGTTCTTTTTAAGGATAATACAATATTACATGACTCCCAAATTCAGTGGAGACTCAGCATCTCCTTCATATCTCCCAATGCTTGTCATTATGTACCAACCCCCTGCGTTAATCTTGCATTTCTGATATTTTGACTTCTCAAGCCAGCTGACCCTGGCAGGACCACCCCTCCCAGGGAAAGCCCATGCTGAGAGATGAGGAATGACTCCCCTGTGAGGAGCCGGCCTTTCATATGCAAACTAACAATCCAGAGCCAGCACCCCCCCAGCCTCCTTCTTCAGGTTAGTTTTCTTGTGTCAGCCTCCTTTTCCAAGTGCTGTTCCCCTGCCCTAAGCACCCCAGGGCCAGTTATCAGACTTAATAAGGGTTGCCTGGATTCCCAGAGCCCCCTGAAATTACTAAAACTAGCCAATTCTAAGCCTGAGTACCTTGCCTCGCCCATTCCTTCCCACAGAAACTACAGCAGCCTCTTGATCAGGTTTCCCCTTCACTCCCTCTGCCTCCTGACTGACCTGGTGTCCCCATGTGGCCCTGTGTGGACGGTCTGCCCCCTCCTCTTGGGACCTGTGAGTGACACACCACCATTTCAATGGCAATTGAATCCTGATGTTGGCCTCACTGTACCTGACTAATAGTAAAACCTACATTTTGGCTTCTGTGACACTGCAGCTTCCTGCTTTTTGTGAGTGTTTTCCTTTTACTCAGGGCTGGTGACATAATTTACAGGGCCCAGGACAAAATGAAGACGTAGAGTTCCTTTTCCAAAAAGGAGGAAAGATGTATCATTAAAGGTATTGAAATGAAAGGCTCTTTCTTTTTAAGTATTTTATTACTCATCAAGCATATTAGCAATAATAGTGGTACACAAGTAACAACATAAGCATAACTGGAAAACATAATATTTTGGTTTCATAATTTACTACAGTAAATAACAATGTTAATGTGATATCCTTATCATAAAATTTTTCTGACTTTTTTTACAAATTCTTTTATTAGGTCATTAAAGTGCATATTTTTAGCAAGTTCATTTTCAACTGATGTAATTAAAAATGATGCCGTTTCTCTCAGTAAATGCAAGATCTCAATGTTTAAATGTTAAATCTCAATATCGTAAATAATGTTTAATATTTTTAATGTTGAGGAAGATCTTTTCTGTTGGTGTAACTGTTACTGGAGCTGTTAAGTTTATTTTGTAGGCTGTTGCAACATTGGGATAACTTCTGAAAAATTATTTGAAAATGCAAATTTTGTTATATTTAGACTTGATAATTCAAACAGAACAATTTTCCTAAAAAAGATTTAGCTCCATACAAATCAGTTTCACGTAAGTATAAATTTAATTTTAAATGAAATTTATATAATGGCTTTTGAATGTTTGCTTTTGACGTTTCCTGTGACTTGTAGAGATTGTACACGAAACCAAAAGTGGCGTCAAGATTTGTATATAATTCAAAACACTTAATTATTCATTCTGTTACTGTATCCTCAATTATGAGAAAAAAAATTAATTTTAAAATTATTGCCCTTTTTAATAATTTGTTCATCTAAAGTTTCATATGAAAACAGTTTTATTTTCCATTAAATATAGCAAATGTTTACATTTAACTTCTATTTCTAAGCCTATGGATATTTGCTTTGCAATGTTGTCAGTTTTCAGAATCAGAAATTCTAAACACTGAAGAATTCTAATATCTCCCAAACATGGTTTATCGCAACGACTGCATGTACCCTGTATTTTGTAATAATTTACCGACAAAGTGTGCTGCCTGAGCAGTGGAATTTCCTGTTCTGGTGCTCAGGACAGAGACGTAAACGTTGTGCCTACACCAAGGGATGGGAACAGAGACTGAAAGGCAAGCCAGCCTTCCCCAGCACATGGAGCCCTTCCTGTCTCCCGCATCGGCTTCTGCTGCTGCTGCTGTCTCTCTGGGTCCATGTCCCTGGCCTGCAGCTTTGGCCTGAAAGTTCGTCCCAGCCGGCCAGACCAACTGTTCAGTATACCCATGCCACCTGTAATGTTCATGGACCTGAGCCTACGCTTGTGTGAGCTATAGTTAGGCATCTCTTCGCTGTTTGTACACACACCCTGTTTTCCTATCAGACTTGACTTACAAAACACAAGTTCAAAGATAAAAATAGTAAGCATTTCAAGACCAGGACATCAGAGACCATCATCTCTGTGTCGCTTACTTGCTTCTTCCTCTTTGTCCCCCACTTTGCATAAGCACTTCCAAAGGTTTAGTCTGTCATCCTCAGCTCTTTATTCTTCAGCAGAAATCAGTCATCCTAATCAAAAGTTTTTGCAATCACCTATAATCTTTAACTCCAACTTTGATCTCTCTCCCACTATCTCCATGACCCCTACTGCTTACAGGACACTTCAACTCAGATGGGCCACACCTGAAACGTCACTGGTTCCATACGCTTTTAAAAAGTCATTATCTTCCCAGAAAAAGTAGCTTCTTTCTCTGTCCCTCTAAATCCTATAAATAATGTTGCTATTCTCCAGGTTATCCAGGCTCCAAGCTGAGTGTCAGCTTTGACTTTCTCTTTATACACCATTGCTCACTTCTCTATCGTTCCCTACTATGTTTGCCACTCGTGTCTCCTTTCTATATAATTATAATATCTTCCCAAGTGTCTCCCTGCTCTGGAAGTCCCCTCTTCCTATGTCTGTCCTACATGGCAGCTGAACACGCTGCCTAAAGCGTTATCTGGATGGTGCTACTTCTCTCCCCACCACCTCAAACCTGAAATTGAACTCCACAATCCAGAGTAAGGTACAAACTTCCCCATCACAGTGCTCACCATGATATAGATGGTTAAACTACCATTCAAACTTCACAAGAAAACTACTGTTCTTATGTAGGATAACATATTATCAGTTCTCTGCTATCCATAATTCTGCATCACTTCACCCCATTTACACACACACACAAACACACACACACCTATGCTAAATATGTTCCATTTTGTATTAACTTTATCTACTGCGTCTGTTGCCCTGGGAACAAAGAATTCCTTGACCGCTGACACCCACCACCGTCTTCCCCTTTCCTTTTTTTGGTATCTCTTGACTTTCTAGCTACATCAACCAAAACTCAGGCCATCTGGTGGAGTTAAGTAGTACTTTCCCCTAGAGATTCTCTTTGTTGCAAATGTCACAAGATGATAAGGCATAATTAAAATAAGTACATATATGTACACACACATATATGTATGTTTAGTATATGTACATTCTCGGTATAAGTTCTTTAGTGAAGTACATGTAAGTATATACATACTTATATGTATTGGTAATGATACAGATATTTCTGATATTTGCATCTGATTACTCTGTTAAATTTGAACTTCAGATAAACAATGAATTAATTTTTAATATAAGCGTGTCTCAAATATTGCATGGGATATACCTGTACTGAAAACAATCTTTTGTTTTTCTGAAATTCAGATTTAACTGGAGTCCCGCATTTTATCCGTCCACAGCACCCAGGAAGCGTCAGTCGTTTCCCTGGTGGCTGAAGAGGGCAGAGATGAAGAGAGAGACCTGTGAGCCACCCAGCAGGAAGGCAGCAAGAGCAGCAGGTGAGGGAGCAGGGAGGCCCTGGAGCTTCCAGGAGGCTTCGATTCCATGTGAGCAACCTCAGGGCTGCTACCCAGGCCCCAAACGGGGTGGAGCAGAGGGATTATGAAACCCCGCCAAGGGCTGTGACGCACCGCCTCCTTCCCCACCACTGATAACGCTAGTCTAGAAGTCAGAATGAAATTACAGGGCTAATTTGTCCTTACAGTACACTATTACCTTCTTGTCAAAGAAAAGACCCAAACAAAGGAGAGCAAATAAAAGCTGCTTTTTCCTTCAGAGCTTGCACAGAAAGGGAGTTAGCCCCAGTCACTTGCCTTTGGGCGAGTGAGAAAGCAGGTGGGGAGTCGGGAAAGCTTTACAGGGAAAAACACAGAAGGCTTCAGAGGTGCTCGGAGGGGACGCTTTCGCGTGAGAAACTGGAGGCAGACTAACTAGAGCCGGGCGTTGTATGTGATTGGGCTGGGGAGATGATCTTGCTTTTCTCTGATGGGTCCTGAGTTGGAAGTGGGACAAAAAATAGAGACCTGACGGTCATTGATCAAGTCTTTATCTTTCTGAGCCAATTGCCACAGAAGTTTTTGTTTGGCCTCCTGGGCTGGTGGCTGCAGAGTTTGTGGGTCAGAGTTCTGTTGCACACATGGTCTGGTCATTATCCAGTTGTATGTTTAGTCTCCAGATATGGACGTCTGATGAACAAAATTAGACAATTCGTTTTAAAGCTCTTGGGCGGCGTCTGGCATAGGCTAGCTCTCTGTAAGGCATTGCCGTTATCAGTAATAATGATGATAATTACTGTTTCTAGGTTAATATTGTAAACATACTGAGAACACTCAGAAACCTAGAAACAGCAAGTCTGGAAAATTTTGTTTCCTTCATCTTGACTAGGGAGTATGTCAAATAAGGCTTGTATTGACTCATAGGGAATTGTCACTTTTGTGGGTGAAAATGTTTAAAATCTACAATTCTCAATGGATGCACTACCAAATATTAATTAAAAATTGTGATGGCTGATTGAATATATTAAAAATTATAAGACAGCTCATACATTTACCTAAAAATCTTTATCAATAATACCCTTCCCTTTATACTGCCTCAGCCTGCTGTTTCATCCGGTGAAGATGTCAAAGTTTTAGAAAGATAGATGTGCATAATTGCAAGAGAGAGTGATAATTACATGGAATGATTAGCACAGAGCAATGGTTTTAAAAGGGAATAAATCAATAAACATAGGGGAAAGTTATTTACATCACCATAATGTTCCTAAAAATTAGAACATCTTTGAAGGAGTAAAATGCTTGAAACAGTCACTTGCTTGCTGTGGTATTTTGTGAAGTGCATTTAGAAAGAAGTGCTGCATACAAGAATTTATGTATTTATAACTCTGAGAGGGTGAGTTAATCTGTTTTGGCTAAGCTGCAGAGCAGCTTGGAGAATACTCACTCCAGGTCTAGCTTGCTTGCTTTCTGTAACTATCCTAACATGAAGCGAGCCCAGTTATTTGCCTACTTGATAATTTGCATATAATCACTCATATTATTTGCGATGTTGCTTTTAGATCTATTTTTATGTAAATGAAGAACATGGCAAAATCACTGTACAACGAGCCTGATGGCGTTGCTCAGTTGTACATCTAATTGCTGTCTTTATTATCCACTCCACTTTCACACACTAGGTAAGCTGGGTGGGGTGGAGGTCTGCACATTTTATCCTAAAAAGCTGTTTAAATTTTAGTTGATGATATGGCACCATTAATAAGCCATGATTTTATCTTACTGTCCAGGAGAGCTAAAACATGAAAATTGAGTTTAATGGCTCTGAAATGAAATCAGCATTATAGGTTGACTGTAGGTTGCTTTTCCCAAACATCATGATTTACTGTATTAATGATGAGAACTGCCAGAGGGATCAATTCAATCCATGTGTTTTTACACACAGCTAGGATATAATGAATACTCTAACTATCTTGCCACTAAAGAAAACTTTTGCTTTCTAATACCTATAAACAGGTACATTAATAGTGACTAAACCTGAATTCAAGTGGTACTTTATTTACTTTAAAACTATAAAAGAAAATTCCATAGGGAAATGAATTTCCAGGTATGCAAATATTTCACAAGTGAAATTTCTTCTCCATAATTAAGCTTCGTTATTCTTAAAATGAGGGCATGTTTTTGCATATGGTAAGGTCACTCTTAGCCTCTTGTTTACATATATAAGAGAAAGTAAACTTCCCTACACTCAATTCCTCAAAGATGTTTCTTTAGGGACTTTCCCGTCTTCAGAGAATTATTTGGCATGAGTACAAAAATCATTGCACTTTTATTGAAGTGTCTTTTATGCTGCAGTATTTTTAATGTAATCCGGACAAAAGCCAACACATACAGACTAATAAATAACGTACTGTCTTACACTGGATATCTGCTGCGGTTGCACATAACCAGAATGATTATCTGCCCAGCAGATGGGTGCTTAGCCAGTTGGATAAAACTTCTATTTGAACAGCTTTTGGGGAAAAAAAAAAAGCCTGAATATCAGAGAACATTTTTTCTTTCGTCATCTATTTTCCATGAAATAACTTGGTATCTAATTGCAAAGATTCAAATTCATTTAAAGCATACTAATTAAGGAGTAGTTATGATACCTTTTATCTCTTTCCATTTACTCTTCCTTAATTTTACAATTACAAAAATAACGCTGAGTGCAATGAATATAAAACTAACTGCAGAACTTCTCAGGATAGTCTTCGCGGCAGCGAGCAGCCTTTAGCCATATGGGTTTCACAGCACAGTTCCAAAACGTCTCCTCTCCGTATACATTTATGAGGAAATTTTTAAAAAGAAGGAAAATACGTTTGGGTGATGTTGAGGACAAGTGTTAGCATCTATGAAATGGAGTTTGCCACAGGCCAGATATCTTCCACTTGTAAACCACTGGGTATAGCCTTGCCTTTTGTGTGACCAACTGGTATTAGTCCTTGTTTATCAGCAGCAGCCCTAAATACCAAAAAATTTAGCTTTTAAATTTTTGGCTTGCTTCTAATCAAAAGATTGTAAAATCTTTTTAGGACAAGTACCATTTCTTGTTAGAATCATGTAGCAGACAACATAGCCGCCCCGCCCTGACCCCTGGAATCTTCCTTTAGCAAACCTGCTCTGTGAACCCATCTCCAGCATCTGTGTATTGATGTGGCCTCAGAAGATGGCCTGGATGCTTGAAGCTGCCTTGTTCACTCAGAGGGCACAAGTGTCTGGAGTGTACTTTCCGCTGATGTTGCCAGGCCAGAAGGGAATGACTGACTGATGCTGGTGCGATGAATGAATTCTAGCAATCTAAGTAAAGGGGATAAATAAGAGACTCTTGGTTCAGAGGTTTAAGTACATTTGATCCTTTTCTGGTTCCTTCCTTTCTCTCTTCCTTGAGGGAATGACTCGTTACAGTGCATGACTGTGAATTCTTAGAAACCATACTATCTACCACTTGATACTCAGCAGTGAATTGTAAATGTGACTAGGGGGAGAGGCAAGAGGTATATAGAGAAATTCTACCATATTGAGCAAATCTTTGTTTTCATGATTCTACAAGTGCATAGTCACTTGTAAGTGTTCTCCGTGATTGAATGTAACGATCCCAGGGAAATCTTTTGGTAAAGGTGATAACACAAAAGCTAGCTTCAGTAGCTCAATGAAGAGAGCAGCAAAAAGACAGTTGACAACCGATTGAATGATGGCAACGCAGATAATGCAAATAAAAACATCAAAATCACATATTTTCATTTTTCAAGTCTTAGTTTCAACTTTAAGTGAAACCTATTGATATTCAAGCTAACTTACTGCTATTGTGATGAGCTCTGACGCTTTTATATTGCATCCTTACATTCATATGTACCCTCAGATGAGAGTCTAGAAACTTGCAGTAAAATTACAAACATAATTTTAGCCCTACGAACTTTGCAATGCTATGCTATATGGTTATTAATTTAAGCATGAGAAGTAGAAACTTTGACTTTTTTTCCTAAGAATGTATTTCATTTTAAAAGAAAACAACACTTTCAAATAACTATGCATGAGGTTTTTTAATGATTAAATTGTCTGTCATAATTCTTGACTTTAGTCAGTAAGATACAATAATTAATGAATAAGTTAGTTGCTTTTAGTGTTCCACAGTTTAGTGATATACAACGTACAGTGTCTCAGAATCTTTTAGAGTCCTGCCTAGATGAGCAGGCTTCTGATATATTGCTTCTTTGGTAAGAGTATAATAGCCAAAGAACAATTACTAGCTTTGTGAGGATGGCATTTTATCAATGGAACTTCCATTAAGTTAGCCTTCCATCTTGTTAATGTCATGCTCTTTTTTCAGGACCTTGACATCATTATAATGTGTCACTGTAGGGGGAAAAATGTACTTTTTTAGTGCCATAGATATAAATGTGTATTTCTGTGTCTGGTAAATTAGCATTCAAAGCTTTCTTGCTACAGTCATTTTAAGGACTACACAGGAATAATATAGATATAAAAAGTATATCACTTTGACAGGAAAAAATACTAGTTGCCCAAATGCTTGTTAACATTCTCTCTTTACATATGGCATCCCCAAAAAAGTAGTTTTTAAAAGTGTTTTCATAGTATAGTCAGCATTCTGCTTCACTTGCCCTAATGGGAAAGCTTAATCTGAATTAAGTTGAATATTCATAAGGATGGCATTTTAAATAGCTCTTCCCCGTATACAGAGATATCTTATTGGTTAGAAACGAAATGCTTTAAAAAAATGAAACTCTCTTTCTTCTTATGTGATTTGATTGTTATTGTATTTTGTGGGGAGAGAACATATCAGGAAGTATAAAGTGTAGTAAAATTAACTGTTATCTTGAATAAGTAAAAAATGCTATCGAAAGAGGTTATACCTGCATAATGCCAAAAGGAAACATTAAAAATTGAAAACTTCAGGCAAATAGCCAGTTTTTGATTGATTGGGCTACAAGTAACTGATTTGATACATTACTTTTTCCTCCAGGGAATCGCCCAGTTGTTTGATGAACCTGTCCAAATCTGTCAACTCTGTAGGGTGGCATCTTATTGAATTAGGAAAATATCAATGCCTTCTCAATAAATCCGAGAGCAAAATTCTTTGCTAGCTAACCTCAGACACTGTCACTCTGGTCGTAAGGTGGCTACCTGTTGATATCTTCAAAATGGTTAAACATATTCTCCCACCCATTTGGAGATGAAAATTACAGAAAAAGTATCTTTTCCACTTGAAAAAAGAAATTTGCTGTCATCTTATATTCAGGCATATCCCATCCAAGTTTTTACTAGTGTCTTCTTTAGTTGTAAATAAACATACAAGATCTCCCTACAGTCATAAAATCTCTCAGATTTTCTATTATCTTGTAATGTGCCAGCCAAGAGTATAAATGGAATCAAATCCAGGTATTGAAAAGCAATGAAGGTGGGATTTTTCATGTGGAGGAGAGCTAGCTAGTCTTTGGAGTCTCAGTCATTGATCCTAAGATTCCTCTCCCTTTTAGAGATATCTTAGACATTAACTACTGCTGGGCAATGCAATTGGATGCAAGGAGGCTATGCGGTTAATTTCTGGTGGAGGCCTAACATACAGAACTCAATAGAGTAATGCTCCTCTAATGTTTTAATGAAAGGAAAACACAGAACCCTTCTCTCAATTCCCTGTGGCACAGCTGAAACCAAGCTAAAAGACATAAGCACTGGTCTGGTAAGGATTCATGTATTAGAGAAGAGAGATACAAAAGTAGAGGGTTCACTTTTTAGATTTAAGAATTCCTCACTAAGGACTCCCACTGGAATGCCCCACTCCCTACCACACCTCAACTTCTGGTCTTATTGAAAGTGGGGGAAGTCATCTAAACTGTATCACCCAGGACTTCTCTCAAACATACCTAGACAGTGAATTTCAGAATGCAGTATTCAATTGAATAAAAAGAATAATACTTCCCACCTATCAAAGTCTATCTTCCAAATGTTGCCTTCCTGTGTCTTTATTGTTAAAAAAAGACCAACATCTGAATACAAAGCAATATATCTAACATCTTTTCGAGAGACATGCATATACAGCTGTTGGGAAGTTCTATTTTAAATCTCTTCTAATCCTTTGAATTACCTTTCTTTCACATTCCCTTTCCTTTTGTGACTAATTTCTCAAAAGAGTAGTTTTTCTTGCTAATCCCAGGGTCTTCTACATTGGCACTGTTTGCCATCAGGTATCTACTATTGCTTAGCTTGAAACTCACCACCTAATCACAAAATCAAGTGACTGTTTCTCATCTGGACCTTTATTGATCTCTCTGTGACTATCCACACAGCTGACTGTTTTCTTCAAACTATATCATCCCTTGGGGCCAATGAACACTCACGGTTCTACTGCTTCTCTTTATGTACAGCCTGCTTGTCTCTTTTATTCTTTACTGACTTTTCCTGTTTCTCTACTGCCCCAAGGCAGTTGTGTTGCAAGATTCGAGGTCATGCTGCTTCAGTTTCTATTGAGCTCTCCTCTTTGGCAGTCCGATAATTACAACCATCCTATCATTGTGGTAATTCCTAAATCTGAACCTTGGTATCTCTTGACTGGTCTAGACTATAATCTCTAACACCTCGTTATATCTAGCTGAACATTCTAATGTACTTCTCAAATACCATATTTTAACAATACTCATTTTATTCATTAAAACAATTATTTTTTTCTAATTTCTCCTATTTGGTTGATGATAATTCTATGTTTTTCAATGGCCTAGTCTCCACACGCCTAAATAACATTTTACTTCTCTCTTTTCTTTACTTTCTATATCTTATCATTTTCCAAAGCAATTTCTTTCTGAATTATATCTTGACTTTGTCCTTTTCCATCAATTTCCTTTTTCCCTATTAACATTGTTTTTCTCTTCATATCTGTTCTTAACTCTTTTACTTTTTCATTTTTCGTGTTTTGTGGTTATCAAAATAATTCTTATTCATAGTAAAAAAAATAAACTATAGTGAAATTTGAAGTTCTTTTCCAGCATAAACACTTCATTCCCTCTATACCACAGTTTTATGTGTATCTTTCCAAAAAATTATTATTCATGCATGCAAATATATTTCCAAATTATCTTCAAAGTGGCTGAAACAATGTACTCTTTAAGTAGCAATGTATGAAGATGCGTTTCCCCACACTCTCCTAACCCTGACATTATCATTCCTTAATAGTTGCCAATCTGTTCTCTTATTGTTGTTTTAATTTGCATTTTATTATTTATGAATAAAATTGAGCAACTATTCATATGCTTATAAGTTATTTCTATCATTTTTTCCTATGAAATGCCTGTACATGTTGCCTTTATTTTTTTCCTTCTTCTCTCACTGCCTCAAGGCTCTCTTGGTTTCTATGATGATTATAAACTGTTTCTAGATTAAACTTACTAATTCACATCTCCAGAATATTTCTCAGTTAAAATACTTTAAATTATTGTTGATTTTAAACTATGCGAAATTTAAACCTCTCAGCCTAGTGTATCAGTCAAGGTTCTTAGGTACAACTATTAGGAACCAGAAATCTAAATGATTTTAGCAGAAATGTGTTTCATTAAAAGGATATTGAGAAACTCACACTCCGTGGTAGGACTTGAGAACCATATCTAGAGGTCACGCATTTGGGAAAAGAGTATTCAAAATTATTCTACTAAACTCTTTCATCAGAGATACCAGTAATGTTGCTACAGTATCACCATTACAGAAAACTGGGTGCTGTCAATGGAGCTATACCCATGGACAACTTAGGAAAATAAATGTAGCTGACCCCACTGCTACCATGCTTAGCTGGTCATTCACTTCAGATTTAAAAAATGGGATGTGTACATCTGATTGCGCAACATCCTATGACTGAACCCTACATGCCAGAGAAACAGAAAGCAATTATCTGGCACTTCCCACTTCTATAGGTGGATGTCCTATGGAAGTGCATCCTTCACAAGTCAGTGGATTCCCCACACATAGGAAGGGTTTCAAAAGCCATGAATACCATGAAGAATGACAGATGTCTACTAAAGTTGCCATTAATTCATACATAACCATACAGCCTATGGTCAGAGCATCTAGATGTATCATTGCTAATATACACCCTGAATTTCTTTCATCCTTCCTTTTTGTTAATGCCATGCTTTCTCCCTGGATTACTCATCTTTTGTCATTCTACCCATTTTTAAAATTTCTACTTCAAGCATATCCTTTTTTTGCTGTTCCTCTAATAATTCCTCTTCCTCTCAACTGTCGTACAATTCAAATCCCCAAATCAATAATACCCATTGCATTCTGCTTAGTCCGGAAATTGTTTAACACGTGTCATCTTATCCTATTAATCTGTAAGCACCCATTTTATAAGGACAAGGCCTTTTCCTTTTTTCAATGCATTAAAATATTCAGAAGACTTAAATATCAATTTAAAGAACTCATCAAAAATAGATTTCTAATTTCTTGCCATTCACTCACTCATTCAGCAAATAGGTATTGGATCCCTACTGTATATGCCAACATTCTGCCCAGAGCAACAGATATAATGACGAATAAGACTGACTCAATGCTTTATAGATTTTAGAAACCAAAAACCAAACTACAACAAAGCAAACAAAAGTCAAGCAAATAAAAATTTCAATAAAATTATTTTAATGTTTGAAATATGTTATGAAACGAGATAATTTCCTATGAAAAAAGTAGTTTGGAGGAATACAAGAAGGGAAGTGGTTTGATTAGTTAAAAGGGTTAATAGGCATATAAATGAAAGATGATAATTGCATAGACTAAGATGGTAGCAGGGGTGATGAAAAGAAGAAACAAAGATTCAAAATATACGTTGGAGAAAGAATTGACAGGACCTAACGATGATCTGGAAGTTGTGTACGTAAGAAAATGGCAAAGACTAAACTCTGCTGTATTTCAATGGAACTGTTTGTTCCACCAGCACTTTCATCATTATTAATTTCCTGACCTTCCATCATGTCTGCCTTACTCACTTTCCCTACATTGTACAATCTTTTGTCTTCCTAGGGTATTGTATATTGCAAAAGACCTTCATATTGAGCATACTACAAATCCATCATTTTCAAATTCAATTGATTCTATAACAGTAGAGATATATCAGGAGAAGAAACCGCAATTTGAACAGGGAAAGGTTAATGTAAAGAATTATTAACTATGACTAGTGAGCCAATGTAAAGGATAAAGAGAACTCCAAGGAATGTCCTGAGGCTAAAGAAGCACACCCAACAAAGAAACAAATTTGGAAGGGCACCACCATCTCAAAGCCAGAATTCAGATCTCACTGGAGAAAGCATGGTTGCAGAGCACTGGATGGTGGAGAAGTTCGCCGGATTGCCCACAGTCACTGCACAAGCAGGAAATACCTTTTATGGTATATGGGCTAAAGGTGGCAGGCAGGGAAGCATGGCCCAAGCTGGCAAGTCAGAAACACCTCTCCAGAGTAGAAGTGGGCTGAGACTGGCAGAGCAATAAGGGTGCAGATGTGCAGGAAACAGCAGCTAAGCCTGGCAAGTAGTAAATAACTTTCCAGGGTGCAGATGGGATGAGCCTGGCAGACTAACGTGCAGAGTGCAGACTTATGCAAAGCACTATCAGCCTTTTCGCCGGCTGGATGGCACAAGGTCTGAATTGTAACCGTCTGCATGAGTGGGCCACCGTGAGTTGGTCACCAATGGTCACTGAGGCTGAGGACTCAAGCTCACTGAGAGACTTCACACTCTGGGTGCACAGCTGGAACTGAACATCACTGGATATTCCTCTCCCACGCTATTGTAAATCATGCAATAGAAACAAAATAAACAAAAGGAAGGACACCATGACCAGGAAGAAAAGTTCTTTGTGCTTGTAATGTCCCTCCAGTTTTTCCTACTATCAAAATTTAAAGTCATACTTGGAGAAAAAAAGAAATGGTTACAAGCACAAACTTGGTTATCACTGTGCAGGTACTGAGGGTGGATGAGGAGCTGAAAGGAAATGCATTGATAACTGGAAGTCCTCTTTTGGCTACTTGACTTCTATGTGCTCCTACACGTATTTACACTTGTGTATGACAATGAAACAACTCTTTCTGCCTAAGGAGACATAGCTGTCCTTATGAGTGAAGTTTACACCATTTCCCTAAATACTAAGATGCACATTCATTGTAGCCATCATGTTTCATCACAGAATCTCCCAAAATTCCATTACCTAAACACTAAATGTTAAGGTTATTCTCCTACAATTTGTATATAAAATAAAAAGGAAGGAGGAGGAAAGAGAAAAACAACAAGGTTAGTATACACAATTAAACATACACCTATCATAAGCAGAGAAAAAATATGCAAACATATATGATCCTTCTTTGGGTCACAAGGCTGTAATGTTGATGGCTTCCTTCTTCTGCTCCCCATAATGTATTTCCCTTGTTCTCAGCCAGAACCTAGGTTGACAATGAAACACTAAGCACACCTCCCACCTTCAGAGCATCTCTTGGGTTTTAGATTCAGTTTCCTATGTCCCAATTGTATAACAGCAACGCAATTTCCCTTGATGGTTGAAAATAATTACTCTAACTAGAGAGAAATTTATTTATTTTTGCCTGTTGGTTGCGTGGTGTAAGGTGGTCAGAATGGTCTCATCTTCCAACTGAATGTATCCATTACTTTAGCTCCTCCAGAGAGTAGCACAAGCAGCCACTAGCACTCAGGCCATAGATCTAGCAGATGCCATGGCACTTGAGTATCTGCGTAGAAAACATTTTGTGTTGAGCCGGTGACAGGTCACCATAAGAGATTCACAGTGCGGATCCTTACGATTCTAGAGCAATTTCACTCCATGTGTAGCAGAAATTATTATTTGAAAAGTAACTCTTAATAATTTATTGGATCTTAGTCGGGACTGGGCATGTGGCAATGAGACGTCAATCGTGACTCTGGTAGAACTGCCCATCACGAGCTGCTTTCTGTAAAACTCACTACAGTGTAAGTTTGGCGGGCCTGGCAGGAATGCATTATAAAGTGGAAGTGCTACATCAGGGATCAGGCTTGAAGACCAAAGCAAACAGCTTGAAGAGGCAGTCTAAACCCCCATGACACCCACCGCTGGTGTGTTGATGCTGACCTCCAGCTCATACCTATGGCTTCAAAGCAAAGAAAAGGAGAACAAGTCATTCAGGAACATGGAAATAGAGAAGCAGAAAGAAATACAAGATGGCTGCAGTGAAGAGTATGAGTAGGTAGTAACAGTAGATGAGATGAAGCTGGAAAGGGGAAGAAAGATCTTTATAAGTCATGTTAAAAGATTTTAAACTTAATCCTAAGGGCCACTATTAAAGGGTTTTAGTCAGGTTCATTCATGAACTAGCACCATGTTTTAGAAAACTCACTCTGGCTTCAGGATAGTCAATGCAGGAAGTGTGAGAGTCAAGATGGGGAAGAAATGTCTTTGAGGAGGTTACTGCGATAATTAGGCAAGAGCTGAGAATAGCCTTCGTAACTTGTCATCTTTGCATATGCATGTTCCTTTTGCTAAAAGTCTTCTGCAAAAGCATGCACTTATTCATTATAAGTCTTATACCGCCTCCCCCCCTTACATTTCAAAGAAAAGTAGCATTCCAAAGAAAAGTTTTTTAGCTCAAGGACTAATCATCCACATATAAACAACTAATATTTTACAGAATTGGGACTTAAACTCAGTCTGTGTGATTCCAAAGCCAGTGTTCTTTCAAAAACATCCATGGGGAATATAGACGTGTACATTGATAAATTAAAATGAAACATAGGCAAGAACCCTTAACAGGAGCTGAACAAAATGTCATAGAATCATTGTAGACAGACCTATTCCACACCGAGATGAACTTATCATAAAGTCCTGAGACATAGAATTTTGTTAGTTTGCTCGGGCATTTTTCACTACTGCATATTGCTGTTTACATATTGGAAGACTGCCAATTATAAAAAATTCACTGTTTTGTCTATGCTGCTTAAGTGAAAAATAATACATATGCATATCTACTTTTGTCCTGGGGACAAGATTTTACTGTATAATCTTCATTCCTCAATTTGTGAAACAAATAAAATTTGCTAATTATATGATAAACTGGCTTTTAGAAATAGCTGAATGTTATTACCGTCTTTCATCTATATTTTTGTCTTTACATTTGCTGTTATTTAAAAAGCAGTACAGGCACATTTAGAAAACATTTCAAACTACACAGATTTATAGAATGTATAAAGTGAAAGAATTTTTAACAGTTTGGCATGAATTTTTTTCGGATAATTTCTTTACCAAATATGTGAGATTCCATCATAATCACTATATTCGCAAATTTTTAAAATCTTCTAAGATAAAATGCTATCCAGAAAAAACAATGGCATGTTTCATTTACTCTAGTGGGAATATAAAATATTATATCTATTCTGGAAAATTAGTAGACGTTATCTAGTAAAGCGTATGCATACTCTATAACTCTGTGAGTTAAATTCTTTTGTGTGTATCCTGAAGAAATTCTTGCAGGTGTTTATCAGGTGATATACATATGCTCCTAAAAGCAGATTTAATTAGAAAAAAAATCAAATAAGCCATTGTCTGCACAATAGACCATGGGTAAATAAATTGTACTATATTCATTTAATGGAATACAACACAGAGGTGAGAAAATGAATGAATTCCATCTATCCACATAAAATTTGATTAAATTCACCAACAGTGTTGAGCAAAAAATAATTTATAGAATATAAAATATCTGTCTACATACATATAAATTGCAAAGATATAAAAATTCAAACACTATATTGTTTAGGATATGCTCATATGAGGAGAAACATTAGCAAAAAGTAAAGTAATTATAATCTCAGAAGTCAGAATAGTGTTTAACTCTAGGATGTGGAGGAACCAATAGCATTCTTCCAATATACTGGAAGCATGCTATTTTTTTTAAATTTGGGGAAAAGTACACTGGTGCTTATTTTATCATTTTAAAATATATTTTAAATTTATATATAGGAAAATTTACTCCTTTTGGTGTACACTTCTGAGTTTTGACAAATGCATAGACCAACAAAACAATCGAGATGCAGTACAGTTCAAACACCACTGCCCTGACCCCTCACTTCCCTTTGCTACCCCTTTGGAGCCAAACCCTCTCCCAGCTATTAACCCTGGCACCTACTGATTTTCAATCCCTCCTTTTATATCTCTCCTTTTCATAGAGTGAACTGTAAATGGAGTCATAACATATGTAGCCTTTGATTCTGACTTCTTTCACTGAACATAACGTATTTGAGATTTGCCATGTTGTGGCATGGTTCAATAGTTTGTTCCTTTTTTTTTTTTTTCTTTTTTTGCAGGAAAGAATTTTCCCTGAGCTAACATCTGTTGCCAATCTTCCTCTTTTTTTTTCCTCCGCAAACCCTCAGTGGGTGGTTGTACATCCTAGTTGTAAGTCCTTCTAGCTCTATGTGAGCCACCACCTGTGAGCCACCACCACAGCATGGCAACTGACAGATGAGTGGTGTGGTTCCATGACTGGGAAGAGAAGCCAGGCAGCTGAATTGGTGAGAGTGCAGAACTTTAACCACTAGGCCATCAGGGCTGGCTCAAGAGTTTGTTCCTTTTAATTGCTAAATAGTATTCCAGTGTATATATGCACCATTGTTGGTTTATCTGCTTCTCAGGTGAAGAACAATTTGAAATGTTCTAGTTTTTGCCTCATTTTACATTTGTTCTTGATGTATTACCATATGATAAATATTTTATGTGTATTTAATACTTAATACAAATTATTTAGAATAAAACAAAGTTTTGCCCTTTGAAACATATCAATAATTGTAATATTCATTTAAATCTGAAGTTGAGTACTGCAAAACATAATTTATGTTGCTATTTTAAGGCAAAAAAAAAAAGCCAAAAGGAATTGAGATCTCTTGTTATAAGTATTTTGTGATCTCATTGGCACGTTTTCACGATTTAATGGTGAAAGGAAAATATTTCAACAATGCATACTATGGATTGCTTTTGGACCTTATGCAAAAACAAAAAAAAATGTGCCTCAACCTAAACCTCACACCTTAAGTGGAAATCAACTCAAAATGGATCATATATCTAAATATAAATTACAACTTTTTTTTTTTTGAGGAAGATTCGACCTGAGCTAACCACTGCCAGTCCTCCTGCTTTTGCTGAAGAAGGGTGGCCGTGAGCTCACATCCGTGCCCATCTTCCTCCACTTTATATGTGGGACACCTGTCACAGCATGGTTTGCCATGCAGTGCCATGTCTACACCCGGGATCTGAACCAGTGAACCCCAGGCCTCCGAAGCGGAACGTGTGCACTTAACTGATGCGCCACCAGGCAGCCCCCATAAATTACAACTTTTAAAAGAAAACATAGGAGGAAATCTCCAAGACTTGAAATTAGGCAGAGTTCTTAGAAATGACACCAAAATCACTAGTCATAAAAGAAAAAAACTACACAAATTAGACTTTATCAAAATTAAAACTTTTGCTCTGTTAAAAATACTGCTACAAAAATAAAAAGACAAGCTACAGAGTGGGAGGAAATATTTGCAAATCACATATATTACAATAAATTACATCCTGAGTGAATAAAGAATTCTCAAGACAACAGTAAGAAAACAAAACTCGAATTAAAAACAGGCAAAATAATTGAACAGACACTTCACCGAAGAGTACATGTGGCTGGTAAGTAAGATGTTGAAAATATGTTCGGTATCTTTAGTCATTGGAGAAATTAAAATTAAATCCTTAAGCGATCACTACACCCCTATAAAAAGGATTAAAATTTAAAAGATAATAATAATGCTGATACTAGGAACTGCTGGCAAGGAATGCCAAACAACTAGAATTCTCATATGGTGCTGCAGGGTAGAGCAATACAGCCACTGCAGAAGTGTTCTGCAGTTTCCTGTGTAGTTAAGCAAATACTTGCCATATGACCATATAATCTTACTCCTTGTATTACCCTAGAGAAATTAAAAAAAAACTTTTGTTCACACAAAAACCTGTATGTCAATGTTTGTAGCAGCTCTTTTTATAATCACTAAAAACTGGAAACAAATTGTCTTTCAACAGATGAATGGATAACTATGTACCATGGAATACTACTCAGTAATAAAAAGAAACAAACAGGGGCCAGCTGGTGGCGCAGTGGTTAAGAGCACACGTTCCGCTTTGGCGGCCCGCAGTTTGCCAGTTTGGATCCCGGGTGCGGACATGGCACCACTTGGCACGCCATGCTGTGGTAGGCATCCCACATATAAAGTAGAGGAAGATGGGCACAGATCTTAGCTCAGAGCCAGTCTTCCTCAGCAAAAAGAGGAGGATTGGCAGCAGATGTTAGCTCAGGGCTAATCTGCCTCAAAAAAAAAAAAAAAGAAAGAAAAGAAAAGAAACAAACCATTGATGTGAACAACACAAAATCTTGGATGATCTAAAACGCTGAGTGAAGGGAGCAAGTTTCAGAAGGTTACATTCTATACAATTCCAGTTATATGAGATTCTCGAAAAGACGAAACTGTAGTAATGGAAAAGAGATGAGTGTTTGCCGGGTTCGGGTTTAGGAGGAGGGTGAGATTATAAAGCGACAGCATGAAGAAATATTTTGGGGGTAAAAAAATTTTTCTATATCTTGATTGTAGAGATGATGATATGAATTTATACATGTACTAAAATTTATAAAACTTTATATTACCTGTCAGTTTTATTGTATAACAATAAGGAAAAAATTTAGAGACACAAAAAATTTTCACGGACTAACTCCTTGGACCTTTGTCACTTCTCCCCCTGTTTGACTTCTCCACCAAAATCGCCTTGACGGACAAATCCTTGCATCTCCACATCTTCTCTTCCCTTGGATTGCACCAGCACATTGGCTGGTTTTCCCCTCACCTTGTCTCTACACATCCTTCGTAGATTCACACTCCACCTCCCCAACACCAAATGCTACAGTTTTTCAGGGGTCACTACTACTTATACTTTCTTTCTACTAAATGATATCATAACCTCCCACGCTTTTTCATATCATCAAAAATAACGGTAATTTTCAATTTTGTATTTGGAGCCCGGACTGATCCTCGGTCCTCTGTATACCTATTCAACAGCTGGGTTGTTCCATAGGCACCATTTTGTGTAGCGTGTTCAAACTGAATTCATAACCCCCCCAACCCCTCTTCAAAAGCCTTGTTCTTTCTATTCTATGGTTTCCTAGCTCAATGAATCATCCTTCCTATTCAGTTGTGCAAGTCAGAACTGAGGACTCACCTTAGGAATCTCTTACCTTACCTCCCGTATATAATGAGCCAATAAATATTGCTGACTATTTTTCCTAACTAGCTCCTGAAAAGCCTCCGCTTATCTCCAGCAACACCATCATCTCTCACCTAGACAGCTGTAGTAAGCTGCTGCTGCTTTTTTTTTTTGCAAGGTGTGCAAATAGTTCATTTCTTTTTATTGTTGAGTATTATTTATACCACAGTTTGTTTATTCATTCACCTGTTGATGGGCACTTGGGTTATTTCCAGTTTGGGGCTATTACAAATAAAGTGGCTATGAACATTCATGTACAAGTCTTTGGATAGACATATGCTTTCATTTATCCTGGGGAAAATACCCAGAATGGAATGACCGGATTATACGGCAAGTTTACGTTTCAATTTTTAAGAAACTCCAAAACTGTTTTCCAGGATATTTGGATGATTTTCCACTCCCACCAGGAGTGTATAAGAGTTCCAGATCCTCCACATCTTGACCAACACTTGGTATACAGTCCAATTTTTTATTTTTACCATTCCGATAGGTGTCATTTCTCATTGTTCCTCCTATTTTTTTTTTGTTTTTTTTGCTGTGGTAGGTTTTTTAATTTCTGCAAAAAATGTCACTGGGATTTTGACAGGTGTTACATTGAATCTGTGCATCACTTTGGTTAGTATTGAGATCTTGGCAATACTAAGTCTTTTGATCCATGAACATGGAGTTGCTGAGTGTTTTTTACCATGAAAAGGTGTTGAATTATTTTTCAAATGCTTTTGTGCATCAATTGAGATGGTCATGTGTGTTTTTTTCCTTTATTCTGTTAATGTGGTCTATGATATTGATTGATTTTGGTATATCGAACAATCCTTTCATTCCAGGAATAATTCCTCTTCGTCATGCTGTATAATCCTTTTAATATGTTGCTGAGTTCGGTTTGCTGGTATCCTTCTCAGATCTTTTCTGATCCTGTACCTTTCCTTAGACATGCATGGTCACTTTCTAATTTTTCCCATACATACGCTCGTATCTGAACATCCTAATCTTTAATGTCTGACTCCCAAAAGGGGAAAAAGAGAAAAGTGAAGAGGGGAGGAAGGACATAAGCCCTTTAAATCTGGAAATCACTTCAGCTGGAGGTGGAGGTGCTTACAACAACGCGGGGAGGCACAACAACAATGGCTGCTCACCTCTTCCTTGCACCTCTGTGATCAGAAGCAGCAATCAGCAATCAGAGCACAAATCCCCAGCGTGTGGAGGTCAGGATCTTTTTACTCACTCCAGCTCCTGCAAGCTTCATGCAAGTTGCCCCTGGAACAGGTGCAAGGTTGCTGGACACAGTGCTGGGGTGGGGGATGGGTGTTTGCTACTGTGCTAAGAGCTGAAGTTGATCAAAGTTAATCACAATTTACTGACCAAGCATTTTCCTGGAAGTTGCAAGCCTTCAATAAATTCAAGAGTTCCAAAATAATTACATCAGACAGATTGTGCCAGTGCAATTGTTGTCTAATTGGGGGAATAGGTGTCTGGTGCTTCCTACCCTGCCATTTTCCCAGAATCCTCTCTCCACAGTAGCTTCTAAATTCTTCTTCCAGCAGGCGCACTTGTCTGCCTCTAGTCTTTTACCCAAATTATAGTCATATTAATTATTACAAAATACCTCTTCTTTAAAGTACTTTACTGGCTACCAGTTTCTGTTAGGGTAAAGATAAAATCCTTTGATGCTCACCTTGTTAGCTTCATCTCATATCACTTTTCTGCTTTCTCTTGCTTTTCTAGCCAAATCTACCTCCTTTCTGGACCAACAAATCAGTGCTGCTTCCCATGTAACTTTGCGTGTTTATTCCCTCTTCCCAAAAGTCTTTTCTCCAGTCCCTCTTACTTAGCTAATACCTACTCATTCTTAAATCCCAACCAGAATGTCTATTTTTCGGGGAAATTTTCCAGGCATATCACTCTTTCATGATACATGTGCACACATATACACACTTTCAGGGCTGCCTCTTATTTTCTTAATACTGCTTATCTTACTTTAAATTAGACACATGTGTATGATTAGCTAATTATTATATTTTCCCCTTCTGGATTATAAGTTGCAGAAGAGCAAAAGCCAAGTCTACATTTGCTTTTTGCTGTAACCCCAGGCTAGGGTAGTGTGTGGAACACAGTAGTCATTTAGTCAACATCACTCAGACATCCCATTGTTTCTGTCATGAGATAGCTACTGAGTGGAAGGATTGATTGTCCTATTTCTATTTTGACCTGAAGTTAGCTTTGTGAGAGACGTCTATCTTGATTTGTCCTAACTTCCTCATTTGGAGAAAGTCACTGCTGCATCTGACACTGCTCCCCTTCTCCAATTCTCTCACTTCACAGGTCATCTTTGTCAACTGTGTGGTGTGGCCTGCCACACCTTGGGCTTCCTTGCTACTGACCCAACCATGCATGACTTAGATTCAGGTCCAACCCCTCTGATTCAGGTGTACTGTTTGGGTTTAACTGGAATGAACTTTTCCTTTGTGTATGGTGACTCTGAATATGATGAGACCTTCTCTCATTCACTTTTTTTTTCTTGTGAAGAGTTCTCTAAGTTTCTCCCATATACGTGGATGACACGACCCCCTGTTTCAATTATTAATGTGTGTTTCTTCCTATTTTCATATTTCTAGGGTAGGGGAGTTAAAGCATCATTTCCTCTGGCCATCTTGAACTAGAAGTTCAATCTTGTGTGTGTGTATTTATGTAGGTGGGGGGTTGTGGTTATTGGTTGTACCACCTCTTAGTCTCCACTTGCTAGAAGTTAAATGTTAATGAATTGGAGTCTGTAAATATCACTCTTTACCTTAGTAGCTCTTAACTATTTTTGCTCTTCTCCATACTTGAGTATCTCCTAGGTTGTGGAAGTTGACCATGGTAGTGAATAACAAAGCAGGAAGGAGGGTTCTTCCCACTCCCGAGCCCCTAGTAGAATCCTGAGTAAGTCAGGCGCTTTCAAACAGCCCCAATATCAGACACATGGCCCTCTCTCCTTCAAAATCCCTTTTCTAATTCAGGAGCAGCCTTGTAGTCATCCAAATAGTTCAACACGTAGTGATAGCTCATTAATCTTTAGAAAACACTGCTGTGTGATCACTTCTCTTTCTTTCTCAGACACATGTCCCTGAATCAATGACTCCCCTTTGAATAGAAGATAATTCCCAGACTCTTGGTATGTTGATATGTAACCTCTCCTCTCTCTCCAAAACTGAACAATCACAAAACATCGCAAGGGGTTTACTCTCTCTGGAGAGTTCCTCTTACCATTTATCTTGCTTGAATTGCCTTCCAATACTCCTGCTAACCCCTCATTAGCCTTCACCCTCTCTGTGGCTTACTACCAATGCCTACCCAAATCTGTTATATGATTTCAGACCACTAAAGTCCTGACTTCTTCTCTCATCATCTCTACATGAAGTGATGTCTCTGTCCTCTGAATGCTTAATGTACTCACCACATTTGTAGCAATTAATCACATACGTCTGGATGCTTCCTCTCCTAATCATGCCTTCACTCTCATTTCAACAAATTACTGATATTTAGGTTTTGTACTTATGTCTTAAACTTCCAGATGGATAGATCTTAAGCCTTTTAAGAGTAGGAATTGCCTATGTTTCTTTATACCCTCAAAGGCATCCATCACAGTGGCTTTTCTGTTATGTGTCCTCATAAATATTTTGATTTGATTTGATTTTGCTGAAATTGTCCCAGGCTTTGAAACTGCGTTCTGCACAATAATTACTGCTTTTTCAAGATGAGCTATGTTGACTTTTGAGCACAGTATGAAAAGCAGTAACTAAATTGAGGCATTAGACAATTACGGCAGAAAGATGAGACAAGTAAAACCTGGGAGGGGAGCATGAGTGAACAGAGAACTAAAAGAAAAAATAAGACAGCAAACCAAAATAGACAGTTTATCTTATGTCATCATTTCTTGCCAATCAACAGAAAAGACACTTTTGGCCTGAAGAAGCAGTAAATGGTGATAGGAGGGAATCAAATTTTCTGACCTTAAGGGAAGAAATAGAAAAAAAAAGAATATGAAGGCATGGCTTTTGCTTTTAAACATTGACCCTAATTTTTTGTCATTAATGGTATAGTGGGTTTCTTGGACCAATTCCTGAAGTTAGTAGTGAGGATGTCATCAATCCATCTGTCTGTTACTAGCAAAGGCAACAGGATAAATTCAGCACAAATGAGAAATAAGACAGTCATCCTCTCAAAGGTTGAACTGAATGGTAAAACTTGGAACTTTCTAGAATTACCACTCAAGGAAAAAACTTTTTCTGAGTTTTATATGAATATGTTCTCATAATCCTTTCCACCTCTCTCTTGCCTCTTTCTCCTATTGCATATGAAGGGAACGTTATGCAGTTTGAATAAAAAATTGTCCATTTCCATTACCAAAGAAATAAAACACCATATTTTAAAAGAAGTTATAATAGCCTGCTCCTCAAAAGAAAAAAAAAAGGGACAAATATCAAAATAATCAACATGCTATACTTATGTATAACATGATGTATATGGCTAAAAACAACATGTTTCAATATGACAAATTTAAAATATTCCAATATACTGCTTAACATTTTCAGTCATAATGTTCTTTTTCAGTTGCAATAATTTAACACTTTTAATCATGTCTTTTTTTCCTCTTTTCCTCTGATTTATTCTAGCTGAATGAATTAAGATTAGTTTCAAATTGTAGGGTGGACTATTAAATGGATATGTTAGCAGCTGATTCAAAATAGTAGATTTCTTCAATAAAAGTAGAACTGAACCGCTAACAAAACATGACATTGTGATCTTTTTGAATTATTAATATGGTGCCATTTTAATGATGAGAAGCACAAAGAACCGTCCTATCTGAAGGCATGTAGAAGTTAAAACACCTTATTCTTTTCCTGCTATGATGTTTGGCATCCCTTCTCCTTTGTCTATTCTTCCCAATTTCCAGAACCAACCCCCTCAACACAAACACACACACACACACACACAGACACTACCATTGCCTAATCCTCACCACTTGCTTTCTTAGCTTGAAAAAGGTATTTGAAAGCAAAAGTCTCTTTCTTTAGGGTCTGTAAATGGATATGAGGCGCAACTAAGAAGATGTCATTATCCACGTGCATTAATACCTTTGGCCTTCGGAGCCGGTGGTACATTTCTGAATCTCTGACACAAGGAACAAAGTGTCCAGTGTGCATTGATTCTTCATGGCCACGTTTCTTCAGCAGTCCTTCTGACCACTGTCCTGATTCTCTATGAGCAGCAGACATCCTGGGTGAAACGGATCATGCATGCATGCAGCCTGAAGACAGCCGCTAGAAATAAATGCACAGAAGGCAGAAGAGAGATGCTAAAGGACCCATGAACCCCATCAGCACTGAGAACCATTATTTCACCCTAGGGTTTCCCAGGATATCATTATAGAGTAACAATGACTCATAAAGTCTTATTGATCATCACATTGCTTTCTTGTGAGCCCTAATTATCTCCCATAAACGTGCAGTCTGGCAATCAAACTCCCCAGAGAGACTGGGTGCTATTTTTGAATCTGAAACTTCAAGGATACTTAATGGAAATATTTATTTTATTATCTTCTATTTGTTCAGCTGTTGCTACCAACGTCTCATAAATTGAACATGACCAATCTTAATGATAATTCCCTGGGTTTTTATTTTCCTGACCCTTTTGCCCTCCATTATTTTTTCTTACAGAAGTCTATGCTGTGTGGAGCTGCCTGCAGCCCGCCCCCAAGAGCTCCCCCTTCCCCTGCACTGGGCAGTGGTAAAACTGCAGTCTAACATATAAACCATGTAGGACTGTGGTCTTTCCTTCATTCCAGAGGTGAGATCATGTTAATTTGAGCATTTTTGAAGTCTGGGAACACCTAATATTAGTGCATGTATGAGACAAGCAGCATCAATGTAGGAAAAGGAATCTTTTGCCTGTTTCAAACATGATTTAGAGATTATTAAGCTACAACGGTGTCCAAACCCTTGAATGAGATGAAGAGTAAAGCAAAATTTTGTAGTTAAAAAATAATCGAATTTATTACACTCTGTATAGAAGTTTATATTCTCAAAGAAAGAAGGTGTATTTCAAAAACTGATCGTGAGAGCCATACCTACATATGAGGTCCTAGACAAAGCAATCATCTTCACCTAATTTCAGTCTATCATTGACCTTCTTTTAAACTAAGCTTCCTCGAGGTAGCACCCGTCACATGACTTGAATTTGCACTTGACGCTCCATCTCTACCCTCCTTTTCCTATTAATTATGTCTGGGATATTCTTTCCTCTTAATTCTTTCTTACTATCTGTATAGCTATTGATCATTTTGAATGTTTGTATATAGAAACACAAAAAGAGCACATCAGATCAATGGATATTTTTGGGAGTGCCCCATAGCACAGCAGCTTTGGGGATGCAAATGTTAACTATATATGCTGCCTGCCCTTGAGAAACTCATAGTCTGATGGAAGAGTTACCAAAACGTGACTTCAGTACATCGTGTTATACAAATTAATAGAGACATCCACAGGATTCTATGAAAACTCAGAAGAAAGGCTTCTAACTCAGCCTGAAGGACTAAGGAGTGAAAAAAAAAGAAGTTTTCCTGGGTTCTGTTTTGAATAACCATTCATAGTTAGGCACGTGGAAGGCACAATGGTATTTGTTCTGGTTAGAGAGAATGGCACAAGCAACAGTTGGAGAGAGACAAGAAACTCTACCCAGCCTGCAAGGAACTACAAGTAGCTAGAACAATTCTTAAAGTATGGTCCCTGCACCTGCATGAAATGCTAATTATTAAGTGGCATCTCATCCTATTGAGTCGGTCCTAGCAATCTGAGTTTGAACAAGCTCTCTGGGGTTTTTGACATGCACTAACATGTGAGAACCACTGATGGAAATTAAACGTTGTCCAAGATGTGGCTTGATCCTTTTTGTCACAAGATGCCACTAAACAATTTTATCAATGGATGTCACATAACTAAATTTGAGGATACAAGAGAAAGAAATGTTGGATGATCTTCAGATTATTTTTGTCCAATTTTATCTTAAAGGTCCATTCCTCTGAATGTGAGTTTTTGCTTCACTTAACTCAAATGAATATCCAACTTGAGCCCCATGGCAGAAAGCTATTGCTTAAATGCAATAAAATATTGCTGGTACTCCTTATCTTTTCATGGGAAAAATTCAAAGAGCAAATGAGTATAAACTGAAATTTCCCAAAATGTTGTGTATTAACAATAGAATTTAAAGAATTTATCTGTCCTTCAAAAAATATGTAGACTTTATCTGAACTAATGAGGTAGAATCTGAAGCATTGTTTTAAACAGCGAATACAACATATTCTCACCAAGGTTATTTCAAAGAATAAAATTCCTGAAACAATTTTCTACATGACACAGTTTTGTTGTTTTGCAGCTGTTTAGAATATCCAAATGTGGTCAGTATCGATTGTTAGAGTTCACAGATAAAAATGGTAAGTCATAACACAAGGCAGCAGCAGGAAAAAACAGAGGCAGAGCTGGACTGATGTAGCTGCAAGCCAAGGACCACCAAGGACTGTCAGCCACCACGAGAAGCTAGGAAGAGGCAAGGAAACATTATTTCATTTAATCTTCAGAATCATACTGAGAATTCAATGTTACACTATTTTATTTATTTATTTTTTTAAAGAAAGATTAGTGCTGAGCTAACATCTTCCACCGATCCTCCTCATTGTGCTGAGGAAGATTGACCCTCAGCTAACATCTTGAGCCCATCTTCCTCTACTATTTTTATGTGTGGGATGCCTGCCACAGCATGGCTTGACTAGCGGTGTGTAGGTTCACACCCAGGATCTGAACTGGCGAACCCCAGGCCACTGAAGTGGAACATGCAAAGTGTTAACACTATTTTATAAGTGACTCACTGTGGCTCGGATAGTTTAGTCAGCCTGCTCCAAGTCAGCCTTACACTCAAGTTGTCACTTTCCTAGTCCAGTCCTCACTTCATCCTGTTATAGTTGAAAGTGGTATAGTTCCAATATACTTCTCTACTGTAAAGTCAAATTTGACAAAACTTTCAACCAGATGTTTCCAACATATCAGCAGCATGTTTGTGAGTTTTTCCACAGAGGTGTCAGCATTGTATTGAAGTGATTGAATGCCATTTATTAGAGGGTTCTATATTTACAAGAGCAATTCTAGGCCAGAAAGTCACTATTTGGAGAGCCTTCTAGTCCTACCCTACCTTTGAAATTGTATTTCACCTAGCTTTAGAAGTTAATACACCGTGAGAATTAAGGACTATGTCCTCACAATGTACTTCCAGGTTTCAGCAATTAAGAAACACATTTCTATAAAAGAAATAATCCATAATCTCTCATTCCATCTACAATTTTCTGCCCCTGCTAACCAATATCACAACTTCATCTTCAGGTAATGACAATTTACAGACATACATACACACACACACACACACACACACACACACACTCACTCTCTCTTTTTTCCTCTCTCTTTAAATATATGTGAATATATATATGCATAATACATATATATAATCTTTTTACTTATTCCTAGAGCATATTTGTTCATTTCTGCTTAGGAAAAAGAATAACGAAAGTTTTGGAGTCAGACAACTCTGGGATAAATTCCAGACCGTGCCTCACATACTGGTAGTGTAATTTGTGGTGCGTTAACAGGAATGAGTCTCAGTTTACTCATTTATAAAGCCAAAGCAATAATGCCTACCTATGGTGGTTGTGAAAGTTGGAAAAGTATGTATGAAACCAATACTGTGCCAGTTAAACGGTAAGTAAACAATATATGGTAGTCAAACTAAAGCAGCTAGCACTATTTTATTAAGATTATCATATTCTAGGATTAATTTCTCTTTTCCATGGAGCAGTCGCATGTGACTTTGTGTTGCCCTTGTCACATACCTTGCATATCACCTGCTCTGCCTCTAGTCACGCCCGGTGAAAAGCTGCACCTGCAGAGCTGTTCCAGGTCTCTGAACGAGCTCATTTACAAAGTAGGCTGCAGCAGGAGGAACAGAGTGATGGGGAGGAGACAAAGCACAGATTTATACCTGCAGTGCCAACACCTTAGGGGCATCCTAAAGAGTCTTTCTACTGACTTGAGAGTGTGCAGTTGGCATGGTAATATGGAAAGGCGGTGGGTGAGATTTGTCAGAAACAAACAGGTCTCAAATCAGCATGTCAAAGTTTCCCAGCATGATTTCAAAGAAAGATAAGTAAAAGAAAAGATGTCACGCTTGCTTGCTGCAGGTGGATGGGGACTTATCACTTACGTGGCAGAGCACATGCAGCAGAGAGTAAACAAGAAACACGGTGCCACTTAACAGAGGGTATATCAGGGATCTGTACATTACAGCAGTTAAAGGTGAAGCAAAAAGTTCCAAAAGCAGAAGAGTCCTTGCCAATTACTTACTCCTAAGCTGGGAACAGAGTCAGGCCTAGTCGAGAGCATAACGAGGGGGGCACAGAAATGCTAATTAGCAACCAGGTTGGCAGGAGCAAAGTTAAAAAATAACAATAAAAGTGATGGAGATACGAAGAGTTTTTATTCTATGAAAAGTCCTGATGCTATAATAATAGGCCTGTAAGAAACATCCACCACGTTCCCTGGACTATACGCCTGTTTTATGTCGGGGCAGAGCACTTGCGTAAAGTGGATGACCTCTAGCTGGGTAGTTTTATAACTAGTCACTTCATCTTTACAGGAAGGAAAATTAGCAAATCACAAGGAATTCCTATATGTTTCCCAGAGGATTCTCTTTCTTGGTAGCCATAGGTATACAAGCAACCACTCAGGACAGACACTGGCTTATCTTCTTTGTATAGAAAACAAAAAGAATCAATATAATTTTCAATGACTATAAAAATGTAGAAATTATCCATAGAATATAAATTATCTTAGAAAACATGTCATACATTTCTGGGTTACATTTTAAACACTCCTTCTAATACCTCATTCATCTTTCCTCTCAGTAACAAAGTAACCACCTCTGCTGGCTAACTCAGAACACATTACAAAACCAGCAGGATGGCGTTTTCCACTGCGGCTACATTTCAGTCCACTCTTCTGTATTGTTAGAGAAATTGGTACCTGGACAATTTCTTATTGTTACAGGATTATAAGCAAACTTATTTACTCATATGTCTCTTGTACCTGGGAACAAACAAAACACTTTTTCTCTGCTCTCCAACCTGCCAACGTCCTTCAGCACATTTGATGTAATTATGATTCTTTTATGTAGGCTGTTGTGACAACACGACATTCTCCACAACCTTATGCCCTGCTTCTGTCCTGCTCCAGTCAGTTTTCTGAATAGCTATCATAACAATTGGTCAATAATTCTTTGCTATTAATGACACTTCCTTATGCACCATCTCACTTGATCCATAAAGTAAATGTGCAATGTAGGCAGGGTGGGTCTCTATATCCCCTTTTGGGGGAGAAGAAAATACAGTTTTGAGTGACATCAGCATCATGGCAGAGTGAGTTGTTCCCTTTGTCTCTTACCCCTAAGATACAGCCTAATGGACATTCATTAACCAACAGAGGATTTCCTACAAAGCACAGTAGGAAGTCTGAGAGATCCATGCAGCCAAACATCTGAAGGTGGTGGTACTGGATCCCTGGGAAGCAGTGGAAGGAGGTGAGTGAATCCTCTCCCCTTCCCCAGCAATAGCAATCTTGGTTGTGGGTCCTCACACAGCACCCAGAACATGACTGTAAGAGGATACTGGGGTAAGGAGGACAGGCAGGCCTGCATGTGAATGCTTTTGCTTTCAGAGTTGCAGCCTGGCCCTCAGGAATGCTCCACACTGAGTGTCATGGTTCAACCACTGTGTAGGCACCCCCACCAAGCACAGCAGCCCAGGTGAACTGCCCGTGAGCACAGAGCAGGTCCACATGTGAAAAAAAAAAAAAGGCCCCTTTGCTCCCGCCTCACACATCAACTCATCTGGTTCCTGGCCAAGGCAGTGGTCCTGCACCACAGTGCCTGCACATGTGTCCATGACCTGCCAAGAGGCTGCAGCCAGTGGGGGAAAGAAGAGGAGCTCTATTGACACAAATTCCAGCAGATACAGCAGGTTCAGTAAACACAACTCCTGCCCTCCCCACCAGAGGTGGCAGGTGGGATCTATGATCTGATACTACTACAAATGCCTCAGCAAAGGATCCGTTCATCAAACACCATAAAAAAAGTATAGTAATGCTTCAGAAGAGAAGGAAAAGTAGTCCCCAGAAAGCAATTCTGAAGTCACAGAAATTTACAATGTTAATGACAGAGAATTCAAACCAGTTATCATAAAGCAACTCAATGAGTTACAAGAAAACTCAGAAAGACAGTTCAATGAGCTCAGGAAGAAAATTAATGAGCAGAAAGAATACTTCACTAAAGAGCTTGAAACTATAAAGAAAAACCAAGCAGAAACTCTAAATATGAAGAACAAAATTAATGAGATAAAAAATAATCTAGAATCTTTAAAAAATAGAGCTGACATTATGGAGGAAAGAGTTAGCAAGATTGAGGATACAAATATAGAAATGCTTCTGGTGGAGGAGAGAGAACTAAGATTTAAAAAAAGTGAAAGAATTCTTTGAGAAATACCTCAATCAAATAAGATAAGCAACATAAGAATTACAGATATACAAGAGGGAGAAGAGAGAGAGACAGGAACAGAGAGCTTGTGCAAAGAAATAAAAGCTAAGGGCTTCCCAAACCTGGGGAAAAAACTGGACTTACAAGTACATGAAGTCAATAGAACTCCTCATTACATTAATGCAAAAAGACCTTCTCCAAGGCATGTAACAGTAAAACTGGCAAAAGTCAAGGACAAAGGAAAAAAATCAAGGGCAGAGAGGCAGGAAAGAATTATCTACAAGGGAATCCCTATCAGGCTTTCAACAGATTTCTCAAAACTTACAAAAACAAATTGCATACCAGACAGATATATTTTTGTTGTTCTTTTTGTTTTGTGAGGAAGATTGGCCCTGGGTGAACATCTGTTGCCAATCTTCCTCTTTTTGGCTTGAGGAAGATTGTCCTTGAGCTAACATCCATGCCAATCTTCCTCTACTTTGTATATGGGATGCTGCCACAGCATGGCTTGATGAGAGGTGTGTAGGCCCATGCCCGGGATCCAGGCCTGTGAACCCCGTGTCACCCAAGCATAGTACATGAACTTAACTACTATGCCATAGGGCTGGCCTGATGTGTGTATGTGTGTGTGTGTGTGTTTGGTCTGCCTAGCATCTGTTCCTCCTTTGTTCTGGTATCAGCACCTTAATTTAAGGGTGGAGGATAACCTCTTTCTCATCTCTGTCCATGTAATTAGAATGAAGTTGACCATATTCCCCATTCTGCTCCAAGGAGGTTGGCATTGGGACTAAAACTGAAGTAGTAAATTTGGATCTGAATAATTTTTGGAGATGAACTGACTATAAAGCTCAAGAGAGGAAGATAATGTGAAGATTTATGTATAATAAATTTATAAGAATAACGTTATACTGAAGGATGAGGCAAAATTATGAAATAAAATCAAATCATTTGGTAAGTAGTATCTTTAAATTCCTTTACAACTTATAAATTCCCTCTAGAAAATTGTGTTTAGCTCATTAATTGTAAATTTTTATGTCCAGGATTCAAAATACTTCATTCATGGCCTCCACCTCCTTCCATTGTCCAGTTTTATGCTTCCTGTAAAACAAAATAGATGAAACAAATTGGTCAATTTTAATCCTTTCATCTTTCATTTTTTATTATTTACAAATTTATATGGTATTTGCCATGAGAACGATATGCAAGTTATACCTAACTTTTGAATCACAACAAAACCCCCAAACTTATGAAACAACCACTGAACTTGAGAAACAGACCCTTCCCAGTCTCACAGCAGCACAGTGCATTCCCCGTCTGACACTGTCATTCACCCTCCACCCGCTTCCTCCACCCAGACAACCACTGTCTGGAGCTCCACACTAGTTTCTGAACCACCAACGTGCCCCGCTAGCTCATTCACTTCTTCTTGCAGTACATCCATTAGAAGTTGTTTTAGAAAGCATAGTAAATTATCTCAACTTTTGTTTATCTGGAAATTTCTTATTTGACCCTTGTACTTAAGATATTTTTGAGTGTTCAATTCCTACCTGGCAATCATCTTGTCTCAGCAATTTGAACGTAGGTTGCCACTCCTCTCTAGCTTACTTCGTTTCTACTATAGAACCCACAGTCTAAATTTGTTTCACCTATTTGCAGGTATTATGTCTTTTTTCCTCTGGCTTTCTTTGAAAGCCTCTGTTCTCTCAATTTTAGTTTTACTCAGCTTTTAACACTGTTTGTAGTTACAGCTGATGTTTTCTCAAATAATTTTCAAAATTAATTTTCAAAATAATTTGCTAATTTTTTCTAAATAAGTTAACAAAGCTAATTTTTAATCCTCCTATAAAATACGTTCAGTTTCCCCTCTCCTCCTTCCCACCCTCCAGAACTTTAGCGGTCTAATTTTGATTACTAACACATACATATATGTGTGTGTGTGTGTACACATTTATCATTTATCCGGCTGTTGAATCGAATTCTTATACTATATTATGTTCAATTGGCACATAATATTTCAATTTTCTCCATTATTTGTTCAATACTTTAACTTTCCAATTTGTATATTTTAAATTGTAATTTATGTTCCAGCTGGCTGGATTCTTGAAGGCGTGTTTTTAAGAAACATAGGTAGATCTTTCAGCTATTAGTGGCAACTTACTTGAATATAGAGTTTTCCAGCAAGAACCTTCTTTCCTTGAAAAGGCCAGCAGTGCTCAGTCTCCTTTGAATTTAGTGAAGCAGAAGCCTGAGGCTACTGTTTATACACAAACTTTTATTTCTGCATAGATGAATATGAATTTTTATTCTTGAAATTAGGTTGCAAAATGGGAGACTGTCAAAAAATTAGGAAAAGAAAATAGGCAGAGTTTAGATCATGGAGAATCTTATTTGACAGGCTGAAGATATGGGAGTTTGTCGTTTAGGTTATGGGACATTATTACTTTTATTATTGTTACTACCATCATTAGCATTATTATTACCAGAGTACCAGGTTTATGTGGGGCGCTCTCCAGTTTGGCATTCTGTCAGCATAGTCAGCTATTGCCATATAGCAAACCACATTAGTGTCCTTAGAACACACACACACACACACACACACACACACACACACGGACATTTAGTTCACAAATCCGTAGGTCAGAAATTTGAATTGATGTCAGCAATGTGGTTGCTTTCTTTGGTCTGGTCTGGAATTGGCTAATCTCAGCTTTACTCAATCAACCATCTGTGGTCAGCAGGTATGTCAACAATGGCTGGATAATTTATAATGGTCTCAGATGAGACAGCAGGGACCACTGGGCCTTCTCTTCAGGTGGGTGTCATCATTCATGAGGCTGGCTGGAGCTTGTCCACATGGTGACAAGGTTCCACGAGCGGCAACAGGGCAAGCTGCAATTTACAAGCCCTTGTCAAGTGTGTTTGCACCACGTTTGCATCATCCTTTGGTTCCTGTGGACCAAAGGAAATCACGGGGCTAGGCCCAGAGCCAGAGTGCAGAAAGCACTTCTGAAGAGCCTAGATACAGCAGAGCAGGAACAAATTGGGGACATTACTGCATCCATCCACTATGCTTGCCTACATGGTCTTGAAAACGCTGGAACACCCGCCTGCAGAATTCCTCTGGGGATGGTAGGTGTGTGGAACCAGTGCTCATTGGAGCTGCTGTAGTGTCTTCTTCACCTCTGGCCTCAGAGTCCCCCCTCCAAAAAACCCACTGACTCTAGATCTTGACTCATCACATTGCTGAAGGTAGAAGTTCTCATCATTTACATTTGTGCATTTGTAGAAACATTTAAGATATGAGAAGTTTTAAACCGCATGAAAAATACTAGAACTATTTATTCAATATTTTCATACTAATTTTATTTTTCATTTCAAAGAAATTTCATTTGGTGAAATTTGAGAAATATTGGTGTTACTGTCTTAGAACTTCATTACATACATTGATTTTTCACATTGAGGAATAGAAAGGAGAAATTGTGATGGGAAATAGTAGTAACCATTTCCGCTTGCTTTCCTATGCCCAAAGGTGCTGGTGAGCCCTTTACAGGAATCATCTTCCTTCCTAAGGAGACTGAGCAAGGCATCAGCGTGCACAATTGAGCGTGCCAGGCTGTGTAGTGTAAATCGATGTTTATTAACACATATTACTTAAATATATATTAATATTTAATGAATAATAAAATATATACTTAATTACAATCTTAAAGTTTCTATTGTTTTCATTATTAGTTCTGATGATTCCGTTGTTCAATATTAAGGAATAAAAGATTGTTTTTTTTAAATAACTTTAGATGGGAAAGAACTAATTTAATTTATAGACAAGACAACATTATTCTTTAAATATGTATGTTACAGTCTACCTATTTTTAAAACGCCCTCTTGATAACTTACGAATTGTTTATTTGTACACCCTCCGCAGGAGTTCTCGCCCTCGCCAGACCCGTAGGATTCTCACCCCTGACTTAAAATTAGTCTTTTGCAACTAAATGAGTTCTGTTGAAATGAATTATTTTTAAAAAGATCTGTACAAAACTGAAATTAGTTTTCCAGTTGCCTCATAGCTTCTTGAAAGGAAAATTAGCCTAATAAGCGGGAATTATTCTGAGACTTTTCAGAACACGTGTTAACTCTCTGCCCCGGCGGGGGGCGGCCCCAGCTCCGGAGGCCCCCTCTCAAGAAAGGGAACTGTTCTCTCTGCGTTGTCCTTTGCATGGATTACCTCAGGGCCTTTCAGCATTCAGCTTTTCTCTTTCCTCTTCTCTTGTGCTCTAATAATTTGCTGTGTGTATTTTCAGCATGCACACAACTGCTGCTGCTGCTGAGAACCGTTCACCTCCTTTCTCCCGGCCCTGAGCTCAGAAGGCAGCGCCTAGGGCCCAGGTCGGCAGCGGAAAGCCTCACAAGAAGGCTGTAACTGGGAGAATGATGCCGCAGGAACAAGCCTGGGTGAGATGGGCACGGGCCAACGTGAGTAGCACAGCGGGTGTGGTCAGAGCGCAGGGAAGATGCTCCCGCGTGCTCCCCAGCGCTGCTGCCCTGGGCCAGGTGGCTGCTGCGTCCGCCCCGCGTCCAGCGCGGTCCAGGCCTCCGGAAAGCGCGCCTTGCTTAGTTACGGTTGACTCAAATGAGAAAGCAGACCAGGCCTCCTGCTTCATATTTTGTGTTTTATGTTGGAGGCAGAATGGATTTTAATCTTTAAATGGAATTTCTCAGGGCCCTTGTGAACAGTGAGAATCTCTTGAATTTGCTCTCGTCGACGAAATTGGAAATTAATTTACTTAGCCGCAAGAGTTTAAGAAATGTCTGCGTTGAAAGATTATGGGATGGTTTTGTTCCATAATATGTGTTGAACACTGACTGTGACCAGAGCAACAAAGCACTGTGGGGAGATTTCAAAGCAAACAGAATGACAAATTCCCTCTGCTCCTTGTCGGGCAGATCTTCAAGGAGTGTTTTTAACAGAAGTAGAAAATACAGATCTGAGATTATAGGGCAAGACTTTTACAACGGCAAAAACAGTGAGATGAAAACTCCACAAAACATCGCCACCTCATGGAGCTGCACACGTGTATCCTTGGGTTAGATTATATTTGATGAATAAGTCACTTTCTAGTTCACAATAGAACAGTTTCTGTTTACCAGAAAAGGAAACAAAAATCTTCATTGACAATAACTGTGGAACAAGTAATTTCTTTCCCAAATTTATCCCTAACTAGAACAACTATTTAAAAACTTCACTCAGAATTTTCCCCTATTGATCGCCTTGCTTCTCCTCCAACCTTCCCACTCTGTTTAATAATATCACTGCAACAAGTTGTCTAAACCAGGGACTTGATTATATTTGGTTTCTCCTTCACCATTATATCCCGTATCAACTGGAAGCTGTTAGCATCCTAGCCAGCTCTGTACCTTCAGGGTCCTCTGGCAACCACCCCTTCCTCTCCATGATCTTTGCCTTGTTTAAGCCTTTTCATGTGTTACACAGATAATTGATATTGCCTTTCTGCATTCGACCACTTGCCACTGCAGCCCACATTCTACTCTGCTATGACCATGATCTTTTAAAAGACTTCTGATGAATTTGCATTGCTTATAGAAAAAGATCTATACTTTATTCATGGTACACGAGGAACGACGGAAACTTAAATTTATACTGGCTCAGTACCCTGACACCACTCCGAGGGAGATATTTTTATACAGTTTATTCAAGATAAGAAAAACTAATTACCTTGCCAAAGACACACAGTAAATAAGAGAAGAGCTGATACTTGTTCAGCTCCATCTGCCTGACTGCAAAGCAAGGCTGTGGGCTGCCTTTCCCACCTCATCCTAGTCATGGCCACCACAGGTCCTTCGCTGGTGTCGCATGGGAATCTCCCTGCTTCTCTTTCTCAATGGCCCAGACATCTTGTTAATCTGTCTCATCCCTATCTGTCTTTGAAAAGTGCAGTCAAGCATATCTTTATTTCCTCAGTTTCTCTGAAACTCTCTCCCAAGAAAGATTATTTAATTATGCATTTGCAAACTCATAACATTTCACATATCTCTCTATTGAGCAGTTTTCAGATTATATCAAATTTATCTGGTTATTTATTCATCTCAACCATTGGACTACGTGTTCTTTGAGACCTGGAACCATATAGGACTCTTTTCTAATATCCATGGTACTTTATATAATTCACATTTCACAGTAGGACTTCAATAAATATATGTTGGATTAGCGTGCTATTTCAAAGAATTAGAGAGTGATAGCTTTCAAATGACTTATGTAAGGAGATTGAGAAAGGCATTTTCTGCGAACGGCATTTAGTAGTTTTATTCCTTTTTACTTTGCAGATTCCTTAGTTCATAGCAAACACAGATATAAATATATTTATTATCCATGTACAGATACACAAATATCCCTCCATTATATGCTTACATGTATATGTTAAAATGCATTGTGAACATACATAAAATAGTTATGCATGTAGTACATATCTATTTTTATTCCAAATAATTTATCAAATAGACTACAGTTAACTTGAACAATTGCTTTCCTATTTTACATCCTATCTTTAACTTGGGATATTAATTTTTAAAACAATTTGGAAGAAATTGGTAATAATCCACTGATGTCATTCACTTTGTTAAGAGAAAGAATATCCAAAGCTTGGAAATAAGTTTTTAAAAGAATCCTATATGCATGATAAAGTTAGACTCTAAGATTTATAGCTTTGCTTGACCTATTTACTATTGGTTAGGTCCAACATTCTACAAAGTTATATGTTAATTTATAAAAATTGATATGTAGCAAATAATTCCATTTATTAAAGATTCAAATAAATTTCATCCACTGGAAGAGATAAATTGAAATCTGTTGTGTATCTATCTGTGCAAATTTGTTCCAGCCTTCTTTTTTCCCACATATTTTATATGTTTACTCTGTCTCCTTCTGAACTGCATTTTTCAGCTTATTTCTGAGTGTGATAGTCAGAATAATGCCCCCTCAAAAATGTTCACACCCTGATCCCAGTAACTTGTGAATACATTACCTTACATGGCAAAAGCGACTTTGCAGATGAGTCTAAAGTTATTGAATTTGAGATGGAGAGATTATCATGGATTATCCAGGTGGATCAAACTATATGAGGCATTACAAGCAGAGAGCTGCTCCTGATTGTGGTCAGAGAGAGAGATTCCACAGAAACAGAATGTGTCAGAGAAATATCACAGTGGGAAGGACTCAATGCCCTGTTGCTGGTTCTAAGATGTAGGAGCCTGTGAACAATAAAAAAGAGAGGCCTTTTGGTGCTAAGCGTGGCCCCCACCTGGCAGCCAACGACAACAAAACCAAAACAGGAAGCTCAGTCTTGTAACCACAAGAAACTGAATTTTGCCAACAACTCAAATGAGTACTAAATTGGTGGTAATCTATTAAGACAGCCAGAAAAAACTAATGCATTGAGCTTAAAAACCTTTGCTATTCAATCTATATTTGTGTAAGAGTCACATATTTAACTTTTTGAAAATGATACTTGGGCAATTTTGAGGTCTCCTTGAGTGTTCATGCCTATTTTGAAATTGGCTTAAGTGAGCTTCTGAATTATGGATTGAGAAATACTGTTTAGTTTCCTCCTTTATTTGGCTTAGAAATTAATGATCTTGTCAGAAAAGATCCTTCTGCTTAAGGCAAAGATCCTCTGTTTCAAGAATCCTGAGAACTGGCTGGTCAGTGAGGGCAGAGAGTCCCTTAGAACCTGTATATTTCTTAGTTAAGCATCACCATTTCATATGCATTGAGAAAAAGAAAGGAAATCCCTTTGTTAGAGCCTTTAGTCTGATAAGACAATATATCCATTAAATACCAAATAAAACCATTTCCAACAAGAGAGAAATTTGATAAATTGTCAAGGATCCATTTACAAAATAGATTGAAGAATGCCATTTCTAAGACAGAAGGATGGCGACAACTTTGGGCAGTGCTGGAAGTGTTGATAAGACTCTAAAAGGCAGTGGGAATGGTCTTATCTGACTTCCTCCTTCACTCCATGGGGAAGGATTTTACTGTCTTACGTAAGTAACTGGATACAAGTTATAGAAGATAAGAATTCTTTGTGTCTTTATTTTAATTGGCTGAAGAAAGAATCATGACTATTAGCCAATGTTTATAAAAACTGTTTACTGATTAAAAGTATATAATTTCAACCAGGTTTTGATCATTAAGGTGGAAAAATACCCTTAGAATATTTGAAAAATTCAAGAGTAGGCAGCTGTTTACACTGTATTGTTCATTACACTCTCTTTTGAGTATATGAGCTAAATTCTTCAATAAGAAAAATATTATCTAGAATAAAATCATAAGTGTTTATCTTTTTTTCTCATATATCTTTGGGAAAAATGTCTTTTACTCAAAATGTCATTTTCCCAAAATGCTTTTTATCAAGCATTTCCATTTTCCTAGGGAGAGACAGAGCATACACATGTACACCCCCACACAAAAACACACTCATGTTAATCTATGTTGCCTTTGGCAGAAACAATGCAGTCTGCATTAATAAGAAAACATAGACTATTTGCACATTTGGGCAACTATATGAGATACTTCTTAGTGAGGAAATGTATAAGAGCATGATTATATAAATGTATTGTATTCTACCTAATGTCTGTATCATAGTTTGGTAATTAGTGAAATTTAAGAATTGTTTGAGCCTTACTTCATATGCTACCTAGGGAATTCTTTTAATCTAAGCCATTTGGAAAAAGGCATTTATCATTGCTAAAAAAGAAAAAAGAAAGGGAGAAAAATCATCTTATTTTGACTAACACAATATGAAAATTGTTATAAAGAGACTAAATTTAACCTTTTCAGTTTGTACTTCAAGATGTACCATGATTTATTCTACTGAGTTTGGAATTAAAGTATAAGTTATTGTTCTTCGTCAAATGCTGATGGTGGAGCAGATTTTAGTTTCATTTTCCATTACTCTGACAATATTTACACGGAGTGCTGGTTCCAGTATTCATTTTGCCTAAGTAAAACATGATCATATTCAAAGGGAAAAATTATAAAGTATCAATTGTCTGAAACTTATATATTTCAACCAGTTGAAATTGCCCTTTAGAAAATACTTTAATTAAAAAAAGAGACTTCAAAACTCTGGCTCTGAGTTAATGGTATGTTTCTTTAAAAGGATCCACTCCCTAATCTGTGATTTTGTGCCTCATTTCTGTAACTTGGAGGGGGATGAAGTTTCTTGGATCATTCTAAAAAGAGGAAGGTCCCTATTTAACCTGATTATAGGTTCAAGCAATTATACCCTCTCTTTCCTGCCAATCATGTTATGTCTAACATAGAGGAATCCCTCTTTTCCTTTGTTTCAGAATATATTTATGACTTAGAGGCATTAATGAGAGCTACAGAGAGAGTAAGAGCCAGAGTGAGAGATGCATGAGAGAGCACGACCAGCTTTGACCTTCAGTATTTCCCTCTTGGGTTCAAAGACAGCAGGAATGGCTTTTATTGTTTATTGATTAGCTCTAACGTAATCATTGAGAATCTGAAATTCCCATAAATGTGATTGAAAAATTAGCAATAGAAGAAAATTTCTCCACTCTGTAGGCCATCGGACAAAAGAAAGAAATTATTTTAAAATTAATAAGGAGGCTTAAAGAATAAAATACTCCTGGAAAACACTTTTTCTGTATACAAAAGCCCTTAACTTATATACCCTAGGCAGAGAGACAAGCATTGTATGAAATTCAATTGATACTACCAAATGATTAGACATAATTTAATTTTTTATATCATAAGCCTAAGAAAGAACAGATTCATGTTTTCTTCTGTTTAGCAATTGCTTTGGTCTGACTTCATTTATAGCCTCATTTACCAAACACACACATAAAAAAATAATTATTAGTTCTCAAGAAAATTCTTCAATAGTGTATTGTGCCATTAATTGAAGGTGTATTTCTCAAGAAATATGAAGATGCCTCCATGCAATTCAATCAAGCACAAATCTATCTAATGATATGTATGAGGTAACAGAATTGGTATGTCAGCATTTTGGATATAATTGAAAAGCTTCAGATTGCCATTACCTCTATGCTAAATAACATACTTGCATTATCCTCTAGATTACAGACAAGCATACGCCTAATTATTTTATTTCTGGCATGCACTGCAGAAGAACTCTTACTCGAATAATAGAATTAGAGAAAATGTTTCTCTGTTTCATCACCCTTTCCTGACCTGTTTGAAAATCATTAACTTCCTGGAGGGTGGAACAAAGAATCAATGGATGTTGGCATAAAATATACTTAGCACAGTTGTTAATACTTTCCATTTCGTTTCCCAAAAGAAAACTTTCTGATTTAATAAATAAATTTTTCTTAGAAGAAAATGTTATAAGCTAAAAATGTGCTCATCTACCTGAAATATGACTGAGCTAAAAAATTTCTAGTAGGTAGAGAAACTTAGATTTTGGTTCTGCTACTTGTTGTCTTCTAGGAACGAGATCTATAGCTAGCAAGGCCTATCGAGAACCAAGAGTGAATAACATCAATAGATCATATACATGGGACACTTACATTCTCTTTTCATCCTCACAGCAGCCCCGTAGGGTAGGGTCTTTTCCCCACATTTTATTGATGTACAAGCTAAGGTTGAGCCAGGATAAGTAACTTACCTAGGACCATAGAAATAGTGGATGGAGGGAACAGGACCAGCCCTGTCCTGCTCCATCTTTTACTCCTAACTACCACACTAAATGACTGCTACCCAACTCAAATTTATTGGCTCTAAAATTTCCACCGTCATAGAAATTTTTTGTGTTTATTTGGATTTTTTATTAAGTAAGACTAGGAAAGATGGAGTGGAGGAAATAAAAATCTAAGGAAGTTCTAGACAGAGAAGAGGTTAAAATGAGATACGGGGATAATGTTTAGATTTTATTTGTGATATTCTAATTATCCACAGAAAAGTAATGCCATTGTTTTTAATAAATCAACAGGATGGGTAGTAAGGTTGTTCAGTGTTCCATTTCTCTTCATACAATCTCTACCAAAATAAAGTCGTAGGTAGAGTCCAGTTCCATGTTTTGAATATAATCATCTAATTTCTCACTTATATTTCACTTAAAATTTCATAATCATAGCAATCACTCCACTTTCTCTGCCACCCGATGATAAAGCACATTCAAGTGAGTCAACAATGACTGAGTAGCATTACATGTAAGGTGGTGAGGTTGACATTGCTATATGCCATCAAAATACTCCCAACCAAGTAAAGGAAATAAAATATAACTTTAGCATCTACCATAGAAGGTACAATATGAGGAAGTCTGTGTCAGGCACAAGAAGTACAGTGATGGCTCAGAAGAGGCCAGCGGAGCTTTAGAGAAGAGACAGCTTTTGCACTGGGCCTTGGATGGCAGGCAATATTTGGATAGAGAAAGGAGTAGGAAAGAGAACCAGGGTATTCCTTAAAGTAAATAAAGCCTGAGCAAAAGCTCAGCAATAGTGAATAATATTTTATATTATTTTGTATAATCTAATGTAATTCTCCTGAAGAGTGTGAATGGAAGTACAGTGAGACCATATCTTGGAAGTCTTTGAATGTCTTATTAAAGAATTTGGATTTAATTACTGCCTTTGAAAGACAATCATTCAAACAGCTCATATACCCTCTGAAGTTCCCAGCTGGAATCAGTCTGTAAGGTAACCTAAAATGATGAGTAGATTTATTCAATTTTTGTATTAGAGTGGTAGTGTTAAAAAACACAAGAGATCTGTATCTTTAGATGAGAGTATCTGTGGCCTTGTCAGAGATCCACAGTTGTTCAGATGGCAGTTACACAGTGGCCTTTGGGCTCAAGAGACAAACTCTAGACATCAAAAAGAAATACTTCCCTTTATTGGAGAGCAAAATTAATCTGTTTTCCTGTGTAAAATACCCATTATGGGCATCTCTCGAATCAACCTATTTTTCCCCCTCAAATATGGTTCGTTTAAATAAATGATATGATGAATAGAAGACAAAAGGAAATTTTTTTACTGATTATTCTATAGCTTAAAGGGTCAGTAATTATTAGATAGTGCTAGACTACTAAACTTTTGAGAAATAAACTGTCCCTATGCTAAGTATTCTCTCTGTGGTGAAACAATGTATATTTCATAAATGACACTAAGGAGACAAGGATAAACATGTTTCTAATATATTTAGTCAAAAAGAGTAATAAAAGTATACTGACAGCATGCTCCATTAAGATATAGAAAGAGGAAAAAGCTTGAAGAATCTCTGTTAGCATAATAACATTCTATCTTGAATTCTTGGGGTTTATACTTGTTTAAATTTTCAATGCTATTTTTCTAATTTAAAGACTTTGATCTAAATGATTCCCAAAGAGCTTTTAGTATATTCTCAATAAAATGCTATTGTAGTATTTTGAAGAAATTCATCAAGGTGTCCTTTACCCCATCCTACCATCTCTCCGTATCTCAGACGCTCCAGAATAGACATACGTGCAGGTATGTATTGTATATTCAAGAGTTTGTCCCTTTTCTCTTTACAATTTAAGTGATGTGAGGTATTCTCTCATAGTAGGAGGCTTGCATGTCCTTTGTCACCCAAACTGATACACACTGCACTCCCTAAGACTTTGATGCAGTGTAAATGTAAAATAGGGTTAGTAGAGTGAAAACTGAGCAGAGAAGTATCAGAGCACATGGAATCCAGAGGAGACTTAGCCCAGCTACGGCTGAACTGGATGCACCATGGAAAGAGCTCCTGGCAAGGGAACTTCTTATTGAAGGAAACAGTGGGCAGAGAACATCAGACAAAGGTGGAACAAAAAGAACTTTCTTGTCAATAAAATAGTCAATAAAAAGGCTGAATTTCAGGGACTCAGCCTCTAATATCAGCCATTTCCTCAGTGAGCTGCCCTAGACCCACTGAAGAGCTTCTTGCCTTCTTGTCCACTGTCAAAGTGGTGGAAAAGGGCCTCCAAGGTCATTGAATTTGTCTCTTGTCATCCATGTAATGGACTTTGGTCAAATCCCACATCAACACAGCTAAGCAGCTAAGTAATAGTACAGTTAATTAATGTAACACTTGAAAGTTTAAATAGGAAAGACATAACTCAACAAAGATTTAGTCATAAGCCAGAAACTGGGATCTGTTGGAGAGCAGGTGGTATATAAATTGTACTACCCACTATTCTGGCTTGAATGAGCCCATTTCACTATACTTTGAAAGACAACACGTACACATGTGAAAGCATTTCAATATTCATGATGCTCCAAAAGTTCAAAATGAATTGCAGAAATAATCATTGGCATATATTTGTTCCTCTAGCAATTTTATGTTGCAGTTGTATGACAAAATAAACGCTCTCTAGGTGAACAAAATTATAAAAAGTAACTTTTCATGATTTTAGAAAGGTTAATATGAAATCCGTTGAACGTCGTTTGAAACTTCTTTTGAATTTTTCACCTTTTGCTATGTGTAATATCAAATTTGAAGCAAAAGAGATAAATTAACATCTGCGAGTGTGAGAAAGGAATTTTTCTTTTCCAACACATAGAGTATTAACATTTTTATTCAGTAATTAGCTTGCCAATTACTATTTCTATTTTTATTTTTCAGAATGCAGCATTTACTCACCTTGTAAGCAATTGTGGATATTTAGACTAATAAAGATTTTTGGCACATTATTAGTAATTAGTCATTCTGTGACCATGGGCCCATTTAGAGCCAGTTGGCACAGACCCCATCTTATTTCAACAGAGTGATTAAGAGTTGTCTTTCAGAAAATTTGCAGTCATGTAGCCAGTGAATGCACAGAAGAAGGAATCTTCACCTGAAATAACTGTAGAACGAGATTCTTCTCCCCGTGGAAGCAGAGGAGTGGGGCATGACCTGAACTTAAAAGTCAGACTCTTATCAGAAGTCAGAAGACTCTTAGTAGGGTCTGTCATTCAGGAAGATATGACATTAAAATTCCTTCCCCACCCTGTTGTAAAAGTTTAGAACCTTACCAGAAATGCTTGAAGCCCACCAATCAAAACCTGTCCTGCCAGCGTTTCTGGGTGCCAGCCTGTTCTCTCTAACCTCTTAAATTTCACCTCAAATCCTGAATCAGGGAGACATATCTGAAGGCACACACCCCGTTTCTCCCTGCAGATTGATCTTGCAGAATAAAGCGTATTTAGTTTTCCAGAAGCTGCTGCTGTAATTAATTGGCTTGTTTATGCATATCAGATAGGGGAACCCCATTTTTGTGCAGTGACACTTCTTGTAGATATTGCCTTTCTACTTGTAGGTCCCAGGCATCGACATGACATCATAAACATGGAACACAAAGGGCTATTTGAAATAATCCCAAAATGAACTATAATAATTCAGCAAGTTGACTTTTAATGCATTTTAGGGTTGTCATAGATCTCTATAATCATTAATATCCTGAACCTATACACTCAGAGTAGGGTGTAGCTCATGCTCAAGGGGTGCAACATTTTTGTGGGGATCTCAATAGGGAATTTTTTGTCATTCTTCATGGGAAATCAAACAATATTATATACATATGAAACAGCCTGTATTCAATGAAAATTGTTTCGTAAAATTTCTGACTAGCCATTCAATATTTAAAAAACAAAAAATGGACAAATAGAAGGGAATTTTTGCAGGCCCTTTCCTGAAGCACTTTTTAGAGTGTCAGAATAATCCTATATCTACATTATTTTCCTTAATTTCATGATACTAGATTAATTTCTTCATGTTATCTTTGTATTCTTCCCCTTACTGACATTTAACATTTGTTGCATACTGCTGATCTTCAAGTGTTTGAACATTGTTTTATTTAGTAATCATAAAACCCTGAGCATTGTATATTATTCTTACCCCAAACTGCAGAGTCAGAAACTGGAGTTTCATGAAATGCAAGCAGAGAAATTTAACAAGCCAAGTAGTAAATTTTCAGAGTTACTCACATAATAATTATGAGCTAATTCTTAGTCCCCACCCCACTTATTTTAGGAGAAAATGTGACATTGAGAGAGACTTGAAATTATCTTATTATTGTTTTTTCCTGTAAGCAACTCGTATGACCTTATTTAAATCTTGACATTCGTTTAAGGAAAGAATGCAGAGTCCTAGCCTTTGAGATGTGGGTTATCTTTTATAGTTGCACAATGGTTTAGCTAGCTCAATTTCCATTACAGACACCTTTCACATCATCTAGATAAAGACTAAAAACTTTGTCTATTATCTGTTCAATGTTTCATTTCCCACAGGTGCAGAAACTTTCAAGCCATGGAGAGAGAAGCATTTGAAGTCATTTATATTTAGACAAAGCCTGTCTGGTCGCTTACAGTTAGTCACAAAGTAAGTGAGACACCAAGAAAAACAAAGAAAAAGAAAAAACGGAATAATGAATTATATACATTAGAATAACTTAGAATTATATCAATTAAGCAAACATATTTTAAGACAAGATTTCTTCAAGTATGGCTGCATATTAATCAGTCCCCATTGACTTATATTCAGGAAAATGAATCTGGAGAAGACTTCAAAAGCCTAGAGTTAAAAAACACACACACACGTGTGGTAACATTGCATCTAAGGCTGTATGTTTCAGGGAGGAGGAGATAAGCGTTAATATGAAGAAGAAGAGAAATCACAGATGTTGACCAACATTGATTAAGTCTACAGTGTGCTTGCTGGTTCTCATATCCTACGTACTTTAGTCTTCCAACAACTCTATTATATAATCCACTTAGATGAAGAATCTGAAGCTAATAGAAGTTAGTAAATAACTCAAGTTCTGTTCCATGAAATGTGAGCAGAGAAATTTAAATTGATAGAATAAAATAGCAATAATAATAAAATGAGGGATTGATTGCATTTAAGCTTAGCAATTCTTTGTTAGATTTCTTGATGTTCAAGTGAAATGAGTAAGGATCTATTGTAAATAGTTCAGGAGAAATCAACTCGTTTATTTCCACTTCAACCACCTTCATTTCAGACTGTAAATTAAAATAGAAATTCTAAGAAAGATTTACAAATATGTTGAGAACTGAGAGGTTTAAGTGTCACAAATGTAAATCCGTAAAGTGAGACCCATTATATTTACATAATTCGCAAATTTAGCAAAATGTAAAATATGAGTTTTGAAAGCTAGAGTAAGTGGTGATAGGAAAACATTCATAATATATCCAATTAAAAAAACTATGAACAAGGTAGTATTTCATTTATTATTCATTCATTAACAGAAGCACTTAATACAGAGGAGGTTTTCCAGATGTTTGCACTCGTGTGAGGAAAGCTTATGTTTTGGTAGGAAGGCAACAAGCAGGCGATTAAATATCAGATAATAATCATTAAAAGATGGGTGGGGATGTTTCTGATCTGCTTTTTAATAAGTGAATAAAATAACAAGCTGATATTTTGCCCATTTGACAGTCTGGAAATTACAGTTTTTGGAACAGATTTACAGTTTCAGCATATAATTTCTGGGAATTTGTCCCAGAATGATATATTATCAGACTCAGCCTCCTTATCTTTTTTATTTTTTCCTTCGATAAATATAAACCTATTTCTGAAATACAAGGTATACAAACAAAAAACAAAGCCATGTGCTGAAACGTCCGATTAGACCTGAGAAGGGCTCTGCTTCTATTTGCGTGCTACACATGGTTTGTTGGCACTGTGGACTAACAACATGTACATAATCCCGGAGCCCCTGCGGGATAAATTGGCATGTAGCAGAGGCTGTTGATAATCATGCCTGACATGTGCTTCCAGGTATTTGGCATCCAAAAGTACTGTGTGCATTTGTCAGCTGGCTGGCCATATTCAGGGTTTGGGCTGGGGGTAGGGGGAAGAAACTAAGAGCGTGAAAAGTTCTAAATTTCAAGAAATTACTTGATATTTGCATCTTCAGCAGAATCAGATTTTCCTTTAAATCAATCAGTGGGCATTGGCATTTTGGTTTCACCGCCCCTCCCCCTTTTATTGGTCTTATCCAATTTCATTTCTAAGGAAACTAAAACATAGGTGCTCTTTATCTGCTGCCAAAATCTATAGTACTCTGAGGATTAAGTAGCAACTTCTGGTGACATGTCCTAAGTTTTTCAATTCTAGTCCTCATTGAGCTGTTCTTTTTCTTTTCTTTTTTCAAATCTGGCAATAGTCTGCGATAGCTAAGTGAATGAATGAATGAAAGAAAGAATAGATGAAGTTGAGATTATTAACCCCTGCTTCAGATAAGGGCCAATCATGTCAACCAGTGCTCTTTCTGAGCTGGCATGCTGGGAAATTTTTTCAAATTTCTCATAGATGGATTTCATCTCCGTTTCTGTGTTTCAAGGTGACATCATCTCTTTTACTAGCATTCCCTGTAATTAACTTTTAGGCATACTACAAGTTTTCTCTGCCAAGTACACTTTTGACTGCATGAAGTATTAATTGCCTTTTCAATGTATTCTAGTAATGTTATGTGTGCTTAAATCCTTGCTACTAGACACATTACAAAATTTTTCTATGAGCACTAAAACTATTTCTTGTAAAACAATATTCTCTTATAGTACTGAAAGGAGTGCATGAAAAATGCAGGAGTTAATCATCAAAAATGTATGTCTATAAGTTTTAGAAAAAGTAGTTCAATTGCTCTTGAAGATCCTTGCTCATTCTGCCAAGAAAAGACCATTTTATTGAGCACCATAGGCTACATAACAGGCGCTATTTTTATTAGTCTCAGCTAAAGGCTTTATCAAGGTTTCTGTTTTTCTGGTTGCTGAATGTAATGTAAGAAGGGCATTTTATAAATTTTAAATATATTCTTTTCTTATAAGAGAAATACAAATGGCTGCTAAATACCAAAAAGATTCAAAAGCAGCTTAATTTAAAGAGAACAAAGAGGTTCTGGCTTGAAATACCAAAATTTCAATGTTTTTATAGTTGCTGAGCTAAATAATGTGATTCTTGAGTTTACAGAGTTAAAAACTGTCACCGAAAGGTTAAAGTATCTACTGTCTTTGTGAAGTCAAACTTCTGCTGCCTCAGAAATCCCTGGGTATTGAAATGGCAACATGAAAATAAAGAGGTCAGTTTAAAATATTAGTGAGTCACATTGTTTGAAGAAAAGGGTCAATTTGCAGATAGTCATAAAAGGATAAAGTTAATGAAATAATTACCCAAAAGCACATTTTTTGTTAGACTGAACAGTCTATTAGCATATGCTGTCATTTCTATTTCGACTAGGAATTAAAGTCAAAATTTGGATGAATGCATTCTTGGTGTCCCTGAAAGATCCGTTTTAGATGTAAAGACTATAGCATAGTGAGGGCTGATATGATCCAACCAGAACTTTTCCCCCTCACCTGCTCTTATAAATTCACATGGACTCAGCCTGCGGATGTGTATGCATGTATCACCTGTCTAATTTCTTCAATTACTTAACTAGAGTGAAAGGAATGTCCAGAAGAAGTGTATTAAAATGAGCTTGCTCCATTAACCTTGAATTTCTGGCATAATTTTTGGAAGGAAGATGGAAGGAAGCATATCAGTCTAATTTCATATGACTTGCAATCAATATTAGAGATTCCTGTGTAGAATAAATACCATGGTGCCAAGGTAAAACTGGATTGATATTAATTTATACACTTGAGTCATCTGCTTGAAGAAAGATCTAAAAGCACAAGTGCATCCAGTAGCCTGTTGTGACTTGAAATCACTCCAGAATCTATCATTTACAATAGCCAGTAATTTCATATTCTGATATCAGCATCTCAGAGTATTTGACACCAAAAACATTTTTAAATATTAAATACAAAATCCTTATTCTAGTTATTTGAGAAGTTGAATACAGAAAACATCAAACATTTTTACAGGTGAAAAGAAAAGAAGAAAACTAAAATCTCAAGTTATTGGAAAAAAAATGAGGTTAGATTTTCAATAAAATCAACTCTCCTTGAAGCAAAATGATTCTTCTAAATAAATATATATGCATTTAAAACACCATATCTGAATTACTTTATGAGGAGTTCTCTACCCCTTCTTTAAAATATAATTCAGTTTTTTTCTGAGGATGACTTTGCGTGTGGGAAAACCCAGATTCATGTACTATTTGTGGACTGTGCTACAGAATGAGAGTTCCAACGTTTACAAGCTATGAAATTCATTGTTTCATAAACAATTTGGTAGATTTTTTAAAATGTAACAGATTTCAATTACTGTCATACTTACTTTTTTGTGAGTCATTAGACTATCTGTTAATCTTTTTCATCTCCTAAATGAAATTGAGAAAAATAGATGTAGATCATTTTGTAGTCTCTTTTTCCTGCACAACAATTAAACAGCACTACAAAGCACTTTATTTATGGGAGTTCTTTGGAAGAGCAAAAATTAATACCAGGAACCAGACCATATCATTTTATATTTGTAGTTTACTGAATGTTCAAATTACAAAAAATTTGAAACAGGTGTAAAAAGGTGGATTCAACTAATGCAGAATACACTGTGATTTTCATCTATAAATTGCAACACAAATTTTTTTCTTCTTTTTTTTACTGGTCAATTTACATGCTAAACCACAATTTGAAATCACCCCTTACTTTGGTAAGCCAACTGTACATTGGTTCCGCAGATCCGCATTTCAAACAGAATGGGCAGTACGCTCAATCTTCACATATCTGTGTTGGAGAAAATCAGACTAGAATGGTGAATCTAAACTTGACCTGTACAGTGGGCACTGCTGTTGCCCTGCTCAGATGCCCTTGGGGGGCTCATCCACCCATCTCTCAGCTGCTGTGAGTGCTGACTGCTGGCAGCTCACAGTTGCCCCTTACCCTGAATGTCACCCTCTGCTGATGGGAACTGCCCAGCACAGAAATGTCTAGGAAACTATGTTTCCCTTCCACCTCCCAGGCAGTCTGTGACCAATGACTTACTGACAAGCATGGAAAAAAGGCTGAGCCCTTCTTCAAGGTGAGACAGCTGAGTGGAACCCTTCCCACTCCAGGATTCCCTGTGAAATGAGCATGAGGCCAGACTTCACCTGCACGCACATCTGCTCCTAGCTTCTCCCTGACCTCTTCTGTCTCCCTCACTTGCTACAGGTGTCATCCCAGACCACCTCTTGAATACATCATTTGCACAAGAATCCATTTTTCAGATTCTGCTTGCAGTGAACTTGATCTAAGGCAATCTGGTATTCTTACTGAGGGAAAAAGAATCAATGGCAGTTGACATTGAAATGGCCCTTTTTTAGTGTAAAGTTTAGGAAGTTCCGGATATTTATGATTTTGTACATTCATTTCTAACAAGAATCTTTTAAAAAATGGGTTCAGAATATTGGTTTGTTTCTTAGTCCTAGTCTGTTTGCATTTAAAATCAATTTTGTGGCCAATCAAAAGTGAAAATAAAATTTCTTTCATAATATACATTCACAAAAGATGCATTTTTTATCTTTAAAACAAAGATTATTCTTTCCCCACCATAAGGGTAAGGGAATTTAAGAGTACTAAATAAGATTGCTCACTTATTGTAGAACATATACAGTTTAGTAGTTAGGATCAACAATGAATATGGAGAAAACCCAAATTGTTCCGTAAGTGTGCTGGGTTCCTCAGTGTTTTTCTCTGCTTAAATGATATTGACGGTTGTCCTTATTGAAGAGGAAATAAGTATGTGCTTGGAGGCTTGCAGACAGCCATTCATCATTCTCTCATGCAAAAGATAGAACCCCTGTGCCAGCACACAAAATCCAATGGCAGCTACAGTAGCAGAAAATCAATAGACTGTATTAGAAAACTCAGAGGCTAATCAGAGCCCAATCTCCAGATGTGATGTACTCTGAAAGAGGCATTGCTTTAGGACATAACTCAATTCTCTGAACACCACAGACTGCGGCTTAATTCAAGCATTTAGGGGAAAAATGAGGGTCTTTAAAATATACATTTTGTTCTTTATTGCCTCCCAGAGAAGCTTCGGTGCAGTACTGTAATGAATAATGATAACATACATTCTTAAAAACTGATGTCAGCTCAGTCATTATGCCCAAATAGAGTGAGAGGCCCTGCTGTGGGAAGGAATGAGATGTCATTAGTAAGTAGCATCTCTGCTAAAAGGAGGACGCATATTGTTACTTGTTAAACACACTATTAGTATCTATATAGGTAAATGACAATTGGCTCTTTACTTTCATAGGCAGCTGATTTTGCTGACATTTTTTAACTGATCCTGAACTCTAAGTGAAGAAACCTACCCACATTGAAATTTATTGTATTCCAGATTTCACGAAAGTTGAAATTGACGCAGTATAATAAAAATGCATTTAGGCTAAATTATTCAAAAATAACAGGCTCTGAACAATACCTGAATATTTTGCACTGGTGTAATGTTTTCTCCCATGGGAACTCAAAGAACTTTGGAATACATCATGTGGCAATTTTTCTAAATTTCTCTAGAATAAGTAGAACGTATTCTTAATTCAACTTTTTCTGCATTGTGTTAGTTTTGGATTTATGCAAGAATCGTATCAGCAATGTAAGTTCATAATATCATATCCAGCTTCTCTCCTATTTGTTTGTATTGTTAACATTTTAAGTCATGAAGACAAGTCTCCATGAAAAGGTTTGCTTTTTTCACAAACATATCTCAACATGATTCTGAATTGCATATAACAAATTCATGTTTCAGTATTAAAGAAACATTTGTGTTTTTAATGAACCTCTGATTTTATCTTAGTTAGGTTAACAACTTGAATTTAAATATTGCATAAATATATGCCTTTATTGTAATAGATGAAACGTCAAGGTCAATTTGAATCTAATAATCCTAGCAAAATGAAGTAATATCATGAAAAATCAAGCCCTCCTTGGAAACAAAAGCTAATTAAGAGCTTTTTAATGCCCCAGAGACAGAAGTGCACAGAGAGTAGTCACAGTTGGTTTAAGATTGGCAACTCTGTCGGATGTGACAGCACATTCAGCTCATCCCACGCAGACACAATCCGGCATCTGGGATGATAATTATTAGACTTCAGAACACTTCTTGGAAATTGTCCAGGTATTAGAGTGCTTACAAAAGCAGGCCTTCTGGAATTACCATAGTTTCATATATTAATAAATGCTTTTATCGATATTTGTTTATCACTTTACCTTTGAGTTATAGCTATTTTGTCATACAAAGAGAGGAATACTATAGACTTAAAGAATTTTTAAAATATAAATATTTTTGTTTTCCTTTTAAAAACAAATCTTATCATTTACCATGGCAAATTTAAAATTCCATATGCATTACCTCTGTAGAATAAACTGGTGAATAAACTCTTATAAATAAAATTAGTGAAAAGATCTAATTTTAGCATAAACTTTTAAAATATTTTACCCTTTCTTGCCATTTAGCAATTTTGAGACGTCTTTAAAGGATTTAAATAAATTTTTCACACATATTTATGTACATAGCGTCACAATACAGTATTTATTTTAAAAACCATATTTGATAAGTGATTTTTAAGGTGGACAAGAAAAGATTAATTGGAAGCTTCAGTGGATAGTTTTCTGGGTGGATCGTACTGTACATTGAAGTGGTTGGTTCCGTCTTCTTTTCTGTCTGAGAGCTAATGTGATTTACTTGCAGAGGCGTGGAGCAGGTCCTGCCACTCTGGAAACTTTGGTAAATACTTCAGTGTGTTCAATGTAGACTCTTAAGACATTTTATTGACCGTGATCATCTTACCAGACAAAAGTCTGAGAAAATAAAACATTTTTACAAGCATTTATATGCTACAATATGAAGATACTTTCTCAAATCTCCTTCCAACTTGATTCTCTTGCATCACATAAAATACAAGTTCCATAGTCTTTACTGAAGACACAGTCTTATAGTCTCCTTACTGTTTTATTTTTTTAGAAATCTTCAAATATTCCCAATGTATTATTCAAAAATCCTTTAGGTACAAGAAATGGAAAACAAATTTAAAAAATTACAGAAAATTTTCTGGCTTGTATAACTGGGAAGTCTACAGTCCGTGGCTGCAGGCTCTGCTTGAGTCATGAAATCGATGATGTCAAGGCACGTCTCTCTCATGCTCAAATTCTCCATCCATATGGCTGATGATTAGCCTGCTGACAGAACCAGGCTCACATCCTAGCAGCTTAGCAGTGCCAGTGAGAAAGGGATATTCTATGGCAATGAAAAATGCCCTTGGAAGAGCTCTGATTGGTCTAATTTTGTCACAAATATTTCTTGAGTAAATGGACCCCATTCCCTTCCCTGAATTAGTTACTGTAGTATAGAGTTGATAAACTCTGATTTGCCACACCTGTATAATGGCCACAAAAGCATGAATGTGGAGTGGAAGGGTCAGCTCCATTTAAAGATGATGAACAAGTTCCACGAGGATGATTGATTGATGATTTCCTAGGACCTAATAACATACATGCTGCTGTTTCCCTCAAGAATCCGTGTAGCAAAAAAGCCCAATTAACATGGATCTCATCTATCAAACAGGAGAAGAACTAGATTCTATTAGGAGAGTCATGAAAATGTAGAACATTAAAGTTAATGCTCTATGTAACTAGAGAACAAATAATCTGTCTGGTAAACAACTATTTTTCAGATTATCACCCGTGTGCATACCTAGATACTACAGTTTTGTCCTTAAAAAAAATGATACAGTTTTTAAGATTCATTTTATCATATAGCCCCTTATCTATTCTTTTCATTTCTTTATAATTTGTCTATTGATGAACCTGGACTATTTGATATGAAGAATTTTCCACAGTCTGGATTTGGCTGATTTTATATGTACTATTCAGCAAAGTTTGTCCTCTGTATTTTCAGCATATTGGCAGCTGAATATAGAGGCCTGATCAGACTCAGGTTCAATTCTTTGGCACAGTTATAAATGGTCATATGTTCTTTCATCGGGGAAAAATAATGTCTGGTTTTCTCTCATTTTATTTATGCTCAATGCCTAGATCCATTAATTCACTGCAGCCCTAAATGGCGGTAGTCTATTCTACCATTTCTTTTCCATTATTGGTTGTACACTTTTATAAAGACACATTTCCCCACATCTATTATTTGCCTATCTAGTGATATTGTTCTTAAAGAAAGAGCAGTATTAATGCTTGATTATTTTCCTCTGTTTACCAGTTTTCAAAATAACAAACGGTTTCTCTATTGTGATGGATAGTTGGTTTCTCTATTATGTAAAGGTATTCTGTAGTTGTGATCATGTCCATAATCAGTAACATTAAGTAAAGGAGATTATTTTAGATAATATGGGAAGGCAGAAGTTAATTAGTTTAACAGCCTTAAAAACAGAACTCAGGCTTCCCCGAAGAAGAAGAAATTCTGCCTGTGGATAGCAGCCTCAGTTCACACTCCAGAGTTCCAGCCTGCCCTTGCTGATGGCCAGCACTATGGATAATAAACTGGCCTTACAAGCCCCCACAATTCTATAAGCCCATTCCTTTCCATAAACCTCTTAATATATAGCTCCTCCTGGTTCTGTTTCTCTTGGTGAACCCTAACTGATGCAGATTTTAGTAACAGTAGTGGTTCTAGAGGAATAGTGTGGTAAGGATGAGCTTTCTGAAGTGGCTCTGGGTTTTATTGAATTGTTTCTGTAACCAGCTTAGATTTATAGAGACTAGTGGCTATGTTTTCAGCAGTAAAGAGGGCACTGGTGGTCCATGCCGTGATGTGGCAATAGAAAGAGGCAAAATATCACCTTTGGATACTCCTAATAAGATACATATAGAAGGGAAAGTTCTAGATGACCATGTATTTGATACGTTAGAATGCTTTAGTCAAACTAACAAGGATAATGATATTCCTCCTGACTATGCTGGAGAAAGTGGGGAAAGGAAAGGATGATGTCAGGCCTTCCAATTCCCAGCTCAAGCTGAGAAGCGACTTGAAAGCTTCTATATTTGCCTTGGAGGAAACTTTTATCTCCTGTCGCCACAAAGTTGAGATTTCTGAAAACTAAAGTCAGAATCTCAGAGAAACAGACAGTAGACTGGTGGTTACCAGGGGTTGTGGGGTGGGGGAAATGAGGAGATGTTAGTCAAGGGGTAAAAATTTCCAGTTGTAAGATTAACAAATTCTGGGGATCTAATATACAACATGGTGAGTATAGCTAATAATAACATATTATGTGCTTGAATGTTGCTAAGAGAGTAGATCTTAAATGTTCTCAGCACAAAAAAGAAATGGTAATTATGTGATGGGTTGGACGTATTAGCAAATGCCTTGGGGAGCATCATTTTGCAATATATAAATGTATCAAATTAACATGTTATACACCTTAAACTTACACAATGTTATATGTCAATTATATCTCAATAAAGCTGGGGGAAAAAATCAGAGTCGCAGCTTGTGAATGGTGGGATTACAATGCAAATTGAATTTCCTATCTCCCCTGTTATCTTCTGTTAACATGAGGACATTGATTGGGAGGGAATGGGATCCTGAGAATTCAAATGGGGACATATATGCAGATCCCACTGAAGCTAGGAAAGATAAACCCCTACATCTTCTTTGCCAGTGGACTCAGACTTTCCACTTCTGCCTTAAAAAGTGAGCCTTGCTTTGCCCGCAGAGCCTATAATGACTTTCCCAAGGTAGCTGCCCTGCAAGGCACTGCTGATGCTCCTCAGGAGGGACCTACCCCAGCCATCTCTCTTTGTTTCTAGACCTATAGCTAGACCAGACTAGTATAGGCTGGGTCTACAACTAGGATCAATTCTTCGAAGGCCCCAAAGGGTAAGGTACAAAGTGTGACAAATGAAAAGGAGCCCTCTACACCAGAAGGACTGCATGATGATTTTCCATATCTACATACAGACATCTGGGGAATATGTGTGAGAATGGATTTTAAGGATGTGGGGTAATGGTGGAAAGAAAATAAAGTTGAGTCAGGATAAACTTACTGATACAGACTCACTAATCAGAGATTCTGGATTCAGTGCTTGACTGAAGGCGTTAGAAAGGGCTCTACCAATTGTTTTGCTTGATTGTCTGAAACATGAACCCTAAGGTGGCTTACAATAAAGAAGTTGAAATTTCAGAACTGTCTTGGTACACTTTAGAGGAAGATATCCGAAGATTTACAGACTGGAATGTTAGGGTAGTACATTTATCATATTAAGACCAGCTCAGTCATCTCAGGTGGGTCCATAGAACACACCTTTCACAACAAATGTAACAGGTATTTTTATGAGAGGAGCCCCCAAATCCCTGAAGAGTTCCGTGGTCATTTCACTGTGTAGGTCAGAAATTACAGTGGTGAACGCCACCATCAAACTGGGATCCCTAAATGCATGGGGATAATAGGATACCAGAATGGCAGGGGCCAAGTGGTGGCACTAAGTCACAAAGACAAGATGACTGTGGTTGAGAGACAATTCTCCATAAATATCTCATTTTTCTGCTGGTTGTTGATCCTCTTAGCAAAGGTGTTTATAGTAAAGTTAAGAATATTTGTATAGGAAACCTTTTAGGACAGTAAACTTAAAGACCTCCCCTTCTCTAGAGATATCTCAGAGTAATAAAAATAAAGCCTTGTTTCTCTCCCTAGAGACATCTGTTTACATTCCAGAGTAAAAATAAGGTCTCTCTCTCTCTCTCTCTCTTTCTCTCTCTCTCTCTCTCTCTCTGGAAGGTGGGACAATCAGGTTACCAACAGGCCTAGTAAGTTCAGAGTTTCCTAATCTTTAGATTTCTCTCTTGCGATCCTAGCCACTGTATGTGCAGGTAAAACGTGTTCCCCATTGTGTCACCCTGTGAAAATTGGGGTTTGAGTAATTAGTGCTAACTATTGCTCTAGCTGCTGCTTTTGCTGTGAATAATAAATGTTTTTGTGTCTGATCCAGGGAGCTTATGTCTTCTGTGTGTGTATGTGTACAAATAAAATCAGACTAACTTATTAGCTTACAAGAAGGGTAAAAATTCAGACCCTCCACAGTTTCTGACTTATCATTCAATGCACATAATACATTTTAACGAGTGAGAACTATTTTTTATTAATATAACATATGAAAAGTTCGATAACATTCTTTTGATAATGAAGAGCATTTTTAAGGGAATCCTGGGCCACCATTTTAGAAAGATAAATCAGACTCTCTCAGGAGTGAGACTTGTTGTTGTTAGTGCCCTTGGGTTAATTCTGATTGCTAGTGATCCTGTGGACAGCAGAGCGGAACCCTGCGCCATCCTCTCCCCTTCTGGCACTGTACCAGCCGGTGCTCCACTGCTATTCACAGGGTTTCCATAGTGAATTTTTTCAGAAGGGTGTCGTCAGGCCCTTCTTCCTAGCTGTCTTAGTCTGTAAGCTCTGCTGAAACTTGTCCACCATGGGTGACCCTGCTGGTATTTGAAATATTCATGGCAGAGCTTTCAGCATCACAGCAACACACAGCTGCCACAGCATGGCAACCAACAGATGGGTGGTGCGGTTCCTTGACTCTGAAATGGACCTTGGCCGTGGCAGTAAGGGGGCAGAATCTTAACCACTAGACGACCAGGGCTGGCTGAGGAGTGCGCTAAGATAATTATATTCATCAAAATAAAATATTGGCTTATAAAATTGAAGAAACTGGTCTACTATGCGTTGGTTATCCAATGAAGGGTGAGACTCCACCACAAAAAAAAATGCCATGACTCTATCATAAATATGGAAGAGTTCAGAAATGTCCAATTAATTAACGATAATTTCTTGTGCATACACTGTGTGCTTAAAAACATAGTGTGGCAGTGTGACATTTCCTCCAAGGAGTCTTTACCAGTGGTACGGAGCTAAAACAACCCTCTATGAATGGCAGTGGTTAACAGATCTAAGTTGCACATTCTGGTGCAGGTACAGAGATTTTGGAACTGTAGAAAAATAGTAATCACTATGGGACAGGATAGAAGATGAACGCTTCATAAAGAAAAGAGATTTATTGAGATTTAAAGACGATTTTAAGATATGTTTTAACTGAAGTAAGCTTTTAATTCCTTCTCTATAACTAGATAATTTACAATAGTTTTTATTAATGTTAAGATTTCCCTGGAAGCATTATCCTACTTCTGGTAGTTATTTCTAACTTGAGCCTACACAGACATGCTATTGGAGGAGTAGGTAGATTTTATGTGCATTTTAAATATCATAGATGACACTTCAAACAAGTTTTGGCTTGAGCAGAACTGATTCAGACATTGGAGGATATAGATTCCTTAGGATATGAGTCAGCTTCCTGCTAAAAATTCTTCCATAGATTTCTATTATATGTACAATTAAATTAAATCCCCTTAACAAAATCTGCAGAGCATCTACTTGATTTGTCCCCTATCTATTTTTCCAATCCGATCTAATGCCATTCTCATCTTCGCTCATGAAATTTCAGGCACACTGGCCTTTGGACTATTCCAAGAAAATATTAAAGTCTCTCTTACTTTAATCCACTTGCATTTGCTGTTCTCTTTGCCTGGAAAGAGATTGGATAGATTTTCTTCATTCATTAAGGTCTCTAATTGCACTCTTGCCCAGCCCCTGACACATAGACATTATTTTCACCAATTTTGAGTCATTCTCAGAAATATCATCTTTAAATATTGTTTCTTCCATATGTTTTTTCTTAATTCTTTTCTACTGCAGCTGTGGAAGAAAAGTTCATTTTATCAACAATACCATGTTTTCCATTTCCTTCTGTCTCTGAGCATTTGGGGTGATTTTTTCAGCTCCTTTATTCATAAGTTGTATCTAAATTGCTCTTTACTTTTCCAATGAATTTTTCAAATTTTGATTGCTATTTTCCTTTCTAGAATTTCTGTTTTTCCCAAATGCCTATATTTGTGGTATATTCTGTCATTATGATTTCTAATTTTTATTTTACTTTTTCAATAATTTTATACATATTTTGTAATTCATTCCTGAATAGTCTATTATCTAAACTACTTTGGATAGGAATCTCATTTTTGATATCTGCTGACTCACCCATATTTTGAATTGTTTAAAAGTTTTTGTTCTAATGTTTGAATTATGAGTTTATTATAAGCTGAAGATGGTTTGGGTTCCACATTGTGAGTCGTGGGTATTCTTTGTTGTAGACATGTCCTATAGAGAAGTCTAGAATTTACTTCTTCAGGTTGACTTCAGCATATGACAGAGTATAAATTTGCTTTCCATTGAACATATAGCTTAGGGTCAAGGTTTGAATGTTTCATGGGAAATACTACTTCCTTGGTTAATGGGTAAATTTTTTTTCCAGTCCCCTTTCTGAGAAAGGGGCAGCCTCGTAAGAGACCCAACTTTATACCAGAGTCTCTCTTCCTGTTCATTGCTTACATGGGCCCATAACGACATTGCTTATCATCCTTTGGGCATTAACACTACCAATAACCTATTAAATTCTACATCTATCTTTACTTCTCTGAACAGCCACAATATTAGCTTATGAGTTTAATACCCTGGCTATAGTTTATATTATTATTTATTAGATTTATTAGTGGGAGGATCCCACATTAGTATATTCAACCAAGTTCCAGAATTAGGAAATGCCAGCCCCTCAATATTCTTTATCTCAACCTCATATATTACTTCTGTAGAATACAGCATTTTCTCTGATCTGTAATTATAGTTTTTATTTCTTTCTTTTATACCTTGAGTAAAGAGAAAAGCAATACATATGTTGTATACTGCCAAGAGCTTGGTGTCTAGGGATAGCTTGACCCACAGTAGAGGCTCACTAAATATAGTAATCATAATTACTGGACACCATAACAAAGAATAACACATAACTCCAAAGAAAGGACAATTTCTACAATAGACCTTCAGCCTAATAGAGTAAGTGCCTAAGAGGCTGATATTCTCATAAATAAAAACTATAAAATCTAGTATACTAAAAAAAAAGGTAGGCATACTATGGGGGGAATATGAAAGAATAAAACATTGTTGAGTGAGATAAAAAAATAACTAAGAGAAATAATCATCAGCATACTGCACTACCAAAATGTTAAATGAAGTTACAAAATTTACCAAAATTGATAGAAGATGAAACAGAAAGTCTGAATAGGTCTATGACTATTAAAGAAATTTGTTTTCTTATCAGAAACCACCCAACAAAGAAAATCCCATGCCTAAAAGTTTCCACTGTGAATTATATATGTATAAAACAATATTATAAAAATGGTTTCATAAAATAGAGGAAACAAAACTCCCCAGTTTGTTTTTCAAAACCAGCATAACATTAATACCAATACCCATAATGATATTACACAAAAGGAAAACACAGACAGTAGCATTTATGAATGTAGAAGCAAAAGTTTGTGCAAAATATTAGCAAATTAGATGGAGATTGCATACAAAAGAAAATACACGATGACCAAGTAGGGTTTATCTAAAAGATGCAAGGTTGCTTTAACATTCAAACATCAAACAATGCAATTCACCATAATAACAGAAAAAGAAGAAAAACTCTATGATCATTTCAATAGAAGCATAATAAACTTTTGACAAAATACAACACCTATTCATAAACAAAACACTCAGAACACTAAAAATAAAAAGGAATTCCTCAACCTGATACAGAGCATCAATGAACAATCTACAGCTAAGCACAACATAATTAATAGCAAAACAACGAAACATATTTCCACTAAGGTTGAGGACAAGGCAAGGATGCTCACCCTTACTACCTCTTTTCAACATTTGACTATAGGTTCAAAAAATTGCAATAAGTCAAGAAAATAAACAAAACTCATAAAGTATGGAAAGAAGAAGTAAAACAATCTCTATTTGTCGATGACACGATTGTATTCATTAAAAAATCATAAAAATTTAAAAGAATAACATAACTAATAATTGAGCTTAAGGTAATGTCATCAGGTATAATGTTCACATCTAAAAATGACTTCTAACATGTAAACTAGCAGCAAACTTTTAAAATAAAATTTTAAAAAGTCACTTACCATTACATTAAATATAAAATACAAATTAAACTTATGATGTACAAGACTTCCTTTACTTACAAAAATTGAAGAAGAGCTAAATAAAGAGAGAGATAGTACCATGTTCATGAGTTAAAAGACACATTATTGAGTTGTTAATTCTTCACCAACTAATCTATAATTTCATTGCAATCACAATTATAATACTAAGAGATATTTTAGAAATGTACAAGCAAATTCTAAAATTTATATGGAAATGAAAAGACAGATTCTCCAATGCCATCTTGAAAAATAAGAACTGCGTTGAATACTTTACTCTATAAAGACTTTAATAATTACTATAAAGCTATGGGACTAAAGAAAGTGTGACCAAAAAATACAATAATAGAAAAGAATACATAGTCTAAAAATTGAGCCCCACTTACAAGATCAAGTGATTTTCACCATAGACACCAAAGCAAACTAATGGGAATGGAATGTCTTTTCAACAACTTATGCTGAAATTACAAGATATCTGTATGGAAAAAAATAATAATTATGTCTGCTACCTCCCACCATACATAAAAATTAAATCAAGATCAATCATACCTAAAACTAAAAGCCGACTTTATAATATCTTTTAGAGGGAAACATACGGCGAATATCTTTATGTTTCAGGTGTAGACAAGATTTCTTAGATAAAGAAAAGAGCAGTAGTTAAAATATTTTTAAAAATCTAATAAATTTAGTTTTGTTTTTATAAACTGCATCAAAAATAGAAACTTCAACTCATCAAAAGACACTATTATAAAATGAAAATGAAAATCCTTTTATGGGGTTAAAATGCATATTTGCAAGACATACATTCTGGTTTCCAGGATATATAAAGAATTCCTAGAATTCAATAATGAAAAGATAAACAACCCCTTTAAATATTGGCGAAAAAGATTTAAAAACGGTTCACAAAAGAGGATATGCCGATGGCCAAGATGCATGAAAAAATGCTCAAGATTATTAGCCATTTGGGAAATGCACATGAAATCACAATGAAATATTAATGCACATTCGTTAGAAGGACAATAATTAAAAGAAATGATAACACCAAGCTTCAGTGCGGATATGGAATAACCAGAGCTCTCATATATCATTGGTGTGTGGGTAAAATGCTACAATCTTTTTGGAAAAAAGCACAACACTTTCTTGTAAAACTAAATATACTTGTACTCTATCACCAACATTTTCTATCCTGGCATATATATATATCTCCCGTATCTCACAAGAAGATTTGTAATGTCAAATGATATTCTATTCCTTGCTATTGTTCTATTTGCTGATGTTGAGCAAGCTGTACTTTGAATAGCAGCCTTATTTATAGTAGCCAAATACTGGAAAGTATCCAGGTGTTGGGGCAGGCTCCATGGCCGAGCAGTTGAGTTCCCGTGCTCCGCTGCGGTGGCCCAGGGACTTCTATGGTAGATGTTAAACTTTATATTTTATTTCCTTTACTTGGTTGGGAGTACTTTGATGGCATATAGCAATGTCAACCTCACCACCTTACATGTAATGCTACTCAATCATTGTTGACTCACTTGAATGTGCTTTATCATTGGGTGGCAGAGAAAGTGGAGTGATTGCTATGATTATGAAATTTTAAGTGAAATATAAGTGAGAAATTAGATGATTATATTCAAAACATGGAACTGGACTCTACCTACGACTTTATTTTGGTAGAGATTGTATGAAGAGAAGTGGAACACTGAACAACCTTACTACCCACCCTGTTGATTTATTAAAAACAATGGCATTATTTTTCTGTGGATAATTAGAATATCACAAATAAAATCTAAACATTACCCCCATATCTCATTTTAACCTCTTCTCTGTCTAGAACTTCCTTAGACTTTTATTTCCTCCACTCCATCTTTCCTAGTCTTACTTAATAAAAAATCCAAATAAACACAAAAAATTTCTATGACGGTGGAAATTTTAGAGCCAATAAGTTTGAGTTGGGTAGCAGTCATTTAGTGTGGTAGTTAGGAGTAAAAGATGGAGCAGGACAGGGCTGGTCCTGTTCCCTCCATCCACTATTTCTATGGTCCTAGGTAAGTTACTTATCCTGGCTCAACCTTAGCTTGTACATCAATAAAATGTGGGGAAAAGACCCTACCCTATGGGGCTGCTGTGAGGATGAAAAGAGAATGTAAGTGTCCCATGTATATGGTCTATTGATGTTATTCACTCTTGGTTCTCGATAGGCCTTGCTAGCTATAGATCTCGTTCCTAGAAGACAACAAGTAGCAGAACCAAAATCTAAGTTTATCTACCTACTGGAAATTTTTTAGCTCAGTCATATTTCAGGTAGTGTTTGATACTTACTTTGTAACAAAAAAGGAATATAATACATTGGCCTGTAGGAATACTTGATTTAATAGATCATTTGATAAATGCCTAAAATATATAATTGGGTTCAGAAAAAAATTATTTTTCACAAGTTAGTATTGGATGCCTAAGCTTGACATCCTCATCTTCATTTGGGGAATTTATAACCTACACCAAATAGTTCAAGAGAAACTAAAGCCTGCACCAGTTTGGAACTAGTCACCAAAAGAGAAGAAGAGCCGAAGGAACAAACAGGTGAAGAAGGAGAACCCGATATTAGGAACTAAAGAAAACTCACTCTACACTTTGGGCTCACGGGATAAAGGAAGGAGGTGATATTGCCTCCAGGATCTAAGGCAGCCTGCTTAGAATCTTAGAGGAGGGTCCACCTGGTGGGAGACAGCCATCCAAGCAGCTTCACATCAGAAGCTGGGACCACAGAAGGAAGGGCTGCCCAAGGGAGATGGAACCGTGAAGAAGATGCAGCCACCACCACATTGCACCATAAGCCACTTCAAGCCAGGAGAAGACATACCAAGGCTCTTCCCTCATGTTGTGAGTCTCCTGTCAGTGTTTCCTATTGACCAGTTTCAAGGCAGCTTTGAAAGTGTAACCTGTGATGGTTAGTTCTCGGCATTACAGAGAAGGGCAGAGAAATGTTAGGGATGGGTTTTAGGGTGAAGAGGCAAATGATTGATTCACCTTCTCCAACACAGTTGATTATTTCTCATTTGAATTAGTAGTTGAAGAAATGTATAATAACAATACCAGATAAAGATATTACAAAAATGTAAATTGCTTAGCACAATGCTTAGCATATAGTGAGTTTAGGGGAAAAAGATTATTCTTCTCTTTCTCTATTCTGCCTTGGTCAGAAAGGGAGGATGCTACTTCCATAACTGTCTTGCAGGGAATTTAATTACTTATGCTCAGGACAGCAGAGGTACTAATCTAATTAGGCTGAGCTTGACATTCATTGGACTGCATGTTACATGTAAGTGAGTTGTTCCATCTTAAGCATCTTCCTTTTTATTACTTATATCAAAGTTATGCAAAAAGGATGCTGGAATTCTTGTTCCCCTGTCACAAGCAAACCTGGGTAGGGTCCAGTCTCTATGTCAGATAGTCTTGGAATTCTCTCCCTTGTGGCAACCTGGGCCTCTTCAGACCCAGCTCTCCCTAGGTACACCTGAGTGAAGAAGCTTCAAAGGTGAAGGTTGGCTTATGATGGAGGAGTTGCCATTTTAGACCCTGATCTAAGCCCTTATCTTCTTCCTCACTCTAGCATGTAAAAGAGAGCCTGACATTTGGCATGTGAGTTGCTTGCACAAATTAATAAAATTGCTACTTGATTCTCATTTGGCTAGAAATTCTCACGTGTATATTTCTTCAGCCAGAACTCTGGCGTGAAAGAGAAAAGAGTGCTTGGCCTTGAATTTCAAACAGTAAATGCTAAATAAATGGTGTTTTTGTTGTTTTTGTAAGAGAATGCTATTACAGGTTTTAAACAGGGAGAGTAAAATGAAGATTATGTATATAATTCTTATCTTTTTCTAAATTTCCATGTTGCATATTTACTTAAATATGTAAAAAGGCTATCTCCAACACTATCATTAAACAAAATAACTTAGAAATGCTGACACCTGTTCATTTTTTAAGACTAAAATCTTCTGATATTGTCTTGGAATAGGAATGTTTATTCACTCTGTGATACTTATTCTTGAAGAAAGTAGAGGTTATTTTGAGAAACAAAATTAATGGCAAAAGATACCATAGAAACTGCACATAGCAACAAGGAAAAATGGTGTCTGAACAATGCTGAAAATACAGAAATGAAAGCCAAGATCATGCACAAAGAACCCTTACACAATGCAATGATCAGAGTGAGGCTATAAACATGAGAAACTAAAGCGAAGGGATATAAATACAAATTAGGTTTAATTCAGAGTAAAAGATACAGGTACAGGAAAACCTGCTATTCTCCACGCCCTATTTTGGAAAGTATCCTAGCTCCTCAAGAGATGGGGGGAGTTTCTGGTAAAATTGTTGAGAGATATAAGACATCCACCAAGTCACATTTAACTAGTGAGAAGCTAATCCCCGCTCTTTATTTCTCTCCATGTGGCCAGGGCTCCCAGAGGTTGGGCCCCACCAGGCATTATTTTACTTTCCCATTTCTTCCCTGCGTGCAGCATGGGTAAATAAGTTGAACCAGGGACAGTTTTAACAAACCAGGCTCCTTTACTGTGCTCTAAATATGGGAAAATATTTTAGGCAGATGCCTGCTCCCTGGAATTATTTGGACTCTTTTGGATACAAGCATCTCAATACCCCTGCGCTTTCATTTCTGCCGCTTTATGGCAGTGCTTCAGTCACGCGTGCATAAACATTCTTCTGAGTTGGCTTTAAGTCAATCTTTTTAATCCTCTAAATCTCTATATCTGATATGAAGGATTAACCAATGATGTATTTGTGTCACATCAAAATTACTTTCAAATTGTGGAAAAGTAATTTGAAATTAATTCTGTACCATAGTTAGTGGATCTACTCAAAGCACACAGCAAAACTCAAAATAAAATTCAATGTATATTTTAAATATTTTTTCCTAGATATGGTTTTTAAAAAGCCTAAATTTAGCACTCGCTTATCTACATTGCATGTATGAGAGACTGTCAAACTGACTTCTAAAACCAGTTTCCCTTCTTACACACAGAACTAGACTACATTTCCCAGCTTCCCTTGAAGTTAGATGTGGCCATGTGACTATACGGTAAACAATAGAATGTGGGTGAAATGTGTGTCATTTAGAGTTCTGCCCATAAAACCCTCCCACATATGATCCGCTGAGATGGTTTCCCTTTTAAGACAACTGGAATGAAGACCAGCCCTATGGCAAACTTCAGAGCCTTGTGTTGAGGACATTAGGACCACAACATGGCATAAGCTAGAGTTGTTAAACCACCACTTGACAAAGAATTACCCACTTATTAGGAGCCATCATTTTGGACTTCATGTGTCATACCAACAGCTATACTTTATGTAACTACCAAGTTAGGCTGCTGGATTTTGGAGGTTTATTTGTCATCACAACATTACTTTAATGAAGGCAATATAATAAAAGTCAAATAAATTAAAACATGTTTTAATAAATTCTCTGCAATGTTAAAGTCATCATATAGCTTAAAGGAAAGAGATCAACTCGATGTCATTTCAATCAATGCCCTTTTGGGAGTCCCTTCTTTTGTTTTTTTTAATGATTGGCACCTGGGCTAACAACTGTTGCCAATATTTTTTTTTTTCTGCTTTATCTCCCCAAACCCCGCCTGTACACAGTTGTATATCTTAGTTGCAGGTCCTTCTAGTTGCCCTGACGAGCAGTGCCATGTCCGCACCCAGGATCCGAACCCTGGGCTGCCGCAGCGGAGCACGCAAACTTAACCACGAAGCCGGCCCCTGGGAGTCCCCTCTTAATGGCATTTGTGCATGTCTAGTATGAGATCTTGTTTTGGACTACCTTTTCAAGAATATTTGCACAATAAACAGCCTTAGAAGATAGAAATAGTAACTTCCCCCAGGGCAAAGGGTAAATTGGTTTGCTGTCCAAAATAGTAAAAATAATGTCCCCATCTGAGGGGAAGAGTTGGCAGTTCCTTTATAAATTGGTGATACCTAAGCTTGGACTTCCTCCATTGGGAAACAACCCACTACATGTGCAATATCCAAAAGGGTCCACCTCCTCATGACTCCTATGGGACTTAGGGAGAGAGAGAGAACACGTGAGAATGTGAAACACGTGCTGCATGCTGTGCAATGAATCATGAAGTCCCTTATCTCTGCCCCAGGGGTCTGCTGGTGTGTATGAAACTGTAACAGGCTAACTTGTGAGCTTTCAAGAAGCATAAAATCTCAGAACCTCCACAGCTCTTGGCAGCCCCCTACACATTTTGTGTGTGTTTTCAGTAGATTTAGGTCCTATGTTTCTATGTCTGCATAGACTAAATCATCCTTTTTATATTCTTGCCTCTTCCGGTTTGCTCCACCAACTGCTACCCCTTCTTCCTTCCCCACAAATGCACAGATACACGACGTTTCTGTCAGAGAAGGGTGGCAGAAACAGAAATAGTAAGAAAAACAATCACATGTACTTAATAAGAGTGGGAATAAAAATAATAATTACAATGATGGTGTTGACTGTAATATAGAAGGCTTTGTACATGACAGTCATTTTAAGGGCTTTTCATATACAACTTATTTAATATTACAACAATGCTATAAGTAGGTGTTACTATTATCCCCATGCACAGTTGCCTATAACTAGTTATTCTGAGTTTTTGTGGAATTGTGTACAATGGTTGTGCTGTAGAATAGTGTCTTAGTCCATCTGGGCTGCCGTGACAAAATCCCACACTGGGTGGTTTATAAACAACAGAAATTTATTTCTCTTTCTGGTTCATAGCTAGTGCCTTCTCTCTGTGTCGTCACATGGTGTGAGAGGCGAGGGATCTCTGGGGAGCCTCTTACATAAGAGCACTAATCCCATTCATGAGGACAGAGCCTCTCAAAGGCCCCACTTCCTAATAGGTCACCTTTCAGGGTTAGGATTCAACATATGAATTTTGGGGGGGCCATATTCAGACCATAGCAGCTAGACTAGATGCATTGAGCAGCGCCAGATGCTGCCACAGGCCAGATGTTCACATGCCAGGACATACCACAGCTGCTGCCTAACCTCAAAACTTAGATGTCACCCCAGAGGAAGGATAAGATAAGAAAAGGAAATTTGCATTTATTGTGCTTTTAACTTTGTGGTCACCTGAAGTGACTGAGAAATCACAGAATCATAAGGAAAAGACAAATTTCTATAAACTTAGCTTTTTGTTTTTGTTTTGATCTGAGAGCTAGTGATAGATATTAAGTGCGGTTGTCATGGCTTGTAATGGTTATGACTAGAGTTAGAATAAGGATAGCAACTGCTCTAGGTTTCCTACAAGAGACAGGATCCTCAAAAGTATAGATTAGACAGTAAAGAAGAAAGCCTCCTTTCTGTGTGGCTCAATAGAAGTAAGACAAAAGAGGCAATTGTTTTAATCAATTTGTTAAGTCTTCTCCATATTTTATTTGGAAAGACATGGATATGGGGCACAATGAGATTCTATTTTACCAAAGTTTTACTTCCATATCTCAGCAATTCCAGAAGACATAGAGCTTAGCTTTTCCCCTCTGTATCCAACAACTTTTTACTCAAGTCCTACCATCTCCACAAAGTGACAGTCCTGCTTATTTCCACTGAAGTTGTCTTCTCTCTCTCAACCACCCACAGTAGGATTGATCATGCAAAGATGGTTTCAATCAGAAGGCCCCTGGAGCTCTCCCTTAAACACTGTACCCAGTATCTGTCTTTCTAAATAAGATACGGAGAAAACTTAAACTGATTAAAACAATTGCCTCCTTAATCCTACCTATATTGAGCCACTTAGGAAGCTTCTTCTTTTTTAGGATTAATAGATACTTCTGGTCCTCTCCTGTCTAATAGACCTGGTATTCAAGAAGCTTACAATAGTGTCTATGGTCACTCTAATTCTCATCATAACATGACAAGCCAAATTGTTGGGGGTGTAATTTACCACTGAATTTCAGCCAAATGATTTCAACTTGATTTATAAAATTCCTTACTAATTAGAGTTCAAATTACTGAGCCTACATGGTACAGATCCCAAAAATGTAGTCAATCCACCAGTTGCACTTTCAGGTTTCCATTTAATCTAAATTAACAATGATACATTGAGATCCACCAGGATTGTTATAGTCAAGATAATGGTACACTGAAAAATGTGTTCATACTTTCCAAGGGATGAAGGAGAAGATGCTCTCCTTTTCAATGAATTGTTATAGTTAAAATGAATCACATTTAAGAATACAGGATTCAAGCTTTGAGAAAAGAATACATTACATTACATGAGTAACCATGACATTACTCAGAGCACTACCTTTTGAGGATAAATAAGCCCTACCACGCAAATTAGAGTATGAACACTTGAGAATTTTACACAGTTCATTAAATTTTCTCACATTGCTATTGAGAAAGAAATGCAATCCACCAGGAATTCTGTGGCTGTGAGTGTGTCTGTCATATGTATCTGTATTTCAACTTAAATCAAATAGTTTATCACAATGCTTTTCTTGGAATACTAACTATTCTATTCAAGTAGGCACTGGAGTGAAGGAAAGGAGGATTCAGCAGGTGGACTTCATCCATTCTCTTCAACCAGAACAAATGTGGTTTTATCTAGATTACAAAAATACTCTAAAATTTGCCTTTTAAAACTATGCCCTGGAGCCCAGAAATAGACCCACATAAATATAGTCAACTCATCTTTTTCGAAGAAGCTGAGGCAGTACACTGGAGTGAAGATAGTCTCTTCAACAAATAGTGCTGGAGCAGCTGAACATCCACATGCAAAAAAAAAAAAAAAACTAGACATACATCTTACATCTTTATTGAAAGTTTACTCAAAATGAGTCTCAGACTTAAATGTGAAAGGCAAAACTATGAAACTCCTAGAAGATAACAAAGGAGAAAATCTAGATGACTTCCGGATTTTTGGAGCAGTGAAAATATTCTGAGTTACGCTATAATGGTGGACACACATCATTATACATTTGTCAAAATCCACAGGATGTACAACAGCAAGAGTGAACTCTAATGTCAACTGTGGACCAAGGTGATAATGATATGTCAGTGTAGGTCCAGCAACTGTACAACTTTGGAAGGGGATGTTGATAATGAAAGAGGTTGTGCATTTGTGGGGGAAGGAGAACTCTGTACTTTCTGCTCAACTTTGCTATGAACCTAAAAGTGCTCTAAAACATAAAGTCTATTAAAATATATACAGCTTGTAGAAGAGAATGTCTGCAGAATAATGTTTTTATAGCTAATCTCTACAACAACGGTCACATAAATCTAATTGTCTGTGCTCTGTCCCACCAAAGTGTTTGTTCACCTCGAATCTAATTACAGGAGCTACAAAGACCCTCACACTACACAGACTGTAATTTTTGTTAACTTGCTGGAATGTCTTTTGATTTAGAGCTTAAAAATCAAAGTTATAGAACACAAGAAGTTTCTTGAATAATGTCATTAGATCTCCAGGAAGCTGAAGGGCTGCCAAGGAAAAAATGTAACCAAATTCTAGTCCTCATGTTAATGCTTTTGTGGAATGACTATTCAGACAATGCTTTGAGGAAAAGGGAGGAGAGTCAACAGAAAACCTTAGGTCAATTTTGGTGCAAAAAAAAAAAATTGGTGTAAGTGGTAATATGCAAAGTAAAATAAACAGAGAAAACATATGTAGGTTCTACAAAAATTGAAAAATAGGTAAATATCTTGTGGATAGCCACAGAGGTGATAGAAAAGAAAGAAAAAAGAAATAAAGGTAAAGCATGCAAACACAGTAAACAAAAAAACCTAAAAAACACTCCATTCTGGAAGAAGACATATCTTAAGAGATAAAAGAATTTTTTTTAGCAAATAATTTATTCTCTCTTGAAAATTAAAGAGGACATGCAATTCACAAAGCAAGTGATAAAATATCAAGCATTAAGAGCACAGAATGAACTGACAAAACACTTGATAAAGAAAGAATTTGTGTAAAAAACATACAACTACAAAGGAATCAGAAGTTAGGGACAAAGCAGTGAAATGGAGAGTATGAAAACGTACCACAGACTACAGCTCGAAGGATCCTATTAGCGGCAGAAGTTAGTGGAACAATCTCTGTAGAGCTCAAAGGGAAATATTGGGGACTCTGAATTATATACCCAGGAAGTTGTATTTCATATATAAAGGCATCAGGAATATACATTTAGTATTCAATAATTCAGGAAATATAGTTCTTTAAAATTCCACATATTCAGAAGATGATTCATAAGAAATAGTTCACCCATGAACGGAATAGTATTTGGGGGATTTTTGATAGAATTCTCAACATTCAAAACACCGGATAACTAATTTAAGCTAAACACACTCACTCCAGTTGTCCTCATAGTAAAATTTCAAAAGTGGGCCCAGGCCATCCAACAACACCAGAGGGAAAGTGTGTTAATAGCTTCCGTGAAAAGTCTCTCTATAGCTAAGAGAGAATCACGAACGTTTGAGAAACTTCCTCTTCTTCACTGAGATCTTTTTCTCCTCTTCATCTCATTGTTTCGGATGTGACTGTGGGATCTGGAATTTCTCCAGTTCTTTGCCCTCAATCTGAGGTTGAAGGAAACATTGGTTCTCTAATATCACTGAGACTTACGTTCATTGCAATGTTCTTGGCGCCTGTACCATCAGTGGGCTTCTAATTATGGAAGATTCATCTCCTAAATTTTTAAGGCAATTTGAGTGGGGTTTTTAAAGCATGCTTCCAAAAGCATCTTACCTGATATCATAGAGTGTGAAGGGATTAATAGAGATAAGCGATTTTGATAAAATAGAGGCTTAACCAAATCACTGTGATGATTGCAGTGGGGAATGGATAATATAGTTTATTTTCTGAAAAGACAAGTTATATAATGTGAAACACAGTAAATGCTATTGTCTATCTTTAGGGATTGTGATGAAGATTTGAGGATATTTTAGTTACATTAAGAATGAGAAAAGAAAGATTGACAAAAGTATTCATTAGTTCATCACTTTTATCACCTTCCACATTAGGGAATTGGCAGATACTACTTTTTTTCTGAGGTTAATAAAGTAGGAAAAGTAGTTTTAAGTTATGATTTAAAGTGAAAAAAATTACTTCTGAGCAAATGAAAACAGATTAGAACTTTTATAAGGCAACAGACAGACCACGTAGCAAAAGATGGAAAAAAAGGGAGAAAATAAGGAAGTGTCTACAAAATATCAGACAAGATAACAGAAATAAGACTGAACAGATGCTCTGTGAGAGGTGGATGGCTCTGACCTGCCTGCTGCTTGCATGGTCTTAGGCAAATCACTTAACCTTTCTGGGCCTCGGTTTCTCATTGGTAAATTGGGAATAATAGTAATGGTAGCTATCTTACATTGTAGTAAGGGTTAAGTGAGTTAACACATATAATGACTTGAACGGTGGTGGTATATAGTAAGCACTCAACAAAAGTTATTTATTGTGGTGTTGGTGGTTTTCCACAGAAAGAAAGCTATGATTATGATTTGTTCTTGGTTGACAAGCCTCAATATTATAAAGCTGCCCATTTTCATTAAACTAATCTCTTAATTCAATATAATTACAATCAAAATCTTAACAGACTTTATTTTTTGTATTTGATTTATCTTACATCTATTTCTGATTTCTATATAAATGCCTGTGTCAAACTGTTAATTATTATAGTAATTCTACTCAGTAAATGAAAAAAACATTAAATATCAATAGAGAAAATGTGGATGTTTTTCAAGAACTGCTGTTGGGTAACTGGCTGGCCATTTGGAAAATACATCTCCATCTAGATTACAGCAATACTTCCTACCTGGTCCCCCTACTTCCACCGCGCTGGCCTTTGGACTATCTTTAACACAGAGGTACATCACATCTCTCTTTTGCTCAAAACTCTCCCTCGTTGCCCCATTTCATTCTGAGTGTAGAATCTACAGAACTCGGTAATTCGGTTGCTCTTTCTCCTCTGCCTTATCCCGTCCTTGCTGATGGGCTCCTGCTCACTGGTCCCCTGGCTGTACCTCAGACACATCAGGCCTGATATAAGGGTCCTTGTACTTATTCTCTCTGCATGAAATATCTCCTCTCAAAACCCGACGCAGCTTAGACCCTCAACCCTTTCAGGTTTTGTAGAGTCTTGCTGAGTGCACTAATGGAAAACCCTCCCAAGGAATTGCTGCTCTTGCAGTAATGCACACTAGTTAAAAAGGAATCAAATGAATTTAAGAAATTGATTTTAGCTTAGTATTTGGGAGAATATTTATTGGAAGTAGTAAGAGATGGTTTAGACTATTTTAGGGGCACTGATGTAGAAGCCTAATTAACTTTGGAGAGTATTTTCTCTTATTTTCCCAAAGTTGTCTTTTCAAGTTCTGCTTGTCATGTATTTGATGTTTGCATGTAAAACTGACATCTCTAGTTTTCCAATGGCCTTGACATAAAGAGATAAGCAAATCCAATAAAACGAAAAACAAACTTAATAATCGTGATGATTACATTTAGAAATGGAGGATACTTTTTTTCTGAAAGAATAAGTTATATAATTTAAACCTATATAAACATATATATTTATGCTTCTATATGTAATAAATATATTTGTATAATTTCACAACAAACACTTTGAACATGTGAGAATACAATAAAGGGATGTAAACAATATTTTACTAGGAAGTATTTAAAAGTTTATATAGTAAAAAAACTATCTGATAGCTTTGTTACTCTTTATAATTTTTGCTTGGATTTAAATAATAGATTCTCCATTAATTTTGTTTGGTGGGCATTTGAATTTAGCCCATTTTAGCAATGACTTTTTTAGTACCTCAGATCCAACGTTTGTCATATTGACAAAATACAAGGAATGATACACAGAATTACATGGATACATTTATAAAGAAGGTTAAAATTGTGAAATGGGTTTATTTCTTTTCTCAGCTCTTTTCTGGTAGGCACAATCGTATAAGAGAACGTGTGTAGTCCACTGCTGCATACAAAATTCCCTAAGGTTCTTTCAGCGCCTTTAGGGGAAATTTTAATGGAAAGAATAGCTTGCAGTTAAAATGCTAACATTTTAAAACACTATATTTTTTATAGAATATATTGAAAACAGAAGAGATTCTGTCAACAGACTCACTGTGCTGTTAGCACCATCCTCGCTGTAACTTCCTGTGAAATCAGCCAGCTGCGTGCCGTCTTCCTGGGGGCGTGATTGGACAATAGATGCTCTGAGATACCTGCTGCTCACATCACAGTGTACATACAACCCAGTCCATCGTAAACCCAGAAATTTCAGCTGGAATGCTTTCACAGAGGTTTTGTTTTTCTGACTCACTTGAGATCCTTGCACTTGTCTGATGTTTCAGCTTCACAGCAGCCTGATAACCGTACACATTCAGAGCACAGCTCACAAACCGCACAGAAGAATTCTCTGTTGTATGTGGCATAAGCAGTGCAGTCCAGTGGGAACATGGGCCAAGTTAGAACATTATCATTTAATGAGGATCTGAAACATAGGATTGCATAAATCCAAGGAATTAACCAATTCTGTTCAATTTTTTTTTTTTAAAGCACCTACTAACTGCTGTGGGGGGACACAGAGGTTAAGAAAACTAAGAAGGCCCTGCCCTCTAGTGGGAAGACAGACAATAAACAAGTAAAAGGATAAATGCGAATTATGCTAAGTGCTGACTTTCTAATGGAAGTTCCATTCTGGAATCATTGAAGATCAAATTCTAGAAAAACAAGTTTACCTCTTTTTTTCTTTCTTAAAGAGACTTCAGTATTAATAAATGTTCCTTAAATGCTTAGTCAAGAATAGATCACTGGCCATTTAGTGTCCCTCATAGCAATCAATTAAAAAAAAGTTTAACAAATAAATTGAGAGCTAAATATGACCTATCTAGAGATCTTATTTCTCTTCAAATGCCAAGAAGTTTGTGAAGCTGAGCCTTTCATATAAATTGGGATTAAATAAATACTTGAATGAATAAATAAATAAACCAGTGAATTAATTTAGAAAACAATTAATGGATATGTTTATTCTCATCCTTGAAAGAATAAATCATCAGTTCAAGTTAGGCCTTGTGTCTTTAAATTTTACATGACAAAGAGAGTTTTTGTTCCTAAAATGAATACTTGAATAGGCCCCATGTTTTACTGAAACAAATGGTCTTATATGTATAGTATTTACCATCTCACTGGCAAATTTACAAGGAGCAGTGCTTGAGGACTTTGAGTTCAAAGTGTTTGCGATTTGTGTTTAGACTAAATACAGTAATATTTATTTTTTCTTGAGGGACATACTTATATATGATACAATGTTACTTCTCCCAGACACTTTTCCTCAGGTGTAAATAGCAATGAGTGCACATACTTCCTTTTAACAAATGAAAACTATCTCCATATCAACATTGTCTGTTTTGAATTTGCACTCGGGTGCATATATTTGATTCAAGTCATATGAAAAAGCTTATATCTCATATACAAATATTGGATGTGACTGCTAATGGCATTCTCCCAATATTTAGTATAAATTTAAATTCCCAATAAATAATTTATAATGCTTATATTTTTATTTTGAAAAATCATCCAACATGTTAAAAGCATGAAATGATGTAAAGTTTGAGATTCGTAATGACAGAAAAATTTAAAAAGCTATGTTCCTACCTTGCTATTCATATGAAAATATGAGTGATTTCACTTTCAAAAATATAGTAAGTTTCATAGGTCTATTTTTTTCTTGTGCTTCAGACGCCTTTTGCCAGTTGGAGTCTGTGTCCATGTTTTGGAAGAAGCTGAAGCGTGACTGGGGCAGGAAGCTCTACTCGATTTAATCGTCTATTCGTTTGGATCCTCTTGGAGCGTTCAACTGCTTCACCCACCTCCTAGGAGAAACAGACACGGAGCGGTAGGAGAACCATTCTTATCCCCATCCGGGGATCAGGGATCCCTCATTTTCAGTCCTCTGCTCCTGCGCTGTACAGCTTGGAGCTGGGGGAGAGGGTTGAGAGGGACTCCAAAAGAAAGAAATCCATTTGAGCTATAGGGTAGAGAAGGTCACTTGGGAATGAAGAAAGACACCGGTTTCTCCCAGACGCTCTTCCTGACTAACCGCCTGGGACACTTTGCACTTCCCCGGCTGACACCCGAGTCACACAGTTCGCCTCCACTTTCCGTGCCAGCCGCCAGTTCGTCTGCTTCCCGTCAGCTGCCGCCAGCTGCCCCTTTAACCGTGATTGCTCTTCTCCGGGCTACCAGGGAAGAGAATGAAATCTTTAACTTTGAACCAAGTCTCTTTCTCCAAACCCACAGCTTTTTTCGAAGTTATACGCAATAAATTCTCACTCACAGAGCCTAAACTCATACTCATACACGCACACTCTCTCACAATAAAAAAAAAACAAAAAAAACCCCTCTCTTCTCTAGAAATGTTCGCAGTCATTAAATCTTGCTCTTTATCATAGGAGGAGGCAGCGCTGCAGACAGGGCCACAGCAGGGCCCCGGGGCTGGGAGGTGCGGGACGGAAAGGCCCTGGACACCTGGCCTCCAGAGCATCCTCTCAGAAGGAGAGGAAACTAGGTTTAGAGATGTTGGAAACCCACCACTGGAAGTCGTTTGGAGAATCACCTGAAAGCGTGGTAGAGTAATAATTTCCTTACGTTTAGAGATTCGGATTGACTGAAACATATTTGTGTAATAGAGCAGTAAACAGTTAAAGTTCAACAAATTTTAGAAGTTTCCTCAGGATAGATTCCCAATTGTGGAATAACTAGTTCAAAGGGCTTGATTTGTTTATGTTACTTGATGGATATGCGTGACCAAAATATTTCGCTCAAATATTATAATGTCTTACATTTAAGCAAGCAAGCTGTGAACATCTCCAGTTTACAGCATTCTCACCATAGCTATTATTTTAAAGTAAAAACATTTCCATTAACTTGGTAAAGAACATTAGCAAAACTTCACCCCTCACACACACAAAAACATATATATTCTAGAATAATTCTAAAGAAATGTGTAGAGTTTTATTTTGTAGTTTTAAAGCAAAATAAAAAGGATAATAAATTTGCTTCCTAAATAAAACATGATCAAAGTTTAATAAACGAATTCTGATGGAATAGTATTCGTGCTTGGTTTCTTTAGTTTTCTATTTCCAGTGTTTTCTGTGTTAAATAGCATGCCCTTTAACAGAAAAGCATGCTATGTTGTATTAGCACTAAATAACTCCTTAACAGATTCCTTAATGCTCAACTATGTAGACAATGTCAAAATAAACATTGTAATTCTTTTGCTAATTTGCCCTGTTATTTCTCTGTGTGCATGTTTTCTTGGTTTTGTTCTGTTTTGTTTTTTTTAAACAAACAATCCCTCTCCTCATATGTGTTTTCCTGGATAAAAATGCTTCTCCATCTCTAAAATGTGAAGTGAACGTTTTACTCCTAGAGGCCGGATTAAACCATTTTCACCACCAGATGTGTTAGTTTCCATGCTGCATGACAAATTACGAAAATTTTAACTGCTTAAAGCAGGCTTAAAACAAAGTATCTTCATTATCTCTCAGTTTTCAGGTCAGGAGTTCCGTTCCTCTGCTCAGGGTCTCACAAGGTGGCAAACCACCTGTCTCCCAGTCTGGATTCTTTTCTGGAACTTGGAATTCTTTCCCAAATTCACGTGGTTGTTGACAGAATTCAGTTCCTTGCCTGTTACCTTGACTCACGCCCCACTTTCCTGTTGGCTGTTGGGCAGGGGCTGCTGTCAGCTCCTAGAGGCCCCCTTGCTTCTTTGATCCCTGCCATGTGGTCTGCTCACGGTCTGTTCATGACGCAGCCATTTACCTCTTCAAAGTGGATAGGAGCAGCTCTTAGTCCAGTCTGCCAAGACGGAGTCTGATGTAACCTACTCACAGGGGTGATGTCTCCCTACTTCTGTCATAGTCGATTGGCTGGAAGCCAGTCACAGGTTCTCCTGCACTCGAAGGGAAGTGGAGTATAAAAGGGCATCATGTTTCAGTGAGGCTCATCGTAGCATTCTGTCCACCACACTGGACAAGAAGATGCCTGCAACTGACTGCCCTGGAATCTGTCAAGCTAACTGTTGAATAACTCCCCCTTCCTGAGTCTTGAGATGGATTTTTTGTGTGTGTGTGAGGAAGATTGGCCCTGAGCTAATATCCATTGCCAATCTTCCTCTTTTTGCTTGAGGAAGATGGTTCCTGAGCTAACAGCTGTGCCAATCTTCCTCTACATTGTATGTGGGACATTGCCACAGTGAAGCTTGATGAGCAGTGTATATGTCCACACCCGGGATTCGAACCCACAAACCCTGGGCCGCCTAAGTGGAGTACATGAACTTAACCACTACGCCACCAGCCGGCCCTTGAGCTGATTCTTTATCACTCTACTGCACCATCTTACCAGAACTAGAGATCTGGTCAGCACATGTAGGCTAGTTTTCTGATTATCTATCATTCATTGATTTTTTTTCCTCATAATCTAGTCTCCTTAATAATAATAATAATGATAATAATACCTAAACTATATGTAGTATTTTCTAATTTTATAAAGCACTTTAATTTTTTTACTTCATCCAAGAATTCAGTAAATTTTAGTGAAATCAGTTCATAAATAAAGTTGCTTTTGCTCAGAAGCTGAACAATAACTTGCCCAACTTAGTATAGCATTGATTGAAGCCTTGTGATTTTGACCTGATGAGTTCTGACAATTCCCAAATTGGAATGATGAATAGTGGGCTCCGTGAGTTCTTTCATTGGCTCTGGTCATCAGGTCAGTTAGCTCTTATTCTCATTTGATTTGTCAAGTAAAGGAAAAATAAAGGTAATTCTTAGACCTTCTAGAAGTCTGAAAGTTTGCACCCACACATCTGAGAAAAAAAAACCTACTTTTTTTTGAGAAACGTATAAAATAAAGATGATGATATGGTTTACAAGAAAAAGTAGGAGCTGAGTATAAGCCAAAAGTCAAGAAGTAAAATTTAAATAGAAAGGAAAACTATACTAGGAATGAATGTCAGCAAAAAAAGAAAAAGAAGTGAAAAACGTTTTATTTAAATTTAGAATAAAAATTGCTGACTTCATTTCAAGATTATATCAATTTAAAATCTGCTGGCTGTGAATTATAAATACTAGAAGCCACATTTTTAAAGTTATAAATTATGCGAAGAGATGCTCCCTTCTTGCCTCAAGGTCTGAGGCTATTGTTAGCTCACGTTTACCCTTCACTGCATTTAAAAAATCCTCCATGAAAAAGAACTATTTAATTACAAAGGCTGAATTTATTATTTTACACTGAAATATATAATTTAGATAGAATTGTACTATCTTTAGTATCAAGAAAAAGACCTTAAATTAAATGAACATAGAATAGTAAATACAACATACATGTGATACTTATTGTGATGAAGCTGGGCAATTTACACTATGCTTTATATGAAAAACATAAGCCTATTCATAGGAAAAGAGATATGAAATTAGAGGCACGTAGAAATGAATGGAACTAGTTTAATAAGTTATAATTATTGAACACAATTGAGTATTCATTTCTGTACTTATTTATTAAAGTTGTCATTGGAATAAAGAAAACTACAGTCCTAGCTAATGTACTCAGTTCACAGGACCTCAACGTTAACCGTTCCCCTACAATAGAATCCTTTTCTGAATTTCACAAAGTGAAGACATAATTTTCCTCATTAAATAAATGATACTTGAAATAAGAAATTGCTAAAGACAGCAAGCCTTATAACTTCAAATCCAAGAAAACATAAATGAATAGCATCCAAGATTCCACTTAAAATCTGTTATTCATTTTTCTACAACATACAGATTGTAGATGCAGCTGATAGACTTAACAGATGAGTCACCCTATGTTCTATCTTGCTGTAATGGGCAGATATCAATCCTTGTGATAGAGATTGATTGGCTAATGTCCTGGTCTGGCGGCTATTAAGAACTTTTCAAATATTTTCTCAATATTTGAATAGTTCAGTCACTTGAGAAAAGTTTTACTAAGCCATCTGCAAGGACTAGAAATTATCAGAACAATCTGATAGTAGAAAAGTCTGAGAGACAGCCTAAGACAGGACAGATGAGCCTCTCTCCCTTTAAAAACATTTCCAAAAGCCCACCCAGTTGACATCTACATCCTTTTCCATGCCAAGCAGTGTCACATTGTGCCTTATCTGAAAGCAAGGCTATGATAGAATATTTTAACAGAGCACGCTGGCAAAACCTCTCCCCCTAAAAAAATGGGTTCTATTTGCAAAGTAGAAGAGAAAAAATGCATATTGGATGAGTGACTAACAGTGTCTGCCACTCCCACGGATGAGCACACGTTTCACGGGATTGTACGGCTGGAGATAAATGGGCAAGGAAATACAGCAACCTGCTGAGATTGATTGCACCACAGGGGTGGGAAGGGAGGTTAGAAGAGATTATTAACTTTTGCATCATTTGTGCGCTGTTGCACTCATTATCATAAGAACACATGCTTTTTTGTTTGAAACAAACAGAAGTAAATGAAAAAAAAAATCGATGAAAACATGTCACGAAAGAAAAACTGAAAAGCAATGAAGAGTTTACTTTGTTGCATTAAACTCTACAGTCAAATGGATCTAGTAAATTTAATATTTTATTTCAAATGTTTTACTGGTCATAATCACCCGAAGACTAAAGACAAATACAGTGAACAGTGGTAGTCTCGTGGGGAATAGATAAGGATGGAAGAAAAAAAGGAGAAATGTTGATCTCATTTTTTATGCCGCGAAACAATTTTTGAAACCACGTACATATAATAATTTACTATATAAAGGATGAAGGCTTAAACTGACAACATTCAGGACATTGGACTGAAGGAGGGAATAGAGTTTGAGTAAAGACTGCAAAAGGGGCTGGTGTCTTTGGAGGTGGCGAGTACCTCAGACTGACGGGCTTGAGGGCACGCGGAGTGGAGGAGTGGGAGAGAAGCCTGGAGGAGCAGTTGGTGACTCCTTATGGAGGAAGGTGGAATGACACAGGTGAGAAGGTTTAAACTGACCTTGTAGTCAGCAGACATTGATGTTAAAATTGAGAAGAGGCTGGAATAAGGAAAGTCCAGTTTCAAGGAAAACAGTGGAGACAGGCTGAAGGAGAGGCAGCAGAGAGAGGTCTTCATGTAGTCCTATCGGCATTGAGAGAATGGCTGAGGGTTCAGGGTGGTGCTGCGTATTTATTGGCATGTTTTCCTTGAAAGTGATACTGTTAACACAGGAAGCATTGTGAAAAAAGTTTCAGAAGACTATAAAATCTCGGCCTCTTACAAGAGCTGTGACTACCTCACTGTGGTTGAATACGGAGTGTAGGAAGAAAGAAGGCTACGGTCAAGGAGAGCACAGCCCCTGTGGTCATATTAGCAAGATCTTGTAAATTGTGCATAAGAGTTTGAAATTCCATTCTATGGGCAAAAGGAAGCCACTGAAACTCTTTAAAAGGGGGATTTTCATTTGATAAAAGTTGCTCTGAAAATATGTAAAGGGAAGACACATAGACCAAATTGGCAACTGTTTAGAGTCCCAGAGGAAGATGGTGAGACCCTGAAATAAACAGGTGACAGTAGAGTTAGAGAGAAGAGGATGCATCCGATGTGTGTAAAGAAAACAAAACGTTGTCTACATTGAAAAATCACTGATGTCATTCGCTTTATCTAGTAAAGAAAATAACTTGTATAGTGAGTGTTAGTTAATTTAAAATAGTCACTTTTTTTTTCTAGTTTTGTAAACTGCATTTCGGTGTCATGAAACAAATGTGTGAAGAAATCTGTATTAAAGTAATGAACATATGTTTGCGTATTGGATAACACATTCCATCATAAACACATTGTACTTAAAACATCATTTCACACCATAAAACTGATCAATAGGCTTCTTCAACATAAAGCTTTAACTTAAAAGTACCTCTAAACCTTCTGACTAATGTGTAATTTATGTGGATATAATGCATAGATATGTGTAGGGAGTGTGTATGTTGGTTGGTGTTGAATGTTTCATTTGACCTAGTGTTTAAATGTCAAGTAGAATGTTTGTGTCTTAGGCTTTTGAAAACACCCTTGTCACTGTGTGAGCCGGGAGAGACTAGCTATCTTGTGGTAACCGACCATGAATCTCAGTGGCTTAAAACAAACAAACAAAACCAAGGGTATATTTCTCATTCTGGCTCTGAGTTCGTCTCAGGTTTTTCTCACAAGAGGATCCTGGTAAGTGGAGTTTCCTCTATCTGGAATATGCCTGGTCACCATGCCAGAGGGAAGGGGACATGGTACTCTTTGGCTCATAGTGACTTCTGCCTGAAAGTTACACATGTTCTTTGCAGTCATATTTCGTTTGTAAAACCAAGTACTAAGCACGTTTTTAACTTCCATATAGGAATATATAATCCTACAATAGGCTCAGCAAAAAAATGGAGTTTAAAGTCATAGAACTAATATCTACCACCGTAATGCATTAATTTTCCTTTTATCGAGAAGAGATTTTGATAAGCAAAAGAAGAAAAGAAAATCCAGGTGAACCAAAGTTTCTATCCATGTACTTAACATTAGCACATTTGGGATAAGTACACTGTATAATGGAGATTCGAATGAACGTTAAATGGAATGTCACCTTGGCTTTATAGAAATTTTAAGTATGTTACAAATGTAGAAGAGAATAGAATTCTTACCTCATCCCAAAACTTTTTCTTTTTTTTTTTAAGATTTTAATTTTTTTCCCTTTTACTCCCCAAAGCCCCCCAGTACATAGTTGTATATTCTTCGTTGTGGGTCCTTCTAGTTGTGGCATGTGGGACGCTGCCTCAGCCTGGTTTGATGAGCAGTGCCATGCCCGTGCCCAGGATTCAAACCAACGAAACACTGGGCCACCTGCAGCAGAGCATGAGAACTTAACCACTCAGCCACAGGGCCATCCCCTATTTTTTTCTAATGTAGACTTTAGTCCTGGTTGCTAATCAACTCTCATACAAGCCATTTATAATTCTGTATAATGGATAAGCATATAACACATTATAATATTTTTGGTTTCAAAGAAGACTCTTTTCCCTAAAAGACTAAATTTAAAACAGAATCTGAACAAGGATTTTTATAGAGTACTATCTAACGTAGGTATTTTTGAAGTTTTATTTACTACGCTTTCATGAATCTCTAAAATTAGAACGATTGGTGAAACACAAAACTTTACCTAATGTGGTATAGCATACCAATAAGCATCTGCTTAATTTTCGTTTCTTCAAGCCATTAGAAAATAAAAACAGGCACTATCCTTTCCTTTCAGCTAATAAGTGTACTCTTTTCTATAGACGCATTTGTTAGCGTCAACACATTTCGAGTCCTCAAATATTAATGAAATCATATAAATAATAGCAACCTTACCGAGTACTTTCTGGCTACTAGGCATGATATAATAGGTATTTTAGGTATTTATGTTCTTTAATGTGTATAGAACATCCCCAGGGTTAAGTATCACATTCCAGCTTTTTTTATAGTCATTCTTTTGAGGTGTAATTCACATATCATTAAATTCATCCTTCAAAGAGTACAATTCAGCATCTTTCAGTATTTTTGACAGAATTGTGCAACCACGACTGCTGTCAGATTTTAGAGCATTATTATCATTCCCCAAAGAAACTCCATACCCATGAGTAGTTAATCCCATTCCTGTCTTCTCCCAGCCCCTAGCAACGTCACTCTACTTTTTTGTCTCTATGAGCCTATGCTGAATATTTCAGGTAAATGAAATCATAAACACTGTGTTCTTTTGTGTCTGGAAGAATCCACTTAGCATAATGTCTTCAAAGTTCATCCATGTTGAAGCTGGTACCATAATTTCATTCCTTTTTATGACTGAATGATACTCCATTGTATGGATATACCACAATTTTTTGGTACATTCATCAGTGATAGACATTTGGACTGTTTCCACTTTTTGGCTATCATTAGTAACGCTAACGTGACCATTTGTGTTTAAGTTTTTGTGTGAACATGTGTCTTTAATTTTTTTGGTGTTGTACCTAAGCATAAAATTTCTGGATGATATGGTAACTCTATGTTGAACTTTTTGAGGAACTGCCGAACAGTTTGCTATATTGGCAGCACCATTTTACATTCCCTTCAGTAATGTATGAGGGTTGCAATTTCTCTACAACCTCATCAACACTTGTTATTATTTGTCTTTTTGCTTGTAGCCATCCTAATAGGTCTAAATCAGTATCTCATTGTCATTTGAGTTGCATTTCACAAATGAACATCTTTTCATGTGCTTATTGGCCATTTATTTTCTCTGGAGGAAGGTCTATTCAACTTCTTTGGCCATTATTTAAATTGAGCTATTTGTCTTTTTATTGTTGAATTATTAATGCTTTTTATACATTCTGGATATTCTGGATACAAGTTCCTTATCAGACATATGATTTGCAAGTATTTCCTCCTTGTTTGTAGGTTGTATTTTCACTTTATTGATGGTATTGTCTGAAACACACAGTTTTTCATTTTAGTGAAGTTCGATTTACCTATTTCTTCTTTTGTTGCTTTTACTTTTGCTGCCATATCTAAGAAACCATTGCTTAATCCAAAGCAAAGAAGATTCACCCCTATGTTTCTTCTATGACTCTTATAGTTTTAACTCTTACATTTAAATCTGTGAACACTTTGAATTAATTTTTGTATATGACGTGAGGTGGGAATCCAACTTAATTCAATTGCACGTGGATATCCAGTTGTCCTGGCACCGTTTGTTGAAAAGACTGTTCTTTTCCCATTTAATTGTCATGGCACCCTTCTTGGATCACATCCCACTTTTATGAATAAGCAAATGGAAGCTAAGAGAATTAAATATAATGTCGAGAATGTATAATGTCATATAAGTGGTAGAGATACGTTTTCAAGCCTGAACTGTCTGGCGCCAAAATCTTTCCACTATACCAGAAGCTCCTGGGCTCTGGATCTTGGGGCTGGTGGATGGCAGTAGTACACCTTGAGTTATTACAGCATCTGTGATGTATCTGCCATTTAAGGTCTGTTTACTGAGCATGTAAGAGCTCGACTTCCATAATATAAGGAATTCGTGATAATTTTTGACATTCAAAGAGAAACTTTATATATACAGCACATCATCCATGTACGTATATTCATGTATATATATATAGTTTGTAGTTTGTAGTATATATACTATATATAGATACAGCTATATACACTTATATTTTGTGTGCATGAAATAGGTATACGTACTTAGTGTTATACTATATTGTACTGCTTTATTTTTTTAAAGCAATATTTAGGAATTTCAGTAAATTGTATTTTATAGAAGGAGACATTTGTCATTTACCATATACCTCCTGACAACCTCACTCTTATTCACAGTACTCCCAACAGCAGAGAACTTGCTGGAAGACCTCAAGCAGATATATGTTTTAATGAAGGATTGTAAATGCTCTCAATAATTTGGGAGCATAAAATAAATGAATATTTACCGGTATTTGATAGAACAATAACTGACGTTTTCATCATAAATTTTAAAAATGTTCACTTGAGAGATGATTATTTGCTTCAAAATATCCAGATGTCATTTGACTCAGCTGTATATTTGTATAAATTTGGGTAAAGAATGTAGGGTAGGTTTTTTAGATTCCTTACATTCAAATGCTGAGCATAAAAAAATTACAAATTATTGTGTTTTCTGGTAGAAAGTCAAGATTTTGAGGTAAAACTTTAAGAAAATGTGTTAAAAATAAAAATATCAATTTTTGTATTGAAGTTTGAAAAAGTATTTAGATGAAAGCTAACAAAAATAGTGGTTTCTGCATTTAGGGTATGAAATGTAAAGCATGGAAGGAAAAGAGTTGCTGAAATAATATAGATGATTTTAAAACTTTTTTCTATTATAAGTGTTTCTACTTCATTTATTTGGAGCATGAGAATAATGGCTTTTAGAAAGCAGGTTTGTTTTTTATATAGTCCAGTTGACTTTTCCATTCCACAGTTAAGTTTAACTGTTAGGTTCTCTCTCTCTTTCTCTTCTCCTCAGCCTGGAGGTCTTAGGTTAGACCTCTATCCTCTTTGAACTCTACTCTCCCAGGTGTAAATCCATAATAATATTCCTCACTAAGCATTATTATAAGCATCAACAAGATTAATATAAATAATTATTTGAAAATTGTTCATAGCCATCCAAGTGGAATTTTGCACCTATGACTATCTGAAAGTATCTGGTCCATGTATTTCTGAATTATATTTCTCTCCTTCTTCTTCTGAATTATATTCATCTTTCTGGTCGACCCCAATCCAATTGCTTTGAGTAGTGACTTGCGCTAGCAGGGATCAACAAATGAGAGAATCCTATAAGTAATATTTTTACTGTTGGAGTTATTATTACTAGATAAAAACCTACAAATGGATCAGTTTGCACACACTTTTCAGTCAATTGCATTATCTTATATTTAAATGTCAGCATATTGACATTTTATATTTTATAAAATAAAACAGAAGTGTAGGAAAAGTAACATTTTTATGGGTGTTCTTAATGAAGCAGCTCTTAATGAACTCAGGTACCAAACACTAGATGATGTAGCAACCGAGTTATAATAGAGATATTCCTAATTTGAGTATTTGATTATATTTGTTAAATCATTTGGTGAAAAACTCTGTTACCATTATTGTTTTCATCGTTGATCTCAGGAGCTATAAACCAACTTAATCCCGCTCATTTTTACCCGCTTAGAGATCTACTCTAGCTTCCAAACCAGCAGATGAACCATTAATTTAAGGGACTCGTTAGAAATAATCAATATGACACCAGTGCCTTTACGAACTCAAAAGTCTTAATGTTTAATATCTCTGGAATAATCAAGAGTTTGAATTTCATTTAAACTATGTTTACTGGTGAAATTATACATTTTATCGTAAGGTAAAACCTGATTTTATTTTAGTGATTTAAACCATATTAAAGGTATGATTCTTAAACTTTATTTTACAACTTCTTTAACAATTTATATTATGAAAATTGCTATATGATATGGAATACAATAAATACTAATTTCATAATTTAAAGATATTTTCTAATACAAAACCCAATAAACCACAAACAAAAATGATGAATGATGAATAATGAAAATAATTTCTCCTGTTTCTTCTAAATATTAAAATGTGTCAAAACAAAAATCCAAAATCTTGGAGTTTTCAGCAATAATATTAACCAAATACATTAAATGAAATAAAATGCATATGTAAATGCTAACATAAAATGTTCACATTTGAGAAAAGAGCCCTAAGAAAATTCAAAACAGTGGCTGATGCAACTCTTTAAATGAACTGACAGAGAAAGCAAAAGGCATTAGCTTCATTAAACCTGTGCTTTGGAAATATTTATCTGACGAGAGGGTCTATAGGACATTAAGATGAAATTTCAGAGTAAGATTATGGAGTTCTTTAAGCTCCTAATTAAAAACTAATTGATAATGAGGAAGAAGCCATTGGTAATCTACTAAACAGTTGTCTAACGCATGATCATCTGTGAAACAGTTCCCTCAAGTGAATAGCATGCGTGCTGGCTCTGGTGTTGAAGCTGCCTCTCACTAAAAGGTGGGTGAAACATTTGACATCTGCAGATTTTGAACACACACATAAAGATTATTAACTTTGTACATGTCCGAACTATTTTGTATCTTAGTCACATAACACTTTTACTTCTGTCCTGGTCCTTCTGCAGTTTCCAATTGTGTCACCTTAGCTTTTTATCATTTGCTGATGTTTGTCTGAATCTCATTCTTTATCAAGTTTAGCAGTCATTATTCTTGTACTAGGAAATTTATGCACACTTTTTACATAAAATTTGACATTAAATCCTAAGCCCCTGAGTTTGAGATTGCATCAGACATTAAGAGTTTTCATCAACGGGGGAAAAATAAGAAGAAAAGAAGAGGTCTTAACTTTTTGTGCTACTTGAAATGATCCCTTTGTGCAGAAATAATTGATGCTGTGTGTTTACTTTGTAACTCCAGCAAATAGAGTTATCTTTGAAATTTATGTTAGAGTGCTAAAATCATGGCATTCTGTGAAGACATCATCACTGAAAATACACACTTTCATATTGGTATACACCATTCAATGTATTTTTCTTCAAGATAGAGAAGCTATGAAGGCTAATGACAAAATAAGCTACTCCAATGTTGACTGAGATTTTCTTCGTTTTTCCTATGTGTTGTTGGTAGTCTCTCCTGCTGAGTCAGGTGATGGTGTTTGTGTTATGTTAGCATGGTAAAATGATTTGTAACTGCGCATATTTTTATTATTTGGGCTAATTTAAAAAGCAATGTAATTATTACTTTGCTAAAGGTTAGCTAGAGCTGAATTCTAAAACCACCTGGAATTCTTGCGGTTTTGACTCATAGGTCTTTGATATGTTTTTCCTGATCCTTTTAAGGTTTTTGGTGCGTTATACTTCTTCATGGCTCAGTTTTGATCCAATAGTTCTCTACAATATCATAAATTTCTTGTGATTTTGAAATTTCTTGTAATGATATTTTTATAATCATTTTCAATTTTGATTCTATCTTTTGCCTCATTCCCAATTACACTCTGTTCATTGATCTTAATCAGGGCTGCTGAGAGGTTGTTTCCTTTATAATGTACTTTTCAAAAAGCCATTTTTTAATATATATTTTCAATTTTTTCTCTTTTATTAGTTTTCTTTCGATTAATTTCAATGGGAGAAATGTTGAACAAAGTGTGTCATAATCATTATTTGGAATATTACACTGCTTTTAAAGTTATAAAATTAATTGTGTAATTGTTGACCTGAAGGGATATATCCTTAATGTATTATTAAACGACAAAAAACAAGGGTTTGAGTATGAAGAATGCTGAGGAAAATACAGCTGTTGATGATTACCTTTTGGAAACCTTGGTTATCATTTAAATACACACATGAAGATTATTAACTTTGTACAGTTGAAGTCTTTTGTATTTTATAACTGTCCCAGAGCACTTTTACAGCAAACACAAATGAATAAAAATGGTTTCAAACATTAAACCGGGGAAAATATCAATAAGTGAAGTTTTGTTGTTCTACTCAAGGCTTTTGCTTGCTTGCAAGCATAATCCACTCAAATTATCTCAAATAAAAGTAGATGAGGTAAAAAAATATGAAGATCTCAAGGATTCTATAGATTTTCAAAGGTTCTAGAAGATCAGGAACCTAAGTCATTTCCACATCTCAGAGCCACATTGTCTCTTCTACAGCCACTTCTTTCTGCATATTCTTTCTCTTGACTGACATTCTCTTGAACCCTATTGTGCCCCATTATAACTTGTTCTATACCTCCCTTTCATATGACTTTTAAGGACAAGTTTCTATCACCAAATAGCACAGTTTCTTAGTTTTTCAGATTTGAATCCATTGACCTGCATCATCTTTATGAGCAAGGCTGCATGTCATAAATCATAAACCAAATCAGCTTATGAAATTGTTTCTTATCCATTCCAGAGTCAACTCCTGGCCTGGTCATCTGTAGCTGAAGGTGTTAATTTCTTGTTCATTCCAAAGGAGCAGCAGGCAAAGATTTCCCCAGAAAGGGGTTCCCCAGATAGAAGGCATGGATTTGTAGCTCCAATAAATGGCTTATTACAAACACTTTGCACATGACTGAGCAATAAAATGAAATTAAAGCGGTGTTTAAGGATATAAATCTAGTAGTGATCATGAGATTGGAGAGGGTATGACTATAGAAGAGAATTATGTTAAGGGTTATTGCCATAAAATAATGTCCTAAATGACCTTGAATTTTCAAGAAGCATGAGCAAAGAGGACTGCTTTTTCAGAAGATACAAAATTCTAAGTGACTTAGGTCTCCTCCCAAGAGAGAATAGATAAGCTACACGTTTCCTTTTCCTACGTTTAAACCAGTCCTGGTACCAAAACCTCTATTATTTGAGCTGAGACATAACTTGGGTCACTGGGTGCACTGGGTTTTGTGAATTATTTCAGTTAGTCTTAAGACCTTAGGTTATTAATGACTTTGGATAATATCTTTAGCTTTAATTCAAGACCTTACCTTGTGCTTACGTAAAAATTTAATTATTTCCACTGAAAAAATACCCACTCAATACTCATAATACTCAAAAATTTACCAATGAGGGCAAATAAACTGTGTAAGCCAAGATTATATAGTAAAGCAGAAAATTGTGCATGTTCCCTCCCCTACTTTCCTACACTTGGTTCCATAGTTTGATACCCTCAAGTTCTTTTCATCAGACTGAGGGGAGAACGAAGAGTAGGAAATCTTTGTTATGCCTGCAACCAAGTCTCCCGAGTTGTGTCCTGAGACTCCGTTGCGTAAATACATGAGCTTGAGCAATTCACTTCAGTCTCCCGTGCCTCAGTTTCCTCCACTGTACAAAGGAAATAATAGAACCGAAGTCCTAGGATTTCAATACATTTTAAATGAGTTATTTAAAGTAAATGTTCTAGAGCTGTTTTTGAATTTATAAAAGGCTCAATAAATATGGGGTGCTTTATGATAGTGGAGATCCCTCTTTGAATTCAACTTGCTTCTTCTGCCCACTGCCTGAAGGTTTGAGTTTCTTGTTGTAAGGAAATTTGAAGAGAAGAGTCAGATCTCAAGATGTCATTCGAAACACAGACCATACAACTACATATAGACATGCACTTGAGCATGCACATACATACACAGAGTGTAATATGCCAACTATAGAACTATCTATGCTTTTACAGTAGTCTTTATTTAAACGTGATAACTAAATTTTATTGTTTCTCTTAGTGAAGAGAAGTTTAATCATATTTTTAAGGAAGAATACATTCGCCCTTGATGCAAAGATTATCCACTTTCTTCTTTAAAAAGTTATATTCCTAAACTAAGTACTGTTAATAAGTCAATCAACTTTAATCCTTCTTTTCCCAAGGGGGAAAATGTCATAATAATATTCTCTAAAAATCGTGCTTATATATACATATGTGAAGAAATGAAGTCTTAGACTATTTAATGACAGTGGTAATAGCAGGTAATGTTTGAGTTCCCAAGAATAAACACTAATAAATGATCATAAACAGGACAAGGAACCAGAAGAAGAGAGCTAGTCACAAACAGAAACACCCATAAATCAAAGCTCCACACTAAGTAGACAATTTAGAGAAAGCTGGATAAATGACAAGAAAGGAACACTCCAGAAGCAGGCTTCAGTGTTGCTCAGAGACTGCAAACTTAGATGTTCTCATGGCTTCTGAATGTGAGACTCCCTGGTGTTCCTGCCAAGGTGTGTGACTCATTACCGCCCCTTCACATTTTTAGGCTTTTATTTTGGCTTTTCTCTCCAAATAGAAAACCCTTCCCTGAATAATTCCAATTCTTATCATCATCCAAGGCCAATACTTCTGTTAAAAATTTCATAATGTTTAACCTTTTCTTATTCTGAATTCTAATAATAGAAGAACTACGCCAATTAGAAAATATCCCTTTCTGCCTTGTTTCTTGTTTCTTGTATCTAAAGAGATTAACTATGTTGACTAGTTATTTTAGCAAAACAAGGATTTAAATTTGGGCTTATTTTCTGAAACTTCCTGCTCAGTTTAGTAGATTCAAGGATGGGTAAATAAGTTTACCTGAATCGGGCAGATTAATGGATTAATGTCAATTTAGATAGGCTTCTCTAGTAAAATAACACAGCCTCTGTACCTAGTCTTTTGATGTTCCATTTATTTTCATTGAAGAGATGAATTAAAATTGAGAAAGCATGCTCATAAAATTTTTACATGGCACAAAATTGCTGTTTCTTGCCTCTTTGCCTCTATGCATGCTCTTCATTCTGTCTAGAATGTCATTCTTTCCCTTTTATGTCTGATAAATACTTACTCATTTGAAATCCAACTCTAAAGTCAATTTCTCTGAAAGACCATCCCCATATGCCTTGCATTCATAAATCATAAAAAGAATAATAATGATAATCTCACTTTCTCATTTGAGCTGCCACTGTGCCTGTGATTAACCTGGTCTCCAAGGCCCCTGACCCCTAATGACTTCCCAGGCTCCTGCATTCCCACCTGCCCCCTTCATTCTCCATGACCCAGTGCAGAGGATCTTTTTTAAGTTCCACAAAGTTCTGAGTCCATTCCCAGCTCACTGCCCTAGCTCAGCCTGTTCTGTTTACCTGGAACTCTCCTCAGCACCCCCACTTTCCCCTACCTAACTTATTCTTTACAGTTTGGTCTCAGTTTAAATGACACTTTCTTCGGGAACCTTTTCAAACCACTCAAAGTAAATCAAGTTCCTTCCTGTTACTCACTTTCCTGGCTTTCTGTGATTTCATCATAGAACATTTAAATATTTGTAATTAATTTTTGTATGTCTGTTTAATGTTTATCTCTTCCATCAATGATAAAATCCAAGAGGAACTACATCTGTTTTGTTTGTCAAACCACGAGCAAGAAATATTTGTTGTAGACTTTTCTTATGCTACCGTAACAGTTTCATACTGATGTAGCTGCATTCACTGCAAGTCTAAACTGGGAGCTGATTTCAACTGATTACTATAATTCTTGGAATTTATATAGTACTTATATAGGCATATGACACTTGCTCAGAAATTGATTATTGTCTGGATACAATAAGTGATTATTAACAAAGAATTGTATTTGGCGGAGTAATTGCTCCCCAAAGATATCCTTGTCTTAATGTCTTAATCTCTGGAACTTGTGAATATGTTATGTTGCATGCAGAAAGGATTATGTTTAAAGGCCTTAAAGTTGGGGAGATTATTTGGATCATCCTGGTGGATTCATTCAAATCATGTGAATCCTTAACAAAAGAGAGTCGTTCCCAACTGTACTCAGAGAGTTGAGACCAAAGAAGAGTCAGGGAGATACAATGTTTTGGCTTTGAAAATGGAAGGAAGTGTTAAAGATAAACTGAGGCACATTACAATTTTCAGGAGTTTATTAAAATGCACATTGATACGAATTAGGCAGTGCCAACTTGAATGTGGTTAGGCCTTCTCCACTGACAGCAGCTCAGGAAAAGCTTTTTATAGAAAAGAGGTGGCAGCAAAGCAAGGAAATGATTTAACTGGATGTAGCTTAGGCAGTTGCCTTATTCCGGAAAGCCCACTCAGCTGTTTGTGATTGTTCCTAAATTTCATTTCCGCAGATTTGAGTGAATTGACTCTGGCTTAGGTTTTGGTCTGCTTTTGTAGGTCACCAGGGCATTAGAGCCACCAGGGTCTAATGGCCTCCTTGTTTAATTGCTTTATCAGGGGCTATGAACAAAGGAATGGGAGTGGCCTCTAGAAGCCCGAAAGATGCCGGGAAACACATCCTCCTCTAGTCTCTAGAACAGAACACGGCCTTGCAGAGACCTGTATTTTACCTCAGTGAAACCTATGTCTCACTTCTGACCTGTAGAACTATATGATCATAATTTTTTTTGCTATTTTAAGCCATTAAATGTATGAGAATTTTTACAGCAGCAATAGAAAATCAATACAGGAATATATAATGCATATGTAAGATGACAGAATTCAGATAGAGAATAATTTCAATTTATCAGAAAAATGGGTTGAAATGAACAAAGTTCAATTGACCATAGATCAATATAGAGGGTTATATTTAAGACAAATTTAGCTGGATCAGAGATATCTGCCTTAGCAGTGGTTCATGTACAAAAGACTTTGGACTTTTAACTTGACTATGATCATAACAGGACTAAGAATTGTGAAAATGCTTCCAAGGCAGCTAATGAGACTTAGACTAACTAGCTGAGATCTGGTAGGATTAGAGGCAGTTTTTCCACATCAAGTGTTCCACACAGAGTATGTGTGTATTCCACATAGAATATGGATGGATTCACGTAAGTGTGTATGTATTCACATGACATCACATTTACTGTATTTTGCACCATGTTACATTTTAAACGTGGTGATAAATAGGTGGATAGGCAGGAGGAACCTTAGCAATTAAAATTATGCAAAAATATCCCAAAAGGAATTGGGTTGCAAGATTCAACTAATTGTAAGTCAATAATAATTATGTGCAAATATCTAAAAGACAAGCAGGTACAAGATGATCTTTAATATATGTGGGTACAGAAAGTAGCAGGAGTGTCAGTGGGTCACTGACACTGGAACTGATTTTGTATTTGATGGGGTAAGGATAAGGCCTGTGTCAAAGACGAGGTTCCCCCTCTCCCACACAAAGTTTTCCTAATTATATAATTATCTGAAAATCTACCAATGAATTGTTACCAAAATATATTTCTTCTTGCTACTAATCTATAATTTTTTTTCCTCAATGAAAACTATTATCTCTCTAATCATAGGGGCCCATGGCTACACAGATTTTTTTGGTCATAAACTAACCTGAGACTTGCATCATTCAATAAAATGCATGTACTTGGATTGAGTAAATAAACCAAGAGCTAAAAGTTTACATGAAGAATATTCTCTAAGGACTAATCATGGTAAGAAATATCTTACTGTGAATATGGGATGTGTTCAATATCATGACTAAGAAAAATACATTAACTGCTTCTCATCATTCCACTCAATTACATTTGTGTGCAGTGAAAGCAAATATAGATGGGAATAAAAAATAATAAAGAAGGCAGACGGTTTTAGTTTATATTAATGACAGACAATTACTTGATTAGTGCTTTTACTAAATACAATAACAAAACTGCTGGGTTTAGTAAACAAACTCAGAACATTTAAATCTAGTGTAGAATTCCAAGGCCAACATTGGGATGAAAACCTATAACTAAAGATAAAACTGTGTTACAGAAGCACAAGCTGGCTATACCCTGAGGACATTTGACACCACCATGTCCTGGGGCTCTGGTTCTGAGACTATCATAAGACTAGGACAGAAGATAGGACTTAGGCCCAAAGATTCAGTAATAATCCTAAATTCCTCCCTACATTAATGTATGACCTCAAAGTGTGACTAATTTAGTATAAATAAGAAGATCTGCATATAAACCTCTGCTTCCCTCTCTGCCCCTGCCCCCCAACCCCACCACATTAACAGCAGACAAACCACATTGGCCCCTTTCAAACAAAGGAGGGAGAATTGAAAAGAAAGAACAAATTTCCTGAGAAGTAGGAGCCACAGACTAAGACTTGACAGGGTTTACACCCAGTGTTTTGCATCACTTGGATGGACTCAAGACTCTCAAATTATCAACTTAGTTTGAAACGGTTCTGAAAGGTAGAGTTCTCGGGGATGTGCAGAATAGAATGAGTCACTTCCCCAGAAGGGTATATATCAGTCCTAGCCGAGGACCCCGACTGCCTGTGAAAATTTTCGATGGCGTTTACCAGAGAGCAATCAAAGATAACTAGGAAGGGAAGGGAACCACATGAATAAAATCCAGTAGAAATAAGAGAAGCAGAAAGCAATATAATCACAGATATAATCATACTTATAATGTTTAAAAAACTAAATTACAGCATTGAAAACATCTGTTAAGGGTCATGAAATTTTTAAAAAAGTAACTTAATTAATGCAAAAACAGACCTAATAAAACTTGTAGGACTGCAAAATACACAGTTAAAATTAAAAACATGTTGCACATATTTGGCTACAGGATGGACAATACAAAAGTTATTGAATTGGAAACACATCAGAAGAAACTGAGTAGAACATACCCCACAAAGAGAAAAAGAAGGAAAACAGACAGACGAGCCTAAGAAGTGTGGAGGATATAGTCAGAGGTCTAACACACTTTGATCAGAGTCCCAGGGAGAGGAGAGAGGCATTTTAATATGTGAAGTTATAATTGCTTAGAATTTTCCAAAACTGATGACAGATATCAATCCCCAGATTCAAAACACTCAGTTAATCCCAAGCAAGATAAATTAAAATAAATCATTTCCTAGACACAACATAAAGGAACAGAAGAACAGCAAAGAGAATAGGAAAATCTTGTTTAAAAGGGTTCAAAAGTCAAAATACCTCAAATGAGCAGCAGGTAGACACTTGACTTATCCAAAGCAACAGCAGAAACAATAAAAAGTGAAGATGTTTGCAATACACTGAAGCAAAATAACGGCCAGCCTGGTCTTCTATAACTGGTGAGGTATATGTTTTTTCAGAATTAAAGGTGAAATAAAGATAATTTTATACAACAAAAACTTAGAGAATTCATCAAGAAGAGACCCACATGAAAGAAAATTGTAAAGGGTGTACTTCAGTCAGAGGGACTTAATGGAAGTTCTGAGAAGGAAAAAGAAATAAAGGGCAAAGAAAGTGGTCAATAGGAGGGTACATGTAAATGAAACATACTGGGAGTATTAAACAGATTGGGTAGAGAAATAAAATAACATTGTCTAAAATGCCATATTAGAATAATGTATAATATATAAGTCATGAGAAGGGTAAATGGAGTTACAAAGTCTGTTTCTTATTTTGGAAAACAGTAAAAGTCTAAAATCAAGGGGTCAGCAGGCCGTGCTCCACCTGAAATCTGTAGGGGAAGCTTTCCTGGCCTCTTCCTGGCATCTGGGGTTTTGCAGACAGTCTTTGACATTCCTGGGTTCACAGCTGCCCCAGTCCAGCCCCTGCATTCATCATCACAGGCGGTCTCCCTGTGTCTCTGTCTTCACCCGGTCTTCTTGTAAGGACGGCATGCATATTAGGTTAGGGGCCCACCCTACTCCAGTGTGAGCTCATCTTAACTAATTGTATCCACATTGAGCCTATTTCCAAATAAGGTCACATTCTGAGGTAATGGGAGACATCAATATATCTTTTTTTAGTCGATACATACTACTCATTAATAGAATAGAAACAGGATATACAATTTCCAAGAGAGTAAAGAGAATAAATAAGTCTTAAACAATACTCCTAGAAACCAAAGAAACACCAAGAGGTAGAAATAAAAACATATCAGAAACATTGAAAACTCAAAACAAGATAGTAAAAATAAATCTAATAATAATTACATTGAATGCAAAATTATATTTTATTAATTAAATGCTACAATTAAAGGGCAAAGATTCTCAGACTAGAAAAAATAAATTCAATTATATGCAATTATGAGTGATTCATCTAAAACACAAGAATACAGAAATGTTGAAAGTATAAGGATGGAAAGTGATATACCATGACAATAAAAAAGAAAATTAATTAGCTAGTATGGTAAAATATCAACAGACAATTTATTTTAAGTGAAATATAAATAACACTACTTTGTTATGATGTGTTTAAATTCATCTACAATATGTAACATTTTATAAGTTGCATGATCTTTTACTTACCACCAAAATATATCAACCAAAAGTTGTCAGGTACAAAGTTAAATAAATCAGAAAGGAGGATTCTAATGCAGCATTCTAAATGACAGAATAGGCAGACAAGATAGTAACATTATTGGAGATTTGAAAAACGTGATGAAAAATACTTGACAAAGTATTTATGTAAAAACGCACCTAACAATTGCAGAGTAAACACACATTTTTTTCAAGAACATATACAAGTGTTATCCATACCACGTGGAATAAAGCAAGTCTAAATCTTGCAAAATATTGCAACCATACAGAATGTTCTCTCTGACCAAACTTCAATTTAGATTTAGATGCAGTTAAACAAATAAATAATTAAAAATCTCACAAGTCTGGACATTAAGGGATATGCTTCTAATTACCCAGGCGGGAAAAAAGGAAATTATAATAAATATTTTTAATTTAATAATAACCACAAGTCAGAATTGTGGGATGTAGTTAGAGAAAACTTATAGACAGATATCTATGTTAGAAATGAAGGAAAGCTAAAAATTAATCATCTCAACAAATTAAATAGGGAATAGTAATAATAGAAAAGAATAAGAGATGAAGAAGTTTAAGGAAGGAGATAATATAGAGAACAGCAAATGAATTGAAAGAGAAAAAAATCCTATAATTGAGAGGATTAAGAAAGACAAGTTGGCTCATTGTGAACACTAATCAAAATAAAATATATGACGTGATAGTGACAAAAAAGGGGGAGAAGTTAAATATGTCCTCTATGAAAAATGAAAGGGAAATATCACTTGAAAAAGAAAATAACATAATTATGAAAACATTGTCTAAACATTTAACAATTAAGGAGAAAAAATAATATCTATGAAATTATAAATTAGTACAATCAAATCAATAATGGATAACCTGAATAACCATTTACACATTTACACATTTAAAAATTACATTACTAGTGAAAAAAAAGCCCCAATCAAAAAGCCCATGTCGAGAGAGAGTAACTCATGAGATTTTTAAAAAACAAATAGAGAAGACATAATTCCAAACTAATACAACTTTTCCAAACTACTTTTATAAAGTTAGAAAAACCCTAATATTCAAACTTTACAAAGACAATGCGCAAAATGAAAGTTACAGAGTAATCCCATTCATAAACACAGCTGTAAGTATTTTAAACAAAATATTAGTAAACCGAATTAGCAATATATAAAAAATCTTCATGGAGGTTAATTTAAAATGTTACATAACACATGTACATGTTATACATTTAAATAGAACATTCTAATGAGCACCTCAATAGATTCACAAAAAAGCTTTTAATACATTTCAAAATGCATTCATGCCAATATTTATATAAAATTTTAATCAAGTAGAAATGTAAGAGAACTTCTTAAACTTGATAATTTATAGCTTGACAATTCCTACAGTGAACAATTTACCTAATGGTGAAACGTTTAAATTTCTTGCCTGTAAAAGAGAAGAAAACCTGTTCCAAGCACTGATATTCAATGTTGTTGAGTAGTGAACTAGAGATTTGAGTGCCCATTTTATAAAAGGGAACATCAAAATGACCAATAAAAATACAAAATTCTGTTTTAGTTCATAATTTATGAGAAAAATGTAAATTAAAGCCACAGTGAGATTTCAAAACACACCCATTGGATTTGGAAAATCAAGTCTATAATACCAAGTGTTGAAAAGGACATAGAGCATACAAATATTCATATGCTCTTGTAAATGGATACAACTATCATAGAAAACATGAAGCATTATCTTGCTCATTTGAACTATTCATAACACACAACCAAGCAACTCAAACCATAGACATACTCAATATATAGACATGGTTATGTATTCTTGAATCACTGATATGTGTGCAATAATGTACTTAGAAATATCCCCAAAGTCCCCACCAATAGAGTAAGTCGTAGATGATTGCATATTCTTACTAGGGAACGATGCGCCGCAATGAAACAAAACAAAGTACAGCAACTTAGAGCTCTGCACCACAGTGGGGGTGAATTTCACTTACATTTTGTTGAATGAATTATACAAGACAAAAGAAAACACGCAGTTTGATCCCTGTATGTAAATTCAAAACAGGCAAAGCTAAACAATAATGTTAGAGATTCCTACATAGGTGCCAAATAAAATACAAAGAAAAGCAAAGCAAAGTCAGTATATATATACAGCTAACCTGACGTTCACATATAGTAGATATATTATGCATTGTTATCTCCCAGGGGAAGAGGCTTTGGGGTTAGCAGGGCCAATGGGGATTTCTGGAGGACTAATAATATGGGGATTTTTGACCTGGCAGTGAAACAGGTACACAGGTACATGTCATTGCATGTGCATTTCATGTTGCGTACATTATGCGACAAAATGTCAAAAAAATCTTTAAAGTTTTGTGTATAATTAAAGGTAAGGTAAAAATACAAGGTTTCATGTAAGAAAATTTTATACACCTTTTACTGTAAAATTATATTTAAATTTGCATAAATTATTTCTAGGCACTTAACTTATTTTAATCAAATTGGACACAAAACTAATTATGTATAAAGGGAAAAGAGAGATATTGGGAAGGGTGCAGAATTTGTGAACAAAAACTGGAAATACATGTGCCACCACTCATCAGAAATCAGATTTTTTTCTATCTCTTGTTCGAAGTATATGCTTTGACCCACTCACCCCAAGACCCCCACTTTGCTTTTCCTTTTTTGTGTGCCTGTCTAGATGTTACAGAGAGAAGTCGGGTAAGGGGGATAACAAATTGTACTTCAAAATACTATATGAAAAATCAGATCTGACGTGCACTGACTGTGCCATCCCGCTAGGAATACGCCTGACTACAATGGGCTGCAAAGCCCCAAACACTCACTCGCACACACAGACACACACACATACACACACACAGACACACACACACCTTCTTCAAAAGCAGCTTTGTTGTTCCATCAGCCTCAGGCCTTGCGCATTAGAAATGTGCTTCTGTCTCATTTCCTTATTTCTTCCTCAAACATCTTAGAGGTGTGGTGACATAGCAAGAGAGAGGAGCACAGTCTAAAATCATTTTTGGCTTAGCTGCTTTATTTTAAACAGAGGGAGAGAAAGGATTGTTACATAATCGACTAACCTTTTTTGAGTCCTTACAGAATGCTAGGCAGTGATCTGAGGGCTTTTCAACTCATTTGTGAGTGTATTGACTCATTTAAGTTTCTTAATAATTCCATGAGTAATGTTGTGATGTTCACTTTGTAGATGAAGAAGAAAGGCCTAAACTGTTTAGGTACGTTGCCCAAAGTTGCACAGCTAGTAAGTGGTAAAATTGGGAATCAAACACAGGCAGTCTGGCTCCAGGCAATCCATTCTCTTAACTATTAAAGTAATCAAACATTTTTTCTGGCTTTGTCATACCTAGCAAAATGACCTCACAGGTAATGCATGATTAAACCAAACTGAAGTTAATGGTGAACCTAACCCTAGCTGCTATATTTTTCTGTTTTTCTCCTTTTTGTTTTTCCAAAGGAATAAAGGCCTTATAATATTCAGTAGAAAAATCGTTAGTCTTCATGATGATACCTATTATACCTAGTTTCCTAGCATGACAGATTATCATAAACAGTACAATACTGATTATCTATTGTGACATAACAAATTACCCTGTAACTTATCAGTTTAAACAACATCATTTAACATCACACACAATTTTCAAGGGTCAGGAGTCCAAGTGCAGTTCACCTGAGCTGTTCTGGCTCAAGGGCCCCCATCAGCTTCCACTGCAGCTGTTGGCCAGACCTGCAGTCTCAGAAGCCTTGACTGGGGCTGTATGATCTGCTTTCCAGCTCATTCCTTTGGCTGCTGGCAGGAAGTCTTGGTGCCTCACCAAGTGGGCCTCTCCCTAGGGCTGCTCATGTCACGGCTTCTGCCAGAGCAAGTCATCCAAGAGAGAGGTCAAGACAGAAGCTTCAGTTTTTATAACCTAATCTCAGACGTGATCTACCGTCACTTCTGAAATGTTCCATTGGTCGCACAGACTTTCCCTGGTACAGTGTGTGAGGGGACTATATGAGTATACATACCAGGAGGTGGGTATCATGAGGGACCATCACGGATGCTGACTACCACAAGTACTTATGTTCTAAATAGACATGAACAAAATATGATAAGCCAGAGCACCACAATATTTTCCTATTTATATTTCTGTATATCTTACAGTAACAATGGTTATAGACAATATATTGTTGTTAAATGGAAATAACATCTTCAGAACTGTTTCTCTAGGATGAATTAATTTACCTACTCATTAAATCTAAGGAATTTGTTGGTTTATTTCCCACTATTAAGTACGTGTACTCTTTTGACAAATTCAGAATTTAATTTCAGTGGACCAATAGCAGAAAGAAGATGTTTTAGAATATATTGGCTCAATAGTCTAAATATATTTAAACTTTTTTTTGTAATAAGAAAGCAAAATGCATTCACATTCATATTTATTCTCTACAGCACTTTAAAAAATAACACATTTGATTAACTTCTAACATTTAAGGTGTTTGACATAATCCATGAATCCCTTCAAATTAAAACACAGTGGAAGATGAATATTTTCCATCTTCCTTACGATGCCGGGAATCGCCCACCAGTCAGCTAAGCCTCTGGACAACGGTCCAGGAGAGAGATGAGGGAACGCATGGCGGACCCTCAGAAGATGGCGGTGGGCCGCTCCTGATCCTACTCATGCTACTAATCTTAGCAATATTGCTCTTGCTGTTCTTTTTGTGTACATGGGATGTCTTGGGGAAAATCTCTCCAAGCATGGGAGAAAAGCTGACATAACCTGGCCTTCTAGGGAGGGTTCAGGGGGACAACAGCCTGAAGGGAAAAAATGTTCTGATCCCCTCCTGGAGAGGCGGTGAGGGAATTTGGACAGCCCTCAAGGAGGAAGCCTTCTAATAATCAGCCTCTAAGGAGAACATTCCCTCCTCAGGTCCTTCTAGGAGATAGATATTATCCTAGGCCTGTTAGGACAGGAAGTAAATGGTGGCACCCACCCAGGAGCAGAGACATACAAAAACCACCCCTTCCTGTATAAAATTAACGTGCATTTCTATACACTAACAATGAACTAACAGAAAAAGAACTCAAGAACTCAATCCCATTCACAATCGCAACGAAAAGAATAAAATACCTTGGGATAAACTTAACCAAGGAAGTGAAGGATCTATACCATGAAAACTACAAGACTTTCTTGAAAGAAATTGAGGATGACATAAAGAGATGGAAAGACATTCCTTGCACATGGATTGGAAGAATAAACATAGTTAAAATGTCCATACTACCTAAAGCAATATACAGATTCAATGCTATCCCAATCAGAATCCCAAGAACATTCTTCACAGAAATTGAACAAACAATCCTAAAATTCATATGGGGCAACAAAAGACCGCGAATTGCTAAAGCAATCCTGAGCAAAAACAAAGCCGGCGGAATCACAATCCCCGATTTCAAAACATACTACAAAGCTACAGTGATCAAAACAGCATGGTACTGGTACAAAAACAGGTCCACAGATCAATGGAACAGAATTGAAAGCCCAGAGATAAAACCACACATCTATGGACAGCTAATCTTCGACAAAGGAGCAGAGGGCCTACAATGGAGAAAAGAAAGTCTCTTCAACAAATGGTACTGGGAAAACTGGACAGCCACATGCAAAAGATTGAAAATTGACCATTCTTTTTCACCACACACCAAAATAAACTCAAAATGGATCAAAGACCTGAAGATTAGGCCTGAGACAATAAGTCTTTTGGAAGAGAATATAGGCAGTACACTCTTTGACATCAGTTTCAAAAGAATCTTTTCGGACACTATGACTCCTCAGTTGAGGGAAACAATAGAAAGAATAAACAAATGGGACTTCATCAGACTAAAGAGCTTCTTCAAGGCAAGGGAAAACAGGATTGAAACAAAAAAACAGCTCACTAATTGGGAAAAAATATTTACAAGCCACTTATCTGACAAAGGGTTAATCTCCATAATATACAAAGAACTCACACTGATTAGCAACAAAAAAACAAACAGCCCGATCAAAAAATGGGCAAAGGACATGAACAGACATTTCTCAAAAGAAGATATGAATATGGCCAATAGACACATGAAAAGATGTTCATCATCGCTAATCATCAGGGAAATGCAAATCAAAACTACACTAAGATATCACCTTACACCCGTTAGATTGGCAAAAACATCCAAAACCAAGAGTGACAAATGTTGGAGAGGATGTGGAGAAAAAGGAACCCTCATACACTGTTGGTGGGAATGCAAACTGGTACAGCCACTATGGAAAACAGTATGGAGATTTCTCAAAAAGTTAAAAATAGAAATACCCTATGACCCAGCCATCCCATTACTGGGTATCTATCCTAAGAACCTGATATCAGAAATCTCAAGAGTCCGTTGCACCCCTATGTTCATCGCAGCATTATTTACAATAGCCAAGACATGGAACCAGCCTACATGCTCAGAAACTGATGATTGGATAAAGAAGATGTGGTATATATACACAATGGAATACTACTCAACCATAAAAAAGACAAAATTGGCCCATTCACAACAACGTGGATGGACCTCGAGGGTATTATGTTAAGCGAAATAAGCCAGTCAGAGAAAGACGAACTCTGTATGACTCCACTCATAGGTGGAGGTTAGTATATTGATAAGGAGATCTGATCGGTGGTTACCAGGGAAAAGGGGGGGTGGGGGGAGGGCACAGAGGGGGAGGTGGTGTACCCACAACATGACTAACAAAAATGTACAACTGAAATCTCACAAGGTTGTAATCTATCATAACATTAATAAAAAAATAAAAAAAATTAAAAAAAAAAAAACTACCCCTTCCTAAGACAACTCATGATCCTGATAAAGTTGCAGAAAAATATCATAATATATTGACACAGGGGAACTGAGATTATGATGAGGATTGGGAACCCTATAATATAGTTAGCGGTAAAAGAGAAACCCCAAACACTGTGCCTGTGTGTCTTGCGATCAGACAGAACTGGGGGCCTGTGTGTATTTTGGTCCCCTTACACTTTACAATACCTCTGCTTTCGTTATTACAGGAATAAAGATAGAGGCTTAGGGCCATTCGACCCATGAAGAACTAAATCTAGACGTTACACCCCGTTTTACAATCAGTCTTAGACATCTAGACGCTTAATAGACATATAGAAAAGGTCAATATCTATAGTTAATAAAGGTTACTTACTTCTCACAGACATACTGTACTAATATTGTAACAATATATGCTTATGTATCTATTTTGTTTGCCAAAATTATGTATTGAGACAATTCCATGAAATCATAAACACATGACCTGGACCCTATATAAGTACTTGAATGCTTCGAATAAATCAGGCTTGGAAACCTCGCTTCCAGTCTCATCGTAACTTCTTTCTTCGCCGACGCCGTTCATCCCTCAGGAACCTACTGGCTGGAGCTGGACTCCGACATTACTCTTTATTGTTATTGACTTAATTTTCTATTATTGAATTATTGTTTATTGACTTTAACCTCAGAAACACATAAAACTTGGAAAGACTTAAGTATTCAGAAGCCTAAAATTCGTGTCTATGACTATATATTATGCCAATATTCTTAGTTCTTTGCTGATAGTTTCTACACATAAATATACAGTTGATGGCTTTGGGACAAACTGGAGGCCTCTTTTATATATCAGTATAGCACATACAACACAAAACTATTCTCCTTCAAGTGATTTACATTTTCAATTAAAAAAATTAAACTTTAAGGACATCTTAGTGCCCTATCTACCTACACATAATGACAGAAAAATTTTTATTTAAAATTTCACTAGATATTTTTCTATATTTTCCAAAAATAATCATTTTCTGTTAAATATATACTTTTCTAATATTTGAAAAACTGAACTGGTAGTTAACTGTCCTAAGTTGATTTAAGTATTGACACTTTAAAAGTTGTTTTTATTGTTATTTTTAGATATCCAGATTCTAGACTTTAGAGCAATGGCTACTTCCATTCTTTCAGGGTCATTGCTCTTAGTCAATGGTTTTGGAATTGTGGGGTAAGGTCAGTTGTGGGCCAATGGTGCCTTTCTGGTCCATTCTCATATTCCTTAATTGTTTTTCTTATTGTGCAAGATGCAATGTTTTCTAGACTATTATTTTTCCTGTCACTGATTTAGCAATATACTTAAACTAGCTATTGAAGATTATTACAAGTTGACATTCTAATAAAAAAAAAAAAAGTGCAAAGATGGAGAAACTAAGCCAGTGGCTACCATGCAGTTTTCAGACATCACGAAAAATTCTGCATATAAATAATTGTAATTTAAGATTTATTGAAGAACACATGTTATGGGTGATGATCACTGTCTGGTATTCCTAATGGAGGTAACCAAGGCTCACCAAAACCTAGGGCATTTATCCCCTGGGGGTTCAGACTTGTCACTTTGAGGTAGAAGTGTTCATGAGCCAATAAGTGAGTTTCCATGTTCTCTTCTTTCAAGGAGATAAGCCATGAAGACTTTTGTTGAGCTAGACAAAAGAAGTAACGGACAATGACTTTAGTTAACAATACTAGAAATTTGCTAAGAGAGTGGATTTCGGTGCCCTTATCACACACGCAAAAGAATGGTTACTCTGTAAAGAGATGAAATGTTAATTAGCTTAACTCTAGTTCTGGTAACCATTTCACTATGTATATGTATATTAAGTTAGCATGCTGTATTTTTTATATACAATTAAAAATTATTTTATTGAGGTCACATTGGCTTATAACATTGTCTAAATTTTAGGTGCACATTATTATATATGAGTTTCTATATAGACTGCATTGTGTTCACCACTAATAGTCTAATTTTTGTCCACCACCATACATATGTGACCCTCTATCCCTGTCGCCCTCTCCGTACCTACTTCCCCTCTGGTAACTATGAATCTGTTCTCTTTATCCATGTGTTTGTTTATCTTCCACAAATGAGTGAAATCATATGGTGTTTGTCCTTCTCTGTCTGGTTTATTTTGGTTTGCATAAAACCCTCAAGGTCCATCCAGGTTGTTGCAAATGGCACAATTTTGTCATTTTTAATGTTGAGCAGTATTCTATTGTGTGTGTGTGTGTGTCTATACATACATATACCACATCTTCTTTATCCGTTCATAGGTTGATAGGCACGTGGGTTGCTTCCACATCTTGGCTATTGTGAACAATGCTGTGATGAATATAGGGGTGCATAAATCTCTTTGAATTGTTGATTTCATGTTCTTTGGATAAATACCCAGTAGTGTAATAGCTGGATCATATGGTATTTCTATTTTTAACTTTTTTGAGAAATCTCCATACTGTTTTCCATAGGGGCTGCACCAATTTGCATTCTTACCAGCAGTGTTTGAGGGTTCTCTCTTCTCCATGCCCTCTCTAACATTTGTTATTTCTTGTCTTGTCAACTATCACCACTCTGATGGGCATAAGATAATATCTTATGTAACTTTGATTTGCATTTTGTAAAACTCATTATAGTTTTGATTTGCAACATCCCTAACAATTAATGATGTTGAATAACTTGTCATGTACTTGTTGGCCATCTGTATATCTTATTTGGAAAAATGTTCACATCCTTTGCCCATCTTTTGATCAGGTTGCTTGGGTTTTTTTATTGTTGAATTGTATGAGTTCTTTATATATTTTGGAGATTAACTCATTGTCAGATATATGATTTGCCAATATTTTCTCCCAGTTGGTTGATTGTCTTTTCATTTTGTTCATTGTTTCCTTTGCCTTACTGAAGCTTTGTAACATGATGTAGTTTGTATACCTTACATCATGCAATTTTTATTAAAAAATAAAATTAAAAAAAGAAGTAATGGAGATTCCATCAGTCTCTGTACCTAAATGACTCTGATGAACAAAACACCTTGATCACTCATTGAAAATTAAGTGAAAAGTAAATTTTCTTTGTTTAAGCCACAGATGTTTCAATACTGTTAACTAGCTTATCTTGACTTATTTCCTGATCCTTTCACATATTGCTTTACTTGCTTTTTAATGATAATGATACGTTTTGTTTGGTTTTGGCTAAGCCCAGTGTATAGTAATATAGCTCAGCCTATCACCTTCTAATAATCAGATTTGTATAACAGATTTTGCTGGCCAAATATAATTTCTTAATACTCCTATGTTAGTCGTTAACACTATAACCAAGTATGTCTAATTCTCTTTCCTAGCACTTGGTAAGTTACAATCACCTGTGGTCTTAAAGTGAGGTGTGGCCATATGACTTGCTTTTTCCAGTATGTGTTACTTGCCAGCAGAGCTTTATTAACTAGTATGATCCACCACATTCTCTTTCTCTTTACCACAGTAACGATGAAAGTTCTGTTAGTATGGGTCTCAGACTGAGGATAACAGGCAACAAGGCCCCAGTTAATCTCTATGGACATGGAACATGGAAAAGAAATAAACTTCAGCTGAGATATTTAGACTTTCTGTTATCACAGCATAACCTAGATTATTCTGATAGACGCACACTCTACGGCTAAAGCTGAGGCATATATGATTCTCAAAAGAAATTATTTGCTTTTACAATGCTACTTCCTTAGTAACAGGCTGCCTCTAAATGTATTATGTTGTCTTAATAACTTTCTATAAACTAACAAAACAACTATTTTTAGACTTAAGGAATATGGTTTATAATGTAAAATCATGCACATAAACAATGTTTGCTTGTGAAGCAGGGAGCAAATAACCCATATAAATTTTTTAAATGATTTTATGACAATATAGATTCCCTATTCTCTATTATTTCTGTACTTTTGTATTGTAATGAAACACTGATACCATGTTGACTTGTTATATACAAAGATATAGTTTAGAAATTTCCATTATTTTCCTCTTCACTCTTCTACTTTCTTTCTGGTTTTATAAATCAAAGTAGTTCTTACTGAAGTGGAATTTTTTTTTTTTGGCATCTTCTCTCCCACTTATGAGATTCAAGATAAAAAGTGGTGTTTTTCACTATTTTTGGACCAGCCAGATGTTTAAAAGACATTTTCATATGCTTCCTAAACCTGTTATCAATGTTAATTGCTTTTATAATGACAGTGTTTTACTGTTATTATTGCTGCCATTTGTTGAAGAATTAAAGCTCAGAGAAATCACTGACTCAGCAGACAACAGTCCATAGATGACAAAATTCAAAGTAGCTCAACTTGTTCATGCCTCAAAAGGTAAAAAAAAAGAGCTTTCTTTTTGTAAAAAAATATATCAAATCAATCCTTAAAATACTGGGTAACCATTATATTACAAATGCCTTCTTGTTCTTGGTAGAAAACTTGACTTTAAGTGGGAGATCACTCAAGTCGAATTCAAATTTGCATATTCCAATGCATTGCAGCAACTTCTGCTTCACTATAACTAAAAAAATCACTATATCTCTATTTTCTACAAGTGAATCTTACGGCATATGCAAAATGTTACCGCCATAAAGTTATACAATATGCAATATTATTCTACTCACAGCACATCAAGATCCTCTATGCTACCCACCTGTCAGCTAAGATGCTGCTTTGCCCAGTGGTCACTGTTTCAAAACCTATAATAGAAAACCGTATAGACATCTTAACATATAAGCGGACGAGAAATGGAGCTGTAGGTCAGCATGATAGCTTCCATCTAGTCTCTCAGGGTTTATGTGTAGAATATTATACAAAGAATGGATGGCGATTTATTTATATGCATCCACAGCTTTCTATCCATATTCTATTTCAAACCATGCTTGTAGTTGACATTGTGACTGTATCTGAATTCAATACTTTCTAATGACTGTAATGGCATTAAATTCATTCTTGCATCAGCATTGGGCCTGTGTAAGAACTGAAGGAACTAGCTATAAGAATGAAATTGGGAATAAAAAAGAGACCAAGAATTTCCATTAAGGGAATTATTGAGTATCAGATGACTTCAAAAGTTAAAGAAAGTTCCGAGAAGCATAAACATAGCAGAGGAAGGATGATATGTTGTTAGCATGGATTTACAGTAATAATTGTTATATTTCTGGGTGAAGATGAATCTGCAAGGAATTTTTTTTAGTACAGAGAGGGATAGCAAATACTAAAACTATATCTACCAGGCACTATATATAGATAATTATTTTTCATTAGTTTTCCAAAGTAATTTTGACTAAAAGTAACAGTTATATAATTTATCTCAAACAAAGCAATAAACTTTACTAAGTCAATTACTTTCTCAGTTTTAAGTGTAACATTCAAGGAACTGTAATTCGACCATTACTTTGGTGAATTTGCACATGAATCTCTGATATTTGATATTTAATTCAATCAAGTCTTTCTATTCAGAATTTTCATGTAAAAGGTATGTGGGATGGGTATGAACACTATTCCAATAAAAGGACATAAGTAAAACAGATTGAACACATATAAGTGCTTATTGATGTATTTATTTCCTACCATGCTCTGTTATTAGATCTTTCCAATAGCCTAAGACCAGAATCTTAGATTATCTTTGTATCAATTTAATGTAAAACACCAAAATTTTCAGAGATAGCGATGTGGATATAATACTTATTTCTTTCAGTACTGATTAACTCAATTTCTTATTCAATGATATAAATTATAATACATATTATTCACATCTGTGTATGATTGTATGCATAAATGTTATAAGTATTCTGAGATTATTTCTGAAACTCAATAATGAGGTCCAAAAAAGATAAAGAAAAACAAAACTTATTATTAATAAGTAGCACTTATGCTGCTGAAACACCGAAACAAACATCCTGTATTTATTGCTTCTCTATCCTCCTACTACATTTTGCCAATTAGATACAGAAGGTCATAGGAAGACTCAAAGCGCATTTATAGGGGTAATTGTACTCAGAGCAATCCAATTATGTTCAAATGTTTCCGTGATGTTATCATTCTTATGGAAACCTCTGTTATATCAGCTTCATTTAGGAGACAGAGCAGATGCTGCTTTCCATTTGCCTACTTCCCCGCATCCTACTAAGTCTGGAATGTGGTCCAGTCAGGATGTTATTCAGTACAGACTGTCTTGGTATCAATCCCCTAAAGCTAAATTCATTGGCTATATATAGATGTTCCGGATTAATGTGTAAGAGATTGGAAAATGATGCGCTACTTCAAGTATTTTATAAATCATCAACATAAGATGAGTAGTAATCTATGCCTGTATTACACAACTTCAGTACTCCAAATATTCTTTTATGAGGAATAATACCCAGCGAGTGGTTATGATTTAACTTTATTACAAAAAAATGATCCTACTCTTGACTTTTATTCTTTTTTCTGAGTATCATGTGTTCTAAGTTATCAAAAAGAGTCATAAGAAAGTGTATTATCTAGAAAAATGGTCTTATTCTCAAAAAATTTCAATGGCAAGAACAAATTATTTTCTATTTTACAATGATCAAAATGCAATTTAGATATATTACTCTTCTTGTATTTCTTCTCAGCTTCAATCATAGGAAAATTTTTGCTTTTTTTCTACTGAGACATGACAAGATCTAAACATCAACTAGAATGTGGATGGCTGAAAAATAGCAAATTAGATTATGTTAATGTTTGTCTGAATCTGTAGACTTCAAGTGATTTATACCATTATATCTTTGCACATATAACTTTTATTTTCAAGCAATATATTGAATCCTTTTTAATATAATGCACACAAGGTAGATGAATGTAATACATAGATACATAACTTTATTACCCCTGAAACTGCAGGTGATATGAGGTCGACAAATATACCAAAGCTGAGTTTCTCAAAATCAGAGTTTTTAACATTCCTTAGCTTTAATTTTGGATTAATGACTTAAGGTAGCTCTTAGGTGAACTAGGTAAATGGTTCCCACTACTATAGACAACCAAAGTTATGCATTCTGTAATATGGTGACCATATGACTTCATTATCATGAGCTAGTAGTTGGCAATTGCCGTCAGAGGGAATGACATAAGATCAACTGCTCTTAAAACTGAAATCAGTTTTTGGCACATGTTCTGCAATGTCTAATTGGCTTGTATCCAACAACTGTATCCAGCATGCTAACATGTTTAGTTACCTCAGGGTATATTTTACAACTAATTTAGCTTTTAGTGGTTCACCGGGAAGTCAAATTGCTTAAAATGCAATGTTTTATAGGCCCCAGTGAGTGATTGATAATAGTTGCTATGAAAATGGTTCAGGGTAAAATTATTGAGGCCGTCTACTATGGTATAAGTCTTTAAGGCCTCAGTCATTTATTTATTTTTATGTTGGAGCAGATGCAGAATTATTTGCCAAGGAAATACCAGGCACTGAATATTTTCTCTTGCTATCCTCATGCAAATATGGGGTGGCTGCTTATTTGGACAATTTTTCTTACCTTGAAATCTAATTTTCTTTTCAGATATTAACTATTCTTAGCTGATTATAAAGCATATGGGCCTGCCTTTAATCAACAGAATGAGCACTGGGTCTCTAGATTTCCACAGATTATAATTTCATAGTCTTTGTTCCTCAATATTAAGAAAAATAAAAATGAACAAACAAAAAAACATGGTTGATATTAATAAGATTGCTCTTGAAGAATGTGTCGAATCATGCATCACCCTTGATATTGAGAATAGTACCTTTATGGTAAGCCAGAGTCTCTGAGGACTGCATTTGGACCTCGATACTTTGACATCTGGAAGAATTGCTTTTATTGGACTTTCCCATGGCATCATGTGCTCAGTGTGGATTGAGGAATGCCTTAGGAGCCATTATATGAAATTTGCCTTTATAATCATCTCATGCATTTTTTGAGGATACTGTCCACTGTGTCACACAGTGTTCCCTTCAAGAGGCATGAGGGAAAATTCTCTAGAATCTTAATTCTGAAAAATCAGAAGAATTATTTTTATTATATGATTACTTTGAATCTTAAGATTATGTTTGTTTCTTTGCTCTAGTTTCTGAGAATCTTAGAGCTCAATTTTTGCCTAGAACTGACAACATATTAAGAATTTCTGTTATTTTACCCAGATACTAACTTTAGTTTAACAATATTTCTCTTTGAATTAGCACTTATGTTTGTTATTTATCATAGGGTTCATTCCTATCAACAAACTTCCCTTTTTTAATTCACTTTTTTAAAACAAATTAAGACTTTGTTTAGAGCAGTTTTACATTCACCACAAAATGGAGGAGAAGGTACAGAAATTTCCTATATGCTTCTTGCCCCTAAACATGCATAGCCTCTCCCATTATGAATATTCCCTGCCAGAATGGTACATTTCTGACAGTTGATGAAGCTACATTGTATGTCACAATCTCCCAAGGTCCATAGTTTACATTACAGTTCGCTCTTCGTGTTGTACATTCTATGGGTTTGGACAAATGTACAATGACATGCATCTATCGTTAAATTATTATCCAGAGTATTCTCACTGCCATAAAAATCCTGTGTGCTCTGCCTGCTCATCCTTATCCCACCCACAACACCTAGCAAACACTGATCGTTTTACTGCCTCCATAGTTTTGCCTTTCCAGAATGTCATATAGTTGTAACAGCCTTCCCTTTTTTAAAGTAGCCAGTAAGATGCTAAGAACTAAATATTAACCTAAAATTAGCAACTTCAAAAAATTTCTATTATTTTGTTTGCTTATTAACATTATTTTAATAATTTTTCTTTCAAAATGTTCACTTTCATTTACTTTTGTCTTGGTGTGTATTTTTGGCAACTGCCTTTAAAGAAAACTTGGAAATTGAATACATAAAACATCTCATCCAAACCAAGATTTCTCATTCATTCACTCATTGAAGAAAAATATGGTGAAAATGCACACTGTGGCAGGCACTGTGCTGGGTGTTTCACTTAAAAATGAGTAAGACCCGCATAAATATAGTCAAATGATCTTTGACAAAGGAGCAGAGGAAATACAATGAAGGAAAGAAAATCTTTTCAACAAATGGTGCTAGAACAGTGGCACATACGCAATCAAAAAAATGAATGGAGACGTAGACCTTATGCTCTTCACAAAAATTAACTAAAAATGGATCACAGGGGCCAGTCCCATGGCCAAGTGGTTGAGTTTGCATGCTCTGCTTTGGTGGCCCAGGGTTTCATCAGTTCCAGTCCTGGGCATGGACATGGTTCTGCTCATTAGGCCATGTTGAGGGGGTGTCCCACATTCCACAACTAGAAGGACCCATAACTAAAATATACAACTATATACTGGGGGGATTTGGCAACAGTTGTTAGCTCAGGTGCTAATCTTTAAAAAAAAAATAAAATAAAAAAAGTAAAAATAGATCACAGACCTAAATGTAAAATGCAAAACTATGAAACTGCTAGAAGATGACATAGCAGAAAACCTAGATGACCTTTTTTCAAGGTGATAGTTTTTAGATACGTCACCAAAGGGCAATCCATGAAGGAAAAAAATGATAAGCTGGACTTCATTAAAATTAAAAACTTCTGCTCTGAAACAGACGCTGTCAAGAGAATAAGACCATCCATAGACTGGGACAAAATATTTGCAGAAGACATATCTGATAAAGGTCTATTACCAAAATATACAAAGAAGTTTTAAAACTCAACAATAAGAAAACAAATCACCCAATATAAAAATGGCCCAGTGACTTTAACAGACACTTCTCCAAAGAAGATATATATGCATATGGCAAATAAACATATGAAAATATGCTCCACATTGTATGTTAGCAGGGAAATGGAAATTAAAACAACGATGAGATATCACTACACATCTGTTAGAATAGCCCCAAATCCAAAACACTGATGTCAAAAACTGGTGAGGATGTGGAACAACAGTACTCTTCACTCATTGCTGGTGGGAATGCAACATGGTACAGCCACTGCCCAAGACAGTTTGGCAGTCTTTCAAAACTAAACCTACTGTTGCTATTTAATCCAGCAATTGCATTCCTTGCTATTTACCCAAAAAAGTTGAAAACTTATGTCCACACAAAAACTTACACATAGATGTTTATACCAGCTTTATTCATAACTGCCAAAACTTAATAGCAACCAAGATGTCCTTCAGCTGTGAGTAGATAATAAATTGTGGTACATCCAGACAATGGAATATTACTCAGCACTAAAAAGAACTGAACTATCAAGCCATGAACAAAATATGAAGGAAAATTAAATGCACATCCCTATGTTAAAGAATCCAGCACGAAAAGGCTGCATACTGTATGATTCCAACTATATGAAATTCTGGTTAAGGCAAAACTATGGAGACGATAAAAAGATTAGTGGTTTCCAGGAGTTTGGGGTGGGGGTGCCGGGATGAATAGGCAGAACAACAGAGGTTTTTTAGAACAGTGAAAATACTCTGTATGATACTTTAATGATGGATACATGTCATGATATAATTGTCCAAACCCATAGAATGTATAGCACCAATCAATGGTGAACTGTAATGTAAACTAGAGACTGCAGTGATCATGATGTGTTAATGTAGATTCATTCTCGATAAAAAATGTACCAGTATGGTGAGTGATTTGATAACGGTGGAGGCTATGCATGTGTGAGGTCACTGGGTATATGGGAAATCTTTGTATCTTCCCTTCAATTTTGCTTTGAACCTGAAGCGGCTCTAAAAACAAGTCTTAATAAAAAATTAAAATAACATTTAAAAAAAAGGAGAAAAAACTGACACATTCAATGTCTCTAAGGATTTCACAGTTCAAAGGAGCAGGCAGATAATTGGATGAACATTATCAATAACATGTGGTGAGCTAGATCACAGCAGAGTCAAGAACCGGCGCTATTGAACAGCTGGGGGCCATGTAATCAGCTGTAACTCCAACAGTTAGAGATGGCCATGTAGCTGAGTCTTGTAGCCAGCATTTTAACAATTTTGATAGGTTATGCTACTTCCTTCAGGACATTTACTTACATTAAAACTAATCATAATTTAACTCTCATGACTTCTAATTATATTCCACCCCAACTAATCCAGATCATGGTTGTATAGAGAGCAAATTAATCAAATCAGAATTAGAAGATATGAACAGATTAGGTCAGCCATTTTTTTCCTGCAAATTTTTGTAACAATAGGAAAAAGAAACTGTACCAAGAGCATAGAAATTATTTCCAATTTTGTTTTTATTTAGTTATCCAGTATAGATATGAACGGCATTAATGATGGCTCATTCCATACTGGTATATCTATATTTTGATATATATTTTGATATGTATATTATTTTTGGTGAGACGTGTGATCAAGATAAGTCAAACTGTTATTAATTGCCAGCTAACATACATCTAATACTTTCAATTTATTCTTAAAGCCAACATCTTTTGAGCAAAATTATGCTTGAGAAGCATTATGTCACCTTTTTCAGAGTTGCTTTTTAGGATTAGACAAACAGACAAATCTGATTTTTCTAGAAACAAGCAGAATCCACAAAAATGTCAGGCTGAAGAATTTTGATTCAACCTAATAGCCTGAAGGAAAGATTTAGGAATAGCTTCGTTTAAATGCAGACAAAGGTCATCTCTTCCATTACTTGAAAATTAAGTTGTTGCATTGTGTAGTTGTAGTATAGAGGGAAAATAGTGAATTATTTATTAATACATGTAGAACTTTCTCTCTAAAATTTCTTTGTTATAATCATTCATTTATTAATATGAAAGTGTCTACAAAGTAAATACTATTCTAAAATTATAACTACATTGAATTTTAATTCTATAGTTTTACCTATATAATTATATTAAGGTAAGAACAGCCCTAACGCCTCAATACAGTGTTGTATTTGCATAATGCTTAATTTTTCAGTTTTTTTAATATTTAATAATTGATTTTTCAGTTTGAATAGGGTGATCTCTACTCAAAGATAACAAAAATAGGATAGCTTGAAACAATATATTACAAGTATGAATTATCCACTTTTAACTACTTTGGTATAGCTTGCAATATTTTGACACACAATAATTTGACATTTCAAATTCACGTAATTTCTAATGATGGCTTTGTATGATTTTCTCAGCTTAAACTAAACTATAGGTTGCACACCAATGGCTTCTTGGCACAGCATTTTGTTTAATTTACTTTTCTTGTATTGTATGCCTTTTATTCTGTTGTAATTTCTTATTACCTCCATTATAGTAATTACCATTCTTCATTTTCTGTCATAGAAAATTTCCTGCACTTCTTATTACTTAAAATATAATTTTATAAATGATAATAATCAAAGAGGAAGGAGAAGGTAGACAGATTTTAGATCTGGTCATAAAACCACCACTTGTTGGTTTTCTGCTCAATTGATTGTGTTCAAAATAATAAATTCAGGATCACTCCTGAAGAAGCGGTCTTAAGAATGAAATGGCTGGTAAGAGGGACGTGTTACAGGAAGCACATAGTGATTGCTGTTTTGCACGCTGGATACAAATGTAAGAGCAGTCATCTCTCAGTCTAGGTGAAGTTTCTTTATGATGGTGTTTCTCAAAGTTTGATTCCAGGACCTGTAGCATCAACTTCAGCTGGGAAGTGGGTAGATGTGCAAAATCAACTCTGGGGTTAGGGCTGGGTCATCTCTGTTTCAGCAAGCCCTGCAGAGGACTATGATGTAGGTGCTAAAGCTTGACAAACATTGCTTGATGACATGCTCTTGTACACTACTTTTCTTTCATACGAAGCACTTATCTGAATAAGTGAAATTATATGTGTTTATTAATAGAAGGCTTCTTCATTGCCTTTCCCCAACTAGAACACAAACCCCACTGGAACAAGGACCTCCTCTATGCTTGCTCTTCACTCTTCATGTGTGCCCAGTGCCCTGCACTGCACGTGGCATGCGTCATAGAGCTCCCTGCAACATTATTACTTTTGGTGAATGGTACCATGATCTGGAACTTGACTCTAAAGATTACACAAATACACAAACAACTTGAACAAGGAAGATTATACTGAATACTAAAATCGAATGTGAGGGAGAAATACATTTGACCTTCCAGTTTAACTGTCTTAGACATGTCTCACCATTACTTGTCATTATTATCTATTTAAAATCAATGCTAATTATGCAACATTGAGCTCAAAGGCGTTTTTATAATGTTCACTATAATTAGGTTAATGTTTATGTAGGGCAGTTTCACTATGTAACATGTATGCTTATACTACATGTTTTATTTAATATAACATATATAAAAGTGTTTAAATTATATAACCCATTTTCAAAATGTTTTGACATCCATTGTCTCTCTCTCTCTTTCTTTTTTGTTGTTTTTTGAGGATGATTAACCCTAAGCTAACATCTGCTGCCAATCCTCCTCTTTTTGCTGAGGAAGACTGGCCCTGAGCTAACATCCGTGCCCATGTTCCTCTACTTTAAATGTAGGATGCCTGCCACAGCATGGCTTGACAAACAGTGTGCAGGTCCACACCTGGGATCCAAACTGGAGAACCCCAGGCTGCCAAAGTGCAACCTGCAAACTTAACCGCTGCACCACCAGGCCAGCCCCTCCATTGTCTCTTTTGATCAAATGATGGGGACGATATTTTTAAAATACGAGTAGTTATTCAGGCAAAAAATAATAACAAGGAAATTACCAACACAAGACATTTATTGAGAAGCATTAGGTCACACTTTTTCAGAGCTGCTTTTGAGGATTAAAAAAATTTTAAATAATATATTTAAAAATTTGCTCTTTGCCTGCCTTATATCCAGAATGCTAATTCATCTGCTTCATTCTTCTTTTTTTTGGTGAGGAAGACTGGCCTGAGCTAACATCTGTTGCCAATCTTCCTCGTTTTTGCTTGAGGAAGATTGCTGCTGAGCTAACATCTGTGCCCATCTTCTTTTTTGTGTGTTGGATGCCACAACAGCGTGGGTTGAGGAGAGATGTGTAGGTCTGTGCCTGGGACCGGAACCTGTGAACCCCAGGCCATGGAAGCAGAGCATGCACAAACTTAACTACTACACCACTAAGCTGGCTTCTGTGCTTCATTCTTTAACATAATTAAATAAAAACTCATGCAGCTGCCTCTGCAAATCCCTTCTCCCTTGGCTCCTGGTCTGTTGATTTTTTTCTGGTCCCTGATGACAGTGTGCAGAGAAGGCCTTAGGCAATTTTATATATGCATAAGAATAAGATGATTCATCTGAATTCTGTTTTTACAGATTTTCCAAGTCATACTCTAAAAGTATTCATAATGTGTGTAAGTTACTGTTCATCATTGCCTTTAAAGCACTTACAGAAAAAAAGAATTGTCAACACAAACGTAAGCGCAATTATCTATGACATGCAGCATCAGCCCTGCCTTTGACATTTGCAAGACAGAGACGTGCAGAAATGGAGGTTCGTATTCCATATGTCTAAGCATTTAAATGTTACATTAGGGGCCAGCCTCGTGGCTGAATGCTTAAGTTCACGTGCTCTGCTTTGGCGGCCCAGGATGTCGCCAGTTCTGATCCCGAGTGTGGACCTAGCACCACTCATCAAGCCATGCTGAGGCGGCGTCCCACATGCCACAACTAGAATGACCTACAACTAGAACATACAACTGCATACTGAGGGGGTTTGGGGAGAAGAAGAAGAAAAAAAGAAGATCAGCAACATATGGTAGCTCAGGTGCCAGTCTTTAAAAATAAATAAGTAAATAATAAATTTTACATTAAACTGGAAATAATTGAGTTAAATATGTCCTAAACGCTTACTTTGAAAAAGGCATTTCTCCAAATTACTTAGAAGGACAGAATTTAGTGCCTAAATGTGGCTAAAGAATATGCCCCCTTCCTATCCAGCCCTGGCTCCATCCTACACTATGGGGCTGAACACGCCAGCCTGGGCTTCTGATCTGTCCAAAGTCTCCACAAACAACGCCCCGTTGGCTGACACTTGAGCCTAGAACGGTAGGGTAATCCATCCTAGAGAGGACGCAGGCAGGCCCTAAAAACAGACTTGGAGCCATTCGGGATGGAATTCCAGTACACAGGAACCAGTACCCTGTTCTGGAAGGTGATGCATGGGTCCTGAGCGCACATAGCCCCAGGGGCCCCCGGATGCCTCACTTGATTGGGTAGATGCAGCTGGAAGGAGACCGGAGTGTGGCCTTCTCTAGTGCATGGCAGTGCAGGCAGAGTGTTTGTTTGCCTGAGTCCATGGATTAAACAGTGGAGCACACAGATAGGGAAAACATCTGAAGGTAACACATTCCACTTGCCTGTGCTCAATTCAGTGAATTTTCTCCTGACTCCACTCTTTTTTGGAACAAACAGCTTTCAAATTTCCCCCCGAGTGTTTGCCAAGGGGGATTGAGACCTGCCCTCTAATCACTTTTCACATGATTTTTGTTCAATTTTTTCTTATTATAATGGCATTATTGTAAGAAAGGAATCATGTTGCCAGGGTAACCAAAGTGGAGAATGGGCGCTGCTGCCTTTACAGAAAACTAAACTCTTCATTTTATTTTTTTAATGCTTTTATTTATTTATTTATTTATTTATTGGTGAGGAAGACTGGCCCTGAGCTAACATCTGTTGCCCAGCTTCCTCTTTTTGCTTGAGGAAGATTGTCCCTGAGCTAACATTCCTGCCAGTCTTCCTCTGTTTTGTATGTGGGATGCCGCTGCAGCGTGGCTTGATGAGCAATGTGAAGGTCTGGGCCCAGGATCTGAACCCCTTAACCCCATGCCGCCAAAGCAGAGCACATAAACCCAAGCATTACATCACTGGGCTGACCCTTAACTCTTCTTAAATCAACTTCCATTGTAAGACCCACTCAATTTTGTGCGAATAGTTTCATTTCTAGCTGTTTCTCTATTTGCTCTCTCTTTCTTTCTTTCTCTCTCAGCATGGCTATCCAGTTGATTTTCTCTGGAACTTGCTTCTTTTGACTTACAATTTAATATGAATATTCTCATATTTATTCCATAGATTTCCTCCTCTCTTCATTACTGCACACTCAACATTCTACCAAATGGCAGCACTGGCAGCTCTTTGAAAGACTGAGTCAGAGAACCTTGTTCTACTGGTAATGTTCCACGTTGGCCTTGCATTAGAGCATCTGTACTAGCCTGTGCATAGGTGATTTCTCTGCCGTTCCCACTGCCCCACAGAAGGACTGGGCTGCCCAGGGTGCGCAGTGAGAGCAGAACAGAAAGCCAACACAAATCTCCCCTCAAAGCTATTTTCCACCTTCACTTAACATTTTTCTGTGACTTCTTCGATAATTAAACTTTTATTTAAAAATAATTTCATTGAAAGGAAGAATCAATTTAGCCATCATAAACCAATCATTAAAGTTGGAAGTGGAATCACACAGGACTGACTAATCTATGTCAAATAAGCAGGCCAAAGATGAAGCTGTTTTGCACACATTTAGTGGTTTTTCATATTAGAAATTTGTTGCTACCCTTGTTTATTTTGTAATATTTTAGTTGATGCTTTGAATCACACTAGTTTATTATGAATAAGAAACACTCACACTTTTAGGGATTTTCTTAAGCTATTTTTCCTTAGGATTTAACCTTATCTGGGAAGTAATTCCTCATGCTCTATCAGACGGTGTTCTCTAAAAGTCCTGAGTAATATTATATAAGCACTCTTTTCATGAACCTGCAGTGGCTAAATTGCAAACAGGTGTCTTTTTCAAAGCAGCCTCACATGCTGGTATTTTCCAAAAAGGAAAGGATCATGGTTATTTCCACCTCTTTCTAAGTGGAAACAATCTCAGATCTTTTGACTAGTAATTTTTCTTTGATGCTACAATTTTGCTTCTTTTGTCACTGAATGTAAGGGAAACAGATGCTGAATTTAGAAATTGAATTCCTTGAGGAGACATTTGCAAATAGATAATGATGTTAGTGCAAAGCAGAAAACACAAAAGTCAAGAAAAATACTGGAAAAGAAGAATCAGCTGAACAGGTATACAGGAAGTAAACAGACACACACCTGGGAAGTAAAGAAAACAAGCTTCCCGGAGCAATAAATATAGTGAACAAGCCCAACTAGTGGGATGCAATCAAAACCGTGCTTAATATATTATCACCCTGTCCATTTAACTTTGCTTGATGGGGCTAATTTGTCATCTGTAAGTGAATCAGATCCATGGAAATGAGGTCAATGGGAAACACTCATGCATCCACCATACCCTAGAAGGACTTATCAACCAAAGTGGTCTCCTCTCTTTCACTTCTGCTGTCCATCCATGTTTACGGCACCCACCGTGCTTCAGAGAGTAGATGTCAAACTCTCTGAAAGTTCTCACTGAAGTCTTTCTCTTTAAGCTTGAGGGGAAGAGCAGGGATCCCTGCCCCTGGAATGGAGTGGGGGACTCAGAGCCCAGTCCAGCTGTCTCCAGAGAAATTCTCTTTTTCCAAATCCCCATCACTAAATACCATCAATGGGGGTGAGAGTTTTCAAAATCATGTAACCATTTTGTAAAAGTTATCATGTAAAGTTACGTCTTATTCTAGTGTTGAGGGTTGACCTAGATAGTCTTATATCTTGGCACTTCAGTGAGAGCATCCAATTTAACTTCTTTTAGGGAAAAAAAAAATTATCCATACCTAAAGATTTCTATTTCCTGACGCCCTTACCCTATGACTTATTCAAGTTTAGAGGCAGTATGGCATAATAGCTTACGGACACCATTCACTGTCCAGTGAGTATATTGAGTCTACTATTCATGATTTATGTTTCAGTCTTACAAGAAGGATGTTACTGATAATGTTTAAATATTAACTATCAATCCTTAGGACTCAAAACCATTTCATGTACCCTACTCATTGTTTTATTTGTAATTTTAAGGCAAATTTTATAGCAGTTCTGAATTTTGCATCCTCCTTTACTGGTGGTATCCTCCTAAAATTGTTCAAGAAAACTAATAGCAAACTTGACTCTGGCTTTAGGATCACAAAAATAGCCTGCAATCTCTTCAATACTGATCCTCTGATAATTAAAACAAAACCTGCCACTAAGCACATTCATTTTTGACTGTGTGGAAAGTGCTGTACTTTAGAACTCTTCAAACTACGTCTATCTGTATGTAGAACTGATAACTAGAAACGGGCTTGGGAAGGTTCACAACTGTAACTAGGGGAGACAACAGACAAGCAGGGTAGAGCACATGAGGGGGCGTAGTGAGGATGGACCTAGACAGGGTCACCTGTAAGTGAATCAGATCCATGGAAATGAGGTCAATGGGAAACACTCATGCATCCACCATACCCCAGAAGGACTTATCATTCGAAGGCCACAGAAGCCAAAAAAGGCACTGGGCTACACCTTCTCATTTATTTTAATCTTCTACTACAGAGTGAAAAATCACAATACAAGAGAATATTTGGAAACTACAGAAAAGAAAAATAAACATGATATAATCACTCATTTATCTAAACTTGAAGGAGAAGTCTCAATACTAAGAGAGAAATTTAGCAATTACTTTTCTGATAGGACAGAAAAACTCATGGGGATGAGTAGACAGGAAAAACCAGGTGCTTTTTCTCTTTGAGAATAGTTTAGAGACTCGTTTCTCAAACTTTGAGTCATAAACACCTTTCATTTTATTGTGTAATTTTAGAATCTCCTTAGGAAATTTAAAAATAATTCAGTTATTTTTCATGCCATGCAATAAAGTACATTAATTAATTACTGATGACAATACTAAAGATTTCCATACCAAATTGATTTTAATTCAATGTGTGATACTGTTTATTGTATATGGATAAGCTGCAAAAAAAAAGTATTTAATTACTTTAATTATGCAAAACAAAACTTTATTACCAAAAGTGAACTTTGAAATTATATCTCAGGATTGATTTGGGGCATGAGTTAATACTAAAAATATAAATTGTGTTTTGATGAAAAAGAGACAAAATTCCTGGGTTTGAATCCCAGTCAGCCATGTATCTCCATCACAGGCCTTTTAGGGTCGGGGAAGTCGCTTAACCTCTCTTTTCAATCTCCTCAGTTAGATCATGGGAGTAAAAGTATCATGTGCATCATGTAATATTTTAACAATTAAACAGGTTAATACATGCGAAGAGCTTACAGTGCCTGGAATATATACAAAATCAAGAAATATTCTCAATGCTGTGTTACGCATACATATCAATCACACATATATAAATATCTAATGTGAATCTAGTCTTAAAATGTTAAAAGAAAATTGAGAAGAATATCATTATGATTTAAAGGTAGGAAAATATTTCTTAAGTTAAAATATGAGAAAATAATATCCATAAAAAGACACATTTTATTACATGATAAATTAAAAGTTCTGTATAAATAAAGTGGCCATATATAAAATTAAAATAAGCCATGAATTAGGAAAAGATATAATATATGTATTTTTATATAATATGTATATGTGACTGAAGAAAAGATTAGTATTTTAAAAGAGTGTGTTCTTTTAAAACTAAGGCTGACCCCATGGCTGAGTGGTTAAGTTTGCACGTTCCACTTTGGCTGCCTAGGGTTTTGCAGGTTCGAATCCTGGACACGGATATGGCACTGCTCATCAAGCCATACTGAGACTGTGTCCCACATGTCACAATTAGCAAGACCCACAACTAAAAATACACAACTATGTACCGGGGGCTTTGGGGGGAGCAAAAGGAAAAATAAAATCTTAAAAAAAAAAAAGAGTGTGTTCAAATCAACCAATGTAAGACAAAGCCCAATAGAAAATTATATCAATCAACAAAATATTAGCAAACCAAATTCAATGATACATTAAAAAGATCATACACCATGATCAAGTGGGATTTATTTGAGCAATGCAAGGATGGTTCAACATCTGTTAATCAATCAATGGGATATAACACATAAACAAAATGAATAAAAATCATATGATCCTCTCAATAGATGCAGAAAAAGCATTTGATGAAATTCAACATCCATTTATGATAAAAACTTTCACTAAAGTGGTTATAGAGGGAACATACTTCAACATAATAAAGGTCATATATGACAGGCCCACAGCGAACATCATACTGACAGCTTTTCCTCAAAGATCAGGAGCAAGATAAGGATGCCCACTCTCACTACATTTATTCAGAATAGTATTGGGAGTCCTAGTCAATGCAATTAGGCAAGAAGAAGAAATAAAAGACATCCAAATTGAAAAGGAATAAGTAAAACTGTCAATATTTGCAGACAACATGGTCATATGTATAGAAAACCCAAAAGTCTCCACCAGAAAACTGTTAGAACTAATAAACAAATTTGATAAAGTTTCAGGGTATAAAATGAATATACAAAAATCAGTTGGGTTTCTATACAATAAGAATGAAATATTAGAAAGAGAAATTTAAAAAATAATCCCCTCTATAATTGCATCAAAAAATTACAAATAAATTTAAATTTAACCAAGGAAGTGAAAGACCTGTCCACTGAAAACTACAAAACATCAACAACAGAAATTGAAGAAGACACAAATAAACAGAAAGATATTCTGTGCACATAGACAGGAAAATATTTGCAAAACATGTATCTGATAAGGGGTTAATATACAAAATATATAAAGAACTCACACAGCTCAATAGGAAAAAGACAATCTGATTACAAAACGCACAGAGGATCCAAATAGACATTTTTCCAAAGAAGACATACAGATGGGAAACAGACACATGAAAAGATGCTCTACATCAGTAATTATTAGGAAAATATAAATCAAAACCACAATGAAATAATGCCTTACCCCTGTTTGAATGGCTATTATCAAAAAGACAAGAAGTAACAAGTGTTGGCAAGAAGGTAGGGAAAAGAGAACTCTCATGCACTGTTGGTGTGAATGAAAATTGGTGCAACCACTGTGGAAAACAGTATGGAAGTTCCTCAAAAAATTAAGAATAGAACTACCATATGGTCCAGCAATTGCACTTTCATGTATATATCTGAAGAAAGCTAAAACACTAATTCAAAAAGATATACGCATCTCTACGTTCATTGCAGCATCATTTACAGTAGCCAAGATAGGGAATCAACCTAAGTGTCCACTGATAAATGAATGGATAAAGAAGATGTGGTGTAGATGTACACAATGGAATACTTCTCAGTTATAAAAAACAATGAACTCTTGCCATTTGTGACAACACGGATGGACCTCCAGGGTATTAGGCTAAGTGAAACAAGTCACACACAGAAAGACAAATACTATATGATTCCACTTATATGTGGAATCAGAAAAACGAAAGAAACGAAACAAAACAAAACTTATATGCAGAGAACAGATTGATGGTTGTGAGAGTAGAAGGGGGTTGGGGAGTGGGAAAAATGAGTGAAGGCATCAAGAGGTACAAACTTTTAGATATGAAATAAACAAGTCATAGGGCTGTAATGTACAGCATGCTGACTATAGTCAATAATATTGTATTGCATATATGAAAGTTGCCATGAGAGTAAATCTTACAAGTTCCTATCACAAGGGAAAAAAAATTGTAACTTTTAATGGTGATGGATGCTAACTAGAATTATTGTGATGGTTACTTCACAGTGTATACAAACATCAAATTAATATGTTGTATACCTGAAATTAATATAATGATATATGTCAATTTTACCTCAAAAAATAAAAGTAAAATATATCAAAGAGTTAGAATAGGCAACTCACAGAAAGGAAAACCTGAATGGTAATAAAAACATGCAAAGATGATCCATCTCATTATAGCAGTTCAGAATCAGGCAAATGAAATCAAAATCAGCTAACACTTCATACACATCAGGTTGAAAAAATTAAAAGACATACTACCATGTGAGGATATGGAAATCAGATGACTCTCATATATTACCTGTGAAATATAATATGACAAAACTGTGAAATGCACCATATGCAGAGCAATTCTGCCACTAGGATTATTCTAAAGGCACACAGGCATGTGCTCAGGGAGAGAAATATATGAGTATTGATTACAGTTCTGTTTGTAATTAGGAATACTTAGAAACACTTTATATATCCATTAATAAGACAAGGGATAAACGAATTGAGGGGTATGAAGTCAATGTAGTATACTGGAGCTAAAAATGAATGAGTTACAGATATATTACAAAATGGTATCATTTATATAAAATGAAAAACGAACAAATAATGTTGTATTTTATTTATGAATGCACAAGTATGTGGTACAAACACATACATGAGAATAATGATAGCAAATAATGAAAATGATTATCTCTAAAAGAGAAGGTGAGGAATGCATTTCAAAAGTGTTCCACGGGTGGCCTTACTTACATCTTTAGTTTTCACTTGGTTAAAAATATGTGACAAATATATATATGTGTGTGTGTGTGTGTGTGTGTTTGATATAGAGTGAAAATTGTTATATAGGTATTCATTTTATTAAGTTCTCCTTGGTTCTTATGTTTAAAATAAAATTTAAATTACAGTAAAATGTAACAGATTCATCTACTTGTGTTATAACATTGGAGAGATGCAAAAGTGCCTTAAAAATTGTTATTGAAACTTGTACGTTTTAATTTAAATATCCATCTGATTACTGTGTGTGCTTCATTTTTATTATTTTTTTTGTTTCAGCTTTATTGACAAAATTGTAAGATATTAAAGTCTACATCATGGTGATTTAATATATGTATACATTGTGTAAGGATCCACCCCATCTAGTTAATCAACACATCCATCATTTCACATATTCATCTTTTTTTTTTTCTTTTGGTGAGAACATTTAGGTTCTACTCTCATAGAAATTTCAATTATACAATACAATCTTATCAAGTATAGCAGCCATGTTGTACATTAGACCCTCAGACCTTATTCATCTTATAGTCGAAAATTTGTACTCTTATTGACTCTACCAACCTCTCCCAATTTCCCCCACCTCCTAGCCTCTGCGACCACTCTTCTATTCTCTATTCCTAAGAGTTTGAAGCACATGTAAGTGATACCATGAAGTATTTGTTTTTCTCTGCCTATTTCACTTAGCATAATGAACTCAAGGTCCATCCATGTTGTCACAAATGGCAGGAAGTCCTTTTTTATGACTGAATAATTCCATGGCGTGTGTATATATGTATATAAATGCAACCTTTCCTTTATCCATTCATCCATTGATGGACATTTAGGTTTTTTCCACATCTCGGTGAATATGAATAATGCTGCCATGAACATGGGAGTGCAGATATCTCTTCAGTATCCTGTTTTGATTTCCTTTGGATATATACCCAGAAGTAGAATTGCTGGATCATATGGTAGTTCTAGTTTTAATTTTTTGAGAAATCTCCATAATGCTTTTCATAGTGGCTGCACCAGTTTACATTCCCACCAAAAGTGCACAAGGGTTCCCTTTCCTCCACATCCTCACCAACGCTTGCTATTTTTTGTCTTTTTGATAACAGCCATTCAAAATTTCACATCACATTCGGATGTGAGGTGATTTTGAGGTGATTTTCATAGTGGTTTTGATTTGCATTTCCCTGATGATCAGTGATATTGAGCACCTTTTCATGTACCTGTTGGCCATCTGCATGTCTTTTTTTGAAAAATGTCTATTTGGATCCACTGCTCATTTTTTAATTGGGTCGTTTGTCTTTTTGCTATTGAGTTCTAAGTGTCCCTTATATATTTTGGATATTAATCCCTTATAAGATACATGATTTGCAAATATTTTCTCCCATTCAGTAGGTTGTCTTTTCATTTTGTTGATGATTTCCTTTGCTGGGCAGAAGCTTTTCAGATTAATGAAGTCTCACTTGTTCATTTTTGCTTTTATTTCCTTTGCTTTTGATGTCAAATCCAAAACAAATCGTTGCCAAGAGTGATGTCAAGGAGCTATCACCCATGTTTTCTTCTAGGAGTTTTTTCATGTTTTATGTTCAAGTCTTTAATCCACTTTGAATTGATTTTGCTGTATGGTGTAAGATAGGGGTCCAGTTTCACTTTTTTTAATGACAAAAGAAGGTACAGCACATCAACATGCTTTATGCCAATGTTTCTCTGCAAAAATACATTACCTCTATTGATACTTTTCATTTGAAGACATGAAAATACACATTGAGTTTAATCAATGCTAAATGTTGAATATATCACAATTGGATATAATCATCACTCTATTTTCTCTTTTAAAAGTTAAGTATTATCAACTTGTCCCTGTACTACATAGTTTTTTAAAAATTATTTTATTGAGGTCATATTGACTTATAAAATTGTGTAAACTTCAGGTGTATTTTATTATATTTCAGTTTCTCTATAGACTGCATTGTGTTCACCACCCATAGTCTGGTTTTTATCCGTCACCGTACGTATGTGCTCCTGTACCCGTTTCTCGCCCTCCAATACCCTTCCCCTCTGGTAACTCTTAATCTGTTCCCCTGATCTATGTGTTTATCTTGCACATATATATAATATTTTTGATGTGATGAATGCCACTTATGAGATCTAGTTGCAGAATTATCATTTTATTTCTTTTTTCAAAGATTGGCACCTGAGCAGACAACTCTTGCCAATCTTCTTTTTTTTTTTCTGCTTTTTCTCTGTGAATCCCCCCAGTACATAGCTGTATCTTTTAGTTGTGGGTCCTTCTAGTTGTGGCATGTGGGATGCTGCCTCAACGTGGCCTGATGAGCAGTGCCATGTCTGCGCCCAGGATCAGAACCGGTGAAACTCTGGGCCACCGGAGCGGAGCACGAGAACTTAACCACTCGGCCACAGGGCCGGCCCCAGAATTATTATAATTTTTCTGTCCCTATTAGCTTTTTCTATTTTAACATTAAATCCTTTTGAATTGTCTACTCTAACATTTTTTTTATCTCTTGGTCCTTTATAGGTGCAATTCAACAATATATAAGAAATAAGAAAAAAATTAAAAATTATGGTATCCACAAACGTCATGTGACAAAACATCTGACAGGCTAAGCCTTGAGTGTGCTCCTTCACCCTCCCCTACAAGTTGTAAATGCATATGTGATCACTCAAGCTTTCTGTAGTAAAGGGGGAAATATTTATATTTTTTAAAGTATTCACTGATTTTTCAAAGTAGAAATCCAAAACTGTCATTATAAGTTTTCATCACTTGATACTACCCACCTTCCAACCCAATGTGTTTTCAACTTCCCTGTGACTTCTATTCAGCAAATGCTGACTGGGAAAGAAATTTGTGAAAGCAGACATGATAAGGCTTAGATATCATTGTGGCATAATCACGTGTGTGCTCCTAATAGCAAATATTAATTATTTAAGATTTATGTCTTATGAGTCACATTTAGTTAACCACAACCTGCAGGCAAATTGCTCTGTAGAACAAGCTGGCTATGACACATCCGTTTGATAAAGTCCCTGAGTAACTTCTGAATAACTTCTGAGAGGGCTCATCAGTTCTTTACGGAGATTAAAGATGACCCATATTACATGTGCCAGGGACTGTGCTACAGGCTGAGAAATTTTGTAAAGAAGTATATTTTTAAAATTTTCCAGCAACATCATAGAGTACATGTGATGTTATTACATAAATTTTACAATTGCCAAAGGAGATGTCTAGAGTAGTGAAATTCCTTGTGCAAAGACAAGTGGATAGTAAAGGTTCACCAGAGTCTAAAATCTGTGTCTTTTTACTACTTTACAACTCTGCCTCTGGATCCACCACTGATTTAGCAAAGACTCATAACTCAATAAACCCAAACAGGTGAGTTCATATAAATGAAATTAAGAGTCAAAGCTAGTCCATGAGTTGAGAATGGAATTAACAGCAGAAACTAAACTCAATTATAGGGTGTTCAGATTTGTGACAGCTGCAAATCGCACATATTTTATCCCTTTAGACATGTAGGACCAGAATAGAAACATGTATCGGCGAGAAGTGAAAAAGATGAACCAGCAGCCTCCAAACAGTGACACTGCAGGAACTTTAGGTATGCTGTGCAATAACATAAACTTTGAAAGAGGACTCAGAGCCCTTAAGAGAAATCTACTTTGGGGTGGATTATATTTAAAAATATTTACATAAAACTGTTTGAAAAGGTATAAAAAATTTGGTGGTGTTAGAAACATAAGGATTCCACAGTAGCTCAAGCTCCCTATCTATGCTGTGATCATGTCTTAAGAACCTGAAAAGCCCTACTTCCCCTCTTCACCCCAGGGGACAGCATATTTTTAGAGGACTTCAAATTAGAGACCTGGCAGCTCTTGTATCTGTTGGGTGCTCTAGTTCACACAGGTCAAGACAGAGGTAGAAGTGCAAGGAATTTATTGGAGGGAATGCTGTGCGAGATGAGGGGAGGGGACTATAGCAGGAGTACACCTCAAAATCTTTCGGACAGTGCTTCAGACAATACAGATTCGATACCTGTAAAAGAAGAGGGTAAGAATGGAAAGCTGCGTAGGAAATTCTCAGACAGCATTGCAGCTCTGAAAAAAGTCTCAGCAACCCATGTGGGCACTCAAGCACAAAGACTGCTGATTTGAGTCTGGAACTACCACCCCTGTCTAATGGCAGCATCATCTGTTTCTCTCTGTGGCTTCCTGTTCAGTATGGAGGACTAAATCTTAACCCCATGTTCCTAATCCAGACACTGTGCTCTGCTTTTCTCCCTACTGGCACCTGACTGGTTCAACCCTAATTTTGGTGTGGAACTCTGAATTAATGGTAATTGTATTTGTCTTTTATTTAATGCATTTAATTTAAAACAATGAATATTATTTGAGTAACAATTCTGATCTGATGTTGATTACTTGGAAGCAATATATGAATTACCTTAATTTTTCAAGTATTCGTATTGAATAAGTATAGTGCATATATATATATGTGTATGTGGGTGTGTGTATCTTTCATTCACTCTTTCTTTCATTGTTTTTTCTTTGGTCTTTTATTTATTGAAAAACTGGGGGGATCTCATCAAGATGATGGTGTGAGCAGACGTTGAACTTGTCTCCTCCCACAAACACAACCAGGTTACAACTATTTTTGGAAAAATAGTTTACAACTCTGCCTCTGGATCCACCACTGATTTAGCAAAGACTCATAACTCAATAAACCCAAACAGGTGAGTTCATATAAATGAAATTAAGAGTCAAAGCTAGTCCATGCCAGATCGAAAACTGAAAACTGGATAACAAGAACCCCCACAACAAGGGACAGTCCTGACAAAGGCAGAGGAGGCAGAAATTCCTGCTGGAGAGGAAAAAAGCCAACTTTGGGAGCAGCAGAGCTTCTCAGCTGGCCAGTCAGGATCCACCCTAAGGTACGCAGCCCTCCCTGGAGGAGAGAGGTCCTGAGCTGGGGCGCTACTGCTATAAGCATCCTTCAGACTCAGCCCAGCTGCGATGGGGGTCTTACTGTCTGGCTTTGCTGGCTATTAACTGCAGCAGGGATACCCCCAGAAAAGCTATCATCCGAAAGCTGAAAAGACCCGGGTCTTAAAGGGACCATGCACAAACTCATTAATTGCAGCAACCTAAAATCACCAGAGAGAAGGCAGACAGTCCTTTGGTGAAGTAAGACTCACCTGGTGGGTTCTGGGGGCATCCTGGTGAGAGGAGGGACCTCTCTGGAGACTGAGAGACATTGGTGGGGGCCATTGTTCTGAGCTGGTCCAGGAGTGCTGATACAGACCCCTGTGGGTGCCACTGAGGTTCATCCCTTGGCCTGTTAGCCCAGGGGTCTGCCCTGCCCACTAGAGCACAGATTTACTCCAGTTCAACCAGGGCAGGAAACCTGTCCTGGGGATTGGCCCCCCTAAAACAAGCCCTCAGGCTACTTTTCAGCCTGCATTGACTGGGTGCCTTGATCCTCTACAGGCAGGCAAGGGTGTCTGTCTCTGTGGGGCAAGGCCTGGGTGAGGACCAGGTGAACTGTGGGGGGCATTGGTGGAGAGGTGGGGGCCTTGGCAGTGCTGCACCAGGATACACTCCAGGGGGTTGAGAAGTGTGCACAGACCAGGACTCTGTTGATAGTGTGTGTGGTCCTGTGGGGGGTGAGACTAATCAGCCCAGAAGTCCTGTGCTCCACAAATAGACATAAAACGGATCAGCCACCTTTCAAAGCCTGAAACAATTGAGTGCCCCCAGGCCAAGGGCCAGCCCCACTCAGCTGCACTCCTAAGAGATCTGACAACAGCCTTGTAGGCCTGAGGCCTATCACAACTGTAAGCCTCTGAGACTAACAACCAGCTACACTGGGTAACAACCCAATTGAGAGGAAAACTGCAATGGGACTGTGCTGATAGACTTTGCAGCCAACAGTGCTGAGGCCCCCCAAACTGGATTTACAAACAGCTGGCCAGGGAGGGAAAGACTAGACTCCCTGGGTACCTGCAGTGGGAGCAACCCCACCACAGCAGAAGGACATAAGTAGCCCACAAAGGAGTCACTTCTGGATCATTTGGACTGGTGACAAGAGGGAAGCACACTGCTGGGCCTCATAAGGCATCTTATACATAAGGCCACTTCTCCAACATCAGGAGACATAGCCAACTCACCTAATACATAGAAATAAGCATAGAGAAAGAGGCATAATGAGGAGACAAAGGAATACTTTCCAAGCAAGGAAACAGTACAAAACCCAAGAAAAAGGACTAAATGAAACAGAAACAAGCAACCTACTCAACAAAGAGTTCAAACAAACTATCAGGAGGATGCTCACAGATATGGGGAGAAGAATGGATGAACACAGTGAGCACATCAGCAAAGAACTGGAAGATATTAAAAAAACAATCAGAAATGAAGAATACAATACTGGAAATGAGAAATTCACTAGAGGGACTCAATAGCAGAGTAGAGGATGCAGAAGAACGGATCAGCGAGCTAGACGAAAGACTAGAGGAAATCACCCAAGCAGAACAGAAAAGGGAAAAAAGAATTAGACAGAATAAGAACAGTCTGAGGGAAATCTGGGGCAATATCAAGCATGTTAACATTCGGATTATAGATGGCACAGAAGGAGAAGAGAGAGACAAAGGGACAGAAAATTTATTTATCAAAATAATACAGGAAAATTTTCCTAACCTGAGGAAGGAAACGGACATTCAAGTTCAGGAAGCACAGAGAGCTCCAAATAAGATAAGCCCAAAGAGGCCCACACCAAGACATGTTATAATTAAAATGTCCAAAATTAAAGACAAAGAATCCTAAAAGCTGCAAGAGAAAGGCCACAAGTGACATATAAAGGGAAGCCCATCAGGCTATCAGCGGACTTCTCAGCCGAGACCCTACAGGTGAGAAGAGAATGGCAAGATGTATTTAAAGTGCTAAAATGAAAGCACCTACAGCAAAGAATACTCTGTCCATCAAGGTTGTCATTCAGAATGGAAGGAGAGATAAATAGCTTCCCAGAGAAGTAAAAATTAAAGGAGTTTATCACCAAGAAACCAGTTCTGCAAGACATGCTGAAGGGCCTTATTTAAATGGGAAAGCAATGACCACAAATAGAGATTAAAAAAAAAAATTAAAAAAACAACCCGAAACAACAAAAAACAGGTAATAAAATCACTTGTAAAGGTAAAAATATAGTAAAGGTAGCAGAACAACTACCTGTGAATGATAATATGAAGTTTAAAAGACAAATGTACTAAAATCACCTATTTCAATGATAAGAGGGTAATGGATAGACACACACTAAACAAGAGACTATATATGATTTGAAAAACATATAATACGGGAGGAGGGGAATGAAAAAGTAGAGCTTTTAGAAAGAGGTCAAGCTAAAGAGTTTATCAAATCAATATAGACTTATATGCATAGAATATTAAATAGGATCCTCATGGTAATCACAAATCGGAAACATAACAAGCAAGAAAAAAAGTAAGACAAAAGAAATCAAGCATATTAATAAAGGTAGCCATCAAACCACAAGGGAAGAGAGCAAGAGAAAAATAAAGGAAAAGAGAAGAACTACTAAACCACCCATAAAAACAAAAAAGGACAAAATGTCTTTCAATACATATTGATCAATAGCTACTTTAAATGTCAATGGGCTAAATGCTCCAATAAAATGCCACAGGGTGGCCAATTGGATAAAAAACAAGATTCATGCATACGCTGCATAAAAGAGACACACTTGAGTCCTAAAGGCACTCACAAACTGAAAGTGAAAGGATGTAAAAAGGTATTCCACGCAAATGGCAAAGAAAAGAAAGTGGGGGTAGCAATACTTATATCATAGACTTTAAAACAAAAACTTTAATAAGAGACAAAGACAGGCACTACATAATGATAAAGGGAACACTCCAACAAGCAAATATAATGCTTGTAAATATCTACACACCCAACATAGGAGCACCTAAATATACAAAGCAATTATTAACAGAGATAAAAGGAAAAATAGACAGTAACACAATAATAGTAGGGGACTTTAACACTCTGCTTAGACCAATGGATAGATCATCCAAACAGAAGATCAATAAGGAAACATTGCCCTTAAAGGACACATTAGACTAGCTGGACTTAGTAGATATATACTGAACATTCCATCCAAAGACCACAGAATACACATTCTTTTCAAATGCACATGGAACACTCTCCAGGATTGACAACATATTATGCCACAAAACAAGTCTCAATAAATTTAAAAAGATCGAAATAAGACCATGCATCTTTTCTGACCACAAAGGTATGAAACTGGAAATCAACTACAGAAAGAAAACCAGAAAAGCCACAAAAATGTGGAGATGAAGCAAAATGCTACGGAACAATGACTGCATCAATGCAGAAATCAAAGAAGAAATCAAAAAAATCCTGGAGACAAAGGAAAATGAAAATATGACATTTCAAAATCTGTGGGATACAGCAAAGCGGTTCTAAGAGGGAAGTTTATAGCAATTCAGGCCTACCTCAGCAAAGAAAAAAACTCCCAAGTAGACAATATAAAAGTGCACCTAAAGGTACTGGAAAAAGAACAACAAACAAAGCCCAAAATCAGCAGAAGGAAGGAAATAATGAAAATCAGAGCAGAAATAAACAAAATAGAGACTAAAAAAATAGAAAAAATTAATGAAACCAAGAGCTGGTTCTTTGAAAAGATAAACAAAATTGACAAACCCTTAGCTAGACTCACCAAGAAAAAAAGAGAGAAGGCTCAAACAAAATAAAATCAGAAACAAAAGAGGAGAGATTACAGCAGACACCTCAGAAATGCAAAAGATAATAAAAGAATACTATACAAAGCTATATGTCAACAAATTGGATAATCTAGAAGAAATGAATAAATTCTTAGAAACATACAACCTTCCGAAACTGGACCAAGAAGAAGTAGAACATTTTAAAAGACCGATCACCAGTAAGGAGATCAAAACAGCAATCAAAAACCTCCCCAAAAATAAAAGTCCAGGATCAGATGGCTTCCCTGGTGAATTCTCCCAAAAATTCAAAGAAGATTTAATACCTATCCTTCTCAAACTCTTCCAAAAAATTAAAGAGGAGGGGAGGCTTCCTAACTCATTCTACAAAGCCAAAATTATCATGATACCAAAACCAGAGGAGGACAACACAAAAAAAGAAAATTACAGGCCAATATCATTGATGAACATCGGTGTAAAAATCCTCACCTAAATACTAGCAAATCAAATACAACAATACATTAAAAAGATAACACATCATGATCAAGTGGGTTTCATTCCAGTCATGCAGGGATGGTTCAACATCTGCAACTCTATCAACGTGATATACTACATTAACAAAATGAATAATAAATATCACGTGGTCATCTCAATAGATGCAGAGAAAGCATTTGACAAGATACAGCATCCATTTATGATAAAAACTGTAAATAAAATGGGTATAGAAGGAAAATACCTCAACATAATAAAGGCAAACCCACAGCAAATATCATTCTCAATGGATAAAAACTGAAAGCTATTCCTCTAAGAACAGGAACCAGACAAGGATGCCCACTGTCACCACTCTTATTTAACATGGTATTTGAAGGCCTAACCAGAGCAATCAGGCAAGAAAAAGAAATTAAAGGGATCCACATTGGAAAAGAAGAAGTGAAACTGTCACTCTTTGCAGATGACGTGATTTTATATCTAGAAAACCCTAAAGATTCCACTAAAAAACTTTTAGAAACAATAAAGGAATACAGTCAAGTCATGGGATACAAAATCAATGTACAAAAATCGGTTGCATTTCTATACACTAACAATGAATTAGCAGAAAGAGAAATTAAGAATACAATCCCATTGACAATTGCAACAAAAAGAATAGAATACCTAGGAATAAACTTAACCAAAGAGGTGAAAGAACTGTACACTGAAAGCTATAGAACATTGTTGAAAGAAATCGAAAAAGACACAAAGAAATGTAAAGATATTCTGTGCTCTTGGATTGGATTGGATAGTTAAAATGTCCATACTTCCTAAAGCAATCTACAGAGTCAACGCAATCCCTATCAAAGTTCCAACAACATTTTTTACAGAAATAGAAGAAAGAATCCTAAAATTTATGTGGAACAAGAAAAGACCCTGAATAGCCAAAGGATTCCTGAGAAAAAATAACAAAGCTGGAGGTATCACACTCCCTGATTTAATGTTATACTACAAAGCTATAGTAACCAAAACAGCATGGTCCTGGCACAAAAACAGACACACAGATCAATGGAAGAGCATTGAGACCCCAGAAGTAAATCCACACATTTATGGACAGTTAATATTCGACAAGGGAGCCAAGAGCATATGATGGAGAAAGGAGAATCTCTTCAATAAATGGTGTTGGGAAAACTGGACAGCCACATGCAAAGGAATGAACATAGAACATTCCCTTACACCATGCACAAAAATCAACTCAAAATGGATTAAAGACTTGAATGTAAGACCCGAAACCATGAAACTTCTAGAAGAAAACATAGGCAGTACACTCTTTGACATCGGTCTGAGCAACATATTTTCAAGTCCCATGTCTGACCGGGCAAGGGAAACAAAAGAAAAAAATGAACAAATGGGGCTACATCAAACTAAAAAGCTTCTGCACAGCAAAGGAAACCATCAACAAAACGAAAACACAGCCTAACAATTGGGAGAAAATATTTGCAAACCATATATCAGATAAGGGGTTAATATCCAAAATATGCAAAGAACTAATACAGCTCAACAACAAAAAACCAACAATCCAATTAGAACATGGGCAAAAGATCTGAACAGAGATTTCTCCAAAGAAGATATACAGATGGCCAACAGGCATATGAAAAGATGCTCAACATCATTAGGTATCAGGGAAATGCAAATCAAAACTACAATGGGGTATCACCTCACTCAGGTCAGAATGGCTATAATTAACAAGATAGGAAACAACAAGTGTTGGAGAGGGTGTGGAGGGAAGGGAGCCCCGGTTCACTGATGGTGGGAGTGCAAACTGGTGCAGCTGCTATGGAAAGCAGTATGAAGTATCCTCAGAAAATTAAGGATGGGTCTACCATATGATGCAGCTATCCCACTGCTGGGTATTTATCCAAAGAACTTGAAAACACAAAGGCATAAAGATACTTGCACCCCATGTTCATTGCGGCATTATACACAATAGCCAAGACTTGGAAGCAACCTAGGTGCCCATGAAGGGTTGAATGGATAAAGAAGATGTGGTATTTATACACGATGGACTACTACTCAGCCATAAGAAATGATGAAATCCGGCCATTTATAACAACATGAATGGACCTTGAGGGTATTATGCTGAGTGAAATAAGTCAGAGGGAGAAAGTCAAATACCCTATGATCTCGCTCATAAGTAGAAGATAAAAACAACGACAAATAAACACACAGCTTTGGAGATTTGATTGGTGGTTACCATAGGGGAAAGGGGGAGAGGGGTGGGCACAAGGGGTGATTAGGCTCACATGTGAAGGGATGGACTATAATTAGTTTTCAGGTAGTGAACACAATGTAGTCTACACAGAATTTGAAATATATTATGACGTACATCCAAAAATAAATAAATAAACAATTATTATTATTTAAAATTATTTAAAATAAAAATAAAATTATTTAAAAAATAAAAGGCTAAATCAATCAATTACAGTATCTAGCCCTTAGTTAGAGCTTTCTTCAAACAAACAAGAATCCATTTATCACAATTATAAGATAATTGGACACTGGAACATTGACTGGATATTTGTTGAATTTAATGGTTTTGTTCATTTTGAGGTGTGATAATTGCATTGTGGATATGGCTTTTTAAAAGAGTCCTGATTCTTTAGAAATACATACTGAACTATTTACAGATGGGAAAAAAAAGAAAGAAAAACTGCATAGTATTTTAACAGATGTTTACACACGCTTACAAAAAGACATACATAAGGAGAAATGAAAATCAAAACAACAGTGAGATATCACTTCATACCTACTATTAGTGGCTGGCTAAAATAAAAAAGATAATAGTATTGGTGAGAGTACAGGTAATTTGAAACTCTTGTAAATTGTTTGTGAGAATACAAAATGGTGCAGCAACTTTGGAGAATAGCCTAGCAGTTCCTCAAAATACAATACTTAGAGTTACTACATGACCCAACAATGCCACTCGTGGTATATACCCAAAAGAATTAAAAATATATGCCCATGCATAAACTTGTATGCAGATATTCATAGCAGTGTTATTCATAATACCCAAAAAATGAAAACAATCCAAATGCCCAACAACTGATGAATGGATAAACAAAATGTAGGATACTCTTCCAATAGAACATTATTCAACCATAAAAATGAATGAAGTGCTTATATAAGCTACATCATAAATAAACTTTGAAATCATTACACTAAGTGAAAGATACCAACCTCAAAAGCCACATTTTGTGTAATTCAGTTTCTATTAAAGGCCCAGAGTAAGCATATCTATAGATAAAGTAAGTAGAATAGTAGTTTCCAGAGACTGGAGGAAGGGGAGGACAAGCTGGGACTGCAGATTTGTGTACTTTAAAGGGATGAATTTTATGGTATGTGAATTATATCTCAATAAAACTTACACAAATACACACACATAAACAAAAAGATTTTTCATTATGAGACAGAAAATGTTACTGAAAAATCCAGTTATTACCTGAATATTTAGTTTTAATGCTGCCTATAGTAGGCAGCTTTTGAGATTATCCTGAATCATCCCCCGCCTACATAGACCCTTATGTAGTTCACTCCCACATAATTTGGTCCACATGAGGAATAAAATACAGTAGAAACGATAGTATGTGCCTAACAAGATTAGATTATAAAGACAGTGTGGCTGCATCTCAGTCACTCTCTCTCCTGCATCAATCTCTTTGGGGAAACCAGCCATGCTCCGCGTGGCACGAAGAGTCCAAGTGGTAAGAAACTGCAGCCTCCTCCCCAGAGCGACGTGAGTGAGCTGACAGGTGGGTCCTCCAGCATTAGTCAAGCCCTTAGGGAGATGCAGCATGGGCTAACGACTTGATTGTGACCCCAAGAGAGACCCTGAGCCAGAACCACACAGCTAAGCTGCTGCCAGGTTCCTGCCCCTCAGGCAATGTTAGCAAGTTAATTTGTTGTTTCCAGCTGCTAAATTTTGAGGTAATTTGTAATGCAACAATAGACAACCTACATTGGCAATCTTATAGACATATAGCTGTTGGGTGGCAGGTATAGAAATATATATATTTATATATTTTATCAAATACATATAAAATATATAATATAAAGTATATATTTATGTATTTCATTATACTATATACTATATATTATTAATTTATACATATCCTGTTAGAAAAAGAGTTAAAAGAGATGAAAAGGGATTATAGGAGAAAAATGCACAAAGGAGATAAAAGTGAGAGAAATGAAACAAACTATTGTGTGAGAGTCATATGTTCTTTGAACTTAATAACAGGGAGAATAGGACAACAGTAGTTTCTTAACGAAAAAGAGTAGAATAATGATGAATACGCTAGGAGTACTCCCCATGAAAACCCTAGAGAATTGCATGCATTTTCAACCAAGTGATTAAGGGCATTAAATAAATATAATAGGACATGAGCAACCAAAAACATCTAAACTGCTTGAGATATATATACTCAACAGCGAAATCAACATTAGATGAAATTTTAATGTGCTTTTTATGGCTTTTATTTCGAGAGCTTTAGAACAGTGCTGAATAGGATAAGGTGGAGTTGAAATAACTCCTCATGCTGATCATTTCTCTGGTAGTCTATAATCACCCCTCTGCGCCTTCAAAAATGTTGGAAATCCTTGAAATTCATAGCTAGGTGGGAATAAACTTATGAACTAAGGAATACCAAAATTTCAATGTATAGAATACAGGGAGAGTGTTTTAAGTCAGTGCAAAGATTATATTATACTTGGGTAAAAAGAACATTTAAATTATATTGTTATGTTTTGTAATGCTCATTTATATAAAGTTTCTGAAGCACAACTACATAAGCACATAAGCATTAGCTGATAGATCCAGGGGAAGTAGTCTCCTAAATACACACATGATGGGGGAGGGGAGAGGAAGAGGCAGGCTACACTTATACCAGAGAAGCTCCTAGTAGAGCAAATCTGTTGGTTTTTTGAAGTCCTCTTCCAGTGTATATTCTCAAAGGCTATGCTTTCAATACTTTTCAATGCTAGAAATGATCACTTATGAATTGATTTTTCTTCAGAAATAATCTTACGACTTTCAGAACCAAGTTAAGACTATGAGAATAAAAATCACAAAATCAATAGCTAATAATTGTATAGTTATTCTATAATTATAATGTTTTATCCCCACAACAACATTGTGATTTAGGTACTATTATTATCCCCATTTTATAGTTTTATAGATTGCAATAGAGAAATTAAGCATCTTGCCCACGTTCACACAGAATTATTTCTTGCTTCTGTCCATCCATCCATCTTTTTTTTCCTTCCAATGTCATTCAACAGCATTGCACTGACTTTCCAATATATCCTGGTAGCTCTGAGGTATCCCTTAACCTTTTAAGGACTAACAGACAAGTTTGTTAGCTCTAGTATGTCCTCATATCTGACCTTCTGTGATATTCACAGTCAGTTATAGACCACGATTGATGTTTGTAGAGAAAAGCTCCTATTTTCTGCGTTCTTGTGGTCTTGGAGGAAGAAAGAAAGAACAACAAAACAAAAATTAGGCAAATAAAAGAAAAAATTAGGAAAAGAAAAGCAAAATCAAAATTTACAATCAAAATGACTGAAAATTTACCTAACCATTTCTTAGCGAATTTAGTTAAAATAAACTTTTATTGAAATTCTCTTAATACAAAAGAGGATAGGAAAAAAATGAATACCCATGTTTACTGATCAAAAGTCATGCAATGATATCTTGTTAGAGCCATAAGCAATCACATTTTACAATGAAGACGATGAAATGCAGAAAGTCTGTGTGCTGCCTAAGATCACACCATTGGGATTAAATCATAGATCTCTTTTTTCTGAATACACAACTTTTCCATTCACTGCAATTTTTGTAAATGCTTATCTTCAAGATTCTAGGTCACTCGGTGCTTTGTCCAATGTTAAGTTACAAGTCCCTATTCTCATCATTTTCTTTCTTGCATAAAATGATGAATATTTAGGTATAAAGTCTACATTTGAAAAAACATTTCAGATTATATTGGTTTTAGTAGAATTACTACGTGCTTTTAGTAGAAGTACTAGGTACTTCTAGATCATTGAATTTCTAGATCATTGACACTTTATTTATCTGATTTTTGTCACAAAAAATAAGTATTTATGTATGTTCTGATGTAGGCATATTCATACACATGCATGCACATACATAAAACCTGTTGAATAAACTTCAGCAATGCATGGATTTCCTCAAAGTCTATCCATGAGCCATGGACCTCACTCTTGATCATTGTTGGATTATTTTTTTTATTGCTTATATTGACCACTTTCCTGCTTAATGATGTAAACCTCTGCAAGTTGGTAGAAATAGTGCCATCTTTGATCAAGTTTATTGATTGGTCTGATTGATAGTTGGTAAGGGCCAATGAGAAGGAGAGAGCAAACTACTTATTTACATGAAGTTTAGGGACGTATTAGGTGCTGTGCTGTATTTACCTGTGCCATCCTTATTTATCACTTTCATGGACGATTGACAGTCAGCTAGATTCATAATGATAGAAAGAAAGAAAATTTTGCGTTTAGGAGATTACCACTTTTTGTAATTAGTTCTAGATAGTTAATAAAGCAAACCCTAATTTTGAGAATATTCACAACTTTCATGTAAGATATAAATGAAAGTCTTCAGAAAAAAATGGACAAAAATCACTTTCTGAGGATCTTTTAAAAGTAGTGAGCAAAGCAAAATGCTTCTGGGTTGAGAATATTTATGCCAATTTTACCCTAAAATAAATACTTTACTTTTGAAATAGAAATCTTCAAAAAGAAGGTTCTGTAAAGGATCTGCTGACAAATCTCTAACAATAGAGTTGCTGTTGGGTAATACTATAATGTCATACATATTTCTTTGTGAAAGAATTGAAAGCGGCAATAATAAAGCTTAGTTTTATAATATTGAAATTATCTTTCTCTCTCTCTCCTTTCTCTCTGTTTTTTTAACCTCCAGAGAGAAAAACAATTAGACAAAGACAATCTAGCTAAATAGACTGGGAAACAGCCAGGCTGCATCTGTGCTTCATTACCCTCCCTCCTTCTCGTCTCACACTTTCCACAAATGGCTTGATTATGTTTACCTGACATCCCCACACTTCCCTGCTGACTGGCTGCGGGTGCTAGAAAGCCAAGACAGACAGTGTTTTCTACAGACATTTATACTCCCTTGTAAAGAGGCCAGTCTTTGTGGATACTTAGTTGTAACTTCAATACGCCTGTGACTGTGGTTTCCCAGAACTCAAAAGCACTTTCTGAAACTAGCCTTGCACAATAGATGTAAGTGGAAACAAGATTGCTCTGGGGTGCAAACACTCCACGTTAGCTAAGCAAACACAAAGTCAGAGGTCAGGCATTCATGCCATGAATGAGAAGCATGCCCCCTAAAAGGTTGATCAAATGCTGAATTCCTTTATACTTTCAGAAGTCAGGGCTTTAGAAATATGGCTGCCATGTTTTGATGCCCTTTACTCCCAAATCCAGCAGGATAATGGCCTCTAACTGTTGCACTGAAATAAAATGCTTTTTCTGAGATGAAGCTCTTTGCAAGCACAGTCTGGGATGAGAGCTGCAAAGATATAACAAGCAGTAGAGCTGATTTTCCTGAGCTCTTTTTATGGGCTCAGCCATAAATCTATAACGATGTGAAGGCTGCAGAGATTTCCTAGTTGCCCTCATAAGAAATAGATATCATTCTGTTTTCTGACAGTTCGGGTAGTAGAAGTAGGCACATTTTCCCTACAGTCACCAGGCTATGAATCTGAGTAACTAATCTACTGATAATTAGATGTGATGCCTTAAATTAGAAACCAATATTACACATGCGAATTAATGGCATTTCATTATGTATTACTGTCTCCATTAATAAACTGTGACTAGATTAAGCTTTGCAGCTCTGAGGTAACTCAGGAGAGTTCTGTTCAAGTCCAGTTTCAATCAAGGACAGTATGAAATGACGAATGTAGGAACCAGGCTACACTGCGTACGTCTTCGCGGCAAACCATCTCGAGCTTCCCAGTGTGTGCGCGTCAAATTTCCTCCCACGCTGGAGACTGCAGAGCATTGCAGAATGCTGAGTAAATGGGGCTATTGAATCTCGAGTGACTCTCAATCTACATAACAGATTAAAAAAATTGTACTTATGGATTTTAAGTTAGACTGGTCACAAACTGACGCGATCATTGAGTAGAAGGAACTTGGTGTGGACTCATGAACCCTGAATCACCCAACTCCAAGCTTGGTTTAGCAAGTGATAAAACTGAATCAAGAGCAGAAGCTGAATTTAATAGGGACCCCTGTGATTCTCCTCTCTCATTTGCAACCTCCAGCTTCACTAGCTTGTTGCAGCTGAATAGGCAGCATTTATGCAGTGAATAAAAAGCTGCTTTCCTACCCTCTTCACGCCTCTTCTCAGATCATGCGGTATTTCCAGATTCAGCCTGTTATTATGAACGAAAAGAAACGCTGCAGCCCTATCTCCGCCTTAGGGGAGCTCGGAGGACAACCGAGGTCAGCTCAAGATCACAAACCGGAGGGGAAGCCTTCCTTCTCTGCCCTTCCCAAGGGTGGGCCTTGGCCTGTTACTTTAGAGCAGAATTTCCATTTGTGTGTGTGTGTCTGCTAGCCACATCGCACTAGTCTGCGGCTGGTGAGGGTACTCCCCGTCTTCGGTGCAGGTCAGGCTGAGAAAGCAATCCTTTTTCAGATTTGGAAGATTGCCTCTTCCAAACAGACTCTACTATTTTCACTTCAAACACATTTACACACAGGCATGAGTCTTTCATGTTTAATAATACTTATATTTTTCTGTATACATATTTAAGTGAGGCAATATAAAAGAAAATTTAATGCTTTTTACTATATTCCAAATCCTTGTGTCCTTCCCCACCCAAATTATCACTCTGCCATTCTAACTTATTCCCCCTCCCTCATTCTCCTCATATATAATAATAGTTTTTAAATATTGAGTTTTTATTGGAATACACATCACGATTCCAGGTACTGCCCTACTACCTGGCTGTTTAACTGAACCTGATAATGCGTAGTGGGTCTTGTGGCTGTACCTGGCTTAGATAGGATAAGTTTCATTCTTTTAGTTTACTCACACTAACATTTGTAGTCCTGAATGATGTGAATTCATGGAGTTCTCTTCTAAAAACCAGTGCAACTTTTGAGAAAGTCAGAGTACCCTTAATTTAATTTTGCCATTGTTGTTGTAAACTTTATTTATTCAGTTACTAAAATTTACAACCAAAAAGGAATGTTCTCTTTCCCTTTTGTCTATCATTTAAAAACTGTAATTAGTTTTCTCCAAAGCATTTCTAAAATCTACTATTGATCTATAGTTTTTTGGCGTCACAATCCCTAAATGCCAGGCAGTTCGCCTCTGCGAGAACCTGTGTGCCACTATCCCACCCAGGCTCTGCAGCGGCTAATCTCCATGCAGTTCTAGCCACTCCAGGAAGAATGACCTTCATTAAGCATCAATTTCTCTTTCAGAGGCCAACATATCCTTGTAATTGCAACTCCAATTAAATTTATAGTTAAGGGATCTTCCTGTGACTGTTAATTACTAGGTTCAATGAAATGAGAAAGAAGGGGGAGAATTTAATTTGTCTATTCTGTGCTGTGTATTTTATATCCATTCCCTCATTTTAGACTCAGGGCAAACCTAAGAAGAAAGGAATATTATTTCTTTTTTACAAGAGGAAGAAAGAGATTTATCCATACCAAGAAATTTGCCTAAATTCCTAAAGCTGATGAAACTTTTGGCTCTTTCTACTTCCCTACTCTAAAGAGGGGTAGGGGAATATGGAGAGCAGGAACACCATTCGCCACTGCCAAGAAACAAGAATACGCTACTTAAGGGTAACTGACAGGGTAAGTGATCTGCCTCTTTCATTAATTCATGCATGTATAGTCTCTAAATATTTTCTTCAATATTTGCACAGGAAATGTGTGAGTGCTTGAGATGTACAAAAATGTTACAAAAGCAAATAGAAGGAAACACCGCCCAAATGAATCCATTTTCTATATACAAATTGTTCATACAGTTTTGCCGAAAAGTATATAACATAAATGATAGCACAATTATATCAACATGTAACAACATGAATAAACATGATTAAAAATCATTGATATTGCAAATGGCACCATCATGACCAGACACATCCTGCTGATAATTTTTATTTCTGCAAATATATTTGTCAATTTGAATTAAAGTACACATTTCATGGAGTATGAATGATTTCTTTTAAGTACTTTTTAGAGCAATATGCAATAATGTGAAACAACAATCAACTCATATAAATATTGGGAAGGGACTATGTTGAGAAGTAATATAAAGAGAAAAGCCATGAAACATGATAAGTTAGTTTTAAGTTCAAAAAATAACATGTTTCTCTTACTGGCCCCCCAGCCCCCAAAAAGTTAAAGGATATTCAGAGATCTTAAGTGTGGCTTAGAGGGCAGTAAAAATTCCATCATTGTAATTATTTAATTTGCATAAGAGTCTCAAATATCTTATTTATGAAAGATATAGTAGTGGAGAAAGACCCATAAAACCTGTGAAAATAATAAAATGCTGAGATTTGGAACTTAACACCTACCAAATGGGCCATAGTAGTATCACCTGGAGATCAACTTGTTTTGTGTGAACATAGGTAAGTAGGCATAGATTTGTTACATACTAAGAGCACCCTCCATACATCACTAGACACTGACTCATTTCCTTGTCCCCACACTCAGGTTCTCCTTAGAGTCTGGGGTGTGCTCGTCGGTGCCGTGCAGTGACCTGGTCCAGGCAGCGGAGCTGCCGCCGGTAGAAGGTTCCTGAGTCCGGCAGGGTCAGGTGGCGTTGGGCTTTACTTCCAAGGCTTCCCACTAAGCCATAGCACTCGAGCAACAGCCTCCTTGGTTTGACAAGTGCAATCATTATCAAATGGTCCACCCTGCTTTATGTTGTATTATGTCCTTGCTGAGGACAACGGTCTTCTGTGAATTTCAACTCATGCGTCTCTTCTCTGCTATACGGTAAGGCGCTGATGGAGCACACCGGAGGAGAGGTAACTGCCCTGCCACTCACTATCCCATGATACAAAAGGGGCTCTTTTTTTTTCTGCCTTAACGTAGAAAACGAAGATGAATATGCGGGTTTTTTTTTTACCTACTAATATCAAAGGAAATTTAGTTACTTATTTAAGGGAAAAATGGTAATGCATATATATATAAAGAAAATTAAATTTTATGTAAGAAATTTCTTTGAAACTGGAAAGGAGTATAAATGAAAGAACATGAGAAATTAAATGAAAACAAATATTAATTCTTCGGATTAAAATCTATTCAGTAGGATAGCAATTTATTATGTTAACAAAGATTTATTGACCCTTCACCGTGTGCCACCCAGTTCTAAACACTTCACATGATTGAACTCATCTAGCCTCAAAACACCAGCACAAGCGAGGTAACATCACTATCACAATTTTACGGGTGAGTGACTGAGGTTCTGGGGGTCTGGTGGTTAAGATTCTGCATTCTCACTCCCTACCCACTTTAACTCCAGAACTGTTTCTCTTATCTGCTATTATATATACAATTTTTTATTCCACCATCTAAGAAGTTCTGTCATACACAATGTGCACACACACACACACACAGGCACTTAGATGTTATTATGTCTTTAATAAGAGTAGTGATGTGTATAGAAAACAGTAATACAAGTGTCATAGGAAAAAGCGAAGTCTTTGTGCACACTCTAATAGATTATTCACTTTCTGCCTACTACAGAGGAAGACTCCAGATTTTATGTTGCAATAAAAAGGACTGGCACAAGTCTCGGACCAGTGACCCATGCTGCTTCAAGATTTTTACTGTGAAAAATAGAACATCGAAAAGAGACTTCTACCTGAAATATATTGTCCTATAATTTGCCTGAACACACAGTTGGGTTCTACACAGTATAAATATATATCATTTAAATAATTCAGAATAGCTAAGGGGATTGAAATAAATACAGAGTAAGGTTGCTAGCCTTTTGAAATAGTTGCTAGAGACTGTTTTTTTAAAGGCAATATTGCTCATATTTATTTCTCCTCTTTTTCTATGTACTGGTCAAGAACTTACAAAGGTGCATAATTTTTAGCCTCTTATTTATTTATACAAGGTAATTCTGGCATGTACACCACCACTGGCTCTAACAAATGTGACAGTGCGGCAAATGAAAACACGCTTCATTTATTAAGTGCAACGCACTGCTGTTCAGCTTGTAACCGATTTCTGGAAGGAATATATTTTTGATGATTAGTCATCTGGCTTTCTTCAGAGCTTGAAAAAAAAGATGGAAATGCAGATGTGAGCTATAAAATATTAATAACACTGCATGGCTTATCCTGGTCTCGGCCACTCTATTGGCTTGGGGCTTGGGAGTCACAGTATGAAATAGTCCAACCCACCAGAAAGACTAAGTGCTTCTCAGAGTGCAGGCCCCCACTGCCCTTGAAAGCCACAAAATAAACTGGCATGTCTCCATGGGACAGTAATTTGAATATTCAAAATATTTTATATGCGAACAAATACAGGTATGTCATGAAAAAGAGGGGGAAAATCCCAAAATTATTTTAAAAGAAAAGATAAGACTTAAAGTGCACATATACAGAGAGCCCCATCAGATTCCTCACCCAAATCCACCTGTTGCCATTACAGGTACACTCTATTTAGGGCTTCTTAGGAAATATTTGAAAACTCTGGAAGATACTTTGGTGGAATATGAAAAAGAGAGAGGTTATCTCACTGCTGGTACTGACCGGGGTGACTGTCTTATTTCCTCCCTGGCAGGCAAGCAGTGCACACTTGTATTTAGGTCTCTGCCTTCATGTTCTTATGACAAAATCAGTCTCCAGGCAAGGATAGTTTTCTGCAACAACCTGCACCCACTCACAGACTAAGATGTAAGCTATGAGCTTACAAAGATGTCTTATATGTCTTAAGATTATAAATATACACTGATTGAATTGGAGTGAACATTTGAATACTGATCTCATTTATCAAAAAGAGGGATGGCCAATTCAAATCCTAGGGTTTGGATCTGGTTTATTAATATGTTTTATTTTGCCTACCCATTTTTTTACAGAGAGAGATTTTAGATCCAAACACAAGTCTGTATTATCAGCTTCTCTTGAAACAGGAAGATATGGCAACAGTTTGCCCACATTCTTGCATGGTGACAACCTGCAGTACCCAAATAGTGAATGACATTTCATACAGATTATTTGTTCTTTCATTGGCCACAGTCCCTACCACTCCCTAATATTTATTGCTTTCATCCATCTTCTTTCATTTATTTCACCTCTCTGGCATTTGAGAATCAAGACAATTAAAACAAGCACATAGTAATTCACCATTTTGACTACTAAGTCATCCATTAAGTAAAGCATTTTAGTCAAAATGACTGAACTGCTTATGAATGGAAACAGCCTGACTCTGATATACACGCCTTACAGTAGCATTGATCCATTGCTTGTTAAATGTCAACGTATGTACACAATTCTTAATTAATAGTAAATTTCCAGGTCAAAAAAATTAAGGGATGACGGGAGAAATTGAAATTGATTATCTACCTCTCACAGGTGCAAACTCATAAGGACATTTTGGTAAGAGAAAGGGGATGCTGACAATTTCACTATCTTAGAAACACAAAGGAGGCACAGGCTGTAGTTATGGGATGTCTGCAAGGGAGGTTGCCCATTAGCTCTACCCAGAATCTCAACAATCTCGCCTTACTTTTAAAACTGACAAATATGCATAATGATGTTAATTTGACTGAGTTTTGTTTTGTATTACTTGACTTTACAGATTTTTGTGTTCAAAGTGCAAACGTAGTTTTGCTAATTAGTAAAGCCTGATGTATTTCTCCTATAAATCTCTTATTCTTGAAAACCAAGTTCAGATATGTTAATGGGTATTGATGACTAATGCTCATTTTAGTGAGTCTACCTCATCTTTTTCAGAATTTGATAAAGATGAAAGAAAAACAAAAGAAGAAAACAAAAATGCAATCATCAACACGACTTGTGTTTATAATTAAATATAAGGCATCCCGAAAAGCAATTTACCCATTTACTTGAATTTTTAGAGTTTTTTCTTTGTAAAGATTTCCTAAAGTAGGGCTCAAAATAAGGAAAACTTGACTCTTTTGCAGTGATAAATTTTCACATATTTTCAATAGATATTCAAAGTAGAGAAGGACATGAAATAGTTCTGTGTATCTAATATTCTATTTGGTTTTGACTGATTGCTGTATGTGCACATTGGATGCTAAAACCCACTTTATTCTGGACAAGAAAGAATCAGCCAAAATTATTTCAAAAGAAAACCATTGTTTTAAAGCTAATTAAAATCTCACTTTTTTGGTCTAAATGTATGTATTTAATTCACACTAAAGTAATTGTCCTTAGATTATTAAATGGCTTTGTAATAAACTTTTATCTGGGTGCCAGTTTGGGAGATAGGAAATCTGACCCCAGCAGTGAGTAATCTCAGATCTTGAAAAACAAACTTTTATTTTCAGGCCTGTTTCCTCGGACAATGTCCTTCTAACTCAGAAATTCTGAACAAGATTACTCTTAACTTGTGCTTCTAAAGAAAATAGCCCACTTTTAAACAATTCATTTCAACTCCTTATGGAAAGTGCTATAATAATCATAATATTGGTTATGATTCTCCTCTTCCCTCTTCTTCACCATATAACGCCTTGCCAGAAGACCACAGAAGATGGACATCTAATTTGGTACTTTCAGTCAGCCATCCTCGTCTCCATTTCTTGCTTTAAGATTGATTCTAAAAAATCACACTGACTCCATCAAGGCTCCATAAAATATGTATTATTTTTATGAACAGAGTGGGCAATGCAATGTAAGAAATAAGGTAGAAACAAGAAATTGGAAGTAGGAAACTTGGATAGAGAGGAAGAAAATTACTGCAATTTCCAGATGATAGATTTGGATGCCTAGAATCACAAGGAAAACAATGACAAAATTATTTCATACTATACGAGGATGTGCTCAGGTAGCTACCTACGAGATTAATTTCTTTTACAAAAAGTAGCTTTCCCATATTCCAAGAAGAAAATCACTACAGAATATGAATTAAAGTAGAGGACCCATCTACTAAAGCAATAAAACGATGAAATATTGAGAAACAAAGTTAGAATAAGTAAGAAAAAACTCTAGACGAAAATTTTATAACACTGTTGAGTAACATAAAACCAAAAAAATGATGAACAAATGTTAATACATATTCTATTATTAGCTAGGAAAGCTCAATATTAATTCAATGAGGTCTAATTTGAAAATATAATCACAGCAAAATGCCAAATGGTTTTACCTTACTAGAAATAGTCATGCTAATTCTAAACTTATTCTAAAATAAAATGAATAAAATAATTTAGCAACTGTACCTGCATAATCTCACAAATCAACAGAAAAGACAGAATCCAAAGATAGGCATGGCTGTAACAATGATTTAGTGTGTGGGCAAAATACCTTCTGCAATTTATTTAAATCTTAATTTACTCTTTCAAACACTCCTCTAGGTATAGCACATATCTAGGGAAGTGCACAGAATATAAATTGTACAGTTCAATGATACTTTACAAAGTCAACATATAGCCATAATCCAGATGAAGATATAAAATATTACCATCATCCCAGAAGTCTCCATTTCATCCTCTCCCAGTTATCAGCACCTCCCAAAGGAATTCACTACTTTGGTTTGCTTGTGGTTGAGCTTTCCATAAATGGAAGCAAATAGTACATATTATTTTGTGTCTAACTTCTTTCACTCACCATTAAGTGTGTGAGATGTATCATGACGTTCTGTATAACCATAGTTTACTAATCTACTGTTAGTGGACATTTGTGTGTTTGAAGCTTTTGAAAAAACTGACATGAACATTCTTGGTCTGTATTTAATAGATCAGAGAGTATTTATAAGCTCAGATATAGAAAATATTGCAAAAGTGTTTTCTAAAGCAGTGTACCAATTCATATTCCAACCATCAGTGAATGGATTTTTCATTTGCACCACATCCTCACCGACTCTTGAAATCATCTTTTAAAAAAAATTTATTTAGTTTTTGCCACTGCTGTGGTAGGTGCCTGGTGGCATTAAATTGTGTCTTTATTCCTTATTTTCTTTATGACTATTAATGTTGAAATTCTTTACATAGGCTGGTTTGGTCCTTTGGATATCATCTTTTGTAAAGAATAAGTCCAAACTTTATTTCATAAAATTTGGGTTGTCTTCTTTTGTTATTGCTATTTAGGATTTATTTGCTTATTCTGGACACAAATCCTTTGTTGGATAGTTAAATCTTACCTCACTGTGTGGCTTGCATTTTCTCCCTCCTAATGGTTTCTTTTGATGAACTAAATTTTCTAATTTTAATGGAGTTCAATTATCAATATTTTTCATTATGACTAGTGCTTCTTGGAGCCAGTTTAAAAATTATTTGCCTCTCCAAAGTCATAAAGATGTTATATGTTTTATTCCAGAGGTATTATTGCTTTATTAGTCAAATAGATCTAAATCCATCTGGAATTGATTTTATGTGGTGTGAGGTTGATAGGTTTATGTTTTCCTAGCAGGTATATAATTAATCCAGCATCATCTATTGAAAGAAGCATCCTTCCTCACCATATTGCAGAGACATCGTTGTCTTAAATGAGGCCAGTTTCTGTACCAGTTATTCTATTCCATTAGTCTATTTTTCTATCCTTGAGTAAATACAGCACTATTTTAATCACTATGACTTTACTACAAGTCTTGATGACAATTAGATCCTCCAACAGTGTCCATTTCCTCAAAATTGTCTTCACTATTCTTGGTTATCTCATTTATTCATGAGTTGAAATCAGCTCACCAACTTACATGCTGAGCTGTTCCTTGAGATTGTATTGAATCTATAATTTTACTTAGAGAGAAATGACAAGTTTACAATACAGAGTGTTCTCCATTGAGTAATTTTCCTTAATTTATCTTATTTAAATTTTTTCTGGTGTAGAAGTCTTGCACAAGTTTCTTAGTTTTAGTTTCTGATAAATAATATCTTTTCCAAATTGCATTTAATTGTTTTTTGTAAGTAAAATATACAACTGATTTTTGTATGTCGATATGCAGTCCAGTGACATTTCTAAAGTCACATATTAATTCTAATTGTCTCTTTCTAATATTCTTTTGAATTTCAATATACTTTATAGTGTTATCTTTGAATAAAGTGAATGTATAGCTTCTTCTTTTCCAATCCCTGTACATTTTATCTCTTTTTCTTCCATCACTGAACTCCCTCCAATGAAATACTGAATAGAAGTGGTGTTAGAAAGCTTCTCTATCTCATTCCTACTTTCATGGTGAAATTTTACAATATATCACCATTAAATAGGATGTTTATGGTAGGATTTCTGGTAGACACTCTATTGTATTCAGTAAGCTCCCTTCTATTCCTGGTGTGCCAATTATTTTTAAAATTAATGAATAGTTGGAGAATTTTGTTAAATAATTTTTTGGCATCTTTTGATATGGTCATATGATTTTCCTTCCATATTTTGTTAATGTAGAGAATTACATTGATTTGTTTTTAAATGCTAAACCTATCTTGAATTTGTAGACTATATCAACTTTGTCATGATGTCTTTTTTTTCATATGCCTGAATTCAGTTTTTAATTTTCTACTGATATTTTCCTCTCTGTTTATAAGTTGTCACACTCTCTTTCTCCATTTCTAGGACACCAGTTATCTGAGTATTAGATATTTCTTCTATATACCATATATCTCTTTATGGCTTTTTCTGTTTTTTAAAATTTTCAGTTACTTTTTTCTTTCTAGACTTCCATTTGATATTTTCTACTGAGCTATCTTTTACTTCACTAATTCTCTCTTCTGCTCTGTCTAGTGTGTAGCTAAAGCCTATTGAAGTATGATTTCACTTATTTTATTTTTCAATTTTGGAGTTTTAATTTGATTTTTTTGTAGATTTCAGATCTGCTAAATTCTCTATCTTTTCTGTATTTTTTATGATGTAAATTAATATTATTTTAAAGGCATTATGTTACCCTATTGGTCTGTTTCCATTTTCTATGTTTTTCTCTAGATTTTAAATTATTTTCTTCTGTTACTTCATCTAACTGCCTCAGTATTATTAGTAGGCTTTTAACATTAGTAAAGGCTCTGGATACTAAGCTTTTCCAGAACAGATTTTCTTCCAGCAATTAATACCACTTCTAATTAACGTGGAGTTGAGATGATATTTGCTGATACCCTCCTTCACTGGCAAACCCAAGCAGAGATAGAAGGATTGAAAGATTTCTGTTTTAAGCATCATTTTTCAAAGATTCAGTTTTCTTTAAAGTATAAGAATCTTGTCACTCCAGACCCTGGCAGAGACTTGTCAACTCTTTCAAGGGAAAAAGCAGTGCCTACAAATTAGGTTAGTCTGGGCAGCCATGTATCATTTTGAAAGCACTCAACAAAATTTGAATTAATATTTCCTAAATGTACTACTGAAATTCACTTCCAGTTCATTTTGGTGAGAGCTCTTTCTGTGAGAAATCTAGATTTATGTATGTATTAAAAGATTTATATGCTCAGTGTCTAGCTTTTCATAGTTTTCTGTTTTTTTTTTTTTTAAACATGCTCAGGGGAACCGATCATCCTTTAATAAAGTCAATCATTTTGTAGCATCATCCAGACATTTTAGCTTTCATTTCCTCTCCAAGTATTTTTGACACTGGCATTTATCTGTGAATAAAGCAGCATAGTACGACAATATCAAGATTTTATTTTATAACAAGGCAAAATCTCTCATGGAGTCCACCACTGATGGGATAACATCATTAAAGAAGCCAATACTGTTCATCCTGAACAGAACTTTCTAGATATGAAGACAAAACATTAAATATAGCTTGGTCTTTTCTTGCTTCAGACAGAAACTTGCAGCAAGAAAACATGAATTTCACCAACATTTACAATTTTTGCAAATGCTAGAGCTTGATATCTAATGGTGAAATCTATTTAGTTATCAATCAGAAATGAATTGTTTTTCCATTAATTGCTCTCAAATTTCTTCAGTTTTAGGTGATATGTCTTCAATATTTCAACTTATATTGATAGGGAGTGGAATCTTCAATTTATCTAGCTGTATCTTGACGTCGTATTTTATCACCGTTATTTTACATGATCCCATCATTAATGCCACATCAACTATGTGACTTTTGCTTTTGGGGGCAATAATTCCTGCTACTAAGTAACTTGACTCTTGAAACTTGCCATTGAATGCAACTGTTTTTTAGCAAAGCTTTATTGAGTTTCAGATTCCAAGAACTGTTTCTAGCACCTTAACTTGTCAAGTGACTGTGGTTTGTAGTTGTGTCTTTTTCACCTTGTTCCTTCACTTACAGATTGTTTGCAACAAACTATGTACAATGGGATTAGATAACTTGGGTTATTAGCTGGTATACAAATACTTGATGTTAGCTTTCATGGTAAAGATAGGTTTCTATCGTTGTTGTTGCTGCAGCTTTTGTTTTTTCCTTTGTTGCTTGGTTCAATCACTTTGAAATGACTTTGAAGACTGCAATTGTTTCGTACCAACCTTATCAAAAGTATCCATAGACCCAAGCCTAGAATCATCCTCTTCCATCTCTCACCTCATGTTCAGAAAACACCATACTGGATCCTCAAACATGTTTGTAAACAGAAATATTAACAAAATATAAAACAGATGGATGATAAACAATTTAAAATGAAAATCAAAAATATATTAAAATTTCATAACTCTTCCAATCTACACTATCCACCTTTTGCAACATTCCCAATAATAACAAGTTGGCAGAAGGACTCCTGATTTGTGGTACTTAAACATTTTGTCTTTAAAATGAAACATTTTCTCTGGTTTTCTACGATACCAGTAGGACTTATTTGCTCCTATAATTTAAAAAGTGGTGCTTAAGAGAAGGTTTAGGGAAAGAATTCAGTACTGAGAGGCTGATATCATCAGCCTACTATCCTCCTCTTTCTCAGTTCAGTACTGACCAATTTTCAATGCTCCTTAACCCCATATCTAGCCTCAATCTAATGTCAAAACCTGAGAACATTCTCAAAACACTCAACCAAATGAATATGGTGTCCTACTGTGCACTGCCATTTGGAGTGAAAGACTGCTAATGGAATTGCTAAAGGTGCTGTCTATCACTCTAAACTCTGTCATTGTACATCACAAAGTTCAAAATCATTTCTTTGCGTTCATGATCTCTCACAGAACACCTGATGGCATCTTGTGAAATCCTAGTGTTCTGTGAAGTAGTGGTTGAAAAACTGTGAATTCTGTATTGCAACCACAGCAACTTTAACTGTTGAAGCAATAATGCTATAGTCTTATTTACTGATGCAATTGTTATCAGAAATGCAAACCAGTTGCACAGGAGGAAATGATCATTCTTTTGAGTACTGGTCTTGTACAATCTAGGAATGACAAATATTCTGTAAATTTTATATATATGCAAAAATAGCAAATATATTAGCAGTAAAGATGAAAATTTTAGCAAACATTTTTATGTAGACAATGCTGACTTAGAACGCTAAACCGTAGCTGATACTTGTTTTCTAGTGCAGCATACCTGAGAAAAATTACATAATCTCTTTAGTAAAAAGCTCACAGTGGCACTCATTTTCTTGCAGACAATAAGAGACGCTTCCCTAAAGGGGATCTATGAGAGCCCCAAAGTGCATGAGCAGTTTGAAAAGGCTGCGTAAATCTATTATTCCTTCCACCACTTTTTACAAATTTGAGAATCACTGTCTTGTTCCTACAAATTTCATCTTTTGTACATGCTCTACTTAAAACATATGCACTGCTGTATGTGCTATGTTGTCTCAATATCAGCCCAAAGAACTCCATTTTAGAGCCTCCTTTTAAGGGATCATATTTATAATATTAAGATTGGCTTTCTAAAAGTGGTGAAAAAACATAACTTGAAAAATTGTCAATCAAACAGAAAGGATTACAATTTTAAAGAACATGGCAGCTATTTTTGTTAGATGAAAGGTTTTAATTTCCAGAGAATCATGATGAAAATATTAGTCAAATTCTGGTATACTGTCTCTGTTTTTACTGTTCTCAATTTAGGAGGGAATACAAGGGTATGTACACAATATCCTGCGCCCTTCCAGAGTGTCTTCTACCCTCTGTTACCACCTGATAAGCTGCGAATGGAGTATAAGTGGTATTCATAAAGGCAGAGGAGAAGGCATTTATTTGAATCTTTTGTTTAGTTTTCTGCTTCTAAAAATGGCAACTTTCTACAGAGGTAAACTTAGATTTAGCTAACATATTAGTTTACTGTGGCTATTATAACAAATCACCACAAACAGGCTGGCTTAAAAGAACAGAAAATTATTCTCTCACAGTTTTGGAGATGTGAAGTCTGCAATCAGTGTGGACAGGTAAATGCCCTGGGAGGAGAGCCCATTTCTTGCCTTTTCCAGCTTCTGGTGTCTCTCGGTGTTCTTTGGCTTTTGGTCACATCCCTCTAATCTCGCATTCACAGTCATGTTGCCTGCTCCTTTTCTCTGCGTCTGTCTTCCTCTGTGTTTCTTAGTCTAATTTCCCGCCTGTGTTATGAGGATACATGTGATTGCATTTAAGGTCCAGTAGTATAATCCAGGGTATATTATAGTATAATCCAGGGTAACCACTTCCTCTCAAGATCCTTAACTTATCACATATGCAAGATAATAATCACACCTTCCAGAGATTAGAATGTAAACATATCTTTTGGGGAGCCACCATCTAGTCCATTACAATCTGCCCTGTCAACCAAAATTCAAGTCCCTCCCACATGCAAAATGCGTTCACTCCAACCCAACTTCCCCCAAATACTCATCACATTAAAGAATAAACATTAAGTCCAAACTCTCATCTAAATATTATTAGTTCAAAACTCCCAAATCTCCTCATGTAAATCAGATACGAATAGGGCTCTGGATATGATCCATTCGTAAGCAAAGTTATTCTCCATCTTTGGACCTATAAGACTAGAAACAAATTATCAACTTGCAAAATACAATGGTAGGAGAGAATTAAGACAATCATTGGAGTTATTGCCATTCCAAAAGTAGAACATGGAAGGAACAAAGGGATCATCAGTCCCAAGCAAGTTTGAAATCCAGCGGGGCAAATTCCACTAGGTTTCAAGGCCTAAGAATAATCCCCTGTGACTTGAGGCTCCATCATCTAGTATCTGGTTCTATCCTCTGGGTTGACAGGTCTGCCAGCCCACTGCATCCACAGCTTAATCCTCTAGGCCTAAGGCTCTTCTCATAGTACACATCTGCAGCTGAGTAGGTCCATCATCCTGTTTCCTGTCTCTGGAATCCTCAAATTCTGACAGCTTTCCTTCATTTTGTCCTGTTTCTGTCTCTTTCAGTCCAAGTTGGCTATGTGTATATTGACATGGTATTCTCAAAACATTGATGGGTCTCCTTCTAATGATGTCTCCTGGAAAATCTCATCTATACTCCTGGATTCCATGGAGATGGTTAAATTAGGTATGAGTCATATGCCTAATTTCTTCAGCAGAAGATAGTCCAGCCACATAGTTGGACTTCTCTCCAGAAGATGCTTTTCAAATAGTGAATCTTCTAATTTTTGCATGTTTTTGCAATCTGAATAGGCTGAGAATTTACCACATCATCAAGTGCTAGTTCCTTTTTGTTTAACACTTCTGAGAGGGTTTTTCCTCACACTGACAAATTCTCTGATTCTCCCAAACTGACTAACTGTCCTACTATTCAGTTCAACACTGATGCTGTCTGGAATTAGGGTCAGACCCCAAAGATTTAAGGGCTCATCCCTCATTTCAGATGTGAGTCACAAGTATAAGCCCCAGGTTGACTTCTGTCCAACTTCACTACCAAGTTGGAGGTTCCCAAAACTAACTCCCTCAGTTTCGATAATTTGCTAGAATGACTCACAACGCAAGAAAACTATATTCTTACTACTACAGTTTATTATAAAGGATACAAATCAACAGCCAGATGAAGAGGTACATAAAGCATGGTCCAGAAGGGTCCCAAGTGTGGGAGACTCTGTCTCCGTGGGGTTGGAGTGTACCACTCTGCCAGCACATGGATGTATTTGCCAACTCAGAGGGTCCCCAAGCCCCACTGTTTGAAGTTTTCTATCAAGGTTTCATTACACAGGCATGATTGTGTTATTGATGACTAACTTATTCTCCAGCCCCTATGTCCTCCCTGGAGGTGGAGGTGTGAGGATGAAAGTTCCAAGCTTCTAATCAAGACTTTCTGGCAACCAGTCTCCATCTTGAAGCTCTCTAGGGGCCTACCAAGCTTCACCTTATTGGAAAAAAGACAATCCTATCACTCTTTTCACTCAGGAAATTCCAAGGGTTTTAGGAGTTCTGTGCCAGGAACTGAAAGCATATATCTTTCTTATTATACCACAAATTCATTCTTCAATTTACACCCTTCTTCTTGCATTTTACTGTAAACAGCAAGAAGAAACCATATCACACATAAAATTCTTTGCTTGGGAATCTCCTCAGCTAAATTCCCAAGTTCATTGCTTACAAGTTCTGCCTTCCACACAATTCTAAAATGTGGATTATTAAAGTTTTCTGCCACTATATAGCAATGATCAACTTTCCTCCAGTTTCAGTAACATGTTTATTTTTTTTATGAGCCCTTTAATGTTCATAGTTCTACCAACATTCTGTTCATGACAGCATATGGATTCACTAAGACAGTAGAGACTTTCCTTACTCTGCTCCTCACTTCCTTCTGAGAGGTCACCAGAAGCACTTTTAATGTCCATATTTCTGTTAACGTTCTGTTCAAGGTTATCTAGGCTTTTTCTAACATGTGCCTCAAGTTGCTTCCATTCTCTGCCATTCTCTAATTTCAAAACCCTTCCACGTATTTAGGAAAGACAGGCTGGGAACTTTCAGGCAGGAGTGGGTACTGCAGTCCACAGGTGGGACTTCTCCCCAGGGAAGCCTCAGTTCTGCTCCTGATGCCTTCCTACCAATTAGATCAGCCACCTGCAGATTAAGGACAATCTCCTTCACACAGTTGGCAGATTATAAATGTTAACCACATCTACAACACAGCTTCACAGCAACACTTAGTTTAGTGTTTGGTTGAGTAACTAGGTCCTCTGGCCTAGCCAAGTTGACACATAAAACTGATCATCACAGTTAATTTAAGTACTGTTAAGATTAATTTCAATATTGAAATGGCAGTATTAACCACAGATGTTATGCAACATTTAAAAAAAAAGTGTCAAGAATAATTTTTTGGAAAACAGAGAGGATCTTCCTCCTACATTTGTCTATTCCTACTTTGCACAAACCTCTATGTGCACATTCAGTGTATGACACACTGGGACAAATATACTTGGACTCTGGGCACCTAATTGGTAGGATAATGAGGAATTCAGCCTAGGCACGATAGAAAGGTAAAGTGAACCGTAATGTACAAGATAAAATCTGCCAGCAGTATCCTGTCTTACTCAGATAGTTCTTTTTTATAATTAATAACTTTTTAAACAGAAAATTTAATTACATTTGTCTTAAAATGCAAAAAATCTTGGAAAAGAATTCACTTAAATTATACAAAGATTTAAGGGTCCACCCAAGGCATAGCAGTTAAGTTTGTGTGCTCTGCTTTGGCAGCCGGGCTTTGTCGGTTCAGATCCCAGGTGTGGACCTATGCATCGCTTATCAAGCCGTGCTGTGGCAGGCGTTACATATAAGATGGAGGAGGATGGGCACAGATGTGGGCTCAGGGCTAACTTCCTCAGTGGAAAAAAACAAGCTAGTCTATAGGCTGCAGATAAGTAAATGTGTCTGGGATTATTACAATTCTGTATGCCTACATTTTGCTAAATTTTAAGGGTTAGTCTTATAATTATATTATTATAGTATAGTATAATTATATTTTAAAAGATATTATAGTTAAAAGGAGCTTTGCTTATATAGGAGATTAGCAAGAACCAAATCTTATATTGACCTCTAGTTTTAAATTTTGGTCCTCTAAATATGGTTTATATATTAAAATTGAATAGATGTAACCATTGTATCTATTACTTGAGACATATACAAAGATATGATAATATTAACAATGGAAGTTATTTCTAACCTAATACAGAAGATGGAATTCCTAAACTATGAAACATAAAATGCATAGTCTCAGAAATTAAAGGTAGTAAAATGTTTGTGAATTGATATTTATGGATATGTACCTCTCTAAATAATACCACGACATCGACTTTGTGTATTTTTATTATTTTTTAAAGCACGAGTATTAATTTTATGACTTTGTGAACAAATTTTCCTTTTATAAAATTAAAAGTGCAAAGAAATTCTCTGTTGACTGTTGTTCTCAAACCCAGTTCAGCTTGTATAGAAAACCACTGTTAGCAATTTGATTTCAGAAATTATTCTATATATAACAAACAAAGCAAAGATCAATCCATTATTTTTACAATTTTTTTTTGTTTTTTACATACAGCGTGATATACTATCCATTTCTGCAATGCCTCCACATACATTATATGTCTTAAACATCTTTTCATGACAATTATGTATGTCTACCTTATTTTTAACTACTGCACAGTATTCCATAAGCAGATTCAGCATAATTTATTTTACTAGTTTCTTCAGGATGGAGATTTTGGTTGTTTCCAACTTTTTGCTACTACATACAATACATTCTTCATGCATAGCACAAGTGATTTTCTAGCACATTTTTAGTTTAATAGGTTCTGCCAAAATGCCCCCAAAATGTATATGTAGATTTGTATTCAGGAGTGTTGTCTGAGAGAACATGTTTCTTAACATTTTTGCCAAAACAGGATATTGAGTAGAGAGAATTATCCTGTTTCCATTCTAAAGTAAATCTTTTTGAGATTGACGCAGTCTCCAGATGCAAGTGTTTTAATTTTAACAGCACAGAAGGAAGAGAGAGGGAAGCAGATCGTTTTGAAATCCTCCAGAAAACATTGGGGAGACTATCATCTTTATGTTAACATATCAAGATTAGTGCATATTAAAATTCATTAGTTCATAGTTTATAGTGCATATTTTATATTTTAACCATCTTATGAGATAGAGAAAAACTCACCATCTCATCACAATAACATAAATTTCTATAAAACTTGGTTATTTCTCTGTTTGCCTAATATAAATTGTAGTTTATTAAATGAATGTAAGGCAATGGATTGATTTTTAGTGAATCAGAGTAAGAAATATAACCATATCTGCCTTAGTTAGTCATGTTTGCCAGCTTCTTAGGCCATCCCAATCCACTGATCCAGTGGTTTTCAAACTACAGCATGAATCAGATTCATCTGGAGGGCTTGTTCAAACACTATGCTCATCACTAGAGTTTCTGATTTAAAGTATCTGGGGTAAATTCTGAGAATGCGCATTTCTGCCAAGTACCCAAGCAATTCTTATGGTGAAGGTGCTGGTCCAGGGTCTGCACTTGGAGGACCACTGCACTAAGTAATCACTGAGTGCTAATCAAACTGTGGTCCATGAAGCACCACTAGCAGCATCACTTGGAGCTTGTTAGAAATGCAATGTTTGGGTACCATCCCAGTCCTACCAAATACAAGTCTCTACTTTAGCAAGTTTTTCATCTGATTCTTGTACACTCTCAAGTTTGAGGAGGACTGATGTAGCTGAGACTTCCATAACTAAGACATGTCTATACTGGGGTACATCACCACCTCACCCAGCTATTTAGTATGACATGAATTACATACTGTGGTTGGACATCAGAACAATATTTTCATCAGATCTAATATATATCAGGTAATGAACTAGGATTGTTATTATTTTCAAAATAGGTCTATTAAGAAAGATGATAACCTTAACATTGTAGGAAAAAGCTCATATGTTTAAAACATTTTAAATTCTATATCTACAATGTCAAACAGGGCAGTCACTAGTTCCATGTGTCTACTTACATATAAATTTAAATTAATCAAAATCAGATTAAATTAAAAACTCAATTCCTCAGTTGTAGGAGCCACATTGCAAATGCTCAACACCAACATGTGGCTAGTGGCTACCATATTTGCATCATCACAGAAATTTCTACTGGGCGTTGTGCTCCATAGGTATACCAAGGTTACATATTTTCTTTCTTTTTCAAAATAAGTTTCTGGTCACTGCATTCAAAACATATTGACTCTGCTACTATGGCAACTGTAAGGCATGTCTTGCAATTTTCCTTAGAATATCTGCTAAATGTTTCTAAAGAATAGAAGTGTATAAATAACACTATTATTGTGTTTTCTTTTAGGACACGTATGCATTATACATTCATAGTTTTGAACTTGAAGTTTATTAAAATATGACGTAATTTATCCACTGCTTTCTCCAAAGGGCCCAGTCTGTAGAGAGATAATTTCAAACTAATTTTAACTTTCTGGCATTTATCTATCCCACTTTACTCTCAGTAGTGTTGTAATCAATAGAAACATGTCTAACTTACTTGAACTTTCCAGGCTTGTTTTCACTCTGTACTGTAATAATGAACTTTGCTTCTCTGTGCTCGAGTCACTAGAGATGCAAGGGCAAATCAAATGTTTCTTGTGTTAAAAATAACTTTTTACTTTTGTAGAAAGAACCAAAATCCTAGGACTGAGACATGTTGCTTATAAACTTATTTAGGGAACACTGTATAAAGAGAATTCCCATGGGTTTCAGTGCAGCCCAATAAGTGCAGCTATTTATAGCAGTCTAAGAAGCATCTAGATTGTCATCAATGTCAAAGTTCCTCCTTAGAGACAAATTCATTATTCAGGGATGGTCAAGTCTTACAGAAATTTGGAATACCATCTTGATCCATTATTGATAATATTGAAATCCAAAAAATTCCTGGAAGTCCACATCACTTCTGTATGATTGCAGATAACTCACTGGTGGCAAAAGAAAAACTGAATTTTTGGCAAGAGGTATTATTTTTAATCTATATTAATCCCATACAATCTAATTATTCATATAATTTGCTGAAGAAATGCTAATATGTTTGATTAGGGGATGTTAACTCAGACCCTGCTGGGAGTATTTATGTGGCAAAAAAGTTTTTCAATGAACTATTACTTATTTGGGTCAGAAAAAAAGATATAATTTTAGAATGCAAAGATAGTAGCACTCATATCATCCAAAAAGGTTCGTATATTAACCTTGAGAAAAAGAGTGTCAAGACTTACATTTGATGTATTCAAGAAAGTGCTGTGCAAGGTGTTTAAAACCCAGTTTAGTCTTGACTCTGAAACTTACCAGTTTAATGACCATAACAAACTCTCAAAAGCCTTGATTCCTTGGAAAATCTGGAGTTATTTTTTACTTTGGTTAGTTTTTACAGTCATCTCTTTCAACAGTTGTATCACTAAATTATATATGCTCAGAGTGAAAGGCAAGATTCATCATACCACACCTTGAAATGTGACCCAAATTCTATATATGCATATTTTTTAAATTAGAAGAAAAAATAAAGCCTTTGAATTTGAATTATAATGCCTAATTTTTTAAAATCTATTTTCAATGATAAGAAACAAATCTTGTTAACTAACATAATACACAATGGCATGGCTCAGGTAATGTTTTAGGGAAAGAAAAAACGGAAAAAAAAAAAACCCTGCTATAAGATTGATGATCCGTCCTACATATTTCCAAAGATTATGCTGTCATAGAATATTTTTATTTCTTATATCATATATAAACATTCAAATCTGAATTTACAAAATAATCTAGAGGCCTCTCACAACAGCTATGGGTCAAGAGTCACAAGTATGGAAAGTGGGAAGCACATAACTTTCAGAGCAGCTGACATTTCGGGTAATAGAGGTCATTCTATCAAGTTATTCTCACTTGGGATGACAGAAACTACACAGGTGGGTGGAGGATAGAACTTACAGTTGGAAATTGTCCCTGATGCAAGGGTCTGTCATTCTGAGTTGTATTTATATGTATGTGCACTTAATTCTGAGTTATGCATGGATAAATAGGTCATTAAAATGAATATTACTGATAGCAATTTTCTGATTTAATTAATATTCAATTTTGCAAATACTTCCATTGAACAATTTAAATTTATATATCCAGAACGGTACTGGAGTTAGTGCCATTCAAATGTAAGGTTACCAATACAGTGGTAATTAATAACTTCTTGGAGATGTGAGGGATATTTATTAAAATGAAGTTGAACAAAATATAAAATTGATGTGAATAAGTAAACAATATATGGACATATAAAGTTATTATCTTGAGAATTCATTTCTCCCTAAAACAAATATATGCAGTTTGGTTTAAACTCATTTAATTTTATAATATTTTTAACATGAAGCATTTAAATGTCATGAAAGGAAGCTACTAATAGTGATAGTAGTGACATATACTGCTATTTGTAAATAAAAATTTCCTCTGAGACACTCAAAACATGTTACTGACAGAGTGTTAAGAATCTTCTCCATGTACAAATTCTGATTTGAAAATTCTGTATGCTAAAACGTCTCCTCAAGAATAATTCAGAAGTCTTCTAAAATATAGAAAATTTCTTGCATACATGAAGTAGTAAATGCCCCACTTAATTATTTTGGGTAAATCTCTTAAAATATATAATATTTGAGTGAGATCAGGATCATGGCAGAATGATCCCTTCTCTGAGACTCTCCCCACTGAGATACAATGAAAAGGACATTCATAAACCAAGAGAGGACATTCATAAAACACAAAAGACATCTAAGAGATCCACACAGCCATATGTCTGAAGGTGAAGGTGCTGGATCCCCTGGGAGGAAGTGGAAAGGGGTAAGGGGATCTCCTCTCCCTCTCCCAATGGCAGTGACCTGGGGCACAGGAATGCATGTGGCTCCGAGAAAGAGGGGAGAGGTGGCAGGAACACCTTCACTCTCCAAGTTCCCTCACAGCCCATGGGAAAGCCACATACAGAGGTGGCTAAGCTTCTGCAGGGATGTCTTTATCAAGTCAGCACCCCAGAAGAGCATATAGCAAGGGAAGAGTGAGAATGCCCCCGGGATCATGCACAAGAAACAAAGCAACCCTCCAGCTGCCTGGCACTCTAGCTCAGCCAGTTGGCCAGAGCACCCACACATATGTTAGAAAAGCAGCAGCTATGAGCGAACTAGCTGGTGATCACGATAGGCCCTGTGAGAATAGATTCTAAGGATGGACACAGACACCAGGGATCATGGTAGGCTCAGAATACACTGATCTTGACCCTCACCCACAGTGGCAGCATCTAGGACCTGCAACCAGATACTATCACAATGTGAAGGCACAAATACTGGCCATCAAATAGTGTGAAGAAATATATTAACACTCCAGATCATGAGGAAAATGACAAAGATCTGGAGATCAATGCTGAAGGCACAGAAATTTTCAATTGAAATGGCAAAGAATTCAAAATAGCTATCATAAAAAAAAACTCAACAAGTTACAAGAAAATAAAGGTAGACAGTTCAGTGAAATCAGGAACAAAATTAATGAACAGAGGGAATTCTTCACAAGAGATTGAAACTATAAAGAAAAACCAATCATAAGTGTTGGAGATGAAAAACACAATGGATGGGATAAAGAAAACTCTGGACTCCCTGAATAAGAGAGCTGATATTATGGGGGACAGAATTAGCAGTCTGGAGGAAAGAAATATAGAAATGCTTCAGATGGAGGAAGAGTGAGAACTAAGACTAAAACTAAGTGAAAAAATTCTCCCAGAAATATCTGACTCAATTAGGAAATGCACCATGAGGACTATAGGTATTACAGAGAGAGAAGAGAGGGAGAAAGGAGCATAGAGCTTGTTCAAAGAAATGATAGCTGAGAACACCTCAGATCTGGGGAAGGAGCTGGAAATACAAGTAAAAGAAGCTTTTGTAACACCTAATTATATCACAGGAAAAAGACCTTCTCTAAGGCATATAGTAGTAAAACTGGCAAAAGTAAATGACAAGGAAAAAATATTAAAAACATTAATTAATTAATTAAAAATATTAAAAAGGGCATCAAGCCAGAGGAAAATAACTTACAAAGGAACCCCTATCATGCTTTCAGATTTCCCAGCAGAAATCTTGCAGGCTAGGAGAGAGTGGAATGATATCTTCAAAATTCTGAAAGACAAAATCTTTAAGCCAAGAATATTCTATCTAGCAAAAATATCCTTGAGATATGGTAGAGAAATAAAAACTTTCCCAGATAAATGAAAGCTGAAGGAGTTGATCACCACAAGACCACCCCCCCAAAAAATGATCAAGAAGGTCCTCATACCTGAAAAAAAAAAAGAAAGTGTTTACAAAGCGTTGAGCAAGAGATACATAGGTAGACAAACTCAGAAAATTGCAGCTATCAGAACAGGTTAGCAAACACTTAATTATAACATTAAAGGTAAAGAAAAGGAAAACATCAAAAATTAATATAATTTTGTCATTTTAACCACAAACTCACAACACAAGATGGAATAACATATGACAAAAGCAACTTAGAAGGGGAAGAGGAAAGGGAGGAATTGGCTTAGACTATGGAAATAAGAGGCTATCAGAAAATGCACTATCTCATCTATGAGATTTTTTATACAAAGCTCATAGTACCCACTAAACAAATAACCAGAACAGAGATACAAATGATAAAGAGAAAACTGAGAAAATCATCATAGAGAACTACCAAATTGAGTTGGTAGTCTGAAATAACAACAAGAAACAATAACAAGAATACAAAGGAATAACAAGAAACAAGGGAAATACAGAACAACTGGAAAATGAGTGATAATGTGGCAACATTAAATGGCTCATATATCATAAATCAATAATCACTCTAAATGTAAAAATTGAATTCTCCAATCTAAAGATACAGAGTGGAAAGATGGATTAAAAAATAAGACCAAACATTTTATGAGGCCAACATCACTCTGATCCCAAGACCAGACAAGGTCAACACAAAGAAGGAAAATTACAGGCAAATATCACTGATGAACATCAATGCAAAACTCAACAAAATATTGGCAAACCCAATACAGCAATACAATAAAAAGTTCATATACCATGATCAAGTGTGACTTATACAAAGAATGGAGGGATGGTTCAACATGCACAAATAAATCAATGTGATGCACCACATTAAAAAATTGAGGAATAAAAACCACATGATCATCTCACTAGATGCAGAGAAAGTATTTGGCAAGATCAAACATCCATTTGTGATAAAAACTCTCAATATTGTGGGTAGAGAATGAAAGTGCCTCATCATTAAAAACCCACAGTCAGCATCATACTCAATGGGGAAAACTGAAAGTGATCCCTCTGAGAATAAGAATAAGAACAAGACAAGGATATCCACTCTTGACACTGTTATTCAACATAGTACTAGAGGTTTGGGCCAAAGCAATTGGGCAAGAAAAAGAAACAGAAGGAATCCCAATACGCAATGAATAAGGGAAACTCTTGCTATTTGCAGATGACATAATTCTATATGGAGAAAACCCTGAAGAATCCATTGGAAAAGTACTAGAAATAATAAACAACTACAGCAGTGTTGCAGGGTACAAAATCAGCTTACAAAAATCAGTTGCACTTCTATTCTCTAATAAGAAATTAACACAAAGAGAACTCAAGAATACAATCCAATTTACAACCGCAACAAAAAGGAAAAAATATATAGGAAATAAATTTAACCAAGGAGGTGAAAGACCTATACAATGAAAACTACAAGACGTTATTGAAAGAAATCGATGATGACATAAAGAAATGGAAAGATATTCCATGCACATAGAATGGAAGAATAAATATAATTAAAATGTCCATACTACCTAAAGCAATCTACAGATTCACTGCAATCCCAATCAGAATCCCAATGACATTCTTCACAGAAATAGAACAAAGAACTTTAGAATTCATATGGGGCCGCAAAAGACCCCGAATACCTACAACAATCCTGAGAAACAATAACAAAGTTGGAGACATCACAATCCCTGACTTCAAAATATACTACAAAGCTATAGTAATCAAAACAGCATGGTATCTTCACAAAAACAGACACAAAGGTCAATGGAACAGAATTGAAAGCCCAGAAATAAAGCCACACATCTGTGGACAGCTAACCTTCAACAAAGGAGTAAGAGCATACAATGGAGAAAGGACAATCTCTTCAATAAATGGTTTCAGGAAAACTGGATAGCCACATGCCAAAGAGTGAAATTAGACCATTATCTTTCACCACACAGAAAAATTAACTCAAGATGGATCAAAGACTTCAGGGTAAGATGTGAAACCATAAAACTCCTAGAAGAAAATATAGGCAGTAGACCAGTACACTCTTTGACATTTGTCTTAGCAGCATCTTTTCAAATATCATATCTACTTGGACAGGGTAAACCAAAGAAAAAATAAACAAGTGGGACTTCATCAGACTAAAGAGATTCTACAAGGTAAAGAAAACCAGGAACAAAACAAAAAGACAACCCACCAACTTGCAGAACATATTTGCAAATCATGTATCCGACAAGGAGTTAATCCCCAAAATATATAAAGAACTCACACAACTCTACAACAATAAAACAAACAACCTGATCTAAAAGTGGGCAGAAGATATGAACAGACATTTTTTCAAAGAAGATCTACAGATGGCCAATAGGCACATGAAAAGATGTCCATCATCACTAATCATCAGGGAAATGCAAAGCAAAACTACACTGAGATGTCATCATACACACATTAGAATGGCTATAATCACCAAAACAAAAAATAACAAATGTTGGAGAGGATGTGGAGAAAAGATAACCTTCATACATTGTTGGTGGGAATGCAAACTGGTGCAGCTTCTATGGAAAACAGTATGGAGATTTCTCAAAAAATTAAAAGTAGACATACCATACAACCAAGCTATCCCACTACTGGGTATTTATCTGAAGAATTTGAAATCAATAAATCAAAGAGACTCATGCGCCCTCATGTTTATTGCAGGGTTATTGACAATAACCAAGACATGGAAGAAACCCAGGTGCCCATCGACTGATGAATAGATAAGGAAGGTGTGGTATATGTATACAACGAAATACTACTCAGCCATAAAAAAAGACAAAATAATCCCATTCACAACCACATGGATGGAACTTCAGGATACTATGTTAAATGAAATAACCCAGACAGAGAAAGACAAACACCGAATGATTTCACTCATGTGTGGAAGATAAACTAACACATGGACAAAGAGAACTGTTTAGTGGTTACTAGAGGAGAAGGGGGTTGGCGATTGGGCATAAGGAGTGAAGGGACACATTCACATCGTGACTGACAAATAATAATGTACAACTGAAATTTCACAATGTTATAAAGTATTATGACCTCAATAAAATCTTTAAAAATGTGTAATATTTAACATAGGTTAAAAAACAACTGATATTACTAAACTGAATTCAAATATGAAGCATTCACTAAACATTGGCTATCCTTATTTTATTAATAGACAGTTTCCTTTCCTCTAACACTGTATGGATGACTCTAAATTCCATTTTACTTTAGAAAGGATTCATGCTTTTGTTCTTATAATCCAATGGCTTTCAGTGGCTTTATAACATATATATATCTATACATGTCTATTCCAAAATTATAATATAACATAATGTCTAGAATAAACATTTTGAGCTCAAAAGGTCTCACTGTCTTTATGTTAGTGTTCTGTTTGCCACCATTATTGTAATTTCCACTTTCAGGTGCTTCAAGTGGGAATAAATTATAAGAACACAATTTTTTGGCTGAATAAATGTAACAACTCAGAGAAGCCTCCAGACTTCATGGGTTGCCTCCTGAGACAGTAAGTTGCTCATCATTGAAAGATTTGAATTGAAGTCTAGATGGTAAACTGCTGAATGAGAGACATAAATTGGGAGCTTCAATACTTTTCCTTGCAGCAATTCTTAAAAATCAGTCAGAATAAGATTCAAATAGTTAAAAATGTAGTTTCCAGCACTTTAACTCCTGTAATTCTCATTCAGAATGTTTGAAAGAATCTTGAGTTTTACCAAGTAACTGAGCCTGTGTTAATTCAGGTGGTCAAAGGACCACATCTTGGGATCCTCTGCCTCAGAGACTGTTTAGTTCACATCTCAATCTGTGGCTGAGGAAATGGAGGCAGTGGCTAAGTGAATTTGATGTAAGTCACATAGTTAATTAGTCGTTCAACTGAGCCTCGAAGTAACATGCCCTGATTCCCAATCCAGTTCTCCTATTTTTAAATCAGTTTCCAAATACGCTCTGTGGAGTATCTTTCTAAAATTTTACTAATGCGCAAATTGTTTTATTTTTATTTATCTTTTAAACAGTAATAAGCATTTATTACCCTCATGGTTTCTATGGATAAGGACTTCAGAAGTGGCCGAGCTGGGCAATCCTGGCTTGGGGTCTTTCATGTGGTTGCAGTCAAGATGTCAGCCAGAGCTGCAGTTTTCTAAAGACTTGACTGAGGCTGGAGGATTTGCTTCTAAGGTGGCTCGCTCACATGGTTGCCAAGTCAGTGTTGGGTGATGGCAGTAGGCCTCAGTTGCTCCCCACATGGGACTCTCCACAGCCTGTTTGGGTGTCCTCATAACATGTCAACTGCCTTTCCCCAGAGTGAGTAAATTAAGATCAAGGTGGATGCTGTAAATTCTTTGTGACCTAACTTCAGAAGTCACACTCCATCATTTCCACAGTATGCTTTTGGTTACACTGGTGAGCCGTTTTCATTGTGGGAGGCAACGTCACAGGAGCATGAATACCACCAGGCAAGAATCATTGGGGGCCATCTTGAAGGCTGGCTATCACTCCCAACTTCTATCCTCCAATATCTTCCATAAGTTATTCCCTCTTTTCTCTTTACCTTAATTCTATTTCTCTTTCTTCAACTCTTTTTTTCTTTATATATTATATTTTTCTTTAATAAACAGGTTGTTTTTAATCTTTAACTCTTTAAGCTGCAACAATGCTTAGGTTAATTTCATTCTTTACAAAATCACATACCTTGTCTCCCGTATTGATGAGGGTTTGGTTGCAGAAATCATCCATTTGAGCAAGTCTAAACAGGAAGGGACTTGTAACAGGGCATTAAGTGGATCATGCAATTGTTGGGAAGGCTGAAGAAACAAACTCTAGACTGGACTTCCAGAAATAACACCCAAAGGCTGCTTGGGGAGCAGCTGCTGCTACGACAGCTAGGAAGCCGCCACTGCAGCTGCCCATTCAAGAGGTACACTACCCCTTCAATGTGCAGGTTGTTTTAAATGGAGAAAATTCCAACAGACTCTCAAATAAGAGAAATTTTTCTCATGTTTTCCAAAAATGTGTAGAAAAACCTAAATTTAAACTCTTCATGTCTATATTTTCTTCCACCTTAGAAACTAAAGCAATTTATAAATAGAATTGTATACTTAACAGAGATTTACAGTCATTACCATAAATCAGTCACTATTCTAAGAACTTTAACAATAATATTTGTAAATGTTATAAGGAAATATTAACCCAACCACTTTCACCGTAGCAGCATTGATTTAATGTCGCGGATGGTATCACTTTACTGAAACTAAGTTCACACCCACACATGACTGTGGTTGTGGCTGCCCCGGTGCACATTCTTTGGAATGTGCCTGTTCTACATCTCGTTAGAATAATGTCTGACCATCACTGAGCACCTACCATGGCCACACACTGTTCTAGTACGTTAAATTTTAACTCATTCATTATTCACACCAATTCTATGAAGAATGTATTATCATATTCCCCAATGTATCACTGAGGAATCTGAAGCAGGAAGAGGGCAATCACTTGCCCACACTAGCACATGGAGAAGCCTGGCTGGAGAGTCTATGTTCTTACTCATTCCTGCTATAGTACCCCCGACTATGGAGTGTCACGTTCTAGTTCAAACATCCTGGGGCTGTTATCTAGTTCAGCTAACATAAAACAGTCATTTGTACAGAGCATCTTGACCACATTTCATCTTGACTTGGTACAATTTTACATGTTAATTGACCTCGGTCATTTTCTTGATGGTGCTGGATACAAAGCAGTGCCTTTCACTGCCTGTCATCTCTGGGATGTAAAATGAAAGACTCCGCTTATTAAATAATGTCAGAAATCAAAGTTCTTTTTATGAAAATGGCTTTCTATAGCACATATAATTTTGGCCTTCATAACTGATGACATAATTTGAGTATAACAGTGAATGTAGGAGAATTTCTGTCATTTTGAAATTCGGCTTTATTCACCTTAGACCAAACAGGAACAGTAACCCAAACAATAAAAGGTAAATATTGGCTCTTAGACAATAACTTATGACTCACATACTAATGCAAATCCAGGCTTCAAAATCATAAAGAAAATCTCAGGCCCCCCTGAGTTTATTTCTCATGGATAGTAAATCACAACATTAAAAAAGAGTTGAGGATTTCCTGATCTCCAAGAACATGGTGAAATACTAGTTACACACACTCCTAGTGAGAGAATCAAACAGAAGGACTGAAGGGCCCCCTCAAATCCAGAGCGCAGGACTGTGTGCCTGCTGTGGACTGCACACTTCGAGTCCTTTCTGCATCAATTAGCTTTAGACTGTATTTCAACTGGAGAAAAGGAAAAAACTCACACTATTTTTCTGTTTTGTTTTTTTCTTTTGTCAAGAATGTGATACACAAATTCTGATGCAAAATGCAGGTCCCCAGATATGTCCATTAGCAGATTACATTGTTGTTATGTTCAATCCAACACTGCTTAGGAAAATTTGTGATGTCAGCGATTTGCCTTTAGAGCCGTCTCATCCCTCCCATCAGGGTCCTTTCCTGTCTGAGGCTCCTCCTCTCCCATCCTCTCGCACACCCCATGGCTTTTCCCAACTTGCACATTGGCATCCTGCCCATCAGGCCTGCTCTGGAGCAGTCCTTTTAGCCCACCCCTACATCCCAGGACTGAGTTTCACATTACATTGTTGATGACTGATTAACAGCTCAATGAATCTGAATAAATTACAAAGGAAATTTTGATCTTCAACAAGAAGGTACCACTACTGTTTAAGTTTTAGCTCAAATAATGAAATAGCTTATGGTAAAATTTCAAATGCACATGTGGTAGGGTACATGGTATTGCAGACATTCTACAATATACATGTATATATTATATATATTCTATCTCTCTATATAAATAATCTCTGAATCTCTCCTCTAATACCAGGTAGGTAAATAACCACTCTAGCTACATATGGAAACAAAGGTGGTCTCACCTGAACAACAGTCACTTTTAAGTAAAGTATCAATTTCATCAAGATGTCTGCATGAGTCATGAATTAGAAAATAAAAAGTATTCTATCCACTTGTAATAATAGTTGAAAGGAATACCTTATCTATAAATATGTAGAGGCTATATGGAAAGATGGTGGACTACACTTTTCTAGCAAGGCCCTTGTATATCACATTTTACTCCGGGAATAATAACAGTTAATACACCAGTATGCTTGGGGGCCAGGCTTCCACCAGAATTGCAAAGCTTTATTAACTGAATAGTGCTGACATACAGTCTTCATTGGTAAGGATGACTTGTCACTCATAAGTCAAGAAAGAGTATGTCTATATGATTTTTAGAGACTGATAAAAAGTAAATATATCAAATACCATATACTTAAATTTTTAGTATTTTTCAAAGAGATTAAAAATTTAAACTAAACAACCAATTCAGACTAGTTATATGGGCTTTATAATAGTTATTTGTGTATTCTCCCCTTTAAATTTTACTTTATTTTGTACTTGATGTTAGAGTCTCTAATTTGTTTTTATTCACTTGCTTTTAAGAAAAATAGGGTTTGAACAAAATCCTGTTACCATATGTCTGTCTCTTGAAGCTAACCTTACCATATTCGATACCAGTATTTATTCCTTAAAGAAAAATGTGTTTTTTGGTCTTTATTTTGCTGAGGAAGATTCACCCCGAGCTAACATCTGTTGCCAATCTTCCTCTTTTTTTTCTTTCATGTGAGCCACTGCCACAGCATGACCACTGACAGATGAGTAGTGTGGTTCTGTACCCGGGAACTGAATCTGGGCTGCTGGAGCAGAGTGCACTCAACTTTAACCACCAGGCCACCAGGGCTGGCCAAAAAGAAGAGTTAATTCCATGCCCAGTTAAGACCCTTTAGCCATCTTCAGATTTGATAAGCAAATATCCATGCCTATATTAAATATCCTACTAATTTCTCTAATGTACCTGAAAATCAATATTTTCAAGCCAAATTTCTGAGCTCCCTCCAAACCAGAGCCTCAACTGCAATGAATTTTAGTACCACCATCTTTCTAGACAAATCACAAATTTAGGAGTCATCCTAGATGCCTTTTCTCCCTTTGCCCTGCATATCAAACCCCTCACCAGCCCCTCCTACATACCTTGTGAAGCAGCCTACTTTCCTCCATCTTCACTGCCAGCACTCCAGTCCAAGTTCCTCTTGCCTGGACAGATACTATAGTTTTATAACTGGGTACCCTACATTCGCACTCTCCAATCAATTATCTAAACTGAAGCCTGAGTAATCTTGTGAAATATAAACGTAATCACATAATCCCTGACTTAAAATACTTTCTCTTAGGACAAAAATTAAATCCAACAGTCCTACCTGCAACCATTTCCTGCCTTATCTTGTCCTACCTTCTTTCTTACTCTCTGTGACCAGGCCACACTGAACTTCTTAGGTCTATGAAACTCACCATATTCCCTTCCTCTTCTGGGAATCATCTTTCCTTCTCCACCCTCTCCCATTTATGCCAAGTTAATTTCCGTCCTTATTTCAAATGCTAGATTCATCACCACTTATTTTGTGATGAGCTTCCCTGAATTCCCAAGTGAGGTTAGTGATCAATATCTCCTGGCATTGTGTGCATCTCTTCTCCGTAGCAACATCTACAGTGAGAATTTCATATTTATATAACCTGGCCCACCGATTAAGTTCTCCTTTTTCCATTAGATGGTATAGTGTGTGAACTATCTTTACTCTCACTATTCTATCCCCAGGACTTTCAGTAATAAATTTAATAACATTTTCTTTATAAAGATTGTTGAATGTAAGGTATTAAATTCTGAATGCTGGGATATAACATAAGAAAGGATCGTCTAAGGAAGTGCTACTCAACTTTTCCTAACTTTCCAATATTACCTGTAATTGAAAGATGCTTTTCTGCCTTTGGATTCGTAATGAACTCCCTATCTGAGCAATTCATTCCGGGCTTATCTAGATGTTATTTGTGCACATACTTAAAGGATCTCACTAGACAAGTTCCCAGAAAGCTGAGATTGTTATAAATCTACATTTCTGCTTACCTCTGAGTCCAGTATTTCACACAAAATATTTTGAGCATAATACACACACATACACATACCCCCACCCCCCCACAGACACACACACACTAGCTTACCATATAAATTTTAAAAACCACTGGATTATTTTATATCTATCAAGTCTCTTCCATCAATGTCAAATTTCTCTGGAGAGTTTTTAGCATCACAGGTGATGAAGCGTGTGGTCCTCCGTCTTCCACTTCATTCCCTTCATCCCATCTGTTGCCCGTATCAATGCGGCCCAATCTATTTGTGCATTCATGGAGATAAGTCATTGTGCTTCAGTGGCAGGAGAGATTAGTTGACATTTCTTACTCATCCCCCAAGTGAGTTCCTTTGTCTATGTTTTTCAAAAAGAAAATGATTTTAATAGGTGTTTCCTAAGCATTTTAAATATAAATTTAAATAACTTCAACTATGTCATTCTTGGTGATAAATTGTATGTGAAATAGTGTAAGAAGTGAAAACAATGAGAAATCAAAGAAAAAGATTATGAAATATAGCTTAAAAAGGGAAATTTGTATATAGCAGTTTAGAAGTTAACATTAAATTGGCTTTCAGAATTCTGCTATTGAAGGTTTCTGTAAGTCATTCACTTTTATGAGTTCCAATTCTAGTTGGACTTTTACATTAAAGCAAAACTCAAATCATTTTTATATCCTATGCCTCTAGAAAAAGTGTGACAATAAAAAGGAAACTGTGCTACATACAAGGCCCTTATTTTTATGTCCCAACTTGTGTGAGTGTTTTCTTGCTGGTCACTTAGAAATCAAGACAGGTCTCTGCAGATGACCTTGAGCGGCGCTCCTTTAGCTGTGTCCTCCTGTTATTTCAGTTTTTCCTTCTCAGAACTAAAACCAGCATAATTCCTTGTTTCTGTATTAAAGAATGCTGACACCAAGCAAAAATATCGCACATGCTTGCTCTGAAACTATCCATTCCTAGAAGACAGACTGGACCAAATAACAGCTCACTCTTCATGACTATCAGCTTGCTCATCAATACTTATTTCAAGACACTCCCACCCTGTGATCACCAACTTGAAGATGTTAGGTTATAAACTCTGCCCAATCCCAGCCAGTTCCTACTTGTCAAGACCCACCTTAATATCATGCAGCCTAGGCACTAAAGCCCCATAAGTATCTTCCCCTCTGGGACTAGTAGGAGTCTTCAGACTGGAGCTCTACCTTACTGCACGAGTCTAATGAAGTTTAGCTTTATTTGATCAACAGGTGTTTTGATGGTCTTTTGGGAGGTCAACAGTCGAGATTTGTTTGTCTTATTTCCCATATTTTCTCTTTAAATATGCCTCTGGTTTCAAATGCTGGCCTTTCCTCTTGCTCCTTAACTGAATGAGCTTGATGAAGTTACATCACATTTCTGAGCTGATGTCTTGATGAGCCAAATGGGACCCTCTCTGGGTTCTCCTGAGAGTAAATGTGTGAAGAACATTAACACATTTCCAGACGTATTGACACATTTAATTCTTACAATAACTCCATGAATCATTATCTACGTTTTACAGATGAAGAAATTGAGGGACAGAGAGGTCAAATAACTCGCCATAAGTCATAAATCTTGTAACCAGCAACACCAGCATTCAAACCGGGGCAGCCAGCTCTGTAGGCGATGGCTGGAACCCACGCAGGTCATGCTGCCCTGACTTGTTGGTTTAGTTCTGTTCTATCTCGATTACAGGCAGAGGTTTCTCCATGTGCTCCCACTCCTTCTCAAGCCATCCTGGATGCTGCCACAGTCATTTTTGCAGTAGAGCAAATGTCAAATCCATGTTGAGAAGAGTGTGTGCCTCCAGGGACTAGGACCAGTTGGGGCTACACAGTCTCATTCCTTTACCCCAGGCCCGGTCCTCACTAGAACTGGGGAGGGAAAAACAGGCCAGCAGGCATGTCTGGAGAATTATCATAGTATATTGCTTACATGTGCCCTGAAATTGTATCCTTTCTTCCACAAAGATATAGACTTAGGGAGGGAAAATAGCCTTACACTTTATGTAAAAAAGAGGGAAAAGAAATACACAAAGAAAAACTAAATTAATACTTGAAATGAAGACTTGAACATGCTAGTACTGATAATAGTAGCAGGAGCAGCAGAGTTAAAAAGATGAGTCATTGAAATAGAGAAAATAGAAGCAATGGCAACATCAGGTAGTCCTCTCACTCACTTACTCAACCAACAAATATATATTGACCGTTTGCTATGTGCATGGCATCGTACTTTGTCCTGGGGCTCCATGCTAAGAACCCAATATTGCCTCATTGGCCCTTTTCTTTTTCTGCACTTTTCTTACATTTCTATGGTTCAGCTATCATCTTTGTGATGGAGGCCCAAATCATTATACCAAATCCTCATTTCTCCTCTGTGCAGCAAAACCTAATGCCTATTGGCTGAGGTATTTCTTTCCAAGAATGTGTTAGAGACTCAAAATGCACAGAAAGAACATATGTATTGTCTTCTCCAAAATCCAGTCCTTCCTTGTTGTCTGTGTAAATGAATTGTATCGCCTCCCTTGCAGTTGCTCATCATGAGTCTACACATTAGTCTGACTAGTCCAGGACCTCAAGTTGCCATTCCTGCTGTCGGTTGCGATGCCCTCTCCTCCGCATCTGGCCTATTAGCATCTCCCTTAACTTGCACATCACCACATGCACCACACTTTTTTTCCACGTCTGTTACCTCCACTTGCATATAAGAACCCTAAAGAGAGGGATCCACTTTTACTTTTTTAAAATATATATCTCAGAGGTGAGCAAAATGTCAATACATATAATTAAAAAATATCCATTCAGTAGATAGAGTGTTTAGAAACGTTAAGTTGACTGAAAGAAATAAAAACTTTCAGTGTTGTTTGAGAGTGGGCAGAACAGAGCCTAATTTCTTCAGTTTCAAAGACTAAAAGTGCTGCTAAGGCAAGTCCACTCACTTAATTTACCAATTATTTCATCTTCAAAAAAATTGTATTTTATAAGAATTTCATGATAATTAAAGGATTAATTATGATAAGATGTGTTGTGCTTAAAATAAAGTTTATTGAATGGCCAGCATGTTCTGTGTGCTTTTACATCTATTAACTCATTCCACTATTACAAGTATGAGGTGTTATTACTTTATTAATCCGCTTTTTCCAGAACTAAATTTTAAAACATTAAAAAAAGAGCATCTGGACATTAGAACTCAAGCGTTTCTGATTGTAAATCCCCAACTTTTTAGAATTTGCTCTTTTCCTTACCTTCTTTTTAACACAGTTCTTCCTTCAGACATACATCATCCATAGAATTCTTTTATCTCCAGTTACTTTGAGCAGAAAACAAGCCCACAAACATATGCACAGTATTTTTTTCTGCTTCAAATCTAGATGGATACATGACCGTGCAGATCTATTAACCCTGGAGGATATATTGTTTTGTGTTCAAGAAGAAGGATTTCCCACGGATTGCTACTGAGTTAAGTAATACGTTGCTGAGTGTCCCTCTGAAGACTCGCTATATAGCTCCTAAGAGCCACTCATTTCTTTGAACCAAGGGACACTTTTTATGCACCTGTTTTGGTATAACTCATGCTTTTTTATAAAGTGCAAAGGAGATCATATTTTTTTACTATGCAATGTGAGGAGTCTATGACTTCATTTATTAAAGAAAAATTATTTGTGACACTTGTTAAAGAATGGTAAGGTAGACTTTACTCAGGACCATGGCGATAGGTGTAGGGACGGCTGCAACGGGGTTTTGTAGTCGGGGAGAGAGACTGGATTCAACTTTGAATACAACAAAGAAAACGGACTTTACAGCCAAGGAACAGGGTGGGAGAAGTTCGTGGAAAATTACTAAGAGGAAACATGAGGGGCAGGAGAGTATCTGGTTAAAGCAACCTCACCGGATTCTTGCTGAAGGCAGAACAGGGTGGTCAGGCAACACCTGGGAGATAGTGGCGGATGAAGAACCTGATCAAACGGTGACAGTGATCAGATATTGAGGATGAGGATTCTGCCTAACTCAATTTAGGAGGCGTCTTGCTAAAATTGGGGAGTGCGGAGACAAACGGAAACTCGCAAGTCAGGCCTAATTGAGAAGAGTTCAGAGGAGCCTGAGGAGCTTGGTCAAGGAGAGAATCTCTGCCACTTTCTAAAAACGATGGTCTATTTTACTAAGGAAAAAACATTTAGTCTGTCTGTTTTTTCTTGTCAAAATCAAAACTATCTTTCAGAACTGAATGATCCACGCTCATGACAAACAGAATCAATAGAATAGATAAAAAGTTAAGAATCACACGATTATCATAGTCATCCCTACTACGAAATTTCTCTCTCTGAAGTGTGTAGGCATCCTCTTCAAGGTTTCCAGAGGCAGCAGTCACATTTACTTTGAGCCTGAACAAAGAGAAGTGATCTGTCTGGGACACTTACAATGTGCCTAATTTGGAAAATCATTACTTAGAGTGTGCTAATTCTTTCTGCTTTTCTAAGTGCAGCAAACTGAAGAAAAAAAAAAAAAGGGATGTGGACTCAGGACAATTTCATAGAAAAGAGTATATCAGAGGAATTTGATAGCATGTGATTGGTGCTTTTTAAAAGAACTCTAGGAAAGACCCTGTCTGTCTTTATATGTGTGAACTGTTGAAATAATTTGGAAGGGCAAAAGTGGAACTAGCGTAGTTTATAAAATACAAAAAATTAAACAGAAGGCCTTAATTTAGGCACCCCTCTCCCTTACTGTGTGAAATGTCTTGAGTAAACCTTTTCCTGTCCTCTGGCCGGTCTGCTAAATGAGGCATACAGGGTAATTACTAAGTTTGCCCTTTCCATGTGGAGAAAGAAATACCAGCTCTGGGCTTTTGTTATTGTATAATCACTCCCATTAGCATTACGAGCTGCACCTAATAGGCTGATGAATGGGGTACTGCTTCTGTTAGGGACTAAACAGCATTTAATGTTCTGTTCTGAGGTTTAAGAAATCATGAAACAGCAGAGCAGTGTTTGACGTGCATTTGCTCGTGAACACAAGGCTATACCAAGGGAAGAATTAATTAAGAAAACATAGACATTTTCATGATAATAGTTTTAAGAATATTTGCCTGGGTAAGTACCAGCTTTCCCTTTTCCAGTGGAAAGCGTTGTTTTGACTCACAGACTCCTGAAGTAATCACGTGCCTGTTCAATAACCATTTAGGATATTTCAGAACTTAGTAAATCAAAATCACTTAGTAGTATTTAGAGGAAAAATTACTGATTTTAGAATTCTAATTCTTATATTCAAATCCTGACTCTTTGTGTGACCTTGGGAAAATTTGTGAATTTTTCTAAACTTTAAATCTTGTCTTTTTCAAACTACCTCTTGAGTACATTATTCAATCCTTCCCAAGTTAATTAACTGTATCTGCAAAATGGAGATGGTGGGAAGATCAACAAAGCTCAGCATTTAGGAGTCTAACAGAGCATAGAAGCGTGTTTGTAGGAAGAAAGTTGGAAACATGGGCTCTGGAACCCAACACCCTCAGACCAATTCCTGCCTCTGATGACCTTGGGTTTGTTGTTTAATCCCTCTGTGGCTCAGTATACACATTTGGAAAATGGGGATGGTAATAATAGTACACATCTCACTCGATAAGCAAGATAATGCCTATACAGCATTTAGCATGATGACAATACAACACTCTGCAGTGGAAAACTTCTACTGCTATTACCCAGGGCAGGTTGTGGGGTAGAGTTTGTGCTCAAGAAACACTTTTAAAAGCCAAATGTGGTTACTAATCCTTTTGAATGGCTGTTTAATCTAATATTGTCAGGTACTTGCTCCCTCAAAAATCATGAATACAACTTATTGAAAAGACGAAGCTGAGTTTATTGCCTACTGCAGAAAGGGGAACACCATTGCAATAGATCCTTAGTCACATTCAGAGAGAGGAGGACAATGCTGGGTATTTGTTAAAATATTTAAGCGTAGTTCAAGGCAGGCATTCAATGAATGGGGCTTGGTTAGGATTGAGTAAGAATCATGACACAATAATTTAAGGATTGATGGACATAGTAAGATGGGAATTTTGAGGTAAGGTTTTCAAAGCATCTTTAAGTATTAATTGTCACTTGCTGTTTTCTACTGAAGAGAGCATGGGTGTTTCAAGAATTTCCTGGAATGTACATTAACTTTATTCACAATTTTTATCTTCTTGAAGCAATAGTAAAGTTATGTTAATGAAAACAGTATAACAGTAAAGTCATGATCATGTAGACAGTGAGCTGTGTGGATTATTTCCATTTTTAAAAGTTGTATCTGGCAATAAAGAGATTTTAGTTTTCTAAACTATACTTCCAACATCTGCATCTATCAGGAAAACACTAATTTTTCAAATCCTGATCATACCCTCAATTTTCTTTATACTACTACTGAAGGACCTACCTTCCTAAAAAATGGACACACAGGTACTTTTATCCACCACAAATTACAAAAATATATTAGTCAAATATAATTTTTTGGAACTAACATTGAATGAAAATGGTCATTTCTACTATTTGTGTCATTTAAAAAAAGATTCAAGCTTATCTATTTCTTTCGTATTTGTCTTCCTAATTATACCTAGTCTAATTATAGCTCTGTTTACAAATAAAGTACTATTCTGCATTTTCTCAATTTCCTAAACTTCAGAACTAAATGCTGTGTAGACATCTACACAAGTAGTAGTCATGGTAGGTTCAGCTAGTAATGGTAATAGGGGTGATTATAAAATAATAAAAGCCTAGGGCTAGTATTTCTTTTCTCATGTTGAAATATACAAGTCATGCACATTATTAGGTCTATAAAAGAAACATTGATATTTTGGTGTAGAATTCCTATAAATTTCTTACAATCTATTGACATGTATGAACTTTTGGAGAAGTGCAGACATTTTAAGGGAACTAAAATAATGTGAAGGTCTGGACAAGATTGCGTAGACTCATTTTTCCTTACCCCACCCAGCTAGATACCACTAAAAACCCTAGATATTATGCAAAAGGCAATCAAAGGAGAGCTCTGAAAAGTGGGTCAGAGGAAGGTGAACTGGTTCAGGACCCATGACTAGAGAAACAACACAACAGTAGGGTTTCCTACATCTCCTTTCCAACAGAAGAAGGTGATTCAAGCTCAGAGTTTCCAAAACCCAAACTTAGCAACAGAAGAGAGCCTGAGTAGGCTGATTCCTCTCCTGGATTGAATGGGAATCCCCCTGACAGTCTCACGGAAGCCTAGAACTATGGAAAGGTTATTGTTAGTGGGAGTCCTGATAAAAATAAGTGGCCAGGAAAAGTGTTCTTTATCCCCACAGGGCCTAAAACCCCCTCTTGCACTGAGAGATACTGGAACAGCCAGGTGGAACCAGCAAGAGGGACCACACTATACTAGGCAGCCTGGCTCTGGAAGCCTCTTTATCCCTGTAGGACTGAGAATCCCTTTTGATCCTCCTTTGATGCCCCCATTCAGGTGCCCTCAACCAGTGTGGCTGGGTGGTGGAAGGGACTAAAAGGAGGTAGCCTGCCACACGAAGCCTCTAGCCCAACAAGAAGTCTCCCACCACAAAAACATGTGGCCAATGTACTTGTCGAAGTGGCCATGGGAAGCAGCAATGGCAGGGACTAGTGGAATCCCCAGAGAGACCAGATTAACCAAGGAACAAGGACCAAAATGGAGCAAGGTTTCCAAACTTCTCTCAAAGTGGTAAAATATATACCAGTAGAGGGTAATAAGCCATTTATGTATGTTGAAATACTCCAAAGCAACCACTAAGAAAAGTGTACAAAGAGATATGCTCAAAAGTACTACAAGTAAGTCAAGATACAATCCTTAGAAGAGGCGCAAATAGCCCACAGGAAGACTAGGAAAGAGGAACAGAAGAATGAGAACCAGAGGAAACAAACAGAAAATCAATAACAAAATGGTGGGCTTTAGCTCTAACATCCATAATTCACTAAAATGTAAATAGTCTAAAGATACCAATCAAAAGCAAGAGATTGGCACTGGATTAAAAAAAAAATTCCTCAACTATATGCTGCTTATAACAAATTCACTTCAAATTCAATGACAAAAAATAAAAAGCAAGTGAAAAGGCTGAAAGTAAAAGCATGGAAAAATATATAACATGCAAACATTAATCTGAAAACACACAGAAGTAAGTATATTAATATCTAAGTTAGATTTCAGAGCAAAGAAAATTACTAGAGACAAAGAAGAGTAGTGCATAATGGTAAAAGAATCAATCCATCAGGAAGGTTCAATTATCCTTCGTGTGTATGCATCATACAAAAGAACTACAAAATACCTGAAGCAAAAACTGATAAAGCGAAAGGACAAAAACACAAATCCACCATGAATGAGGGAACTTCAACATACCTCTCTCTGCAGCTGATAAAGCTATTAAGCAGAGAGTCAGCAAGATTATAGAAGATCTGAACAACCAAATCAACCCATGGGATCTAGGTCAGATATATAGAGCACCCCACCTGACAACAGCAAAATGCACATATTTTCAAGTTTCCATCCAACATTCACTAGGATAGAATAGAGTGCAATATCTGATGATAACAGAATCAAATTAGAAATCAATAACAGAAAGATAACAGGAAAATCTCTAAACACCTGGAATTCCAATAACACACCTCTAAATAATCTGTGGTTCAAAAAAAAGCATGAAAGGAAATTTAAAAAAACAGAGAACAGAATGAACTGACAATAAATCATACTGAAAGGTATGGGATCCAGCTAAAACAGTGTTGAGAGGGAAATTTATAACCTCAAATGCTTACATTAGAAATGGAGAAAGATCTCAAATAATCTGTTTCTATCTCAAGATACTATAAAAAAGAAGAAAAAGTAAACCCAAAGCAAGCAGAAGGAAGAAAATGATAAAAATAAGAAATAAATGAAATTAAAAATAAGAGAATAACAGAAAATTAATAGAACAAAAATTTAGTTTTTCAAAACAACCAGTACAATTGATAAATATTCAGCAAGATGAGCAGAAATTTAAAAAGAAAAGAAATAAATCAACAATATTGGGAATGAAATGGGATATCATTACAGATGTTGCAATCATTAAGAGGATGATAAAGGAATACTATTAACAAATTTACACTGGTAAATTTGGCAACTTATTTGAAGTGGGACAATTCTTCAAAAACCAAAAACTACTGAAAAACAATCAAGATGAAATAGATAATCAGAATTGTCTTATAATCATTAAATAATTTGGATTTGTAAGTAAAAATCTGCTAAGAAAGAAATCTCCAGGTCCATATCATTTCACTGCAGAGTGCTACCAAATGTCTGAGGAAGAATTAACAAAATTTTATAAATCCTTCCAGGAAATAGAAGAAGATAGAATATTATCTGAACTTATTTCATGAGACTAGTTTTATCCTGATACCAAAACCAGAAAAAGACAGTACAACTATATGAAACTATAGCTCAATATCTCTCATGAAGTTAAAGGGTAAAGCACTCAAGAAAATAAAAGCAAATCAAATCCAACAATGTAAAAAAGAATTATATACCATGATCAAAAGAGGTTTTTTTCTAGGTAAGTATGTCTGATTCTTTTAAAAAATGTCTGATGTCTTTTAAAAATCATTCAGTAAACCCACAATATCAACAGACTAAAGAAGAAAAATCACATGATCATTTCAACTGATGCAGAAAAGGCATCTGACAACATCCAAAACCCATTCAGCAAAAAAAATCTCTCTGCAAATTGAGGGTACCTTTACTTGATAAAGAACAACTACAAAAAACCTACAGCTAATGTCTTACTTAACGGAGAAAGACTATTCTCCCTTTAAGACAGAGAACAAGGCGAGGATGTCCTCTTTGATGACTTTTATTCAACATAGTACTGGAAATTCTAGCCAGTGCAATAAGACACACACACACACACACACACACAGAAGGAAAGAAAGAAAAGAAAAAGAGACACAAACTAGAATTCATTATTTTCTCCTCAACTCATACATGGAAAATCCCAAGAATTCTACCGAAAAGAAAAAAATACTCTTAAAACTTAATGCAGATTTAGTAAAGTCTCAGGATATAAGATCAATACACAAAAATCACTTACTTTTCGATATACTAATAATACACATGGTAGAAACTGAAATTTAAAACAAAATACCAGTTGCAATCACTCCAAAGAAAAACAAATACTTAAGTATACACTTAACACAACGCATACAGCATCTACGTGCTAAAAATGTTAAAGCACAGATTAAATCAAAGAAGACCTAAACCAATTGGAAGATACACTGTGCTCATGCAGTGGAGCACTCATCATAGCGAAAGTATTAATTCTTCTTCTCAAGTCAATATACGGATTTAATGTAATTCCTGTCAAGTCCCAGCAAGATGTTTTGTAAACATAGACAAACTTTATAAAAATGATATGGAAAGGCACAGGCCTTAGAAGAGCTAAAACAATTTTAACAAGGAAGCATAAAGTGAGAGGAATCACTCCACTTGAGATTAAGTTGTACTCTATGACTATAGTACTTAAGACAGTGAGGTATTGGAGGAGGAATAGACAGATTAGTGGAGCTGAATAGCAAACTTAGAGCCACACAAATATTTTCAACTCATTATTGACAATGGTGCAAAAGAAATTCAATGGAGCTATTCAGTTCAATTCAGCATCATTTCACAAATTGTGTTGGAGCAATTGGACATCCATGGGCAAAACAATAAACCTCAATCTAAACCTTACACCCTTATACAAAAATTAATTCAAAATGGAATAAAGATTTAAATTTAAAATATAAAAATATAAGACTATTAAAAATAAACAGAAGATATTTGGTATCTAGAGGTAGATAAACAGTTTTTGATCCTAAATAATGTTAAACAAAATAAAAAATTGATAAATTTGGACCTTTTACAAATTAAAAAAGCATCTTCTCTGTGACAAATCTTGTTAAATGGATGAAATGGGAAGCCACAGACTGGGAAAAAATATTTGCAAACTACAAATCGGACAACAGACAGGTATCTAGAATATAAAAATAACTCAAAACTCAAAAAAAGAGAAAACACCCAAAACAATCCAAAAGGAAAATGGGCAAAAGATATGAACAGATATTTCGCTGAAGAGTGTATAAAGATGGCAAAAAGCACATGAACAGAGGTTCAACATCATTAGCTGTTAGGGAAATGCAAACTAAAACCACAATTAGATATCATCAAATATCTATCAGAACGCTCCAATTAAAAAGTGACAGTACCAAATATTGGTAAGGATGCAGATCAGTCATATATTGCTTGTGGGATTGTAAGATGTTACAGCCACTGCAGAAGCAATTCTGCAGTTTCTTATACTAAAGTGCAAATACCATATGACCCATCGATTGCACTCTTGGTCATTTATACCAGAGAAATAAAAATCTGTTGACACAAAAACCTGTACATGACTGTTCATAGTAGCTTTATTTGTAATAGTGAAAAACTGGAAACAATCCAAATGTTCTTCAGAAGTGAATAGATAAACTATAGTAAATATATAGCATAGAATACCATTCAGCAATAAGAGAAACAAATTGAATAGCCAGGGAATAATACTGCATCCACCAATTCCAAAAGCCTTCATATTTTATGATTCCATCTATATAACATTTTGAAATTATAAAATTTTAGAAATAGAGAACAGATTACTGGTTGTTAGAGGTTAGGAGCCGAGGTGGGTTGGGAGGTATGCTGCTGTGGTTGTAATGAAAAACATGAGGGATCTTTGTGGTTATGGAACTGTTCTTTATCTTGACTGTAGTAGTGGATACAGAAACCTATCAGTGTGATAAAATTGTATATAACTAAATATACACACACCCATGCATGCGTGCACACAAATGAGTACAAGTTAAACTTGTACTCAAGTTTAAATGTGAATAAAATCAGCACTTTGCATCAATGTCAATATCATGTTGTGAAATTGTACCAGAGTTTTTTTAAGTTGTTATTGGGTGAAACTGGGCAAATGTTACACTCGATCTCTCGGTATTATTTTTTACAACCGCATGTGAATCTTCAAGGATCTCAATAAAAATTTTAACTTAGAAAATGATACGCACTTTGAACTCATTCTCAAGAATTCAGCTTAATATTTCCAGAGATAGACAACACTCACCACTTTCAAAGAACTGTATTTCATCAGGAAGCCAATATTTCTTCTACACATTTTTCTTTTTATTTCTCTTCCTTCCCAAACTCACGTCCTCCCTATCCTCCTGTCCTTCCCAGCTTTACTTTGTCCTGTACATTCCACATTGCTATATGGCAAACATCCCAATCACAGGATGTGGCAGTGTATACAGGAATTGGCTGTCATCCTGGAAAGCTTTTTAAAGGAGACTTAAAAGTGAAAAATAAAAACCCTAAGATTTTGACAGTCAAAACCATGGGGAATGGATATTACAGGGAAAGACACAAGCATGAACATTAAGTAAAAAAAAACAAAAGACCTAAGATTTGAGGGTCAAAACCATGGGAAATGAATATTACTAGGAAAGACCCAGCATGAACATTGGCATTGAATTTTGAAAGTGCACATTCATTAAGTGACAAATAGTTCTAGTGGATAGAGCCGAGGGTGTTTCTTGTTTACTGTGGGTTAAAGTTGATGTGACAAGCTAGAAAAGTAGGAGAAGACAGCAAAAATCTGAGTATTACTAAAGATATGGGCTTTATTATATAGGCCAAGAAAATCATTAGATCTTCAACTGAGATGAACTTGAAAGATATTTCAGAGGTAGAATCTGAATAACTTGTTCAACTCTTCATTGAATTGTCAATCAATCAGGAGTAATCACTGAAGATGCTAAAGCTTTTAGCTTGAGGACCAGAAATCTCATATGCCATTATCTAAGAAGAAAAGAAAACATAGGCAGAGGATTCAGTTTATGAGAGTGGAACATTAAAGAGATATTTAATTCCTTTCAATGAAATCATTCATATATTTAATTTAACCTTCCAAATTTAAAAAATTTATCAATTAAACACTATTCAGAAATTAGTAACTGGAATTTCTTGGAAATTGTGGACAGAGCATTGTACTCAATTAGCTCCTTCAAATATCAAGATATTCTGATTTGATAATTATATTATAATGAAAATAATATCAGGTATATCAAATAACTATAGTGATATACAAAAACATATATTTCAAACTAAATTCTACTCCCAAATGAATATGTAAATATACTTAACATTTAATGTACAGAAAAAATTTTTCAAAAAATGTTTAAAATCATAACAGAAATTAGCTATTTATCTTAATGGATATAAACATTTCACTCTGTCTATCTATCTATGTATCTACCCACCTATCTGTCTATCTATGATTTAACTTTGAACAAAATGACCACCAATAATTCCCAATGTTGTCAGGTTCAAAGTAGTTATTCCTCTTGGTGTATGGTATATAGTAAGTTCACTCTCCACTGGCCTTTAACTTTATTTCTTTTGTCCCAGGGGTAAGATTTTCTCTTGTTACTGCTACTTCAGCTGAAAGAATCATTTTCCTCCTGGTAGGCTATTGTGGCTCTGCTAAACAGAGTAAAGTTTTAGGAGGTCTGAGTATAAAGAACAGGTTAAGATATAAACTATGGTTAATTAGGTAATTAAATAAGAAATCGTATTCATAAAACCATATGCCAAGGGGACAGTGGGCTATGACTAAAGAAATATACCTATGTTTTGGATTATCCTATGAGTTACTCTAAGACAAATTTTCTACTTTAGTCATTATTTTCTCCTCAACTCATATAGCAATTTATGCTTCTTAGGTGGCATTCAATATATATCCACAGAAAGTAAATGTGAAGTTTTCGCTCTCGATGATTTTTTTTGTTGATTGCTTCCCTTTCATTTCTCTATGTTATCCTTTCTCTTCTTTTGTTGTTTTTTCTCTCTGACTTTACCTTTTTGTATTGTTCTCACCAATTTAGTGAATGCTTCTCATTTTCCATCTTAGTTTTTGAGTTTCTGAATTATAAAGGACATAGAAACCCCCAAACGTGCTACTTAACACTTTAGCCCAAAAGATATACATTAGACACAGACCTAAATAGATTCAGACAAAGAAAAAGGTGATAATGAAAAGCAGGAGAAAAGAAAGCACAAGCAAGTTACAAAAGGAAAAATGAAGAAGGAATGAAGCAAGGAAAGGAGAGGAAGGGGTGAGAAAGAAAAGAAAGGAGGAGAGCAGCATGAAGAAACACGTGCATAGAAGGGCAGGAGAGATTAATCGAATGGACACAGAGACAATCAAGAAAAATAATAACCACCAACAATTGACGCGTAGGTCACTTTCACGATATCCATACAGCAAATTGTCTACTCCTGAGATGTACAAAAGAACTAATCACAATAAGTCAGAAAAGTGCTAAAGGAATACCATTTATTTTTTTAAATCTTTTAAATACTCCTTACTATGGAGAAATTCTAAATTTTAAGTCACATCTTCCCATGAATGACACAGTTTTCACCTAGAGACATAAAACACAAATTGGGGGTATTAGGTGAATATTCTTTAGATTTAAAATAAGTCGATTGTGACACATTACAATCATAATAGCATCGTCTCCATGCGTTTTGGAGTTGGTTTGGTGAATACGATGGGTTTGCTATGCCTAACACTTAAGCCCACAAACCAGTCTTCTGAGATCCTCCAACATCATCACCAACTTTTGTCCAACTTCCGAATCCTCTCAGCCATAGAACCAAGGAAAGCTGAGCTCCAGTTTCGCAGAGCCCAGACTGTTATTGGCAAGGACCACTGCATAATCCACTGAACTGCCCTGACTTGACAGTAACCCACCACCCAGCAGAGTTTGTTGTGATGGAACCTTGATTACAATTGCATCTACTGTGTCTTACTGCCCTATCATATTTGGCCACCACTCAAAGTGCAGTCCCAGAAGCAGTAGCTCTCTGGGCTACCATCTTCCCTAGTACTCTCATCCTGACACTAAAGTTCAACGTTCTAATCCTTGCTACTCTACCCTTTAGAACCCTCATTTAAGAAGTCTGACTTAAAAAAGTGAAAACAAAAAAATCTCTCCTCTGTGATTAACACTGCTGTTCCTCAGAAGCCCTCAGAGATGGAAGCTACTCATTTCCCCACACTTCAGTTCCCGAGATGAATGTTCTTCCTTGTGCCCACTGTTACATTCAGAGCATTCCATATTTGCCCTATTAAAGCTTCCTACTCTGAAGCTTCTGACACTTTCTTCTCCTCTTTATCACGATAGACTATTGACCTCCTGGTTCCTATGCCTCACACTTTGAAACTGTGTCATCCTGTTCCCGATGTTTCTACTCCAAATCCTCCTACCATCCTAGATGTCTTCAAAAGGCCTAGAGATTACAGGAACAATCACTTTAAAGCTTCTTATTTCCTCTTCTTCTACTTTAGATGCCCATTCTCATGGCTGTCCCCTGACTCATTCTGACTGTTTCACCACAAAAACATACTTTAATCACCCAGCCTCTGACGGCAAACTCTTAACTTTCAGCACCCTCACTTATTGTCCCACTACCTATATTTGGAATTCACAGGGGCCTTCTGCCCTCTGTTTCATTTATCCCTGTCAAAATTCTCTTGTCTTCATGTCTTTCACCTCCCAGTTAGATTCTATAGTCCACCACCTGAGCTACTCTCTCAATAATATCCACGATTCCCTTTCCTTTTGACCACCCTTCCTGGTAGGTTCTAATTGTTGACCTTCTCCGCCTTTGCCAAAGCTAGTAAGTACTGCTAGAAAAATTTTCACAAACACCACAATTCTCTCGAACTTCAGCTAAGCAGTCAATACAGAGAAACACTGTTTCCCAAGTTAGCCATCCTGTTCTGCACACCATTTACTTCAAACCTTCCCCAAAGTTTCTCCTCTTATTTAAAAGAGAGTATAGAGGCATGCAAATTTCTAACATGACCTATAAATTTAACTCTATAAACATATACCCTTTCGTCTTCCTATTCTTTTTACAAAGGAAGAAGTCACCTTTCTCATGCCCCAGATCAATCCTTTCAAGGTTTTCTGGATCTTCTTATGACTTAAATATTTTCTGCTATGTATTACCATACTTTCCCTTTTAACTTTAATTTCATCATTATTTCCTCATTTGTGTGCAGCATTTAAGTGTGTTTAATAACCTTTCATTAAAAGAAAATAAAATGTCAGCCAAATCAAAGCAAACTCAAAAGAAATATTTGAAGGCTTCCTAAAGTGGACACATTAAAATACTCTTGGAGCCAAAAAGAAACTTTGAAATGGCAAAATCAAGAAGGTTACTTCAGCATTACGCTATCCATTAAGTTTTTGTGGTCATGTTCCCCTGTGTTTCTAGTAAGTTTTCTTCAACTATTCTGATATGGTTTTCAGAAAACAAAAGAAACCATGTATTTATTACTGTTTATTATTATTTTATGACTCACGTGTATATATAATTCCCCAAGAATAATTATATCTTTAAATTGGCTTTGCTACTAATAGTGATAATTATGTAATGATAATTCATATATGATTTCCTGTTTGTTTTATTTTTAAAAGCTTGATTAAGTCCCATACTTTTATGTTTAGCCTTTCTTTGAAATCTTGCTTCAAAACATTTTGAGGTAATCTTTTTTAATAAAGGAATTTACTCATTTACATTTTTGTAAAAAACACAAGCTATTTATGCTCTTAGTTCTACTTGTATTCTACCATATCTGTATTTATATTTACGAGTTTTTAGAACATTTCTTATTTTTCAATATAAATGAAATTTTTTGTTGGTACAATATGGGAGCTTGGCATTTAGCTTTTCTTTCTTTCAGTGGTTGTGAGTGATTTTCTAATACAGGGTAGGTCCCGTGAAGTTAATGGGGTTGGTATAAACATAAGTCAAGTATCCATAAAATGCCATCTTTTTCATAACTCAATTTTCATTTTTACTACCATTTCTATTTAACACAAATCTTTATTAGGATTCCCTATTTTTGAGATTTTGAGATGCTTCTCATCAACTGTCAAGGTAGAAGTTGAGTAGTATCAGCATCGGGTCGTCTTTCCATACAGGTTGTTATGACTGAGAGGCCATCCTCTGGTCAGCATGCAGCATCCTCCCCGTGCTGGGAGCCAGAGTCTCCCGGGTGCTCACCGACCTGCATCCTCGTGGCGGTCACTTAGGCTGCTGCACATTTGCCCCTACATGTATATTAGGTTGATAATGTCTTTGAGGTTTAGGATTAAGTAGCAAGAAAGATGTGCTTATGACACTCTGACTTAGAATGTCTCTGGACGCAATTTATCATCACCCTGTCTGGTGCTGCCCCCTAACTTTCCCATTGCTTAGTTATATGGAACATATAGTTGGGTTGTAATAACTTTACAATGTTTTGCAAATTTTTCTTTACCTCAAAGATGCTTTATCAATATTCTACCCCAGCTATTTTGTTTTTACACGGGCTTTTTCTGGTCTGTTAGCATATTTCTTAGACTGATACAGAAAATCACAAGTAGATTAGGTGATTATTCTAAATTCACTGGTTTACTTAATTTTTAAAGTACTAAAATATGCTGGCATAGTATTAAATTATGAATCAAACCATCCAGTTTGTATCATAGGTAACTTGTCAGAATAACTAGCTGGATAAATGAAGAAATAAGGACCAGTTTTTTCCTTAAAAATAGTTGTAGGAAATACAATTTCTCTGTCTCCAATTAACTGGGTATAAAATCCACAAATAATCTACTGTGAAAAAGGATTTATAAATCTATGTTACTCTGAATACAACAAAAAATTTTAAATCGTTAATGTTATGTCAACAAGCTAAGGGTAAGCTCTTCATCCCAGTTTGCTCAGAACTTTCTTTGTTTTGTGACTGAAAGTTCTGCATTCTGGAAAAACCATTAGTTCCAGGAAAACTGGAATGGTCGGTCACTTTAATTTAATTAACCATTCTGTAATGTGCATGAGGTTTTTTTCCTCTCCTTTTTTAGCATACCTCTATGATAAACAGTTTTAATTTCAAAAAGAGTGTTCCCTCTGAAAAGGAGATGCACATAGATAATGTGAATTTCTCTCTATTTAAAATTCAGATGAGATATTGATTCTACAAGAGAAATCATTTTACGTGCCTAGTTGAACAGAGAGAAAGGAAGAAGAAAAGGAAACCTTCAGGGCAAAAACTATAAAACAGAACTCTAAGCCTATAAGATAATGGAACTGAGTCTTAAGAGAAAACTAGTCACAAGTATGGACCATAACAGCTAACAGCTAGGAATTTAACATGAACACTGTGAAAGGAGATTTTTCCTTTTTCCCATATAAGACCAAGCATTAGAAATAAAAACCTTATAAAAAACACTGTTCCAGGCCCGTCCGATGGTATAGAGGTTAAGTTTGCACTCTCCACTTGGGTGGCCTGGGTTTCACGGTTTTGGTCCCCAGGTGCGGACCTATACATTACTCATCAAGCCATGCTGTGGTGGTGTCCCACATACAAAATAGAGGAAGATTGGCACAGATGTTAGCTCAGGGCCAATCTGCCTCACCGAAAACACAACAAAACAAACCTGTTCCTCTGCAGGAACTAACGCATTTGTGAAAATTTGTATTATTCCACCCCAAAACTCTGGAAAGCGACAGGAAAATTTGTTACTTAGGGGTCAGTGTGTAGCAACAACAAGAACACTCCAATATGTGATAAGATAACCTGAGAATCTCTGTGTTAAATTAACATCAAAATTGATTTGCTAATGAAAGATCTAGAAAAATCTACAAAAAATAAATATAGACCTAGACGTCCTACGTCTAGGAAATGTTGGACTCTCACAGAATAAACACTTTGCAGTGAAGATGAGCTCACAGTCAAAAATTACAAACTACATATGTAGACACAGCCCCCATGTTCTCCTTCGAAGAAGGGCTTGTCCACCCTCTGGAAGTGCAGACATCTCCTTCAGAGTTGGCACCATGAAGAGAGCTACTTGGTCCAGAGTCATTCTCTGTGATGATTAACTGTAGGTCAACTTGGCTGGACCATGGGGTGCCCAGATATTTGTTCAAGTATTACTTGTGTGTTTCTGTGAGGGTGTTTTGGATGAGATTAAAAGTTAAATCAGTGAACCTGAAGGAAAGCAGGTTTCCCTCCATAATGTGAGTGGGCCTGATGTAATCTGTTGAAGGCGTAAATGGAGCAAAAGACTGTCCTCCTTCAAGCAAGAAAGAATTCTCCAGCAGACTGACTTTAGACTTTATTTGTAACATCAGCTCTTCCTCGTTGTACCGCAGACAGTGTTCGGACTCAAACTGGAGCATCAGCTCAGCCTACCAGCCCACCCTGTAGATTTTAGATTTGCCAAGTTCATAATCATGAGCCAGTTCCTCATTATAAGTCCCTTTATAGATATATGTATACACATATACACTGGATACACACATACACACCTATCCTATTGGTTCCGTTTCTCTGTAAACAAACTTCTCTTTACAGAGCAGCACATTTGCTGACTGAATGAGGCAAGAGTATAGAACCAGGTCTAATGTTCAATGCTTGCTCCAAAGCCTCCCTCTGGGTTGGCTGAGGCTTTATTTGGCTTATATTAGAGTTCTACTGTTTCCTCTGCACCATCCTGTTTCCTTTCCCTTCCCTTCTTATATGTTGATTTCTAAACATTATCTTTCATTCAAAAGTGTATTTGACATGTGCTCCTTTTTATTTTTACAGGTATTCTTTTTGTGGGGGGAGGTGATAAAGATTGGCCCTAAGCCAACATCTGTTGCCAATCTTCGTCTTTCCTTTTCTCCCCAAAGCTTCAGTATGTACCTGTAGATCATAGTTGTAAGTCCATTTTTTTTTTAAGATTTTATTTTTTTTCCTTTTTCTCCCCACACTCCCCCAGTACATAGTTGTATATTCTTCGTTGTGGGTCCTTCTAGTTGTGGCATGTGGGACGCTGCCTCAGCGTGGTTTGATGAGCAGTGACATGTCTGCACCCAGGATTCAAACCAACGAAACACTGGGCCACCTGCAGCGGAGCACGTGAACTTAACCACTCGGCCACGGGGCCAGGCCCAATTGTAAGTGCTTTTAGTTGGAAGCCTCTATGTGGTCGTGGCCACAGCATGGCTTGATGAGCAGTACATAGGTCCATGCCCAGGATCCAAACTGGCAAACCCTGGGCCGCTGAAGCAGAGAATGCAAACTTAACCACTACTCCACCAGGCCAGCCCCTGACATATACTTCTAAGAAACTTAACTTACCACATTGGTCCTTGGAGTGGTCAAAAAAAACAGGTAACAAGATCAGATCACTTCTAACCTGCCTGTCTATAAAAATGCACAATCACTAGTGGTAGGTGAAGCACAAGCAGCCTGTGGCACAGGCAGTGGGCCAGTTAAAATATTCACCTTTGGTGAGTTGAGAGGGTAGAAGGGATTGTACTAAAAAGGGATGAATTAGCAGGTCCCTTGTGTCAGACTTTGAGACATATAGAGAAAATATCCACACAGATAAAGGAATCAAATAGCCATTGCTCAATAGCATTGATGCTCAGTAGAAATATAATAAATAGCCTGGAATGAATTTCAGACAATTGAAAGCCAGGCATGAAAATCAAAGACCCTCTTTGGCCATATACCAAGGAACTCTGTAGCTGGTGGACAGAAGCCAAAGATCTACCTCCCCAACTAAGGCAAGTCTGTTACACCAATTCAGGGACCTGGTTTGGAAAACATGGAACTGTGAAACATGGGTTGAGGACATGTGGGTGGATGGCATGGAGATTTTGACTCCTTAGACTTCTCTGAAACTTCTGACACTGCACCGACTCATGAAGAACCATCACTTGCAAACCTTGCTAGAAGATAGAGAACAGGCCTGCCTTTGGTAATGCAATATGTGATTCCCCCTCCTAGGACTCATCCCAACCTCCTCCCCTGTCTTCTAAGCCTAAACTCAGGCTAAACTGAAGCCTATCCCAACTGGGGATATGCTGGAGTTGCTGAGACGGGAAAGGGACTATATCCTAAAGGATCTCAACAGCGTTACTGGCAAGAGGTGGAGGTATTAGATTCTGAGGGTTCCTTTTTTTTTTTTTTTTTTGAGGAAGATTAGCCCTGAGCTAACATCTGCTGCCAATCCTCCTTTTCTTGCCAAGGAAGACTGGCCCTGAGCTAACATCTGTGCCCATCTTCCTCTCCTTTATATATGGGATGCCTACCACAGCATGGCTTGCTAAGTGGTGCCATGTTGGCACCCAGGATCCGAATCAGCAAACCCTGGGCCGCTGAAGTGGAACATGTGAACTTAACAGCTGTGCCACTGGGCCGGTCCCCTGAGGGTTCCTATTTAAGGGAACATAAAATTGGATAGGGAGAGTTTATTGACTTAGGAGTACTTTCAAGAGATATAGGACTCCAGGAAATGGTTCCAACTCACCACTAGCATGGTTCCTAAATTCATGGAAAAAGAGATGATCTGCATTGAGCAAAGTTGAAATTGCCACAGCAGATGGTGGTGGAATGGATATAAATGGAGATAAACGTTGACTGGAAGACCCACCAGATGATTATGCTCCACTTAACACCCAGAGCATGCAGTATCTACCAAGGCCATAGGATTGTGCTTGTGAAAGTGTCCCCAGCATCACTGGCATCAAGTGCAGTGATGGCTCCCCTCTCTAGGCCAAGGTTGATGATCGCAGAGATTATTACAGAACTTGGCTGTCTCATAGTCTCATAGCAAAAAGTATCTTGAAACCATAGAGGTTAGGTTCCAGTGCTTAATCCTCAGAAGCCAGGGGTTCACAAACACTGTAAGTGACCATCAGGATCAGAGTCACAACCAAGGATGCCTCACCTGCAGAGAATTGAGATGGTTTATAAAACATGATGCCCTTTGGAAAAAAATGTTTGAGTGGCTAACAAGGATAATACTCATCTTGTATGAGCAGAAATAATCAAGGATGCATAACTAAGATGGAGGTGGTCATCCCCGCAAAAAGTCAAGAAATAGACAGTTTCTGGATCTGAGCCAGTTTTCAGACCTGAAACCTATTGACAGGAAAGGTGACCAGTTTCCCACAAGGAAGAACCCTGCACCACCAGGGTGAACAGGTTCAGAAGTGATTCTCCCAGCCTCTCAGTGGTCTGTGCACTGGAGAAAGTAGAATATCAAGATGATTTTAGGACTTTTAGACAGCGTCAGAGTTGCTATTGCTATCTAAGGAAGATAAAAGCCATTACGGCCCCTCGCTAAAGTGGGCAAAGTGGGTAATGATTCCACTGAACAAAGGCCAGCTCACAGTGTGTCTCCTGCTTTCAGTGAGCTATGAAGTGGTCATTTCTCTGATCCGAGACTATTTAATTGAGATTGACATATTTGATAATTGGTTCAATCCCCATATTAGGACCTTGCTGTGTGTGTGAAGAACTAAGATAATAAGGAAGGCCACATAAAGTTTTTAAAACTGCTCTCTCTCCTCTCCTTGAAAGGAAATGAAAAATAATACCCTGATGATGGGTGCATGGGGGGTAGGGAACAAATGCTATTCTGAAGGATCTAATGGAAGAAGAGGAGGTACTTGCTTTCATATCTCCATTTAATTGGCCCGTCAGGCCCCCAGAAACTGAACGGCTCCTGGAGGATTAGCCACAGATGGCCACAGGCTGAATTAAACAGTAGCTTCAATTGCAGTGCCATGCCAGATATGATATCTTTACTAGAGCAGATTAACACACTCTCAGGTACATGGAGTGCAGTCATTAATTTGGAGAATTTGCTCTTATCTATCCCAATCAGAAAAATAAAAAAATGTCATAATTATTCATATTCAGGTAGAAATGACAATAATACACATTATAGTTTGTCCCATGGCTGTTAACTCTCCTGCCCTCTATCATCCCACAGAAAATTATATAGATCCATTATTTAGACGAATCAGACAAACAGGAGGCCTTGGTAAGACACATGCCCTGCCAGAGAGTGGGAGTCAAACTCACTAAGATACACAGGCCTATCACATTTTTACAATTTTTAGGAATCAAGGCATCAGGGATAAGTTAGGACATCCTCTCCAAAGGAAAACACAAATTATTGCGTCTTGCACATCGCACCACCAGGCAGGAAGCACGGTGCCTGGTAGTCCTCCTCAGTTCCTGGAAGCAGTGCATTCCAGTACAAGGGATATTGCTGCGGCCCGCATATATGGTGGTGCGGAAGGCTTCTGGCTCTGAATGGGACCAGAGCAGGAAAGGCTCTGCTGTAGGCGTCCCGTTCATACACCTTCCTTTGTGGTGTGCTTATTCAAGAATTGTGTCCCATTTTTATTGTGAATTTTGCTTTAAAGATATTGAATTGTGGGATACCTCATATACTCTAGACACAATCCTTTGTCATATAAGTATATGTTTGCAATATCTTTCCAGTTTGTGCCTTACTTATTTGTTTTCTTAATGATGTCTTGTGACAAGCAGAGTTTTTTGGTCTAATTTATTAGGATTTGTTTTTTTCTTTTTTAAAGATTTTATTTTTTTCCTTTTTCTCCCCAAAGCCCCCCGGTACATAGTTGTATATTCTTCGTTGTGGGTCCTTCTAGTTGTGGCATGTGGGACGCTGCCTCAGCGTGGTTTGATGAGCAGTGTCATGTCCGCCCGCACCCAGGATTTGAACCAACGAAACACTGGGCCGCCTGCAGCGGAGCGCTGGAACTTAACCACTCGGCCACGGGGCCAGCCCATTAGGATTTGTTTTTGTTACTGCTTTCCGTATCAAGATGTTTTGACTACTTCCAAGTTGCGATAATATTCTCCTATTTTTTTCTAGAAATTTTATTGCTTTAACTTTTACATGTAAGTCTAGGATTGAACAATTAATTTTGTGTATACTATGAGGTAGAAAATAAGTGTTTTTCCTTTCCATATCAATATACATTTGTTCTACACCATTTCTTGAAAAGACTTTTCATTCTCTGTTCATTGTTATATCTTCCATGAACTTGATATAAGATCTTTGGTAATATTCTTTATCTTGAACTCAATCTTATCTGTCATAAATATACAAACTCTAGCTTTCCTATGCTATTTGTTTTCAATTTACCCCACAGAATTTTTTGTCATTCTTTCACTCCTCTCTTTCCTTTTGGATTTATCATAGGTTTATTAATTTGTTATTAATATTCAATTTTAATTTATGATAGGTCTCTACCTCTTTGAAACACTTTTAATGGTTTCTCTGGGAATTACAGTATGCAAGCTTAATTTATCAATCCACTTAAATTCTTAATGTACCACTTCATGGACAATGCAAGAAGTTTGCAACTTTATATTTCTATTTACTCCTGCCTTAAGTTTTATTTTAGTCGTATATATCGCATTTAGCTATGTTGCAAATCTAACAACACATCATTAGAATTTTGTTTTAAACAGTCATCTATTTCCTTAGAAACTGAAAGATATACAAAGCGTATAGTGACATGTTCAGTCACATAGTTACCATTTCTCGTGCTCTTCCTTTCTTCCTGTGGAGCAGAGTTTCCATATGTCGACATTTCCCTCAGCCTAATCACTTTTAGCATTTCTTGAAGTGCAGGGCCCATGGCAACTAATTGTCCCAATTTTCATTTGCCTGAAATTGTTATTTGGACTTTGGGTCTTGACATTTTTTCGTAGATAGCAAATTCTCGGTTGATAGTTTTAAAAAATTTTGTTTATGCACTAAAAGATATAATGTCCTTGTTGTCTTTCCTTTATTGGTTTTGATGAGAAATCAACCATCATGGGTACGGTTCCTCTCACAGTTAACATGCTTTTTGTTTTTTTCTATCTGCTTCCAAGTTTTTCTTTCTCCCTGTTTTTTTGCAGTTTTGCCATACTGTTCTTGGATGCTTGATATTACTTTTGACATGTTGTGGAGAATTTAGATTTATTTACCTTCCTCAGGGGAGTATTGGTTTCTTTTCAAGCAGCTGATTAATTTAGCTGGACTCAAACTCCAAACTTACCTCTCCTGTGGTTATTCCAGGTCCCCACTCTTGATTTTGCTGTGGTTCTTGGCATCTTGACACACATGCTCTGTTCTGGGATCAGGCAAGTGTTTGGGCAAAGTTAGAATAGAGGTTCTGTGGGCTCCCTCTCTGGTGGCTCCTTCTCTCTGGGATGCGCCGTCTCCCCATGCACGTGTTCCAGACACTGCAATGCTGCACTTCAGCCTCTGATTCCCTAAGTTAGTGGAACTGCTGGTTCTTTTTTGAGTTGTAGCCACTCTACACACAATGGACTGAGAACAACTCTGAGGAAAAGCTATGGAAACATCAATTTCACCCAGCACAATTCTTTTCTTTCAAGGGTCAATTCTTCTCCAGTTTTGATTTAATGTTTTTTCTCTAGTGCTTTCAAATAGTTGCTTTGAAAAATATTCTGTCCAGATTTAATAATTGCTATCTGCAGGAAGTTTAGCTTGACATAAACTATTCTGCCACTTCCAGAAGGAAAATCTTGACATTTAGCTTTGGTTCCTTCTCTCTCTTTATCCATCTTTTTTCCCATTTTCCTCATTTTATTGCCTTTTTCGTTTATTGTTGGAGAAAGCATGTTTTCTTGCCTGTGCTTCTTGTTTCTGTTGTATTATTTCTAATTTGTGGGCATCCAAATCAAGTTTTAGTGTTATAATTTCTTCCATCTCTTTCTCTTATTGAATCCCAGATTAACTCAAAAAAATTGCAAGATTTCTTTTATAAATAGGTATAACCTAACATCCATTCCAAGGATTACTTTGGTATCTTGTAGGGAAGATGATGTCTTCCCATACTCAGCAACAGAAGGGAAAGTGAGCCTCGTAGTTAGCAAAACTTAAAAGTGCGCTTTGAAATTAGTACTGGTAATATATATTTGAAAGATGTCCAAGTGTTAAATATCTGGGGTATGTAATTGAGTCTACCATATTTCTTCAGGAAAGTAAAGTACTAAGAACATGTTTTAGTTGAGACTTCACATTTTCAAATATGCAAAGTAAAAATGTAATTATGAAGGCTGCATTTCCCTTCAGAATGAGGATCAATGATATACTTTTCCTCTTAGCCATATGGACGATTCATAATCCATTTCCATAATGTTCGAATTTCTTTTCATAGTTCCCATATTCTTGGTTTTGATTTCCTAACTTTAGTCATTCTCACTCAGGGCAAGATTTTTTAGACTGGTTATTTACTTTTAAAAACTTATGTTTGTTCCTACTCACTGTCTTTTGGGTAATGTTAGATTCCCATTAAAACAAAATGTTGGAGCACAGGTTGGAGTACAACATTCTTGTTCAGTTTGTCTACAAATGTGCATCTAATTTAGCTCTCTGGGTTTAAGAAATATTTCATAATTTCATTGTTTGCTGTTTTTGTTCATTTAACATAATGTAATATAGGAGTAACTGAGGTCCCCATCAGGAAACATTAATTACCAGGACTACTCCTATCCTAACCCTGATCTTAATGTTAAGTGAACAACTTCCATAATCTACCACCAAAACCACAATTCCCATTTCCTAATTCCTTATCCATATGCTGTGGTCATTGCAGACCGCAAATAGATATAGACATGTGCTAGAACAGGAAAAACTACAGACAGCAGAGGTACCTGGACCAGCGCCCTTAGAGACCCTTAGAAACCTGAGAAGCCTTTAGAGAGGAATTTTTCTTGTCTTTATATACCTCACAATTCTGAATTTAACGGAATATGATATATGAGAAATGAAATATATTGTAGACTTCTTTTGGTTAGTGTATTTGCTGTTTTAAGCATCAACTTTTATACTGAACAATAATTGTTTTCACCTTATTTTGTCTCGTGGATGTTAAAATAATCCCTCATGTGCTAGCCCCACATAGAAGCTTAGTATTATCTTTGGCTGTATTATTTCAGTAATTTTAATGGTAAATTGGAAAGAACTACAAATGGGATCCTAAGTCTAAAATATTGGATGTATTTATGTTAAAATATCTTCTCCTAGAAATAAAAGTCTTACTCAGAATAGAGAGCAAAATAAAGCATTTAAAATTTCATATGATACATAGACGTAACAGACATGCAATTTGAGGATTCAACTATAAACCTGAAACTAGATATCCAAATATATGTTCTTTTCTCAACAAGAAGCACCTTATGCAACTATCTGCCTACCATTTCAAAAATTTAATCAAAACTAAGAAAGTATAAGAAAAGTAGGATTTTTAGTGTCAAATAAAGATTTAAAAAGCAATATGTGATAGCTGAGAAAAATTTTGGGATGATAAAAGAAAGATAAAATTGTCGTAAGAGTAGAAGATTTCCTAGGTCGTTCTTTGTATTTCTACCTTTCACATTAACTAGATCTTATAATAGTTTATATCTGAATTAGAACGTCCTAACACAGGTCACAATATTGATTTAAAGCCGCCCTTCATTCTCAACTGAAATACATTATGTGACAGGAATGAGGGGTAAGAGGCAAACTTATGATGATTTGGGAAAGCCCCTTTTCTGAGACCTCACGTGCTTAGTCCTTGACCCATACAGATACTAAAATTTAGTTTGAGTGAGAGATCTATAAGTGAAAGAATCTTACAGCAGAAGAAGATTGGGCCCAGAAAACCTACAGGAACAGATAAATGAAATCTCAGATAAATCAAGGTTTTTGTGTCTTTTGATGAGAAAGATTGTCCCTGAGCTAACATCTGTGACAAGCTTCCTCTACTTTATATGTGGGACACAGCCACAGCATGGTTTTGATGAGCAGTGTGTGGGATCCAAACCTGTGAACTGTGGACTGTGGAAGCAAAGAGCACAAACTTACCACCCGGCAGGCACTGGTAAATCACTTTTTAAAGAGTGGAAGTTGAGGAAATTATTAATAAATAAATTAGAATCAAAATTAGAAATTTATTCCCTTTAAACTCCATCCTTGGTTACCCTTGAGAATGTCTTCCTAGGAGAATAACTGTTCTCCAATATGAAGACCACAGATTTAGAAAATAAAGATTAGAGCATTGTCTAATGCTCACTTGTATCCTAAAAATGGAAGGGAAGTTATTGAGAAAAAGATAAACTTCCTCTTTTTTTTGCTTTCAAAAAGATAGAGTTTGTGTTTCTGTTTATGTTTCTTTGGATGTTTTGATGTCTTCACATCAGTGAAATTGTTTATTCTTGCTTTACATTTGAAGACTGAAATGAAACAAATTAAAAGGGCAAAAATGGAAACACCTTTTCTTAAATTCCCTAGGTGGTGATGAATCTGGTAGCCCTGCATCTGATTTTTCCTGCTCCATTCCTGTCTATAAATTTCATAGCACATTTGATGTTTTCTCTATCCCTGCTCTGTTTACTGGATATTAGTTAAATTTATACTTTTTCTTTAGTGCCAGTTGTTGATTTGTTGTCTTGTCTTCAGCCTACTACAGGCAATTCTGTATTGCTATGGTCAACAAGAAAATGACTGTTCTCTTGATTTCTAATCTTTCAGGCCTACACTTGAGAGTAAGCATTTATTTCCTCTTCCCTGATAAGGAACATCTAGACAGACTCCAACAAACCAAAGGAGAAAAATCTCTAAGCACCCTTCCTCTCTTCCCAACTCTGGCTTCCAGTCTTATTCCATGTGTTTTTGGTGATTAGCTCTTTAGTGCTGAGGTTTATTAATATATTCTTTTTACTACCTTCAAACATATAAAAATCTAGCTCCTTTGTAATTTTGGAACAGAATTTTGGAAATTACCTCAGCTTAAAGAATAAATTTCAAGTAAAAATTGTGACTCTCATATATGTATAAAATAATCACATAGCAAAGATTTTATTAACTCATTAAGTAAAGGAAGGAACTGGTAAGAAGTTATAGCTGGTTCAGAGGAGAATCCAAAGAACAGACACATTTATACATCTGGAATATTAAAATGAATTTGCAGACTGATGCAAAACTGACTTCTAATGCAGTCAGGAAGGGTATTGAGTTGAATCTCCACATGGCAGTATTTGTTTGCATATCTATACACATGGATTATTTTGCATTGCTCTCAGTTATATAAAAACTAACAAATTTGCAAAATGGCTCAAAGGCAAAGAAAGGCACAGAATCCCTAGATGATCAGATTAACTGAAAGAGCATGTTCCAAAGAATGCAATTTTCCATTTGAAACACTTTTATTCCAATGTCCTGAATATTTCTAACACAAATATTGAGCATATTTATTGCCTTTACACATTGACTAATTTCTTTCAGCGTTATTAAGGTATAATGACAAATAAAAATTGCAAATATTTAAGGTTTTCAACTTAATGTTTTGCTATGTGTATACATTGTGAAATAATCACCGCAATCAAGCTAATTAATATGTCTGTCACCTCACATAGTTTCTTTCCTTCCTTCCTTCCTTCCTTCTTTCCCTTGTGGTGAGAGGCTTAAGATCTACCCTCTTAGCAAATTTGAAATGTAAAATACAGTATTGTTAACTATAGTCACCATGCTGTACATTCAATCTCCAGAACTTATTCATCTTGTGTAAGGGAAAACTTTGTACGCTTTCACAAACATCTCCTTATTTCCCCCTTCCCCCAGTCCCTTGGAAACCACCATTCTAGTCTCTGCTTCTATGCATTTGACTATTTTAGATTTCACATACAAGTGGGATCATGAAGTATTTGTCTTTCTGCCTCTGGCTTATTTCACTTGGCATAACATCCTCCAGGTTCATCCATGTTGTTGCAAATAGCAGGATACCCTTCTTTTTAAGACTGAAACATATCCCATTGTATATATACATACACCACATTTTCTTTATCTATTCAACCATTGATTGCATTTAAGTAGTTTCCACATCTTGGATACTGTGATTGATGCTGCAATGAACATGGGAGTGCAGTTCTCTCTTCAACATACTGATTTCATTTCCTTTGGGTAAATACAGATAAGTGGAATTGCCAGATCATATTGTAGTTCTATTTATAATTTTTTGAGGAACCGCCGTATCATTTTCTATAATGATTGTATGAATTTATATTCCTATCAACAGTGTACAAGAGTTCCCTCTTCTCCACATCCTTGCCAATATTTGTTATCTCTTGTCTTTTTGATGATAGCCATTCTAACACATGTGACATGATATCTCACAGTGGTTTGCTTTTGCGTTTCCCTGATGATTACTGATGTTTTGCACATTTTCATATATCTGTTGGCCACTTGTGTGTATTCCTTTGAGAAATGTCTATTCCAGTCCTCTGCCATTTTCTAATTGGAATGTTTATTTATTTATTTTTTTTGCTATAGAGTTGTATGAGTTCCCTAGGTATTTTGGATCTTAACTCTTTATCAAATATATATGGTTTGAAAATATTTTATCCCATTTGGTAGGTTGCCTTTTCATTTTGTTGGTAGTGTCCTTTGCTGTGCAAAAGCTTTTTAGTGTGTTGTAGACCTATGTGCTTATTTTTGATTTTGTTGTCTTTGCTTTTGGTGTCAGATGCAAAAAGTTCATTGGCAAGACCAATGTCAAGGAGCTTACCACTTACATTTTCTTCTAGGAGTTTTATGGTTTCAGGTCTTACCTTTAAGTTTTTAATCCATTTTGAGCTGATTTTTGTATATGGTGTGATATAGGATCTGTTTCTGGGATTCCCATAATGGATATATCAGTCTGTTTAATGGTATCCTATAAGTCCCTTAAGCTATCTTCACTCTTATTTTCATTCTTTCTTCTTTTTTGATCCACTGACTATATGATTTCCAATGATTTATCTTTGAGTTCACTGATTCTTTCTTCCATTTGATCTAGTCTGTTGTTGAACCCTTCTATTAAATTTTTCAGCTCAATTATTGTATTCTTCAGTTCTATGATTCCTGCTTGGTACTTTTAAAATATTTTCTATCTCTTGTTGAAATTCTTACTTTGCTCATACATTTCTGTCCCAAACTCATCGAGCATCTTCATGGTGCTTATTTTGAATTCTCTGTTGGGTAAATCACTGTTTACTTTTCTCTGTTTCATTAGGGTCAGCTTTTGGAGATTTGTTGTATTCTTTTATTTGGAACATATTTTCCTATTTATTCATTTTCCTTGACTGTGTTAGTGTTTGTGCATTAGATAAAACAGTCCTCTCCCTTTCTTCACAAACTGACTTCATACAAAAGAAGACCATCACCACTCAACCTGGTCAGATATTTTGTGTGCTTCTTAAAATTTTATGCTTGTCCAAACTGACATCTTTGTTCTTAGCAGTCCCCAAGAATCTAGAGTAAGCCAAGTTCCATAAGTGCTTGGAGACAGGCAATAAAGAAGCCAATCCCAGCACCCAGAAAAGTTGAGATGCTAGATGTGCAGGGCAAATCCTTCTCTCCTTAGGGAGAGGCTGGGAACAAGAGTTTATCACCTGTTCACTCTGCACTGAGGCAGTGACTGGATCTTTGGAAATGCCTGAATGCTTGTCCAGACCACAGTCTTTCAAACCATTGCTTTGTTCTCTGTAGCCCCCAGGAGTCTAGTGAATGCTAGGCCTGTCAGTTCTCAGAGACAGACAAGTTAGCAGCCCGTCTCTTGAGTAGCAGCTGGAAAATTCGAGGACCTAAGTGTGTGGCCCAATCCTAACAGAAAGAAGAGGGAGGCATGGTTTTATTGCTGGAGGGAGCTGATTGGGAGGTGTTATGGGAAGTCCCCTCATGCTTATTCAAAACCACTGCTTTGTTCTTGGTAGTCTAGTGAATGTTGGCCCTTCCACCACCCAGAAACAGAAGAATTACAAACCCAACTCTGAGTAGGAGAAGTTGGGGCACTAGAAGTGTGGTCAAAACTCTTTTTTTCAAAACCTCAGGTAGAAACTGAGAATTGAGGGCTACCTCTTAATTGTGTGGCACTGTGCCAGGGATGGGGCTTATAGCAAGAGTGAGCCTCAGCTTTTCCCACCAGTCAATATGGGTAGTTTCTCACTTCCTTGATATACAGGAGTCTCTCAACCAGTGTCTGGATTTCTCACAAAGGGAATTGATCCTTGTGTAGCTGTTAAATCCGTGGTCTGTGGGGAGAAGGAGGGTCTCGAGTCTCCTCTCCCACTATCTTGCTGACGTCCACACCTTGACTAGTTTTAAAATATATTCTGAAGATGGGAATAGAAATATTCCTTACATTTTTTTCAAAATAAATAATGATGAAACTAAATAGTAATGGATAGATAAGTTTCTTTTCTCTTTTTGTGCCTTAAATATGTCTTGTCATTTGATATTAGGAAATAGCATCTATATATATATATATATGGCAAAAATTACAAGATTAGCACATGTTCAGGTCACATTACTGTATTAAAAATGGTTATTTTATGTAAATACTCAGCAATTGTGTTGCCACACCATGTGGGTCTTAGAAATACAAAAAGCCCTATTAGTTTCTAATGTTTCGCTTCTGGGCTTTTCCCTCATGCATGGTCAAAGATTCGTTTCTTAAGTGGAGCTCAGTCTCACTGTGGGTACTCTCCACTTTGCTTTATTGATCCTCTCCCTTTGCTATCACGTATAATAAAACAGCTGCTATAAAACCTAAGTCATAATATCTGAAGGAAATAAAGAAGAGACTTGAGAGAGGGTTTTAGTTACCTTTGCAAAATGTTATTCATCAGATATCTGTTATAAGCTCAGGTTTTCATTCCTCTTGGTTGATTTAATTATTTTGGATAAAACATCAAGATAGTAAGTAACTCCTTTATTTGAGAGTTTTTTTTTTCTTTTTTCTTTCCCCTTATAGTGCATTACTTCATATAACATTACCTCATCTTGCAGGCCAGCATGATGCCTGAAAACAGTGAACATTTAACTTATGAAGAAGTATTTCTTCTGAATTGGATGAGCACTATCAATTGAGATTATAACTGACTAAGCAAATGTTGGGAAAATCAGTTTTGAAAAACAGAGTTGTATGAGTTCCCCGAAATCTGTCCATATGTGCTCTGTAGTTTACAAGTATAGAGCCTGAAATCCATTTTATTGACTTGAATGACAATGCATTTTACATGAAGACTAAAAGTGACTATTCAGTCTTTTCCAAGATCAAAGAAATGCTCACCACCAGTTAAAGGGATGTGGGCACAGAAATGAATGAACCGTGGGAGATCTGAGTCCTGAAAAGATAAAACACATAAAAAAAACAAGTGGTGAGCTGGATTAACTGAAGCAGGAAGTCTTGCTTGCTAGTTCTGTTGAGAAAGAAATCCTTTAAAAGCAAGTAAGTAGGGGAAAGGAAAGGGATTAGTAATGGCAACCAAAAGAAAACAAAAAGAGCCTCAATGAAAACAGTCATTTTCACCACAGGTCTCAGTAAACTACATCATTTTGATTTCCCCAATTATGCCTCCATGCTGCTCTTTGGTGAAGAAAAGTAAAAAAGCAATGCCCTAGGTTTTGTTGCTTCAAACGACCCAGCACATCACGAGGTGATCTACCACCGTGTTAAATATGTGTCATATTTGTCACAAACTGACCCTTCAGAGCACATTTAAAAGAGTTTCTAACCCTGAACTTTAAACGCACATGTTCACATGTCCAAATTTATTTGCTCAGTTTAAAGAAAAGCCTGCCGTTTACAATGGCTTTAAGTATGTCAAGCTAAATTAACACAGATACACACAAACATGCTTTAAAAATAATTTATTACTTGGCAAAAACAAATATTTACCTGAAAACACTTAAGATTATGCAGCTTTAATTTATTTTCCTATTTTTTTTAATTACAAAATTTCAGATATTTGCCTTATAAACATGAGGATTGAATTGACTTTTGTTATAAGGTAAGAAATTGGTTAAACTAGGATCGTAAGTGTAACACAGTTAAATGTCACAAATGGATAGCCAGAGCTGCTGGTAGCAAAATATGATGTTTTTACTTTCAAGGGATACTCAAAATTTGTTGTGACTTTTAGTGATGGCAGTGTCTATGACAATATGGTGACCATATTGTAACATGAAAACGTTGGAACAACGTTCTTTAAGTTACAAAAATAGTCTGGTTGTTATGTATATTTAGTTTATATGATAAATGATACCTGGAGCACTTCCTTGATGTTTCACATGTCTTTGTGGTCAACCAGGATTTATAGATCTCTGTAGCAGAGAAATTCCACAATTCTCAAAGTAGGCTTCTGGCCTAAATGGGACCATTGATTTAAACACAATTGAAGTCAATGTATGGCAGAGACTAGGATCCATTCTAGTAATACAAGAAAGAACTCCACAGATAGATTGTATTTATTAATTCAGTTATACAATTTGTCATTTTATAAATTTTTAAAAAATAAAGATTGATCACATTGTAAGGCCCTGTGATTCACCAGCAAAACTGCTGTGTTTATTTCTGCTGCCATTTTCTTAACTTATTAGTCATCACTGCCAACAAGTAATTTATTTGAATTACACAGGGAGATAAGAAATTATTCATATTATACCTTGTTAGTTCCCTAGTTCTTACCTAAAAATTTGCACGTATTTATATATATTAATATATATTTCACCAAATCACAGTTTTTAAATTAAATGTGCATTTTCAAACTAATAAATGGGTATAATTTAAGGTAGAATATTAATATGATTCTAATTATTTCCCAGTATTTATTATTTACTTACATCTGTGGCAAAGTATAAACTAAAATGCACTTTTTTGTTCATATGACATATTTGTGTACAACAAGATTGTAAAGTAGTTGGAGATTCTATAATATGTTCATTTTATAGAAGAAAAATGTTACAATGGTAAAGAAATTTGTTCAAATTATTTCAAATATTATATTTTTCAGTTCTGTTATTTCCATAGATTTTTTTATATGGTTTTTATTTTTCTGCTGAAACTTCCTATCTTTTTTTTCATTCATTACAAGTACATTTTTCTTTGCCTCATGAGCATTCTTATAAGAGTTGCTTAAAAGTCCTTGTTTGCTCATTCCGAAATCTGGGTCATTGGAGGTAGGCCTACATTGATATTTTTCTTTTGAAAATAGGTCACATTATTCTGATTCTTTGTTTGTGGAATAAAATACAGTGTAATATAGTATTATGTCCTGTTCATTATGACCTCATATTGTAGAGGCTCTATAAGAATTCTGTCACTTCCCTCTGAACAGTGCTGATTTTTGTGGTTATTGTTTTAGCAGGTATTTAACTTGGTTGGTTTTGTGGGGCATTGGAATTGGCCACCCCAAAATGTGCCTCTTTGGGATGAGGATTATTTTGGGCTGGTTACTTTTAAAAACTGCCGACATGAGAGAAACTCTGAAAAGTAGAAATTACTTACCCCTTCTAAAGATATTTACATTTGTAAGGGGATTCCCCAACTGTACCAAGAAGAGGAGAATGACCTTATCTCTAAAATCTCTTATCAATGTGGAAGGCAAGGACTTAAATCTGCATAATAACCTTACTCTTGTTTATTGTGCTTTTCTGGTGATCTCCCATAACGGATTCCCCCCTCTCCCCCACCCCAACATCCTCCTTTATCTTTAGCTGAAGCTGGTATTTAAGATGAAACCCTCCACCATTTTGGCATGTTGCTAGGTTTTCCTGAGTGTCTCCCATGTAGACATGTTATAAAGCTTTGTTTGATTTTCTCCTATTATTCTGTCTCATGTCAATTTAATTCATAGCCTGGCCAGAAGGACCTCCCCAGAGTGGGTAGAGGAAATGTCCTCCTCCCCTACAGTTTCCAATTATAAAGTCCTTGTGCAGCAGCTCAAATCCCATTTCAATTCATTTCTTTACCATGTCCTCTTTGCTGTCTGCCCCACATGTGTTGTTCAGGGATCAGTAGGGATACAGGCAAAAATTTTATGCAGAATTGGATTCTCCCTTCAATTTCAAGAGTCTGTGGATCCCTCAAACTGTTTTCCAATTCTTCAGGCCAGAAAGAATGTGGGTTTTTACGCTTATCATTGAAATGAAAGACAGGCTTCAATGTCTAAAAACAACTCACATGACAATGCTGACAAATCTATAGTTTATTTCAGGACCAGGCAACTCCGTTAAAGTGAGGAAAGGCAGCACAGCCAACAGTAAACTCAACAGCAAAGGGTTTGAACTCTGAAAGGTCAGTGGGGAGCTCCAACTATCCTTGTCTGTAAGGACACAAATCCTCTGTAAGTTCGAAACCCACCAGCATGTGCACAAAAGCCTTCAGATGCAAGGGCCCAAAAATAGAGCCTAAGTTGGTATTTTTAGACCTTGATGGTTATCCAGGCTTATTATAGTACAACAACAAGGCACCTATTATCAGGGACAATCACAAAGAAAAAGAAAATCTAGTCAGATTTACTAATAATTTACTTAATTTATTCGATAATTATGAAATAGAAAATAAAAGTGACCAAAATATAAAATTATTGACAATTCATATTCTATGCTTTATATTATCAAAATGATTGGTCTTTTGAAAATGTACCTAGGAGATCAATTTGTCTATGTTCTTTTAATATTTGGTATTATAGATCTTACTGCACAATGAAAATATGATAAAAGTATATCTTTAAAAAGGAGTTTGACAACTACTATTCTGAAAGAGATATTGCTGTATGTTGGTCAATAAAATATCATTTTACAGAATGTCAATGTGATGTTATCAAGAAATCTAGTAAAAGTTTGCAGATATTGCACACTTACAATCAATCATTCTAATCTCCCATTCAACAAAACTAAGTCAAAGGACAATGATGCAGCTTAACAGTAAAGAAGAAGAGAAAAGTAATTATTCTGTCTACATTTCAATTCACAGGGAATGCTTTTCCTGTAAAATGGTTAGTTGATATTTTCCACTAATTGAGCATAGTTCTATGATCAATTTATTGCAATCATACTCCTCTTTACTAAATTATATCTCTATGTCTCAGTAAACATACCATATGCACTAACAGTGGCAGATAAATAGGGTTCAATTGTTAAAAAATTCTCACAGGACCTAAAAGTCCTGCTTGCAAATTTAAAGTTATTGGAAGAAAAATAATACAATATAGAAATGGCATTAAAATAAGGATATGAATCATAGCCTTATGGTGTTACAGCAAGGGGACCAGAGAAGCCAGGCACAGGTTTTTATTCTCCACTGCCTATAAGAGTTGTGGCAGGACACACTTTCTCCTATAAGGAACCACCAATGTGTGCACAGAGGCACAGTGTGGAGTCTTGGCTGGGGTCTTTCATGTTTTGCTATTATGTAGATAATTCTGCTACAGACTAGGTTCAAAGGCAGAGTGCTGGGGGGCGGGGGAGTCTCAAGGAGACCATATGAAAATAAAATATCACTGTTATCAGTATAATGCTAAAAAGCTGTTGAGAATCATCCCTAAATGAGTAACTCACCTTTGTTGGTCCATTTGTCCAAGTTTCAAAGTCCCTCTAGAATCTTCCCGATTTTGCTCACTTTGCAGAACACCATTTTATACAGAGTATATTGTTATCTGAGGGAGTTCAGTTTGTTCAGATCTTGGTCACAATGTAAGCAGAACTCCAATTTGTTCAAACTCATGTGGCCAGTAAGCAGCAAAATTAAGATTAGTGCATTAGTTCTGATAACATAGTGCACTAATTTTTTCTAATATTGCTTTCTAATTTTATTACTGAGTATTATAGAGCAAGATTTTAATTTTCTGCATTGATAAAGAGAAATTTCTAATAAAGTAGTCTCTGACCATATCACTTACCCATCTACTCAGCTTTCCTACTCATTTAAGATGTATTTAGAAACAAATTGGTGGTGTCACTAAGACACTAGTTCACACCATTAAATCTTATGTACCCAAATTACTCTATTATATTACAATAGCCACTATTTGTTAACAAAGCTGTGATAGGAGTGGTATCCTGAGCAATTCCTATGTATTGTTCCACTTCATCCTCAAATGTCCTATAAATAGGTAACTTTTATTATTTCTATTTCATAGGTGAGAAAACTGAAGCAATACGGGTTAAGTAACTTTTTGGATAACTTGCCTCTGGTAAGCATCAGAGTGACAATTGAATCCCAAAGACTGGGAATTAAGTACGAAAAAGGAAAAAAAAAGTCAACCTAAAAACACAAAAAAAAAATTAACTTCCGCAGTTAGCATCTATATTTACTAACGAATCATGATAGAAAGAAACGTTTGTTTCCCACCAAGGATATGCATAAGCTCACAAGCATTCTGCTGTTGTATTTGCCACTCACAGAACGTGTTCATGATACTAAATCGTAAAATCTGTAAACCAATACCATTATTGGGTTGATATTTTGGGTTAAACTGTTGACATGTTCAAACATTATAAACATCAATAATCATGTTACAAGAAGATAACTACTGGTGTGGAAACAACACTTACATGTGGCCATGGGTAATGGGAGAGGGTCAGAAATACAGTATCAAATCCCTGCAACACAGCATGAGCTGGATGCTGCATATTAAAGGGCAAAAATAAGGTAGAGTGATGAAAACAAGAAGAAGCTGGGTGTCCAAGGTAACTGTTGCCATGTCAACACATCATAAACAGATTGCCCTCCTTAGAGTAAGTTCAAGGAATTTTCTGTCGCTCCTGCCCACGGATTTGAACGTTCAGAATGAATTAAGTCTAAGCAATTTTTAGAAAACTTCTACTTCCTAGAAGTCAATGGCTACCAAACTGTGAGAAACAGGACGCAGCGCTCTAGGCCTCACAATCTATACAGAAAATGGAAGTTGAATATTATGAGGTAAATGAAATATGGAATAAGATTAAGAAGTAGACGTTATTCATTTAAATGTGATTTTGAAGTTTAAAAATGATGTAAGAAATAGCTAAAGTTAGGCAAATATTGAAGCTCCATCCCAGGACATATGGTATATCAATATTATATATTAATAGGAATGGCAATAACATCTCATGATAACGGTTAAAATCGCTTAGGAGGCTGAGAATGACGCCTTGTCCTACAGTGACCTAGAGAGATGCACTTCCACATGTTGTTATTGAACAAAGGGTCATTATTTGGCCAACAATGTTAATACACCTGTAAAGTAGTGACATGCCTTAGAATGAGCATTGTTATCTTTGATCATTCAGACGCACATTTGGAACCTTTTGGGTCCCCCATAATTGCTTTATAAAGCCCCAATACAATAATCTTTTAAAGATGACTTAAAGGAGAATTCTAAGTTCTAACTGGCAGATATACATAATTACTTCTGGGGGTCCCATACCCTGCCTTCCCAAATAATATTTTCATTTCAGCCCCTCAGGAAAGGCTTAGAAAATCAAGAATTTCTCTGTAAGGAATGAAATCTCCTTTAATATTTTTTTAAAAGGCAAATAAATCAAAAACTAAGAAGGATCAATTTTCGTCTTATGTAACTCATATCATCGTGTTTAGATCTATCGCCACAGAGGAATAAGGCAGAAAATCAACATTAGGATAAAGAATTCTTTTACTCTATTTTTCCTATTAAAAGCAGGGCTTTCCTAATTTCATATCTTTAATGAAAAGAAAAGTTAACTGGAACTTATTAGGTATGAAAATTAGAAAAATAGACAATTAGGCAATTGTGTGATATCTCAGAACAAGTTATGCAAAGGAGACCACGCAGGTACAGTCTGGAGAAGAACTGGTTATAAGCACTTTAGGCCCATTTCCTCCAGTTGAGCACTGTAACACAAATTTATCAAATGTTCTTCTTTAGAAGTCAAGAATATTTAGCAACTTAAACAGAGAAAATAGAATTTTAATAATTACATAGACATTTTTCAGAAAACGTTAAAAACGAATGAATTTTAAAATTTGTAAAAATACGTGTATTCTTCTTAATAATGTTAAAAGAAACATTGTGAATAAATGACAATTATTCACTGTAACTGAAGTGAAGAATAGATTTCCTATAAGGGTAAATCTAACATTTGCACTATATTTTATCTTGTTTGGTAATAAAAAATTGCGGAAAATGATTCTATCTGATTGGAGGTTGTTGTAAAGTTATTTCACATTATTCTAGGATATAATTAGTTCCCCTAACATACAGGTTTGTTTTCAAATTCAATAATTATTTTTATTAAAATTTTAAGTTTTTTTAAAACTTAAATATTTAGTATTTTCAGTTCTTTAAAACTCAGCATACCTTAAAAAATGAAATTAGAACTTCAGAAGATATGTCGCCCCAGTGCACTAATTTTACTCTGGGGAGTGACTCCAAGACGCTGTGGAAGATACTTCTGGTTAGATAACAATGCATCCTGGAGGTTTTACTTTCTCTCAGAGTAGACGACACCCATCTCTGGGACTAGAGCACCACAATCTATCTAAATAGAGACAAAGCTGTGAAATCGCTCAGTGGTCAGGAAAGATCGTCTACGGTAATGAGATAGTGACAGTTCTGCATGTAGAATAGGTTGGAAGCTACTGTTAAATTATACTTTTAGTAGAGCAACAATTTATGAATCTATCTTGAAAAGAACATCTGAAATAAATAAATGTTCAGATCGTGTGTTTAATCTTCTTTAAGATGAAAACTTAGCTTGTTTGAACAATTCAGGCTGATTTATTTACCATATATTCTACTTTCTTGACTGAGTACACTTAATATTTAATTTTTTGTTGGTTCATCAGAGACACAGCTATAAGCACTAGTTTGTTTGTCTTAAGATAATAGTGATTTCATGGGATTTTAAAATGCTTCCAGAGCCTAATGACCCTCATTGGGGCTCTTAAAAAAGTTTATTATGCACAAGTGAATGCAAATATGTTTACTGATGATTTATATACAAACATTGCAATAGGTTCAGGAGATTAGAAAACGAAGAATACATATTTACCCTTAATAAACTTATGTAGTGCTTTGAAGGATATAAGATTTCAACACAAGCAGAAAGCAATGCACAAAATATTATTTCATGAAATCATAAACAAAGCTACAATTGAGGATATGTGGAGACTTTAGCTAAAGCGTAGAAAGGAAGAAAAAACAGAAATATACTTTGGGTATCAAAACCATGCAAGTGTACAGATTGTTATGATAATGTAGAGAGAGAAGTAGATCAAAAGGAAAATAGAAACCCATAGGATCTGATTAAATTAAGGAATGAGGACACGAGGAGTACGTGCAAAAAGAATTGATAAACAGAAGGCTTGAGCAATGTAAGGTCACAGAAGACAAGAATATTTGAAAGAGGAAATAAAAGTCAATAATGTTTAACACGACAGAGACTTCCAGATGAATGGAATCTGGCAAAGAGCAGTTTGGTGGTCAGAAAGAGTTTAGGATTCTTTAGTTTTTATTAAGGTTATTGGAGGGGCATGTGAAACACCGAGAATTACTTCGGAATGAGGAAGTGAAATGAAAGAGACATGATGAATTTTACCTCTGAATTTAACATTGTTCATCACTTTGACAGGTTCTAATTTAACATAAGTACAGTAGCACTAACATACTAGGAGGTTTATTGTGAGAATTAGGTGGGAAATAGAGAAAACACCAAAAATATGTTAGGTGTTTGATAAACACCAATGAATTTCTTTGCTAGTAAATGATGTGCCTACTATCATGAAAATGGCATTTTAAAAAGCTAAGATCTTTTGCAAAAATTGTAGGTGTCTGTTCAAAAATCTCAAGGGTCTATTCTGCTCTTTGAAAATCTTTTGTTTTTAAAAGGCTAAGAATTTATGATTGCCTTAAAAGGGTAATAATACTTTTTGGTGTGTTCTTATTGTTGTTTATATACATATATATATATATATATATTTATAGATTTAAAAAAATTGAAAAGGAGATTTAAGTAGGCATGTAATTATGAGAGGGAGAGTTTGAAGATCTGTGACAGTAAAGAAATGCAAAATAACATGAAGTCTCAAAAAGGGCAAGAGAGCACAGAATAAAGGAAGAATTCATTTAGAGTTGACAAGCAAGTGACACTTCTTTCACTGTGGGCAAAGAAAAAAAAGAAAATTTGTCTCCAATATTGCCCTAGATTCTGTTTCCATATGCCTTCTTATTTCACATAACCACTTTTAAAATTATTTGATAGTCTAATCATGGTCCTTATCACACCACTTTTCCTCTACTTTCAGCAGATGTCCTTGTCTCCTTATTTCTTACAGAACTAAGTTTCCTGCCTGTATTAGTCAGCAGTTGCTGCATAACAACATGCCCCCCAAACACAGTGGTGGGCAGCAATAAGCATTCATTCTCATGCCCATAGATGTATATGTCAGCTATGGTGACTCTAAGGAATAATTGAAATGGCTTTACTTTGGTCTGCTTATGTATAGGTCAGCTGAGGCCACTCTGTCCAATAAATCTTATTCAGGAGTCTAGACTAGAGGTTCAGGGCTTACCTGTGCTATGGGTTTCTCATTATAGGAGCCAGAAGCTCCAAGAGGAGCCTGCAGAAACATGTGATACATCTGAAGGTCTATGCTTGGATTTTGTACTCGGTTTCCATTGCCATTTCGTTTGACCAAAATAAGTGTTATGGTCAAATCCAAAATCAGTGAGCTTAGAAGTATACTGTACCCACAGTGGGAGGTAGGAGGGAGTGAATATTTGCTGATTCAGAGTCTACTCTCTTCTTCACAAATATTCCACATGTCCTCTTGCATGTAAAACACACGTACTCCTATTCTAAGACCACTAATAGACTTACCTGTTACAGCAGCATCACTTTAAGACAAGAATCTCATCCCCTACCTGCTGTTCAGCTGTACATCCTCTTGATTTGAAGACTTCGGAACCAAAGAGACAAATCATTTACTCTCCACACACCCAACTTACAGTAGTGAAACAAGCAAGGATATCCACAATAAATATTTTCATTCTACAAGAAGGATAAGTAGCAGAAGTAGTGAACGGTCCACAGGCATTCTAAATTCCTTCTGGGCAAATGTTGCCAGACGCCTTAACCCAGAGGTTGGAGGATGTTCCTTGAATCAATGCCAGATTTACTCCTTGGAAGTGGCTACCTGTTCTCCATTCATCTCTACCACTCTTGGTACTACCCTCTGGGAGGTCCTTCTTTATCTGTAATCCTACTTCGCTCCTTTTAAAGCAGTACTCCTTGCTGGTTAGGCAGCTTTCGCAGGCTGCTTCTTGTCTCTAGAAAGCTGGTGGCTCTCAGGTATTTTTCCATTGAAATAGACTGTCTCATTCGTTCCAGGCTGGTGGAGATTTTGTTAATATAGCTTCCTGTAAGCTGTGGTTGTCATGATACCAGTGATGATATCACAACCAATACATGATGCCAGTGAACTCCAACTGACAAACGACAGAACCAGAAGCTTTTGGATTCTTATTGTTTGTTTGTTTATAAACATGCTGCTTTTTTTCTGCAGACATAATTATAGTTCTTTTTACTTATCAGGCTTCTACAGGACCACATCCTTCTACTTTTTAGTGGCTCCTTGTCCAGCTCAAAGAATGTACTAGAGGCCACTTTAATTCACTTAGAGATCTTAACAAAGGGTTTTACATTCTTATCCAGTGCTCTAAATTTTTGTCTTTTTCCTGAAGCTGTGTTGTAATGATTATGCCTTTGATTTTAACCCTGCAATTTATGGTTTCTATACGTTCCCTTCAAGTTCTGATTGCAAACTACCCAGCTCTCTTCTGGACTCATTTTTCCCCTCTGTAGTATCTTACCAAAGTCAACTATTATCATCTACCTAATGCTACTCAAAACTTTCTTTCTCAATACTACAGTTTCATTAGATATTTGTTTAATCTTGCAAGTTATCACAGGCAAGTGTTTTATCAAATATTTTGCTATTACATGCCATGGTTCACTATTTATCGTGCCTCTAATAAAAGTTTCTTTGTTATCTATTAGCCAGTCTCAAAGCTAAAATCATCCACTCTAGGTGTCTGATAATATAGCATCCTCATTCTAGCTACCAATTAATTTATTACTCAGCTGTTGTTACATAACAAAACACCCCAAAATTCAGTGGCATACAGCAATAACTATTTATTTTCAATGAGAACCCTCAGTTATTCTCAAAAGCTATTTATTCACACAGGTATTCAGGTTGATTGAGGGACTCTGCTCTGTCTGATTTTTGGGCTCAGGCTAGAGGGGCAGAAGCTACATGGGGTATAGTCTTCAGGGTGGAGGTCAGAAGTTTCCAGAGTCTTGAGAAGAAACACTTGATACTTCTTAAAACCTACATTTGGAACTCATGTTCTGCTTCTGGTGGCCAACACATTTGTCATATGGTAAAGTATCAGTGAGGCATGGAAATAGACTTTGCCTACAGTGGGACAGGAAATGAGGTGACTATTTGCTGAACAGTCATGCAGACATTCACACCTCCTCACTTACTCTCATGTTCCCTGATCCTCACCCATTTCCTTCTTTCAGCTACCACAATGGGAGGGTGCTTCCATCTTCACTCTGATTCCAACCTCCTTCTTCTCTTTCTAGGATACCTTGTCATTCTGCCCACTTTGTAATACTTTCGTTACCTGCTCTGCCAGCAATTTCAGACTTAACCCTTATTTTTAAGTAACTTTCATTTTAGTAAAAGTTCTCCCTTGACACTCTATCCCCTCCGATTGATCTGGACTCTTGAAACCTAAACCAACTATCCCCCAAAGATACACACACAAACACAAATACACATCCATATGTACAATACCATGAGTTCCTTTTAATTAGGGACTATATTTCTCATCTATTTTTGATAAGGCCAGGAGCCATGCATAGTATACGTCACATAGCAGACAATCAACAAATATTAAACAGAGGTTAAATGGAATTTAACAAGATGGTGAGCTACTTTGTAGTTGAATAAGTGGACTACATGGTGGGGAAAACTTTTCTATCTATTCTCACAGTCAAAGTGCTTTCATTTCTTGTCAATGTCTTGACCGTTGAGCAGGCTCACTCAGGCTTGATTTACTTATTTGATCAGCTGTGAGCCAGACTGCTCGATCATCAGACCTATTTAGCTCCCTTGTGAGATGTGACTCAGGGGCTAACAGCTCTCCTGAGTAAAGGTTGTATGTGGGGCTTGGGCAGGGATGCTTGAACTCCATGTCCCCTGATTGGCTGTAGTCTCTGTGACTACTGTATTTGGGGATGTGTGTGTTTCTCATCCTTCGAGCCAGCACCTATCAAATAGTAAACCCTGAGTTAGTAAATGAATCCCTGGATGTTCCTGGCTGATACTCTGTTTCCAGATAATATGATTGTCAGATGAGCGTCCTCTGCACGTACGTGGGATTATGGCGTGTACTTTTCACTCAGGCATAAAACACACTCCAGATACGAAACATTAGTTTCTCTTTCAAATTATATTCATTTTAAAACTGCAAACTAGAAAATAATGTATGAAGTTAAGCAAAATTGAAAATGGGTTATAATTTTTTTCTAAAAGAATTTATTTTTGAACACGTTTGTTAACAAGCTTTCACTGCCCTGAAATAGAATTCCCCTCTGTGTTATATTGGCGATACCGACTGCCATTATCATAATGAGTTGAGCTGTAAATTTTATTTGTTAGTGTTTTGAAATAAAAATTAGAAACCTATAAGGAAAAGAAAAAGCAACAACTATAATATTTCTCTTTTATCTTGTGCAGATGGAGGTTGAAAGGAGAACCTTTGGTCCACTTACCAGACAAATTAATCATAACTTTCTCTGCAAAGAACAGTTTTTTTGGCCCGTTATTGGTTTACAATAAAATATAGGAAAGTAACTGGATGTCAGGATAGTCCCCACTGAGGCAAACATACTTGTCTATTCTGTTTCTAGGTACAAAATTGATGATGTTCTGCAATAGATGTTTGCTTATCAGAAAGAGTCTGAATTGGAAACTGGAAGCTGGCTGAAAATTCTTAAGAAAAATAACAGCAAAATATCTTCATAAGTCAGATCATTTGATCAAAATCATTGCACATAAAAAGCATTAATGAATCTCTATTGTAACTTAAATCACATTCCTAAAAGACTTTCCCAAAATTTCTTTCAAAATTTTTACCTATACACACACACACACACACACACACACAAACACAGCTTACATAATGGGGGGAATACTTCAGCATTTGAACATAGATTAGTGCAAACTAGGGTTGTGAGTTTTCCAATATATACTGAGTGGGTAATTAATTTCTGTCAGAGGATGGAAATTAGCTTTTTTTGTTGAGGACGATTAGCCCTAAGCTAACATCTGCTGCCAATCCTCCTCTCTTTTGCTGAGGAAGAGTGGCCCTGAGCTAACATCTGTACCCATCTTCCTCTATTTTATATGTGGTACGTCTGCCACAGCATGGCTTGACAAACCATGTGTTATGTCCGCACCCAGGATCCAAACTGGCGAACCCCAGGCTGCCAAAGCAGAATGTGTGACCTTAACCTCTGTGCCACCGGGCTGGACCCTGAATTTAGCTTTTTTAACAAAGAGAATTTCATAAAATAATCAATTGTAAGCTGCATTTTTAAAGGAGGTAAGTGAAAAAGTCAAGCAAGTGAGAATATTCATATGATTGTCAATGAAATTTTTTTCCCAATGTAAAAAGTACAGAGGCTAAAATATATATATTAAACTATTTAAAAATAATATATTCATAATTCCATTCAATTAAAGGAAGGTATACATATTACTGTTGAATAAAAAGTATTAATTTTAATACATATTATAAATTCTTAAAATCCAAACTATCAAAAACTTGAAACCAAAAAACTTTTTGAAGACGATGATTTGAAAATTCCTAATTGATAGACCCAATTGGCTGAGTGGTAGTAAAAATCTAACTGAAAATACCAAAAAGAGGGATGAGAACTAACTTTTGTAGAGGACCTGATATACATTAGATATATAGTAATTTTCTGTGAATTACTGACTTAGTACTCACAACAGGTGAAGTAGGGTCAATTATCCCCAACTTACAAATGAGAAACTGTGGCTCAGAAGTTAAAGCTGGGAGGACTCTAACTCTCACGTATAAATAAGTAGCAGAAACAGGATTGAAATCAAAGAACTCTGTGACTCCAAAGGCTTTCTTTTCAGCAACATATTGTCTCCCTGATAACATATTTTGCCTTGCAGAGATCTCATAAGAATAAAAATATTAAGAAATGTTAACCATCATGTACCCTTAATTTTTTCTGTATATTGGTTGAACAACTAATTAGAGATGTGTGGCAGACATCAAAGCATAAGAATTTTTAGAGAGAATCGGCAACTCAAGTTAGACATAGAGATATAAATAGATATCAGAGGACATTTATATGCACATAGTAGTTGAAATCATGCATTTCAGATATAAGGCCCCCAGAGGTCAGAGTCATGGCTGGATCAGAGAGATAATGATGAGTAGGGCAGAAGAAAGATTGTTTAGAATAAGGAGTATTAAAAGTGTTTATCTCTCAGAAATAATAATAATAAAGAAAAAGTGGAGAAAGAAACATTACCAAAGCTGGACAGTTGCAAGAAGTTCTTCCACAAAGAGGAGCATTATTTACTAGTCTACTTTATATTTTATGTTTTCCTTGAACTCTTAGGGTGACCAGTTTCAGTTGTTGTCCAAGCCTTAGGGAGTGTGGGTGTGTAGTGAGGAAGCATCAGGTGGACATTTCCCTTGTTTTCCCCTCCACTCAGATTGAGGCAGAGATGATCAGCTCACTAGCCCTCGTGGTGGAGAGCTCTGCTGACTGGCACCAGGCCTTTGGGAGACTCAGCTCTATGCAGTGGTCTGCAATTCTGCCACTCATCCTGCACTGGCTTTAGAAATATGAGCTGTCAGCCTCATAAAACCAGCAAGATCTAGAACCTTGGGCCAGGGAGAGATGCACCAGTCTTGATACTACTGTGTTTGTGTGTGCACTTGTCATTTCAAGTCTCAAAAAAAAATCTCCTGATAGGGCACTACCTCAGTCTTCTTCTTTTTGCATAATATGCTTCCAGATATGTTTATCTTGTCTATGGATTCAGATATCAACTCTACGGAAATTAATCACAAAATTAAATCTGTGAAGCATGAGGGACATACCTCTATATGCACACTGGATACTCCTGTCTCAAATTCAGCGTGTGTAAAATATGGTCCAACATACTAGCTCTATGCAATCAAATTATCTAACTTCTCTGTGCCTCAACTTCTTCATCTATAAAATTAGGATGAAATAACCCTTCCTTATATCATTGTTCTAGAAGCAAATGGATTGTTACATATAATGAATGTACTTAAAACAGTGACTGGCATATAATAAATAGTAAATTTTATTTTTTTCCCCAGGAGAGACACACATCATTTCTGCTTATAGTTCATTGATGAGAAGTAGTTACATGATCTAACCTTACAGCAAGAGGCAGGGCACGATGGGAACATACATAGACACTTGGTAAGCCTTAAATGTCTATGTCCCAATGAAAACACCACCATTCACTCAGAGAGCCAAGATGGAAACTGCTGGCTTCTCCCCTTCCCTCTTCATCTAGATGTTTACTTCAACTAAGTCCTCCATTTCCCTCCTTACAATGTCTCTGAGATGAGCTTCTTCATCTAAACTGCTGCTTCTGTTCAAGTAGACAGACTTTTACATTGTATTCTATCTGATCTGACTCCGGCTATCAGCACTATAATCTATCCACCTCAGTACTTTCAGAGTTATCATTATAAAGATATGAGTAAGGGATTTCTTTGTCTAGAAGAGTTGAGTTTTCTCACATTTCTTGTGATTGGCGCAGTCTCCTTCTGGACATTGGTGGTTTTGAAGGAGAGGAAAGAACACTCTGGGTGGTCTTGTACCAGCAATTAAATGCTCTGACCTGGGAGTGATACTTCTTGATTTCCGTTCACAACTCATTGTTCAAAGCTGGCTTACAAGGCCCTTAAAAATCTAAAAATCCTAATTTTCCTGGCCTACTTTCTGTTCCCTTCTATTATGACCTCTGCATTCTAGTTTTTTCATATTTATTTCATTAAATATTTATTGTATACATACTATGAACAGGCATCATATACTTCCACGTGGACAGTCATCATTCCATGCTTTATTCATGTTCTTATCTTGTCAAATAATATATTTTCCTTCTCGTCTAAGACCACAAAAAAATTCTTGAAGTCATGATTTAAATATACGCATGTAGGAGTACCCAAATATCCATTGTATACCCACCCAAAGCTAAATAAATCTCATAGCATATTGTTCACCTCTTGGTACAGTGTTAATACCTGAATTACCACAGCTATTGATTACTCTATCCTGCATTATAGACTGTTAGCCCCTTATGGGTAAGGAACTGGTATAATTCATCTTTGTATCCCCAAAACTTGGCACAAATTAGGTACTTAAAGTTGTGAATTAAACTAAAAGTTTGGCAACAATTCTATAGAGTAAATGCTGGAAGGAACAGTTCAAAATTGAAGTGCTAATTCTAATGCTTTTTCACAATTAGATTTTCACTCCATAAATCTCTACCATGTGAGTAAACTGTAGCAGATGCATTGGCTCAGGCAGTTCAATATCCATTCCACCCTTTTTCTAATATTCTTTCTTATAATGCAGATGCTGAATTACCAAAACAGAACAAAACAGGAATACAAGATTCCTTGTTATGATTTGGATTCCTCAGATCAGACACACTTGAATAAGACTTGAATTCAAAACTGAGTTAAGTGAAGAGAGAAGCAATGAACAGGCATCCATTTGTGCATGTGTGTGTGTGTGTATGTAGTATAGCACAGGTGTTGTGGTTATGAAGGAAGCATCAGTAGTAGTGAATTCCTGATATGGCAAGAAGTTTCCTGATTACTGCAGGAAAAGCAGTCCCCTTGGAAGCCTAGTTATATTGTTGGCTTGGAAATTATTCTTGGTATTTCAACCTAGAGTCTATTTCTATTGCCTCCCAATAATTCAGTAAGAAATTAAGTTTATTACAATACATTATCTTCTGTGTATGTTAGCTTGAGTGAGTCCTGTCTTTGCTACTAATCTATAACTAATACAGCAGTTTGTGCCTGGTAATAAGCCTCAAGGAAATGGGCATCTGATATTGAGTATCTGGCCTGGTTGTGTTTGAAGACAATGGGAATCTTGCTAACATAAGAATAAAGAACACTGTTATTCCATCACATGCTGTATCAAAGCAGCAAATTAAATGATTATTAGTAGCCTCCTGGGAGAAAGTGTTTATTGAATGAAAACATTTGATCAGCTGATTAACTGCTACAATATACCTTATGACAAAAATGAAGAATGAATGAATTCTGGAGTGAGTGAACTGCTTCAGCTGTGCTGGAGAGTGCAGAAAAGGAAAAGGACAAGCCCAAGTTTTAAAGTCCTACTCAAGACAGCATCCCAGGTCCAGAGAATTTCTCTGAGTGCCCCAAAAGAATTATAATCTCTTATGCAGTGAGGGCATAGGCTTAGCACCCATGATAATCAGTGTATTAATCAGACTGGCTAAGCTGTTCTGCATTAAAAAGCAAATCCCCAAAATCTAAGTAGCTCAAAACAAAATAGTTTAAACTCCCTGTCCATTGCTGGTGAGGGAGAGGCTTCTTCATAGCCTCGAAAGGACACACACTGTTGATGCAGCAGCTACCTTCTTGAACATAGTGGCTATGCTAGTTGTAAAGAAAAGTCTGGAATGTCTTGTATCAGAAATTAAATACTCTATCCTTGAAGTTGTGCATACAATTCAACTCACAACTGACTGAACGTAAACAATAATATGGTTCTACCCCACCCCAAAGGAGTTAGTAATTGCCATCATAGGACATGTCTAGAGAATCAAAAATGAAATAGTCACTGAATATTGGTGAACAGTGGTAACAATTACCACAATTGCACAGAGAGTCTAATGCTATTGATTGCTACATTAAGGTGTTGGAAACGTTTATAGTCTTGATAAATGTCTAATGAGAAAATTAATGTGTTTATTGGAAAATAATGAGCCCTCAAAAATTAGTATTGGAAGATTTCAGTGGATTCAGTTGACTCGGAAGTCCTGGAATGCCCAATGAGCTTTCCTTGCCCATAGAAGTAGCTTTTTCTCCCAAGTGATGAGGCTAATTTTGATTTGCCTTAAGACCTGGGATAATGTTACCTCGAGGAGATACCTGCTCTCTAGCCTTATCATTAATACTCCTGCACTGTATGTACCTCTGTAGAGAGGGATCTTAGGATGACCTGGAGTTAAAGTTTATTCATCATAGTCAATTTTGAACTGAGGAAAATGTATGGGAGTTAATTACAAATATGCTAGACGAAGGTGGAAAGAACACAATTTTAGTTTGGGATAAATATGTTTATAAGGCTGCACTTCCCAGAGAATATGAATATTATTTCTAACAGAGACATCTGAAAATCTCTCTGTTTTCTTGGTTGGTTTCTTAAATATGGGCCCAAATATGATTTATACTAAATTGTCAAAATGCCAACATTTCCAAAGTAAAACATCAAAGAAGGGATCCTAACACCTCCACGAGTTAACAATGTTGGAGTGGCTTAGTCATGTATGATTAATTTATATATCCACTGACTATGACTCCTGAGAGAACCCAAGGGAGTTTCCTTTCACCAACTCATTGAGAAATCCATTGGTGAGGAAGTCATAGTATACTATTTGCTATTCTTTTAGTAGGATGAGGAGGGTTGTATCGATTTGGGTCTGATTTTAATGAGTATGATGAGATCTCAGAATTCGGAGGCCAAGTGGAAACATTGAATGGACAGAAACAAGGGCATCATGGTTTTCATAATAAGTAACAAAAGAGCCGTCAGAATTTGTGACTGATGGTTCATGGAATACCAAAGATTAACATAGATGGGCAGTCCACTAAGGTCTTACTTTAATTTTTATACTTATAACTACTATCTTTATAATTTCAAATTTTACATTGTATTTATTATAAAAAGTATATTATTTATAACTAGAAATATTCTAAAGGTTATAGAAGTCTCTGAATTCAGTGCATCAACCTCTATGGCACTGGCACTGCCAGTCCACCCACATTTGTGCATGCCCACTGGTCCTATGACCAGTTGATTGAGAAATTTAAAAAAAGAATTTGGTTTACAAACAGTTATTCATTATATACTAGAAGTAGTTAAAAGTGTGCCTGTAATGCTGCAACAGCCCACTGTTTGGAAAGGAGAGGGGAGAAAGTTCTGCCATTCAGCAGCAATTCGAATGAGGCACATTGCTGTCACAATGCATGGAAGGAACATGGCTGCAAGTATGAAGTAATATATGTTCAAAAACAATAGGCGAGGGGCTGGCCCTGTGGCCGAGTGGTTAAGTTCGCTCGCTCCGCTGCAGGCTGCCCAGTGTTTCGTTGGTTCGAATCCTGGGCGCGGACATGGCACTGCTCATCAGGCCACGCTGAGGCAGCGTCCCACATGCCACAACTAGAAGGACCCACAACGAAGAATATACAACTATGTACTGGGGGGCTTTGGGGGAAAAAAAAAAACAATAGGCGATAGTTTGGCTAGATGGTCAGGGCATAACAGAGAAAAATATTAAAAAATAGGTAGATTACAAAGAGGTTTGAGGAAGAGGTAAGTTTGTGAACTTCTCAAAATCGACCCAGAGTGAGAGGATATTTGTGTGTTATATGCTTCTCTTGGTAGGAGAAGCTCTAAGTCAGGTGAGTAAGATGGCCTCTTTTTTAATGATAATACTTGGCTTCTTTTCCAAGGCATCCCACACTCGCTTAAAGGGGTCAGGGCAAAAGTGCTCATGTTGTTGGGGACAGAAATTATGGATGAGTGCACTCACACTGCTTTGCTCTTCACAATCCAGCTATGCCACTCGGTGTGTCCAACGCCAGCAGCCATGAGGAACATGGAGGGCTCCAAATAGCAATATATCTCTAGAGGACCAGTTAGTTAACTTGGGGCTTGTCAAATATGGAAAGTTTTCTTACTTGAAGAGACACCTATTGTGGTTTATGCATCTCTCCCTGCCATGTTTCTGCCAACAATGCTACCATAAACTTAACATCAGGATTCAACATCAGGATATTCCACTTCTGAGTGAATGAACTCGTTTCCCAGACAAAGTAATGAGGCATCTGGTTTATACCCATAGAACTCACCAGTCTTACTCTACCACCCATAAGTAACTACTTGCATGCACTCTTAAAGACTCTGTTATTGTGATGGTTACAAACAAATCTTTGAAAGCATGATGTCCTAGAGGTGACAGAATATTCTGCAAATCAGTGACCAATATATGAGGCTGGGCTAGTTCTCTCATACTCAGAGCACATGGAACTGGAATCGAGTAAATTAGAAGTAGCATTTCTTTTTTTCTTTTTCTTTTTTTTTTTTTTAAAGATTGGCACCTGGCTAACAACTGTTGCCAATCTTTTTTTCTTTTTTCTGCTTTATCTCCCCAAACCCCCCTGTACACAGTTGTATATCTTAGTTGCACGTCCTTCTAGTTGTGGGATGTGGGACACCGCCTCAATGTGGCCTAACGAGCGGTGCCATGTCTGCACCCAGGATGCGAACCCTGGGCCGTTGCAGCAGGGCACGCGAACTTAACCACTTGGCCACAGAGCCGGCCCCTGAAGTAGCATTTCTTATACCTAGTGAGTAATTCAAAATATATTTTCTCCTTTGCCTTGCATAACAGAGTTCTGTTAGTTTAGAGTTCTTAGATAAATGCCTCCACTAGATAAAACCATAGTGATGCTGTTGAATTTGTCATTGAGATCTCTAGCTGGTCATTTTGGGCTCCTCATGCTGCTAGACCAACAAACCAAAAAAGGGGACTAATACTACGTTATCTGGGATAACTGATTATGATTTTCATGGGCAAATGGGTTGTTTTAACACAATGGGGGGAGGAGAAGTGTTTCATGTACTGCCATGACAAGTGTTATTAGTGAAAGATGGGAGTAACCACACATATGCAGGAGCATCAAAAGTCAGATCCTTTACGAATAAAGTTTTAGGCCACCTGAACAGTAAAACGTACTTAAGAGTAAGGGCCAGTCCGGTGGTGTAGTGGTCAAGTTTGTGCACTGTGCTTCAGCAGCCCGGGGGTTCACAAGTTCAGAACCCCGGGCCTGGACCTGCACACTGGTAATCAAAGCATGTTGTGACAGGCGTCCTACATATAAGATAGAGGAAGATGGACACAGATGTTAGCTCAGGGCTAATCTTCCTCACCAAAAAAAATACTGAAGAATAGAGGTAGTAACTGTGAACAAAGGAAATACAGAATGAATGGAGGAAGGAACAAGTTGAAAATCTAATTATTACCTAATACAAATATAGAGCCTAAGGCAGCTATCCTTATATTCTTCCTTTATGCCTTCATGTTAAGCAAATTTCTTTTATTTCTCTCTCTTTGTCAAACTATTGTAGATAGGATATATTAGTGTTACTTTTATCCGCAAGGTAAATATCATGGCTATCATGATGGGATTCTAATTAAACTAAGAAACAAATGAACATCAGGCAGACTGTGCTTTTAGAGTAAAATCTGGATACTATTTCATTTGTATGAAAGATGTTGTATTTATTAGGAAGGTACCTGTTGTTACCAACTATTCCTGTTTAGAAATTTAAGGGTGGAAGTGGGTTATTGAGTGGCAAGTGTTGGACTGTAGTAGATATATAATATTGATTTGATAATGATCCATTCTAACTACTTTCTAAGAAAATTCCTACAACAAGGGGCTCAAAAGCCAAAAAATTTATTTTCTAATCTTCCTTGAACGTAGAATTTCAAATATGATCTTGGTCCTGCAAATCAGATAGACTTGAGCAAAACTTACATTTAGAATTAAATTCTGTGGGAAAAGGGGCAGGGCTTGAGGCATCCATTTTCGCAGGTGAGAATTACGTCAGAGGTGATGCGGAGCTGCAGCAGTGACTTCCTGTTGCTAAACTACCTTTCTCACCAATCGTAGAAGGAACAGAGGCTTTCTTGGCAACCTAGCTCTGGAGCATATTTTTGGTAATAGTTCCTGAAAGATCAGGCTAGAGACAGTTTTTTCAGCCCCTCCCAAACTTCTGTATGTATTTACTGCTGCAGAATAAATCCTTTCCTGCTAACATAAAATAGAGCGAATTCTCTTCTCTTCAACTGAATTCTAAATCATTTATTAACTGAACGTGTAATACCAACTACAGTAATCCCGAGGCAGGAGTGACGAGGGCACATGCGTGTGGTGATGGATGGTAATTAGCTTTTGGGTGGCGCACGTGATGTAGCCTACACAGAAATCAAAATATAATGATGCACACCTGAAATTTGTATAATTTTATAAACCAGTGTTACCTCAATAAAAAAAGAAAAAAGTGTATTAATGATATTGTTATTATGATATAAATATGTGTGTGTGTGTATATATATATATATATATATATATATATATATATATAGGTGAGAAAGATTGTTCCTGAGCTAACATCTGTGCCAATCTTCTTCTATTTTCTATGTGGGATGCTGCCACAGCATGGCTGGATGAGCGGTTTGGAGGTCAGCACCTGGGATCTGAACCCGTGAACCCCAGGATGCCAAAGAGGAGAGCATGAATTTAAACCACTGTATTACCGGACCAGCCCGAAGTACAATATGTTTTAAAAGAACCACGATATGACCTTATATTGAACTTTAAAAATATCTGACGTTGTCTTTTCTATGCCTAACAGAAATTTTACCATGAATAAAATAATGACATTCATGGAATGAGAGTTAACGTTTTTTGAGTGCTGCTCCTGTGCCAAGGATGAAACTAGACACATCAATGGTACGAAATAGAAAGAACTGTCCTTGTTATATAGATAAGAAATTTGAAAGTCAAAGAGCTTAAATAGAGTTCAAAAGTCACACAGCAGAAAAACTAGACTTATTACAAGCCATGTCTATTTGACTTTTAAGTCTATGGTCTTCCTTTGCATCATACATTTTCTTTGCTTCCTTCTCCATTTTGTGCTCTTATTATGTTTAAACCTATAGAATCGAAATTGTAAACTCATAAACAGACATGGCAGAATCAGTACTTTTAATTTCTACTGTCCAATGTTCTTATTATATTCACCTCCATTTTAAAACATCCCCCAAAAGACAGATAAAACATACATATATATAGCAAAAAAATTTTGCTTTTTCTACCTGACATTGTTTACAAAGCTTATGGGGGTGTACTGTACCACAGAAAGTTTGTACAAGTTTACATTTGGAATATTGAGTGGAATTTCAATGCTTTGCATCGCAGATTATGGACATAATTTATTTCTGTGAACTCCTAGAAATATATTTTCTTCCTTTCTTTTTCTTTTCTTTTTTTGTCTAATTTTGGAGAAATTAAACAAAGTGAGTTCTGCCTCAGAGGGTTTTCACAAGCAAGAGATATCTTTATGCAGTGATTGAAGTCCATCTTCCACGGCTCTCTATTTTAGCTCCTGTGCGTCCGCCCACAGCCTGCTTGTCTTCCCCATCCACACCTCTGTGTCAGACAGTGACATTATCATTTTTTACTGAATCCAGCTTTCGTTTGCCTGCTTCTGAGATTTTGCTAAGGCTTTTCATCTTTTTGGTATGTCTCATCTATTTTTCTTCTGTCCGTCCAAACAAGATCCATAATATAGAAAAGCTAACATAATTTCTCAACCTGAAATTGTAAAGGGGTTCTTGTCATTTATTTGATAACGAATCACATACAGTGTCTTTTGGCATGTCTTCACTTCTAAATTTATATGGTCCTTTTATTGTCAAATAACTTTTCAGACTAGGTAAGAGTGGATGGACGGGGCTGGCCATGTAGGCTAGTGGTTAAGATCTGCTTGCTCTACTTTGGTGGCCTGGGTTTGGTTTCTGGGCACAGATGTACACCACTTGTCTGTGGCCATGCTGTGGCAGCGACCCAAATACAAAATAGAGGAAGATTGGCACAGACGTTAACTCAGGGCAAAACTTCCTCAGCCAAAAAAAAAAAAAAAAAGAAAAAAAGAAGAGTGGATGTGTATTCATCATTCCCTTGTAGTATATTTTACAGGAATTAAGTGACCAAACCACGTTTAGAAAAATGTAATGTATAATAAAAACCATTAGACGATGCTTTTCTGGACCTGCTTGGCATTGTCACTACACAGCACTATGCAACTTAAGGTAGTTCAGGGTTAGTAAATCAGCATTTACTTGTGATTATTTGGAAGTTTTTTTACTATGCTATTTTCAACTCTAATCATTGAGAGACGTCTTATATGTGCTCTAGTAATAAAAAAAGAAATAAGAAGTAATACACCAACCAAATAATTTCTAAATAAGTAAAAGAGCAGAGACTGCCTTAACTCATTCTCTGCTAATCTGGGAATAATTCCTCCCAATGAGAACCTTATCTGAGATTTTTGTCTTAAATTCTGCATGAATACTGTGTCAACTGCCTCGCTCAACAGACCGTTCTTACTCATAGGGCATTATGAGCTTTATATTTCTCCATGGGGGAAATGAATATACAGCACTGTATTACGGAACAACATAATTTCAGAGAAGAAAAGGGCATCAGAGGACACCTAATTCAGAAGCTCATCCAAACTAAGTTTGAAGTAAGACTATCATCAACACTTAGTGAGCACCTACTGTCTTTACTAGACCCTGTAGGAGAACACAAAGGAAACAGTAGACAGAGTTTTTGTCCTCCAGACTCTACCTCTTGAAAATTAATTCATAATCAGATCTTGCGTGTTATTATCTTGCTGCATTTCTTAGATTATAATAAAAATGATTTGAAAGTCATTTTAACGTGGTAATTATGCAATATTTATCATTTGTCAGAACTCAAAGGCTAAAATTCTTAAATATAAGGTCACATTTTAAAGTATACTTCATGCAAATGAGCATGGTTTTTATATCCTTTCCAATAACCTTAATAATGTGTTTTCAAATGGAACAACCACTTCAAAAAGAGGTCTTTCTATATTACCTGTCAATCATAAAAACATATTCCTTTCTTATGTATTACAAATGTGAAATATTTTTGAATTGGTGGTAAATACTTATAACACATTCAGGAATTTTAAAACTACAGCATTAATTTTGAAAATGATTTATCATCAAAGGAGTGAATATCTGTATTTCGGAAACATGTGAGTCCTTATATTGAAGTAAACCTTATAGTCTGAGAACAATAAAGTAATAAAATAGAAATGATTTTATTATTTAAATATATATGGATGTGTATGCATATGTATGTGTGAATATATACATGTATATGTGTATTTCTATCCCACAGTGATCTGACTCCTTGCTATTGTAGTCCTTATTATATGACATTCTAATATTATATTTATTTGCCTGTATTTTCCTCTAATCTATAAACATGTTTGGAATAGGGACTGTCCTTGTCTTGGTGACTGTTATATCACCAGTTCTTAGCTTGGCAACCAACAACGACCAGGGCATTCAGCATTTGTTGATAAATTTCCATATTTTTATGATTTATTATGTGGCTACAATTTAACTTCTGCTGTCATAATTCAAACATTTTGATTCTAAATTAAATAATTTCATTTAATTATACAATTTTATTCCAGTTTTGAAATTATGATATACACAACAAAATGAGTATACAAACTATTATTGAGTCAATATAATAAAAGTATTTGGACAAGATTATATAAATAGTAAAAAATTTGATGCAATAAAATCAAATTTATTACATAATAAAATAACCTAAATAAGAGATAAAAATATAAAAGAGAGAATCTAAAAGAAACAGCTTTATCTATAGAATAATCTTGGTTCTATGTGCAAATGATAGGAATAGATGTCGTGACTGTAAACATGTTAAGAGAGGCTTCAGGGGGAAATGACACCTGAGGTGGAGGGGTCATGAGAGTGTGACTGAAAATACAACTTAAAGGAAACATCTTGATGGCTTTGAATCCAAGTAAACTTTGACCAAAGAATAAAGTTTAAATTAATCCATATATAAAAATGAATAGAACATCTTAGCTGGGGTTTGAAAAGTACTATATTGAAATAAAACTAAATGAGAGCTTTAAGGACAAAGTGACAAGGACCAACCACATGTCTTAGGATAAGTAGATGCCTACATCAACCAAAAGTGAGAGAGGATGTGGGCTTATCAGAACCCTCTGATGAAACAACGCTGCCCGTTCCTATTTCTGCTGAACTCTGTGTACAGGCCTGCGATAAACTATCGAAGTTAGAAAGCTGCAACCTCTCTAGCAAAGACAGTTCCTCCCTTTACAGAACTTCTCCAGGGGTAATCCTGTACAAGCTTACGGAGTTAATCATTTATCAATTTCAACTCTCTTTTGCGTTAAGTAAGGTCTATTTTCTCTCATTTGTCACCTGCAGGTAAATTCGGTAGATAAATAATCTCACCTTGAATCTGTGCATTCATTTATTCATTAATTTATTATTTCACTCCACAAATATTTATGAAGCATCTGCTCTGTGCCAGATTTCTGCAGTAACCATTTACCTCCCTGAAGGACCCTCTCAGAGTTTCCCATGCTTACAGACTACACGAGTTTAGACTATCGTGGGTTTTCAGTCATTGGGAGTCAGATAGTTTGTATTTAAATCTGCATAATATTTTAGAGTTCTAAGCATCAGTATATAATTTGGTGTTCTTAATCAAAACGGAGAGCTAGTTAAGCAAGTAATTTGACCACCTAATTTTCCTAAGGGAAACCCAGTGCTCCAAAATAAATTCCTTATTTTCTCCCATTAAGTTATTCTTCCTAATGTTTTACCTGTTTCATAATGTCATCACATTTATTCCATTTTTCAAGCAAAAACCATGAGTCAGATTTGTCTACCCCATCTTTCATGCCTCACATACTGGCTACAACAAATTACTGGTTGCTTTTTCTCTCAATACTTGCTTCTTCAGCCTCATTGGGTTGTCAGCAGAATATCCTTCTAACTTTCTCTGGACAGTTCACCCCAGCCCAGTGCCTAGCACAGAGTAGGTGCTCAGAAATTAATGAACGCTTTGGGTTTTGCCTTTTGTACTTTTCTGCAGCGGTATGATAATACATTTACTCAAAGACATTCCAGGGAAGTGGTTATGGCAGTGAACTCAGGCTGCCTGGGTTCAAAACCTGGTCATTATGTGTGATTCCTGTAGCCACATATGCACCAAGGAGTAATAACAAAACTTCCCTACGGCAATTGTTGGAGGTTCAAATTGTGAATGCATATGAGGTAGTTTCCTCAGTATCTGACAATGTTAAATGAGCACACACCCTTATGAGCCTCTCTGCATGTCCATTTTGCTTTTTCAATCTGGAAAATGCCCGCTTGTCCTTAAGGTCTACGCTCAGTTGTTGCTACACGTCTTAGGGAAATGTGCCATTTTGCGCACGCAAAATTGCCACTTTTCTCACATTATTGAAATTGTGTTCAGACATCTATTTCCCCCGCTAGACTACAAACCTCTCTGAGAGGACCAATCTAGTCAAAATCTCTTTTGTATTCCTAAGGCCTAATGAGGAGCCTGACATTTTAAAGGACAGAATGAATATTAGATAAAGTGATTTTCTAATATTACCATACTAGTACATGGCAGGAAATTTCTTAGTTCTCTCTAAATAAATTAGTAAACTGAATGACAAAGGTTACATTTTTAAAGAGAACCACCTTGCACCAACGTTATTAAAATACCTCCTCAAAGTCGTCAAACCCCAGATGTCAATGGGAACAGAAGCGATTTCATTTCTAAACTGTGAAAAACTCTTGCTACTCTCTTAGTTAAGGTGCATTCTACCTGGAAAGTACCTCCCTTTGTCGGAAGCCTTTGTGCGTCTTCGCTGAAGTGTTTGCCTCTCCCTGCACTTAGCTCTTGGCTTGCTCTGAAGTTGACTGCATCAACATGCCCAGTTTTCCTTTCAGCTCTATGAATAGGCACTTGGCTTATCGGAACAGGCTGAACCGCCCTGTATGGGGGTTGATTCTGCCAGGCCATGTCTCTCAGCTGTGCCTGAAACACTGAAAATAAACATCATCAGCACAAAAGTGGTAGCTCCATGTCCCTCTATAGTTTCCTTACTTTTCGTGTCCAAAGAAGAAGAAATGCTGTCTGAGAGTTAGAAATAATGAACTGTCTCCTGTTCTCCATCTTCTCTCTGCCTTCCAGCTCCTCCTTTGGCTACTTAATGATTCTATTTCTATACAATAGGATTGTTCATTTGTAATCTGGCTGTTTCAATTCACTGAAGCCTGGGGAATGGTGATTTTCACAAATAGGCTGAAGTAAATAGCTGTGTAGGGATATAGGAAAATAACAATCATAGTTGTAACTTATAATCACCTATTCTCTGCCACATTGTCTTAGTAATTTTACTACAGCATTTAAGTTTATTTTTGCCAGTTGAAAATCAGAGACTCAGAGAAATTCAGACAATTTCCACAGGTGTGTAGTTAGGTTGGTGTAAAGGTGGAGTGTGCACCCTGGGCAGTTGGAATTCTGTGTCCATGCTTTTCCCTGTATTCTACTCTTTCCAACATCAGGACTTCAGCCAGAACCAACAGGTTCTATGACATCAGAAAAGCAACTTACCAAGAGGAGCCCAGAGCGCAGATATGTTCTCTGGAAGAGCTACATCATCCTTGGAACTTTTTAACCCCTCGATAAAATAAGTAATGGATACTTGAGGATGGTCCTTTGTGGACCTTTATAGAATGCGTTTTTCTACTACTGTTGGCATTATTTCTTTGCGCTGATGAAACTCATTTTGAATCATTTTGCACAATATGTTTTCTACTGGAATATCCAACACAGAGTAAGCTTAAGCTGTTAGAAATGTGTCTACCATGTTAGGTGACTTGGTTCGTTGTGTCACGTTAACTTCAGTTTCAACAGCCACCGCAAACTAACACCCCACACCAGCCATGTCTAATTCTTTTTCTTATCTGAGTTATACTATCTAAATTACTTCCTAACTTTCTCACTGACTGTATTCTCCTTTAATCAGGAGAATTTTATAATTCCTCTCCTAAACTCAACATCCATTCTCTGGAGTCCTTTTAGAATGTGTTGTTTAGGACCAATAATTTAATAATAGCTTGGAATATTAAAAGAATATTATGGCTTGCAATATGAAAAGAGATTTTCCTAATTCTTCTGTCTAATAACTGATGAATATCCCAAATTAATAACACCTCTTTATTTTCCAGTGGAACTAGACCTTCTGTGTGCCTTTGGAGTGGGGACGCCTGAGGGTCTGAGCGGACCCGCCCCTCACCACGACACATACTGCTCAGTTGGAGTGCATGAGGGAATGTGCCCCAGGTGGAGCCGAAGAATGCTCTACGCTCCTCCAGCTGGGCAAAGAACTGGCCAGTTAAAGAGCACCAGTGACACTCTGTCCTCTGAATTTTGTTCCAACATAATAAATGCATTCCATCTCTAGCGAACTACGGTTAGGAGACATCTTGTTTTTCTGCTTTTCCTATCTACCTGTTGTTTCTGAACTTTTCATTGTAGTTGGCTCTTTTTTACTGCAGGTATGGATTCAACTTGTCGTACTTGAATCTACTTTTAGGATTTCACTGAGGTAATTTTCTTGATTTTAAAATGATATTTTTACTCATTTCAAAAGAATGCACTTATAATATTTCTAGAGAATAAAAATGTTTTGACTAAAAAGTGAATATCAGGGCCGGCCCAGTGGTGTAGTGGTTAAGCTTGCTCACTCCCCTTTCATGTCCCGGGGTTCACAGTTTTGGACCCCTACGCCACTTATCATGCTGTGGCAGGATCCCACGGACAAAGTGGAGGAAGATTGACATAGGTGTTAGCTCAGCGACAATCTTCATCAAACAAAAGAAGACTGGCATCAGATGCTAACTCAGGGCCAATCTCTTCACAAAAAAAAAAAAAAAAATTGAATATCCTCCTCTAAGCTCGCTGCAACATTGCCAGATGTAGGAATGACCATTGTGTAAACTCCTTCCAGATATTTTTCCACGAATAATCAACGACTCACATATGTATGTGTGTGTATATGGGTATATATATATTTATATATATGTGTGTGTACATATATATTTTATGCAAATATAATATCCACCCTTTTTTGAAGCCTCAGTATATCTTGGGACTCACATTATGTCTAAGCGCTTATGGTTCCAGTCTGTGAAATTTGACAGATTGAACTCAAATCCTGATTTACCTTCAACTAGCTATATGGCTCTTAGCAAATTATTTAATATTTTGGGCTTTAGTGTCCTCATCTATAAAACAGGGATAATTACAATGTCTATCTCTAGGGCTATAGTGAGGCTATAATGAAAACTACACGTAAAACATTTAGAACAATGCCTGCCATCCAGTAAGCATTAGCCATTATGATTTCCATCTCATCAGACCAGTTAGAGTAGTGATCCCAAAAAGGAGGAACTGTTATTGTACCTATTTTGTTGATGAGGAAATTGGAGTTTAGAGAGTTGAAGAAATTTCCCAAGGTTACGCAGAAGTTATTGATGGAACAAGGGTCAACCTAGGGCATTTGGCTAAAGCCCATGCTTTAACATCCATGCCACCTAAACTTCACAAGTGTGTTACTCCACGTACACTCAATTGATCAATCAGTGCTGTGCTACCTAACATTTTCAGTTAGAAAAATAATAAAGGACCAGCTAGTTGATATTGACCATTAATGACGTGCTAAGTGCTTTGTATGTGCTGCCTTATTTAAAAACAATTTTACAAATGAAGAAAATGAGAGGTAAGTTTACGTAGGTTAAGAGCTTCTTCCACCATCACACACTAAGTATAAGGCAGAGCTCGCAAAAGAACCAGTTCCACTGATGTATAGGTACATGCGCCTCAGCTCTTTGATTTCCTCCCGCCACATGTTGGGCACATTTGTATGTTAGAGCAAATGAGTCTACTTAATCCTCTTTCATTGACTGTATGGATATATTAGGATTTATTTGTCCCATTTCCATATTGAGGCACATTCAGCATTTTTGCTATAGAAAAACAATGTTCTAATAATCATTTATACATATATTTCAAATTTTATATGATTATTTCTTCAGGATACTTTCTCAGAAACAAAATGACTGAGTTAAAAAAATTAGGAATTTAAACAATTTTGCCCTATAAACAGTTGTGATATTTTCCCCACACATCAATAACGTGTGACTGCCTCAAGGATATATTAATACGTAATAGTATTTCTCCATGCTTTTAGGTTGGGTTCCCCAGGTGTAGAGTCTGAAACAAGTCCGTGAGATATGTTGCGGGAGTGCTCTCAGGAGAAAGAGAATGGAGAAGCAGCATCAAGCAAAGAAAGCAGCTAAGCAAGGATGTGCTGTCCACTAGATCTTAGCTTTAGTATGTTAGTCAGTCACTGAACACAGACTACAACCCTATGGGCTGGGAGTATAGGGGGTGTTCTCCAGTTGGGGTTGTTTTCTGGAGAATGGAACAGTTCTGAGCCTTAGCAACTCAACCGCTCAGCAGGTGGGGTGTAGGGACCCTGGCTGGTAAAGGTAATCTAGTTCACCAATGCAATCTACCATGGTTTATGTTTCATAATATTCAGACCAGCTTATGTTTTACACTCAGTTACTGCAGCGAGATACAGCTTTTTTTGGATTTTGGTTGCTCACAATTTCTGAGAAAACTTACAAGAGGAAGGATAGTGGGGTAAATAGTGGGTCAAACTACAAATCTCAATGCTATAGTTGGTCTGGAGGCTGGAACTGATACTCATCATATCTCCTTCAAAATTCATTCTAGATTGCCCTACCCTTTGGCTGGCACTTCTGTGAGTCTTGGTGGCTTTCATGGCGGATGATCCAAACCATCAAGTCAAAGGAGACTTAAGTCCATTTTTATGATGCCCTTGTTAGTCCTCGGATGCTTTTCTTGTCCATGTGTGGTTTAAATTCAGTTTAAATATCAAAAGAAATACAAGAAAATCACCAGAGTTCTAAACACTCCTCCTTGCCTTCATCAGGCAGTGGCAGTCTACCTTCCTTTGATGATAAGGTAACTGAACCTTGCTTGCTGATCTACTGGAACAAGGAAACCAATGAAACCAGGCTGCAGTAATGGTTTACAGACACTCTCACTTGTCTCCTTTTGGAAATGTCCGTCCTGGTGGCTTGCGACTCTAGACACTGAGTCTTGTGAGGACAAGAAGGGCCAATCCCCCAAACAGGATACTATGAGTGATGGTAAACAAGGCCAATCCTATTTTAACTCATTGGTCCCTGGACCCATTCAATCTACCTCTTGGGCACACAGCACCAGATAATGGCCATTGGTTTAAGGGGTATACTCCAGCCTGAAAGATAATGCCCCATTTTCACTAGTTGTCATCCTCAAGCTTGTACCTCAGCTCTGCCTTCAATGGTCTAGTCCCCCACTTTATCAGGCTAGCAATTTCAGAGTAGTTTGCTGTGTAATAAGACCTATGAATCCCATAGCAGTGTATCCACTATTGACTGTACTTCCTTCCACATAACAGTCACTTAGTCCAAGAAAATGCTATGTGATTTCCCATACCAGTAGATTTCACATTCTGAGTCCTGAGTGGTGCCACTAGGGACAGTGGACAAGAAAGAAAAACTCAGCCTCCAAATATGGTCAATCTTGGCCAGTTCTTCACAGAGTGGAAGGGGTCCAATGTAATCAACTTTCCACACAATGATTGATTGATCTCTTTCTAAAGCTACTACTGTATTGCAGGCCTAGCATTGATCTCTGTTGTGGGTGGGTTGAACATTAAGCAGTGGAGGTAGCAACACTAACCTCAATTTACTCTCACCACTCTCTTTTTGGGACACTTCTGTATGAGGATGTAATGTAGGAGTAGAAAATTTTCATCTTGCAACCACATGTTTACCTAACCTATCCTTGAATGAAGCTCAAGTTATTCTCATCCTCTATCAGCTGGTCATAAGAAACTCCCCGTGAGCCTTATGTGTGAGCTGATATGAGTCAGTGCAACATGGATTGATAACTTGAGGATCTGGTCGTCTTCTTCACACAGTTTATTGTGGTTTTTGGACCTGTCTTCTTCTAATCCTGGATGTATGATTTCCATTTTACAATGGGTTCCTGGTGGGATCATCTGACTTTATGATTTGGTAGGTCTAATTGGACCCAGAACATGATTAGCAATTCTGGCCATATGGCCACTGGTGGGATATAATCTGTCTTTGCCAGGACACAGGAGCAAAATAAGAGTTGTTTTTCGAATGGTATCAGAGAAAAGGATAATTAACTTGGTGTCACTTGGAACAGAATGAGATACTGGGAGCTGAGACAAATTTATGTCGAAACATTGAAAAAGTTTCTCAAATACACACAGCTATATGTATTATTTGCAACAAAAAATATATATTCACAGTTATTTTATTGAACTTATAAAACTGCACTAGTAATGGATCCTGGAGATAAATGATGATAAATTGACAGACGAAAGGATGATACATTGAAGTAAATTAATCTATGAAATAATGATTATTTTAAGGTCAACATTGTGTGGGATATAGGAAAACTGAGATTGCAACTTAAAACTCTAAAGTGTAAATTGCTAAAAGTTTTGTAAATCATTAAAATGAAAAGTCACATTGCTTAAGTAGCCATGAAGCGAAGTATAACCAAAAATAATGACAATATTCCCTCCATTTTGGAAGAGAATATAGTGAAGCTTCCATACTCTGGGGATCAAGAAAATACAATGCAACTCTGAGACATTGGATGTTCCAGCACATCAGCATCACCCTACTGAACCATCCCCATGGAGGTACTTCCACAATGCCTCCACAGCCATAGGAAGCAGCACCAGGGTGTTGGGGATCCAGAGAAGCTGTCACTTATGACATGGATATCAGCTATAGGCAGCACAACATGGTGGTGTCACACTATAGGCGCTAGCCCTGCGGTAGCCCAGACAGCATTATTGGTTTGGCATAACGCCTTAATTGGTTACTCCTTTCCACAGTGGAAGGAGTTCAGTGTCATCAGTTTGCCACCAAATGAATGATTGGTCTATTTGATTGGTTGGTTGGCATCCCTTCCTGTGCATCTCCAATTTATTCCCTTCACAGGAACCAGAAACTAAGTATATTGAAGTATACATGGAAACTGAAGGGTTCTCATTACTCTTACAGTTAAAACTATGACTTCTGTACACCTCTCAGGTTTTCCTCATTCAGCTCTAGCTCCAATCTGTGGAAAACAGCTTGTGATTCCTGAGTCTACTGCCCTCTGGTCTCAGTGCATTTCAGGCTATTTTGCACACACTGTCCTTTCTAGCTGGAAAGCTCCTTTCAGGAAGTTTGTTGTAACAATGGCAGGCTATGGAATCAGGCGGACCTTGGTTTAGGAACACCTCTTACTACTTATGTCACTTTCCACGAGAAATTAAAGCTACCGAAACTTCCTTTTCCTATCACTAAAATGGACATAGTAGTGGTTATCACATTTTATTAAATAACACAATCATAAACCATTAAGAAATAATTTTAATTATAAAGGATAAATGAGAGATTAACATTTTCTATAGCGATTGATGTATGATGATGATATGACATTTTGGAACATTTGAGATATGACAGTCACACTCATTCTAAGATTTACATGTATTATTTTATTTAAGTTTCAAAATAGTTATGAGTTGGTAAAAATGCAGCAAATATTAATAATCGTTACTATTATGTACTCCCTCTACACACTCCACATACTTTTACGTGGTTACTTTCTATTCAAATTTCAGCCTAGACATCACCTTTGAACTGGTAGCCTTTCCTGACCTCTAACAATGGTTTAATTCTCCTCCTATGTGTATCTGTAGCATTCTGTGCATACCTGTGGCATACTTCTGGGATTTTTTTCCCATACTGTATTATCTTCTCTTCTTCCCCCAAATAGACTGTCTGGAGCTTCAGGACAGGAGCCAGCGCACACTCACCTTTGTACACCCAGCATCGAGTGCACATATATCAAGTGTTTATTGAATATATTTAAATACAGGAAGGAATGAGCACATTACCACTAGGAAATGAGTGATAGAGTGCCCCTGACATCCTTGGCTAAAGGCAGCAGAAGCAGTAGCTGATTCGATTGTCTCTCCATTCACTAGATCGTTCTGCAGGAAGTACATCCTTACAGCAGGCAGAGCAAAAGAACAGAGAGTTTTGCATGTAACATAATTTAATGGAGAAGATATTGGCAGCAAATATGAGACATCCTTTTGGGATTGCCAAAAATAATCAGTGGAGATATTTTACAATACCTTACGTAGAGTTCCAGAACTTTTTGGTAGAGACAGGAGACCCCAAATACTGTTTATTGTTATTAATGTAACTCTATTGAAACTCCACATATATTCTAGAAACAGGAGTCAATATTTTTGTTTGCTTATGTAGATTAAAGCATTTAACGTAAACTCAAAGCAAATTCTATTTTCTCAGGTGTTACTAGAAGCAAGCCTTGCTCATGCCTAGAACTGCTTACCTGGGAAAGCAATGCATTGTAGTGATTTCCTCAAAATCAATTCAGAAAAGAACTATAAATATTCTTTATTTCAGAATATTACTAGAAGTTATTCTGAAATCTAACAGGTGCAGACTCGAGCAATTGGAAATGGATAAGGAAAATAATATAGGATTTTAAATCATCATTATTCTAGGGACAATTTGAAAAACATCAGCCAAAGAAGTGTCAAATGTTCCTTGACAAGTGCACATGTCATTTGATAAAACAGATGTCATACGCCTACAGAAATTTATTAACAGGTCAAAAAGTTTAATTTTATGATCTTATAACAAATTATTTTTAAGTTCCACATGTACAAATAGTGATTTTCTTATGCAGTCTGAAGATGATATCAATATTACTACAATATAGCACAATAGCAAAGAGATTTCTGAAATGATCTATAAGTATTATATTGCTAAATCTTGCTGAGCATGTTTTATGAGTTCAGAAAAAGGTGAATGTTTCCCACCATGAAAATCAAATTTGGGGTACATTAAAAATCTACTGTTTACTTGATGTTACAATACAATACCCAAGACTATACTTAAGGAATATTTTATTGGCTTTCACCAGAATATATTTAAAAGAGTAGAAATAACAACGTTCTCTAGAGACTATATCTCTACAGTTGGTACTAGATAAATCATTTTAGTAATGCAAGCTTAAAATATAAAAGCCTTTTTCACATTAAATACACCTGAGAATGCAACAGAAATGAAATCATCTCACTTTCTCTGTCGCCTTTGGACTCACCTATAGAGAAGGAAAATTTATCAACAGTGCAAATAATACATTGGAAAGTGGAGTCTGCCTGGACAATAACTTTAAGTCTTAGGTAAAAGATAATGGGAGGGATCATTGGAAGAGAAAATAAAAATAAGAATTCTCAGTTTTCATATTGGTCATCTACTTTCTATTACAAGGCTGTCATACAGCTCTCTCCAGAGAGTCCCATGTTTGGATAGGATGTTAGCTTGTGGATCGTGCCATATGGCAGACCTAAAGGAGCTTTACATTCTTGGACCTTCCTTCCAAATATACCTCAAAAGCGTGTGCTGGAAGAGTGACACAAAACTGTCCCTTTGAAATGATTTCCGTAGAGTGTAATAACCCCTCTCAAACAACTAAAATCTACTCACAGTCAGTGGTCTTTGCCTTCCCAGAGCAGGTGTTGAGGCTTTTGGGATTGGCCCCTATTTTATTCAATACACAATTAAAATTACTTCTAAAACTATTAAAGTTAATCATTAAGGTTTCACAGAAGCTGTTTAATTTAGTGATACAAGGAGCCAGAATTTTGTAAAAAAATAAAATTTCCTGGGCTTCTCATATCAAACATTAAAATAAAAACTCCTTGACGAGGTAACAATAATATTTTCCCCTAAGTGTTATATATAGCAACATATGCTTAACCAAAGTACTAACACATATCTTTTCAGAAAGCATGCAAGTTATAATTCTGATGTAACTAAGATAATTTTAGTAGTAATTTTTGAACACTTTTGAAGTATATTGTTACAAACCAACTATGAAATTATACAAAGAAAAACGCTTTCCCACACCAAGCACAACTATTTTAATTCTTTCCAAGTTTCCTTGTGTATATCCTTATACACATGCATAATTTATATAGTTGTAGTCATCATGACCATTAAATTTTTATTTCTGTTTCAATTAATACTATTTATTTATGTATTATTATACGTAAAACTACTATTCTAATTATTTTGATAGTGTAATTTATTCAATTTTATTGATATAATTAAATATAATTTACATAAATATTATTACATTGTTAGGTATTTAGCTTATTTATTCTAACCATTACATACATATATCATATGTTACTCTAATACTATCTTTGAAATATAACTATTTTTTAGTTTGAAAGAGTTGTTAAGTTCCTAGAACATTTTCAAATCTCCGTTCATTCCTCTGTCTTGTCAGGCAGGGAAAGAAAACTTCCTGAGGAAACCTACCGATAAAGGAGATTCAATCAACCTTTAGAACTTAGACCATAATTGGATTTTTCAAAATCATTGTGGTTTTTCTCCAGTAAAACGGCCTGTTTCCTCCTGTCGAAAGAGCATTCCTCAGGGTGACTACACAGGACTGCCTGACTCAGGTCATCTCGGATGGCTGCTAAGCAGATTGGAGAGTCCCAGACTGCACTCTAGGTCTCTTGAAATTCAATTTCTGGGGTCAGGATCTGAAAATCTGTCTTATTAACAAGTTTTTCAGATATTCTGTCCACTAATTTTTGGAAATTAGTGCTTCATCATGTCTAGATGGTTGAGAACTTTCTCCACTTAGAAATATTCACCCATCTTCACACAATTTGTCTGAATATGCTTATTATACATCCTTACAAAACATTCCCCTAGCTTTTCTCTGAAAACACAGATTCTGAATTTTCTGCTTTAGTTTTCTTATCCCATTTTACTCAATGACTGTCAATGACATATTTGGTCAATTCACCTATGAGCTCTTTCCCATCGCTGTTATCTCGGTACAAATATCTTGAGGTACTCCTGACTCCTTGGAGAAATGGGAAAATGATGTACTTACAACGATCTAGGTGGACTCTCAAAATAGTTTAATTTTGCTATGTTATATATTTTAGTACATGGTCTTAAGTATTTTGTGTAATAAGATTGAGAATAAACTATTTTTTAAAAAATTATAACAGTTTTTGAAGCCTCAACAACACTATCATTTAAATATTTTCCTTAATAGACATAATTTCATATCATTTTCTTTTGAATTATTTTGAGTATTAGTGATATATTAAATATTTTTATTTATTTTTCTTTATGTGTGAACTTTTTATTCATGCTATTTTATAACTTAATTGTTTTCTTTTGACTTTATATGTTAAATAGGTAGGTAGAAAGATTGGTAGGTAAATATGGCTAATTCAAATATGATGTTTATATTTGTCTTACTTGATGAAGTATATATTCATAGACCTTTTTCATTTAGTTTTTATGCTAATTTTCATTGAATAAAAGATTTGAATTCTTATGTAAGAAAATATTATCCTGTTATGTTTTCTATGAATGCTGACTGCTTCAAAAATTATTCTCGATGGTAAACAGAACACTGTTGGCAGTTAAAAATGGAGACCAATACAAACCCCTGACATTTATAGTATTCTGCTATACCATGAATTCAAATTTCTATGCATGGTCAATAGAAACCATCAGCAGACAGCTGCTCTAGCCTATGATTTTTAAATGGAATGCTGTCGTAGCAATGGTACTGGGTTGAGAAAAATCAATATGTTTGAATATACGGAGTTAAAATGACCACTATTTCATAAATGTTAAAGCAATAAAGTACCCATAAAAAGCTCAATGTTATATAAAGTGTGTATAAATTTATGATGACAGATCTGCTGTGCCTTCAAAGGAAACATAAATGTACTACTTAAATGGAATGAGTCTTGTATACCATTGCCCAGGATGTCTGTGCTTTCTTTGATTTGTTATTATAGGAGTAATGTTAATTAAGGCCCATAACAACATATGAGGATAAGATGGAAGAGTTATATGTCTGTGTGATTCTAAATTCATGAGTAATCCTTTACTCATGACTTGAAATCAACTTCCTTGCACAAACCAACTTTGCAGCCCCATTATCTGCAGTTGCAAGAAAAACACACCTAACTCGAGAAGCTTATCCTTTACAAAAGTTCTACCAAACAGTACCAAAATATTGTCCCAGCAATATTGACTTCCCTTGCTAGTATACATTTTTGTTGAGTCCATTTGTGGATTATGCATCTTCAATGATATGAATTTCATGATCCTATGCACCGTAGACTGACAGTTATACCTTCCCCAAGTACCCTCATTAAAGGAAAACACCCAGCCTCGACTTGTCCTGATATGATCTCCTTCTTCTTGTATTTTTGTTTCTAGCCCTTATTATAACTGTATCAGTATATGTTTATTTGTTTATATAAAACTTGCCTTGCTCACTGGAATATAAACTCCTTTAGAGCAGAGATTTAGTTCTGTTCCTATTCTATCCTCAGTGCATAAAACGTTGCCTCACTCTATAAATATCTGTTGAATGAATAAATTCTATAAATCTCTCCAAAGTGGGATCAATTAATAGCGTTGGTTCTAAAGGAATCAACAATTTAACCCTAATTGATGTGCCACGTGAAAAAACAGAACGCTACATGGCAGTTTCCATATGCTTCTATATGGAGATGGTTTTATTGTGAATGGAAAGAGGACATAGTCTGGATACCAGCCTGGGCTCAGACCCTTGCACAGCCATTTAGTTGCTCTGTGGTTCAGAGCAAGTCAGTTAATACCTTTGGTTCTCAAATTCAACTGTAAATTAAAGATACTACTTTCTGGATTATTATGAGGTTAAGTAAAATAATGTTTGCAAAAGTACAGAATATGGTAGGTGCTAATCAAATGTAAATTCTGTCCCTTTTCATCTATGAATAAAATACCATAGACATAATTTTTTAATCTCTTTAGGAAAAGCCAAAAACCAATTTACTATTCAATGAGGACGATTAGCAGATACTTTTCTGTAGAAGTTTGAAAATATTAAAAATAACACTACTAGACTGGGAATTAATATCAAAATCTAACAGGAAAAGAAAAGATGCATTTAGTTCAATAGCATTTTGACATTATAAATAAACAGAATCCTCTCGACTACCTTTGAATGTTAAGTAATAGGAGAAAAGATGTTATTCATGAGAAACCCGTGAAAAATTCGACTCTATCAAGAGGTGAAAACACATTTTATTTTAGTTGACCCAGTTACCTGGACCAAATTATAGCTTCATATCTTAGGAAACATCTGTATTTCTGATATATTAGATCAGTTTCTCTCTTTCTAATTGCATTTTGCATTACTACTATGGTAAACAATGTATCTTAATAGATCTATAATAGCTTGTCAAATGTTTGAGATCAAGTACTTATTCTTAATAATTTTGTATCATCTATGAAACTCAACACAATGTATTAAATAGGGTGCATAGAAAATATTGCTTGAATTGATTTGGCGTTAATATTACAAAATTGCATTCGTAAGTCAGAGGACATTCATTCCATTCATAAACATTATTTAATAGGTTATTAAAAAATCATAGATATATTTTAGTTGTTTCACCTCCCTACCTCAAAATTCATTCATTCAATAAATGAAGTGAAAGGAATAAAGGAAATAAAATTCTTTAGCAAAATAAGGAAATTTCAAATCACAAGCTATGCAGATGAAAGATGATTCCCCCAGAACAGTGGCCTTCAAATAGTTTTACTCAGGTACCAACAAAATGGACGTTTTAAAAAATTATGCACCCTCTGAAACATTTTTAAAACGTTGTAAATTTTTATTTTAAGTTTATAAATTGCAAAAGATGTAATTTTTGTTTTTTTTAAACTGTTACGTTGCTTTTTAAAACATATCCAAATGTCGCACGATCAGGTAGATTGTAAGGTCTCAAATTTCATGTACTGCTGTGACATCTTGCAGCCTCACAGGGAGAATGAGCTCCCCTGCTCTCACCATGTGTGTCCCCCACTCAACAGGGAAGGCCGTCATCTGACTAGTTCCATTTTTAGCCAATAACTACAACTATGCAGCTGGAGGCTCAAGCCTGCACAGGCTGCAGCAGAGGATGGGTTGCGGGCCCAGGGCTCATCCATTGCACCACCCTTCAGCCTGGGCCTTTGTTGCCACAAAGAATCTAATCCTCAGGTTATAGGGAAAGACTCCCATGGTGTCCCTGTGATACATTAAGGGCTAGTACAAACCTTACCTAAACCCCATTTCCTAACCACATGGACTTTGGCATGGAGGAGGCCCCTGCCCCTAGTGATACTAATCTGAGGCTCTCTGGAGGAAGGAATTGAGAAATATGAACAGGGTAAAGAGAACCCCTCACGTGAAATATATACAGGGAGAAAAAAGGCACTGTGTTTGTCGGGGGCGAGGGTGATGAAAAAAATTAAGATAAAAATCTGGATACAAAAAAATTAATTAAAAGAGGTCCACAATCTGACTCAAGTGAAAATTCAAAATTTGCTAAAATAATTAATATAGAAAAAAGATAAAAGAGTGCTGATTGGCTTTTGCATTTCTACAATATAGATTCCGAATTAACTTTAATAGCTGTTGAAATGCACCACTTGGCAAGGCTTCATGGACTTAATCAATACTAGGGTTCAAATTACAATTTTACCTGGAGATCCCACTAACTTAAATATGATCCCCCCTATAGTCTTAGAGGAATTACTGAATATAAAGTAGAGAACAAATAGCTATGTCTCACCTTAACTATTGCATTGTCCAAATTTCCGATCGTGATAGCACCAAATTGTGTTAAAATATCCCATAATGAGACTACATGTTCTTATAGAATGAATAATTTGAAATTAAACTAACTCTTGGCATTTACATATCGACAAAATGGGACCTCATGAACACCCTCTCCAAACTTAAATAGTTAATATGGCTCAATGTCAATTAAAACAAGGCCTTTAAAAATTGAAACTTTATATAAGACCTAATAAGTAAAGGGGTGATTTTTTCACTTCTTCTCCATTTAACAGTTCATTTTGGCCTGTTTTTACACTTAAAAAGGATGAATAGTGCCTCCTAGTTGATTACCACAATCTAAATGTTGTGGTCTCTGTCATTAAAGACCTCATACTAAAAAGCAAGTATTGTTGTAAACATTGACTCCATCCAATAAGAAAATACTTTTGCTATCAGAGATTTGGCTAAAATTCTCTATTCAGTGTCTATTTCAATAGCTTCTTACCAGTGTACCTTCACCTCCGAAGGAACACAGTACACCTTTACCAGGCTACCCATGATGGGGGACATCAGCAGCCTTGCCATCACACAGTCTTTGCAGGCAATACCTTAACTGCATCCACCTTTCTCCAGGAGCACAGGTATGACGTTACATTGATCACATCCTTCTCCAAATAGATTCATTTGACATGCTCAGTAAGGACATATATTCTTTGGTCCTTCTTGGTTCAAGAGGCACCATATTTCTCATTTACAAATTTCACTTAATCTTACTTACTCATGCTGTTACTTGCAAATTGACCCACCTTGAATGGGAATTCCCCCAATTAAAGGCTCTAAAATTTGCCCAAGTTGAAATCAACAGGGCTCTCCTTAGTGCTTTCAGATATTCTCTCACTGTAGAGACTTTAGCAACCCACGGGCTTCTGATGTAAGCCACTGCCCTTCTCGGCCCTGCACTGTAAAACATTGGAGCAGCAACTCCTGGCCACATACTGGGCTGTCCTGGAGTTAGAGGCTTTCACAGACCCTGAGTCTGTGATGTTCCATACCAAGCTGTCCATCGTGCCTTGGAAATCAGCTCCCAACAAGCATGGCACAGCTACCAAGACCTCCATACCACAAGGTGGCACCAAACCTGAGCCTGCAGGCATACCCCACCTGAGGGAGAGAGGGTCTTCCCTATCCTTAGTCCCCTGTCAGAAGTCACAGTGCTGAAGGAGATCACTCATTTTCCAGACCCCTTGGCTACCTGGGGATCATCTATGGAATTAACCAAGTGAACAGCAATGAGATTTCACAGACTTTACAGAGGTGATTACTGCCATTATATGTGATGGAACTCAGTAGAATGTTACTGTTCTCTATCCCTTAACCAGGATGTCCCAGATAAAGGAGCACCCCCAAGGATTAATGCAGTTGGACAAAAATCAGGCAATCATTGTAACACTGGATGCCCTGGTTAACAATTTGTCCGTCCTTACATTTTTTGCTAACTCTTGGGCCACTGTAAACGGTCTGGCTATCGCAGCCAATGGCAACAACAATTCCTTGTTTAAAGTTTCCCCTTTTGAGGTAAAGAACTCTGGGAATCTCTTGCTTCACAGGTGCCCAAAATAAAATTCAAGGTAATATATGCTGAGGCCACAACATAAGGCCTCATCAGGACACTCCTTATCCCCTTTAAAGTTCCTTAGTCATAGTAGCCAAGACACTCATTCCACTTCTCAAAATACATGATGCAGGGCTTTAGAAGAAGGCGCTTGATGGAACTTCCACCTTCATGATAAGTCCAAGCAGTGAGTTTAATGAAGAGATCTAATGGCTTCCACAAAATCTACTATTCAAGTGACAAATGAAAACTAGATCCCCTACTGAGTGTCGATATTGTCATAGGCATTAGTCTAAATTCATGCTGCCTGGAGACATGCACCCCCTACTCCAATGTTATATAAGGCCCTCAGTTGCCTTTATTGGCATAAAGGGAGATACTTCTAAGGTTCAGATTTTTGACAACCACCTCAACATGTGGTCCTCCTGGTCAAGTGTCTACTCGGCCTCCTAGAGAGGCACTTGTTCCACTCTCAAAAAATATTAGTAGTCACTACAGTCGATATTTGATCAGAAGGCATCAAGACATTAGTTGTAATATAAGGCATCAAATTTCATGTACTGCCTTAGCATCTTTGAGCCTCAGAGAGCCCCCTAACCGTGAGTTTCTCAGCTCCCACCAGATAGGCCCCTCGCCCAGTGGGAAGGCTCCGCACCTGGCTAGTTTCCCTGTCAGCTGGACCAACTGCCCTCTACTAATCCTCAACCTCAGGGGGTTTCACTTCTCTGCCAGACAGGGGGCACCTCATCCTCTTTAGACTACAAAGGCTGCCTTCCACAGCCCCTGCTTGTTCACTCTGCTGCTGAATACAACCCCTGTGTCGCCCTGCGTGGCATGCAATGTCCTCCTGTCTCAGATTGTGGGTTTATGTCACTCAGAAACTGCTGTCAATTTCATCTGTCCCATGTTGGGTGCTGGGTATTTGGTCATTTTACACTATTTAAGGCAAAAATGCTTCCCTCAGCAAGAGGATGAATAAGAGGTAATCAGAATGCTAGGTATGTGCTATCATCCGCTTAAAAATATGAAAAAGATTCTCTCTAATAGTTAAAAACTTTCATTCATTTTCTTTCCTGAAATTTTAATTTCACGATACCAACCACACATCTGAAAAGATATAAGAAAATTATGAATTTGATAAAATCTATACACAAAATCATTTGCTTCTTGAGACAAAGAAAAAGAAAAAAAATCACACCAATAAATGCATATTTTAACACATATATATTGATAGATATCAAAAATATTATTTAAAAATCAATATATAACAAAGACAAGATGACAGAATAGACATAGGAAGAAATGCCAACACAAAGAAAAGTATAAAAATTCACTTAGAGTTTCAAAAAAAAAAGACTGGAGTATATGAGGAAATATTTGCAAAATAAGGGCAATGTACTGACCTTACTTTATCACATAAAGCTGTGAAAACAAAGACATTATGAAACTGATGTAGAAGCAGACTAGTGGAAATAAATAGAAAGATTTTCACATAGTAACGTGTGTCAAAGCAGTAATGGGGTGAGAGATTAATGAAATTATGGTGTTTAAAAAATTGTTAGTGGGGCTGGCCCTATGGCCTAGTGGTTAAGTTTGGCATACTCTGCTTTGGTGGTCCAGGTTCGTGGGTTTGGATCCCTGGCACAGAGCTACACAACTCGTCAGCCATGCTGCAGCGGCGACCCACATATAAAGTGGAGGAAGACTGGCAGGGATGTTAGCCCAGGGCTAACCTTCCTCAAGCAAAAATAGAGGAAGTTTGGCAACAGATGTTAGCTCACAGCTAATCTTCCTCAGCAGAAAAAAAAGGAAGAAAAGATGTCATTTAGAAAAGTAATTTAGACCTCAATTTTACATCTTACACTAAAATAAATTCTGTATCTACTAAAGATGTATAAAACAGCACTATCCCTGGAATAAAATATAGATCAATATCTACACAGCAGCGTGTTTTGTAAGGAGGTTCTGTACTTGAACCCACGGACATTATAAAGAAGGAAAAACATTAACAATCTTTGCAAATAAAAATTAAGAAAAATTCTTTATGGGAAATATCTTAAAATTTAAATGCAACATAAACTAAAAGAGATATTTGAGAAGTGATAAAATTATTTTATATTTTCTGTATAAAAACAAATTAATATGAAAATAGGTGAACAGCTCAATTAAAATATGGACCATGGACACAAATATCTTGGAAAGTATAAGGGGCATACAAACATTGAAATAAATTATCAGACTTATTGTTAAAATTTTTTAAATAACTTGGATGCCTGGAATAAAATAACAATAAATATAGCCATTTTAAATTCTCCAAATGTTTGATGTATTCCTAGAATCTGGCTAGCTAAAGCATGGGCCTAGAAAATGAGCCGATAGCTGACACATGCTATATTGAGCATTTACACTGTACAATTGTATTTCTTTACACAATTTTATGTGAACTGATGTGCACAGTCCTGAATCTAAAAAAATGACCAGTGACTAGCCTACAATCATTCTAACCAACGAGCTATTTGTCATATGTGACGAGTTTATTTCAGGGAGAACTCCAAAATTCTGGCAGCTGTAAATTAAAATACTGGTGATTTCCAGTGAGTAATTTTTATTACCATCATTCAAATAGCTCATGATGTAAATATTTTAAATTGCATTGTAGCTGGACACTTGCAGCTCATTTGAACCTTTTTGCAAAGTTATAGGTAAGCAAAACTAACATCTTTACAAAGCTCTATAAAAGGGCCGCGTGAAGGTAAGAAAACGAACCCCAGCACTGTTCAAAGTCAACATCAGGGACCTCCATGTAAGTGTTTTGTAGCAGACCTCATATATTCTTTTCATGTGTGTCTTCTATTTTGTTTGTCTTCATAATGAACAGATAGATATTGCCCCTCCCTTTATCTTATGGACCCTTCTAGAAGGGAAATTATTTGAGCAACAGTCCTGATTAGAAACTACACTCTTCACTCATTTCCCCCTTTAGGGAGTGGATAGATTCTATTCCTCTGTGCTCTATCACTTTATCATTTCTTCTCTCCCATCCTCCACAGGAGCCTAACAAGCCTTAGCATACACAACAGTGAATGTGGCCTCAATTCAGACTTGAATATTTGTTCTTCTCCATCCTCATATCGGAAGTGGTCCAAGAACTGGGCCAAGCCCTGCAGAGCACATCAAATATCAAGCAGCCAGGATTTTCTTTCCTCTCCCTAAATGAACATCACTGGGCAAATTTCCTGTTCCCTGAGGAACGTCTGAATGACATATTGCAGACTGTGCAGCATTTCCATGGACCAGAACCTAAAACATTTACAGATTAGAAAGTAAATAAGCATATAGTATATGCTAATTCTTTCCTTATGAATAGTTATTTGTGTTTTCACTATTTAATGAAGTTATGGACTGTGGCCTTTCTGTGAAAGTACAGTAATTAGGAATCAATTACACTTTACATTGAAACACTGGTTACTCTGCTGCTGTGGGATAATTGGGAAATAACTATATTGTCATCTTTATGTACTTCATCTACATTGAATCACAGCATTTCAGCGGTGATGCACTGGCAAATTATACCCACGTTTGTTCACATTAGGTCATGGAACATGAAAACAGTGTGAAAAAACTGCGCAAGTAGAATGAACTCCAAAGATAATGTGTAAGTTCAAGTAGCTATGCAAAGGCAGTCAGGGATTCTCAATTAATTCCAATTCCCACACAAGTAGAGCCACTTAATAGAACATGGTGCAATATTAGAAAGTGAATCCAAGTGTCTTGCTGGTTTTCTTGTGTGTGTGTGTTTTAAATTCACTGCTAAAAGGAATTCAAAAAATTCAGGTTAAAGATTTTTTTATGAATAAAAATTGATTTATTTAAAGATAGAAATGCTTTGAGAATACCATATCAAAATAAGCAAATGAAAACACTAATAAGTTGGTACCCAGCACTCTGAAAAGGTTTTCAAAAGCAACTTTTTAAAGAAGAATGATTCTCTGCTAGTTATGTGACTGGGAAACAAAATCTTGTGATATTGGAGAAATATCCAATATTTCTTTGCTTTTTGTCTGTATTTGTTTCTAGCATTGATGTCACCAACCAGGTCTCACAGGGAAAATTAGTGTAACAAATCTTGAGCCAAGAACTTAGTTGAAGATTCTAGTATGAATGTCCTCAGAATTTCCATGTTAAAGGCAAATATGCTGTTGTTTACTTTTTAAAAGCAAAGGCAAAGATATCTCTAGGGCTCCAGTGTAGCAACATCTCTGGAAACAGAACCAACATTTATATCTGTAGTTTAGACGACCCATCTCACTTTTGTGGAGTAAGTGGGGTTTGACATGCAGATGTCTTGTTTTTGTCCGCTGCCTTCCTCTTCTCCTTACTTTTCAAAAATTTTGAAAATATCAACTATTTAAAAAATTGGGGACTTCACACTCACATCACAAATAAGTAGTTTAGAAATGTATCACTAAAAATGTATTTACTTATTGCATAGGTATAGGAAAGCTTTGCTAAATGATTTTTTCATCTACCAAGAGGTAATCCTATCTTCTATTGATGATAATTATCCTGGTTTGCAGCATCCTCAATCTGAAAGACAAGAAAAGTCTTTCCCTGCTTCCAATTATACTTTTATATGGCCACAGTTGAAAAATGCCAGCCTCTCAAAATATCTGTATCTCAATTGTATCGTGACAGTATTGTTCTGATATAAATAGATCCCATTCTATGCTTTGAAATATATTGTGAACATTCCTCCAATGGGTGGGGAGATTATGTGTAATAGCAAAAGTTGTAGTCTTTAAAATAAATTTAGAGCATTGTTCCAGAGCTACATTCAACTCACACCAACCCTAATATCTTCATTCAGACCAGCCCACCAAATGAGGCGGGACAAATACCCTACAGACATCGAATGTTCTAAAAGCCTTATACACTTGATCACTGATTACACGATTACTTAAGAAGGGGAATCTGAGAACAAAACAAAAGTAATTAAGTATAGAACACTTGTTTTTTTAATTATAAACAAGCTAAATTAAGTAAAACACAGAGTTATTACTGTGAAGGAAGAATATAACAGAAATTGTCTCAAATGTGACTCTCTAAAGCGTGACTGAATAGTCAACTGACTTGCATCATTTAACAATAGGAAATTAAGACAATGGGCACAAATGAGTTTTTCACTTCCTGAGGTGCAATTTGGTTTTCTTTCTTTCATTTGTGTAATTGTGAAATTAAATTTATCAAGTGGTGAAGGAAGTAAAATTATTTTAAATGTCCTCTGCTAGTAAATTTTTAACATAGAGTAAATAAACCTGATTTCATCTATTTGTACTGTTTTTTCTGATGAGTCAAGTATCAGTAAAAACAGGTCACCTTGAAGACACAGAATAACAGCAACATCAGATTCAAGTGGACTCTGAAAAGGAAGAAAATAGAATGTAGTAATAGTTTTTGATCATGCAAGTTTACAAGGTTCTGGATTTCCATTTTTTCATTGTTTCTCAAAGTTAAGTCTATGATATAGGGATATTTTTCTCCCTGAATTACTCATTATCTCTATCTAATTTCAGTCAGATACAGTTTCTGTTGAAGACACGATCAGAAGAAATTAAAATATGAAATGGAAACATGCAACCATTGCTATTTGAGTATTTTCAACCTGAATATGGCATTTTCATAAGGTTTAATCCAAAATATTAACCCATATGTGTTTTCTGCTATTTCAGCATAGCAAGACGATCACTAAGGTGAGATGTGACTCAGCTAGAACTCTAAAGAATTCCCATCAATATATTACTTCCATCTTATTGTACAACCACTCATGATTATCTATGTATTCTCAGATCAACACATCTCCATTCCTGGTGATTGATTGCAGGCAATTTTGCAATAGTAGATGGTGTGCTGGGTTTTCCGCAAATATTCAGTATCTAAATAGTGCTTTAGAGTAGAGTGAGAGGAAATGATTGTCACTAGAACACACATGGCAGAGGAATGGTCAGAATACTTTTTTGATGATCCAAAGAGTCATTCTAGCTTTTAGCAGAGCATGGCAAATCAGGACAACAGCTATCAAATCTGTTCATTTCTGGATTTGAGTAATGACACTGCTTATCTATAGTTAAGGAGAACATGAAAATAGCCAACTTTTGAGCTATCAGCGGTCATTATCTTGTAATGCGTTAGACCTCTCACCTGCAGCCTCATACACATTCTTTGCAATAACCCTTATATGATGACTGATATTAACTTTCTTGCTTTGTTTTTTAACTGTACTTTCTTTAGTGAAATGCTGCCTTATCTCACTACGGTTGATAATTCAGTCTTCTCATAGAAAATTCATATCAACCTTCAAGAAAAATCACAGGTTTAATTTTAGAGGATGAGAAAGTAGTTGGCTGCATTAGTTTACAAATGTTTAAAATGTATAAAAACTGTTTTACACGTGGTCACAGAGCAAGCTAGTAGAAAAGCAGGAACAAGACTGCACATCTCTGGCCTCCCAAGCCAATTTTTATACCAGTCAATTATGTCTCAAAGCAAGATATGCCTATTCAAGAAAATCTAAAGGATTCTTTAAATTATATTTTCTTGTTTTCACTATTTAATCTGGATTGACATTAGCAACCTTGATCAATGGATCTTTTAAGCCAGATTAATTTATTCAGATCCAGTACATTTTATAACTATTTTTAAAAACATCAATTTACTTAAATTCCATTTTTTTGCTTACATGCTTCAATGGCTTTCGTTTGCTTGTGAAATAGATTTGAAACTCCTCAATCTAGCATAAAAGACTCTGCATAAATCAGTTGAACCATTGTGACTTATTTCTATGTATGTCTTACACACGTCACTACACATAAGTGAGACAGTGTTGTCTGTTGGCTAAAAAAATGTGGAACCCTGGGTTGCACAGCTTGATGACAAATCCTTGTTCTGCCACTTGCTAGGGTGTCATTCAGTGACAAAGTTATTTATCCAGCTGGTCATAAAAAATAGATGTCATCTCATGTGGTTGTTGGAAGATTAAATAAGAGTTACCTGAGGTCCAAAGAATTTAAGTAAGCTTAGCCATAGCATTAGTTATCTATATCAGCATAGCAAATCACTGCAAACTTACTGGCTTGAAATACTACACATTTATTTTCTCACAGCTTCTGTGAGTCAAGAATTCAAGAAGACTCATTTATGTCACGGGTTGTCACAAGGCTGCCATTAGGGCATTGAACAGGATTGGTATCTCAAAGCACAACTGGGAAGGATCTGTTTCCAAATTCACCTAAGTGGTTGTTGGCATGGATCAGTTCCTTTTGGGCTGTTGGACTCAGTACTCAGTAACCTTCAGTTACCTGCCGTGTGGTCCTCCCCTACATGGTAACTTGCTTCATTAAAGCCAGCAAGGGAGAGAGTCTCCTAGCATGAGAAAAGTCATAATGTCATGCAATATTATCATGGAAGCGACATCCCATTATCAACAACATATTCTATTGATTAGAAGAAACTCTCCAGCCCAAACTCAAGGCGAGATGATTACACAAGGAAGTGAATACCAGGTGAGGATAATTCAGGTATGCTTAGAGCCTGTCTTCTACAACTATGTTCCCAACTCCACCTTTTTTGATAAAAACCATATTAATCTTCATCTCACATGTCTTTGTTTTCTTTTGCCTCAAATCACAATCTCTATAAACTTTGAGCCTGTGCTCTGTATTGGTTTGTACGTCTATCTCCTCAGTAGAGGATTTTGGAATTCAGTTACATAAAAGGACTAATAGAAGCAACTGATGCTTTGATGTATATTTCTTGTGCCCCATCTAGATCCAGAGTATTTATGATTTTGGAAAATATTGATACATAATTTTTTTGACGAATTTTTTTGTTACCAGTGTTCATACTAAAGAGGGAATAAGTGTCTTGGCAGGATCTTGAATTGAGAAGTGTGACAAACCACTGTTGGTAATTGACACCAAAACATGGACTGAGTTCCACAATAAGCTGTGAAGCAGATATGACCCAAAATATCACCAGGGTTGAAAGTCCTAGGTATTAAGAATTTCAAAGAAATTAACAAAGACCCTGAGCCAAAAGCTATGTAGGAGTTAGCTTGGACCTAAAAGATATCTTACTAGAAATTTCTCTAAACTTCTCAAGAAAAATTGAAATTGTGACCTGAAGCCTGTAGTCATTGTACTTGTTTGTATTGCTGATATTTATTTCCATCAAATGTAGCTGATTCATATTTGCTCATCTAAAACTGTTTATAAACTACCTGAAAAATATCCCTACTCCTTTATTTACACATAGCCTTTCCAACTTCCACATTACAATAATAATCTTGGTTTTTAGTTAGAGGAAATAGATGAAAAACATGATTTTTTCCTCTTGCAAAGCAGACTTCATGAATATAAAATAAGATGTTTTGTGAGGTTAAAAAAATTAGAGTTTGAGGCTGATCCCGTGGCCTAGTGGTTAAATTTAGCATGTTCCACTTCGGTAGCCTGGGTTTGGTTCCTGGGGTATGGACCTACACCACTCATCCATTGAAATACTCTTGTGGTGACCCACATACAAAAAATAGAAGAAGTTTGGCACAGATGCTAGCTCAAGGTGAGTCATCCTCAGGGGAAAAGAAAATTAAAGTTAGCTAGCTAAATTGAGCATTAAGAAGGCGTGTTATGTGATCATCTCCACAGATGTAGAGAAAGCATTTGAGAAGATCCAACATCTGTTCATAATAAAAACTCTGAATAAAATGGATATAGAAGGAAAGCACCTCAACATAATAAAGGCCCTATATGGCAAACCCACTGCCAACATCATACTCAATGAGGAAAAATGGAAGGCCATCCCTCTGACAACAGGAACAAGAGAAGGTGCCCACTCTCACCACTCTTATTCAACATAGTACTAGAGGTTTTGGCCAGATCAATTAGGCAAGAAAAAGAAATAAAAGGAATCCAAATAGGCACTGAAAAGTGAAACTCTTGCTCTTTGCAGATGACGTGATTTTATATACAGAAAACCCTAAAGAATCCATCGGAAAACTATTGGAAATAATCAACAACTACAGCAAGTTGCAGGATACAAAGTCAATGTACAAAAATAAGTGGCATTCCTTTACTCTAACAACAAACTAACAGAGCAAGAACTCAAGAATACAACATCATTTATAACTGCAACAAAAAGAATAAAATATCTAGGAATAAATTTAACCAAGGAGGTGAAAGACCTATATCAGGAAAACTATAAGACATTACTAAAAGAAATCAATAATGACATAAAGAAATTGAAAGAGATTCCATGCACATGGATTGGAAGAATAAACATAGTTAAAATGTCCATACTACCTAAAGCAATCTATAGATTCAATGCAATCCCAATCAGAATCCCAATGATGTTCTTCATGGAGTTAGAACAAAGAAACTTAAAATTCATAAGGGGCAAAAAAGATCCCGAATGGCCTAAGCAATCCTGAAAAACAAGAACAAAGCTGGTGGCATCGCAGTCCCTGACTTCAAAACATATTAAAAAACTATAGTGATCGAAACGGCACGGTGCTGGTACAAAAACAGGCATACAGATCAATGGAACAGAATTGAAAGCCCAGAAATAAAACTGCACATCTACGGACAGCTAATCTTCAACAAAGGAGCCGAGAACATACAGTGGAGAAAGGAAAGCCTCGTCAGTAAATGGTGCTGGAAAAACTGGACAGCCACATGCAAAAGAATGAGAGTAGATAATTAACTTTTTCCATACACAAAAATAGATTCAAAATGGATCAAAAGCTTGAAGGTAAGATCTGAAACCATAAAACTTCTGGAAGAAAATATAGGCAGTACACTCTTTGACATCCGCCTTAAAAGGATCTTTAAAAACACTATGTCCGCTCAGAAAAGGGAAGCAAAAGAAAAAATAAACAAGTGGGGCTTCATCAGACTAAAGAGCTTCTGGAAGGCAAAGGAATCCAAGATCAAAATGAAAAAACAACCCATCAAGTGGGAGAAATATTTGCACATCATATATCTGAAAAGAGGTTAATCTCCATATTATATAAAGAACTCACACAACTGAACTACGAAAAATTAAACAACCCAACCAAAAAGTGGGCAGAGGATATGAAGAGACATTTTTCCAAAGAAGATATACAGATGGCCAATAGGCACATGAAAAGATGCTCAACATCACTAATCAGCAGGGAGATGCAAATCAAAACTACATTTAGATATCATCTTACGCCTGTAAGAATGGCTATAATCACGAAGACAAAAAATAATAAATGTTGGAGAGGTTGTGGAGAAAAGGGAACCGTCATCCACTGCTAGTGGGAATGCAGACAAGTGCAGCCACTTTGGAAAACAGTATGGAGATTTCTCAAAAAACTAAAAATAGAAATACCGTATGACTCAGCTATTCCAATACTGGGTATTTATCCAAAGAAGTTGTAATCAACAGTACAAAGAGACTTATGCACCGCTATGTTCACTGCGGCATTATTTACAATAGCCAAGACACGGAAGCAACTCAAGTGCCCAATGACTGATGAATGGATAAAAAATATGTGGTATATATATATACAATGGAATACTACTCAGGCATTAAAAAAGACATAGTCATCCCGTTTTCAACCACCTGGATGGACATTGAGGGCATCATATTAAGTGAAATGAGCCAGACAGAGAAAGACAAACACTATGATTTCACCCATATGTGGAAAATAAACAAACTTACGGACAAAGAGAACAATTTAGTGGTCACCAGGGGGAAGGGGAGGGTGGAAACAAGGGGTGCAGGGGCACATTTATATGGTGTTTGACAAATATTAATGTACAACTGAATTTTCACAATGTTATAAACTATTTAGACTACAATAAAAAAAATTTTAAAAACTTCCATAAAACAACAAAAACAAACCAAAAAGAAGAAGGCATGTTGTGGATATCTTTGGTGTCCTCTCCAAATCTCTTCTGCAGACTGGTGTCCTCAACCCACAGCTACTAGACTTGTTAGTGGATAAAATCTCAGACCAACCTACTTCTCTGGAGAATTCTCCTTGGTCCCCTCACATAGTTGTCTACGGTTCTTCCTTCCTGCCCAGCAGACTTTGGCCAAAGACTGAATGCCAGACCCATTGTCACAGGTGTGAATACCATTGTGGTCTAATTTGTGCTTCAGAATAAAGTTGGTTCCAGCTAAATTTTCATTATTCCTTAGCTTTTTCCCCTGGCCTAGCCCAGATCCCTCATTCCCTTGTCTAATTGTACTCCCCCAATAAATAACAGTACAAGAATCCCATTTCTGTCGCTTCTTCTAGGAAATCCCACCTAAGAGTGGGCTTAGTCCTAGAAAGCAGATTCTAAGAATGGTATCTAGAGTTGGGTCATTTACTGATTGTATCAACTTGAGAGTCCCATATCTATAGCAGGTGAAGGATTGATGGCCCCTGTCATGCTATAGCAATAGTGCACTGGGAGGGCATAGAGGTGGAAAGGTGTGCAATGTCTCCAGCATTTGAAAGATGTGATGGAAGAAGAAAATATGAGAACTGTAGAACTGAATGCTTGTTGCTAAGCACCACTGATATATTAAAGAGAAAAAATGACAGGCTCACAACTGTTAATCAATACCTTAAAGCAAAGGTAGAGTTAAAGGTTTTTCTCGACAGCATTTAAAGAGATTCTCATCTCCTGAAGTCTTAGGGCAGAACCATCGAAGTCCAAGCCCAGGACTTAACTGTAAGAGTGGCAGAACTTCAGAAAGGCCTGAATTCTCAGCTTCAGCAAGTCTTCTGTGCCAGGCTGGGACCTGGCGTGAAAGTAAAAATACTCAGAGATTTTGAAAGAGGTGTCTGTGTTGGTGCATTTGAGAATCTTGAATCTTGAGGTTCTGCTGAACTCTCAAGGCCAACTCGCTCTTCTTGGCAGACAGACCCGGTTTCCTAGCTGCTAGCTTAAAACAATGTAAGAACCTTAAATATGGCAAAAAGGTACCAGATGATTATTTCCCCTCTTTGAGAGCTGCCCCTAACTGTCCTCCTGGGCAACAGACTATGTTTTCCAATTTTATTGAAATATGATTGACATTGTATCAGTCCAAGTTGTACAACATAATGATTTGATATGTGTATATATTATGAAATGATTACCACAAGAAGTTTAATTAACATTCATCATCTCACATAGTTACTTTTTTTTTCTTGTGATTAGAACTTTTAAGATCTACTCTCCTAGCAGCTTTTAAGTATACAATACAGCATGGTTAACTATAGTCATGATGCTGTATATTAGATCCCCAAAACTTATTCATCTCATAACTGGAAGTTTGTACCCTTCGACTAACATGTCCCCATTTCCCCAACCCCCAGCCCTTGGCAACCACCATTCTATTCTCTGTTTATATGAGGTCAGCTTTTTTAGATTCCACATATAAGTGAGATCATACACTGTTTGCAATAGACCCTTAAGTTAGGCTAAAATCTCAGTGTAACTCAAGCAGAAAGTCCTGCATCTAATCAGGATGAAGAGGTTTGATCTATCAAAGGAACTACAAGCTCTGGCTGATACGTGCCAGCAGGAAATGGAAGTAGGCCTGGAAGGGATTGTGAGAGTACCAGCAGGGGGGCAGGATACAAAGCTGGGGAAGAGAGAGTTTGTCTATATTGGGGCGCTCTCTGATGAAAAGGATGTAATACTCTCACAAGGGATGATCTGAATGCTTGGAAAAAGTATCAGTGTTCCTTAAGTGAAGTAGAGACGCCAGAGCTGCCTTGGTAATATATTGATAAATGAGTACAAAGGATCAGGAAAGTGGCATGCTAGAATCAGTTTACGACACAAGACCAGAGAAATCACTAATCATCAAGAAACTGCAAATCAAAACCATGATGAGATACATCTCATAACTGGTAAAATGGCTGAGCTCACAATTCTGGGAAGGCTGTGGAGAAATGGGAGCCCTTGTGCACTTGCTGTGGGAATGTAAATTGGTGTAGCCACTATGGAAAACAGTATAAAGTTTCCTCAAAAACTTAAAAATAGAACTACCATATGATCCAGCAATACTGCATCTGGGTATTTCTCCAAAGGAAATGAAACAGGATATTGAAGAGATATCTGCACCCCAAGTTCATAGCAGCATTAGTTACAATAGCCAAGACATGGAAACAGCATAAGTGTCCATCAATAGATGAATGGGTAAATAAAATGTGATATATTTGTATAATTCAATCATAAAAACAGAAGGAAGTCCTGCCATTTGCAATAGCATGGACGGACCTTGAGGGCATTGTGCTAAGTTAAATAAGTCAGACAGAGAAAGACAAATACTGTATAATTTCACCTACATGTGGAATCTAAAAACATTAAGCGCATAGAAACAGAGAGTAGAATGGCGGTTGCCAGGGGCTGAGGGATGGGAAAAATGGGGGGATGTAGGTTAAAGGGTAAAAACTTTCAGTTATAGGATAAATAAGTTCTGGGGATCTAATGCACAGTGTGGTGACTATAGCTAACAGTACTGTATTGTATGCTTGGAAGTTGCCATGAGATTAGAGCTTTGATGTTCTCACCGTAACAACAATAAAATGATAATTATGTGAGGTGAAGGATGTGGTAACTAACAGTATTGTGATAATCACCTTACTATATATATGTGTGTCAGATCATCACATTGGACACCTTAAACTTACACAATGTTATATGTCAGTTATATCTCAATAAAGCTGGGAAAAATTAGGAAACCCTAAAGCTAACTATATTCCTTGAGAGGGTCCAGAGGATAGTCCATTTACCAAAACATTGAGAAGTGTATTGGTGAGGGGAAATGGCATTATTGAAAGCTTAATGTTATCTTCTCTAAAGGTATGGGCTGGAGGTCAAACACACAGAAACAGAACTGAGAACTCTGGTAGGTATATATAAACATATGCTTATGCCTGTACATAAACATACACATATACCTATGCATATACACATTATTGAGCACCCTAATATCTATATATACACACATGTCTATATGTTTGTATATATGTATCTGTATGTTTGTGTATACACACACACACACTACTGATCCACCCACTCTTTCCTAGAAGGACTTAGGTGACCATACAATGGAAAGGGGGCTATCTAGATCTTTTAAAGTGTGTTGGTAAAGTATCTAAATTGACTCTGATATACAGAGATCCAAAGTACCATCCTGGCTCCCCATTAGACTATGGGAATAGAGGGGTTAAATAATAATAAATTTATAACCGAGATCTACCTCATAGTGTGTCCATTAGGTCCACAGGCCCATCCAATAGACATTTCCCTGGTTCTTGAAGATACTATTGGATTTGAGATGCTAAACTGTTAGCATAACTCTCATATTGTTGCTCTCTGTCGCAAGATAATCCAAAGGGACCTGGATCATCAAGAGATTCTGGGAAGAATCACATTGTTTCGCTATACTAATATTATACTAATCAGGTTTATGAGCAATAAATAACAAGAACTCATGATGCTTCTTAAACCGTGTACTTGTGAGATTAAGAACTATAAAAGTTCAGGGACCAAACACGTGCAAGATGTTTTCAGGAGTGCAGTATTCTACGAATGCTGGGACTTACAACATAAAGGACTAGTCATTGCATCTTATTATACCTTTTACCACTACGAAAGAAGTATAATGTTTGGTAGGATTCTTTTGCATATTCTACATGTAAGAATACTGCCACCGTCGATGTTACATGGAAGATTGCCAGCTTCGAATGGGCACCAGAGCAAGAAAAGCCTTGGCAGCAGGTGCGGTCTGGGGGCAAGCAGCCCTCTTGCTTGGGCCACAGGACCTGACAGACCCCATCATACTGGAGGTATCAACTAGAGGTATTTAGGGTTGGAAAAGGAACTACCTTTTTCTCTGGAAATCTCCAATAATAGAGTTGTCGCATAGACCCTTTGGGCTCTGGAACCAGGCCTTGTTCTCTCTGCTAGAGAACTAGGCACTCTACTACATATGACAAAGAGCTCATGGCCTGCTAGTGGGCAGACTGAGCATCTGACCCTGGGATGTCAGGAGATCACACGTTTAGAATGGTCCATGATAAATCATGTACAGTTATACCCAACAAGTGATACAATTATTCACTACAGAAACAAGTAGTATAAACCAAGTACTGTGGGGGCATCACAGAGACAAAATTGTGACCCCATTTCACTGAACTGCTGCTGCTGTATGTAAAATACCTAAAATGTGAAGGGCCAAGGGATACTTTTCTTTATTGCTTTAAAGTTGGTTACATTTACTGTCGTTTTTAAAAAATCTATTACTATATGTTTTATGCAGACATTTATGTAGAAGCATCTCTTCATATATATATATATATATATATATATGCATAAGTACGTACACACATATATATAAAAATGTATACTGAATGGATAGTAATTTTAAGGTCCAAAAATATCTACTTTTCTCTTACATTTGTTTGATAGTTAGAGTGGATCATTCTATGTATAGATTAAATTCCCTTCCAAATTTTAAAGAATGTAATGCAATATGCTAGTATTCAATACTACTAATGAGAAATTTGAATTTCATCTGATTGCCCTGCCTTTAAAAATAGCCTATACTTTTCTTTCTGGGAATTTCACTAGAAAGACTATCTTCTCAGCAGTATGCTAACCTTTTAAATCTGGAGAAATAAGAATTTATTTTTTTTCAATTTGTTATTCTCTAATCTTGGTTTGGTTATATCTTCTCTCCACTATCTTTCTCTATGCTTCTTTACCTTCAACTAGATGGATCTATCCTCTTGCCTCCAAGTGTTTTAACATGTCATATTTACCATTGTTCATCTTTGTCTTTGCCTCTGAAAGATTTCTTCATATTTAATATTCAGATTACCTGCTTAATCTTTGTCCCAGGTAATTTATTATTGTCTGTTTGTTTAGTCTTTTAAGTAACTTTTATCATCTTTTTAGTTCCTAGGAACTCTGGATTCGCTGATGGCTCTTTCATAGCAGCTGGTTATTTTCTCAGAGATACAATGTCTTCTTGCTTTTCTACAGGGATACTAATTTGAATTTTTAATGTCCTCTCAGCGCCTGAATTATAGCTGTTTCTTTCAGGGTCATTTGTTCTATGTACTCATTTTGGTCCATCTATTTCATGCTCACAGTTGCTCTAAAATTTCTGATGATTCTGAATTCATGTTTATAAATGGAAGACTAGGTTAATTAAGTATGAGGTGTGAATTTCCCGTACAGTTGTAAAAGTATGTTTCACAAAATGGTCTCCCCCTTGAATGAAACGACTGGCAACTCACTCTAAGTAAGTAGAAGGGATTGGTCAAGAGGTAGGCCTCCCTAACGGGTGACTAGACAGTAGACAGGTAGGCATACTAGGGACCCTCTCAACCACTTTAGGAGAGCATGATTCTGTAAATGGATTAAAGTAGTGAAAGTCACATCTAGGATGAGCTGTCTTCTTTTTTGGTTTTTTTGACTCTCTCATTTTAATATGGAAGTACTTCAAGCCTAACTATTCCTTTCATTTAGTACTCTAAACCTTTAGACCTGCATGAATGCCTTAGGGAGGCAACTGCCAGCAATTCTACACGTGGGATAGGTGAAAGGATGCGATCGGCCCAGGTATTTAAATCTCAGTTCTTTGACTACTCAGGTGACTATTCTAAAGCCAGTTTCTAGTCTCTAAAATTTTTCAGTTTGAATTCTAAGCTTGCCTCAATTTTCTTTAAAAGGAGCTTAGGTAGCTCTGGTGGTTGGTTTCTTGTTTTCTCTGATCTTTTTGCTATCTCAAGAAATCTTGTCCTCTTTGACTCTAATCTTCCAGAATTTACTCAAGGTTTTTATCCTATAATAACAATTTTACTTTTAACCAGCAGTGTCTTGTGTTCACCATTTGTATTCTGTTTTCTGCCTTTTTCTACATGTGTTGAGTCCAACTCCTTAAATCAGAATTATAATGGCTAGTTTGTTTATTATAATTTTCATGGCTAACTTGAAATAAACAGAATGAGTTCACTTAACAATTAGAGGCTGCAAAAGTCTGTGTGTTAAATTGTACATAAAGTATCAATAATAAAATTGAGATTTCCTAAGAAATTTGAAGTGAATATCTATAAAGACAAGCTTTGAGATAGTATTTTAGGATATAATTGAAAACTATACTGAAAACATAATATTACACATGAATTGGAAAAATATGTTTTTCCAGATATTCTATCTATAAAATGGTTGAAATCCTCTTTGTCTTTTCCTAGGTCCACCAAACTGATTATTTACTGATTGAGCTTCAATTATTAAGGAATGGGATAAGTTGTTTGATATTATTAAGGATTTCCCATTATTGGTTTTTAAAGCTTCTGGAATTTTTTACTTAAAAATATCATAAAATTGCATAGTGAGCCATGAAAGAAAAACGTGAGCTTCCAACTAGTTTTCTCTCTCAATCAAGATTCATTTGCTACTATAAAACCAAATCAAAATCAGAAAGATACTGAATTGTTAACTGCTATAAGGTGGCAAGTCTCACCCGACACCCTAAAGTTCAAATTGTTTTATTCCTCAGCAGATGCTCTCCATTCTTGATTAACTATTATATAACTAAGTGCTATAAATTTGAGCTTATAATGTGTGTTTGTGTATTCTCTTCAAGAGAATACAATTTTATATGTTTTATGTATTAGTGTCCTATTTAACATTTCCTTCTAAAACTTGAAAGCTGCTGATAATTCTTTGTTTCTCTCATTCTCACTTTCTTAACACTAAATCAGTCTGATGTTTGTTTTGATCTGGGTTTGAAATACTCTGTTAGCTCCCCAAGAAATTACTTAATTCTAAGCATCGCTTCTTCATGGGAAAGTCAAGATTATAAAAATCTTTTACTATTACAATCATGACAGGGAAAATCAGGTATAGAATTCTGAGGGCCTGAATTTTATTTTTTATCATCAAATTTTGTATAGCACATATGATGAGAAATTCAAACATTGCCTTCTAACACATTCAGTTAAAATCATCTGAGTAACCAGCAGACTATTTATCCTTGCAATTGAAGATTAAGTATAAATATCTCAGAATTATCCTGACAGCAAGATTTATGGAATTTGAATTTCTCACGAGTTCATGAAAATTCTTGTCATATTAAAGTTTGGGGATGTTTTACTAAATAGTAAAATATATGTATTTTTCTAGTGAATTTATCAAGACCCCATACACTTTACATTCTAGAAGGTAGAATAAGAATGTTAAGTATGTGCTGATGTACTTTAATTTCTACAGAGTTGTGAATGTGCAACTTACCTATTATACTTTTTCCTTGGTAAGCAATTAAAATATGCCAAATGGCAATAAATTAGTTCTTTAGTGATGGTCTAGTGAATCATTTCACTACAAACGTTTTAAGGGGGTTTAAATTTAATACACTAGTTTTCAAATATGCAAAGAAAACCAAGCTGCTTCGTTTCCTAAACAGGTCTCATCTTTCTCATGAACTCCATTGGGAATGAAAGTGGAGTGTAGATTTTAACTTACAATTCTAATATATTTTCTTCTCTTTTGGTTTAAAATATCTTCCAGGAGTTCAGTCTCTTTCAGGTAAATGCTAATATCCGATACTCTTCCTCGAGCTGTGATCTGTATATACGGGGCACAGGAGCCTTGCATGACACGGTAGACAAGGGTAGTTGATTTCTTAGCTATGTGTGAAAGTATTTTTGTTACTCTCCTTTTCCTCTGGTCTTTATGGAGAGCTGCCTTATACTTTTTTCTTACTGGTGTTACAGAGCCCCAGATAGTTGATGCTTCTACTATCTCTCCTCTGACCCAGGCTGCCCATTTTATAAATTTACAATGGAGTTACTTTGCCCCCTTGGCCCTAATAGCAAAACTGTTGACTTTATTAAGGGTACCCTGGGCACCCTCCAGGGAAGAGTAAGACCTTCTGGATCCTTAAGGGGCCAAGGGAGACTCATAAGTGTGGGACCTGGCTTTCTCATTGCCCAGACATGGGCAGTTCACGGGGTGCAGCTTGGCCATGCAGAAGCAGCTACTGCTGAGTAGCCTGGAGGTTTCACACTCTTTAGTATAGCAACCATTGCTCCTGGGCCTTCTTGTTTCACATGAGGTCATCACGCCTGAAAATCTTCTCTGACAGCTCCACACTGAGGATGGTGTAGGGGCTTGGGCTTTTCCCTCATTCTAATGGCCCGTCTTGTGTTAATGCTAAGATTGTTCCAGTGTTGGAAGTCAGGACTCAGAAGCCTGATCATTTGTCTCTCTGACGTCTTATTCCCTCTTCTTATTTCTACATTAGTATGGTATAGGTGAATTATATTTACTTTTACAGTGTTAATAGTCAATATCTTCACCTTATATGTTGATATGAAAAAAATCTCTAAATACTTTGAAAATATGAATTTATCTGTATGAATAATTGTATAGGAATTTCATAAATCCTCTGAAATTTTTTAAAAAATTCTAAGCCTATTTAACTTATTGTGGAAGTCTGCCAAATAATCTATACTCTTTTTGTCAACAGTCAGAATAATTTTATTCCATTAGGTCTTTTTGATACCTATCCTAATAGCCACTGTATTATTTCTGGTTCTGCAGAGAAATGGAAACAACAGAAGGGAGAAGAGGAGGAGGAAAGGAAAGGGGAAGTCAAAGGAGAGGAGGAGGAAGAGGAATGGGGGGAAGAGCAAGACAGAGAGGGAGACAGATATATTTGAAGGAATTGGCTCATATGACTGTAGGGCTGTCAAGTTGGAAAGCTGTAGGCAGGCCAACAGGCCAGGAACTCAGTCAAGAATTGATGCTTGTCTTGAGCAGCCATGTGTTAGAATTTCTTCTCCCAAGAAACCTTAGTTTTTGCTCTTAAGATCTTCAACTGATTTAATGAGGCACACCCACATTATCAAGGGTAATTCTCTTTTACTTACAGTCAACTGATCCCAGATGTGAATGCCATTTACAAAATGGGTGTACTTCACATCAACACCCAGATTAGTGTTTAAATAACTGATGCTACAGCGGAACAAGCGACGCATAAAGCAAAACATCAAAGTCACAGAATATAATGAAAGTATGAAATTTCAAGTGCCTATTTCACCTGTCATAAATTCTCAGCAGCAATATACTAATAATTTTATATTCTGTGCTTGCTTAAAAGTTTTTGACATAAAACGTACATTTTTTATGAAACAAAATGTATTCATTAATATTCACATACAAACTTGTAAAATATAAACAATGATGAAGCAAGTCATTAAAAACATAATTTATTCTTTCTATTTACCATAATTATTTTATCCTTGTCTGTGCTATTCAGAAACAATACAGAGAGGAAAATTGATACATAATATGAGAATATAGAGAATGATGTCTCATTTGGAGAGGGGTCTGAAATTTGAGATAAATTTTCTCAAACGTTCAATTTTCAGTATTGTGAGAGTTCAAGGCACACTCACAGACAAACATGCTTACACTATTCTGGTCACTTTATTTTTCTGTGCTCTAGTTTACATGTGCTGACAGTTACATCTAATAGTGAGTCCGCATCTCACACTGAATCTAATGTACATCTACTGATCTCATTTTATAGGAATGATGATATTATTTCTCAAACAAAATACTGGGACAGCAGAATCTGAAACTTCTGAAAATAGGATGAATTCTTTGAAACCAAAATTGTCCTCAGAAATCTAAGACATATAGGTGCTCACATTCATAGAGGGAACTTTTATACTAAGAATTCTGGATTGATTTAAGGGAACAAACGAGCTAGGATTTGTTAGACATTGAAGTGAGTAAATGATTTATGTACCTGATTGAAAATATTTATTTATTTTCGTGATGTTATCTCTGTTCTCAATTAAAGACTAAGCAATGTGAATAAAAGATTGTTGTTAGTGAAAAATAAAAAGCAGTTGAATGTAAGATATGCCACCAAAAATAAATCAAAACAAAACAGTGCAAAATCCTATAGTGTATTTATGACTATATAAGTCTATTCCTATTTTCACTTACTTTGCAGAATTATATAAAAATAATATTGTGCTGTTCTAATTGTAGTAAGCAGAATAGAAAGTAAAAAGCCAGGCTTTAACATAAAAGAGGAGGTATAAATAGAAATGAGAATGTTGGACTATGGAAACTTCAAGAAAAGGAAAACTAAGTTCAAAAGTCATGATAGACATCACAGTTTCTGCCATAGGATTAATTCAATGCAGGATGGGAGTCTATATCCAGAAAATTATTGTAAATCCAATTTAAAAGAATAATCTATTTTAATATGATGGAATATTATATTCTAGCCTGGTGAATAGGTGGATGAGGAACATTCTCAATTGCTGGGAATAGGTCAAATTTACAATGTAGTGAGTCCAGTTCAATGAGTGAAGAGAGGAAGGCACAGGTTCTTTCCCAGACAAAAAGGCAATAGCCCTTGTTGACCATATGTTCACGCAAAATTGTCTAGTAGGTGTATAAGGAATCTCAGATCTGTTAGGATAGCAACTATATCTGTGTAATATGACGTTTATCATCAGCTAACAGTAGAATGTCTCTTAAGTTGAAGGTAGTAAATAGAATAGATAAATAGGTTGGACCTATATTCTAATTTGTGTTGTTTTACATCACTTACTTGTCTTATTTACTGACCATTTAAGCTAGAATTTAAGCTTCATAAGGAAAGAAACTTCCTCTTTCTCTTTTGCTTACTACTGTATCTGCAGGACCTACAACAGCATCTGGCACACAGCAGGTCCTTAACAAATGTTGACTGATTGAATGAATCCATGCACAAAATACAAGGAAATTTTAATTGACAGTCTTCAACTCACGGATGTATCAGTAACATTGTTTATTTTCCTTGTTTTTGCTTTAAAGTTACATTTTTTAATCTTTTATCTTCTTTTTATTGAGTTCATAATAGTTTACATCAATGTGAGATTTCAGTTGTACATTATTTCTTAACTGTCACCACATAAGTGCTCCCCTTGTCCCCTATGCTCACTCCCACCCCACTCCACCTGGTAAGCACTGAACTGTTTTCCTTGTCCATGTGTTTGTTCATATTCCACATGTGAGTGAAATCATCTGCTGTTTGTTTTTCTCAGTTTGTCTTATTTTCCTTAGCATAATTCCTTCCAGGTCCTTCCCATGTTGTTGCAAATGGGATGAATTTGTCGTTTTTATGGCCAAGTAGTATTCCATTGTATATATATATATACCATATCTTCTTTATCCAATCATCAGTTAATGGGTTCTTGGATTGCTTCCATGACTTGGCTATTGTGAATAGGGCTGCAATGAACATAGGGGTGCTTATGTTACTTTGGATTATTGCTTTCAAGTAGATTGGGTAGATACGCAGTAGTGGGATAGCTTGGTTGTATGGTAGTTCTATTTTTAGTTTTTTGAGGAATCTCTATACTGTTTTCCAAAGTGGCTGCACCAGTGTGCATTCCCACCAGAAGTGTATGAGGGTGCCCTTTTCTCCTCACACTCTCCAACATTTGTTATTTTTAGTGTTTGTGATTATAGCCATTTTAACAGGTGTAAGGTTGTGTCTTAGTGTAGTTTTGATTTGCATTTCATTGATGATTAGTGATGTTGAACATCTTTTCATGTGTTATTGGTCATCAGTATATCTTCTTTGGAAAAATGGCTGTTCATATCCTCTGGCCATTTTGTGATCAGCCTGTTTGTTTTTTTATTGTTCAGTTGTGTGAGTTCCTTATATATTAGGGAGATTAACTCATTGTCAGAAATATCATTTGTAAATATTTTGTCCCAATTGGTGGGTTGTCTCTTTGTTTTGATCCTAGTTTCTTTTACCTTGCAAAAGATCTTTAGTCTGATGAATTCCCACTTGTTTATTTTTTCTTATGTTTCTCTTGTCTGAGAAGACATGGTATTCAAAAAGATCCTTTTAACTTCAATGTCGAAAAGTGTACTATTTACATTATCTTCCGGGAGTTTTATGGTTTCAAACTTATCTTCAAGTCTTTGATCCATTTCGAGTTTGTTTTTGTGTATGGCACGAGATAATAGTCTATGTTAATTCTTTTGCAAGTAGCTGTCCAGTTTTCCCAACACCATTTATTGAAGAGACTATCTGTTCTCCATTGTATGTTCATGTGTCAAAAATTAGATGTGCCATTTTATTTCTGGGCTTTCAGTTCTGTTCCATTGATTTATGTGCCTGTTTTTGTACCAGTACCACACCGTTTTGATCATTATGGCTTTGTAGTACATTTTAAAGTCAGGGATTATGATGCCTCCAGCTTTGTTCTTTTTTCTCAGGATTGTCTTAGCGATTCAGGGTCTTTGTTTGTCCCATGTGAATTTTAGGATTCTTTGTTCTATTTCCATGAAGAATGTTATTGGGATTCTGATAGGGATTGCATTCAATCTGTAGATTGCTTTGGGTAGTATGGACACATTAACTATGTTTATTCTTCCAATCCATGTGCATGGAAACTCTTACCATCTCTTTATGTCATTATCAATTTCTTTCAGTAATGTCTTATAGTTTTCCTTGTGTAAGTCCTTTGCCTCCTTGGTTAAATTTATTCCTAGGTACTTTATTCTTTTAGTTGTGATTGTAAATGGAATTGCATTCTTGAGTTCTCTTTCTGTAAGTTCATTATTAAAGTATAGGAAAAGCAACTGATTTTTGTAAGTTGCTTTTGTATGCTGCAACTTTAAAGTAGTTGTTATTTATTTCTATTAGTTTTCCAGTGGATTCTTTGGGGTTTTCTATACATGTGATCATGTCGTCTTTAAACAGCGAGAGTTTCAATTCTTAACTCCCTGTTTGGATTCATTTTATTGCTTTCTCTTGCCTAATTGCTCTGGGCAAAACCTCCAGTACTATGTTAAATAAGAGTGGGGATAGTGGGCACCCTTGTCTTGTTCCTGTTCTCAGGGGGACGGTGCTCAGTTTTTGCCCATTGAGTATGATGTTGGCTGTGAGTTTGTCATATATGGCCTTTATTATGTTGAGGTAATTTCCTTCTATCCCTATTTAGTTAAGAGCTTTTATCATAAATGGCTGTTGGATTTTGTCGAATGCTTTCTCTACATCTATTGAGATGATCATGTGGTTTTTGTTTCTCATTTTGTTAATGTAGTGAATAACATTCACTGACTTTCAGATGTTGAACCATCCTTGTGTGCCTGGTATAAATCCCACTTGATCATGGTGTATAATCTTTCTGATGTATTGCTGTATTCAGTTTGCCAAAATTTTGTTGAGGATTTTTGCATCTATGTTGATCAGTGATATTGGCCTGTAGTCTTCCTTTTTCGTGTTGTCCTTGTCAGGCATTGATACCAGAGTTATATTAGCCTTGCAGAACGTGTTAAGAGATGTTCCGACTTCCATAATTTTTTAGAATAACTCGAACAGCATAGGTATTAAGTTCTCTCTGAAAGTTTTATAGAATTCCCCAGGGAAGCCATCTGGTCCTCTGGTTTTATTCTTTGGGATGCTTTTGATTACTGTTTCACTCTCTTTCCTTGTGATTGGTCTGTTCAGTTACCTGTTTTTTCTTGATTCAGGTTTGGGAGGTTGGAAGGGTCTAAGAATTTATCCATTTCCTCTAGATTATCCATTTTGTTGGCATATAATTTTTTGTAGTATTCTCTTATAATCCATTGTATTTCTGTGGGGGTCTGTTGTTATTTCTCCTCTTTCATTTCTAATTTTGTTTATTTGAACTTTCTCTCCTTTTTCCTTTGTCAGTCTGGCTAGGGATTTGTCAATTTTATCTATCTTCTCAAAGAACCAGCTCTTTGTTTCATTGATCTTTTCTACTGCATTTTTTGTTTCAATAGCATTTATTTCTGCTCTGATTTTTATTATGTCTCTCCTTCTGTTGACTTTAGGCTTTGTTTTTCTCCAGTTGTTTTTTTTATTTCTCCTTTAATTTCTTCAATGATCCATTGCTTGTTCAATAGCTTGTTGTTTACTTTCCACATCTTTGTCCCTTTCTCAGCTTTTTTCTTGTAATTAATTTTTAGCTTTATAGCATTGTGATTGGAAAAGATGATGTTATTATTTCAATTTTCTTAAATTTATTGAGGCTTGCCTTGTTTCTCAACATATGCTCTATCCTTGAGAATGTTCCATGCGCACTTGAGAAGAATGCGTATTCTGCTATTTTTTGATGGGGTGTTCCATATATGTCTATTAAGTCCAAGTGGTTTAGCTTTTCGTTTAAATCCTTGTTTCCTTGTTGATTTTTTGTCTGGATGATCAATCCATTGATGTGATTGGAATGGTGAGGTCCTCTACTATTATTGAGTTATTCTTAATATCTTCTTCTAGGTTGATTAATATTTGTTCCATGAACTTTGGTGCTGCTGTATTGGGTGCATAGATATTTGTAAGTATTACTTCTTCTGAATGGAGTGTCCCTTTGATCCTTATATAGTGACTCTCTTTGTCTCTCTACCTCACTTATCTTGAAGTCTACTTTGTTAGACTTTGAAGTCACAATAATATAAGTATTGTGATGCCTGCCTTCTTTTGTTTGCCATTAGCTTGGAGTATCATCTTCCATCCCTTTGGTCTGAGCCTGTGTTTGTCTTTGGAGCTGAGATGTGTTTCCTGGAGGCAGCATGTTGTTGGGTCTTGTTCTTTAATCCATCTCAGTGTTCTGTGTCTTTTTATTGAAGAATTCAATCCATTTATGTCTAGGGTGATTATTGATGTATGACGGCTTAATACTGTCATTTTATCACTTGTTTCCCAGTTCTCCTGCATTTCCTTTGTTTCTCGTCCTGTGTGTTTTGGTCTACCCATTGAATTATGTAGTTTTTTACAATGTATTTCTGTGTTTTCTCCTTATTTATTCTTTGTGTCTCTGTTCTGCTTTTTTGTTAGTGGTTACCATGAGGTTTGTATTCAGAATCTCGTGTATAAGATAGTCCATTTTCTGATTCCCTCTTATTTCCTTAGTCTAAACCAATTCAGTTCCTTTCCTCCTTGCTTCCTAAGTTGTTTTTCTCACATCTTATTCCATCTTGTGTTGTGAGCCTGTGGTTAAAATGACAAGACTATATTTGTTTTTGGTGTTTTCCTTCATTTTATCTTTAATGCTATATTTTAGTATTTGCTATCCTATTCTGATTTTGTCTACCTCTTTATCTCCTTGCTCCATGCTTTGTGACCCCTTTCTTTCTTTTTTTTCAGGTATGAGGGCCGTCTTGAGGATTTCTTGTAGGAGGGGTTCTCATGGCTATGAGCTCCTTTAGCTTTTGTCTGGGAACGTTTTAATTTCTCCATCATATCTGAAGGATATTTTTGCTGGATGGTGTTTTCTTAACTGAAAATTTTTCTCTTTTAAAGATTTGAATATGTCATTCCATTCTCTCCTAGCTTGTAAGGTTTCTGAAGAGAAATCTGCTGAAAGCCTGATAGGGGTTCCTTTGTAGGTTATTTTCTTCTTCCTTGCTATCCTTAGTATTCTTTCTTTATCATTCATTTTTGCCAGTTTTTCTACTATAGGCCTAGCAGTAGGTCTTTTTACATTGACAGAACTAGGAGATCTTGGATCCTCTTCCACAAAGATTTCCCTCTCTTTCTCTAGGCTTGGGAAGTCCTCTGCCACTATTTCTTTGAACATGCTTTTGCTCCATTCTCCTCTTCACCTTCTTGAATATTTATAAGTCTTATGTTGCATTTCTTAATTGAATCAGATATTTCTTGGAGACTTTTTTCATTTCTTTTTAGTCTTAGTTCTTTCTCTTCCTCTGTCTGGATCATTTCAATATGTATGTCTTCAATTATGCTGATATGCTCCTCTATGATGTCCACTTGAGCATTCAGGGAATTCATATTTTGTGTTACCTCTTCCATTGTGTCTTTCATCACTAATATTTCTGATTGATTATTCTTTATAGTTTCAATATCTTTTGTGAAATAGCTCTTGAACACATTTAACTGTTTCTCTACTTTCTCTTTTAATTCATTGAATTTTTTGAGGATAGCTATTTTAAATTCATTGTCATTTAGATTACATATTTCTGTGTCCTCAGGACTGAATTTTGCATACTTGACATTTTCTCTCTGATCTGGAGATTTGATATAATTTTTAATATTGTTAGAGGAAGTGGCTTGGATCTTATGCATCCTGATATTATTTGGTTGAAGTTACTGCCTATCACCACTGGGTAGGGGTCAAGAGCCACATATTCTGAGCCCTCCACCTTCAGCTGGAATCCCAGACAGTGGAGTGGGTGCAGGGTGGGTGTGGGGAGGGCTGCTTTCTTCTGTGTGCACTCTGGACTTTCTTGCTCTGCTCTTGCTATCTGCCCTCCTGGGGTGTTGGTTTGATGAGCTCTTGCCCCAGTGGAGGTCTTCGATCTAGGCTGAACAAGCTCTCTGGGGTCCTTGATGTTCCCAAAAATGAGTGACCCATCTCCCATTCCTTCCTTTACAGTATCTCCTACGGTTGCAGTTGCAGTCTTTAAGGGAGGGAGTGACATTCTCTCTTAGTCTATTTAGTCGCTTCTTGGGGGAGTTCCAGCCTCTCTGCCCTCTGTCGTATGGCTGCATGTTTCTCTGACTTTTTTTGTGTTGTTCTAGGATGTCCTCTGTTGGAGTATGGATGTCCCGTTTTTTGTATGTTGTAGGGGAGAGAATCCTGGGCAAGTTCACTCCACCATGATGCTGACATCACTCCAAAGACTCTTAATTTTTTTTTTATTCTCCATGAGCATAGGATCCAAAAAAATCTTGATTAAAGAACATAAACTACCTTCTCGCCCTTAGGTAGATATATTTTAATAAGTGTAGAGAATGTTAATATTCACTGCTGACAGAGTGAGGTCTGAACAGAAATTGTCTCTGTACCAGAAATACTAAGTTACAGGGGCACTTGGCATAAACCCAGTGGGTGATTTCCAGGACAGTTAATTTAGATTCCCTCCTGACTTCAGTAGTTTCTCAGTAATGTAGAGGTTGGATAACTTGTCACCAGGAAGAAATCTTGAGGCTTTTGTAAGTACAAGGGAATAATTGTTATTTTGACTCTGACCACTCTTTCTGTCAGCACTGGAAATTTGCTGCCACCACAGCACTTTATGTATAATTAAAGATTTAAGCAATAATTATATTGTCACACATACATTTGAAATTAGCAAAAGAGGATAGGGCTCAAGTTAATTCCACAAAACAGCATTTTTATATTTTTTCAAAATTTTTAATTTTGTCAAATATATTAGCAGTTATATAAAAAAAAATTTACAACAACTGGTTAAAATTATGGCAATACGATACAACAAATGAATGAAATACTTTCAAATATTCTCAAATATAATGTTTGAAATTAACTGATAAAAAAGAACACACATAGTTAAAATAAACCTATTAATAAGGCAAATATAGTTAAAACTATTAATAAAACAAATAATGGTTTTAACCTATTAAAACAAAACATAATAATAAATGACTGGTGCATCATTGAGTGAGGCAAGGATTGACATATAAAATATGATTAGTGGTGCTTTGCCTATGTCTATCTGGAAACGTACAAATAAAAGTCAAATAAACATGGTCATCAGTTTGTGAGCAAAGAGAGTGAACCAGCAGAATATTGGGACATGTTAAGAAAAGTTACAGGGAATTCCACTTCCAGCCATGATGTAGTAATAGAAATCTGATTTACCCTCCTGCCTTGAACAATTATAAAACTGGACAAAATATATGACATAAGTTGTCAGCCATTGGACTAGAACTAACCTAAGAGAGTCATATGTGAAAAGAGAAATAAATAAGGTGAATGCCAGGATTACTTCAGATTACAGCATGAAGCCACAGTGCAGAGAGAGACAGTCCAGAGTCTGGTGGTCTGAATATGCTGAGGAAAATAAGTGGGCGTTTAGGGGACACAAGGTGGCTAGGATTTGTGGGACAAAACACTATAGAGATTTCTGGAGTTCTGTGAGAGATTGCCTCAAGTATTGGCTAAAGAAGAAAAAAAAAAGATAGTGAATTCAAAGACCAAGTCAGAGAAACTATTCCAAATAGAGGATAAAATGAAAGATGATGAACAAAGTGAATAGACCGTGAGCTTTGGGGCAATATCAAGTGAAATAACATAAGTACAGTTGGAGTACCACGAAGAGAAGAGAAAGAAATGGTACACAAAAAGCATGAAATATAAAAGAAAAAACTGTTAAAGTAGACTTTATGAAAATCTGTAATATCTGCTCTGTGAAAGACACTCTAATGAGAATGAAAAGACAAACCACAGACTGAGAGAAAACATTTTAAAAACATATGATAGAGAACTTATATTTAAAATACATAAAAGGGCGAAGATTTAAGTAAGAGTCAGTGTGTTTAGAAAGCATAGGAAGCGAGTTAGGCAAAGAGGTTGCCCAACATTACATGTTTAACGCTTGTGCTGACTTTTGACAGAGCTGTCTTCTGGACTAAGCCGTTCCTCCTTTTCCACCTGTCAGTAAGACTGCCTCTTTCCCTGTCTCCTAAGAAAGATCCCTTTGCGCCTGGCAGGGTTAGCTTCAAGTCTGTAGGCTCGTCCTGCTGAATATTGCAAAGTGCCACTGCCCAACTGGCCCTGTCTCCTTTCCATGTGATGCATCTTGAGAAGATAGCCCCTACTCATTCCTGTCCCCCTACCGTGCCTCTTCTTCGTGCCACAGAGCTCCCAAACTAACACTTGTGCAAATAAATGGAGACAAATCAAATGAGAACAAACAGAGTTCCTTATTCAGAACTTTCTATGTAAAGGGAGTCAGCCACCACTGCTTGCATTTGGCAGAACTTAAAAGACAAATAGTGGAGTGGGAAAGCCTTGTAGTAAAGAAGGAAGGCTTCGGGCATGCTGTGGAGCTTGATGGCATGGGGAAGCAGGGCGTCTTATATGATTGGTTTGGGAAACACATTGGGCTTTCTCTGGTTGGTTCTGAGCTGGAAGTGGGTACAAAAAATGAGGAAGCTGGCGTTCACTGAGGAAGGCCTGACCTGGTTTCTGCAGAGGTTGTGGTCAGGGTTCTATTGTCATAGATGGTCTGGCTACCGTGCGTTTGTATATTCAGTCCCTCACATTAAAGGCTTTGGCGACTCCTTGGAAACTCGGAATGCTTCTCTCAAAGTTTTGCTACCAGGTGGTTAGTCAAATGAGAAATTACTGTATTGCAACCCAATCCAATGTGCAGATGCATACCTTACTGAATAGCAGATGCAAAAAAGGGGGGTTGTGAATATAATGATAATTGTCTGTGGGAGTATAGTTTATCTTTTTAAGGAATATCTTTAACGTGTATTTATTTTTAAGTTTAAAATCCATTTGAAAGCATTTCAGTAAGGCAGAAATAAAATAATCTGAGATAAAACTATAGTTTCATTTGTGTAAGAGGTAAGAGTGGAGCACCTTTTAAAATAGTGTATGTCGATATCTAGAACGTGCTGACATAGATGTTCTAGATATTCTATTCCAAACTGGAAAGTTAAAATGAAAAAATTAAAAGGAAAAGTAGAAACATTATGAACAAAGTATGATCACAGACTAGATATGGATGAGCTACTGGAATATTTGTGTTATAAAAAATTTCAACATGTCACTAACATTTTTAAAACGGATTAGGAAACAATGAGGGTTTCAACATGGTGTCACTACTAAGAATAAGAATTAGCAAGCTTCTAGTGACAAGGATCTTAAAAGACGGTTTCTTAAAATAAAAGAGTAAAGGCTATATAAAAAATGTTGACTGTTATTTGGCAGATGGTTGATTTTTAATTTATACATATCAGGTTTAGTCCAAGGTCTGCCACATTTCTGATACTTTGAGCTTCAATTTTTCACTTTTCAATTTTTCTCTAAGCCTCAATTTTTGCAGATCTAAAAATAAGATGACTATCTTACAATAATTTGGGATTTCAATGGCAGTAAGCATATGAAAATATCTAATATAATATCTTTGGTTTTTATACTCCTCTCTTGAATATCTTTCAAATGTGTTTATTTCCCCATTTCTCTCTACCCCCTCCCAACCAATCAGTGCCACCCAGCTCTCCTTAGTCTGGACCATTGCAACAGTCATAAACTTATCTCCCTTACTCCAATTTCTTCTCAAAATTGCAGAATGGTCTTTTAACAAACTTCACATGTAGTTTTATTACTCTTCTACTTAAAATCCTTCAGTAGTTAACTCTTTTTCTTCAGAATAGAGTTTAAAACTATTAACAAAGCCTGTAAGGTCTGTCATGATCTAGCCCAGCCCACCTTTCCTAGCTGTTCATTGCTCCAGTGACACTGGACTCTTTCTTCAATCGTGCTTTGTTCTTTTCTATCTCAAAGAATTCACACCTAGTATTTCTAATGTCTGAACATTCTTCTTCCTCTCTTTATGCTTCTAATTCTTGCTCAACTTTCAGAGTTAGACTTATCCGCCACTTCCTCAAAGAACTTTCGAGACTCTTCAGCCTAATGTTAATATCACCACTATATTTTTACATAACATCCTGTACTTCTCCTTCACAAAATTGATCATACTCTTGACCATTGTTTCAGCTGACTTGCCCTTCCTAGCTTCTTTCTTATGCCATACAACATCAAATGTAATTCATTTTTCAGGCAAATGAAAACTGACATTTTTAATCATCTACTTATGTTGCATCATTTTTCTAAAAAGAACTGCATGCAACTAGAAATATCTAAGTCACCAATGATTTAAATTTCTCTTTAGAGATAGAATAAGGCAACTCAAAGTAAGTGTGTGTGTGTGTTTTCTGTCTGATCATAACATGAAAATAGCCTGTTGAAAGACTTCACTTTAAAGCGCCACGAAATAGACAATGGAAGAATGACATGAGTTCTCATTTTTCAGACTTTTGCATAAAAGCCTTTAAATTTATTGACAGCTGCAATATCTTTCATTTCGCCATCTAAGAGCAAAGGACCATTTCTCAGTAAACAAGACTTCAGACAACTATATGTCTAAGTATATTTGATAGATAAATGAATAACATCAAACTAATGCTCTGCTTAATGGCTGTACTACTTTTCCAGCACCCATTCATTTGTGTGTGAATGCACTGTAAGTGTAGGTGGTCTTCCAGTCAATTATACTTCAGCTCAGCATGACATGAGGGGTACACAAAAAAACAACCTCCTTGAGGAAACAGTAATGGAGAACAACAGGACAGATAATCATGCAGGATTAGAACATTGCCTCATAAATCTGCGGTGATGCTGACAAGATTTCAGCTTTGAGAATGACAAACCTTTCCTCTTACTCACGCTGTGGCGTGGAAGATGCTAGGCTAATGGGTTCATTCTGCCAAAGCCATCATCTAACCAATGCATAATTTTCAAAAGAAATGTTTCTATACCGTTTTGTATTCATCTACAAAATGACAGTGTTTTGGTCTTAAGCCAAACTGTTCTTAAGGGATTTGACTAAATTATAAAAGAAGAATTTTAGCTAATAATTTTCATAAATTGTTACTACTACACAGGAAAGTCACATCACTGTTTATAAAAGTTTAGTCACATTGTGCTAACTCTTCAATTCAGGGAAACCTTGTCAATGTAATTGTAGCCCAATGTACACGTGTAAATCACAGGATTTGGTTTCAGAATAAACCTTTTAACAAATTGCAAACAGTTAAAGGTCTAATCACAAATCTGAGTTTCTGAGGTGAGGAGAATTTGACAAGGAGCCGGTGTTTTCCAGACCGTGATATTAATTTTCGTGTTTTATCTGGTTAATTTATACAGCGATAATAATGATTAGCCAGTCATTCACCAGACCTGATCAATGATGTAGTAAATGGCTGTGGATAAAAAAGGCAGCCCAAAGTCCCCCAAGGTAATTGTGACTTTGAAAGTACTCATGGATTCCATACTCTGTCTTTTGAAAAGGTACTAAGCAAAATTAAGATATTAAGAATTATTTAATTTTAACACTTTAACTGAACAACAGAATTAAAATGTTTAGTTAACTGAAACGATAGTATCTAATCACAAATTATTCGTAAAGAATTGACCATAAAACCTACAGAGGCAGAAAGTAGATCTGTGGTGATGTAGGGCCAGGGGTGAGAATAGGAAGTGACTGAAAATGGGCACAAAGTTCCTTTTCTGTAGTGTTGGAAATGCTGAAAAGTAGATTTTGGTGATGTTTGTACAACTCTGTTAATGTACTAAAAATTATTGAATTGTACACTTAAAATGAGTAAATTATATCTCAATGAAGCTGTAAAAAAAAAATCAGAGCATTTTAACAAAGGCATCTTGTCTTATAATGGTGTCCATGGGCCTTGAGCTCTTCCTATAGTAGGCATTACTTTCAAATCTCCTGCCTGGAGAAGGTTTTCTGTGAATCTATGGGGATTAACCAATAGAAAGTGGATTTAAACGAGAACCTTTATTCTTCAGTACACAGAAAGAACAGAGGGCAACATGTTCTTTCATTTTTCAAAAGGTATTGAAAAGATATTTGATGATCTGATATTGACTAATGATGTGTATAATATTCTATGGTATATTATATATCATATTCTGTGGTGTATAAAAGTATACCACATTTGCAAACAATTGAGAGCACATTTAAGCCACAGGGTTTATCAGCATTATAAATCAACCTTAATATGGAATTTAACTAAAAATACCATATCATAATCTAACTTTTCATACATTTCTTAAAAAGTTTTTAAGTGAATGACATCTACAAGAGAGAACAGTCTTGACTATTAAATTATAAAGCAGAAGAGGGAAGTTTAAATGGCTAATTAGTAATCCTCATCTTAAAGTAAACAGAATATTTAGAAATGTGTGGAATTCTCAACGTGTGGTAAAAGTGATATTTACCCCGTTTGTAGAGTTATGTTTATATTTTCTCAAAGTAACACACACACACAGACACACTCACACACGCACATATGTGGTTTATAAATCCAGTGGCACATAAGGATTTATAAAGGAAAGCAATAGTCCTATTGTCCCATTGCTCCTGGCCCCGCTCCCCTGCAACTTTACTTTTTTAACAGTTATCTGTACCTGTTATTCAATCGCTTACTTTCACAACTCCAGATTATATGTTTATGGCATTATATATTAATTTATTAACTGTGGATATTATCTATTGACTGTTGCCATGAAAAGTGAGGACATAGCATTTCAACACCATGGTAACTTCATCTCTGTTCATGTTCACCCTCATTGTTTTGTTGTGGACTATCATTTTAATAGGACCTTGAGAGAAAGAGGACAAAACCACATATTCTCGGCATCTGACTGGAATGGAACCTGAAATGTCAGGGTCTTTTCATAAAGGCTTGCTCGTTCCATGAAGCCGTGGATTTAATGCGCCTGCCCTGCTCGCTGAGTCACCCCTCTCCTGTGTCCCAGAGGAGCTCTCCAGTCAGGGTGGACTCTAGTCTTCCTGTTCCCATGCTCTCACATACCCTGTCATCATAAATCTTATCGATTTTTCCTCATTTAAGCTTTTCACTTTCCCTTTTTTAGGTTTATTCACCCTATCAACCTAGTTCAGGTTTGTATAATCGTAATATAATGATAAAAAAATTAACTAGCTTTCTCCGAACATTTGTAATAATACCTGGTAAAAACATGAAATAAGCAGATACTTCACAAGAGGTAATTTATTGCCTTACTTTAATTGAATAAACACTCGTAGTCAAACAAGTGTGAATCATATAAACAATGTCTATTGGGAAATCAGATTGATACTGCATCCATTATACTAGAAATGGATACAACTGTTACGAAGTGTAATTGTAAACTTCTCAATACCAGCAAAAGTGTCTCTATTTGGCCCATTTTGTTTCTGTGACTAGATGTGGCTTTCCCCTTGGAAGGCGGGCGGGCTTTAACAGTGCTGTGTTCTGCACTCATCATCTAGTCACTTCCCAGTCTATTCGAATGCATTGGAATAATTAAGGAGTGAAGAAAATCACAGCTGTAACAGTCTTCAGCACATGCTAAGCTGTATTTAAACACCACACACTCTGATAGGAAACAAACGTTGAGAATTACATCTTCATTTTCTCATTTAACATACGCAATCAGTTACCAAAATAGTTTGATGAGGGCACCAATAAACCTCAGTGAGAGCATAAATGCAGATGGGTAAAAGAAAAAAGCAGTCAGTGAAAGCAGGCAGATTAGTTGTGAAGCTGCCTTCCCATTTCTGATACATTTGCATACAAATTGATCTGGAAATCCATCAGCGGACCCCATTAATGAGGTCAAGAACAACATGCAGACTTAATAAACGCTGCTGAGGCTCTTGGTTAACTGTATCCGGGGATGAAAACCCAAAATATGAAATTTTGCTTTCTATTGCATTTCCCTCCTTTCTAGAATAATTTCTACCATAAGATCATAATTAAATGTCATTTAGAAGTTCCCTCACTTTTCATTTTTACTCCCAAACTATTGATGTGTGTCATACTTGTCACTTTAATTGAACTTGGAGACATAACTGACATGTGGTGGAATTTGAAATGACGATATAACACGAATGCATTATTTCAGAAGTCTGAGCAAAAATCTGAGTCTTTGAATTAAAATTCTTGCTAAGGAAATAGAGAGGAAATATGAATATTAAAATTTTCCCTCACTTCTCTGTCTTTATTGTTTCTATGCATTCATGTCACAGCTATCCTTTATTTGAAGATACCATGTCAAATCATATTCTGTAATATGACAATTAATAAAAAGTCATATTCTACAATTTTCTTATTAAGTAAGGTTTTAAAATATTGCATTATGTAGTTCAAACACTATTTATGTGACTTAGCACATATTTACATAATGTGCAATGGAGTTGAGGGAATAAAAAATTTTGGTGAAGATGCCACATGCTGTGCATATTAGCTTTTCCTGACCCTGTCGCTTTTCTATAAACCCCAGTCAGTGTTTTTTTGCAATAAATTTTGATAACAAAACTTGCTCCATCCTCTCACAAGGTTTTTCCTATGAATATTAAAATGAGTATGTGTTAAAATGTAATCTGCTTAGCAATCCTGACTTTTTTTCTTCTTTTTGAGGAAGACTGGCCCTGAGCTAACATCTGCCACCAATCCTCCACTTCTTGCTGAGGAAGACTGGCCCTGAGCTAATGTCCATGTCCATCTTCCCCTATTTTATTTGGGACCGCAGCATGACCTGAGAAGCAGTGCATAGGTCTGCACCCAGGATCCGAACCAGCAAACCCCAGGCCCCCAAAGTGAACTTTGGAACTTAACCACTGTGCAACCAGGCCAGCCCCAGTCCTGACTATTCTCTAAGTAATATGACATAGATGAATAAAATATGGAAGATTGGATAGAGACATTCTTGGTCAACTTTACAGTATTTCTGACTTCTCCTTATTCAGTTGCTGCTTTATGATACTTTGTAAATGTAAGGTTTGTGTACTGGAATTTAGACAAACAAAAGGATATTTTCTGAATCTGTTTATCCATAAAACCTAAGTACTACAAATGCTTATGGACATTAATTTTTAAAAAGTTTCTTCAATTTACATTTAAATTATGTTTCTAAATTTGAATTCAGTAGTCAAGGGCACCACTTTATTTCTTCATTAGTTTCCTGTTTTTCCCAAACTTATTCTGATGGAGTTACTAAAGGAAAAGAAGGTGTCACATTATTTATAATTATGATTCTATTAGAAATACTTGAAATTCATTTGCAAGAGATTAGTATAACAACACTGATGAAGATGTCAACACGCTTTACAAACATCATCTATGTTTTCCACACAGTACTCTCTAAAGTCTTTAATTGAACTTCTCAAGGCTGGAACTACACTGAGAATTTTTTGGTCTGTTTCACATATCATTGCTAGAAAATAAAATATTTGTTGATGTGATAACAGTTCCAGTTGGGAGTTACATGAAATCGTGTGTTACTAAAATATAAACAAACATCAGGAAGAAACAGGCACGCGTAAAAGCCGTCCTGCACCGCAGCCGTGTCCCAATTAATGGACCTGAATTGTCCGTTAAATCTCAAGCTGCGACAGATATTGTTCCTCCATATTAGGACACCCTGGAATCCTCTGAAGTGTAGCAGCATGTGCCACCCCCAAAATGTGACTGTGGGAGCTCAGGATATGTCACCCCAAATGTGCTGCTTCGGCTATACGGATTGTTTTGAGCTGTAGGCACTTGGAAAACAGCAGGTGCAGGAAGCAGCTTTCTCTGAACTCCCCTTATCTGCCTAAGGACAGATCCTCAAAGAACACAGTTGTCATAGATGTCCTCCCAGGGAGTCACATCAATCGAGGAAGATTGGTTCTCATCACAGAAGAGGAAGGTAGAAGTTGACACCACACCCAGACAAACTTTGTCACAAACTATCATACCTCTTATTTACTCTTCTAAGGGCCAAAATTCATATACTCTCCCCTAAGAGGCCTGCATCTCCCCTGCCCTTTCCCCATTAAGATGGTATTTAAGTCTAAATTCTAATCCACCTTGTGGAGTTACCTTTCCCCGGGCATCTCCAAGTATACATGACGTTTACATGTTAATGCATTTGTTTGTTTTTCTCTTGTTAATCTGTCTTCTATCATAGGGGGTCTCAGCTAAGAACTCAGAAGGGTAGAGGGAAAACTATATTTCCCCCCATACCTCCTTCAATTTGAATTTAACTATTATCAGAAAAAGGACAAACCACAATCTGGTTATGCATTCAAAAATTGATAACGCACAGCTGTGACTGCAAGAGTCAATGAACGACTATACTAACTGTATGCAACACTGCCATCTATGAGAATGGTGCCTACTAGAGTTGTGCCGTGCCCAATAGGCACAACCATATGTGGCAGCCCTGAGTATGATGACATCATCTTTCTTGGGGTGAATTTTATAGCAGCCCTTCCAGATCATTCTCTGCCTTATAATTTTGCTCCAGGATGCTGACATTGATGAATGCCATTTCCAGGGTGCCAGGTTCTCTGGCTTTCAAAGAAGGGCACGAGCACAAGGCTGGAGGATCTTAGTAGTAAAAGATCAGGGTGCTCATTTTTCCAACTTTCTTCCTGTTGGGTCTCTATTTTATCGGCTGTTCTGTTGTTCTTTCTGTTGCCACAGCTAGAGTCATGCAGTCCAATTCTCTGTGTTCACCAGAACACTTCTCATTCATCTTGACCCTTCAAGCCTAGGAGCATTAATACTTCTTGCTGTTACAAGTCTTTGGGTGCTTTTACATCTTGTTGGTTCCATTAAGCCTCTTATCACCTCTGTCAATAGTCCTGTTTTCACTATTCTTCATCTAACATTTTGAATATGTTGTCTATCCCCTCATCTGATCCAGGTTGTTATGCATTATTTTAAATCCAAATATCATGGAGAAATAATTTATAAAGAGACATTTCTTTGCGAAAGCTTGTGATAAGTAGCTTATTTGTTGATATTTTATACAACAATCGCTACTTGAATGGAAGGTGTGATTTCCAGATGAATTATGAACCTGGGTTAGCAAGTGCAGGTACATGTCCTCCACATCTCTTTCTGTGTCCCTGGCAGAGCCATATATCCAGCACATGCTGCTTTCCACTGAGTTAGGATGTGACCTTACACTCTTTATCAGCAGTGCTCCAGGCAGTCTCTACCAATGGTGGTCCGAGGTCTGCAGTTTCTGAGATGCCTCCATCCCGTCTGTGTAAGCCATGTCCTTTTACTTGTAAATCCAGTAGCTTCTCTCTTCAAAGGGTGTGTTCGGGTCTGTTTTCATTGCTAACTGCACATAGTATAGCCCACCCTGGCTGTTAATCTTCCTGTACACTAGCTTCTTGCATAATACGTTGTACTTTCTTCATTTTACCCAAACTGTTTCCTTCACTTACCTCTCAAACTCTCCCACAGAGCTTTGGATTTCTTTCTTCTTAATAAACACATTCCTTGTATCTTCAACCTCATTCTTTTTGTTCTACCTTTTTGCTTTAACTGAGATGTGGATCTTCCTAGAAAATGCTCCTTTTTGTTCTGGAACTATCTGAAATGTTTGCTATGCTTATATCCTTATCCTCATCATCATAAGGCTAAGTGTGAAGGATGAGCCCTAAATCCACAGTCTTTCCCAGGCCTTCCATCCAGATTATTACCTTCATTAGACTTGACTAATTGCAGCTTGTTCCATGCAACTTAGTGGATCTCTTCCCCCTGTGCAGATTGTCATCTGATTTTGGCCACTTTCCCTCATTTACTGAAAAGTTTAGCACTTTGACTATAGTCTTATCTTCTACCATAAACACCAACATCTTGGATGACTTTAGCATCCACATAGGATGTTCTCCTTATACGAGGCATTTTAAAGAAGCAATCTAGGTCAGGGGTAAAAATGTGGACTGTGTAGGCTGCCTGCCCACCTCTTTTCTGAGGCAGACAGCTCCAATCCTGGACAAGATGCTAAATTGTTAGTGCCTTAACTTTCTCATCTATGAAACAGGGATAATACAATAACCCATTTTAGGATTGTTAAGAGAGAAAAAAATCATAGATAAAATGATACTGAGTAAGGGTTTGATCTGCACACCACAAGATAAAAGGCCAAGTAGGCGGTGGTGGAGAAAGAACTTCAATAAGCGATAAGCTGGCATAGCGAAAGATGGTGGACTATCATCTTAAAACACCCATCGTGAAGGAAACTGATTTGGAAGTGTTTCAGTTAGCTAAACAGTGTTGGGGAGAGGTCTCAGGAGTGTCAAATGGTGGATGCCCACAGAACGTTGGGCGCCTCTCTGTAGCGGATCTCTGAATGCAACCTTACTGGGGAATCTAAGAAAACCTCAGTTACCTCTTTACCTGGGACAGAAGGAACAGTTTGAGCAGAGCACATCAATTTTCTGCGAACAACTCATTCTTTTTACTGGGTCAGATTAGCTTGCATCCACGCAATTCCAAGCACTTTTCCAAAGCACGTTGTGAGAACAAGATGGGGAGGGGAGCAGGCAGCCTTGCAGGCTGAAGTTCTGAGAGTCTTCTGTGCAGGGGTGAATGTCTTTCACACTTCTTATGATGTGTGAAGCTTACAGTCAGTCATTTTAGCTTCTCAATGCCTCTGCTGCGTGACGCTCAGTCAGGCAGAGGGCTGTCAGCAAGCTGCTCTCTTATCAGTGGTCCTCCTGAAGTTCTGCAAGGCAAGCTCAGAAACGTTGGTTACTCTGTTTCCTGAATTAACCTTGTGGGTACAGGCACAGTTTCATCCTAATGAAACTTTAACTTTAAACAGGGTAACTTTAACTCCTTCAACCTCTGTTTCAAAAATACTATCTAGGTCGTAACAAGCCCTCAATAAATATAAGCTATTATTACTGTTAATTCCTTTTTCGTCCTTAACATCTCTACAACCACACACACTCACAGCCTCATCTTGAACTTTATAGTCACTGAGAATTGCTGAACCTGTAAATATTGTCATCTCAAGATTCACAGTCTCCGATTAAACCTCCTTCCTCCGGCTTACTTCTTCAGTGCTGCCCCTGTGGCTTCATCCACCTTTAAGGAGACTTTCTGTCGCTGACCCCATTATTTCAGCTGAAGTCTTAGGCCGCAGAGCTTTTCTTCAATTTTAACCACATTCAGATTAGATTCCTAGAAGTACCATTTCGAGAACACTCTTGCCATTGTCCCAAATTACCTTGACTTTCCGTCTTTTCATAACACTTGCCTGGGCAAAAACCACAGCTCTGAATGGAACCAAATACCTACTGTAGCCAGGCCTGCTCCCAAGCGGCTGAGGATTGTTGGGTATAGTTACAAAATAAGTGGATGGTTCAACCATTAAAGAACAATCCTCAACTTCCATTAGGCCCTACAAATGACTTTGCTCCTTCTAAAAGAAAAAAATAGAAGCCTTATCACAGAGGCTCCCTTCAATACTACAAAAACTACCGAATCTTTTTCTCCTTTTCTCCCTCCTGTCTGCTGCAAGAGAAGAGCAGTGCACAGGCCTCAAGTCCACTTCTTTGGGTGCTGTGGGACCACCCCTCATTCCTTCTCAGGGCCGTTACTCCACCAACTATTCCTTTACTCTTGTTTTGCAAACTCTTTCTGTCCCTGGGGTCTTCCCATCAGCCCTTAAACACATCAAGTTTCTGTCTTGGGCCCCACTACCTCCTTCACTCACAGACCTCTATCTCTCCTTTCACACACACCCAAACTGCTTGAAAAAGTTTTTAAATATTTGTTAGAGATGTTTTACATTCTCTACTGTATTACTCATATGCATTCTTTGACAGTGTTCCATTGTCATATCCATCATTTTTCTGACTTAAAGAGGTTTTAATTTATTTAGAATATTTTCTTTGATCTTCTTGCTATGTGGCCCTCATCTCCACGGCCATGTTTGGAAAGTGGCAACATTTTCCACACCTAATTTGCTTGATCCCCATCTGTAGTCTATGCTGCTGAATGCGCCTGTCTTTTTGAAATCATCTTCTCTTTGCACAGATTATGTGACCTTGTCCTGCTGTCCTCCTATCTCTAGAACTAGTCCTTCTCAGACACCTTCATGCTTCCCCTCTCCTCTTAGGCTGTTCATTTTAGAAAACCCTGAAAGCTGTCATATACCCTATTTTCTACTCATGATATATTCTCTTGTGAGGCCCTTTTGTCCAAAACTGGGCCTTCAACTATGACTTCTATGCAGAGGGTCTCAAGTTGATCTGAGGGTCGGATTTTACATTTTTGCAACAATCTCAAATTTTAAAAATGGAAAAGATAGTTATTTCAAAATATGTTGCAACGAAATGTTAAAGGCTCAAAAACAGAAAGCTACTTTTAAAAAGAGACTGTGTTGCAATGGTGGCGCATTCCAAAATGATACATTTGATAAAGAGTGAATAAGGAGACATCCTTTTAATAATGAACACAAAAAGCAGTGGAATTACACAGAAGTACTTGTTTGAAAGAGATTCAAAGATTATAAATCTGGATGATCTGTTATTCCTCTAACGCAAAACTATACGCACTTGCTTAGTCATTGCACTTAATTTCTTAAACAATTTATCATTCCCTTTCATGTTTAGTTTCAATAAAAATACAAAGCAGTATCACCAAGAATACAGACGAAAGTGACGGATACTTGCTGAATATGTTTTGGCTCAGTGAAATGAAATGAGTATTAGTGGGATGGCAGAAGATAAACTGCAATGACAGGTTCAGAAGAATGTATGTTTGTTGAAGACCAGGTTTCAGAGAGACCGGTAAAATTTGGATTACAACATAGTGTATTCTATAAATTCAGCATTTTTGTAAAAAATGATAGTATTTAAACATGATACAAGTCACTATAATTTACAATTGTGTATAGGACTGTTTGAAAAGAGAGTCGTATAAGTCCAGAAATTTCTAACCTATAAGGAATATTATTTCATTTACAGTTGCCCTCTAATTGAACGCTGAATTAGGGTTGCTATTCTTCACTGCATAGCTTAACTGCTGCTAATATCTAAATGGATCTGACTGCTTCCTATTCCTGTGCTCAGGCTACTTTTGGCTGACAACCCAAACTTGCAACAAATATCTTTCAAAAAACCTGTGACTAGCTTAATTGGCTCACCAAAAAGAAACCCCTGCTGTCTTCCTTTCTGTATATGTACCCAGCCCAACTCAGCTTCAATATTGATAGCCTGCTATTCAATTCACAATCTTTCTGTTGAAAGATAAGCTCCATAAATATACTGCTCTCTTCACTGCCCCATTGCTCTGTTGAATCTTTCCAGTGTCAGCTTAGTAGTCATTACTCTGAGAAACCTTCCTTGAACTTCTAGAATTGGTTAGGAATGTCTCTGTATTATGCATGTTCCCTCTCCCTACAAACACACACACACACACACACAGAGGCACACGCGGGTACACATACTAACATAACTCTGAGCCCCATCAGGCCTGAGCTAGTCAATCACTGTCTCTGGGAAGGTTTCTCAGGTAGGGTTAGGGGATTCAATAGCAGCTCCCACAGTTCTGACATCAGAGCAAAGCACGTGATCATTTAAAGTCTAATCGTCCATCACCCCACTGTAACTGCAAGTTCCATGAACTTAAAGCTCTCTTAACTTCCTTCCAGTGACTACTCGGTTTATATATTTATTTGATCACGTATTTGAGCCTCAGAGAAAAAAAGTTAAAGTTTAAAAAAAGGTGGGAGGAAGAATAATTTCCTTTTCAAACAGAAATAGCCAAAATTGTAATCATTTGATGGATAGGACCTTTCATCTTTTCAGGACAGTTTATCATAGCTAACATCACGTTAGTATCATAGCTAATAATACTCACAGTGCAATGAGCATACTGTAAAGATTGGACTGAAGCCCCAAGGATCCAAGACCTGGACTGCCCTGCGGCTGTGCTACTAAGGAGTTGAATGTGTGATCCTGACTGATTCTCTTTCTTCTAGACTTGAATTTCTCCAAGTGGAGGTTGAGTAGGGTTGGGCAAGACTAGTGGTTATTACTGATGCTGGGTTAGTTTCCTGAGTGATGGTAAAAAAGTCACCAGACACTTGGTGGCTTAAAAGAACAGAAATTTCTCTCTTACTCTTCTGAAGGCCAGAATTCCTAAATCAGTATCACAGTCCAAAATCAAGGTGTCATCAGGGCCACAGTCTCTTCAGAGCTCTAGGGGAGAATTTCTTCTTGACTCTTCCAGCTTCGGGTGGGTGCTGGCATTCCTTGACTTGCGGCTGCATCACTCCGGTCTTCAAGACCAGCACCTCCAAATTTCTCTCTGCTCCCTCTTCATGTCACCTTCTCCATAGGGAGTCAAATCTCCCTCTGCCTCTGCCTTCTAAGGATACATGTGATACATTTAGAATCCACCCAGCTACTCCAGGATAATCTCCTCCTCTCAAGATGCTTACTTTAATCATATCAGAAAGGAACTTTTTCCAAATAAGGTGATATTTACAGGTTCCAGTGATTAGGACTGGGTATCATTGGGGGTGGGGCATTTTTCAGTCTATCATAGTAGGATTAATTCATACGGCTCTTGCTACTGCTCCTGCTGCTGCTACTATTGCTACTACTAACAGCACTGGGCATCTCCATCTAAATGAAGTATTGTAAGGAAAGCTTATATGCTCAATACGTAAGGCAGAGCTGCTCTGTTTGCAGCAAAGAGGGTCACAGTCAATCTTTCTCCATCTGTCTTCCCTTTTCCTGGATCTTCTTCTCCACAGCTGATCCTGAGCCCCTGCGGTCCTCAGGAGCAGTTTGTAAATCCCTGGATTGGATGACTCTACGCACTGTACAGAGACTAAAATGATAGAATATTCCAGTGAGCATGGAATATAATCATTAAGTTATAAGAAAGTAATTAAAAATATTCTGGAAATGGGCTCAAGTTTTCAAAGAAACCATATCTAGCTAAATATAAAGAAATGAGCTTGCTAAGAATATCATTATACCTTATGCATCTGTTACTTGGGTTGGTCAATTTACACTAATACTGTACAAAATTATGAAAAGTGCGGAATATTGAATGGATATAAATTAGCCAAGTGAAAGTCTTTATATTGTGGTATTCTAGTTCTTACACATTAGTAGGAAAAATAGATATTAGAAGCTATAAACTTTTTACTTATTATATGATTTGCAAATTTCCCACAGTTTGTTACTGTGACTTAAATTTATTTATGGAGACTTACTAAAATTTTATGTTATAAATCTCTAATGTTTTATCTATTATTTCTACATTTGATATTAAACTTGAGAAGGCTCTCAACTTCCAACATCTGGCTTTCTGCCTGACAAATAGCAGATTCAAAAAATTGTGACTGAATGAATGATTTCAACTAAAGATAATCCTTATTATCCTATAGTACACATATGGCTTAATTTTATGACATCTGAAACTTTAATGGATCTGAACTTTATTTCGATGACGTGTGTGGTAGGGACTGAATTTTCTTCCCAAATCAATAGACAATGTTTCCAATATCATTTTCTAATTTACCATTGAAATCTCCACTGATGTAACACTTATATCCCTCCACTTATATAATGTTTTATATGTTTATATATAATTGGGTTTATTTATTAATGTTTTGGACTTTCTATACTACTTCTTTTATCTATCTGTACACCTTAAAGAAAATATACTCTTGCTTTAGTATTTCATTATATGAATGAGTACCTTACTCATAATCTCAAAATCAAAATAATAATAATAATAATAATAATAGCAAAATTTCATCATGGAGAGTCAACAAAAAAGGACTTACACAACAGATTTTCAATTTTTTTCACAGAGCCTTCCTATTCATGACTTCCTTGGTGACATAGGGTCTATTTGGAATAAAATTCTGCGCTTTTTATGACTCACTGCTTCCCTCAATTTATAAAGTTGCTTTTGTTGGATTTTAACCCTTCTTTTTGACTTACAGGATTTTTGTTTTAGGTAAAGGAACATACAAATTATTAAATGTAAAGTAAGCAGTCACTAGCCTGCCAAAATGCAAAGAAAACGCATCGTACTTAGACTGAAGAATATTTATGCTACTTGTATAGACTACAAAACTTCTTGCTGAGTGTAATGACCCAGCCCACCGAACAGCAATAATGAGTACTCAAGCAATATAGTTAAATATATTAAATAATATTTTATTATATTTATTATATAAGAACATACTTTTTGTTAGTATATGTCTTACCAACTTTCTATCTGTATGTTACATTTGGGTGATGCCTGGTCTATACAAAGAGCTCAGTAAATGTCAAATACAAGTATCTTCTACAAATAGTGCACTAAGGGTTAGGTAGAAACCTACAGCCAGTGAGGTAACACAATGTGTCTCAGGAAGTTATCACGAGTTGTGGGCTTTTGCTTAATAAGAGAGAGATTGAAGGTGGAGTGTAGTGAAAAAGATGAAATTCTCTTCTGACAAAAATGAATTTTATGTCTACTGTCCACCCTAGTTAAAATGCATTGCTAGCAAGCCATTGCAGCAAGCACTTTTGGAGATCACACTCTTTTTTTTTTTTTTCTGCTTTATCTTCCCAAACCCCCCTGTACACGGTTGTATATCTTAGTTGCAGGTCCTTCTAGTTGTGGGATGTGGGATGCCGCCTCAACGTGGCCTGACAAGCGGTGTCATGTCCGCACCCAGGATCTGAACCCTGGGCCGCCACAGCGGAGCACGCGAACTTAACCACTCAGCCACCGAGCTGGCCCGAGATCACACTCTTGAAGAAATAAGACCTTATTTTTTAAAGTATGAAAAGAAAATACTTCAAAATTTGTTTTCTAAATATACCCAAAAAGGAGAGCTTTTTAAATTCAAGATGTTAAACACTTTTTATGTTAAAATTTGAGTTATGAAAAATAGATAAAAACTATAAATGTCTGTTGCTATTGTACTGGTCTGATACACGTTGACACATGGAGGTAACATAAGAGTATAGTAGGATCTTTCTGCACACACTAGAACTTTTTCGTGAGTTGAAGAGTTAAACTATTAAATCAACACATAATAACTGAGAGAGGCGAGATGAGCCTTTGCCTGTCCTAGGGCAGGGCAATGATTTTTCATAGTTCAATTGGTTTTATTAAACTATTGGAGGCAGAATTTTCGCCACAAGAAATATAAATGGTCAACAATTAAATCAAGCTCATCCTTGGCAGTGATACCCTGCATTTTCCATGAAAAAGGGGCCCTGATACACTCTGTCTGTCCTTGAGACAGACAGAAATTCATGGTAGAATAGATGTACCCAGATATTATAGCCTGATGTCCTTACACATGAGTATCACGTAGCAAATTCCGTTACTTCAAATTCTGTGCTTACAAAGCCATTGTCTCAAAATCACTATAAATTCTTCTTCAAGGAGATAATGCACTGAATATCCTTATATATTTTCTTAGTCCATTTTGCAAAGTTTCTTGGTAAGAATAAATTGTGAATATGATTTACACATTATTTTTTACGTATTATCATCATTTTTAATCTTATTGTGTGTGTAATGAATGCTCTTCCAGGAGTAAGTTGACTTCTGGAACACTGAAACGATAATTTCTTGATCTAAAAGAACAAGGTTCAGACCCTGGATTGTATCAAATGCATGAAGGTAATGCAACCCTGTGACCTTTTGCCTGGTGAACTACCCTACTTTTTTTCCCCAAAGGTCATCATTGTACTTAGGTTTAAGTAAATTGTTTAGAAATGTATTATATTTTACATTGCGTGTGATACTTTCTCTGTCAAGACTTTGTCTCAACATGGGTAATCTTAATAATTGACAATTAATCATTGATATTGTTGGAAAATATTGACAAATTTTGAAATTTAACAAGAAAAACAACAAAATGCATGAGAAGTTCTGAGGAAAACTGTCCAAACTTGTAAGTTCTGAATGACACAATAATTCAAGTTTTTTTTTTTTTTAGAGGAAGTTCGACCTGAGCTAACATCTGCCACCAATCCTCTTCTTTTTGCTGAGGAAGACTGGCCCTGAGCTAACATCTGTGTCCATCTTCCTCTATTTCGTATGTGGGATGCCTGCCACAGTATGGCTTGACAAGCAGTGCATAGGTCTGCACTCGGGATCAGAACCAGTGAGCTTCTAGCTGCCAAAGCAGAACATGCCAACTTAACTGCTGCACCACTGGACTGGCCCTCTAATTCAAGTGGTCTTATACTCAGAAAAGGTGTACTTGTAAAAACTCTTTTTATTTTTTCAAAGATTTGCCCTGAGCTAAAAATCTTCTTCTTTTTTCTTCTTCTCCCCACAGCCCCCCAGAACATAGTTGTATTTTCTAGTTGTGAGTGAGTGTGACTGTGCTATGTGGGATGCTGCCTCAGCATGGCTTGCTGAGCAGTGCCATGTCCACACCCAGGATCCGAACCGGTGAAACCCTAGGCCACCAAAGTGGAGTACGTGAACTTAACCACTCGGCCATGGGGCCAGCCGGTAACTACCCTTAATAAATGGTACATAAAAAAGACTTGTTCTTGGTTAAATATTTTACATATTATACAGGTAGATATATTAAACAAGCTTTTATACGTAAGACCTAATTTGTTTTAAAATGTCTGTGTCTATGTAGGTTACGAAAATCAGTTCACTAAAATGGTGATGCGGCAGTTTTAAAACATAGGTTCACCTTCTTCAATGCTCCTCTCCTTGAGAAGTGGGACCCATGTCCTCTTCCCAGGAATCTGGGTGGGATAGTGACCAAAAGAATGCAACAGAAATGACACTGTATGATTTACAAGGCTACAGCAGAGGAAGCCTTGAAGCCTCCACCTTGGTATCTCAGCGTGCTTGCTCTCTAGATGCTCTCTCTAGGGACACTTCCTTGAAGAACTCATCCACCAGGCTGTGAGCCACATAAAAAGGCCATATGCAGGTGCTCCCATTGACAGATCCAGCTATCCTAGGCTTTAAGTCATTCCATTACAGATGCCAGCCATGTGATCAAAGAGACCCTCAGATAATTCTAGACTCTAGCCTTTTGAGTCAATCTCAGATCTTGAGTCTTCTCAAGGTAGGCCTGACATGCAGGGGGGCAGAGATCAGTTATATTTGCAATGTTGTAAACAAATTCTTTACTTAAGAACCCATGACTATAGCAAATGGTAGTTGTTTTCAATGCTAAGTTGTATTAGATTCTCCAGAAAACCAACAGGATATAGATACAAGCTGAGATTTATTATAAGAAATTGGGTCATGAAATTACAGAGACTGCAAGCCAGTTGTATACTTGAGTCAGAGTCCAAAGGCCTGAAAATCAGGAGAGCCAGTGGTGTAGATTCCTGCCCAGGTCTGAAGGCCTGAGACCCAGAAAGACAGAGGGCAGGAAAAGATGAATGTCCCAGCTAGAGGAATCAGGCAGGAAGGGTGGAGTTCTTTCTTCCTCCAAATTTTTGTTCTATTCAGGCCCTCAGCAGGTTGGATATTATCTACCACACTGGGGAGGGCAAATTGCTTTATTGAGTCCGCCAATTCAAATGGGAATGTCATTCCAAAACCAGCCTCATGGATACATAGAGAAATAATATTTAGCCAAATATCTGGGCACCCTGTGATCCAGTCAATTTGACACGTTAAATTAACCATTGTATAAGTTTTAGATTTTTTTCCTCTACAGCTGTACATAACCAGAACAGATAATAATAATCATAACAATAGCAAGCATTTGTTTTGTGCTTACTATGTGCTAAAGATTGTTCTAAAGGTGTTGGCTAAAATATTTTATTCAATCCTCACAATATACCTAGGAAATACATGCAATTCTCAATCTTAATTTAAAATTGAGAATACTAAGGCACAGGTAGATTAAGTAATTTGACCAAGGTTACTGAGACAATACACTTAAAAAAATTTTCTTTTCTATTTCTGTTGTTCAAAATAAAGACCAACCAAATGTTTCATAATCTTATCTTTTAAATAATATTGACTCTATTGATTAAGACAATTCTATAGATAAGATTTTCTTTGCATTTATAAACAAATTATAATATCGTACCCTGCTATTGACATTTTTTTTCCATAATCAAGTTTGCCTAAAGGCTTCTGTCTACTTTAAGTAGCAGGTAGCACATCACCATTGCATTGCTTACATTGCCAAAATAATGGTTTGTAATTTGTTTTGTTTTGTTTTTCATTGAGGTAACATTGGTTTATAACAGTATATAAATTTCAGGTGTCCATCAATATATTTTGATTCCTGTGTAGATTACATCGTGCTCACCACCTGAAGACTAATTAGCATCCATCACCACACACATGTGCTTAATCACTCCTTTCAGCCTCCTCCATCTCACCTTCCCCTTTGGCAACCACCAATCCAGTCTCTGTCTCTATGTGCTTGTTTGTTGTTGTTTTTATCTTCTAGTTATGAGTGAGATCACATGGTATTTGACTTTCTGTCTCTGACTTATTTCACTAGGCATAATACCCTCGAGGTCCATCCATGTTGTCACAAATGGCAAGACTTCACCCTTTTTATGGCAGAGTAGCATTCCTTTGTGTATATATACCACAGCTTCTTTATCCATTCAGCCTTTGATGGACACCTAGGTTGCTTCCAAGTCTTGGCTATTGGAAATAATGCTGCAATGAACATAGGGGTGCATGTATCTTTACACGTTTGTGTTTTCATGTTCTTTGGATAAATACCTTCATTCTTTTGAATGTGACTGTCTAGTTTTCCCAACATCATTTATTGACGAGATTCCCCATTCTCCATTATATTTTCTTGGCTCCCTTGTCTAAAATTAGCTGTCCATAGATGTGTGGGTTTACTTTGGGGCTCTTAATACTGTTCCATTGATCCATGTGTCTGTTTTTGTGCCAGTACTATGCTGTTTTGGTTACTATAGCTTTGAAGTATATTTTGAAATCAGGGAGTGTGATAGCTCCAGCTTTGCTCTTTTTTTCTCAGAATTCCTTTGGCTATTCAGGGTCTTTTGTTGTTGCATATAAATTTTAGGATTCTTTGTTTTATTTCTGTGAAAAATGTTGTTGGAACTTGGATAAGGATTGTATTGAATTTTTAGATTTCTTTAGGAAGTATGGGAATTTTAACTATGTTAATTCTGCCAATCCAAGAACACAGAATATCTTTCCATTTCTTTGTGTCTTCTTCAATTTCTTTCAATGATGTTGTTTTCAGTGTACAGATCTTTCACTTCTTCGGTTAAATCTATTCCAAGGTATTTAATTCTTTTTGTTGCGATTATGAATAGGATTGTATTCTTAATTTCTCTTTCTCCTGCTTCATTGTTAGTGTATAGAAACACAGCTGATTTTTTTATGTTGATTTTGTATTTTGGAATCTTTATGGTTTTCTGTATATAAAATCATGTCATCTGCATAGTGACAGTTTCACTTGTTCCTTTCCAATTTGGATCCCTTTTATTTCTTTTTCTTGTCTGATGGCTCTGGCTAGGACTTCCAATAGTATGTTAAATAAGAGTGGTGACAGTGGGCATCCTTGTCTGGTTCCTGTTCTTAGAGGGATAGCTTTCAGTTTTTCTCCATTGAGAATGATATTTGCTGTGGGTTTGTCATATATGGGCTTTATTATGTTGAGGTATTTTCCTTCTATACCCATTTTATTTAAAGTTTTTAGAGGGATAGCTTTCAGTTTTTCTCCATTGAAAATCATATTAGCTGTGGGTTTGTCATATATGGCCTTTATTATGTTGAGGTACTCTCATTCTACATCAATTTTTTTCTATGTTTTTATCACATGTGGATGCTGTATCTTGTCAAATGCTTTCTCTGCATCTATTGAGATGATCATGTGATTTTTATTCTTCATTTTGTTAATGTGGTGTATCAAGTTTATTGATTTGTAGATGTTGAACCATCTCTGCATCCCTAGAATAAATCCCACTTGATCATGATGTATGATCTTTTGAATGTATTGTATTCGATTTGCTAATATTTTGTTGAGGATTTTTGCATCAATGTTCATCAGTGATATTGGCCTGTAATATTTGTGTTGTCCTTGTCTGGTTTTGGTGTCAGGGTAATGCTAGCATTGTAGAATGAGTTAGGAAGTTGCCTCACCTGTTCAATTCTTTGGAAGAATCTGAGAAGGATAAGTATTAAGTCTTCTTTGAATGTTTGGTAGAATTCACCAGGGAAGCTGTCTGGTCCTGGACTTTTAGTTTTGGGGAGATTTTTGATAACTGTTTTGATCTCCTTACTGGTAATTGGTCTATTCAAGTTCTCTATTTCTTCTTGATTCAGTTTTCTAAGGTTGAATGATTGTAAGAATTTATCCATTTCTTCTAGATTATGAAATTTGTTGGCATATAGCTTTTTGAAGTGTTCTCTTATAATCTTTTGTATTTCTGAGATGTCCATTGTAACTTCTCTTTAATTTCTGATTTCATTTATTTGAGCCTTCTCTCTTTTTTTCTTAGTGAATCTAGATGAAGTTTTGCCAATTTTGTTTATCTTTTCAAAGAACCAGGTCTTAGTTTCAATGATTTTCTATTTTTTTTTAGTTTCTATTTCATTTATTCTTCTCTGATTTTTATTACTTCCTTCCTCCTACTGATTTTGGACTTTGTTTGCTCTTCCTTTTCCAGTTCCTTTAGGTGTACTACTAGATTGTTTATTTGAGATTTTTCTTATTTGCTAAGGTAGGCCTGTGTTGCTATAAACTTCCCTCTTAGAATCACTTCTGCTGTGCCTCATAAATTTTGGCATGCTGTATTTTCATTTTCATTTGTGTCCAGGTATTTTTGATTTTCTTTTGATTTCTTCAATGCCTCAATCAGTGTTTAGTAGCATTTTGTTTAATTTCCACATAGTTGTGGCTTTTCTGATTTTCTTCCTGTTGTTGATTTCCAATTTTATAGCATTGTGATTGGAAAAGATGCTTAGTGTTATTTCAGTCTTCTCAAATTTATTGAGATTTATTTTGTGGCCTAATATGTGATCTAGCCTGGAGAATGTTCCATGCGCATTTGAAAAAAATGTGTATTCTGTGTTTTTTGGATGGAATATTTTGTATATATCTACTAAGTGGGTCTAATGTATCATTTAAGGCCAATGTTTCCTTATTGATCTTCTGTTTGGATGATTAACCCATTGGTGTAAGTAGAGTGTTAAAGTCCCCTACTCATTATTTTGCTGTATATTTTTCCTTTTATGTCTGTTAATAATTGCTTTATATATCTAGCTGCTCTTATGTTGGGTGCATAGATATTTACAAGTGTTATATCTTCTTTTTGAATTGTTCCTTTTATCATTTTTAGTACCCTTTCTTTGTCTATTTACAGTTTTTGTTTTAAAGTTTATTTTGTCTGATATAAGTATTGCTATGCCAGATTTCTTTTCATTGCCATTTGCATGGAGTATTTTTTTCCATTCCTTCACTTTCAGTTTGTGAGTGTCTTTTTGTCTGAAGTGTGTCTCTTGTATAAAGCATATACACAGGTCTTGTTTTATTATCCAATTGGACACCCTGTTCATTTTGTTTGGAGCATTTAATTACTGGCATTTAAAGTAGCTATTGATAAGTATGTACTTATTGTCATTTTGTTACTTTTTTTCTGGGTGTTTTAGTAAATTTCTCTTCCTTGCTTCTCTTGCTCTCTTCCCTTGTGGTTTGATGGTTTTCTTCAGTATTATGTTTGTGTTCCTTTCTCTTAATTTTTTGGGTATTTATTATGGGTTTCTGGTTTGTGATGACCATGAGGTTCATATATAATAACCTATGTATATAACAATCTATGTTAAGCTGATGGTCTGTTTAGTCTGATCTCTTGCTCAAAGCTCTACTTTTTTACCCCCTTCCTCCTACATTTTATGTTTCTTTTTTTCTGAGGAAGATTATTTGTGAGCTAATATCTGTGCCAATCTTCCTCCACTTTATAAGTAGGTTCCTGCCACATTATGGCCTGGTGAGTGGTGTAGGTCCATGCCCAGGATCCAAACCCACAAACCTGGGCCACCAAAGCAAAGTGCCCTGAACTTTAACAACTGTTCCAGAGGGTTGACTCTTACATTTTATGTTTTTGATATTATGTCTACCCTCTTTTTTGTGCATGTGTATCCATTACCCTTGTATCATGGAAACAGATACTTTTAGCACTCTTGTCTTTTGACTTTCATATTAGTTTCATAGGTGCTTGATCTTCAACCTTTACTGTATATTTGCTTTACTCGTGATTTTATTGTTGCTTTTTTTTTTGATAATTTACCTCTTCCTATTTGTGGTCTTCTCTTTCCCACTTGAATAAGTCCCTTTAGCATTTATTGTAAGGCTATTTTCTTGGTGCCAAACTTCTTTAGTTTTTGCTTGTCTGGGAAATTCCTTATTTCTCCTTCTATTCTTAACGATAACCTTGCTGGGTAGAGTATTCTTGGCTGTAGGTTTGTTTCCTTTCAGCACTTTAAATATATTGTGCCACTCCCTTCTAGCCTGTAAGGTTTCTGTTAAGAAGTCCACTGATAACTTTATGTGGTTTCCTTCATATGTAACTTGTTGCCTTTCTCATGCAGCTTTTAGGATTCTCTCTTTATCTTCACTTTTTGACATTTTAATTATAATGTGTCTTGGTGTGGGCCTCTTTAAGTTTATCTTGTTTAGTGCTGTCTGTGCTTCCTGTACCTAGATGTCTGTTTCCTGCCTTAGGTTAGGAAAAATTTCAGCTATTAATTCTTCAAATAGATTCTCTGCCCCTTTGTCTCTCTCTTCTCCTTCTGAGACACCTATAATATGGATGTTAGTATGGTTGATGTTGTCCTAGAGGTCTCTTAGACTGTCCTCATTCTTTTAAATATAAGATAAACATAATATGGAAACATTTAAAAATGTATAAACTGAGAAAAGATCTTCTGTCCAATGGTACAAATAAGTGAAAAGGGAAACTTGCCTGTCTCTCATAGGACCCAGGTCAAAAAAAGAAAGTCTGTTAGAATCCATAATCATGGCCTATGTCTTAAAAACTTTTTTTTTAAAGAAATCCGTACTTCCAAAACCTCCAAACTTCCAAACCAAAAATTTACCAAATTTTTGGTAAAATCAAATACAAAATTGCTCAGACCACAGGATAACTGTGATAAAGCCCACTGAAGAAGAGCTTCACAATGGAAGTTAATGAGGGAAACAACACCAGGAGTCAGAGTTGGAGGGATTAGCCATTCTCAAACATTTGCATAATAAAAGAATACAAAAGAAATATACTAAAAATATTAAATAATATAATAATGAATCCATGTCATTATAAGATAAAATAAGTAAATATGAAAAATCTCAGGTATTTTTTACAAACTATCAAAACTCTTAGAATAAAATATAATCATTGAAATAAAATATAAACTAGTTAAAATATTAAGAAAATAAACTGCAAGATATATTGAAGAAATTACCTGAAATGCACAGATATAAGGAGTTTATGATAAAGAAATTAAGAAACACGGTGAATAAAGTGAGAGGCTTAAAAAACAAATAGGGGGGCTGGCCCCGTGGCCGAGTGGTTAAGTTCGCGTGCTCCGCTGCAGGCGGCCCAGTGTTTCGTCGGTTCGAGTCCTGGGCACGGACATGGCACTGCTCGTCAGACCACGCTGAGGCAGCGTCCCACATGCCACAACTAGAGGAACCCACAACGAAGAATACACAACTATGTACCGGGGGGCTTTGGGGAGAAAAAGGAAAAAATAAAATCTTAAAAAAAAAAAAAAACAAAAAACAAATAGGAACTCCAAAAGGAGATCCCATTGGGAATTGGACAGTGGTAGTATTTGAAGAAATATTAGCTGAAAAATTTCCAGAATTCTTGAATGGCATGGATCTTTGTGCCTCTTTATAGTTTGGGAGTTGGAAACTGGGGGAGATGTACTCAGAAAAGAGACATACTCAAAGTCATATGGAGAATAAAAATGATCTGAAATTCTTTGGTTTTGTATGCTGGTATAAAAATAGTATGCTGGTATAAAAATAGTGATAAAAAGCCATAAAGAAGCTATTCTTGATGGTCCTAAAGCAGATAATGGTGAAAGTACAAAACAGAGTGGATTGCCTCAGCTGCGAAGGCTTCCAGGGCACCCAGCTGACTCCCGCTGATAGCAGCAGTATGGCGGGATGGAAGCTGGTTGTGCTGAGCTCTTTGATTTCTACGGTGGAGGGGTAGAGGCTGGCCAAGGGCGCTCATCCAAGATCAGATGAAGACCAGAATTCCCTGTTCACTTTTGGTGATGAAATCAGCTAGCAAGGTTTATTTAAAAATTATGGTAATTAAGAAAGTGTGGTATTAATTGTTGTGGTATTGGCATAGAGTTGGAAAAATACAAAAATGAACAAAATGTCTCAAAAACAGACCAACGTAGACAGGGGACTATTACATTTGATAGAGCGGTGCAAATCAGTGAGGAAGGGCTAGCTGGACTAGATAAGCACAAAAAGAAATATAGTTAAGATCCTTGTGTCACGCGGATTGCCAACATAAATTCCTGATGAATTAAAGACATAAATGTGAAAAAAATCTTTTAAAAGAAACTATAAGAGAGTCATAGGATTTTACCCATTATTTAAAATACGCAAGTTCATTATGGATCAAAAAGAAAAATAAACTCTTAGAAAATTATAAAATCAATCTATGATATGTTGCTTCACTAGATTTAAGCAAAATAGCAAAATAAACTGTGCTTAAGTCATCATAATTTAATTATTTTCCAAGCCAAACAAAGAGAATATCTTTGTTGCAACAGTGTAGGGAAATATTTCCTAGGTAGGGCATAAACAGGACAAAAAAATTAGAGAAAGAATTCTTAGAAATCAATAAGAAAGGAAAGATGAAGCCCTGGAAGAATAACAAAGGATATGAACAGATTTATTCTTACCAGAAACAGGGGAAATACAAGTTGGAACTTTTATAAACCATTTTATATTCATCATATTGACCCAAATTAATGCCTGGCAATACTTGCTGTTATTTGATGAGAATATGAGGAAATGGGACCTTCTCTAGCTTTGCTGATGAGAGTTAAATTGCTATAAACGATTTAAAATGAATTTGGGAATATCAATAAAAGTTGAGGACGCACAGATCTTTTGACCCAGAAAATAAACTTTTATGTATCTTCCTGTAAACAAGGAGACAAAAAAGAATGCTAATTATTGCAGTCTCATTTTAAATAGGAAAATATGAAAATAACTCTCCCTTGGTACCAAAAATGGATAAAATGATTTATTCATATAATCTAAACCTACAAAGTAGTGCAAACAAATAAGTGATATTTATATCACTACGAAGATTGTATAATTGTAAGGTCAAATGAGTAAGAATACATACAGTAAGAAACTATATAACATTTAAAATATACATTTTTTGAATGTCAATATTATAATGACATACAAATTTATAGCATAAGTTCTAATATATAAATGTAAATTGGACATGTCAGCCTTGGGGTCCTTCTTACCTTTGGGAAAGGAAAAGTGAGAGAAATGACAAGGGAGCTTTAGTTATATCTGTATCATTTTAGTTCTATTTTTAAAAGCATGTGTGCCAACACTTATTAAATGTTGATGGTAGATACATGTATGCCTGTTTTCTTATTGTTCATATTCATATTTATGATATTCTTCATTATTTCAAGTAAAATAAGTTTTTAGAGGAACAATATTAAAACATTTGGTTAGGAGCAAAATAGCAATTCAAGAATAGTTTGCAATTGTGACTATACTCTAGTACAAATCAGATAAGACATATATTAACATAAAATTAGTAATTTTCCTAGGCAAGGGTCAGTAATGTTTCAATATCAGACTATACAGGATATTACTGGAATCTTTAAATAGCCTAATTCTGGATTGGTGATACATGAGGTAATTTCTCCTTTTTATACAGAAACACACACACAACCATGACAGCATAGTCCAGTCCAAGGATTACTTTACAGGATGATACAATAGTTGGTAGAAAGTGTTGCACAGGCAAAAAGTGCCAAAGTGATTGTAACATACACGTAAGATTAAAATGGTTGAGCCAGCCCGGTGGCGCAGCGTTAAGTTCGCACATTCCGCGTCTCGGATGCCTGGGGTCCGCTGGTTCGGTGCGGACATGGCATCGCTTGGCATGCCATGCTGTGGCAGGCGTCCCACATATAAAGTAGAGGAAGACAGGCACGGATGTTAGCTCAACGTCAGGTTTCCTCAGCAAAAAGGAAAAAGAAAAAAGAAAAAAGAGGAGGACTGGCAGTAGTTAGCTCAGAGCTAATCATCCTCAAAAAGAAGAAAGATTAAAATGGTTGATGTGTTTCGAATGACTTTAATGCATAACTGCTCTTCCTCTAGAGCAAGCCCACAGTGTGAATTGTCTGCAGACTCTGCCGGGTGAAGTCCATAGCATAAAGCTTACGTTTGCGGTCACAGTGCTGCCAGCACCCAGTTGGCTTCTCTCCAGTGTTCTCTGGAAGGGGTAAAGGATACATGAGAGAAAGTTCTGTAAAGCAACTCGCAGCCCCTCTCTTCTCCATCACCACAGCAGTTGGGAAGAAACACGTCCGCTCTCCTGCACTCTGACTCCACCGCATTTTGTCTGGTCAGAATGCGGGACTGCCTGTGGTGCCACATTTTACCAGCAGGCACAGTGACGGTGCCCTAAAGGCAGAAGTTCAGCCTTCCCCTCTCCCTGCCTGGGCTCCATGCTGACTCATGCAGAGCACAGCTAGCCGGGGATGCCTTCTCTTCTCCTTTATCTGTGACTAAACAGGTTAGTGAGGGCCTGCTCTGAGGACGGGCCCTGTTTTCTCTTTCCTTACAGACAGGCTTGGCTTGCCGATGCCAAGATCTAGAATCAAGGAGGATGTCTTAGACTGCACTAGAGTTCAGGTGAAAGCTGCACAAGCCTGCTTAGCTTATGCCAACAAGCCCTGTGTTGCTGTTGATTTGGGCGGACCCAAATAATCATCAAGTGCACTTTGATTCCCATTCTGCTATGCACAGGACTCCATTAGGGACATCCCCATGGGAAGACGGATGATTGACGAGGAAATATTTTACATTGCTGTCAGAGAAATATTTTTAACACCGTTAAAATATTGCCAATATTTTCTGCAAACCCCATATGTGTAAACTCCTAGTGCCTATAAGAAATATGTGAGGACTACAGATTTTAACCTTGGCACCAAAAAGCTTCACATGAAAATTCTCCAGAGGAAAAAGTCTCTAGAAAAGCTTACATATTAACAACAAATTTACACACACTGAGTTATCTTTAATATTTGGCAAAACAGTGTTCTTATTTCTATGTTTAATGTTTTTTAGTTGATTGTTTTCATTTTTCTCCCAGGAAACCCAAGTAACTGGAGTAGGAATTATTTTCAAATGAAAATATTTATTGTTTGTATATTTGTGCTTCTTTTTAATTAGACTAACATGATCTGCTAATCAAATTCCCTTGGAAAACAAAGCTTATATTATTGGGAGATATATTTCCACTAATGGTTTTACCATCTCTACTACTTCGAAAAATATTAAGAAGTTTTTCAAACCTCATCAGCAGTACTGGGAAGTATTAGACTTTTCAAATGTGCAAATTCTTCAGAGAATTTATGAAAAGATAAAGAGGTTTGTGTTTATTTCCTTGTTTCCCATGAAGCATGTAGCAAATTCAAAACTATTGAATACTTAGGGGCATTTTCTCATAGATACGAAAAGTTGTGTAAGTATTTTCTGTCTGATCCTGGAGCAGGAAAAGGGATGGCATGATAACTATGACAGACCAGAGCAGGCCGGGAGGGCCAAATTGCGGGGTCTGCCCCAGAGGTGGGTCACCCGTAGGACACAGACACTGGAGCAGGTGCCAGGAAGTCTAGCCACACAGGTCAAACACGCTGTGTATAGGAGGGATAGATTGTAGACAGCAATGCAATTCCACACAGAATTTTGCCTCAGAGAGCTCCAACATGAGACATAGCAGTTTTCTATCAGGCAAGTAGAGAATAGCCACAAAGACTCCAGAAACAAATGACATTTGGAGGATCAGAGCAGTACTCAGGATAGCAACATCAGGGAGGTCTGCTGAGGTGGGAAGGAAGAGAGCTAATCAATACAGGGGGCGTCAGGTGCCAGGGGGGAAAGCTTATATACATTGATCCATTTAATCTTCAATAATCTGAAATAGTTTTCACTTTCTGAAAAAGGAAACTGTGGACCAGATAGGTTAATTAGGGCTGGTGCCTGGTATTCAAACCTGGTCTGACTCCAAATCCTGAACCCACTGAAAATGAAAATCATGTTATATTTAATTAGCATACTATCAATAATTCACCCCCAGGCAGGGCAGTTTGGGATGAATAAAGATGAATTCTTTCAAATAACATGAGTCTTTAAATGTTCAGAGCTCTCACTGTTATTCTGTCCGTATTAATAGGTACTTTTTATTACTGCAGAGAGGATACTAAACATGTGTTTTAAAGCTATGGGGAAACGGACGCATTGCAAAGTGTCAGGCCATTGTCTGAAATTTACATAGTGCTTCTGGCATTCAGGAAGACTCTGTCCCTACATGATTAGGGTCCCAGTTAAAATTGCTGATAGTTGGTACTTAGGAAAAAGAAGAGGGGTTTTTTTGTATGGTGGAAAGAGTGCTATAATTTAACCAAAACTCCTTTCACTTCCCACCTTCTTGTATATGTGGCAAACTCTACATATAGTATGCAGAATTTACCAAATTTATCTGATCATAGAACCGTCTGTTTTGCTGAATCAGCCTGAGAAATTAGTTCTCCCAGGAATATATGTTGGTGAGCAACGCCCTTTTGGGGGTGTGGGGGTGAAGCGGGATGGTGGAGGGAGGTTTCTCTGGAGTAGAACCTGGCAAGGAGAGAATAGAATGAGAGTCCTGGAGTAACTGGCATCCTAATTAATGAGCCTAAAACTTAGTCATCAGGAAAGAAACAAAGCTGAGATTTTAGAACAGAGATAAGTAATCCCGAGTTAGGCAAGCAGCGGGGAGTCTGACTGTGGAGTTCCAGAGAGCTGGGTCAGAGCTGCTGACATCTCTTCCGCTTCAGATTGGAGGTGTTCCGTGTGCTGGGAAGATGATGAATAAACAAGTGTGCATGCAAATGTGTACAAGGGGTGCAAATGGCTCCTGTTCTGAGGAGAAAGGAATATAGAATATCAAAATCAACTGGAATTGAAGAAAAATTCAGGGTAAAAATATCCCCTTTGATTTCTAAATCTATTCTGGATCAACATAATATAAGATAGTCAAATTATATAAAAATGATAGCCAAAGAGGTTAAGCAGATAAATTGGATTCTTTAAAAGCATGAAGCACATCTGCTTTGCAGGCAAAAATAGTCTTATGAGAAAAATTACACCAATAAATAGAACAATCAATCTGCTAATTGTGTGTGTACCTTTGGGTACGAAAATTTGGAAACATTTAGTAATTTTCTGTCCAGAAGTATACACAAATCCAGTCTCTAGATAATTCTCAAGCAGCTAAACCATGGAAAAATAGATCATGTGGAATAAAATAAGAAGCCTGCAGGTAGAGTCAAGGCTTTTGTTTCACTTTTTAGTCCCCAATCTTTGTCACTCTATGACATTATTCCTATCTATTACAAATATCGCGAGGTTATTCTCCTCACTCTCACATTCACTGAAGCAATAAATCAGTGACTAATTGTACTTCACATTCTCCATGTTAAGTGCGGTTTGTGATGATTGACATTATTTAGAACTATAAAAGTGAGATCAAACCATTGCCATCAATGACTACAGTAAAGGGCATCCGAGGAAAGGGTAGCATTTTAATGGAAAGGGTAGCTCTTGCTTGGAGGCTCCCGTCACTGCTCTCAGGCTCTCCCAGTGTTCCTCACGCTTTACCCTTTAGGGTCAGAGCAATTACTGCAATTCTCCGTGGAGCCAATATTTTGCCATGTTTTATCATCTCAATATGGACGCATTTAAAATGGTGCAATGTCATCCTCATTGCCGCAATGGAAGATAAGCCTTCAGGTAAAACTTAGCATTATCCCACAAGATAAATTTTTTATAACATTTTCAGTTTGAAATTTGTCATGTGTACTTTGCAATGTCACCATAAGTTTCTGAGAGGTAGCACATATTTTTAAAAATTAGAAAATAACGGCTCACTTCCTTTCCACCAAACAATATGTTTCAAGCTAATTTGATTGAATTGATAAAAACACGATTATCCTCAAATAGGATGATACGCTTTCCGTATCTTATATACCTGCCATCACAGTAGATGAAGTGATTCCTGGTTTTTACCTCTAACCTTTATATTGCCTTAGATAAAGCCAGAGCTCACAAACTTTATTTCTGTAGTTTAGCATCCTATAAACTGCTACTGAAGGAAGAAAAGATAATGAAAATTGATAGAAGAAATGCTTAAATTATATGGTATTTCCCAGAATTCATACGTGTAATCTTTAACTGTTGGATATTGAAAGACATTGAAAAATGTTATTTGGACTTGAAGAGTACAAGGCAATCTGTGACCTAATAAAAACAATAGAGAGGAAAGTGCTACAGGGTTAAAGAGAATCACTTGTGAGCCTCAACTCTCTCCACCCTAGTTGCCTCTCATGGACCTGTTGGCTGAAGGACTGATGAGAAATCTGGGCAAATCTCACTCTAATGGAAAACATCTTCAAACTGTGTTTGTTTCACAGGTAATGTGTCAGTGTCAGAGGGCAGTTTTTGAGCAATCAGTGCCTCTCCCTTAAATTGTCTTAATCCATCTGTTCTTTCTTTCAAGATCACCTCTAAATTTAGAGACAAGGCTAAAGTAAAAACCAAGTCAAACACGAGATGCGTGCACTTGGCAGAACGGCTTTGAGTGAACGTGAACTTCGAGGAGATTAGCACAGCGCAGGGAGGCAGAGTGCCGCCTGATTTGCCCTTGGGAGTCTATTGGACCACATGGGAGTGTGAACCAGACACAGTGGCCTGGAAAAGAAATGGAACATAACCAGCTTCCCAGAATCTCCTCATGCCTCATCTGGTCCCGATCCACCTCTACCCACCAATGGGAGCCATTATTCTGACTTCTAACCTATGGCAGTTCATCTACATGACCCACCTTTAGCTCTAGGTGAATAATGTCATATCTAGAACAAGTTAAGAGAGACATTGTATCTCTCAAAGAAGAAGCTAAGAAATGTCTCCTGCCTTGCCTTTGTATTTCCCAGTTCAGAATAGACAGATTTTCACCTTTCAAACTGATGTAAAGCCTGAGAAAAAAAATCTAGACACTTGACAGCAAATAAGACTAAGAAATTTTTAATAATTTATCTTTGGAATTACCTCTACCTGAGTAATCTATAGGTTCAAAGGTGATTGATAGAACAAAGAAAGCATATAAATAGAATGATGGATAAATGTAGGGAGAAAAGGAAAGGAGATATGAAGGATGAAAGAGAAATGATTTTAGCCTCATGTTTTTAATTTCTTAGTTTTTCATTTTTCATTTAATGCATATTGCTTTAAATAGTCAAAAGGTTTTTTAATACTCCTTTGGAATTAAAAAAATTCTGCTAAAAATATTTCTTTCAGTTTTATTTTGTAGCCTCTTATTGGAATCTCCAGCCTCTATACTACTCTGCAAAAAAATCTTCTCATACATTTAAAAACGAAGAATAAAATCCTTTTGTTTAGTGTGTGTATATCCATTACCCTCTTATCATCTAAATAGGTAATTTTAGTACATTTGTCTTTTAACCTTCATATTACCTTCACAGGTAGTTGATCTGCTGCCTTTACTATACTTTTACCTTACAAGTGATTTTATTGTCTGTTTTTTTCTTGTTGTTCTTTTGGGTATTTTTGATAATTTTTTTCTTTTATCTCTATTTTTGGTCATTAATTTCCCACTTAAATAAGTCCCTTCAGCATTTCTTGTAGAACTGGTTTCTTAGTGATAAACTACTTTAATTTTTGCTTGTCTGGGAAGCTCTTTATCTCTCCTTCCATTCTGAATGACAGCCTTGATGGATAAAGTATTCTTGGTTGTAGGTTTTTTCCTTTTAGCACTTCAAACATGTTGTGCCATTCTCTTCTCACCTGTAGGGTCTCAGCTGAGAAGTCTGCTGACAGCCTGATGGGTTTCCCTTTATATGTCTCTTGTGGCCTTTCTCTCGCTGTTTTTAGGATTCTCTCTTTGTCTTTAATTTTAGACATTTTGATTATAATATGTCTTCGTGGGGGCCTCTTTGGGCTTCTCTTGTTTGGAGCTCTCTGTGCTTCCTGAACTTGGATGTCTGTTTCCTTCCTCAGGTGAGGAAAATTTTCCTCTATTATTTCAACAAATAAATTTTCTGCCCCTTTGTCTCTCTCTTCTCCTTCTGGGACCCCTATAATCTGAATGTTAGCATGCTTGATATTGTCCCAGAGTTCCCTTACACTGTTCTCATTCTGTCTAATTCTTTTTTCTCTTTTCTGTTCTGCTTGGGTGATTTCCTCTAATCTTTCGTCTAGCTCGCTGATCCATTCTTCTGCTTCCTCTACTCTGCTATTGAGTCCCTCTAGTGAATTTCTCATTTCAAGTATTGTATTCTTCATTTCTGATTGGTTCTTTTTTATATCTTCCAATTCTTTGCTGATGTGCTCACTGTGTTTATTCATTCTTCTCTGCATATCTATGAGCGTCCTCATTATATTTTGTTTGAATTCCTTGTCAAGGAGGTAGCTAGTTTGTGTTTCACTTAGTTCTTTTTCTGGTGTTTTGTAGTGTTCCCCTACTTGGAAAGTATTTCTTTCCCTCCTCATTATGCCTCTTTCTCTGTGCTATTTTCTTTGTACTAGGTGAGTCGGCTATGTCTCCTGATCTTGGAGGAGTGACCTTATGTATGAGATGCCTTATGAGGCCCAACAGTGTGCTTCCCTCTCGTCACCAGATCATAAGAACCAGGAGTGACCACTTTGTGGGCTACTTGTGTTCTTCTGCTGTGGCAGGGCTGCTCCCACTGCAGGTACCCAGGGAGTCTGATCTTTCCTTCCCTGGCCAGCTGTTTGTAAATCCGGTTTGGAGGGCCTCAGCACTATTGGCTACAAAGTCTATTAGCACACTTTTATTGCAAGTGTCCTCTTAATTGAGTTGGTACCCAGTGTAGCTGGTTGCTAGGCTCAGGTGTGTACAGTTGTGATAGGCCTGAGGCCAACAAGGCTGATGTCAGTTCTCTTAGGAGTGCAGCTGAGTGGGGCTAGCCCTTGGCATGGAGGCACTCAGTTGTTTCAGGCTTTGGAAGGTGGGGCTGATCCTTTTTATGGCTATTTGTGAAGCACAAGTCTTCTGCTGCTGATAAGCCTCACGCCCCTCTGGACCACATACACTGTCAACAAAGTCCTGGTCCGTGCACACTTCTCAACCCCCTGGAGTGTACATATAATGTGGGAGGAGGGGAGTGAAAAAGCAGAGCTTTTAGAAAGAGGTCAAGCTAAAGAGTCTCTCTACTCAATATAGACTGTTATATGCATAGTATATTAAATAGGATCCTCATGGTAACCACAAACCAGAAACCTATAGCAAGCAGGAAAAAAAGTAAGACAAAAGAAATCAAACATATTACTACAGATAGCCATTAAACCACAAATGAAGAGAGCAAGAGAAAAAGAAAGGAACTGAGAAGAGCTACTAAAACACCCCAAAAAAAGAAAAAGTGACAAAATGGCAATAAATACATATTTATCAATAGCTACTTTAAATGCCAATGGATTAAATGCTCCAATCAAATGCCATAGGGTGGCCAACTGGATAAAAAAACAAGATCCATGTATATGCTGCATACAAGAAACACACTCCAGACCTACAGACACTCACAAACTGAAAGTGAAAGGATAGAAAAAGATATTCCATGCAAATGGCAAAGAAAAGAAAGAGGGGATAGCAATACTTATATCAGACAAAATAGACTTTAAATCAAAAACTGTAATAAGAGACAAAGACAGGCACTACATAATGATAAAGGGAACAATCCAACAAGAAAATATAACACTTGTAAATATCTATGCACCCAACATAGGAGCACCTAAATATATAAAGCAATTATTAACAGACATAAGAGGAGAAATAGACAGTAACACAATAATAGTAGGGAACTTTAACACTCCACTTACACCAATGGATAGATCATCCAAACAGAAGATCAGTAAGGAAACACGCGCCTTGAAGGACACATTAGACTAGATGGACTTAGTAGATATATACAGAACATTCCATCCAAAACCCACAGAATACACATTCTTTTCAAATGCCCATGGAACATTCTCCAGGACTGATCACATATTAGGCTACAAAACAAGTCTCAATAAATTTAAGAAGGTTGAAATAATACCATCCATCTTTTCTGACCACAAAGGTATGAAACTGGAAATCAGCTACAGAAAGAAAACCAGAAAAGCCACAAAAATGTGGAGATTGAACAAAATGCTACTGAACAATGATTGGGTCAATGAAGAAATCAAAGAAGAAATAAAAAATTCCTGGAGACAAATGAAAATGAAAACAGGACATGCCAAAATCTGTGGGATACAGCAAAAGCAGTTCTATGAGGGAAGTTTATAGTAATTCAGGCCTACCTCAACAAAGAAGAAAAATCCCAAATAGACAATCTAAAAGTGCACCTAAAGGTACTGGAAAATGAACAACAAACAAAGCCCAAAATCAGCAGAAGCAAGGAAATAATAAAAATCAGAGCAGAAATAAATGAAATAGAGACTAAAAAAACAATAGAAAAAAATAAATGAAACCAAGAGCTGGTTCTTCGAAAAGATAAACAAAATTGACAAACCCTTAGCTAGACTCACCAAGAAAAAAAGAGAGAAGGCTCAAATAAATAAAATCAGAAACAAAAGAGGAGAGATTACAACGGACACCTCAGAAATACAAAAGATAATAAGAATACTATGAAAAGCTATATGCCAACAAATTGGATAATCTAGAAGAAATGGATAAATTCTTAGAAACATACAACCTTCCAAAACTGGACCAAGAAGATGTAGAAAATTTGAATAAACTGATCACCAGTAAGGAGATTGAAACAGCAGTCAAAAACCTCCCAAAAAATAAAAGTCCAGGACCAGATGGCTTCCCTGGTGAATTCTACCAAACATTCAAAGAAGACTTAATATCTAGCCTTCTCAAACTCTTCCAAAAAATTGAAGAGAAGAGGAGGCTTCCTAACTCCTTCTACGAAGCAAACATTATCCTGATACCAAAATCAGACAAGGACAACACAAAAAAAGAAAATTACAGGCCAATATCACTGATGAACATCCAGGCAAAAATCCTCAACAAAATACTAGCAAATCGAATACAACAATACATTAAAAAGATCATACATCATGATCAGGTGGGTTTCATTCCGGGGATGCAGGGATGGTTCAACATCCGCAAATCTATCAACGTGATACACCACATTAACAAATGGAAGAATAAAAATCACATCATCATCTCAATAGATGCAGAGAAAGCATTTGACAAGATACAGCATCCATTTATGATAAAAACTCTAAATAAATTGGGTATAGAAGGAAAATACCTCAACATAATAAAGGCCATATATGACAAACCCACAGCAAATATCATTCTCAATGGAGAAAAACTGAAAGCTATCCCTCTAAGAACTGGAACCATACAAGGATGCCCACTGTCACCACTCTTATTTAACATAGTATTGGAAGTCCTAGCCAGAACAATCAGGCAAGAAAAAGAAATAGAAAGGATTCACATTGGAAAAGAAGAAGTGCAACTGTCACTCTTTGCAGACGACATGATTTTATATCTAGAAAACCCTAACGAGTCCACTAAAAAACTTTTAGAAATAATAAAGGAATACAGTTAAGTTGCCAGATACAAAATCAATGTACAAAAATCGGTTGCGTTTCTATACACTAACAATGAAGTAGCAGAAAGAGAAATTAAGAATACAATCCCATTTACAATTGCAACAAAAAAGTAAAATACCCAGGAATAAACTTAACGAAAGAGGTGAAAGATCTGTACACCGAAAACTATAAGACATTGTTGAAAGAAATCGAAGAAGACACAAAGAAATGGAAAGATATTCTGTGCTCTTGGATTGGAAGAATTAACATCGTTAAAATGTCCATACTTCCTAAAGCAATCTATAGATTCAACGTAATCCCTATCAAAGTTCCAAGAACATATTTTACAGAAATAGAACAAAGAATCCTAAAATTTATATGGAACAACAAAAGACTACGGATAGCCAAAGGATTCCTGAGAACAAAGAACAAAGCTGGAGGTATCACACTCCCTGATTTCAAATTATTCTACAAAGCCATAGTAACCAAAACAGCATGGTACTGGCACAAAAACAGACACACAGATCAATGGAACAAACTTGAGAGCCCAAAAGTGAACCCATACATTTATGGACAGCTAATATTTGACAAGGGAGCCAAGAGCATACGATGGAGAAAGGAGAGTCTCTTCAATAAATGGTGCTTGGAAAACTGGACAGCCACCTGCAAAAGAATGAAAGTAGACCATTCCCTTACACCATGCAGAAAAATCAACTCAAAATGGATTAAAGACTTGAATGTAAGACCCGAAACCATGAGACTTCTAGAAGAAAACATAGGCAGTACGCTCTATGACATTGGTCTGAGCAGCATATTTTCAAGTCCCATGTCTGACCGGGCAAGGGAAACAAAGGAAAAAAATGAACAAATGGGGCTACATCAAACTGAAAAGCTTCTGCACAGCAAAGGAAACCATAACAAAATGGAAAGACAACCTAATAATTGGGAGAAGATATTTGCAACCCATATATCAGATAAGGGGTTAATATCCAAAATATACACAGAACTCATACAGCTCAACAACAAAAAAACCAACAATCCAATTAGAAAATGGGCAAAAGATCTGAACAGAGATTTCTCCAAAGAAGATATACAGATGGCCAACAGGCATATGAAAAGATGCTCAACATCATTAACTATCAGGGAAATGCAAATCAAAACTATAATGAGGTATCACCTCACTCTTGTCAGAATGGCTATAATTAACAAGACAGGAAACAACAAATGTTGGAGAGAAGGGACCCCTTGTTCACTGCTGGTGGCAGTGCAAACTGGTGCAGCCACTATGGAAAGCAGTTTGGAGTATCCTCAGAACATTAAGGATAGATCTACCATATGATCCAGCTATTCCACTGCTGGGTATTTATCCAAAGAACTTGAAAACACAAAGGCATAAAGATACTTGCACCCCTATGTTTAATGCGGCATTATACACAATAGCCAAGACTTGGAAGCAACCTAGGTGCCCATCAAGGGACGAATGGATAAGGAAGATGTGGTATTTATACACGATGGACTACTACTCAGCCATAAGAAATTATGAAATCCAGCCATTTGTGACAACATGGATGGACCTTGAGGGTATTATGCTGAGTGAAATTAGTCAGAGGGAGAAAGTCAAATACCTTATGATCTCACGCATAAGTAGAAGATAAAAACGGCAAAAAAAAAAAAACGCATAGCATTGGAGATTGGACTGGTGGTTACCATTGGGGGAGGGGGGAAGGCAAAAGGGGTGATTAGGGTCACATGTGAGGGGATGCACTATAATTAGTGTTCGGGTGGTGAACATGATGTAGTGTATCCAGAATTTGAAATATGATGTACATCCGAAAACAATAAAAATTTAAAAAAAAGAAATAGTTTAAGATAAAAAGTCTTCATGAATTGATTATAACAGAAAGAAAAGAATAAAATCCACTAATATAATGATATGCACAACATAAAATCTACAACGAGAGTGACTTTTACCATACATTATAAAGCTTTAAAGCAAATATTTTAGAAAGTATATCATGAAAAGATTTTGCAGTTTCATTATAAAAGAATAACCAAAATAAGAGAAGTCATCACATTAAAATTACCTCATCTTCCCACCAACAAATCTAATAACCCACTCAGACATATTTCCGTAAAATCCGCCTGCCCTCCCATCACAATGTGTTGTGCAATGAATTCTGTTCCACTCTCCTCGGAAGTATTTTGCTGTTGGAATTATTCTCTCTCATTTGCATCATACATTTTTTCCACTCTACTGCTTTCCTTTAGTTCACAGGCGTATCATGCGGTATGTCTCAACTTAAAACCAAATCAAAGCAGCAAACAAACCACAACCTCCCCTTGATCCTGCCTTGCCTGGCTACATCTCCATTGATCTGCTCGTCTTCACAGCAAACACCACAAAATATGGTATACTTGCTGTTTCCTTGTCCTCATCTTCCATTCTGTCCTCCACCCATTCTAATCATATTTGCTCCTCACCACTCCTCTGAAAGAATTATGCCATGGTCACCTATGACCTTTATTTTGCCACATTCAGTGATAAATTCTCAGTTAGTTCCAATCTTTCTCTCTCAGCAGCATTGGACACTGTTGACCATTCCCTCCTTGAAACACTCTCTTCCCTTGACTCTTAGGGAATCATACACTACCGGTTTTTCTTTCTGAATCAATGATTGCTCCTTTTCAATATCCTTTTTTTATGGTTCCTGTTTTTTCTGATCTGTAGATCTTTGAAGTGTCTCTTGACTAAATCCTCAGAACTCTTGTCCCCACACTCACTTTCTAGTTGTTCTTATCCCGTCTCTGTGCTGATGCATTCCAAATTCTGATGCATTTCAAATGTGTATCTCCAGCCCTAATCTCTTTTCTGACAGGCATACTCATATATCCAACCATGTAAGGACGTTTCCACTGTAGAACTGTCTATGAACATTTCCACATTATCCAAAACAGAAATTTTATTTCCTCTCTCATGATCACTCTCGCCCTCTAATCAAGCACGTTCTTACCTTGGTCTTTCTCTTCACTAATGTCAATTTCATTCATCTAGTTGCTCAGGCCAACACCTGGAAATTATCCCAGACTCTTCTCTTCCAAAATAATTCTATATCTGTTATGGGCTGAATTGTATCTCCCCTCCTCCCAAAAATTTTTATGTTGAAATTTTTATAAATCCCCAATAACTCAGAATATGACCATATTTGGTGATTGAGTCTTTACAGAGGTAATAATGTTTAAATGAGGTGAGTAAATGTGGGCCCTAGTTTGATATGACTGATGTCCTCATAAGAAGAGGAAATTTTGCCACAGGCACAGAAGTGAGGAACACAGGTACAGGGGGAAGATGATGAGAAATGTCATGGAATCGAGTGCCATTGACAAGCCAAAAAGAGAGGCCTGGCATAGAGCTTTCTTTTACAGCCCTCAGAGGGAACCAACCTTGTAGATACCTTGTTTTCATACTTCTAGTTTCTAGAAGTGTGAGAAAATATAATTCTATTCTTTGAGCCACTCAAACAACAGAAATGTAATGACATTTCAACACCTTTACCTTAATGAGTAAGACGAGATTTCAAAACAAGCATACTGTTTTAAAATAGTTCACTCAACTGTTAGTTTTCTGAGGGTGAACCAAGGTCATCTTTACATTGGGTGACAAAGATTTAGATTTTTCATTTGGTACTTTGCCATTGTGGTACTTTGTTATGACAGCACTAGTGTGTGATACAACATCAACTTATCCTCTATCTTCAAAATATGTCCCAACTCCGACCATATTCAGCACTGTCCTCACCCTCTGACTGCTTCTCCCCTGGAGGACAGTGAGAGCCTGCTAACTAGTCTCTCTGCTTCCACTCTTGACTCCACAGTTCAATGACTAGAGTCATCTTTTAAGAAGGCGTATCTTGCATTGCTTTCCTGCTCAAACCATCCATTGGCTTCCTATCAAAGTGAAATAAATATAAGCAGCCTACCACAACTGACAACATCTTAAAGCATCTTACCTCTGTTCACCTGCTTGATCTCATCTCCTACTAACTTAGGTTTGGCTCTTGCTTGCCTTCTTGCTGTTACTGGAATATGCTAAGGTTTTTCCCACTCCAGGTCATTTGCAAACGCTCTTCCCTCTCCCTTTCCTATGATCCTCATAAGGCCTTCCTTCTTAGTACATTCTTGTCTGGATGAAATGACACCTGCTCAGAGAGTCTTCCCTGACCACTCTAAAATATGTACTATCCATCTATTTACCTGGCATTATATTATAATTCATAATTCATTTGTTTATTTTTCCTTTTTTCTCCCCCAGCAGACATGGACAAGGGCTTTGTTTGTGCCACAGCACCCCCAGAATCTATAATAACGTCTGGAAATATTTGCTGAAGGAGTCAATGCATGGAGTGACTGCCTGTTGTCTCCGAGATGCCTCACACTCACATGCTGTCCTTGAAACAGCTGCTAATCTCTGGTGCTCAAATAGCTCGCACCCCGAACGTCCAGAGCATTCACAACTCTGAGTTCACACAAAGAACAGACACAACCTTCTCAAGGACCCAGTCGTGCACTTGGCTTTGCTTTCACTTGTCCCTTAGAATTTTTACATTCAAAGAAAATTAAAGAGATCGAAAATTTATTACCCATTTGTCTCCACTAGGTTTTCAAGTTATAAAGTAAATATTTCTTAAACTTGCTACATGTTAAAGGATTTTTGAGAAAGAAATGGAACATTTTGAAATCACGTTTGAAGGTTTTATTTCTGACATAGCTGGATAGGTCTCAGGGTGCAAGTTGCCTGAGAAACCTGCTATTTCTTCGCTTGGTATGCATTCCACCTCCCACTAGGCCTGGCTTTACTGCGAGCCTTTTTGATTAGAAGTTTCTTTTCATTCTGGTAAGATGAATGTTTAAGGATACATTACACTTGATCAGCGGAAGGTATACTTTACAAAAATAGTTAAGGCAACACCTTTATCTTAATGAGTAAGACGAGATTTCAAAACAAGCATGCTGTTTTAAAGCAATTCACTCAACTGTTAGTTTTCTGAGGGTGAACCAAGGTCATCTTTGCATTGGGTGACAAGAATTTAGATTTCCTTAATATAAGTAATATAAAGGTGGACAACAATTATGTCACTCCAAGGGCATTTCAATCACTTCCCTAAGGTCCTCTGAGGAAAAAACTATATTGTTCTACATTTCTAAAGGATGTAGAAGTAATATACAACCATTACAACTCAGAAATTTTTGTGATTGATAGGTATCATGTTTTGGTTTTAGGAGATTAAATTGTTGATCTACTATTGAAAACATACTAAATACCAAATATAAGCCATGCCCAAAGCTAGGCACTGACTGGGCTCACCCAAGGTGAATTAGATATCTCCCTTCCTCTTGAAAACCTCAGAGGCTGCTCAGGAAGATAGCCATGTCATGAATAATTGCAATCTAATATAATAATACTTACAGTAATGATAACAATTTCATATTAATTTTTGTGGATTTTTTCCCACAGTTTTCAGTGCACTTAGGGTGCATGTAAACTCTCAGAGTAAGCACTTAGAGATAGTCAGAATGAGATTTGTGTTGTGTTTTGAATAATGAACAGCAGCGTGCAGGAAGAGAATAAAGGAAAGGATATCACTAGCAGAAGAACCGCGTCTGTCTAAGGTCATGGAAGCAAAATATAAACCTGAGTTGCCATCTTGGATATATGAGAATGTCAGTGTTGCTAAAGCAACTAATTTGGACAAGATAGGGATGATTATATTTGATATTAGATGAAAGAGATAAATTGAGGCCAAATGGTGAGCCAGTTTGGATGCCTTCTACACCATATGACAGTGATCAATTTTATAATAAATTCAATGGTGAACCAGCAGGGATCTTTTAATTATAAAAATGTAATTAAACATTTTTATAAAGAAGAATATATTGTCAGTGAAGATATATAAAAGTGGATAAAAATGGTGTTGACGAGAGCTTCTACCAGGCTGTTGCAGTTGAAAGACATTAAGGAGCTGGACCAAAAATGATAATAAGTATGGACCCAAAGAAATGGCTAAATTCAGAAGATATTTCTGATATATTTAAATGAATTTGGTGTTTTGTTGGAGAACAGTTCAAGAGAAAAGAGTTAACAATTATAAGATTATTGACTCGGAAGTATGGATGAATAAAGTGAAGCTGATCTAAAAACACTAGAAAGTTCAGTTGGGTGCAGACCTTTGAGAAGGAACATAGTCAGTTCATTTTGGAATATCTTGTGTTTGAAGAACACCTCGATGTCCCTTCTTTGTCTGCACATATACTTTATGGAAAGTAGCACATAGTTATGGCAGAGAGTGGAGAGAATTCAACTAACAATTAGGCTTTTAATAGATCAATTCCGGCCATAGGAGATTTGAATTTAAACATTGCATAAGTGATAAGCATTGTTATTATTCAGAGAACTCTTGAGGAGCACAAATTTCCAAGTTAGCATGGCATTTGTTAGTATAGCATTGGGACTTCTTGGCCATTTAAAACTTCTTCAATTCAAGAATTTCATACCATTGGCTTTAGGTAATGAGGCCGTATAGCTTAGTTATTGATAGTGTTGGCTCTTGATTCAGACAAAATTGGGTTTTAAACTTAATTCTACCACTGCCTAGCTATATAATTTTGTAAATGTTACTTAATGGGAATAATAATTAAACTAGTTTATGTGAATATTAGGATTAAGTGAGATACTTTAAATAAAGAACTTTATTTTAAAAGCAATGCCTGACGCTTAGTAAATTCTGAGTCAATGTTTATTCTAACAGCTAGTTCAGAGCAGGTAAAATCGGTGTAGTTTTCCATTTCTCTAAACATGTTCTGTCTCACAAGTGTTTCTTTGTTGGGGGACGTAATGGAGACCTAATTAATTTGAAAATTACACATTAAGAAATTTCTAGTTATGGAAAAGAAAATCTCCCAAGAGAAAAGAAAAGTAAATATTTCTGAAAAAAAATTATTTTTATTTTCCCCATAAACATTCTTTTGGGATCAGCCTTCTACTCTCAATGCTTTTGATGGGCCTGCTAGCCCGAGGTCAGCCCTCTGCCTCCTAGACAAGGCCGTGACCCAGTTCAGCATTCTCTTCTGTATGTACACAGGGGTGACAGTGATTGAAACTGAACTGTTTACTGACTCTTCCCAAAGAGATGCCCCAAAGCTCCTGCCGCAGAGATGCTCCAGCTGCCCTGATTTTTTGTTATTCTTGAGAACTTATTACATAGTGATGATTTTGATTTTCTGAGCTACACAATTGTTAAAATACATCCTCTCTTCCCCTCCTTTACTCCCTCTTATTGTTGAAGTTGGAGTTTGTTAGTGATAACTGAATATTCTAAGTGATAAAATAATTGATACCAGACAAGAGCTGTACAAAAAAGATCCTCAGGAAACATGGAGTATTTGGAATTAGTGATCAAGCTCAGCTTAGGTAAATGGAATTGAAGTCTCTGCATATTCTGCATAAGATGGAATTAGTCCATGCCTCTCAGTGACAACTGTGCTCATCGTGTGGCCTCATAGTAAGCTTTTAGTTAAGTTTTGGGAAACCAAGCAACTGCTAATATAGATCAATACAAAGGAGGTGAGAAATGAGTTTTATCAAATAAATAAAGGTTACTTTCAAAATATTGAATATTTAAATTTGAGAAAAAGAAAAGCAAGCTAAAATTTGAAATTTTTATCTTTTAGGACCTTTGTGTGACAACAATGAAAGAACATTTTACCACTTGCCTCTGTTGTTGAAAACAACCTGAAGAGAATGATTGTGGAAGTTGTTGGATTTTATTGACAGTTGGCTGCTACACAAAAACTTTTAGGTTGATCATACTGTTCAGGAGGGCTGGGAGTATTTGAAGAATCCCAATTTCCCAAATCACCTGAGAATTATCTCTGTTGTACCTTATCTGACTAAAGATAATGTGGTTCTCCTGAAGAAAAAAGTGCACGCTTCTCCTCATATCATTATTTACAAGATAACATAAATTCAAACTTAAGGGAACCTACAATTGGGAAAGTGGAGTCAGAAAAGTTATGGCTTCATCCAGAAAGTTATCAAATGGTTTGAGGAACAGACTCTGGCTTTTCACTCAGCTTTGAGGGTGACAGCACCAGGAGGTGAACCTGCAGTCTAAGATGACGTTGTGGACCCAGCTTTCTCTCACTCATCTGGCTATAAAGAATGCTAGCCACTCGGTGGCATCAGACAAACTTGGCACATATATGGGAGGCCTGTGCAATCTTGGAAGGAACCCATAAGTGGCATTAGCAAGATACTGTTTTTGGGGGGCCTTGCATGCATACCCCTTCCTCACCACTAACCTCTGAAATCAGAGGAGCACCTCAGTCAGTTAACTGAGGGATGGAAAACATCTTGCTCAAATTACAGATGACTCTGAAAATACGCCGGCAACAGCAATAAGAGGGCAACCGGAATATCACAGCCTCATTAATGGGAAGTCCCTATGGACAAAAGGAAGGGTCTTTGATTAGGGAAAAACTTCAATCATTACATTTTCTTTTCCACTTTATTTAAAAGGAGTGATGGCCTGGGGTCAGGATCTATACTAATTCACGAGTTGTGACTAATGGACTAGAAAATTAGGTTCTTGGAAGGCTTTAGACTGGAGAATTGGACAAGAAGTTCAGTCTTTTCTCTTCATTTCCACTACACAAGATTTGGGGCAATATTTTTGCTTTAACACGCAGTCCTCCATAAGTTTATAACACTTCCTAAAGATACTGCATTTAGAGAAAACAAGCCTCATGACATTGGTCTTTATAGGCTTTAGCCAGACATTATTTTAGATTGACCCTCTTCAACAAGTCCAAGAGTTTGTTTGCAGTTGTAAGTGGGTCAGTTTTGTAGACAAGGACATTTTCGAAAGCGAGTATATATGGGGAAACATTGGGTGTGTATGTGTGTGTGTGAGTGTTGTATAAAGAAAATAACAGAAAGTAATTAATAAAAATAAACTGTGTGTGAGCTGATTATTAGTCCAGGCTCAGTTTTTTTTTGAGGTGCCATCTGTTCAACGTGATTCTAGTTAAGTTACCAACTACAGAATTCAGGTTCCTGAATAGAGGATGCACGTGAGTCGGGCAAGGCCGATTCCTTCTCAGGCCCTTAAGTAGAGCAGATATTCATGAATGGAAGGTCTGTAGTTATGATCAGAACAATGTAGTTTTGTAAAGAGGATGTGAATGATTTTTTTTTTATTGCTGTTGTTCCTGGAGTTACACGATTCGTCCCCCTTTAAAGCCTGTTTTTATGTTTTTTTTTTAACTTTCCTGTTATTAGCTGCAATAATTACCTTGTTCTTGCTCTAACTTAGTAGGAAGAATTAAATCTAAACAGAATTTATCAGGGTTCTTATAAATGCAGCTTGGATATTTTGTCACGAATATAAATAAAACTATGCATATTTCTAAATACATAAAGCAAATATTTTATTACAATGTGGCTAAGATAAGGTAAGCATTAATTAATTTGAGTTAAATAATGGAATATTCAATTATACTTAAACACTGAACAAATATTAAACGTAACAATGTGTGTGAGAGAAGGCACATCCATTCAGTTTCTTTTGTGCTTTTGTAACGATGAGACAGTAAGAATGTTGAAAAGATAGCCATATCTTTTGTGTCTATAAGAATGTTGAAAAGATAGCCATATCTTTTGTGTCTAATGTCTACGACAGAAGAAATTCAGATTGATAATTATCTTAACCCCCTATGTTTACCTAAGAACGAGTTAAAACATCTACTTTCATTGAAAATTTAACATGGTAAACATGTTAACAGCCAGTAGGATGATGGTTGGGAGTTTTTTGAAATGAACTTTGGAGAAATTTACTCAAAATCTCCATAATCAGTTCTATCAGGAGAGAGCGCAATTTTCCCATTTGTCCCTCGATACACAGAACTAATTCACCTACAAGCTTGAAGTTCCTGAAGTTTAGAATGAACTGAGGTAACAGAGTGAAACATCTTATCCCCAAAATACGTATTTACAAATGACTTTAGGTCTGCAAAGATCATTGCCCCTGGCTTAAACTGGCGTATAAGTCAATGCACAAAACAAGTTCCTGACAATCGTTTACTGGACTCTGTAGAAAGGACCTTCCATCAATGACATTACCCTGAACAGCCAACCCACCTGGCTGTTACCATGGTGATGTGTGAAAAATGTATTTGGGAAAAATGTGAATTGCTTACATGTGGTGAGCATTCAGCCCTTTCTATCTACCCTGGCAAATTCCTTATTTTAATTCAAAAAATTAAAGTATATTAAAGCCTAATATATAAAGAATTGCATTAAAATAGTTTCAGTCTACATTTTATATGGATTCCAAATATGATTGGAACTGCCTCATTTTAAAATACTCTTTATTGAAATTACTTCTGGGGAGTCAGAAAGTGAATACATTATAATGCATAAATTGATTTGTTTGAGAGAGTTACAAAATTGATAATCATGTAGAAAAATCTTAACATTACTTAAATATTTATATTTTCACAGTTCTCCTAGAGAAAAAGCATTACATAGGTAAAACTTTAATGTTAGTAGAATTAGAATGTCTGTTCTCTTAGCCAAAAGTATGACTTCTGAAAAAAGTAAAAAAAAAATCCTTTATCTCTGTAGGATAGTAGTGATTAATGACTGTAAATATACTAGAAAGATTTCCACATAAGAAGATCTGTCTCAGAGTACTACAATCATGTTTCTTCATAAGTTTAGTGGCTTCATAAACTTCTTAAAGACATATGGAACTCAAAATAGTTTCGGAATCTGTTCTTTAACTGATGACATAGCGGAGAGGATTTCACAACTTTAATATAACAACGTTTATAGTTTCTTTACAACCAATGCTATATAGTATTCTCTTTGCACACACATCTTAATAAATGCACCCTATTACAGAAAGTTTTCTATCTTTCTTCACATCCTTGAAACCCTTGACCAGTGCCCAAGATGTAGGCTTCTTCCATATTCTGCCATGTTCTACCAATATGCTCTTGCAATGCTTTCTTTCCTCCTGTTCTTGCTCCAAAGAGCTCCACTGTGAATTCTGAAACTCTCCTTTTGTGATTAAACTCCACTACAGTCTCCCCTTCTTCCTTTAAACATGTGGCCTTGTGAATATAAATTTCCCTGCAGAACATTCAAGAGGAAGCTACCCTTCTCTTGCACTGAGCCACCATATGGGTGTCAAGTGAGATCGGTATATTCTTGGTTCCTCAGTGCCTTTTCCAAGCCATTACTGATAATTTCTCATGTAAAAACTGGTGCAGTGCTTTTTGAGGCTTATGCCTCTTGGCTATGCAACTAGCTATCCTTCCTCAAGCTTTCCTTGATGGTTCTTGTCCTTTTCCTCTCTTTCCTTGATCACTGCATTATCTAGCTTTTCTTGTCTTACTCTCCATTCAAGTTCTTCCTATCATCCTGGCTGGTTAAGTGTCCATATAACAAACCCACACAACACCCTGCATTCTCAGTTCGTCGACCTTATATTCCTAATGACCATCATATTTGCTCCACCTGAGGCATCCATCGCCATGGCGACATACTGCAGTTGGTCAATACTCAAGCTACTTTAAGTAATAAAAATATGTATATACAATGCATTGATTAAAAAAAAACTGTTCTAGTTTTCTCCTACCCTATGTGGGTCATACGAGCATTGTGTTACCTGGGTTAGGAAGGATATCCCATGTTATGAACAGAGTTGTCGCATCAGTTTGTGAAATTTGTGAGACACCTTCCACATTGAACAGTCAACACCTCCTTGCAGGCAGACTCATTGTGTGAATAGAGGGACAATGGGTTGGTTTGCTAGTGACCTCATAATGCCACCCTATTGGACCATTTACTTTATTTTTTAATCTTTAAGGGAAGCAATTGTAATTGGGGATCATCTTTATCTTCCAGATGATCTGTATCTTCTCTTAACATCCCCTCTATGCTTTGCACTAAGGAATCAGTTAAATTGATCATAGTAGTGGAGGACCCTATTCCCAAGACCCAGCCATATATTTGAGGCCTGTCATATCCTTGCTTTTCTTTATCCACGGTATGTAATGCCCTACTGGTACCAGAACATCTTGGACTGATCCATGCAATCCCAGCAGGAAGTTGAGAGGGGTAAGTTTTTGTCTTTCTTCAATAGGATCAACCAGTATTCTTGGTTCAAGATTCATGTCTTTAAGGGTCCTATTCCACCCACCAAGGTTTTCAAATAATTATTTCAGTTGTGAATCCTTTTGATTGTACCTCAAAAATATGTTTTCACATCTGTCTACTTTATCTTCATTGTTATGAATATAATATAGACCATTGCTTTTATTAAGATTATTACAATAGACCCTTAGCTTATTTACTTACCTCTACACCCTTCCATGTGATTTCTTGGCCTTTGTACAGTCATGCACCGCATAATGACGTTTGGATCAACGATGGACCGCATATACGACAGTGTCCCATAAGTTTAGTACTCTATAGTCTAGGTGTGTAGTAGGCTATACCATGTAGGTTTGTGGAAATACACTCTGTGATGTTTGCAGGACAAAATCACCTAATGATGCATTTCTCACAATGTATCTCCCTTGTTAAGGGACACATGACTGCATTTCTGTTCTCTTGGCTTCCTGGAACACCCATTCCTTATGACTAAATCCCCATATTATTACTGTTAGATGCAGATACAAACCCCCTTAGACCTATGCCCTCTCTCAGTTCCTGTCTCTAACTTTCCTTCTCGTGTCCTCCACCAACTCCTTGTCAGTACACCTGCATGACAGGCAGTTACCTCATCCCAGCAAGCATCTCACTATTTGATGACTCCTTCTTCAATTGCCTGTATCCTCCTCATGTGCCTTGAATTTTCATGAAGGTAGGGGCATGTATATCCTGTTCCTTGCTATGTCACCATAGCTAAGAGTACCTGGCATAATAAGTGTTTGTTTACAGAATTAATAATTAAATGATTGAGTAAATAAGAGTTGTGTACCACAAGATTGGAGATTTCTACATAATTTCCTTATAGTTTTCAACTGTCTGATAGGCAGCCATAGCCCTTACTCCAATCATCACTGGGACATATAAATGTCAAAATCCACGTAAAAAAAGGGAGTAAGGAAAATTAAAACCACTCAATTTATTTTCTTTCTTGTTCTTTTCTTTTTTAATCTACTCTTCTGTTTTGTGGTATATTTTACCACTTTCTATTAGATTTCTTTGACATCTCTGACAATACTTGTTCCACCTGCCTAGTGAGGTCTTCTTCCTCTAGTTCTCATTTAGATATTGGGGTTTCTAGAGCCATGACTTTGGTTCCCTGACCATTCTACAGTTCTCGGGGTTTTAACTAGCACCCATATGCAATGGACAGCAAAAGCATTCTCTCTTCCTCTAACTCTTCACTTGAGCTTCAGACTTGTGCATTTACTCACATTCGTAGACACTTGTATTTGATACCTTCCTGACAAGTTCATTGAATGAGCTAAGCTCTATAGGGAACAATCAGGAGGCAACTCTATTTTTTCCCTTTCCTTATGAAACACTCTCTAATCTCATTCTTTCCCCTTCTTTCAAGCATGGTCCATCAACTTTTTGCTTCCTCTGTGGTACAAGACAAAGCCTCAATTTCAGTTGTTTAAAAGTCGTATCCAACCAACGTTCTTATCAATCTGTTTGGGAGCTCTTTTCTTCTACAGCTCAGGCCTGAAAAGGGCAAGAGTGCCACAGCATGACACTCTCCTCTTCATTCTTCTAACTCAGTGGTTCTCAGACTTTCACATGACTCAGAATCAACTGGAGGACCCCTTAGACCAGTTTCTGTGCCTCACCCTGAGAGTTTCTCATTCAGTAGGTTTGGTGAGGTCTGAGAATTTCATTTCTAAGTTCCCTCGTGGCACTGCTGCTGCTCGTCCACAACCATACTTAGAAAACCACTTCTCTATTTCTCTCCCACTTACTGGCTTTTACTGGGCTCCTGTGGGTGCAAGAGAGATAAGAGATATCAAAGACCTCACTAGATTCGTAACCTTGTAATTTGGCGCCACTGCCCCGTGGTGACAGAGGAATCATTTTTGGTCCTCCCTTATAGGGCTCTTGTGAGTTCCTCCGAGAGCCTCCTGATAGGGCTTGCACCCGTGATTCCCTTGTCACACAGCAACTCCCCCTGTTACCGTCCCTACAGCCCTGGTCTGCAGGTACTCACCTTTCTGCTAGGAGCCTTTTATCCCTTTTAGGACTTTTGCTTTTAAGATGGCCCTAGGCCAACTACCTTTAGAATTCTCAGCAGGTCCTCAACACGCATACATTTGCCCTGCCACCAGGAGAAATGCAGCTTCCTCCCTCGGGTCCTCTTGCTTTGCTTTGATGATTCAGACGTATGCAGTCAAAGAGTTTTATCTTTTGACTTATCATGGAGGAGTCAAAAGGAGATCCCGGACCCCAATATCCCTCAAACTTCACAAGATGCATATCAAGCTCTCCGAGCTATTTCCTTGAAGTCCTACTCACCTGACTTGAGGTGGTAGAGAAGCACTTTATTCTCCACCTCCGTCAGGTAGGAAGAGCAAATGCCACAGCATCCCAACAATGATTCATTCCCTCAAATTATCACTCCATGCCCTGTGCAATACCCCAACCCTCTCTCCAACAATAGCAACAACAGAGGGGAGAGATGGGTTACTGCTGGCCAAATCATACTACAATCTCTTAATATGTCTTACAAAAGTGTCTAGAACCTTGCTTTAGAATGTGGGATACATGGAAGCAACTGTATTGTTCTTGGCCTTTGTGCCTTTGAAAAAATTCTGAGACAGAAAAAGCCCATTTAGACATCTTGTTACACTTATCTTGTATCAGACAATCGACTAGATTCTGAGAATAAAAAAGATGGATAAAATAGCCTTTGCTTTTGAGGGCTTTAAATTTAGTAGTTTAAACCAATCTAAGTAAAGTAAAATATTATAGATCCTATGATAGAAATTTAGGGAATGTCTGCACTTAAAGAAAGTAGTGGGCAACTGTACTGGAGATTTATAACCCATTGGTGCTACCAGAGACACCTCAAGCTCTGAAGGCTAAAACGGAGCTCATTTTTCTTTCTCTCAGATGTGATGGTCCTCCTGGTTCTTTCTCTCTGACAAAGGCTTCAGTTCACACATTCAGTTACTTAAGGTAAAACTCATTCTAGGTTCCTCTCATTCTTTAATCCTCTACAAGTAATCAGTATATCTTTAAAGACCAAAAAAGATGTTTGTTTAATTTCTCTTCTCTTCTCCTTGCTCATTATCACCTATCTCTGTCATGTTAGAAAAAAGAATTATCTCTGGCTGTTAAGAGATTTGAATAAATATTTCTAAATCTAGTGTCTTCCAGATCTGATTCATTTCTTTCTTTCTTTCTTTCTTTTCTTTTTTTTTTTTTTTAAAGATTGGCACCTGAGCTAACAACTGTTGCCAATCTTCTTTTTTTTTTTTTTCCTGCTTTTTTTTTTTTTCTCCCCAAATCCCCCCAGTACATAGTTGTATATATTTTTAGTTGTGGGTCCCTCTAGTTGTGGCATGTGGGATGCCACCTCAACATGGTCTGATGAGTGGTGCCATGTCCGTGCCCAGGATCCAAACCCTGGGCCGCCGAAGTGGAGCGCACACACTTAACCACTCTGCCATAGGGCCTGTCCCCAATCAATTCATTTCTTCTTAGAGCCAGGATGAACCAAGTCCCATACCTAACCATGACATTGGCTCTTCACTACTTTTATAAAAATTTCAATCTCTTGAGTATGACATAAAAGACCCTTGATGGCCTGACTGTTGCCTACCTTTCCATCTTTGCTTTACTAATCGCCTCCTCACACTTTGCCTCTTGTCTACGTAGTTCCATTAATAATACTCCTTTTTGGAAGAACTCTTTCCACGTTACTTACCTAATTAATGCCTACGGGGAGATAGCTAAGCTACCATCTCAAACAGCTAACTAGTATTGAACACTCTGACTAGGTTAACTGCCTGTTTCCTTCCCAGTCCATGGTATAGTGTGTACTTTTTCAACACCAAATTTACCACTTCCTCCTCATCTCAAAGTTAAAATCAAAGAGGGCATCCTCTTTTTTTTGATTATTTTTATGAACCATTTTTATTTTGAAATAATTGTAGGTTCACATGCAGTTGTAAGAAACACAGCAAGATCCTGTGTCCTCTTTACTCAATTTCCCAATAGTAACATCATGAAAAACTATAGCACAGTATCACAAGTAGGATATTGACACGCATACAATCTTCTTCATATTTCCTGAGTATTACTTGTACTTGTGTGTGTGTGTATTCAGTTCTATGCCATTTTATCACTTTTATATTTATATATATTACCACAATCAATATACTGAACAGTTCAGTCACCATAAAGATCTCTAGTAATGCCCTTTTATAGTCATATCAACACACCCTACCCTCATCCCTCACCCCTGGCAACCACTAATTGTTCTCCATTTCTAAAATATTGTCATTTCAAAAACTTTATATAGGGGCTGGCCCTATGGCCGAGTGGTTAAGTTCACACCCTCTGCTTCAGTGGCCCAGCGTTTCACAGGTTTGGATCCTGGGCACAGACCTAGCAGTGTTCATAAAGCCATGCTGAGGCAGCATCACACATGCCACAACTAGAAGGACCCACAACTAAAATATACAACTATGTACTGGGGGCTTTGGGGAGAAGAAGGAAAAATAAAATCTTAAATTTTTTTTTTTTTTGTAAATGAATCATATAGTACGTAATCTTTGGGGATTACCTTTTTTGACTCAACATAATCTCTTTGAGATTTATCCAAGATGTTGGGTGTATCAATAGTTTGTTCCATTTTAATGCTGACTAACATATCATGGCATGAGTGTACCACAGTGTGTTTAGCCACCAGGCTACCCTGTGTAAGACCTGTGTCCAACACAATGGCTGGCCAGAGAAGGCACAACGTTTGTTAATAGAAATTCTACTCTGCCACCTCCATCCTATGTTTCCAAAAGAATAGAAAGCTAAGTACTGAAGTGTGGAAAGCAAAGTGGTAGAAGTAAATTGTTTCTCTAGAGTTAGATTAAAGAAAAATAATTAATATGGAAAATGGAGAAGGAAATGTGTACACTTGTAGGCAAAATGTGATTCTAGTTCTATTTTAAGTAATCTTTTGTGTGTAGAAAAATAATAATTACTAATCTCAAAGCTATCAGTATTTGGACGTGGTGCTTTAGTAACATTTTTAATATCTTTTCCACATTTTGCTTAAAATTTTTTCATTGAAAAATCAGAAATGGAGTTCAGAGAATCAATTTTTCTTTAGCTTAGCTAGTTAATTAATAACATTTTATTTTGGTGTTGGTAAAAAAGAATGTTGAATCTGGTGGCATGCTTATTTGCTATGTAACATAAGGCCTGTTATGCACCTACTTTGGGCCACAGTATGTGCATCCATAAGATGTGTCTGCTCCGTAGAGTTGTGAGGATGAAATGAAGTGATAAATGCCAAGTTTAGAACAGTGCCTGGCATGTGGAAAGCAATCACTGAGAGTTAGGTATTACGTTAGGAGACTTTTCTTTTCTAAGTAATTTTTTTAAATTTTAGAATAACTTTAGATTTAGAGAAAATGGCAAAGATAGTAAAGAGAATTGCAGTATACCACTCACTAAGTTTCTTCTATTGTTAACATCTTTCAATACCATGGTTCATTTGTAATGTCTAAGAAAACAATATGTTTACATTACATTGATATTAATTGCATTATATTAGATTACTATTGTAATTACATTACCATCTGGTAAGTAATTATATAACATTACTATCATCAGATGATACCATAGGCACATATTATGAACCTGACATTTTATTTCCAGTGACATGGACCTTGCTGTCTTGGTTAAGGTAGTGTTTGCCAGGTTTCTCCTCTATGAAGTTACTTTTCTCCCCCTTTCCATATTCCAGTCTTTGAAACATGTCACTAAGTGCCACCCATACTCGAGGAAGTGGGTCATAAACTCTACCTCCTAAAAGGAGGAGTATTTACATAAATTACTTGGAATTCTTCTGTACAGTAGATTAGTCTATTCTTTCCCATTTATGTATGTGTTTAACCAATTATTTACATCAGTCTGAAGTCATGAATATTCATTTTGTACGTTGGCTTATGACCAATACTAAGTTATTTGCTCTGTTGCTCAACTGTCCCAGCTCTGGCAGTTGTCAGCTCTTTCAGGTTGGCTCTGCTGTCCTTGTCACAAGCCTTGATTCTTTTTTTTTTTTTTGAGCACTTTCCTACTTTCTTAGAAGATGTCCAAGATCATTTTGTATTTTCTTTGCTCCAGTCCTAGAATCAGCCATTTCTCTAAATCGCCATTTTTCCATTGAATTTCTTTTGCACCTTTGTAAAAAAATCAGTTAACTATATTTCTGTTTTTAATTCGATTCCATTGACCTATATTTCTGTTATTTTGCCAGTGCCACACTGTCTTGGTTTCTGCAGCTTCACAGTAAGTGTTGAAATAGAGTAACGTGAGCCCTCCAACTTTGTTCTTCCTTCTCAGAATTGTTTTATTTATTCTAGTACCTTTTCTTTTCAATATAAATTTTAGAATTAGCTTGTCACTTGTCAATATGTACAGTTTGGTTTCTTTTTTGTTTTTTACTTTTTAAGTTATTATTATTACTAATGACATAAAAAAGCCTTCCAACATTTAGTGGCTTAAAATTATCATATAGTTAGCTCAAAATTCCATATGTCAGCACTTTGGGCTGGGCCCACCTGGACAGTTCCTCTTCTGGTCTAGCTGGGCTCACTCATGTGTTTCCAATAAGCTGCAGTTCAGCTGAGCAGCTCTGCCCCTTTTGCTTGGGTAGCTGATGGCTGGAGCAACAGAGGGTGGAGGGGGGTAAAACTTTACCAAGTTGTCTCATTTTCCAGGAGATTGGTTTGGGCTTATTCATGTAATTGCAAGAAAGACTTCATGACGTGTACCTAGAAACTTGCTTATTCACTTTCATGGTATTCCATTGCTTAAAGCATGTCATAATTCCCACTCAGAATCAAGGGGTGCACAAATGAAATCCACCTCAAGATAGGAGAAGCTGGAAATTATGATGCAGTCTACCATAGTTATTATTAACTAAGGTTATCAGCAATGTAATTTTTGGAATTACCTGAAGGCAAGGGCAAACACTGTGAAAATGAAGATAAGAAACAAATCTGTAATTGTTTAGGACCAGGAATAATTGAGATTTAAAAAAAGCAGTTTTCCTCAAAGCAGAATAATAAAAATTATGATTAAGTCATTGTATTAGTCTGTTTGGGCTGTTATAACAAGATATCATAGACTTGGTGGTTTAGAAACTGCAGAAATTTACTGCTTATGGTTCTGGAGGCTGGAAGTCCAAGATCAAGGTGTCAGTAGATTTGGTATCTGGTGAGGGCGTGCTTCCCAGTCTGTAGACTGTACCTCCGGGCTGTAATCTCATAGTGGAAGGGACGAGCCAGCTCTCCTGGGTCTATTTTATATGGGTACTACAGCCAATCATGAGAGCTCCTTCCTCACGAGCTAGTCACTTCCCAAGAAACCCAACTCCTAATACCACCACCTTAATGGTTAGGATTTCAACATATGAATTTTGGAGGGACACAAGCATTCAGACACTAGCAGTCATCAATTAATAATAGTAGTTTAATCATGGAGACATTTTGTTTGTCTAATCCTTAATCTAAAATTCATCTATAAATGTAGATATAAATGCGTCTATTGATATAGATAGAAATGTAGTTCTAAGTTGTCTCAAGGATAATAGGTCTAATTGGTTCAAACTCTACAGCTAACTATTCGCCAAGGCTGGGTTAGGACCTCTGTGCTCTGTCTCCCAGGCCAGTGCACTGCCTGCAGAAGCGTGCTCTCCATTTATGGCAGGAAGCTTTTTAAAAAGATTTCTTCTAGAAAGCAACCATTTATCTATCTACACAGTGTTTGAATATATTTTTCCTGACTCTTTGAACTAAGAAGCAGAATATAAATTTACAATTTTTGATTATTAGCGGTAAAGATGAAAATTGTCAAAGGAAATGAATACAGTTTTGCAAAAGATAAAATGTTGTATACTGATTTATAGTTAAAAGTGCTATTCATAAGTCGCAGTTCATTCCAGTAGGTTAGGCTAACAAGAAAAGGAAGTAACCTTATTATCCTTCCTTTAAAGATGAGAAAAATGTGGTTTGGAAAACCTGGGATTTGAGTAAAGATGCAGAGCTCGTACTTGAGAGTGTGCAGATTTGAGCTAAAGAAGATGTCTTTGTGTTTTTCTTCATTTAAATGTGTGGAATCTTAGGGAAAAAATTGATTAAAATTTTGCTAAATGGTAGGAATAACAGGATAAAATAAGTGGTATTTCAGACGTCTTCTAATTATTACATCAAGGCTCATTTTGCTTACAGGAGGGGAAAATCATTCAGGAAAACCTTGCATTGAACCGCTGGGTTTATTATAAAGGCAGATTCGCAGCCCTTATTCCTAAGGGCTCTATTTATGTTATGTCTCTAGTGGCCTAGAATTGTTTTTTGAAGCATCCCCAAGTTCTTCTGATGCATGCTTCAGTTTGAAAAGAACTGGAAAGAGGGTCCTGAAAGTTGGAGAAAACCAGGGTTGTATGTGTGTGAGTGTTTGAGGATATGTGCAGGTGAAGTCCTGTGTGTGCAAGTGCACATGCATATATATTCAATTTTACGTTAGTTTGTGTGTGGGATATCTTTGTGTGCTTGATATTGGAGAGGGTTGCTGTTCGTAAGCATTCCTTATTTGTGTGAATGAAATTGCATGAAACCGTATCTCAGAAATGCATCCTTATTCTTGAATTTACGCTCAGGTAATTTTTAGAAATTATATCCACTCAATAAGGCACTTCCTACTCCTTGTGTTTTGAAAAATCAATACTTTTACATCAACTATATCTTTTGTGGATGTAATACATTTCTTCAAGCATCTTAAACATGGGCACCTATGTTACGTGAAGATAGATGTTTTACTATAATGGTACTTAAAATGGATTGTGAGTTCAGATTGATTTTTGTCACATTAGTTGTTTTAAATGGCTTTTACCAAGAAAGAGTATAATGGCATGGTTGTCCCCTGCAAAAATATCAAAGAGGAAAATATTTTAAAAGAAACAGTATGAGGCATTTGGAAAGAAAGCCCATATTCATCCTCCTCTAAGTGGCCTTTGGGATATTTCTGTTTAAATATGTTAATGTGTTTTATGAGTTTTGATTTATTGACATTTTTAACATTATGCCCTTAAGGTATCAGCTCTTGGTAAACTAATTGTGCTCCCTTCCCCTTTCTAGAAGCATGAAGGCTTCTGGGTATACCTTAAGGGGACTGACAACGAAATGAGTAGGAATCAGGTTTGTTAATAAGGTTTGATCTGAAATAGAAAAGAGGGAAATATAATAACGTTTTGAGTTTGAATAACATGTTAGGTAACAGCAGTAGAAAGAAACATCAATTCAAACTGAAGGGAGGCAGCTGAAATCACATGATATAGTCCAAATCGCCTAGAGCCGCGGGCCGGCAGCGAGCCACAGTGGCAGTGCGCCACAGTGGCAGTGCGGCACTGCCGAGCCTCTGATGCAGACTCTTGTCTCCCCATGTAGCCGCTGCCCCATCCTTACATCACTGTCACTCCAAGAATAGGAAGAAAATAACTTGAAAACTTCAATGTAAACCCAAAAGCAAAAGGATGTCTGAATCAGCAAACAGAAAAACACATTCTTCTCATTTTCGATGGAACACTTACAAAAATAAACCTTGCATTTGGGTAACAAAGACAGCCTCTGGAAATGTTAAAAACAATGATTTTAGAGGCTATGTTCTCACAATTTAATGTACTAAATCTAGAGGAAATGACAAAAATAGCTTAACATTAAATAAACAGAAATATGAAAAGGAAATCATCTCTAAATTAAAAAGAGCTTTTTAAGAGAAAACACATCTTGTCAAAGCTTCTTATAAAAAGTGATTGGATTTCTTTAAATACTTTCCTTTTTCAGAAATAAAAGAAACTATATGTGCTATATTTATTTTATGAAAATACAAAAAAGAATAAACTAATAATAGAGTTGAAACTAATAGTGATAAAAGCTTCGAGTTAAGAAAATAACGTAATACAAAATTCTAAATAGAGCCAAATTCCCTTTCCTTAAAAAGACCATGTCTCATTAAGAAAAGAGAGAGGAAAAAAAGCAGTAATATGTACAACCTCAGGTGGGACAGCAGATAGAACTATAGACACGAATGTGATTTAAATAATTATAAATGACAGTTCTGTGCAAATGCATGACAGCTTTCATGATTTTCCAGCAAAATATATATTGTAATAACTGGCCTAAAAACAGATAAAAGATTTGACATTCAAAAACTATAGAAGAAAAGATTTTCAAAAGTATAAGATTTTAAAAGACACCAGTCCAGGTAGTTTTATCTGTGCATATTAATACATACAAGAGAAAGACAAGCCCTTCATGCTTTAGAAAATTTCAAAACAGATTGACATAAAAAACTTCCCTGCCTATTTTAAAGTGCTGGCATTATCCTATCACCAAAACCTTATTTAAAAGATTGTGAGCATACGCACACATGATGATAAACTGAATGCACTTTTTTCAGGTACTTTTTTTCAACTTTTTATTGAGATTATGATAGTTTACAACCTTGTGAAAATTCAGCTGTACGTTATTGTATTGTAGGTGCACCACTTCACCCTTTGTGCCCACCCCTCAACCCCCTTTTGCCTGGTAACCACTAATCTGTTCTCTTTGTCTACATGTTTAACTTCCACATAGAAGTGGAGTCATACAGAGATTGTCTTTCTCTATCGGGCTTATTTCACTTAACATAATACCCCAAAGCTCCATCCATGTTGTTGTGAATGGGACGATTTTATCCTTTTATGTGGCTGAGTAGTATTCCCTTGTTTATGTATACCATATCTTCTTTATCCAATCAGTTGATGGGCGCTTAGGTTGCTTCCACGTATTGGCTATTGTAAATAATGCCACAATGAACCTAGGGGTGCATGGGACTTTTGGAATTGCTGATTTCAAGTTATTTGGATAGATACCCACTAGTGGGATGGCTGGGTCATATGGTATTTCTATTTTTAATTTTTTGAGAAAGTTCCATACTGTTTTCCATAGTTCTTGCACCAGTTTGCATTCCCACCAGCAGTGTATGAAGGTTCCCTTTTCTCCACAACCTCTCCAACATTTGTTACTTTTTGTTTTGGTTATTTTTCTATTGTACCAGGTATAAGGTGTAAGGTAATATCTTAGTGTAGTTTTGATTTTCATTTCCCTGATGATCAGTGATGATCAGCATCTTTTCATGTGCCTATTGACCATCCGTCTTCTTTGGAGAAATGTCTGTTCATGTCCCCTGCCCATTTTTTGATTGGGTTGTGTGATTTTTTGTTGTTGAGTTGTGTAAGTTCTTTATATATGATATAGATTAACCCATTGTTGGATATATGACTATTTTTTCCCAATTGGTGGGTTGATTTTTTGTTTCAATTCTCTTTTCCCTTGCCTTGAAGAAGCTCTTTAGTCTAATGAAATTCCATTTGTTTATTCTTTCTATTGTTTCCCTTGTCTGAGAAAACATGGTGTCTGAAAAGATTCTTTTAAGACTGATGTCAAAGAGTGTACTGCCTATATTTCCTTCTAGAAGTCTGATGGGTTCAGGTCTTACCTTTAGGTCTTTCATCCATTTTGAGTTTATTTTTGTGAATGGTGAAAAATAATGGTCAATTTTCTTCTTTTACATGCAGCTGTCCAGTTTTCCCAGCACCATTTGTTGAAGAGACTTTCTTTTCTCCACTGTAGGCCCTCAACTCCTTTGTCGAAGGTTAGCTGTCCATAGATGTGTGGTTTTATTTCTGGGCTTTCAATTCTGTTCCATTATCTGTGCACCTGTTTTTGTACCAGTACCATGCTGTTTTGATTAATGTAACTCTGAAGTATGTTTTGAAGTCAGGGATTGTGATGCTTCCAGCTTTGTTCATTTTTTCTCAGGATTACTTTAGCAATTCAGGGTCTTTTGTTGCCCCACATGAATTTTAGGATTCTTTGTTCTATTTCTGTAAGGAATGTCATTGGGATTCTGATTGGGATGGCGTTGAATCTGTAGATTGCTTTAGGTAGTATGGACATTTTAACTGTTTATTCTTCCAATCAGTGGGCATGGAATGTCTTTCCATCTCTTTATGTCATCATCAATTCCTTTGAGGAAAGTCTTGTAGTTTTCGTTGTATAGGTCTTTCATTTCCTTGGTTAAATTTACCCTCAGGTATTTTATTCTTTTTGTTGCGATTGTAAGTGATATTGTGTTCTTGAGTTGTTTTTCTGTTAGTTCGTTATTAGAGTATAGAAATGCTACTGATTTATGTAAGTTGCTTTCATACCCTGCAACTTGGAGGTAGTTGTTGATTATTTCTAATAGTTTTCCAATGGGGTTTTCTATATATAAGATCATGTCAACTGCAAACAGCAAGAATTTCACTTCTTCCCTCCCTATTTGGATTCCTTTTATTCCTTTGTCTTGCCTAATTGCTCTGGCCAAAACCTCCAGTACTATTTTCAATAAGAGTGATGATAGTGGGTATTCTTTGCTCATTCTTGTTCTCAGGGGGATGTCGCTCAGTTTTTGCCCATTGAGTATGATGTTGGCTGTGGGTTTGTCGTATATGGCCTTTGTTATGTTGGGATAATTTCCTTCTATCCCCATTTTGTTAAGAATTTTTATCACAAATGGCAGCTGGATTTTGTCAAATGCTTTCTCTGTATCTATTGAGAAGATCATGTGGTTTTTATTCCTCAATTTGTGGATGTGGTGTATCACGTTGATTGATTTGAGGATACTGAACCATCCATGTGTCCTAGGTATGAATCCCACTTGATTGTGATGCATGATCCTTTTGATGTATTGTTGAATTCAGGTTGCCAAAAGTTTGTTGAGAATTTTTGCATCTATGTTCATCAGCAATATTGGCCTGTAGTTCTTTTTTGTGTTGTCCTTGTCAGGTTTTGGTATCAGAGTGATGTTGGTCTCATAGAATGTATTAGGAAGTGTGCCATCCTGCCTAATTTTTTGGAATAGCTTGAAAAGGATAGGTATTAAATCCTCCCTGAATGTTTGGTAGAATTCCCCAGGAAAGCCGTCTGGTGCTGTGGTTTTACTCTTTGGGATGCTTTTGTTTGCTGTTTCAATCTCTTTCCTTGTGATCAGTCTGTTCAGATTATCTGTTTCTTCTTGATTCAACTTTGGGAGGTTGTAAGAGTCTAAGAATTTATCTATTTCCTCTAGGTTATCCATTTTGTTGGAATATAGTTTTTGTAGTATTCTCATATAATCCATTGTATTTCTGTGGAGTCTGTTGTTATTTCTCCTCTTTCAATTCTGATTTTGTTTGAGCTTTCTCTCTCTTTTTCTTTGTAAGTCTGGCTAGGGGTTTGTCAATTTTATTTATCTTCTCAAAGAACCAGCTCTTTGTTTCATTGATCATTTCTACTGCCTTTTTTATATCAATAGCATTTATTTCTGCTCTGATTTTTATTATTTACCTCCTTCTTCTGACTTTGGGCTTTGTTTGTTCTTTTTCTAATTCAGTTAGTTGTAGTTTGAGATTGCTTATTTGGGATTTGTCTGATTTGTTAAGGTCTGCATGTATTGCCATGAATTTTACTCATAATATGGCTTTTGCTGCATCCCATATGTGTTGATATGGGATATTATCATTTTAATTTGTCTCCAGATATTCTTTGATTTCTTCTTTAATTTCTTCAATGATCCATTGCTTATTCAATAGCATATTGTTTAGTCTCCACATCCTTGTCCCTTTCTCAGCTTTTATTTGTAATTAATTTCTAGCTTTATAGCATTATGATCAGAAAAGATGCTTGTTATTATTTCACTTTTCTTAAATTTATAGATCCTTGCCTTGTTTCCCACCATATGGTATATCCTTGCGAATGTTCTGTGTGCACTTGAGAAGAATATGTATTCTGTTGTTTTTGGATGGAGTGTTCTATATATGTCTATTAAGTTCAACTGTTTTAGCTTTTCGTTTAATTCCACTATTTCCTTGTTGATTTTCAGTGTGGATGATCTGTCCAACGATGTGAATGGGGTGTTGTGGTACTCTACTGTTATTGGTTTATTTTTAATATCTTCTTTTAGGTTTGTTAATAGTTGCTTCATGAACTTTTTTGCTCCTGTGTTGGGTTCATAGATATTTATAAGTGTTATTTCTTCTTGATGGAGTGCCCCTTTGATCATTATATACTGCCCCTCTTTGTCTCTCTTTACCTGTCCTATCTTGAAGTCTACTTTGTCTGATATAAGTATTGTGACACCTGCTTTCTTTTGTTTGCCATTTGCTTAGAGCATCATCTTCCATCCCTTCACTTTGAGCCTGTATTTGTCATTGGAGCTGAGATGTGTTTCCTGAAGGCAACAAATTGTTGGATGTTGTTCTTTAATCCATTTTACCACTCTGTGTCTTTTTGTGGAGAATTCAATCCATTTACCTTGAGGGTGATTACTGATGTATGAGGGCTTAATGCTGTCATTATATCACTTGTTTTCTGTTTTTTCTGCATTTCTTTTGTTTCTTTTCCTGTGTGTTTTGGTCTACCCATTGAACTATGCAGTTTTTATGCTGTTTCTTAGTGTTTTCCTTATTTATTCTTTTGTCTCTGTTCTGCTTTTTTAGTTTAGTGGCTACCCTGAAGTTTGTGTTCAGAATCTCGTGCATAGCATAGCCCATTTTCTGATGGCCTCTTATTTCCTTAGTCTAAACAGATTCAGTCACTTTCCTCCTCCCCTCCTAAGACATTATTTTCATCTCTTATTCCAACTTGTGTTGTGAATTTGTGGTTAAAGTGACAAGATTGTCTTTGTTTTTGGTGTTTTCCTTCCCTTTAGCCTAATGATATAGTTGAATATATGCTATTCTATTCTGATTCTCTTTGTCTCCCTACTCTGTGTTTTATGATCCCTTTCTCCCTTTTTTTCTTTTTCCAGGTTGTGTGTGTGTGAGGAGGTCTCCTGGCTGTGAAGTCCCTTAGCTTTTGTTTGTCTTGGAAAGATTTAATTTCTCCCTCATATCTGAAGGATATTTTTGCTGGATAGAGTATTCTTAGCGGAAGACTTTTATCTTTTAAAGTTTTGAATATGTTATTCCATTCTCTCCTAGCTTGTAAAGTTTCTGCAGAGAAATCTGCTGAAAGTCTGATAGGGGTTCCTTCACAGGTTATTTTATTTTGCCTTGCTGTCCTGAGTATTCTTTCTTTGTCATTCATTTTTGCCAGTTTTACTACTATATGACTTGCAATAGGTCTTTTTACATTGACATATCTAGGAGACCTGAAAGCTTCGTCCACATACATTTCCCTCTCATTCTCTAGGTTTGGGAAGTTCTCTGCTATTATTTGTTTGAGCACACTTCCTTCTCCATTCTCCTTCTCTTCACCTTCTTGAATACCTATAATTCTTATGTTGCATTTCCTAACTGAGTCAGATATTTCTCAGAGGCATTCTTCATTTCTTTTTAGTCTCAGTTCTCTGTCCTCATCTGTGTGGAGCAATTCAACATGTCTATCTTCGATTATGCTGATTCGTTTCTCTATGGTGTACACATGAGCATTCAGGGAATCTGTATGTTGTTTTATCTCTTCCATTGTGTCTTTCATCTCTAGTATTTCTGATTGATTCCTCTTTCTAGTTTCAATCTCTTTTGTGAAGTAGCTCCTGAACTCATTGAAGTTTTTCTTTATATTCTCTTTTACCTCATTGAGCTTTTTGATGATAGCTATTTTGAATTCATAGTCATTTAGTTGACTTATTTCTGAGTCTTCAGGACTGAATTCTGGGTATTTATTTTCTCTCTGTTCTGGAGATTTGGTGAACTGTCTGATGCTGAAAGAGCGAGTTTTTCCCATTGTGATATTATTCAGTTGCAGTTACAGACTATTGCACCAGATGGGGGTCAAGAGTGACATATTCTGAGCCCTCTGCCTTCAGTCGAGCTGGAGCAGTGCAGGTGGTGGTTCGGGGCATGGGGTGGGTTTCTCCTGTGTGCGGTGCCAGGTTTCCCAAATAGCTCTTGCTATCTGGTCTCTCATGGTCTTGGCTTGATGAGGTCACCCTGCATGAAAGCTTTCACCCCATTATAAGGCTTCCATCTTGGCTGCAAGGGCCCTAGGGTGTCCTGGGTGATGTCACAGATCTGAGACCCCTCCACTGCTCATTCCGTCATGGAACCTCCCACAGCAGCAATCCCAGTCTTTAGGGGAGGGGATAAAGTTCTCTATTACCCAATTCTAGCTTCTCCAAGCAGGGCTCCAACCTTTGCACCCTTCGTGGTTTGGATGCCATGACTCTCCGAAGATTCCTGTGCTCTTAGGATATTGCTCCTTTTTGTTGTATGTTGGAGGGGAAAGAGTCCTGGGCAAACTCACTCCAAGACACTGATGTCACTCCCTGTGCTTTTGATTATAGATGCCTGAATAAATGACTAGACATAATGAAGGAAAAGCATAACACTGAAAAATAGTTATCTAGCCATATAAAGGTAGGCATTTACTTTGATGTCAACCAGAATTACAAAGGCCTTTTTTTAATGGAAAATGATTTTAAAGTGCATATGGAAGAATGAGTATGAAATTGCTAAACAAATATTAAAAAGAACAGTGAAAAGATACTTGCCCTTTGGGTACTAAGATTCTTTAATCAGAATAGCATGATATTTGTACAGCAAAAGTCTAAGTGGTCAGTGGAAATGATGGAAAGTGAAGAAATTTATCAAGGTAATTATATGGAAATAATAATATAATAATAACCATAATATGTCCAAAGTGAGAGACAAGAGTGTTCCAAAAACGGTGTTAGGGTGCTTAATAGTCTATTTATAAGAAAATAAATGTAAACTTTCACCTTATAACATATAATAAAATAAATTTTAGATGGATTAAATGTGTAAAGGTAAATTAAAAGCAACTACTAACATATTCAAAGGATATATAAGAATGTTTATATAATCTGTAGGTAGAGGAAACCTACTGAAGCAGTTTAGGTAAGTTCAAATCATGAATGAAAATTTTCACAGAACAAATTACATAATATGAAAAAGTATTGTTTGGCAAAGGACATCCTAAACAAAGATAACAGGCTAATAATCATCCAAACTTTACCTTATTCTCAATCCTAATCCAACTCACATTTCTAATAAAATTTAAAATCCATTGCAAGTCCTACAAGGGCCTATCAAGTCTGGTGCATGGCTAGCCATTAGAATTCTCAATACATAAAACATTGCTACTAATTGCTTAATAATCAAGAGATAAAGCAGTCATTTTTCTAATGAGGAAGTTTATTTACCAAAGGAATGAACTGTAAAGCTATCAGGGGTTAGATTATAAATACAAAAAAATAGAGAACCATTAAGTACTTTTGAATATAGTGTCTATACTGTGATTTAGTGCTCAAAGGTGTGATATGAAACACACACGCACAACAACACAGGAGCATGAGGGGGCTTTGGGAGATGATGGCTATGTCTATTACCTTGATTGTGGCAATAGTTTCATGGTGTAGGCATATGTCCAAACTCATCAGATTAGGTATATTAAATATGTGCAGCTTTTTGTCTCTTAATTATACCCCAAAGAAACTATTTTAAAAGACCAGACAAAAGAAAAATTACAATTTTGGGATGTTTGTTATCCTGGATACTGATAGTTTCAAAGTAAAATCTTGTTTTTCTTCTTCTAAAATAGATAATTTAAATTAAACTTTTTATTTTGAAATAATTATAGATTCAGATGCAGTTGTAAGAAATGACATGGAGTGTTCCTGTTTATCCTTTATCCAGTTTTCTTAAGGGTTTTTATGTTTTTCAGTTCTACAATATCCATTTGTGTCTTCTTTACATCTTCTATTTTTTACCAAGACTTCTTACTTTTCATTTGGCCTTCATTCAGTCTTTGTTGATATTGGTTAGGGCTGGGCAGACAGATGGTGTATTTAGCAGCATTTCATCAGGAACGATATATGGTGTATTTGTAAAAGGTGATCGAAAAGAGTTTAAGGTTTTACAGTTGTGTGAACACATTTATGGGAGACCAACAAAGAAGGCGATGCATCCTATGGACTGGCAATAGCTAGACTTCTGATTCTCCTGAGCTTGAACATGGCACAACTTGCAGCTACAGGAAGTCATGCCCAAATAGAGCTGTGGACTATAGTAAAGGAACCAGTCACTGGTAACTACAATAACAGAGGAAGCTAGGCATTTAAATGTAAGTGACAGTTTTGTCTTCACACCAATTGATCTCCCATTGGAATTTTCTATGGACAAATATAACTGTAAGGTGTTAAGGATAGAGAGTCTGAGTCAAATACTGGTGCACAAAGTAGGGTAGAGAAGGGTGGAAGTTGAAATTTGAGTGCCAGGTGTGAAACATTCAACCCTGAGAAGATTCCATATGGTAGAGAGGAGGCTAAATTAAGCACATGTGAACAAAGTGAGAAGGTTGGCCTGACTAGAGAAGAATTCAAAGGAGACAGGGATTGGATATGAAATGAGATCCTAGAGAGTCAGGAAGATGGAGTCAGCAGTCTCCAGGAAGGCAGACGGTGGACTAAGTCATTCACAGGCTATGAAATGGTTAAAGCATACACAGATAGTAACAGAGATAACATGGCAAAGCTGAAAATATTCAGCACTCTGTTATATTTTAATGAACAAAAGATTTCTCACAATGAGGCAACTGAATAAAAGATAAATTTAATTAACATAGCAAAGTATGATAATTTCTTGAAATGCTGTTAATTAAAAATAGAATGATGGAAGCATTGGGAAGATTGATTGGGCATTTTGCAGAGATGAATCTATTGTGAAAAAGATAAAACTCAGATTGAAATGCTGAGTATGTGCCATTTTATTTTAAGGATCTGTGTGAGTGTGGCATTTTTCTTATTTACATAAACAAGCTGGACTGAAAATAAAAAATCTCAACCAGAAATCTGCCTTCCAGCGAGAGACAATAACCACCTAATCACTACTCTTTTTCTTTCCGATACAATTAGGGTCTTCAGAGCCCCAGCTTCCTAACTGGGAAAGAAATACGCAAGAACATCTTAGCAGGTGCTGCATAATCATGCCTCAAATGACTCTCTGCAGATAAAAAGAAACTAGTATTTGCTTGCATAACTGAACATATCTGCCTGGGTTGTTTTCCTACAGATGTTATCCTGGAAATAGAAACAAAATTGTTCATTCACTAGCAGCCTTCAAGAAGCACTATGATCTGGGGCAGCAAAGAACCAGCAATAAAAGACTGAGAGGCATTTGCAGTTCTAGAAGAAAACACTGGTGTGGAAAATGCATAAAATGGCTGTCTGTTCTCAAGACTGCCTGAATTATTATCCAACTATGCTGGGTGTTCTAATTCCTGTGTCTCAGAGGACTGCAAGTGGGCATATATACTGACTTAGATATATGCAGATAATGCTGTTCACTGCCAGCTTTCACTAACAGTGTTTATATCAAGCTCTCTACACTTTTAGGCTGGCACTCTTTGCAGCCAAGAGCATCTACTAAATTATAAATCCTTGAGAGCAGTGACTGTTTTTTGTTCACTTTTTATTCCCAATTTGAACCTTGTGCATACGCAATATCATAAATGCTTTTGACATTAATGATCCTTTATATCCAAGCTATACTTGCAACTCAAGGCAGCTTAAGGGTGGGGATTTATTATAAAAACACAATATCTAATATTTTACTAAATATAGCTAACAGGCACTTTCCATAATGTGGAATCAGTACACACTGCACACAGGCTGCCACTCTCCCTTCTACAGACCATGACAGATAATGAAACTTGAGCTGGAAACTTTCCTATTGAGTCTGAACTGAGGATTGTAATGTTTTCCAAAGCAATCCTCCGTGTATGCACTCTCAAGAAATCAGAGTTGATAAGCAACACGGAATCTTTTTGGGGTCCTGGGTGCAAAGATTTGTATTATATAGTGAAAGCATGCAGCAACACACACACACACATCCCCCTATATACTCTTTACTCTTACAAACTATACTCTAATTAAACTTTATACTATACTGTAACTAACTAAACTATATACTATAACTAACTAAACTATACTCTAAACTACTCAATTACTATATGCAAACTAACTAAATTACTTAAACCAGATGTGAGAGTTAATTGTACACATCAACTCTAGTGGATCAGGGCATGCCTAGACATCTGGTTAGTCATTATTTCTGTGCCTGTGAAGGTGCTTCCAGATGAGACGTATTTACGTCAGTGGACTCAGCAAAGTGGATTGCTCTCCCCAACATGGACAGGCATCATCCAATTTGTTGAGGGCCTGAAGAGACAAAAAGCTCGAAGAAGGAGGAATCTGTCACTTTTTCTGCCTCATTGCTTGGGCTGGGACATCTCATCTCATCTCTCCTGCCCTTGGACTGAGAATTACAGCATTGTGAGCTCGTTCTCAGGTCTCATGACTCAAACTGCCTTTCCTGCGTCTCCAGATTGCAGACAGCAGATCATGGGACTCCTGTAATCACATGAGCCAATTCCTCATAATAAATCTCCTTTATATCCTATGGACTCTGTTTCTCTGGAGAACTAATACACGAGGCAAAAGGAAACCACATGTATTCCATCGTCAGAATTTTGTGCTTTTGGGAATAAGACTGTATTTTGGATTCTGATTCAGCTGCCACTGTTCGTTTATTATGTATGGACCTGTTATGCTTTATTTCTGTCTCTAATTTCTGTTTACTAAAACTTTCTGGCTTGGGGAGACACACTTGTCCTTGCAACAAATATTTATAGAGTGCCTTAGGATGGCTTAGGCCTTATGCTAGGCAATGGAGTTGTTCAAAGGCAAGTTAGCTCTGGAGAAACAAGATTCAGATTCCAGATTGCAGCTAGCCAGCTTGATTTCTGTTACCAACCTTTGCAAGTATGTATCCACATTTATATTTTCATGAATATTAGCAAGCCATAATAACTAGATTTATTACTATTCTATATTAATTTGTAGGAAGTTTGCCCAATGAGAGAATAATTCATGAATGAACATGTCCTGAGTTTCAAGAAGACATGTTCAATATTTCAACTAATTTGTTATTGATTTACTTTCCTCCAAATTATATACTTAAATGAGTGTGATGACTTAAGCTCCACACTGACACTGATTTCAGTGGAGCAGTACTGAAGCAAGGGCCTCAAGATCTGACAAGATTATGTCAGGCAGGTCCTTGTCATACTTTGTTGTACTCATTGACTTATCTTGTTTGGAGACACATCATAGCCAACAGTGAGAAATGAGTATGGAACAGATTTTGGGCTTAGAAAGAGAGGACTAGTGATACTTTTTAAGGATGGCAGGGCTTCAGCTGAGTAGCCTGAGATTCAAGTGTAGACCCCAGCGTCGACAGGTAATGAGTGCACTGAGCAAGAACCGAAGGGAGTCACACCTGTAGTAAACAAAACTGAGTTTTTGTGTGTCCAAAGTGTCCATCCAGGCTCCACAGCAGATAAAAAGCAAGAGGGTGATTGTCAGCCCCCACTCATTTATAAGGTTTTTTCTCCCAAAGCTCTTCTTGTCCTGGGTGATCGGCTAAGGTACCACCTTAGTCTAAAGCAGGAGGAGAGAGGTCTCAGCTCCGCTGCAGAAAACAGGGAATAATAAGGCTTTACAGCATTTGTGTCTAGAGAAATAAAAAGGTGAGATACTTTACCTGTATTCTAAATACAATTTTGACTTTTTTCTGCTCTTTAGCGCTCTCCATTGGTTCCCAATTGCTTTCCAGAACAGTACTAAAGCAATATGCCCTCCTACACTATGCATATTTAAGCATACCTTTTGTTTCACTTTGTGATTTCATTTCAATACATTGTTCAATTTGTGTCTGGTCTATTTTCCTTCAAGTTATTTTCATATCTCAGCATGGCCAAGAATAACCTACAATATATTCAACAAAATATTTTATTTCCCTATTTCAATACCTCCTTCAAAATATGCATTTTATTGACCCTTACTTCCAGTCATTTTAGACTCCACTAAGATATAAAAATAGTTAATCTTGTATTAAGGTATGTTGGTTCCTTTTGCTCCAGGCTGTCAGATCTGTTGACTTCAACTTGTGAACTTTGAAGGAAGCTGCAATCAGTATCTGTCTCATCCTGGGTTCTGCTTGGTTCACTCTTTGTTCTCAACAGATCTTTATGTGCATTGTGAGAATTACAATGATTAGCTGTGTGCCTATTTTATATTTTATTAAACATCATGTCTGCCCTCCAGAAATAGATCATCTATGAAGGAAGATAAAGTTCATGTGCAAATACCTATGACACAAGGTAAAAGAAGATAAGTACCTCACAACGTGCACAAACAGCATGTTCTAGAAGTCCAGAGATGAAAGAGACCTGGTTGAAGAGGAAGAGCTTTGTTTAATGGGTTACATTTTATTTGGCTCTCATAGTATAGAGAATATTTTAAAAACGCTTATATTTGGAAACTTTTTAGTTTTTAAGTTTTAAGAGATAGCACTGTCATGTTTTGGCCACTGTTACCAAAAAGCTTATTAATGTAATTAAAAACAAAAAATTACGTAACCCCAGAAGGAAAAATAAATGCCTTAGGGCACCATCCCCAAAATAGTACAAATAACAATTTTTTCTGAAAAGTTATGACATGCCAAACACCTAAGCTTTCTTAAACGCGTGAGTCATGACACGTGTGGAGTTCTTATCTACTATTTCCTGGGTTCCAGGCCACCTAAACACATCACAGTGTCTTGTTAACAAAAGTCACAATTTGTCTCAAAACCTTTCCTTCCCTCCTCCTGATAACCACTGAGAGCATCTGCGTTCACCTTTCACAGTGGAAGTGTAGTCATCTTTAATCTCTTAATACATTTTTCAGAGTAAATAAAAGTTTTATCAAGATCTGGAATGCAGATCAAGCACTAAATCCCAGAATTAGAATCACTGTAAATGCATCCTCTGGGATCAGTTCAGTTCAGTTCAATCATTTATCAAAGCCTCAGCCTCCCAGTAACTTGTTGGTAATTGCTCCTATGCATTTTTAGGTAGCTCTCCCGAGTAATACTTCTTCCTTTCCCTCCCTGGAGATCTTATGTGATTTTTCTCTCTCTTCCTGGCCCTGCTGGTTTTCTTTCATCCTAGAACTCACAGAAAAAGTTTTTCTGTTTTTCCTTCTTTTTCCTCCCCATTCTTTTCCTGTGTTTTTTTTTTTAACCATTACAAATCAATCTATTATCTTCCACCTTCTCATTCAGTGGCTGCCTTTCCGGCTGGTATTTTATATGCACACCCCCTCCTCTTGGCCTGGTAAGTAGCAGGTAGAAGCGAGTTAGCCACATCCATTGACAGGGTTCCTTTTATCTCAGCTTCCTTGTTCTCTCTACACAGTTAGCACACGCTGTTCATATGAAGTACTCTTCCTCTCTTACACCCTCCACTTTATGAAGTAGCTGCCTGATTTGCCAGACTCCTATTCTCCCCCACTTTGGAGATGTTCCTTTCCAACTTCTGCCATTCACATAAATGCACATGGAATCACGTAACATTTCATTTCATCTTTATAGCTAGCCTTGTACTTGAAATATGACTGATTTCCAATTTAACAATAGTAACTTGAGGCCCAGAGAAGTGGAACTTTCTACAGGTGTCTAAAAAGTGAGTAACAGGGCTAACACCAGAGCCCAGATCCATATTCATAGTCTAACGCTCTTTCACTGCCAACTACTATCTTACCTGAAACTTAAACAAATCAAGACATAAATAAATTCTACATTGTCTCTCTATTTAATAGTTTCCGCCGAGGCAAATGCAATTTCTTAGGAAAGAAATAAAACTAAAAATTTCTTTTCATAAAAGCAACTCATAAAAAGTTAAAGGAAATGTGAGAGGAGAGACTCATAAAGAGTTCAACAAACTCTTTTGAGCCTGTGTCTTGTGGAGAATTTGATCTACAGAAAAAGTTTTGTCTTGTTTCTTAAAGGACCTTGGACTTTCTCCAAATGCTAACACATTCCTTTAAAGTCGTTTAATTAAGTGAATACTCCACATTGCTTCATAGTCAATGCAAACTAACGTGCTATTAAACCACAGTGCCAAACTCACTGTGTAAACATCAGCTGGGGAATTTGTTAATTATAAAGATTCCTGGGCCTACATCTGGAAATTTTTATTTAAGAGGTTTAGGGCATGGTCCAGGAATCTGTATTTTTAAAGGCTTCCCAATGTTACTGATGTGCAGCCTATGAGGGAACAATTAATTCACACTACGTATTATAAGGAGTCTGTAAAAACATGGCTTTTGAAAGAGGAAGACATTGAATTTAGTAAATGACATGACAATCATTTCTTGTTTTACTGTAGACTATTTTCAACACTTTCCTAAACTGCTCTTTTTCTTATTATTTTTCAGGAAAATTTGTTAGAAGAAGAGAAAACTGTTGAAAATGTGTGTTAATGTCATCTATTCACTTATGCAGTCCATAGTAAATATTCGTGTGGAGTCAATTACAGGAATGCGGAGGGAGAAAGAAATGAAATCTAATGAAAGTTAATCAAAGAGAAGAACTTCCTTCAGGCTGGCCGTGCATGTCTGGTTTGTCTGTCATTTATAATGCTGCAGCCTCTGGTTCATAGTCAAGCTATAATTCTGCCAGTTAATGTATCCAATTAACCCCACTAATGAGCTAATCAACAGTGTAAAATCTGTGTAAAATCACTGAGGGTGTATGATGAATGGAAAATGCACTGAACTCTCCCAATATAAAAACTGCTTTATTGCACTTGTTAAAGTGGCACTGTCTTATCCCTCTCTAAAGGGTAATTTATCACCAGGGTCTGTAACAGTGCCATGCCCTGATAAGGCAGAGGTGGCAATAAACCCATCAGAAAATGATTACTCAGGAATGTGGAGCAATTACAATGTTTCTGCCTATCAGAGTCACAGGCTGCAAAGCAAACATGTTCTTCTGTTGATGTGGGGTTCACAGAAAGAACCAACAGTAAGATTGAAGGAGATCCTTAACTTGTAAATGGATGGTATTTTTATATATGTGCATATTCATTTATAATCCTCTGAAGTAAGTATTTCTGGTGTCATGAGTCTCCATTGTGAAGGAGGAGGATGGTCCTTTCCAGGAACTGCTTATCTCAAGGGTGGGGCAGCACAAAGTTGGCTGCTGTATAGAAGCTACCCCTTTCCTCTAAAATTAATCATCTCTCATGGAAAGAGTTTCATTAGCAAATTAATAGTCCTTTCTCTTGCTCATATATCAAGATAACATTTTAGAAAGACTCATTCTCTTGTGGGAAATGAAGGCTTTCCTTGTGGTGTAGGATCCAGAGTCATCCTCTTCAGGATATGGATCCCAAAGCAAATTCCAGTATTTGGTCTCTCTAATCCTATCATTTTGTAACACTGTCCCTGAGTGTCTTATATGTTTAAGACCAGTTGGAATCAAGGATAGACTTCTAGGAAAGGAGTGAAGTAGCATCTTTTATTCCCTTCTGGGGAATACTACTCTTTTTGCTACTTTGGCGATCGATTTTCTTTTCGTTATTTTCCTGTTTCTAGATCTGGTCCCTTTTCTCTCAGTTGTGGTCTTCAAAACAGAGAAATTCCCCACTCTTTCACCTGAAAATATCTCTGCATTTCATTACTCCTGTCATCTTATCTTCAACAAAGATATGGCACCCCTTCTTTCTGTTGCAAACTCTTCCTTCTGTGTTGGCATCCTGTCCTTGCTCCATGCATTACTTGTTGGCTTTTCAATCTCTCCCTCCCCCCTTCTCTTCTATCTTCCTCAACAGATAGGCACAAGCATCACAGCAATTTAAGATCCTTCTCTTACATTCTGAATCTTCCCACTAGTTACCATTTCTCTTCTTTCTTTCACTTAAAAAGTGCTCCCTTACTGTCTCCTCTTGTCAATGCACATGCTAACTTAACCTGATACTCTGATCCTCTCTCTTTACTCTACTGGTTAAACTAAAATTGCTTTCTCAAAGTTCCTCACTATCCCCTCTAATATTAAGCCCAGTGTTTTTGTGACAGTGATCATCACAGTTAATCTCTTTGAAAAAGTCTGACATATGTACCTACATTTGCTTCCCTAAAATTCTTACCCCCCTTCCTTTTTATGACACTACTTTCTTGTCCTCCTTTACATCTCTGATTACTTTTCTTGAAATTATCTTCTTAAGCTTTAGTCTGCTGTTCTTCACATGTATATATTCTACAGTATTATTTTATATAACATTTAAAATTATTCCTACCATGCCTATACACACAAACTGAGCAGTCTCCTTTCCTAATAATTTGACTATGTCCTCTACATTCCAGACTATGAAGCTGTAGTTCTGAACTCGTTCATGAATTCCAGGTCTGCATTACCAATATTCGTGAATTTTTTGACATCTAACACTTAATATTTGCAAAATATAGCTGATTATATTTTACTGCTCAATCAACCACGCCTCTGTAGGTTACACAGAAATTCCACTTTAATTAACTTAGGCTAAAAAAGGATTTATTAGCAAGATACTGGGATTTGATTGGACTAACCATAGTCAGGAGTCTGTATTCTTGCCTTCCTGCTTCTTTCTAGGGTGCTGGTTTTATTAAGTCTAATAAAAACCCTCTTCCTCCACAGGATAGGGAAGATGGTTGTCAACAGCTCCTGATTCTCACACTTGAAGCTTCCAGTTCTGAAGCTTTGAGTGGATTTTCTTTCCTAGCTCTAGTTTGCAAAATCATGGGTAACGCCTCTGATCAGCTCACTCTGGGCCAGTTAAGAGACACCTGACCATTTTAAGCTCAAATAGGTGGTGTGAGGTTGGTCTCAGAAGCTGTGGATTGTTTTGAACCAGGCATCCCCTCCAATTGACACCCATTTCTACCTACTTTCTGTGTTTTCTCTCTGAAAATAGAATCCACAAATCACACAAACTAAATACTACATCATCATCTTTGCCACTTTCTTTCCATCTAAAGCCAGTCACCAAACCCTACTCTCTACATGGTCTCACTAGTATTTCCATTTGCCTCCTTCTCCAATGCTGCTCCTCTAGTTCAGACTCAGCATCATATCTCTCCTAGAACATTGATAAATTGGTCTCTAACTTGAATCTCTAGCATTTTTAGAGCATTCTTTTCAGTGTAGTCAAAGACAATGATTATCACTCTCAGCATGCACACATGCTAAAATTTCTCTCTCCCTTCCATTCACAGCCACATTTCTCTGCTATCCTTTAAGATAAAAGGATATAACACAACTTACAACATAACTTCTTAGGAAAGTTGTCAGTACTCCCTGTCTTCAATTCCTTATACTCTTTTCGCTCTAGAAACCAGTGGAGGTTTTCACTCCCACCAACGCTTTAAACCAATTTTTCCTAATAACCAAAGACATCCATCTTGCTAAATCCACTACCAGTTATCTGCCTCCTTTTTACTCAAACCTTAGCAGCATTTGATACACATGATTAATTCCCATTCTTGAATTTCTTTCTTCTTTCATCTTTAGTTTCCACACCCTCCTGATTTATTTCCTACTCCACAGACGTCTTCTTTTCATTGTCCATTGCTAGATTTACTTCCTCTTCCCAAACTCCAAATATTGGCATACTCTAGAGTTCAGTCCTCAGATCTCATTTTTTTCCTTGCATAAACTTTCTCCCTAGGTTTTCTGGGTAGCTTTCCCTGCCCTCTGTGCATATAAACTTATCTCCAATACATTCACATAGCACAACCCTCTGGTGCATTCCTAATTTCTTTAATATTTTTGTATTTCTGTAACACTTCCTGTGCTCTCACATAGTTGACATTGATCCAGTCCTTCCCCATTCTCTGCCTCTGCTACCACTACTATCATCTCTCAGACCCAATTCAAAGCTGCATCTCCTAGAAAACCTTTCCTGACTGCTCCACCTAACCTAGCTGGGATAAATTCTTCCAGGTTTTCCCTCTGTGCGTGGTTTGTACCTGTTTTTAATGCTTATTTCCTCCTGCATTCTCTCATAATTTGCTGTTGAATATTCAACAACCCCTTTAGACTGGAATTCTATCAAGGAATGCCATCATGTATTCTGGCACACCTCCAGGCAGCCTTGTAGCTAACCTGTCTACGACTGCTTAACTCAATTCCGCCGGACAACCTGGACTTCTGACCCCAACCTCAGCTACAGGACTTGCTCCTCTCAGGAAGTTTTGTCTACCTTTCCAAACTCTGGTTTGCTTCCCAGAACTGGTTTTATTCAATTCTTATTCTCAATCATTTACGAGGTAGCAGGCAAATAATTTAAAATATTATATTTATTCACTCTACATATTTTATGTAATTTTTGTTATTGATTTAGTCAGAAATTTAAAATTACATATTCAATTTTACTTTTATTTAAATCTATTTAGCTCTATCCAAATGAGGAAAAAGAATTGCAGAAGTTTACTTGCCTAAGACCAGAGGTTACTGAGGGTAAAAGTTAAAAATTTTGAACCCATTTATTTAATTCTGAAGCTCAGACTGAAGACTCTTCCCCATTCTCTTTGTCCATCCCCTCCTTCCTTTTCACTGCCCTCTGTGCTCTGGCAGAGTGCTCCACACACAGTAGGAGTTCTGTAAATATTTGTTGAACTGAATCGACTATAAGTTTTGTGGAAGTTAGTGGTTTTGCCATGAAAAATGCTGGGAGGCAGGGGAGGTTAATTGAATATGAGTCTCAAGGTGTCTGTGTTATTTCTTTCCTCAGTACTGGCTGGTAAACTGCATTTTTCTCCTTCCTCTCTGGCTCTTATAACCAGCCACAGGAGGCCTGCAAAGCTTAGGGCAAAGTCAAATCGCACAGGCAACACGTCCGAGGGAGGCTCTGGCAGAAATTTACAGCGCTCGGGTGCCGGGAAGGAGATCACGGAGTTGGAGAAAAGAAGAAAACAGCTTCAAGCACACCACAGCAGTGCTTGGTGGTAAGAATGCAAACTCTCTTGCCTTCCAGGATCGGATTATTTGCAGCATGTGTGAAATATATATATGAGTTTTCTAACAGACCTACTGAATTCTGACAATCTTGAAAATCAAATAAGAAAAAACACAGTGGTGTGAAGGTGTCTTTACATCTTTGTCCTGTTACAGAACTTTATTACACCTGTCTCTTTACAAAACTATATAATGTAGTCAGTAATACTGAAATTAATGGTAAATAGTGAAAATGGTTCAGAGTCAAAAACAGCAAACTCCTCTACATAGCCAGATAAAATAATGCCACAAAGTGGTGTTTTAACTTTTTTGTCACCCAGGATTTTAATAAATCTTTCTGTGAAAGGGATTCAAAACTGCTTCCTATATTTCAAAAGTGATTATGTTAGATGGATCTTTTACAAAGATGAATAATCTCTTCCATTCTAAAAGAACTCTTATGCTCCATAGCTGTTTACATGATTACTTTCTTCATGGTTCTATTGACTATGACAAGAGCAGAGCGGAACAGATGTATCTTTTCTATACCTTATATCCAAGATCACAAAGTAAAAGAAGCTTCTGGTCGCAGTGTTGTTTAGAGTTAGCACATTTAGCTTTACACAAACTTCAAACACTAAATCTTTATATCACTGACGCTACACCTGCTCATCTCTGATTTGTTCTATCTAAATTCATTAAAAAATGTCTTCTTTTCATTTTCCTTCTGCAGCAACACGTTAATTGACCACGACATGCATTCTGTTCTCCCATCTCCAAAGGGATCCCAAATTGGATCCCAAATGGGATATCCAAGACATCCTTAGATGTGCATCCCTGAAACCACTTGCTCTCAGCTCTTTCCAGTTCCCCGTGGTAACACATTGTCATTAGGTAAAAAAAAAAGAAAAGAATACCTTAACCTGAAACCCTCTAGCTAAGAAAACTTTCAGCTAGCCAAGAAATTTTAGTTATTGTGCAGAATATTACTTAATTGTAGAATCTAATGACCTAATAATTAGATTCAGCTCAAACATTTTTGTCAGAAATAGTGATGCTGTACCCTTCTTTTTGTAGCATATCAGGAGGTATATAGTGTATAATTGTCCAATTTTTGGCAATGAAAAATTTGATCACTTGGTTAAAATGTTATCATCTAGATTTCTCCATCATAAAGGAATCTTTTCGCCTTTGTAATCAAAAGCAATTTGTGGGGTGATTCTTTGAACTGTGTGAACATACTTTTTCCCATTAAACTTTCTCCAATTTTTTCTTTTTAATAAAACTTTCATTCTAGAATAATTTTAGATTTACAGAAAAGTTTCAAAGGCAGTATAGAGAGTTCTTATATTTATCACAACCAGATTACCTGTTGTTAACATTTTATGTTAGACGATATATTTTTCAGAACTAATGAAGCACTACTGATGTATTATTACTAAGAAGGGTCATAGTTGAGTTGGCTTATTGAATTTTTATCCAACGTTATATTTCTTATCCAGGATCCCATCCAAGATAGCACATTACATTTAGTCATCATGTCTCCTGTCTTCTTAGATTTCTCTAACTGGTGGCAGTTTCTCAGACTTTCCTTGTTTTTGATGACCTTGACAGTTTTGAGAAGGACTAATCAGGTACTTTATAGAATGTCTCTCATTTTGGGTTTGGCTCGTGTTTTTCTCATGATTAGACTAAAGCCTTAGAGGTAAAGTGCCACTTGTGTCGCATCATATCAGGGGTGCATGCTATCAGCATGACTTATCACTGTGGATATTAACCTTGATCACCTGGCTAGGGTGGTGTCTGTCAGATTTCTCCACTGTAAAGTCACTTCCTTTTTTTCTTTCTGTAATCTACTCTTCCATAGGAAATCACTATGGACAGCCCCCACTTACAGGTTGGGGCATTATTTTCCACCTACTGAAGTGAGGAGTATCTTCATAAATTATTTTGATTTCCTTTGTGTGGAGATTTGTCCATTCTCCCCACTTTATATGTTTATTCAGCCATTTATTTGTATCAATATGGGCTCATAGATATCTATTTTTACTTTAGGTTGTAGACTAGTTCTATATTATTTATTTTCTTGTTCAAATTGTTCCAACTTTGATCACTGAGTTAATTCAGTTATGTTTCTTTGACGTATTGCTTTGTTTGTTTGTTTGCTGAGGAAGATTTGCCCTGAACTAACGTCTGTTGCCAATTTTCCTCTTTTTTGTATGTGAGCCACTGCCACAGCATGGCCGCTGACAGACAGATGAGTCAGGTAGGTTCATGCCCGGGAACTGAAGCTAGGCTACTGAAGCAGTGAACACTGAACTTAACCACTAGGCCACCATGGCTTTCCCCATTGGTTTGCTTTTTAAGCACTACTTTACTCTCTGCTACTTCAAGATGCTCTAGGGGACTGGCCCGGTGGCTCACCCATTAAGTTCGCACGTTCTGCTTCTTGACAGCCTGGGGTTCACCAGTCTGGATCCCAGGTGCTGACATGGCACCGCTTGCCACGCCATGCTGTGGTAGGAGTCCCACATATAAAGTAGAGGAAGATGGGCACGGATGTTAGCTCAGGGCCAGGCTTCCTCAGCAAAAAGAGGAGGACTGGCAGTAGTTAGCTCAGGGCTAATCTTCCTCAAAAAAAAAAAAAAAAAGATGCTCTAGGCTCATCCTGTATATTTCCTGTCCCAGACTTATATTCATCCATTTCCCCAAAGAGCCCTCATTCCTTCTATTAGAGTTCAAGATCTGTGTTCTGGATATGTTCATTGCTACTGGGGTGTCACTTCTTCTAGGCTTTTTCAGAGTACAGTGCTTGGAAATATTGTATCTATGCATACACAGATTATTATAATAATCTATTAATATATTATTAATTATATTGATTGTATGTTACATATTATATAATATTTGCCTAAATAATATATAATTCATAATTATTTCTCTATAATCCATTTGTATCAATATTAAGCCAAATCTGAGTTCATAGAAATGTGTCTAATTTAATCCAGTGTTAAATCATTCATTCTAGCCCTGCTCACTTGCTTGTTATAACCTCTTACTCTTCTCACTCCAGTAAGAGACCTGGCTCCCAACGTCCATAATATGTTTATGTATTTGTTCAGTCCCAGGATGCATGTATAGTGGTTTCAGACTTACCAACACGTAGGCCTGTGAGAAACAAATTCACCAACTCACGTACAGTACTAGAGCACAGTACCAGAGTACAGCAGAGTAAAACTGTGCAGTGTACAGTTCCTTTTGACCTCAGTCTTACAGTCTCTGCTTGTTTCCAAAGTCACATGGGTCAGTGCATTTTCCCATCACTTCTTTCAGTGATGTCATATGTTCGGAATACAATTAGATTATTTTATGACAATTTGCATATCACCCTAGGATCCCCTGACCTCCTAATTTAAATTTGTATACATTAAGTTTCACTCTTTGACTATAAAGTTCCACAGGTTTGGCAAATGCACACTGTCATGTATCTGCTATTATCTATCACATCAAATAGTTTAACGTCCCTAAAATAAAATCCCCGCTGCTTCATCTGTTCCATCTTCCTAAAACCTTTGGTAACTGCTGATATGCTTTCTATCTTTACATGTTTGCCTTTTCCAAAATATCATATAAAGGGAAGGTTATAATATATAACCTTTTCATACAGGCTTCTTTTCATTTAGCAATGCACGTTTAAGATTCACTCATGTTGTATTCATTCCTGTATTCGTTCAATACATTCATGTATTATGAGGTATAATTGACATATAATATTATATTATTTTCAGTTATACAACATAATGATTTGATATTTGTGTATATTTATTCCTCTGTATCAGCGAATTGTGTTCCATTGTATGGAGGTATGGCAGGGTTTTTTATACATTCATTTTTTTGAAGGACATTTTGACCACTTTCATTTTTTTGGTGGTAAATCCTGTAAATATGTGCATTTAAAATTTTGGTAAGCATAAGTTTTCAAATCAGTTGATTAAATATAACTGCAACCACTGAATTGTATGGTAAGACAATGTTTAGTTTTGTAAGAAACTGTCAAATTGTCTCCAGAGTAGCTATACCATTCTGCACTCCTACAAGCAGAAGATGAGACATCCTTGCCAATAATTGATGCTGTCATTTAAAAAAAAAAATTAGTCATTATAACACAGTGTGTGATAGTATCTGATTGTTATTGTAATTCAGCAATGGTTTTGTCATTCATTTACAATTTTTTTCTAAATCATTTATTAAATTGGTATTACAAAATAGCAATAATTTAATTCTATAATTTATTTAGTATTACTTGATATTTTTCTGTTAAGGCCTTCTCTTAAAGAACAGTGCTCTCTCCTCTTTTTTAAGCATCTTCTGTAGACTTATCAATTTCTTTATTTTAGTGTGTCATAGTATATTGTTATCTATTATCTATTTTGATGCTCAAATTACCCCAAAGTTGGCTAATGAGAGCCCATTTAAGTTTATTTTTCTTGCTTTTGACATATTTAGTACTGACAAGTTTCTAAACAAATAAATAGAAAAAATAAGCAACAGCAATAAAAATGTGTAGAGGAGAAAAGTCAGAATATAGAGTTACTATAATATGTTATGCAAAATGGTTACTTTTCATCAAAAATTTCACAAGACATATGTACAAACAGAAAAGTGTGATTCATACGCAGAAACAAGACACTGTCTATAGAAAGGTCCAGTGTTGGATGCAGCAGAAAAAGACTTCAAAGCAGCTGTTACAGCTATGTTTGAAAAACTAAAGGAAACAATGTTTAAGGAATTAAAGTATGATGATAGTGACTCAACAAACAGGGAATCTGGGTAAGTACATAGAAATATATGAGAAAGGAACCAAATGGAAATTCCAAAAAATACAAAATTTACCATAGGGGCTCAATAGCATATTTGAGACGACAGAAAAATAAATAAATGTGAAGATTGATCAACGAAAATTGTTCAATCTTAAGAACAGGAAGAAAAAAGATTTAAGAAAAATAAACAGAGGGTCAAAGACATGTGAGAAAATATCAAGCATACCAGGGTAGATGTAATGTGACTACCAAATAGATAGAAAAGAGATAAAGGGGAAGAAAAAATATTTGAAGAAATAAGGGTCCAAATTTTCCCACATTTATGTCATAAATATTAATTTACAGATCCAAGAAGCTCAACAAACCGTATGCATGATAGACACAAACCCCGTGTAGGATAGACATATCCAAACCTAGATACATCGAAGTTAAATTGCCAAAAGACAGTGACACAGAAAATTGTCAAAATAGTGAGAGAAAAAGCATATATACAGAGACACAACAACACAATTAACAAATGATTTCACCTTCCAAACAATGAAGGCCAGAAAGCAGTGGGATTCACACGTTTCCTACAGCATACTTCATAGATGCTTGAGCCAGAAATTTCATTGTTTCCTCAGAAGTGTGTTATTTGTGGACACCTCCACTTACATCTCTGGTTAAGAGTTTAGAATATCTATTACCTATCCATCTATCTATCTATCTATCTATCTATCTATCTATCTATCTGTATATCCAACACTTTCATTATTCAGCATGCAGATTTTCTTTTCATGCTCACATATTTACTTTTGGGTTTCAATAATTAACCTCCCTTTGAGAAGTCAATGAACTCTAAATATCCCTAGATGTTAGAGCAAAACTGAAATTAGTTAAATATTTAGTGTATTCTGTTTAGTACAAATAATAGTGATTACTTTATTTGCCAATCTCTTCAGAGGGAAAGCCAATTTTTTAAAATGTTGGGTTCTAAAGCATAGAGCACATCTGAGTTAATTTTGAGTCATCAATGTTTCAGTGTTTTTACGATTGTGAGATTGTTTTGTTCCCTGTGGAAAAGATCTCATCAGACAGATTCCAGATCATGAGCTGCTGTGATCCCGCACGCTGACTCAAACACCAAGTAAAGCACTCTTTTGAGATGTTTTACTTCTTGAGCACTAAATTCAATATTAGCTTCAACCTAATTAACGTATATATCAACATTTATAAAGGGACTGCAGATACAATGTTTTTGGCAGCTCAACAACACTTGGGGAGATCTGGAAAAATGTTGACAATATAGGGGAAAATCAGTCGCCAGTTTTAGGGAACAAGTATCCTGAGTCAAGGATTCAGTAAGACTCTACCTGGCTGCTATGTCCCTGATTCCCTGATGTCCTTTCTCCCCCTCAGTGCACAGCTTTCAGTCACTTCCTCCTGCTCTCTTCCATGCCAACCTCAAACCACAAAACTTCTGTTGTAGGCGTTCTGAGGTATGGCTCACAGCACTGACTAGAGTCAGTAAATCTCTATTTTATTTGTTATCCAGGACTCACCTAGGCTTTCTCAGTGTAATAAGAAAGTCTTTCCAGGCTGCCATGATTTGACAAGTAGAAGCTAGAGATGAGGAAGCCTGGATTAAGTTCTGTGAATTTTATCTTTTAATAACAGTATATGTGAACAGTAAGTGCATTTTGAAAGTCTAGGAATCAAATAAGCTAACGTTATGGTGATGATTTTGCAATATGGATTTTAGCCTACATGGCAATTTAATTGCTAGTTGAAGGAAATCCTGTCTTGTAGCAATAGGGTTAGTCAGTATTCCTCTAAATTCAATATGAGCTATTGATTCATGGCTGCTACAATATGAGGGCTTGCTGAAAGAGCAAGGGTTTGCAGATAAGGTAATTTTGAACAATAAAATCATTCACAGAAAGAAGCTGTTAAGAGAACAAATTCGTTTAACTCGCACTGAGCCAGACTACCAGGAACTTGGAGAAGTGTAGACTTGATTAATTGTGGCTGTTTATTTAGTTTTGAAAAGGGGGCAAACCATGCTGTTAAAATGATCTCTTTATTGCCATTTCCAAGACAATTCATTATTTGTTGTAATAATTCCATTGACAATATTCTTCTGCACAAGAACATATGATTTCATGCATAATCAGACTTTGAGTCTTAATAATAATAAAGGATAAATGTAATAGCAGAGGCTACCTCTTCTCAAGCCCCACACTCTTTTGTGTGCATTTTCTTCCCTCTATGGCTTTATGGAAATATCTGCCCACCGCTGAAATTTCTTATAATGTTGGAGTAGAAGGTAAATATTCAGATAGGTGAAAATTGCCATCAATACCTCAAGCTTCTCAAATACATTCCAGTTTTTCCTTTACATCCTCTGTCCACTCAGTATTTATTTTCATTCTTCTCTGGCCTTCAAAATTTCTAAAATCTTTATTTGCTTCCTAACTTTTTATATCATGCTAAAAAGTAAATAAACTGCAGTGTTATCTTTCCTCATAGTATTTGTATTTTTGCAATTAACTACATTTTAATCAATACATATAATGTTCACCAGAATCCTGAATTTGAAGTGAAATTTCCACACTAGTGCTTCTCAATGCAGGGATAAGAGTAAAACAAACTTCCCAGGGCAGTTGTATCAGGATGTGCGTGGATGAGGAGGAGAGGCATTGGCTGGGTGTGAATATTTTGAAGCACTCCTTGGACAATTGTGAAACGTTCTTCCTTACCCTCTTTTATGAGTGAGAAACACTCATCTCATTTTCTGCTTCCTCCACCCATCCCTAAAGCCAACTTGAATCAATACCATCACCCTTCAACCTGCTGCCTACCTCTTGTGCTGTTCACCTTCTATTCCCAGATTCTGTTCCAGATTCTGAGGAATCTTGACCAGGTAAACTCTAGTAACTAGCATACAATGTGAAGTTGAGTCAGATAACAAGTATTATAAGAGAAGGGGCACACTTCCCAATCTGATACATACACTCCTTTGGGTTAATTCTTCAGGTTGGGTTCAGGGGGTTGATTTCTCTCCTTTCAGATGTAGTCTGCCCCAGTGTTTCTCAACCTTCGATTGTACATTAGAGTCATCTTGAGAGCCTTTAAAAGCATCAATGTCTGGCCTCAACCTAAAGATCTTTATTTAATTGATTTAGGAAAGGGTCTGGACATTGATTGTTTTTGAGTTTCCAGAGTGATTCCAATGTGCAGCTAAAGTATAGAATGTTGAGGTGCCAAAAAGGCCATAGGACAAAGAATATGTTATTCATTATAGTTTAAAAGGCAATGCATATTTGTTTAGGTTTATTCTTCTTAAAGTTTATTCACACATGATCTTCTTCTTTTACCCACAAAATGTAACATATGAACACAGTTTGACATTTTACAAAAAGAGAAAAGGGTTAATTGACTAAATTAGGTCCCAAAGGTAGTTAATGCCTGATATTGAAATCTAGCACAGCGTTACATACAGCCAGCCCAGGATTCTTTCTAAAGGAACATATTTTCCTAAAGAGACTTCTGTTGAATACTGTTGAATATTGATCCTATAAGATGAAAAGAGTATATTGGTCAAATAAGCTTGGAAACCTCTTTAGAACATATCCTAATTTTGAATATCTTTCACAAAGTGGGATATGTTTAAATGCTCTTTGAGGGCCTGCACTGAAGGAAATCATTTTAATTGATTAATCCTGCATTTTACTAACTTATTTCACTATGGACTACATTTTGTGGTAATGCATAGTAATATCCAGCAAATTTTAATCTTCTGACAAACTCACATTGGAAATCACTGTGCTACATTATACTATCCTACATACGTATATATAATAAACTGCATTAAAGAATTCTAGTAAAATCCTATCAATCAGTGGTATTTCCTGATATTCAGAATGCTAGAAAAGAAAGTCTAACCATCTTACTACAAAAGGAGGTACTGTAAGTTCTACGACAATACTCTAATAATGTTCTTTAACTTGTGGAAAGGGCTGTAAATCTATTGAATATACCCAGTGTTAATAAATTGATTTAAAGTATAATTGTAATAGAAAAGAAAGTTAAGTTGGGTATTTTTATGTTAGATAGAATATAATGGATTAGCAAATATTTATTTCTCTATCTATATATTGTATGTAGCAACTAATTTATTTTACCAATTTCTATTAAAGACAGTTATAGTTTAAGTACATTTTCTGGCATTTCAGTGTTTTCCACTACACTGACTTTAAAATATTACTTTGCAGCTTCAAGCATTACTCTTCAAAGGAATTCATGAATCATAAAACCAGAAAGCTAGAGCAATTACCTTCTCTTTTTGCAATGAAAGCATTCAAAGTAGTAATTTGCATGTTATCCTTTGTGTAATAAGAAGACTGTGTTGATTCATATTTGCTAAAGTGTGCATTTACTTGGATACTGTTGTCTTTTCTGTGTCTTCTAGAGATGACTACCTAAATACATGCTCAGGCACACACACTCTAGAGCTTTACCTTTTATTAACCACTTTGTTTATTGGTTGCACTATAAGTTTAAATGTATATTCTTTAAGTTTGAAGTTTTTCTCTTTTGATTTAACTTTTGGTTTTCCCCTCATTTGTTAAGGTATTGGCCCATGACATTACTCATGGCCAAGTCTATATATGTATTGATCATCTAGTTTAACATTGATTTCTAGTTTGTAAAATCAAATAACTTTTCTTTATTTTCCTATGTGCTTCTAGACTGTTGCTCTCTGTCATCAATTTAATCCAATGCTTATTTTTTCATAGATATATAATAGTAATAATTGGAGAATCATAATTTACCAAAAGGGAATGCCATCCAAAGGAACACTGAAAACCTTGTTGTGGATTATCAATACTGGCTATCAAAATTTTTATAAGTTCATTTAAAAAACACTCAGTAATGGGCTGTTTCACTTTATTCTTCTTATGATATTTGATGATGATAGATATGAAATTTATGCTTTAAATATGAGTTTTTCTTAGCAGAGATGTATTCATCTAAACAATCAGCCATCAGTTTAAAAGATGACAAAGAGAAATTTTGTGAAGAAAAAAAACAGGCAATAAATAGACAAAGAATATTTAAAAGCTATTGGTAATTCTTGTCATGTTATCTCCTATTTTTAGGACCTACAGTAAAATTCAGTGAAATGAAACAGTAAGATCCAATGTCATGTTTCTTTCCCTTGGAAATTTTAAACAGCAGGAAGTATCCACTGATTGTCACATGGCTTTTGTTGCTGCTGAATACCAAAGTAAAGAATTATAATTTAAGCTAAATTTGGTTTCTAGAGGCCTACTCCAAAAATTATGAAACCATCCATTTTCTTTGGCTATACAGCTAACTTCAGTGGCTTCCTCACCTGCCACTGATTTTCTTTTCAGTCCTGTCTAATTCACTGGTACTGAATTTAGAATCTTTTCATTAAGAGGTTGAGCTGCCTGTATTCACTGATCCCTTCCTTGGTCATACAGCATGATACCTTAACCATGGCCAAGCACCTGACGGCTTAAAACATTATCCCCATTATTGAGTCAAACCAACCACTTATCTGTTGATTTATTTTGTCTTTATTTGCTTCAAGTATTACCCTGAAAATATCTATCAGACATCTCATCAATTAAACAAAATAAGAATACTAATGCCAAAATGTGATCTTCCATTTCCTTAAGATCTTTCTGACATAGAGGGGAAGTCTTTTTTCTGAAAGGGAGGTTAGGCTAGAATTCTAGAGTTAATCTTCTAATTTGTTTGTGCCACTGAAAATGATCAATTCATTTTTCTAGAAGAAAGTTGCTTAATTTGTAAAATGACATTGCACAATTTGATGATCGCTCTAGTCTCTTTCTAAAAGGCATATCAACTCAGCATTCAATGAAAAGCACACATTTAAAATACATTAGAAAAATCCATTTTTACTCATAATTTAGAACTCAAGGATTCCAGCAAGATACTACATATCAGGAAGCATCAAATAATGACAGAATTGCATTTCTCAGATATCTTTAGCCAGATGTAAACCAGTAGTATTGTCTTATGGAGAATAATTATATTTACATAATGCTCATGTGTTTGCAAAGTAAACCTAGGAGCTGGCTCGGTGGCGCAGCAGTTAAGTTTGCACGTTCTGCTTCTCGCCGGCCCAGGGTTCGCTGGTTCGGATCCCGGATGCGGACATGGCACCTCTTGGCACGCCATGCTGTGGCAGGTGTCCCACATATAAAGTAGCAGAAGATGGGCATGGATATTAGCTCAGGGCCAGGCTTCCTCAGCAAAGGAGGAGGACTGGCAGTAGCTCAGGGCTAATCTTCCTCAAAAAAGAAAAATTTAAAAAGAAGAAAGCAAAGTAAACCTAATGCATAGTCATACTCCATTCGTAGAGTTTATTAGGGATATTTTCAACAGATTGTTTAAGTTTCTGTCTGGAAATTTGGGGGTTCTACCCAAATAAATTCATAATAAAATTTTTCTTTGTATGCTGGAAATCATAGCTTTATGTAGTCTGTGTTTGTGTAAGAAATGAAAACTGCTTAATGTTGGTGAAAATGTTTGCCTTAGAGGGAAAATTTTAGTAGCTAATCACATTTTATAAGCATGTTGAGGAATTTAATTGTACTTTTTAATATATTTATATTCTTAGTATCTGAGTCACTGTCACCATTTTTCAAAGTTTGAGATCCTAGTAGGAAAAGACTACATATATGCACATTCTCACACACAGGCACACATGGACACGTACACACCTGCTAAATACTCCTAATCTGCTTAGCTATAAAGGAAAACTCAGAAAAACCAAAGATGCTACCAGAGTTGGTACAGAAGTGGTCTATCCACGTGACTCTTTCCCCGTGTCATGTTCTGAATGAGGTAGACCCTGCCAGCAACGCATTTCACCAGCAGGGTCTCGTGCAAGAGTTGGGAAAGAAGTGAAATGTTCTTGCACCACTTGTCTTTTATCCTGGACTTTCCATCAACATTCCAGAAGAACTTACACTAACAATCTCAGTGCAAATGTTTAATAATTTCCCTTAAAGTGTTTTCTTTATTCTTAAAACAAAATCAAGATTAGTAAAACTGGATTATTTATTCTGAAAAATGTTCCTCCAGCTTTCAAGATTCTGGAAAGACTGTTTCACTACAGATAGTATTACACAGTTCATTCTACAAAAACAAGTCTTAAAATCTATCAAAATGCTTAATGTAATTACAAATTGAATATTTTGTTCTTCTTCTATCTATGTGCTTTCCAAATAATAACATTGTTTCTGCCTTTGGGGCATATTAGAATTGAAAGGGCTAAAAGAAAAACAAAAATACTTTAGGTAAATTGACAAATATATGCATCTGGGGCATGTTTCTAGATATTTATAATATTGCTAGGAAATCTACATTAATAAGTACCTTCTATAATTCTAGCATATATAGTATTTTTTGGTATTCATTTATATTAAGAAATAGTCTCTCTATTGCTATAAATAAAGGTTCTGTTTATATGCTTGCATGTAATGGAAACCATGTAAAATTGATTAATTAATTATTATCTAAGATGAGGATTATTTGTCACATCTGAGAAGGAAACTGCTTCCTTTAAGGGGCATATAATCTTAACCATTTTTACATTTGTTTATCCATTAATTCATCTATGTATTAAATTTTCATTGAGCACATAGTGTCCACAAAGCACTGTCATCCCCATTGCACCAATGGCTAAGAGAGGCTGAAATAAATTGTAGAAAATTCCAATTTTGTGAGATCTCAAAAATTCTAGAGGTTGTGGTTACCAATGAATGCAGGAATTAAGTCACAATGCCCAAACCCAACATACCATCTCTACCGGGTCTGTGATTCTCCTCAAGTTTTTCCCTTTTTCTTGGATAATAAGTTCTTCATCTGATTCTTAATTTATTCCCCTGAAACACAAATCTGCTTTCATTTATTCATATACTCATTTCTGATCCCAAATTCTAGCCACATTGACGTTGCCCTCATTGTTGTTCTGTCCCATCTATAGAAGATAATCTTTTAATTAGTTCTATTCTTGTACATTTGGATAATAGAATAAGTATTTTGTCATCCTGTTTGTTCTGAAATATTTTGTGACTACTCTCTCTTAAAATGTACTTCAGGTACTGCACTTCATTATCTTTAAGAATGCAGTTTACTCTCTTGTTTTTCCTTACTTGTTTCTTTATGTTTTTCCTTCTCCATCCTCTTTTCCTTCCTTCCCTCTTTTCAATATGTTTTGCTTCAGAAGCATCTTGCTGACAGGATGCCATGTGAAGTCTCATTTGCCTATCAGATTACTTTATTTTCAGATTTAATTTAAATGGATCTTAATGGATTTTTACAACTAAAATATAACAAATGAAGTTGAAACATGATAGGGTCATTTCTCTTCCTGGCTCCCACATGAATAAGGCCTTAATTTCATTAGAAAAGCACTAGTTAATTGAGCATATTGATATTGAGAATATTTAACATTTTAGGACACCAGCTGGTATATGAATAACTTAACCTAACATATCTTGAGGCAAAGTGTGAAAAATAAAAAATGAAGAGAGTGACATCAGCATCATAGTGGAAGGAATTGTTCCCTCTGTCTCTCCTTTCTAATTTACAACCAGTGGGATATCCATTGACCAAACAAGGAGTCCATACACAGCACAGCAGAAGGCCTGAGAGATCCATGCATCTATGTATCTAAAGGTAAGTGGACTGGACCTCTAGGAGGCAGTGGAACTAGGGTGGAAGCCTGCACCTCCTCCCGTGGTGGTGGGAAACCAAAGTGTGAATCCTCTTGGCAGTGGCTCATGCTGGCGTCCAGAGGCTGCAGGAGCAGCAATATCACTTGGGTTAGCCCTTGCCCCTTGCTATGGTGGTGGGTGATGTCTACAACCTGAGGCTTCAAGAAGCATAGTGGTTCCAGCAGCCTAGCCCCCTCCACCTCCCTTGGCAGCAGCAACTCCAACCCCAGTCTTTCTAGCAAAAGCCCTATATCCAAAATGCAGATACCAACAGCAGGAGTGGTGGTGCCCTGACTTGAAGCTTCAAAAAGTACATCAGCACATGCCAACAACCAGAGGCTGCAGGAGCAGCAACAGCGCTCACAGCTTAGCCCATGCCCCTCATCCACAAACAGTGACAGATGGTACCCGCAACCTGAAGCTTCAGGAGCCACAGCAGAACCCATGACCCAGTCCCAGTGGCAACACCCCCAACACTGGCTCTACCAACAACAGGGGCTGCATACAAGACCCCGGGCCCCTGATAGTGACAGCAACACCCATGAACACAGTGCTTCTGACACTGGTGCTGTCAGCACCCTGGATAACCTGGAAACAGCATTGCAGGTGGTGCCTCGGGCAGCAGCTCTGAAGCCCAAGGAGAGCCCATGGAGAGCCAGTGGGGGAACATAAGACACTGTTGACCCTGGAAGCATCAGATGTGCTTACAACCTGGTGACCCCAGTGGCAACACCCAAGACTGCAGTGACATCCTAAGCAGCAAAGTGACAACAACCTTGAAGACACAAGCAGTACTGGCCTCCCACCTGGCAGGCCACCTCTGGCAGAGGCAGTGAAGGGTGAAAAGTGCAGGCTCCCCAAAACAACAAGAAGCAGCTAGAACCAAAGTAACCAAAGCTTTACCCAAATAAGAAAGATGTTTACTACCAAAAATGCACTGGCAGAGGATTAACTCATCAAACACCATGAAGAACTACAGTAGCAAGGCAAAAGAGAAAGGAAATGACAACTCTTCAGAGACCAAACTTGAAGTCACAGAAGATTGCAATCTAACTGACAGAGAATTCAAAATAGCTGAAACTCAATGAGTTCCAATAAAACTGAGAAAGACAGTTCAAAGAGCTCAGGGATAGAATTAATGAACAGAAGGAGTACTTCACCAAAGAGATTGAAACTTTAAAAAAGAACCAAAAGAAATTCTGGAAATGAAGAACACAGCCAGCCCAAAGATAGAAATCTAGAAATTATTCAAGTAGGAGAGGAAAGATAACCAAGATTTTCAAAAAATTAAGAAATCCTATGGAAATATCTTACTCAATTAGGAAAAGCAATATAAGGATAGTGTGTGTACCAGAGGAGAAGAGAGGCTGAAAGTAGTAGAGAGCTTATTCAAAGAAATAGTAGCTGAGAACTTCCTATATCTGGGGAAGGAATTGGATACACAAGTACATGAAGCTAATAGAACTCCTAATTATCTCAACATAGAAAGACTTTCTCCAAAGAATATTATATTTAAATTGTCAAAAGTCAATGACAAAGAAAGAATGTTAATGGTAGCCAGAGAGAAGGAAATAACTTACAAAGGAAACAACTTCAGGCTGTCAGTAGATTTTTCAGCAGAAACTCTACAGGCTAGGAGAAAGTGGAATTATATATTCAAAATATTGAAGAACAAAACATATCAGCCAAGAATATGCTATCCAACAAAGTTATCCTTCAGATATGGAGAAGAAATAAAGGCTTTCCCTCACCAAAAAAAGCAAAGGGAGTTCATTACCAGTAGACATGCCTTACAAGAAATGTCAAAAAGAGCCCTCCTACATGAAACAAAAAGATAAAAGTTTACAAATCTTTGAGAAAAGTGATAAATAGACAAAGAATCAGAAAATTCCACCTCTTTATAAAATAGCTTAGTAAACACTTAATTATAACATAAGGGAAAAAGTGAAAGAAAGCAACAAAAATAACTACAATCATTTTAATTTGGTTACAAACTCACAACACAAAAAAGGATAATTTGTGAAAACAAAAACATAGAAGAGGAACAGGATAGAACCTACATAGGTTAATGGAGATAAGATGCTATCAACACATAAAGGCCAATCTCTTCTATGAGATCTTTTAAACAAACCTCATGGTAACCACTAAGCAAAAATTCTGAGCAGAGTCACAAATCATACATAAAGAATAAACTGAGAAACACAACACAGAAGACTGCTCAACTGAAATGACAAGCAGAAACACACACACAAAAGACACGATGGAAATATGGAACAACCAGAAAGCAAAAGAGAAAATGGCAATATTTAGCTCTCATATACCACTAATCACTCTAAGTGAAAATGGATTGAATTCATCAATCAAAAGACACAGAGTGGCTGGACAGATTTAAAAACAAGACCCAACCATATGCTGCCTCCAGGAGACCCATCTCAGCTCTAAAGACAAACATAGGCTCAAAGTGAAGGGGTGGAAGGTAATATTCCAAGCAAATGGCAAGCAAAGAAAGCAGGTATAGCCATACTTACATCAGACAAAGCAGACTTCAAGCCAAAAAAGATAATAAGAGATGAAAACGAACATTACATAATGATAAAAAGGACACTCCACCAAGAAGATATTACACTTATTACTATATACACATGAAACACAGGAACACCAAAGTATAAAGCAAGTATTAACAGACCTAAAGGGTCTTAGAAACACAACAATAGTAGGAGACTTTAATACCCCACTTACATCAATGGATAGATAATGCAGAAAGAAAGTCAACAAGGAAAGAGTGGCCTTAAATGAAACACTAAACCAAATGGACTTAATAGATATATATATATAGAACATTCTCTCGAAAAACAGCATTCTTCTCAAGTGCATATGGAGCATTCTCAAAGATAGACCATAAGTTTGGAAACAAGGCAAACCTTAATAAATTTAAGAAGATTGAAATTATGTCAAGTGTCTTTTCTGACCACAATGATATGAAACTAGAAAACATCTACAAGAAAGCCGAAAAGTCACAAATATGTAGAGACTAAACAACATGCTAATGAACAACCATTGGATCAATGAGCAAATCAAAGGAGAAATCGAAAAAAACCTGGAGACAAATGAAAATGAAAATACAACATACCTAAACTTAAGGGACGTAGCAAAAATGGTACTAAAAGGGAAGTTTATAACTATAAAGGTCTACCTAAAGAAACCAGAAAAACTCAAACAATCTAACACTATATCAAAAAGAACTAGAAAAAGAACAAAGAAAGCCCAAAGTCAATAGAAAGATGGAAAACAGAGCAGAAATAAATAAAATAGAAACTAAAAAGCCACTAGAAAAGGTCAATGAAACTAAGAGCTGGTTCTTTGAAAAGATAAGCAAAATTGACAAACCCTTAGCAATACTCCCAAAGAAAGAAGACAGAAGGTCCCAATAAATGAAATATGAGAAATTACAACAGATACCACAGAAATATAAAAGATTATAAGAGAATTCTATGAAAAGCTATATGCCAACAAATTGGATAACCTAGAAAAAAATGGATAAATTCTTAGAAACATGCAACCTCCCAAACTGGACTGATGAAGAAATAGAGAATCTGAATGGATCAATCACAAGTAAAGAGATTGAAATAGTAATCAAAATCCTCCTCAAAAACAAAAGTACAGGACCAGACAGCTTCTCTGCTGAGTTCTACCAAACATTCAAAGATTTAATACCTATCCTTCTCAAATTCTTCTGAAACATTGAAGACAAGGGGATGCTTCCTAATTCATTTTATGAGGCAAACATTACCCTGATACCAAAATCAGATAAGGACAACAGATAAAAGGAAATTTATAGGCAAATATCACTGGTTAACATAGATAGAAAAATCCTCAGCAAAATATTAGCAAGTCAAATGCAAAAATGCATTAAAAGATTATATACTAAAATCAAGTAGACTTTATTCCAGAGATACAGGGATGGTTCAACATCTGCAAATCAATGTAATACACCACATTAACAAAATGAAGAATAAAAATAATATGATCATCTCAATAGACAAAGAGAAAGCATTTGACTAGATTCAGTATGCTATTATAATAAATCTCTCAGTAAAATAGCTATAGAAGGAAAGTCCCTCAACATAATAAAGGATATATATGACAATCTCATCACATTCAATTATGAAAAACTAAAAGCTGTTCCTCAAAAAACAGGAACAAGGCAAGGATGCTCACTGCCTCCGCTTTAATTCAATATGGTAGTTGGAAGTCCTAGCCAGAGAATTGGGAAGAAAGGAAATAAAAACTATTCCAATTGGAAAAGAAAATGCAAAACTGTCACTATTTGTGAATGACACAATTCTACATATTGAAACTCTAAAGAATCCACCAAAATACTATTAGAAAGAATTAACAAATACAGTAAAGCTTAAGGTTACAAAATCAACCTACCAAAATCACTTGTATTTCTATACACTAAAAACAAACTAGCAGAGAGACAAATCAAGAATACAGTCTCATTTACAATCCCAACCAAAAGAATAAAATATCTAAGAATAAATTTAACCAAGGAGGTGAAAGACCTAAACACTGAAAACTATAAGCATTGTTGAAATTAATTGAAGAAGACATAAAGAAATGGAAAGATATTCTGTGCTCATGGATTGGAAGAATTAACATAATTAAGATGTCCATATTACCTAAAGTAATTTACAGATTCAATGCAATCCCAACCAGAATCTCAACAGCATTTTTCACAGAAATAGAACAAAGAATCCTAAAATTTGTGTAGAACAATAAAAGACCCTGAATAGACAAGGAAATCCTGAGAAAAAAGAAAAAAGCTGGAGGTGTCACAGTCCCTGATTTCAAAATATACTACAAAGGTATAGTAACCAAAACAGCATGGTACTGACAGAAAAACAGGAACAAAGATCAATGGAACAGAATTGAGAGCCCAGAAATAAAACCAGAAAACCACAGGCAGCTAATTTTCAACAAAGGATTCAAGAAGATACAGTGGAAAAAGGACAGTCTCTTCAATAAGTGGTGCCGGGAAGACTTGAAAGCCACATGCAAAAGAATGAAAGTACACCACTATCTTAAACCATGCACAAAAATTAACTCAAAATGGATTAAAGACTTGAATGTGAGACTTGAAACCATAAGACTCCTAGACATAGGCAGTGTGCTCTTTGACCTTGGTCTTGGCAGCATCTTTTTGAATACCATACCTACTCAGGCAAAGGAAAGAAAATAAAAATAAACAAAGGGGACTACATCAGACTAAGAAGATTCTGCACAACAAAGGAAACCATCAACAAAATGAAAAGACAACCTACCACGTGGAAGAAGATATTTGCAAATCATGTTATCTTATAAGGAGTTAATATTCACAATATATAAAGAAGTCATTCAACACAAGAACAAAAAGCAAAGAACCATATAAAAAAAGGCAGAGGATCTGAACAGATGCTTTTCCAAGGAAGATATAGAGATGGCCAAGAGGCACATGAAAGAATGTTCAGCATCACTAGTTATTAGGGAAGTATAAATCAAAACTACAATGAGGCATCACCTCACACCTGTCTTGATATTATTAAAAGATAAGAAGTAACAAGTGTTGGAGAAGATGTGGAGAAAAGGGAACCGTCACATGCTGCTTGTGGGAATGCAAACTGGTGCAGCCACTGTGGAAAACAATCTGGAGATTTCTTCACAAACTTAAAAATAGAAATACCATATGGTCCAGCTATTCCACTTCTTTGTATTTATCCAAAGAACATGAAAATACGAATTCAAAAAGATATATGCACCTCAATACCCATTGCTGCATTATTCGCCATAGGCAACACTTGGAAGCAACCTAAACGCCCATCAATAGATGAATGGATGAAGAAGATGTGTTATTCATACACAGTGGAATACTACTCAGAAATAAAAAAGATAAAATAATGCTATTTACGACAACTTGGATGGACCTTGATAGTATCATGATAAGCAAAAATAAGTCAGACAGAGGGCCGGCCCCAGTAGAGTGGTGGTTAAATTTGCATGCTTTGCTTTGGGGGCCTGGGGTTCACCGGTTTGGATCCCAAGCACAGACCTATGCACCACTTATCAAGCCATGCTGTGGCAGTGGCCCCAAATGTAAAGTAGAGGAAGATGGGCACGGACGTTAGCTCAGGGTCAGTCTTCCTCAGGAAAAATTAGGAGGATTGGTGGTGGATATTAGCTCACAGCTAACCTTCTTTAAAAAAAAGAAAATAAAAATAAATAAGTCAGACAGAGACAAATGTGGTATGATTTTACTCATATGTGGAAGATGAAAAAGCAAACTAACACATGGATACGGAGAACATATTGGTGGTTACCAGAGGGAAGAGACTGTGGGGAGGGCAAAAGGCGTAAAGGGGCACATACGTATGGTGACGGATGGAAACTAGACTTTTTGTGGCGAACACAATGCAGTTTATACAAAGGCTTAAATATAATGATATAACCCTGAAATTTACATAATACTATAAACCAATGTGACTTAAATTATAAAATAAAATGAAAGATGATGTAAATTGGATTTTAATGTAGTTCTGACATAGTATCGCTGTAATCTCTGAAAAGTCATTTAATATCTATGGCCTGTTTTTCTACTTTGTAAAATTATGTCCTCCCACATTGAACAGTAACCTGTAGCTATTATTATTATTAAATTAAATTAAATTATATATTATCTCATTAAAAATCTTAATTTAATATTTTGAATCTTTGTCCACCACCACTGCACAAAAGAAAATAAGAGCAGAGAAAAATAAAGAAAAAAGAGATTAAAAACTTGCTGACTCTCTGCTGTTTCCAGTGTTCTAAGGATATTATAACTGTTGTTCCATTTAATTCTCATAGTTATTTTTTGTGGTAAATATTATCTAAATTACCAGGTAATTTGGCGGTAAATAATGGATTGGTGCGGGTAGACAGCTAATGCTAGTCTCACTCAATTTGCACTTGAATGTGCTGCTCAACACGAAGAAGCTGCATTATGCCCTAACTTTCCATCTCCCTTGACCGTCTGCCCCCAACGTACACATGTGCACCCAGGCAAAAGCTGTATGCAAATAACACACTTTTATGAGCAGAAACGACATGTTAACCATAAACCAGAGCCTCTTTTTGTCCCCAAGAACTTCAGATATTTGTGTCCCCTTGTCCCTTAAGAAGTCTGTGGTTCTTCCCCCACATGGCCACCTCTGCCTCTAATTTTCTGATTCTGCTTTCTTTAAACAATCTCCTCAGCGTCACACATTTTCTAAGTTGTTCCTCTTGCTTAGGGGAGAGAAGGAAACAATCATGGCAGTCTTTCTGTGAGATGAAGGAATGTATCAAGACCCAGATCTTTGTTTTCTTTTGTCAGCACTGAAAACGGACTGAAGGCATTTGACTGTGTTTGCTTGAATCTCACTCATTTAACAGTTCCTGTGTCCTGAACCCTGAGTTACTTTGTATCCTCCACTTGAGTTACATGGAAACAAATCGGCTTCACTCGGACCTTCTAAACTATATTTCACCGAACACACAATTTCTCATCTCCTAGTATACCTTAGCTGGCTAATCTAGATTTTGAAAAGCAAAATTTACAGTATCTTCTGAGGTTGATTTTGTCATTGGTTGATATATGAGAATACAACACATATTATCAAGAGAAATCATGGACAAAACCAAAAACTAATCTAATACAACAGTAAGGTCGCTAATTCTCTTTCCAAACCATAAGAGAGGAAATATAAATGACCAAGACAACAAATCATTGACCACATTTTACAGCATGTTATATATCATGAAAATGAATAGTGGTTTGCAAATAAATGTTTGTAAAGATTTTGTTCACATTGTTTCAGTATTTGATGTAATAGATTGTGATACACCACGGAAATAAATACAAGCATTTTTTAAAAAAACACTTGGTAACTGCTATTCCAAAATACAGGTTGCTTTGTGTTGACTCACGAAAGTTAAAAATTTTATAAGGAAGCCTATGTAGGGTTATTGAAATATCTAGTATAATTTTTAAAGTATTGCACATCAGAGACCCTCATTTGCATTTATTCATTCTATTTGCCCGTAGATCAAAACAAACAAGCTAAACTAATAATGTAGCCTAAATCTGACATAGAAAAAACACTAAATAATATAATTATTCTGTCCACATTTGAATTTTCATGGCATGTTTTTCCTAAAAAATGGTTAATTGACTTTTTTCATCAATAGAGGATAATTCTCTGATAAACTCATTGTATTCATAATCTTCCTTATTAAATAATATTTAATTATATCTCTGCCTCAGTAAATAGAGCAAAACAAGTATACTTAATTTAAGAAAAATCAATTTGTAATTTAAAGAATTAGTAAATATTTGCTCAGATAAATTTTGAACATATTATAAAACATTTAAATAATTATTTACTACTTATGAATTACTTCTATTAAAAACAACTAATCCAGTACTTTTCAGAGCAGTAAATTTCAAGTTTAAACAAAATAAAGGGAAGTTTTAACATTTATCATTAAGCATTACATTTTTATTTTAAGAAGATGACTATATAGAGTAGTTAAATATTTTTTTCTTGCAAAAGAACAATAGACCTTTGTATAATTCTAGGTTTGTAAATAAAGACAGCGATTCTAGTTTATAGCACATTAGGGAAATATCCTGTATTTTAGTTTAAAAATTACACTGCAAAAAATAGCATAAAGCTACATGAAGACTGCCTTGTTTTTGTTGTTATTCAAGCTAATCAACATAAAAGACATAGATGGTCGTAACTTCAGTGTGTGAAGAGACTAAAATAAATGGAAGATAATCAATCCAATCTGAACCCTGTTTAAATTATGTAAAGTTCAAAATAGCTTGTGTGTATCCACAGATGTGTAGATGCCCCTCATTTCAAACAAGTAATATTAAAAAGTGGGAGTATCCTTACATCTCATTCTGGAACAGCTGCTGGCGTAATTCGACTTTGCACCTCAGCCATAGCTCACATTATAAATGGCCAGACAAAAGAAACAGAAGAGAAAGCAAAGTATTGCGATTGCAAATGTCAAGTCAGGAAATGCCCAGGAGTAAATATAGTGCTACTTAAGCACAACACTCAACATGATGTAGATCATTATTTTAATAGTTATCTCAAAAGTCACTGAGATTATAAAACTTAACTGAAAATGCCTGTGCATAAACTTTTTGCAAAACAGTACCTACCCATATCAACTCAATCCTTTGATGTTGTTGCTGAGTTCTTCTCTATTTAGGTTTAATCTCACAGCTTTTTATATCTTATTTATTTCTGATTTTGAGGAGTGATTTACTGATTTATTATTATGTGTGGTGTTTCTTAAGAGTTGGTGGTTAGATAGAAAGAGAATATAATACAATAATATATACCATAGAGTTCAATGCTATTTCTGTAATTGGGTTGTTATGTTTTGTAGATATCTTACTTAAAAGTAAAGTAGTGTGGGGCTGGCCCAGTGGTATAATGGTTAAGTTCACGTGCTCCACTTCGGCGGCTTGGGGTTCTCAGGTTCGGATCCTGGGCACGGACTTAGCACCACTCTTCAAGCCACGTTTTGGTGCCACCACACATAAAATAGAAGAATATTGGCATAGATGGTATAGCTCAGCTACAAACTTCCTCAAGCAAAGAGAGGAAGATTGGCAACAGATGTCAGCTCAGGGCCAATCTTCCTTACAAAAAGTAAAAAGAGTAGGAGAAATCTGTTGTTACCAGCGACATGACCTTAGAGCAAGTAAGTAATTGCTACGATTCTCAGTTTTCTCATTTGTAAAACTGAGCTAATAATAATAAAATTAATAGTTATCTAATATGGTAGACATACAGGTGGCAAGAAGATATACAGATGGCAAATAAAATCATGAAAAAATGTGCAAAATTATTTGTCATTGGGAAATATAAAATAAAACCATAATGAGATGTGAGATAACACTACTCATCTATTTGAGTGACTACAAGGGGGAAAACTGACAATAACAAATGCTGGTGAGGATGAGGAACAACAGGAATTCTTATTCAGTCATGATGGGTTGTGAAATGGTCAAGAAGCTTTAGAAGAGAGTTTGGCAGATTTTTATAAAAATAAAGATATCATACAACCCAGTTGCCACACTGTTAGGTGTTTATCCAAGAGATTTGAAAACTTATATTCACAGAAAATCTGTACGAGAATGTTGAGAGCAGCTTTATGCATAATAACCAAAGTCTTGAAGCACTATGTCCTTCAACAGGGGGATTAATAAATCATGGAAAAGCCATACAGTGGGATATTATTTCAAGATTAAAATAATGAGCTATTGATTCATGCATCAACATGGGTGAATATTAAATACATTTCACTAACTGAAAGAAGACAGACCAAAAATCTATATATTGCATAATTCTATTCATATGATATTCAGGAAAAAGCAAAAGTTGTAAGAACAGAAAATAGCCAAGTGTTGGGGCTGGGAAGAGCTGACTACAAGAGAACGTGCAGGGGATATTTTGGGATTAAGAAACACTCTGTATAGTACTGGGGTATCAGATACATAACTCTATGCATGTGTCAAAATCCATAGATCACATACATCACAAACCATACATCACAAACCATACATCATGGAGTCACAGAGTGAATTTTAATGTATGCTAGAGTTTAGTTCATAGTAGTGTATCTATGGCAGTTTCTTAGTTTTGATAAATGCACCATAGTTATGTAAGATATCAAACTGGATGAGAGATATACTGGAACTCTTTGTGCTATCTTTATGATTTTTCTATAAATGTGAAATTATTCCAAAATAAAAAGAATAATGTATTCTTCATAGGGTTGTTAAGAGGATTTAATGGTTAATATATATAAATTGTATAGATGAACACCAAGGATATCCCCAATGATTATTTCAGGCAAGTTCAAGTAACCCAAGCCAGAATTTTAGAGACCTTAGGCACTGTTGGGAAATAATTGTCTTTTTAAGTCAAAGTTGTTAAATTTGTAGACTGTGAGCCTGTGACTCCTGGTGAGCCTTTTGCAACTAAATGACTAGAGCTATACTGAAAATAAAGTCAAATAGATGTGAGCAAAGATAGATTTAAAAAAAATCATGATGATATTGACTATATCCCAGAAGCCACCCATAACTGAAGCTACAGTCACCCTTTTATAGGTCCAGCAATTTACATCCATGCAAAAACTTTATTGCTTCAGCTACTGCTGGTTGAAACTCAATTTCTTGCAATAGGAAGAGTCATGGTTCTTACCTGTAGTTTTCATTGTTTGTGGTTAGACCATGTCAGCTCTATGTGATCTTGATAAGAGATTAACTGTTTGGGGGCATAGAGAACAATGAAATCAAGTGAGTCCCAAGCATCAATCAAAAAATGATTGAACCTTCATCCAGCCAACCAATATAGATTATGTAACTTTGTTTTGGAAATTCGCATTACTTCATGTGAATATCTTGGGAACAAGAGACAAATAACATGTGACTATAAAAAGGCATAGTCTACAGCTAAATAACAGTGATTTTTTAAGGAAAAAAGAAAAGAAACATACTGTTTATACCTCTCCACTAGAAAAGAAACTTATAAAAGAAAGCTATGTGAAAAAAAGAATATATTAAAAAGATGATTATCAAGATTTTTGATATTCAACAGTTTATATACTCAGAACAACAAGAAAAAGAACAAGGTGCTAATACTTCCTTTCTGTCTATGTGATAGTAGAGGGGGAAAAAGTCTCGATAATGAATGGATTATTCCAGTATTGCAAGAATGATGTAATATTAGAATATCTTCCAGTAAAACTCATTACACAGGCAGTACAAAGGAAAATCCACATGATTATTTTAATCAGTACCAAGAAGAACAAATTAAGAATAGTAGAAAACTTCCTTGGGGCCGGCCCTGTGGCCAAGTGGTTAAGTTCGTGCACTCCGCTGCAAGCGGCCTAGTGTTTCGTCGGTTCGAATCCTGGGCATGGACATGGCACTGCTTGTCAGGTCACGTTGAGGCAGTGTCCCACATGCCACAACTAGAAGGACCCACAACTAAGAATATACAACTATGTACCAGGGGGCTTTGGGGAGAAAAAGGAAAAAGATAAAATCTTTAAAAGAAAAAAAAAGAAAACTTCCTTAACTTAGTCAGTAAATATGATACTTAATAGTGAAACACACCAGCAGCTCCATTAAAATACAAAATCAAGGAATGTCTACTGCCACAACTTCTCTTCTCCATTATAGTGGAGGTTTTGAACAATACAATACAAGGCAAAGAAATGAGAGATGAAAACATTTTCAAATAATACACAAAATTCATTATTTCAGAAAATCTAATCTATCTATAAATCCCAAAATAATGAATAAAACAACAGAAATTTAAAAATGGAGTCCAATAAGTGTTGATTAGAAGATCTCACAAAAATCAATATTTTCCTTTAAACTATTATCCAAGAAACAGAAAATCTAATATACTTAAAATATTTAAAACACTCAAAAGTAAAACCAATGAGAAATACAAAAACTTCTATTAAAAGTAAAACCTGATAACCAGAAAACATTATTGAAGACCATAATATATAATAAATAAATGGAGAGCTATACAATGTTAATTCATGAGAAAAATCAATTTTGTAAAGCTGTCCGTTCCACTCAAATTAGCCTATATATTCAGTGGTTTCCCAAAAAACTGACAATATTTTATGCAATTTGACATGAAGCTTTTAAAACACAAATGAAATCATAACTTAAGAATCACTAAGAGAGGGCCTGCCCCATGGCCGAGTGGTTGGGTTTGCATGCTCCTCTTTGGTGGCCCAGGATTTTAGAGTTCGGATCCTGGGCGCGAACACGGTACCACTCATCAGGCCAGGTTGAGGCAGCGTCCCACATGCCACAACTGGAAGAACACACAACCAAAATATACAACTATGTACTGGGGGGCTTTAGGGAGAAAAAGCAAAAAAGAAAGAGAAGATTGGCAACAGCTGTTAGTTCAGGGGCCAATATTTAAAAAAAAAAAAAAAAAGAGAGAGTTTTGAATGAACAGTGAAATGTGGTAGACTTGACCTATGACTTATCACAGCATCATTAAAAACTATAGTAAATAAAATAGTGTCATTCGATTCAAAATAACAAATAGATAATTAGAACATATTAGAAAATACATAAAGTCACTCGTATATAAATATACACACAAGAAAATTTAGTAAATGATAAAAGTAATATTTCAAGTTATTACAGAAAGGACACATTATTTTATGTTGTTTTTAAAAATTGATTATTTGGAAAAATATAAGAAAACTTTTACATCATGCCATTTATAAAAATAAATTTCAGATTAATTAAATGTCTAAATATTTTTAAATTCTGGGAACATATTGGAACATAAATATTGTCTTTGGAGAAAGAAAGATTTTCATAACAAAAATAAAATATATTGAAATATTACATTATCAAGTTTATTACGTGCATGGCCAATGGCACCATGATATCTTTAAATCATAAAAAGATAATTTGTGTCTAGAAAAGATAACGAATTAATAAAATCCAACAAAAGAAAGTGCACATGGGAAATTAGGAAAATGTGCAAAATAATAAGACAATTATTCAAAAAAATATTTATATGTGGCAAATAAACATAAATATATTTTAACGTTCCGTATACTATGGAATATTGTCTAGCAGTTAAAGAATGTGGGATCTCCACTTTCTGATATGTAAACACTGATGATATAAAGACTGCATGTTTCAGAATTATGCGTGGAATATGATGTCTCTGTATAAACATGGAAAATTGCATTATAGCATTGTACATTGGCGATGTGAGTATGTGAATGTGTGTTTAAATACATTGTAAAATATCTGAAACATTACACACCAAACTGGTAAAAGTAGCTACATCAGAGGAGGGACGCAAGCTGGGGATGAGACAGGACTCAAGCGTAATTGCCAAAGGAAAGTTTAGCTTTATTTGCATTATTTAAAGGCTTTAATTTTCCCCAGGAAAACCACTTTCATAATTAAGAAAAACATTTTAAAGAAATATATTATTGTTTTCTAAAATGTAAGTTCCATGTGATCTGATATATTTTTTATTTTTACTGCTAATCCCTGGGCCTAGAAGTCTCTACTACAAGGTAGGTGCTCAAGTATCCCCCACATGCATAAATGAATAACTGCTGAGCATAGAAAAGTAAGAAGAAACACAAAATAATATGTAGAAGAGCAGCCTGCTTGAGTTTTCCCTAAAAGTGACAGCAGAGCTCGTCCTCTTCCTTTCCCCCTTTTGCTCAGCATGGACAGTGCTCAGGCCCAAGGAGAGAGCACAGCTGTGGAGGTGACAGTGGGACTGGGATAAGCAGGCAGCTGGCATGCTGGTGGATGGTTACATACAGGAGGAATGGACAAATAGTAGATATATTGAAGGAACAGGGCTGGGTTTCTCATTGGTAGAAAAGGATTTACAAAAAGAGAAAGAGAGAAGGACAGAAAGAACCTAAGGTGTTATTTTTGAAATAGAACATATAGCTGTGAACTTATAGTCTTTTCATAAAATAAATGGAAAGAGAAATTGATACAAATATAGATATATGTGTATACGTGTCTGTGTATCACACACACAAACATGCATACTTTTCCTTGGTCAGCCTACTAAGACATAGAAGCAGTAAGACTACAGGAAAATGAACTAACTACGCACTCAGATCTTGGAGTCTAGATACCACCCTCAACAAAAGACACTAGGGCTCCTTAGAAAAATGGTTGCTATTAGGATTGAGGTAGGAAAAGTACAAGATGAGCCTGGAACATCGTATTGGGTCAGAGAGTAAAGAGGTACTGAAGAATGAGCACATAACACAAGGACACAAGAGAGCCTGAAGGAGTTCTCACTGGCAAAAATTGGGGCAATTTTTGCTTTACAATAAATATTTAAAATAATGAGTTGGCATCCAATAAATAAAGTGGAAATCTATGAGTCCTGATTGTTACAAATAAAAGTATGTATAAACAAATAGAGAGTAAGAGAAGGCTCTTCCTTGGAGTAAAATTCCAAATTAAGAATGTAGAAGGAAAGATTGAAATAGAATTTCACCATTTGGCAGCTCTCATTTTGGTATTTGATTCAGGCAGAAGTCATGAATGCATGCTAGAGCTGGTGGATGGAGATTTGATAAAAAACAGGTATTGCATTTGAAAAGATCATAAGATTTCCTTAGGATATCTCCCCACACATCAGTTATCAAAAGGCTATGAGACATGAAGTATAATGGAGATATTCTCTATAGCTCTCAAAGTCATGAAGGACAATGAAACTTGAGGAACTGTAGCAGTTTGAAGGGGACTAAAGAGACAGGGCAATACTGTCACAATTGTTGGGACACAGTTTAATGGTGCTGTATAAACTGGGTGGCATTGTGATTGTTTTGTGGTTTAGTGGCAGTGTGCCTTGTTTTACCAAACAGCAAACGGGAGTATTTAGGGATGACAGAAACATGGTAGAATGTTAACAGTTGGGAATCCGAGTGAATGAAAATGGGATTTGTGAGTTCTTTGTACTATTCTTGCAACTTTTCTGTATGTGTGAAATTACTTTAAAATAAAATATAAATAAATCGTACGTAAAAGAAAGTAAAATTGTTTAAAAAGATGGAATAAAACGAGCAATGTTTAATAAAGAGAGATGAGTGACTTGACCCATATAATAAGCTTAATAATATTTATTGCACGCTTAGGATTATGTTAAGACCTGTAAGATAGTTGAGGGAAGAATAGTATAGATCTTCTTTCCATTCTCTGTCGGGAAATAAAACTAAATTTATTGTTAACTGCTATATCTTGAAATACTATCATCTTTATTTACCTACCTACTTCCTTATTCCTTGTCTTATTCCACAAATGTTTAAAACAATTTATAAAATATGTGTAATAAAAGAAACATAAAGTAAATTACAAATTAAAATAATAAATAATATAACATATAATTATATAATATAAATTAAAAAGTAAGAATCAGGGAATAAAAACAAGGAATTTAAGAAATATATAAATAAGATGCAATTTTGTAGTTTTGTAGCTTTTAATGAATATGTCGTTGTAGTTTAGAAGAATCTGGGATAATTACAGTTCCTGGTTAAATATTAAAGGATTCCACTTTGATTTTTGAATTCAAATATTTAATATTTAAAATATATACAGTTGAACAAAATTCCTGCAGAAATTTTGAGAGCTAATAGAGCATAAGATTAGAAATGGCCAGGTTACAGGCACCTCAGCAATCAGGTTTGATTTAAAAGAAATATGGTATCACAATAATACTGAGATACTGAAAATACAAGTCAGATTCCTGAAATGAAGCAAAGGGTGCTGTTCATCCTTTCAGTTCTTTTAAGCCAGAGTTGCCTTGTATTTTTCATTCCTGAGCTCCTAATTTTTTCTATATCTCAGTAGAATTAGTTAATGGTTGTATGTGGCGTGTGTATCATTTTGAAAATTGGACTGTTAGTTAACTCATTTTTTTCTCCATTTTCCTGTCTGGTGATAGCAAATGTAAGAGTGTATGTCTTACAATCATGTCTTTGTTGTCCACAAAATCTCTCTGTGCCTATTCTTTTTGCCCCACCTACATAAGGCAAAAGTAAAGAATACACAGTGGGCGGAATTCCCGAGCGTAAAGGCTGTTTTGGCCGCTACCTGTGTTTAAATTTACCATGCGTAGAAAGAGCACATCTGTTTGCTGCTCACAGTTCCCCTTTCTAGGTCCTGAGAAGTTGGAATTGTGGTGTCCCGCCCCCTGTCATTCACGTCCCTCTTTTAAGTGTTGCTGCTTTTATGGAGTGCTAAATTGCTTAATTAAATTTTACTGGTTTATTCTGCTTGCTCATTCATATCCTCCTTAATCCAGCCTACAACATTTTCTTCTTTAAAATGAACAGATAAAACCTTATGATGTATTTTTAGAGGTGAATTTGGGCTGTGAAAATGTATAAGTGGCTTAATGTGTAAGGTGCTGTTTGTTGAAAAATAACTGAATGCTTCACGTGAGTGTATAAAAGTCATAAACAACATTAGCAGTTGGGTTCAACAAAGCTTTTGGAGGAGCAAATATAGGATTAAGTATTTGCCTTTACTAGGTGTCATTTTGGTTTACTTCTTAGCTTTTGTTCTGTCTCATACACTGGGAAAATTCTTTATTCTTGAAACTAAGAATTGTGCATAAAATACTGCCTGGAACAAATTCTCTATTTGGAGCCTTAAGAAGAGGAAGAGTTACTGTTTTCTTCATGAGAATCCGTCCCTAACTGAAGGCGGCTGGAACGTGATGAAGGAACAGTTCAAATGTGAAATCTTTCCACATCATTCACTTCAGCAGTATTTCCAAAATTTCCAATTTCACTTGGAACCATTGCTCTTCTTTTCAGATGACCTTACATCTTTATATTAAAAGACTGACCATTTTAAAATGAGTCCCCTCATTGTTTCTTCTTCACACATTAATAACTAATTATAGCTTTATCCAAGCTCATCTCCTTCACACCCATTATCAATGATGATTTTTCATGGTACTAAATCACGCCTCACTTTCTGGTGAATTATCAATAATTAAATTAGTTTTTTTCTTCTTACAATTATGCATAATATTTAATATATCCATTCTTTTTGCTATTGACTATACACAAAACTCATTTATTTGAAGACATGTATAAATGTGTTGAACCTTTTCTTCCAGATGAGAATAGAGACACTGGCACAATTACAAGTAGGGGCTCTCTTGCTGGCTGCTGGCGTTCAAATTGAAATTCTGTCATCTGAGTTTTTAAATATCAAAATACCTCAGTTTCTCACTTGTAAAATTATAGTACTTCAATATAATTGAGTAATTGTAACACTCAAATGAGCTAAAATATGTTTAGGGTGTGGCAGAATGTTGAACCTCACTTTATTAATATATTTAATAGTGTTGATAGCTGAAAAGGTTGGGTGCTCCGTAGTTTGATCAGTATCTCCCAGTTGCATTAGGTGAAGTTGGAGCATGGGGCAGAGGCAGCTGGGATATGAGTTTGTGTGATGGGGACCATCCTTCGAGGACCCAAAGCAGAAGCAAATTTCCAGTCCCTGAGAATGTACTTCAATGTTCGAACTGGCTGGATTGTACTGGTGCTGTCTGAATGAATATCATCTTTTCTTATCCCCAGTGCTAACCTCTCTGATCTTAATATCCTGGCGATCACCAGACCTAAGATCATGCCACATTCATGCTGTCATATTCTTCTTTCTCAGGCAATTGGAGTCTAACTCACTGGATCAGATCAGTCCTTTCTCCTTCAAAACTGTACTGATTCTTTTATAAGGAAAATAAAACAAAAAAGAAATCTTCCACCACTCAAAAGGATATTTTATCTCACTCCTTCTCATGGGTGCCAAACTTTATTTTTTGGTTTTCTCAATATGTTCCCTGTGCAGGATGCCAGTTAAGCAATAACCACCCCAGCCCTTTAGGGTGGGGTATTGACTTTCATGAACTCAGTCCATCAAGTACAAATGGAATTCAACAGAGTCAATGAAAAGTAGAAGTCTAGATCCATGGCTCAACTATTTTCTTCACGCATATAGCTTCCAAATATTTAACTCCAGGCTTAGCACTTTTGCACACACACGTCTATTTGTATATGCATGTGTATATTCATATATATAGCTATATATATATCATTTCTTCACATGAATATCCTGCTGTTGCTTCAAAATCATTATTTCCAGAGTACATTACGTATGTACTTAACTTAAATGTCTTTAGGCATTTTCTATCTCTATTAATACACCCTTACTCTAATTATACAAGGTGGAAATTTTGGAGTCATCTTTGATCTCTCACTCTGGGCTTTTCCCTATATTGAACTGGTTTTATCTTTTCAGTGGTTCAATTTCTTAAATTTTTATTTTTAAAATTCTTATTTCTAAATCGTAGTTTTAGATTCTCATTAATATTTACTTGAACTATTTGATATTCTTCTAACTTATTTACATGTTCCTAGTTTACTTCTCTATTAATGTAAACCAGTTGTCTCTCTTGAATTCTAGGTCTTTATTTCCTACACACTGGACATCACTACTCAGACCTCTCATAGTCAATTCAGACATACCAAGGCAAAACTGGAAACCTAAATTCTTCAGCAAACACACACACACACACTCATACATGTCTGCCAAATTTGCCCCTCCTATAGTATTCTCCAACTGGATGCATGGCCCCTTTATTAACCCTTTTGATCAAGACATATAATCTGGAAGTTACCCTTGAGTCATCATCACAGATCCTATCAAATTTACACATCTGGGATATGTCTCATCTTGGGATCTTATTAAAATGCAGATTCTGATTACATGAGTTTAGGGTAAGACTCAAGGCTGTGCATTTTATTTTATTTTATTTTATTTTTTTAAAGATTTTATTTTTTCCTTTTTCTCCCCAAAGCCCCCCGGTACATAGTTGTGTATTCTTCGTTGTGGGTTCTTCTAGTTGTGGCATGTGGGACGCTGCCTCAGCGTGGTCTGACAAGCAGTGCCATGTCCGCGCCCAGGATTCGAACCAATGAAACACTGGGCCGCCTGCAGCGGAGCGCGGGAACTTAACCACTCGGTCACGGGGCCAGCCCCTTATTTTATTTTTTTAAGGCTGTACATTTTAATAAGATCTTGAAGGATGCCAGTGTTGATGGTTCAAGAACCATGCTTTGAATAACAAAAACCTGCAGTGTCCTATAGCATCTGGCCCCTTTGAAGCCTCTCAGAATTCATCACATAAAATGCTCCATCTGACTCACTCATATCCGAGTGCCTTGACTCTTTCTTTTCTTTAGTACATCAAGCTCTTCCCTATGTCCATGCCATTGCATGTAGCTTCATCTGTCCAGAATGCTCTTTACACTTTTAATATTACTAACTCCCTGTGTCCTTTACATCTCAAATTCTCTCACTCATCTGGTTAGCATTTATGTAGTGTGAAATGGTTAATTTTATGTGTCAACTTGAGTGGGCCACACGATGCTCAGATATTTGGCTCACCATTATTCTGGGTGTTTCTTTGAGGGTGTCTCTGGTTGAGATGAACATTTGAATCAGTAGACTGAATAAAACTGATCCCCTTGCTACTGTGAGTGGATCTCATCTAATCCATTGAAGGCCTGAATAGAACAAAAAGGTAGAGTAAGGGAAAGTTTGTTCTCTCTGCCTGTCTTTGAGCTGAGATGTAAGTCTTCTTCTGCTTTTGGACTTGGCCTCAGAATGGAAATTACGTCACAGGCTTTCCTGGTTTTAAGGCATTCTGACTAGAACTATACCATTGACTCTCCTGGATTTCCAGCTTGCTGGCTGCAGATCTTAGGACTTATCCTCCATAATCATGTAAGCCAGTTCTTTACAATACGCACACACACACACACACACAAACACATATATACATATATATTCTATTGGTCCTCTTTTCTCTGGAGAACCCTGACTAATACACTGAGTGTACATCATCTATGGATAAGTACTCACATAAATATTTGGCTAACATAGCAGTAGGCGCTATAAAGGAAAATAAATAGAATTTTATGACAGAAAAAAATATAGGTTATGTAAGTAGCCAGGAAAGGTTCCTAAGAGGAAATGGTATTTTAACTGAAAATTGAAGGAATAGTTAGTAGACAAAGAATCAGGATAAATCATTTCAAGTAAGTGGAACATCCTCTGTGAAGATGTTGAAATAGTGACCAGCTGAGTGTGTCCAAGGTCTGAAAGACATCAATAGGTCTGGAGTAAGTGAGCAAGAAAGTTTTCATTGGATGATATTAGAAAGGAGGCAGGAGATAAACTATGAAGGACCTAATTGACCTTGATAGAAAATATGGATTTAATCTAAGTACAATGATATATTTAATCAAGAAAGAGATATAACCTAATTTCTGTTTGTTACATGTTACTATAGTGGGAATCCTGTTTCCAGTCGTGACAGCATACATGGTACCAGACTTGATCTCTTCATGAAAACTACTGTAAAACAGGACAAAACATATAAGACAAAACATTTCAGGTGTGGGACACAAGGCAGAGGGGGACTGTGATTGCAGAGAGAAGGGAAACACACGAGGTAAGCCAGATGGCTGTGCCATAATGGTCCCAACTCTCTGCCCAGAGACCTTTCTGTGCTGCAAAATAGGGAGGCAAATGATTAGCGATATTGCTGAGCTGAAGAGAAAGATATCAGACTTTTGGGCTTCTGGAGCATCCAAGATGTACAGGTCCGGGGATCTGAAAAGAGGGAGCTGTCGGAGAGGGGCTCCATAATCTCTGTAGGGAGTCAACATGAGTCCTTGGATGAGGGCTAAGCAGTTCCCTTCAGGTATTTGACATTTAAGTCCCAGCCCAGTCAGAGTGGAAAGATCCCCTGCCTAAGCACATTGAACATTCATTGGAGACTCCAGATGATGCCCTGGCTTAGAAGTAAGGACCACACCATGTGGTAAGTGGCATGCCCTAATGCTAAGTACAAAACAGAAATATAATCTCCTTAACACAGAATAAGATCAAACCTGACAGGACCAAAGTATAGGCTAGTAATTTAAATACTTGTCAGAACAAAATATAATGCCGTTTAATGGGCGATAAAATAAGCCAAATACTCCACAATATAATCTATGATGTTCAGCACAAAATTAAAGAAAATGAAAATATTAGATGTGAAAAATAGGAAAGGTCACCCCATAGAAAAAAGAAAGAACAGTAAAGAAATAAATAAATAACTCCCAAATGATCCAGGGGATGTAATTAGTAGAAAATATCTTTAAAGGAGCTATTGATCCTTTTCTTTTCTTTTGCTACCACGTAGATATTGTTGTTTTCAACAGTGCAGGGGAGAGGCGAGAGGGCAGGAGTAAAAATAACGATGCTCTTAAAAATAGAAAATTCTTAGATAAATGAACATACAGCCAGAGAAATCTATAATCCTTGTTGATTCTGGATTTAAGTCACAGATATATTTCTATTTACCGTCTTCTTTATTTATTTATGGAAACAATGCTTAATTGAAGTGCATTTTAGTCAGAAAATTAATAGAAAGCAAATAGAAATTGTCTGATTTTAAATGTATGGGTTACAGTGGTGAAAAGCAAGATTGGCGTTCTTGACTTTGAGAACCTTTAGCAACTACCAAGTTCATGCCTTTACCACTGCTAATTTACTATTATTGTTTCTGAGTCAGAAGAAGTAGAGTGTTAAAAGAAACAATTTATTAAAGGATTTTCCATGTGACACTCAGATGACCTTGAACAAGCCCAAGCTCTCTAGGCTTTCATTTCCCTACATGTAACCTTAGAAGAATGACACAAATTTCACCATGCAGCTCTTTTTTATTGCAAGAGTGAAAGTCGTACTCCTTCCACCTCTCTAAAATCCGGAGTGGACAATGGAAGACTTATTCATTTACTTTTGAAAATGTAAATATGGTTATAGTCTAAAAACTGGTTTACAATCTGTTATTTTTATTTACTGGTAAAGATAGTAATAATATGTGACATCATCAAATATAGACCTAATCATCCTGCTTTTTCCCTGATCTCCTCTTTTTCTAGAACAGTTCATTTTTTCTAGACAGAGTTCTTGGAAAACAAATCATTTCTTATCATGGTAAAGTTTTGGCCACAGGTATCAAAAACCCTTTTCAAATTCAGAAACCAGAAATTTATTCATTGTCTTGGCTCAGCATTTCTGTTATGTTATCATTCAGAAAATGTCAAACAGCCCAGTGCTGGAGCTAATAGTTTCAGTCAGGGACAGAGAAGAGAGATTTTGTTAATATATCAAAAGAATTGTTTGCAACTCTATGGTCATGCTGATTATTTAATATGTAAATAATGCCAAAATTGAATTCAGAAGACCCCAATCTTAACTACGTTTCTCTACTCATTGGACATTGACTGCATTGACCATCTCGTTTCCTCATCCTTGGTTCAGTGAGATGTGATGAAAATGGAGTCAGACTAGTTATGGTGTAGGAAAGCATTATATAATAGTAAAACAATAGATTTAATTCTTTCTATTGTTATAACTAATACATCAAAAAAGTTATATTAATTAAAATGCCAACAAAATTGTTTTCATGATTTTTGGATACAAACATTTTGTACAATATCCAAGGCTATGGTACTCTTTGAATCATGGGATAGATTTCTTTTTTTTTTTTTATTTGAGGAAGCTTGGCCCTGAGCTAACATTTGTGCCCATCTTCTTGTATTTTATATGTAAGGCGCCTGCTCCAGCATGGGGGAGATAAGCGGTGCAGGGGTCCGTGCCAGAGATCTGAACCAGCAAACCCCGGGCCACCGAAGCAGTGGCATGAACTTCACCCTACACCACTAGGCCTGCCCTCAATTTCATTTTTATCGGTTTCCTTTCAGAGAAAATTTCTTCCAGTCATTTAATTTCCTCTAACTATGCATCCTAAAATGTTTAAGCATGGAAAAACAAACAGAAATATTCTTAAGCAGACAGATTTATTTATTAAATGTTAGTTATGTGTCTACTACATAGCAGGCACTATTGCACATACTTGGCATACATGGAATACAGTAAAACAGAAAAGAAAAAAGAAAAACAAAACTCTCTCCCGTGGAGCTCACATTCTGAGGAAGAGGTCCCCAAAGACATTTTAGAAGTGAAGTCAGTGTGCTTCTATACTCACATTTCTATATCAATTGCCCACCTTGAAAACATTATTTTGTACCTCAAATTTCATTTCATCATACAACAAATTTTTGATGTGGCATTAAAATCTGTAATGTAGAAAATTCTCAATATTGCCTAAAGGAAACATATTTAAGCAATACTTTACAATCAACAAAAGTACTTATTTGGTGATATTTTTGTGTAGTATTGTATTATCTATGGTAAAAAAATGCTTTTGTTTTACTGAAGTTTACAGTCTAAGACTAACAATAATGGTAGGGAACGATGTTAACACATTGTGCTTACAAACCATTCCTAAAATTCTTATTATGTAATGTTGTTCTAGAGGCTTCCGGTTCAGTTTATATTGATCAAAATGGACACATCTATTTAGTCATGTAGAACCAAATAATCCAATATTCACAGTTTCAATGAGAGAACTCCTGATTGAGTGATTTGTAGTTTCTTTTTTAATTTAATTTTATTTATTTTTGTATGTGTGTGAGGAAGATTAATCCTGAGCTAACATCTCTGCCTATCTTCCTTTATTGTGTGTGTGGGATGCTACCACAGCATGGCTTGATGTGGGTGTGTAGGTCTGCACCTGGGATCCCAACCTGTGAACCCTAGGCCACTGAAGCAGAGCACATAAACCTGACAACTATGCAACTGGGCCAGCCCCAATTTTTAGGTTTTTTGCACAATCAGAGCTTCATTTTAATAGCTCTCTCTTCTATTAAGGCATACTTTACTCAAATAATCAGAACCAAGCTATTGATTCTTTTTTTTAGAATGCCAAACTTCAAATAATGTAATGTTAGAACAAAAAGATCTAAGAGCTAATCTAATTCAACACCCCCTACATTCACTAGAGGGAAAAACTTATGGCCAATGTGGTTAAATGTTTAATATTTTTGAAACTAGTCGCAGCAGAACCAGGACTTGACCAATTTCACACATTTATAAACTTGTCAGTGTCATTTAAGCTCCTTTGTTTTTATCATCGTTTTAAATTGGTGTGAAGGAAGTCCTTCGTCTTTAAAGAAGGGTTGCTGTTTGGTTAGCTTTGCAAAGACTTCCTCCTAATTCTTTATTTCATCAGGAGACTAGATGACTCCCAATTTAAAAGTGAGCTTTCTAGGTTGGCCAGTCTTTAAAAAAATTTTTTTTAATTGTTGTAAATATTTTATGTCTAGCTTATAGATGAAAATCACTCATGGGGTTTCTTGGACATAAATACATTCAGATATTTCTTATCTTTCACAACTGTTTTTAGTGCTAATACAATGGCAATGAATTGTACTTATTTCCTGCTTATTCAACAAAACGGATGAGATTAATAAACATTTAAACAGGGAAGCAGGTATATTAAACTAGGAAATGTATAATTTCTGTTTCTGTGAGTGTGTGTGTTTGCACACACATGTAGAATCAATGTGGAGTTCTCTTCAATGTAAAGGCATCTTGGAGACCTTTCTTCACCTATTCATGAAAATCATTTAAGAAATAGAAAATTAAGCTGTATTTTGATATACTTTGCAATGGATTTGACCAAGTTTGTTAAGTAGGGGCCAATCCCTTAAATGGTAAAATTTCATGTATGCACGCCTTTGGCCTGAATCTTCTTCAGAAGCATCACATCAGTTGTCAAAAGGATATTTATCCAATGAAAGGCATAAAACCTCTGAAAATAAGAGAACAGATTGTTTAATAGCAATATTCCCTAAACAGAAGAATATGACATTAGGTAATAAACCAGTCTTCCATCCCGTGACTCCTCGCCATGTGGTCTCGGCAGATCTGTGAAAGAAGCAGGCATTTATTACTTCATATGTCCTCTGATACTTTGGGATTATCACTTAATTAACTCGGTATAAATAGATTGAACGAGTTGTGTAAATCCCAGCAGACACAACACTTAGAATTCTATGATGGATCCTCAAAAGAAATCCTGGAAAATGAACTAACAAGAAATAGAGAAGTGACACCTGCTTCAGACCAGGATTTGAGTTTATGGCAAACACTCTATTTTTCTGCACATATTTTTCAGTTCTGGCTGGCACATTTAGAAGCTATAAATAGGTAGACAGACATACATTCATTGAAATATTATAGGACCTTCTCCATGCTTCTCAGTTGGGGGAAATATTAAAGGATTAGAGATTAGTTTAAATTCTAGACACAATTTTAAATACTTACTCCATTATAGTTGAATTTAAGAGAATGAAACAATACCATTAGTTGGTGAGGAAGACATACTTTAATGTTGTAGGCAATAAAGAGCATTTGTGTGTTATTTGTTGTAAAAGTATAAGAAAGAGATACAACTAATGTGATTGAGGCTTATTATTTTTTTTAAAATTCTCCTCAAAAGTGAACTGAAACCTTTTAATCAAATCTCTCTGTGACCATTTAGGAATCTGATTCAACCCTTTCTGAGCGTACCCTATGTAGCACACTTTAGACATTTATTTGGTCAGATCAAAAGTAATACCTAGATATTTTAACCCAAATTGCATCTAAAAGCAAGCATCAAAAAAAAAAAACACTTATAATGCAATTTTAGCCAAACCGTATGTTAGATGCATGATTTAGGAGGAACTTTTCCTGGACTTTATTGTCAGTGGACCTCTGTAAATGGAAATAAATATTCATATCAGTTGTTATCAAAAGTGCACTGGACGTTTTAGAGTTTAATACATTTTAAAGTATATAAAGAATAGCAAACTGCAGCATAATTTTGCTGACCCTTCCCACAATTATTTTAGAACTTAAATAAACAAATACATTTGTGCTTGCATCTAAAGACAGAAAGGTGGCTTAATGGATGAAACTTTTGGTAAGGGACATCTCAGCTCCACGAAAGTCACTTCTGAATCTTTACCAGATGCCTCAGATACAGATCAATTGAACACATCACAGTCTATTATGCAGAGATGTTTTTCCCACTGATACAAAAAAAATCCTCAGTTTGAAAAATCAAGATGCTTAAATAAGTGGTTCTGAGAGTCTGTTTTGCTTGGTCAAAACTTCTTGTATGCTGACAGAAATGGACCTTGGAGAGCCATCTATTTCAACAAGCTGTTTGGATGTATTCATTCCAATGACGACAGGCTTTCACTTGAAGTGACTGTAGGGCAATCACATAATGAGGGATGTCACAAGATGGTTCCAGTAACACACAAAAAGATGAATAAATACCAAATATTGTTTCTTTTTTTCTCTAGATTTTTTTTTTATAAAAGTTATCTGCACCTTCATGAATTTTGGTACTCTCTCATTTTCCCGCATCCTATTTCTTGACTTATACACATATGTCACGAATAAGATGGGCTTTAGAAAGTCATTTAAACTACTAACACAGTAAATGATGTTAGTTTTTCTTCTGCTTTTCCCTTCTCGGTTGCATCAGGGACATATTTGTGGGAGTGCTGCCTACAGAAAAAGGCACTTTCTACAAGAAATGGCATAAGGAATCAGTTTACACTTGGGGGTGAGAATGGACACAATCCCGGAGGAAATTCTCCTTTTGAATTCATTACTCGGAGGCACATGCATCTGGAGGAGAGAACCTGACCGCCCATGTGGCTGCTTGAACACTGAGGATAAACTGAGGCCTGATCTGGCTCCAGAATACTGATAAAGTCTCAATCACATGGTGATTCAAGCAGCATTTTTATAATAGCTTTTTGGACCCCATGCTTCTGCAGCTCTCAAACTCAGAGTTAACCAAGTTGACTACCATATACAGGCTCTGACCTGCCGCCGGAGAAACGTAGTCTTGACTGTAGGCAGCAAGGAAGTCATTCTGGTGCACTTCAGTCCGCTCTGTATCCATTGCCTATGAATTTTATTTCTCTGGTGAATGTCTTTTATTTTCTCAATTCCAGATATACTGCTGGCTGCCCCGTCTATTTCTAACAATACACCAGCCTGATGTTTAGCAACTTGTCTCCACTCTCACTTTTGAATAGCCGCTTAGATTATGATCTCATCCTATGGTCTTGACAAATACCAGAATAATGTTTATAAGTATCATGAGTATAAAGAGAAATAATTTCTCATAAGTATCACAAGAATAAAGAGAAGGAACTCTTTAATAATGTGTGTAAATTAAATGATATTATATTCACTATTGTAAACTTTACTGCCCTTGGGATGATCCACACGTTTGGAATCACTTTCAGAACTTCATTCACACACACTCTTCACTGAAAGAACTAGCCTAGGTGTGCCTGCCACCTTTTTACTATTAGCCTTTGGCCGGCGTATTACGTCTTCCTGATTTTTGGTCCTATCATTGTTCGTCTGTTTAACAAGTTTTGAACACATTTTGCTTATAACATGCTGAAACTGAATACATTTTAACTCCTACTTAAAGATGCTGATCTCTTTTATTTAAATCCACCAGTTCGTGGCTCTCAATAGGCATAAATACCGGCACATCCCTTTACCATGCAAGAGGTAAACCTGGCTTCTCAAGGGTTTCTCTATGGTAAATAATAGACAATTCAGTGATTTTCTCTAAGATATACGGGGCTTCTGGCCCATTCTTAAAAGGAATCAATATCATAAATTTGTCACAATGTTAAGAGGGCTATTTCCAGCTTAACTGATGGCTTTTTGCTTTTGTTGATTTTTTTCTGGACAGAAGCATGGATTTAGACTTATTTGTTAACTGGGCCATTACCTTAAACTGACAGCAATAATGAAAAAATTTAAAGTCTATCATTTATTGAGTGTGTCTGCTATGCATCCAGCATTGTTAGGTGATAGGCAGATACATGGATACATAGATGGATAGCTTAATGTAATACTTACATTAATTTTATTATTGTTATTATCATTAGCTCCACTTTCCAAGTAAGAACACAGAGAATTATGTAAGTTTAGAGATGTGAAATCTAGTATGAATTACAGGGAACAGTGCACTTCTAGTCTATATGACTCCAAAAGAACCAAAACTTAGGTTCTTTCTTCTACCCACAACATGTCAAATCTGGATTCAATCACCTCTTCCTTGAGAGTGTGGACACAACTTCCTGACAGTAAATTAAGCCAAAACCAAGGCTATGAGTAAATATGTCTATAGCCACAAATTTCAAGAAAATCCACATCTCTGAGTACCATTTAGTATTGAAATGGATTCTTGTCAGGAAAAAAGATATATTTCTGTTTTTAGCTTAAGGACTTGGCAACAGAAGGGAGGGAGGTGGTTTTATGGGATATATATCACCTCGTTATTTTTCTGCAAATATAAACAGTCTAATCAATAAACTTGCAGATTGATCAGTGAGTTCTTAAGTTGTTTGTTGTTAATAAAGGTAATTCTTCATCATGTACACATTTTTCATTATGCTTTTTATAAGTATACATTTTAATATAAAGACTGTGATACTGATATACCAGAATTAGAATGATGTTTTTAAATGTTGGAGGTTTTGAGAGGTACTACTTACTTATACTTCTTTCTTTCATGTTTTGAACCAATTGAGAAATAGATATACAAATGAAGCAGAACATTAATAACACAGAATTTTTATTACCGTTAAAGCTGGATTGAAAAAGTAACCTGGTTTAAGATTTAAAATTTACAATCTGTCCTGTGAACAGTTCTTAACAAATAAAGTGCAGATGGAGCAACTGTTGAGACAGAAAGAATGAAAGAGAGAAAATAGAGCAGAGAGAGAGAGGAAAAGACAGAGAGAGAAAAAGAGAGAGAGAGAGAATATCAAGAACTTGGCCTATGTATGAATATTTTTTTTTTTTTCTCGGTGAGGAAGATTGCCCTGAGCTAACATCCATTGAAAATCCTCCTCTTTTGTTTCGCTTGAGGAAGATTAGCCCTGAGCGAACATCTGTGCTAATCTTCCTCCATTTTTTTGTATGTGGGATGCCTCCATAGCATGGCTGGTGAGTGGAGTAGGTCCATGCCCAGGATCTGAACCTGTGAACCCTGGCCATGGGGCCAGGCCCTGACTACTGGTTTTAAGGCATTAGCTCTACAATAGGATGGTCAATGAATGTCACTTTTTCTACCTTAAGGTACGATAAGTGAGAAAAATACACAGATACACAGAATGCCTGGAAATATTACCTCATTACTGCTTTTACTTGGAGAATGGAATGACCACCTATGCATAAAAATATAACAAAGGGAAAATAGTATTTCCCTAATAAACTCATGGGGAAACTAAAATAGATCAGTGCATATGTACTGTAAGTAACAGATGAGATCATATGCTGAGAATAAATAAACTGAGTAATATTGAAGGTTAAGGATCAAATAAACTGAAACTGGCGATGAAGAAATTGATCTTCTTACTTCATTACAATACACACAGACATTATTTGGGGACCAGCCCAAATTTGCGGTGGCGCAGTGGTTAAGTGTGCATGTTCTGCTTCTCGGCAGCCCGGGGTTCGCCAGTTCGGATCCCGGGTAGGGACATGGCACCGCTTGGCACGCCATGCTGTGGTAGGCGTCCCACATATAAAGTAGAGGAAGATGGGCACGGATGTTAGCTCAGAGCCAGGCTTCCTCAGCAAATCTTTTTTGGAGGACTGGCAGTAGTTAGCTCAGGGTTAATGTTCCTCAAAAAAACAAAAAACAATACACACAGATATCACAAAGGCTTAACTGAATATGTTTGTGATTGTTAGAAGGGGTAGTAGATAGTACTATACACCTGGGAGGTCCACAGACCCATGGAAAGCCAGAAATATGGCAAGAAGTATTTAAGAATTACAGGGACAATAACAGAATTAATATATTACGGACCATTAACATGGTAACAGGGCATGCTTTCCTAAAATCCCAAATTTGTGCAATGACAAGAAGTAATTTTCACCCAGACAATTAACGTTAAATAAATAGCAACCATTTGTACAGGTTGCAAATAGAAAAACCTTATGATGCACAATGATGGAGAGGGATTTTTATACAAGACCGGATGGATTTATCCCAAGAAATCTAATAGAATGTCGCTGCTTATTTTCTTTTGGTCTAGAATTTGTGCTTCAGTTTTGTAGGCTTAGAAACAGCCATTGTCAGCTTACCAAGATCATATCCATCTCTCCAAGCCTACTTAAGTTAACAATAGAGAAAATATTTGTAAGATTTATAAAGAAACAAAATCTAATTGGCTTTTTTAGAGGAGAACTATGAAGAATATAACCAGATGGCTATATGCTCCAGCTAATTCATTTTTCCTGTGATTATGGGAATTCACATCATAATCAATAGATTTGTTGTTTGGTGAGAAATGAAGAATTCGAGATCTCCATATCTAATGACATCAGACTGAAATTGCCGAACATACACCTCTCCTCAGCCTGGAGGTAGGGAG